>NC_085886.1:2665179-3997769 GCF_035222275.1 Podospora bellae-mahoneyi | reverse complement strand
CATGATACATAGCGGTTCGGGCCCCTCTATATATATATAGCTGGTTACATAGCGGTTCGGGCCCCCTCTATATATATATAGCGGTTTACTATTTTTTACATCGTACATAGCGGTTCGGGCCCCTCTATATATATATATACCGCTTTAATTATTTTTTTTTTACATAATATATAGCGGTTCGGGCCCTCTGTATATATATATACCGCTTTAATTTCTTTTTCTATAATATATAGCGGTTCGGGCGCCTTTATATATATATATACCGCTTTAATTTTTTTTTCTATAATATATAGCGGTTCGGGCGCCTTTTATATATATATATACCGCTTTAATTTCTTTCTTTACATCGTACATAGCGGTTCGGGCGCCTCTCTATATATATAGCGGTTCGGCTATTTCTTTATATCGTACATAGCGGTTCGGGCGCCTCCATATATATATAGCGGTTCGGACGCCTTTCTATATATATATACTAATTCGGCTATTTTTATATATATATATAGCGATTCCGGCGCTCTTTTATATATATATATTACTTCGCTTATTCGTCTATAATATATATAGCGGTTTAACCCTTTCTTATATATATATATTACTTCGGTTATTCGTTTATATTATATATAGCGGTTCGGCCGCTTTCTTCTTTATATATACCGGTTCAGCTTTTTTTAAAAAGTACATAGCGGTTCGGGCGCCTTTTAATATATATATAGCGGTTCGTACGCTCATCTTACTTTTATATAGCCGTTCTTAAAGCGTTTGATTTATATATATACCGATTTAGCTACTTTCTTATATAGTATATAATACTACGGGAACCTTTTTTATATATATCGCGGTTAAATTATTTTTTATATACTATATAACGGTTCGGGCGCCTCTATATATATATAGCGGTTTAGCTATTTCTTTACATCGTATATAGCGGTTCGGGCGCCTCGCTATATATATACAGCGGTTTAACTATTTTTTACATCGTATATAGCGGTTCGGGCGCCTTTACCGGTTTATTTCTTTGTATATTTATATAGCGGTTCGGCTTTCATTTTTTTATATAGTATATAGCAGTTCGGGCGTCTCTATATATATATACTAATTTAATTACTTTTTTTATATATATAGCGGTTCATCTTTATTATATATAGCTTTAACTTTTTATTTTATAGTATATAGCGGTTCGGGCGCCTCTATATATATATATATATACCGGTTCAATTCTTTTTTTACATAGTATATAGCAGTTTACCTCTATATATATATACTAATTTAATTTTTTTTTTACATAGTATATAGCGGTTCGGGCGCCTATATATATATATACCGCTTTAATTTTTTATTTTACATAGTATATAGCGGCTCGGGCGCCTCTATATATATATATATATACCGGTTCAATTCTTTTTTTACATAGTACATAGCGGTTCGGGCGCCTCTCTATATATATAGCGGTTCGGCTATTTCTTTATATCGTATATAGCGGTTCGGGCCCCTTCTATATATATAGCGGTTTAGCTATTTCTTTACATCGTATATAGCGGTTCGGGCGCCTCTATATATATATATAGCGGTTTAGCTATTTCTTTACATCGTACATAGCGGTTCGGGCACCTTTATATATATATACCGGTTCGGCTATACCTTTATATAATATATAGCGGTTCGGGCGCTTTTTATATATATATATTAGTTCGGCTATTCTTTTTATATAGTATATAGCGTTTCGGACGCTCTTTTATTTATATATAGTAATTCGGTAATTCGTCTATATTATATTTAGCGGTTCGGCCGATTTTTTATCTATATATACCGGTTCGCCTTTTTCTTTAAATAGTACATAGCGGTTCGGGCGCCTTTTTAATATATATATAGCGGTTCGTACGGTTATTTTACTTATATATAGCCGTTCTTACGGCCTTTTATTTTTATATATACCGGTTTAGCTATTCTTTTATATAGTATATATCGGTTTGGGCGCCTTTATATTTATATATACCGGTCTATATTTTCTTTTATAGTATAATCCTCTATATATATATATACCGGTTTAATTATTTTTTATAGTATAATCCTCTATATATATATATACCGGTTTAATTATTGTCTTTATATGGTATATAGCGGTTCGGGCGCCTCTATATATATATATACCGGTTTAATTATTTTCTTTACATAGTATATAGCGGTTCGGCCGCCTCTATATCTATATATACCGGTTTAATTATTTTTTATAGTATAATCCTCTATATATATATATACCGGTTTAATTATTTTCTTTACATAGTATATAGCGGTTCGGGCGCCTCTATATATATATATACCGGTTTAATTATTTTCTTTACATAGTATATAGCGGTTCGGCCGCCTCTATATCTATATATACCGGTTTAATTCTTTTTTTATATAGTATAACCTTCTATATATATATATACCGGTTTAATTATTTTCTTTATATCGTATATAGCGGTTCATACGCCTCTCTATATATATAGCGTTTGGCTATTTTTTAATATTATATATAGCGGTTCGGACGCCTTTATATATATATATACCGGTTTAATTCTTTTTTTATATAGTATAACTCTTTATATATATATATACCGGTTTAATTATTTTTCTTATATAATATATAACTATTCGGGCGCGTCTATATTTATATATACCGGTTTAATTATTTTTCATATATAGTATATAGCGGTTCGGGCGCCTTAATATATTTATATACCGCTTTAATTATTATTATATAATATATAGCCGTTCGGCCGCCTCTATATATATATATACCGGTTTAATTCTTTCTTTCTATAATATATAGCGGTTCGGGCGCCTTTTATATATATAACTAGAAATTCGAATTTTTTTTATTTATATATTATAACTATATTTTCTTTTTATATATATTTAGCGGTTCGGTTATCTTTATTAATATATATAGTAATTCGGCTATTTAATTTATATATATATAGTATTTTAATTATTTTTATTAATATATAATAATTTAATTACTTTTCCTTTTATATTTTATAATTATTATTTTTTTTA
Organism: Podospora bellae-mahoneyi; assembly: GCF_035222275.1. Taxonomy (NCBI): domain Eukaryota; kingdom Fungi; phylum Ascomycota; class Sordariomycetes; order Sordariales; family Podosporaceae; genus Podospora; species Podospora bellae-mahoneyi. The sequence goes on along the minus strand of NC_085886.1, from coordinate 3,994,730 downwards.
ATTTATAAATAATACTTCGGCTACTCTTTTCTTTATATATATTAAATAATTTTAGTTTTACTTTACTTATAACGGTTAAATAACTTTTTATATTTATATATTACTTAAATACTTTTTTATATATATAAAGCTTTTTAAATATTTTTTATATATATATAATTGTTTAATTACCTATTATTTATATTTTAATTCGGGTACCTTTATATATATATATTAATTCGGCCCTTTTATATATATATATAAAACTTCGGGCCCTTTTTTATTTGTATATAACGGTTTAAACGCTTTATTATTTTATTCAACTATTTAAATACCTTTTTACTTATATATTTTTATTATTTTTAACGTTAATATATTTTAGTAAATATTTATATATTTAGCGGTTATATATTTTCTATATTTTTCTATATTATTTTATTACTTTTTTTAATATATATAAAGCTATTATTATTCTTTTTATTTTAATATATAATTAATAATATATATTTTTATTTTTAGTTTTTAAATTTTTAAAATATATATATTTCTAAAAAAAAAAAAAATACAATTACTCTATTAACTTTAAATATCTCGTACGAAGTTCCTTCCACACCCTAACCTAAACTAATGCTATTACAGAACACTTAATATCCAATACTTTTACCCGTATAAGTAACCGGCGTACTACCGCCACCTTCTTATCCAATATAACTCCGTACTTCCAATAACGTACCTCAATATCCTCCTTAAACCAACCTAACCTCTTTTTTTAAACTATAATTAACCTTATTATTAATTTTATCCCGTACGAATAGTCTTTCCTAAACTTATAAAACGAACCTTTATTTTCCTTTAACGGTTCCTACTGCCTATAAAACTTTTTAAGAACCCTATACTTATTATATCCCTAGAAACCCCTATTTAACTTTCGTACGGTACTTAAACTTAAATCTTTAACCCTTAAAAACTAATCGCCTAACTTTATACTTTTTTTCTAAACCCGTTTATTCTTAAGTAAACCCTTTAATATATATAGCTTTTTTAATTTACTAGGAAGTTTAGATAATTATAGAGTATTTCGTACGACCCCGTAAAATCTATAAACCGATAATTATTGGAATTCGTACCGTACGTATTTCTCTCTAAATTCGGTATACTCTAAAAAGTAAATTATATAGTATACCTATAACTATAAAAACGCTTTCGTTATAACCTTTATATTTCATATAATATCTTTCCTCCTTTCCCGCTTTTTTATAATAATCTACCGTTACTTTTCTTTATTAATAACTATATCGAAAGCCCCTTTATTTATAGCCTCCGGGGTTACCGTACGATATAACCTATAGCCCTCCTCCTCTACCCGGCAAAACTCCGTACGAGCTATACTAGAAAACCGTTCTTTATATAACCTATATAACTCCTCGCCCTCCTTATATCCGGCTCTATCTATCCGCCCGTCTATTACCCGGGAAAAAATAATCCTATAATATAGGTTATTATTTCGTATAAAATACTTTATCTTTAATAATACTAAATTTATAACTTTAGTAATTAACTTTCTAACCGTACGATTCTTTATAAAAAAAATTACCGATTCGGCTTTTACTCCGTTTCTCCCGGCTCGTCCGCTTTCCTAAATAAAATCCCTTAATATCTTTAAAAGCCCGGTATAAAAAACATATTATACGTCTAGAATATTAATATTAGTACCTAAAGCAGACGTTACTATAATAGTACTACCGCTTTTTATTTACCTTCGTACAATTTTATTCTTCTAAATACTATCTTCCATACTACTATAATATACTAGACACTTAAGTAAATATAAAATAACTTTAGAAAAATCGATCGAGAGGGAATAAATAATAACCTTTATACGAAGATTATAGTTACCGATAGACTTAACTTACTAACTAAGGGCTCGGAGGACGGCCTTTTAATCTTTATACTTAACTATAAAGTACTTAATATTTAACCGGAATATAATAAACCGTACGATAACTACCTTTTATAAATTAAAATATAAACTTTTATAAAACTTTAGTAGGTCCCGAGGTAAGAGGGTAGTTATTAAGAAGACTAATTATATCCCGATTAAAGCTATATATTAACCGATTTATTAAAGGAATAATCGAAATTCGTACGACGAATTTAAAATAGTATAATACTCGTTAAAAATAATCCAATTAAATTATTATCGTACGTTAAACCTATTAATAAAGGTCTTAAACGTTTAAATATAAAAAACCTTTAGTATTATAAGAATAACTTAGTTAACCGAAACCTCTTTAGAGCTCTAAATCGTATAACCAATCCTTAATTTTTTATAACGCTAAATTATATTTTTTTATAGTACTATAAAAAGGAAAATAATAATAGTAACCCTATCTTTTATATAATAGGCCGGAAGTAAAAAAATAATATTTTTTTTACTTTCTATTCCGGTAATATAAAAGATTAAGCTAAACCTTTATATAATAGAAATTAATACTTTACGCTAATTACCTTTAAAACTAATATTAGGGTTATTAAATATTTAACGGAAACGGCTTTTAATATTAAGGCTAGTTAAATACTAAAGTCGTTCTTATCGTACGGTATAATACTAGTTTTAAAAGAGGTTAGTTTTAGTTTACTAAAGTATTAAAGTATCGTCCGAACTAAAAATAAATAATTAATACTATAATTAATTAAGCTTTATAAACTATTATTATTATATAATATACTTTAACCTTCCCTAATTAATATACTTAGCGTATACTATCCTAGTAACCTTTTTCGAGTAGCCGGTTTAAGCCGTAATTATAGAATTAAAGCCCTTAATTTCGTTATCCTTATTGTAATTAAAATTAAACGTATTATAATTATCGAACGACGGTACTATTTTATTTTTTAATAAATTTTTTAAAATAAAATAAGTAAGAAATTAGCAAGTAATATTTATAGTAATATAACGCTAGAGCTAAATACTAATTTTAAATCCGAAATAATACTTTATATACGATAAGAGGGCCCGGCTAACTTCATTAAATAATTATTAATTTCTTAAATTATTAAAAAATATAATTAAGCTAGTACCTTTAAACTTAATATCCTTAAACGGCTATATAAATTTTATATTTTAAAAGAATAAAATAAAGGTAGAAGCTCCGTTAAGCTAGTATTATAAATTAAAGTAAAAAGGGTAAATAAGTTAAAAGTATTATATAACGCTTATACTTAGTTCCCTTAGGAAATAATAGTAAATAACCTTTAGCTATCTAATATAATTTATTCCTTTATAATACCGTAATACGATTACGACTATACTATACTAAATAAATATATTTTTAAGCCCTTTAACTAATATATTTTAAAACCTTATACTTAAAAGCTTTATTATATAAAGCGGTAACCTTAATAATAAATATATCGCGATAAAAAGGAAGGATCGGAGTTTATTTATCCGGTCTAGGTATAACTAGGCCTCGGTCGTATAATAAATATAACCGTTATCCTTTTTTTTTAATTAAAGTTAAGTAAAGGAAGGATTTTCGGTAATATATTATATAATTTAATTCTAAAGCCGCCGAAAGTATATATTATTAAAATTAAAAAGAAAAGAATACCTAATTTTATCCTAATTTATATTATTCTTTAAATTATTTTAAGGAATTTCCAGAAAAGGAACGTTTAATATTAATAAAAAAGTTAGGTCCTAAACCGTACGATTAATTTTATTAACTAAAATATATATTATTTTAGCTAGGGTATTAATAGTAGTAGAGATATCTTAATATATAATAGTAGTACCGTTAAGCGTAAACTTACTTTCGGATACCGTAGAACTATTAATAATTATATTATACGTACGAACCTCTAAAATCTAGTCTATTAATATAAAATAATTACCTTAATAAACCTTAATTATAAACCTTAAAACTTTAGGGCGGATAATATTAAAAAGATTAAGCTTTTTACTTATTTTTTTTAACCGAGAAAATTCGTAAAGTAAATATCGTACGATAAAGGCTTTACCGAAGGTAATGATAGTAAATAAAAGTTATATAAAATCGGATAAGATATATTATTTTTTATTATCCTTTAGGGCTATAATAGCTAGGGTAAAAAAGAGGGCGCTTTCGTACGACGACTATAGGAAAGGATAATCTAAAAGTTTAATAAAAAAATTAATAAATATTTAATTTAATAACTTTCGTCTGGCCTTATCGCTACTATAATAAAATTCCTATACTACTTATATAATAATTTCTAAACTTTTAGTCTAATTAGTATTTAATTTATACGGTAGTTAATCCTATTAATCCTAACTCTATATACGGTAAATATACTTAAAAATCCTTTTTTAAATAAGAAAGTATTTTTATATCGTACGAAGGACTAGGCTACTACTATTAAAAAGCTTATTAGGTTTTTAATCGATTATTTTTTTATTAATTTTAAATAAAATTAAATAACCGACTTTATCGGACAATAACTTTATTATTATATTAATAATTACTTAATTAATCTTTTCTTAGATTTTTTAGAGGACCGTAAACGTAATTAAATCTTTACCGTTTAACTATCCTTCGTTTAAAAATTAAAAAATCGTAAAGTATAAAGCTTACCGGTTTAAAAACCTAAAGTAATATACTTAACCTATCTTAGTTAGCTAGGGATTTAAAACTAATCGTCCTTTACTTACTATAATAGTTATTAATATTTATTAAAAAGTTAAACTAATTATATAATAAGATTCTATAAATTACTTTTTTCGTTTTTAAATTTATTATACGAGGTTAGGACTTCCGGCTACCGGCTTCGTTAATTATACTTTAAAGTATCCGGTAACTAACCGGCTTTTAAAAAAACGTTAGTAATATATCCTAATTTTCTAAAGTCCTTAGTATTATTAAGCTACCTTAATATTTCCTCCTTTTATATTAAGGTTAATCCAGTCGTACCTCGTACGGTAATACTCCTATATCGCCCTCTTAGTCCGTACAATATAGGCGCAAATATCGCACTTTAATCTATTAAAAGAAAGCTTCCTTAATTCTAAAATTAAATTAATTACTATAGGAGGAAGTATAAGGTTTATTAAGTCTTATTATTTTCGAAAAACCGTTAATAAATTATTATACTTTCGTATAATATCCGGTCTATCTATAGCTACAATATCTTTATAGAACGTATAAAGATAAATAAGTACCTTATCTATAAAAACAATTACTTTATATTTCCTATAAATAAGAATTTAAAAGTAGGAAATATAAATAAAAGGTTCTATTTTAATATAGTATTAATCGTAATATAATAGTTATATACGATATAAAATATTATAATATTAAAGTTTATTACTAAATTTTTTTAGGGAAGGATACCCCGTAAAAGAGTAGAGTGGGTCACGTGTAAGTAGATAAGGGCAGTAGCGTGCGGTTACCGGGGTCTAGGTCCCGTACGATGGTTAAGGCACGCCTGGTACAAAGGCAATTGCGTGGGTACGTAGGTAGTAACGTATGGCTGCCGGGTACAGACCTTTTCTTCTAAATCCCTCGACAGGCCAGCTATATAATAGAGCCGTGTTATTCCGATTAGGGCGTTTATCCCGTACGATAGTCAAGGCACGCCAGGACACGAAGGCAGTAGCGTATAGCTGCCGGGTACAAACCTTTTCTTCCAAATCCCTCGATAGGCCAGCTATGCAACAGAGCCGTATTATTCCGATCAAGGCGTCGGTCCCGTACGATGGTCAAGGCACGCCTGGCAAGAAGGCAGTTACGTGGGCACGCCTAGCACGAAGGCAGTGACGTGTGGCTGCCGGGTACACACCTTTTCTTCCAAATCTCTCGAGAGGCCAGCTATATAATAGCGACTTTAATTCTTATTAAAATCCTTTTCTAATAAACTTTTCTATCGTATAAAACAATCGATTTTCAACTAATATATAAAATGGCTCTAGTCCTTAATACCCGTAGCTCGTACGAAGTTATCGACACTGGCCAGCTTTATATTAGGAGGCTAATAAATAGCTTCTATATTAATATAAGTATATATCTTTCCCGTACAATAATACTTAAATTAATAAATATATAGGTAATATAGTAAGTAATTTCGGCCTTACTATCGGCCAATATCGAATATATTCCCGGCAAAGTAAAGGGGGCTAAAGTACTAGCTCGTCCGAGCTACTTTAATATAGTTTTAATCTAAAGCCGTAGTTTAATAGCTACTTCTCCTTATACTACCTATACTAGTAAGCCTAATAGGGGGCTATTTAGGGATTATCGTACGACGGATGGGTATTAGGGTAATGCTTATAGTAATTATAAATGGAGGGATTATAGTAGTAGATATAGCTTCTTTACTGCTATTTAAAGGGGTATTATAGCCGAAGGGGAGGACGAGAGAAATAAGTAAGCTATAAAAGGAAGTTAGGAGCTTATAATTATTAATAATTCCGATAACTAAATAAGTTATACGGTAATAAAAATCGAATTTATAATTTTTATTTATTATTTAGATTTCTATAATACTCGTACGATAATATATTTAATACTATTCTATATAGCTCGCTATAGTAATTCTAATAATACTTTTCTCTTTTATTTTAATAGGAAAAATCTTATCGGATCGTATAAAAAACTATTCTTTTATATAACCTTATACTACTATACACGTGCATCACCAGCACACTTACACCTAACTTTACCTCTTTTACTTCCATTTCCATACAGCTCGTACGATAATACACTTAATGCCATTCTATACGGTTCCCTATAGCAATTCCAATAATACTTTTCTCTTTTATTTTAATAAAAGAAATCTTATCGGATCATACAAAAAACTATTCCCTTACATAACCTTACACTACTATACACGTACATCACTAACACACTTACACCTAACTTTATATCTTTTACTTCCAATTCCCCACCGCTCGTACAATAATACACTTAATATTATTCCATACAGCTCGTTATAGCAATTCCAATAATATCCTTGCTTTTTAAGTTAATAGGAAAAATCTCATCAGATCGTACAAAAAACTATTCCCTTATACAACCTTACACTGCCATGCACGTGCATCGCCAGCACCCACCTTCACATCTTTACTTCCATTACATACAGCTCGTACGACGATACACTTAATATTATTCCATGCAGCTCGTTATAGCAATTCTAATAGTATCTTTAATTTTTAATTTAATAGGAAAAATCTTATCGGATCGTACAAAAAACTATTCCCTTATATAACCTTATACTACTATATACGTACATTACCAGCACACTTACACCCAACTTTATATCTTTTACTTTCAATTCCCTACCGCTCGTACGATAATACACTTAATACCATTCTGTGCAGCTCGTTATAGTAATTCCAATAATATCCTTGCTTTTTAAGTTAATAGGAAAAATCTTATCGGATCGTACAAAAAACCATTTAATTACAGAACCTCACACTACTATACACGTATATCACCAGCACGCTTACACCCAACTTCACCTCTTTTACTTCCATTTCCACACCGTTCGTACGATAATACACTTAATACCATTCTATACAGCTCCCTATAGTAATTCCAATAATATCTTTAATTTTTAATTTAATAGGAAAAATCTTATCGGATCGTACAAAAACTATTCCCTTATATAACCTTACACTGCCATGCACGTGCATTACCAGCACCCAACTTTACATCTTTTACTTCCATTTCCACACACCTCGTACGATGATACACTTAATACCATTCTATGCAGCTCGTTATGCCAGTTCCAATAATACTTTTCTCTTTTAATTTTATAGGAAAAATCCCATCGGATCGTACAACAAACCATTTAATTATATAACCTTATACTGCTATACACGTGTATCACCAGCACACTTACACCTAACTTCATATCTTTTACTTCCATTTCCACACAGCTCGTACAATAATACACTTAATATCATTCCATGCAGCTCGTTATAGCAATTCCAATAATATCTTTGATTTTTAATTTAATAGGAAAAATCTTATCGGATCGTATAAAAAACTATTCCCTTATATAACCTTACACTACTATGCACGTGCATCACCAGCACACTTATACCTAACTTCACCTCTTTTACTTCCATTTCCATATAGCTCGTACGACAATACACTTAATACCATTCTATACGGCTCGTGTAGGTGATTCTAATAATATCTTTACTTTTTAAGTTAATAGGAAAAATCTTATCGGATCGTACAAAAAACTATTCCCTTATACAACCTCACACTGCCATACACGTGCATCGCCAGCACCCACCTTCACATCTTTACTTCCATTTCTATATAGCTCGTACGACGATGCATTTAATACCATTCTATACAGCTCGCTATGGTAATTCCAATGATGCCTTTCTCTTTTAATTTGATAGGAAAAATCTTATCGGATCGTACAAAAAACTATTCCCTTATATAACCTTACACTGCCATACACGTGTATTACCAGCACACTTATACCCAACTTTACCTCTTTTACTTCCATTTCCATATAGCTCGTACGACGATATACTTGATACTATTCTATGCAGCTCCCTATAGTAATTCCGGTGATACTTTTCTTTTTTAATTTAATGGGAAAAATCTTATCGGATCGTACAAAAAACTATTCCCTTATATAACCTTACACTACTATGCACGTGCATCACCAGCACACTTACACCTAACTTTACCTCTTTTACTTCCATTTCTATACAGCTCGTACGACGATGCATTTGATACCATTCTGTGCAGCTCGTCATGGCGATTCTAATAATGCTTTTCTTTTTCATTTTGGTAGAAGAAATCCCATCGGATCGTACAACTGATTCCTCAACGGATCCTACCCCCCTGTTTCTAAAGTGGGGCGTTTCTTTTGGTGCGCTTTTTTTTCAACGGATTGTACTACAATCCATCGGAGAATTACTGATAGGATTGGGCTAAACCCTCGTACGACAGAAGTTAACACCTCGCGCTGGTTGCCTTTAAAACCAGCATCAGGGTTATTAAGCATCTGACGGAAACGGCCCTCAATATCAAGGCTGGCTAAGTACCGGAGTCGTTCCTGTCGTACGGTATAACGCTGGTTCTGGAAGAGGTTGGTTTTGGTCTGCTGGAGCGTTAAAGTATCGTCCGAGCCAAAGGTAAATAGCTGGTGCCATGACTGGCTAAGCTTCATAAACCGCTGTTGTCGTACGGCATGCCCCAACCTTCCCTGGTCAATATGCCTAGCATATACCATCCCAGCAATCTTTTCCGAGTGGCCGGTTTGAGCCGCAATCATAGGATTAAAGCCCTCATTTTCGTCATCCTCGTCGCAGCTAAAATCAGACGCGTCGTAATCATCGGACGACAGTACTATCTTATTTTCTAACAAACTCCTTGGAATAAGATGAGTAAGAAATTGGCGGGCAATACCCACGGCAATATGACGCCAGGGCCGAATACTGATTTTGGACCCGAGGTGGCGCTCTGTGTACGATGAGAGGGCCCGGCTGACTTTATCGGACGACCATTGGTTTCCTGGGTTACTGGAGGATATAGCTGGGCCGGCACCCCCAGACTCGATATCCTTAAACGGCCGTACGAATTTTGCATCCCAGAAGAATGGAGTGGGGGTGGAGGCTCCGTCAAGCTGGTGTTGTAAACTGAGGCAAAAGGGGTGGATAAGCCAGAGGTATCGTACGACGCTCACACCTAGCTCCCTTGGGAGATAGCGGTGAATAACCTTTAGCTGTCCAGTGTGGCTTAACCCTTTGTGGTACCGCAGTACGATTGCGACCATGCCGTGCTGGATAAATATATTTCTAAGCCCTCCAACCGGTGTGTTCTGGAACCTCATGCTCAAAAGCTCTGTCGTACGAGGCGGTAACCCTGACAATAAATGGATGGCGATAAAAGGAGGGATCGGAGCTTGTCTACCCGGTCCAGGTACAACTGGGCCTCGGTCGTACAATAAACATAACCGTCGCCCTCTTCTCTCAACCAAAGTTGGGTAAGGGAAGGATTTTCGGTAATGCGTCGTACGATCCAATTCCAAGGCCGCCGGAAGCATATATTACCAGGATCGGAAAGAAAGGAATACCCAATCTTATCCTGGCTCATATCATCCTTTAAATCATCCCAAGGAATCTCCGGGAGAGGAACGTCCGATATTAACGAGAAAGTTAGGTCCTGGACCGTACGATCAATCTCATCAACCAGAATATGCATCATCTCGGCCAGGGCGTCAATGGTGGTAGAGATGTCCTGGTATACAATAGTAGTACCGTTAAGCGCAAGCCTGCCTTCGGATGCCGTGGAGCTATTGATGGTCATACCATACGCACGAGCCTCCAAAACCCAGTCCATCGGTGTAGGGTAGTTACTTTGGTGAACCCTAGTCAGGAACCTCGAGACTTTGGGGCGGACGATATCAAAGAGACTAGGCTTTTTGCCTGCCTCTTCCAGCTGGGCAAACTCGTAAAGTGAGTGTCGTACGACAAAGGCTTTACCGAGGGTGACGATGGCAGACAGGAGTGGTGTAAAATCGGACGGGGTGTACCACCTTCCATCATCCTTTAGGGCCATAGCAGCTAGGGCAGAAAGGAGGGCGCTTTCGTACGACGACCGTGGGAGAGGATGATCCAAAAGTCCAATGAAGAAATCAACAAGTACCTGATCCAGCAACTCTCGTCCGGCCTCATCGCTACCGTGGTGAAACTCCCATGCCACTTGTATAACAGTCTCCAGACTTCTGGTCTGGCTGGCGTTTAATTCGTACGGTGGCCGATCCTGTTGATCCCAGCTCTGTGTGCGGCAAATGTACCCAAAAATCCTTTTCCAAACAAGAGAGTACTTCTGTATCGTACGAGGGACCAGGCTACTACCATTAAAAGGCTTGTTGGGCTTTTGGTCGATCGTCTTTTTTATTAACCTCGAATAGAACGGGGTAACCGACTTCATCGGACGACGACCTTACCATTGCATCGGCAGTAACCTGGTCAATCCTCTCCCAGATTTTTTTGGAGGACCGTAAACGTAACTGGATCCTCACCGTCTAACCATCCCTCGTTTGGGTTGAGAGAGGTCGCACGATGTAAGGCCTGCCGGTCTAAAGACCCAAGGTGGTGTGTCCAACCCATCCTAGTTAGCCAGGGATTTGGAGCTAATCGTCCCTCACTTGCTGTGATGGTTGTTGATGTTTGTTGGAGAGTCGAGCTAATCGTACGATAGGATTCCATAAACTGCTCTTTTCGTCTTTGGGTTTGTTGTACGAGGTCGGGACTTCCGGCTGCCGGCTCCGTTGATCGTACCTCAAAGTATCCGGCAGCTAACCGGCTTTTAAAAAAACGCTGGCAATATATCCCAGTTTTCCAAGGTCCCTGGTGTTGTTGGGCTACCTTAATATTTCCTCCTTTTGTGTTGGGGTTAACCCAGTCGTGCCTCGTACGGCAGTGCTCCTGCATCGCCCTCTTGGTCCGTACGATATAGGCGCAGGCATCGCACTTTAATCCATCAGAAGAAGGCTTCCCTAGTTCTGGAATTGGGTCAATTGCCGTGGGAGGAAGTGTGAGGTTTATTAGGTCTTGTTGTTTTCGAAAGACCGCCAGTGAATTGTTGCACTCTCGTACGATATCCGGTCTGTCCACAGCTGCAATGTCTTTATGGGACGTACGAAGATGGGTAAGCACCTCATCCACAAGAACAGCCACCTTACATTTCCTACAAACAAGAATTTGAAAGTGGGAGATATAAATAAAAGGTTCCATTCTAGCATGGTATTGATCGTGATGTGATAGTTGTGTACGATGCAAGATGTTGTGATATTAAAGTTTATTGCTAAGTTTTTTGGGGAAGGATACCCCGTTAAAGAGTGGAGTGGGTCACGTGTAAGTGGATAAGGGCAGTAGCGTGCGGTTACCGGGGTCTGGGTCCCGTACGATGGTTAGGGCACGCCTGGCGGCACAAAGGCAGTTGCGTGGGCACGAAGGCAGTGGCGTGTGGCTGCCGGGTGCAGACCTTTTCTTCCAAATCCCTTGATAGGCAGCTATGCAATAGAGCCGTGTTATTCTGATCAGGGCGTCTGGTCACATACGATGGTCAGAGCACGCCTGGCAAGAAGGCAGTTGCGTGGGCACGCCTAGCACGAAGGCAGTTGCGTGGGCACGAAGGCAGTAGCGTGTGGCTGCCGGGTGCAGACCTTTTCTTCCAAATCCCTCGACAGGCCAGCTGTGCAACAGAGCCGTGTTATTCCGATCAAGGCGTCGGTCCCGTACGATGGTCAAGGCACGCCTGGCAAGAAGGCAGTTGCGTGGGCACGCCTAGCACGAAGGCAGTTACGTGGGCACGAAGGCAGTAGCGTGTGGCTGCCGGGTGCAGACCTTTTCTTCCAAATCCCTCGACAGGCCAGCTATGCAACAGAGCCGTGTTATTCCGATCAGGGCGTCTGTCCCGTACGATAGTCAAGGCACGCCAGGACACGAAGGCAGTGGCGTGTAGCTGCCGGGTGCAGACCTTTTCTTCCAAATCCCTCGACAGGCCAGCTGTGCAACAGAGCCGTGTTATTCCGATCAAGGCGTCGGTCCCGTACGATGGTCAAGGCACGCCTGGCAAGAAGGCAGTTGCGTGGGCACGCCTAGCACGAAGGCAGTTACGTGGGCACGAAGGCAGTGACGTGTGGCTGCCGGGTGCACACCTTTTCTTCCAAATCTCTCGAGAGGCCAGCTGTGCAACAGCGACTTTAATTCTCATTGAAATCCTTTTCTAGCAAACTTTTCCATCGTACAAAACAATCGACTTTCAACTAACACACAAGATGGCTCTGGTCCTTAGCACCCGTGGCTCGTACGAAGTCATCGACACTGGCCAGCCTTATATCAGGAGGCTGATGAACAGCTTCTGTGTTAATGTAAGTATATGTCTTTCCCGTACGATGATGCTTGAACTAATGAACATATAGGCAACACAGCAAGCAATTTCGGCCCTACCATCGGCCGACATCGAATGCGTCCCCGGCAAAGTGAAGGGGCTAAGGTACTAGCTCGTCCGAGCTACCTCAATGCAGTCTTGATCCAAAGCCGTGGTTCAGTGGCTGCTTCTCCTTGTACTGCCTGTACCAGCAAGCCTGATAGGGGCCGTTTAGGGATTGTCGTACGACGGATGGGTACTGGGGTGGTGCTTGTGGTAACTGCAAGTGGAGGGATCATGGCAGTAGATGTAGCTTCTTTACCGCTACTCAAAGGGGTATTACAGCCGAAGGGGAGGACGAGGGAAATGAGCAAGCTGTGGAAGGAAGCCAGGAGCTCATAGTTATTAGTGATTCCGACAACTGAATAAGTCGTACGGTAATGAAAATCGAATTTATGATTTTTATTTATTATTTGGATTTCTGTAATACTCGTACGACGATGCACTTGATATCATTCCATGCAGCTCGTTATGCCAGTTCCAATGATGCTTTTCTCTTTTAATTTGATGGGAAAAATCCCATCGGATCGTACAACAAACCATTTGATTGCACAACCTTATACTGCCATGCACATGCCTTACCAGCACACTTACACCCAACTTCACCTCTTTTACTTCCATTTCCACACAGCTCGTACGACAATGCACTTAAAGCCATTCATGCGGCTCGTGTAGGTGATTCTAATGATATCTTTGCTTTTTAAGTTGATGGGAAAAATCTCATCGGATCGTACAAAAAACTATTCCCTTACACAACCTCATACTGCCATGCACGTGCATCACCAGCACACTTACACCCAACTTCACCTCTTTTACTTCCATTTCCACACCGCTCGTACGATGATGCACTTGATACTATTCTATGCAGCTCGTGATGGCAATTCCAATGATGCTTTTCTCTTTTGATTTGATGGGAAAAATCTCATCGGATCGTACAAAAAACCATTCCCTTACACAACCTCATACTGCCATGCACGTGCATCACCAGCACACTTACACCCAACTTCACATCTTTACTTCCATTTCCACACAGCTCGTACGACGATGCACTTGATACCATTCTGTGCAGCTCGTCATGGCGATTCTAATGATGCTTTTCTTTTTCATTTTGGTAAAAGAAATCCCATCGGATCGTACAACTGATTCCTCAACGGATCCTACCCCCCTGTTTCTAAAGTGGGGCGTTTCTTTTGGTGCGCTTTTCAACGGATTGTACTACAATCCATCGGAGAATTACTGATAGGGCTCGGAGGACGGCCTCTTAATCTCCATACTTAACTATAAAGTATTTAATATTCGACCGGGATATAATAAACCGTACGATAGTTACCTTTTGCGAATTAAAATATAAACTTTTATAAAACCCTAGTAAGTCCCGAAGTAGGAAGGTAACTATTAGGAAGATTAATTATATCCCGATTAAAGCTATATATTAGCCGATTTACCGAAAGAGTAATCGAAATTCGTACGATAAGTCTAAAATAATATAACACTCGTTAAAGATAATCCGGTTAAGTTATTATTATACGTTAAACCTATTAACGAAGGTTTTAAACGTTTAAATATAAAAGGCTTTTAGCGTTATAAAAATAATTTAATTAACCGAAACCTCTTTAAAGTTTTAAATTATATAACTAATCTTTAGTTCTTTATAATGCTAAGCCATATCCTTTTATAGTACTATAAAAGGGGAAATAATAATAGTAACCTTATCTTTTATATAATAGGCCGGAAATAAAAAAATAATATTTTTTCCACTCCCTATCCCGGTAATATAAAGGATTAGGCTAAACTTTCGTACGATAGAAGTTAATACCTCGCGCTAGTTACTTTTAAAACTAATATTAGGATTATTAAATATTTAACGGAAACGGCCTTTAATATTAAAGCTAACTAAATACCGGAATCGTTCCTATTATATAGTATAACGCTAGTTCTAAAAGAGGTTAGTTTTAGTTTACTAGAGTATTAAAGTATTATCCGAGCTAAAGGTAAATAGTTAATACTATAATTAGCTAAGCTTTATAAACCGCTATTATTATACGGTATACCCTAACCTTCCCTGGTTAATATACTTAGCGTATACTATCCTAGTAACCTTTTCTAAGTAGCCGGTTTAAGCCGTAATTATAGGATTAAAGCCCTCAGTTTCGTTATCCTCGTCGTAACTAAAATTAAACACGTCGTAATTATCGGACGACGGTACTATTTTATTTTCTAATAAACTCCTTAGAATAAAATAAGTAAGAAATTAATAGGTAATACCTATAGTAATATAACGCTAGGGCCGAATATTGATTTTAGATCCGAGGTAGCGCTCTATATACGATAAGAGGGCCCGGCTAACTTTATCGGACGACTATTAGTTTCTTAGGTTATTAGAGAATATAGTTAGGCTAATACCCCTAAACTCGATATCCTTAAACGGCCGTACGAATTTTATATCTTAAAAGAATAAAGTAGGGGTAGAGGCTCCGTTAAATTAGTATTATAAACTAAAGTAAAAGAGGTAAATAAGCTAAAGGTATTATATAACGTTTATACCTAACTCCCTTAAGAAATAGCGGTAAATAACCTTTAGCTATTTAATATAATTTATTCCTTTATAATACTATAGTACGATTACGACTATACTATATTAAATAAATATATTTCTAAGCCCTTTAATTAGTATATTCTAGAACCTTATATTTAAAAGCTTTATTATACGAGGCAATAACCTTAATAATAAATATATTACAATAAAAAAGAAGGATCGAAGCTTATTTACCCGGTCTAAGTATAATTAGGCCTCGGTCGTACAATAAATATAACCGTCGCCCTCTTTTCTTAACCAAAGTTAAGTAAGGGAAGGATTTTCGGTAATACGTTATACGATTTAATTCTAAGGCTGCCGGAAGTATATATTATTAGGATCGGAAAGAAAGGAATACTTAATTTTATTTTAGCTTATATTATCCTTTAAATTATTCTAAGGAATTTCCGGGAAAGGAATATCCGATATTAATAAGAAAGTTAGGTTTTAGACCGTACGATTAATTTTATTAATTAGAATATATATTATTTCGGCTAGGGCGTTAATAGTAGTAAAAATATCCTAGTATATAATAGTAGTACCGTTAAATGTAAACCTGCTTTCGGATACCGTAAAGCTATTAATAATTATACTATATATATAAGTTTTTAAAATCTAATCTATCGGTATAGAGTAATTACTTTAATAAACTTTAGTTAGGAACCTCGAGACTTTAAGGTGGATAATATTAAAGAGATTAGGTTTTTTACTTACCTTTTTTAATTAAATAAATTCGTAAAGTAAGTATCGTACGATAAAAGCTTTACCGAGGGTAACGATAGTAAATAGGAATAGTATAAAATCGGATAGGGTATATTACTTTCTATTATCCTTTAGGGCTATAGTAATTAAAGTAAAAAAGAGGGTGCTTTCGTACGACGACCGTAGGAAAGAATAATCTAAAAGTTTAATAAAAAAATTAATAAATACCTAATTTAGTAACTTTCGTTTAGCCTTATCGTTATTATAGTAAAACTCCTATACTACTTATATAATAGTCTCTAGACTTCTGGTCTAACTAGCGTTTAATTCGTACGGTAGCCGATCCTATTAATCCTAACTTTATATACGGCAAATATACCTAAAAATCCTTTTCTAAATAAAAAAGTACTTCTATATCGTACGAGGGACTAAGCTACTATTATTAAAAAGTTTATTAGGCTTTTAATCGATTATCTTTTTATTAACCTCGAATAAAATAGGGTAACCGACTTTATTAAATAACGACTTTACTATTATATCGGTAATAACCTAATTAATCTTTTTCTAAATTTTTTAAAGGACCGTAAACGTAATTAGATTTTTACCGTTTAACTATCCTTCGTTTAGGTTAAAAAAAGTCGTACGATATAAGGCCTGCCGGTCTAAAGACCTAAAGTAATATATTTAACCTATTTTAATTAGTTAGGGATTTAAAGCTAATCGTCCCTTATTTACTATAATAGTTATTAATATTTATTAAAGAGTCGAGCTAATCGTACGATAGGATTCTATAAACTATTCTTTTCGTCTTTAGGTTTATTATACGAAGTCGGGACTTCCGGCTACCGGCTCCGTTAATTATACTTTAAAATATTTAATAATTAACCGGCTTTTAAAAAAACGTTAGTAATATATCCTAATTTTCTAAGGTCCTTAGTATTATTAGGCTACCTTAATATTTCTTCCTTTTATATTAGGATTAATCTAGTCGTACCTCGTACGGTAATACTCCTATATCGCCTTCTTAGTCCGTACGATATAGGCGTAAGTATCGCACTTTAATTTATTAAAAGAAGGCTTCCTTAGTTCTAGAATTAGGTTAATTACCGTGGGAGGAAGTATAAGGTTTATTAAATCTTATTATTTTCGAAAGACCGTTAATAAATTATTATACTCTCATACGATATTCGGTCTATCTATAGCTATAATATCTTCATAGGACGTACGAAGATAGGTAAATACCTTATCTATAAGAATAGCTACCTTATATTTCCTATAAATAAGAATTTAAAAGTAGGAGATATAAATAAAAGGTTCTATTCTAATATAGTATTAATCGTAATATAATAATTATATACGATGTAAAATATTATAATATTAAAGTTTATTACTAGGTTTTTTTAAAGAAGGATATCCCGTTAAAGAGTAGAGTAGGTTATATATAAGTGGATAAGGGCAGTAGTGTGCGGTTACCGGGGTCTGGGTCCCGTACGATGGTTAGGGCACGCCTAGTATAAAGGTAGTTGCGTAGGCACGAAGGCAGTGGCGTGTGGCTGCCGGGTACAGACCTTTTCTTCCAAATCCCTTAACAGGTAACTATGCAATAGAGCCGTGTTATTCTGATCAAGGCGTCTAGTCACATACGATGGTCAGAGCACGCCTAGCAAGAAGGCAGTTACGTAGGCACGCCTAGCACGAAGGTAGTTGCGTAGGCACGAAGGTAGTAACGTGTGGCTGCCGGGTACAGACCTTTTCTTCCAAATCCCTCGACAGGCCAGCTATGCAACAGAGCCGTATTATTCCGATCAAGGCGTCGGTCCCGTACGATGGTCAAGGCACGCCTGGCAAGAAGGTAGTTGCGTAGGCACGCCTAGCACGAAGGCAGTTACGTGGGCACGAAGGCAGTAGCGTGTGGCTGCCGGGTGCAGACCTTTTCTTCCAAATCCCTCGACAGGCCAGCTATATAACAAAACCGTGTTATTCCGATCAGGGCGTCTGTCCCGTACGATAGTCAAGGCACGCCAGGACACGAAGGTAGTAGCGTGTAGCTGCCGGGTACAGACCTTTTCTTCTAAATCCCTCGACAGGCTAACTGTGCAATAGAGCCGTGTTATTCCGATTAAGGCGTCGGTCCCGTACGATAGTTAAGGCACGCCTGGCAAGAAGGTAGTTGCGTAGGCACGCCTAGTACGAAGGCAGTTACGTGGGTACGAAGGCAGTAACGTGTGGCTGCCGGGTATATACCTTTTCTTCCAAATCTCTCGAGAGGCTAGCTATGTAATAGCGACTTTAATTCTTATTAAAATCCTTTTCTAGTAAACTTTTTTATCGTACAAAACAATCGACTTTTAACTAACATATAAGATAGCTCTAGTCCTTAATACCCGTAGTTCGTACGAAATTATCGATATTAGCTAGCCTTATATTAGGAGGCTAATGAATAGCTTCTATATTAATATAAGTATATATTTTTCCCGTACGATAATACTTAAATTAATAAACATATAGGCAATATAATAAATAATTTCGGCCCTACTATCGGCCGACATCGAATACGTCCCCGGCAAAGTAAAGGGGGCTAAGGTACTAGCTCGTCCGAGCTACCTTAATGTAATTTTAATTTAAAACCGTAATTTAGTAGCTACTTCTCCTTATACTACCTATACTAGTAAGCCTAATAGGGGGCCGTTTAAGGATTATTATACGACGGATAGGTATTAGGGTAGTACTTATAGTAACTATAAGTGGAGGGATTATAGTAGTAAATATAGCTTCTTTACCGCTACTTAAAGGGGTATTATAGCCGAAGGGGAGGACGAGGGAAATAAGTAAGCTATGGAAGGAAGTTAGGAGTTTATAATTATTAGTAATTCCGATAATTAAATAAGTCGTACGGTAATAAAAATCGAATTTATAATTTTTATTTATTATTTAAATTTCTATAATACTTATACGATAATACACTTAATACTATTCTATGCAGCTCGCTATAGTAATTCCAATAATACTTTTCTTTTTTATTTTAATAAAAGAAATCTTATTAGATCGTACAAAAAACTATTCCCTTATATAACCTTATACTACTATGCACGTGTATTACTAATATACTTACACTTAACTTTATATCTTTTACTTTTAATTCCCTACCGCTCGTACGATAATATATTTAATACTATTTATGCGGCTCGTGTAGGTAATTCTAATAATATCTTTACTTTTTAAATTAATAAGAAAAATCTTATCGGATCGTATAAAAAACTATTCCCTTATACAACCTTATACTGCTATGCACATACATTATTAGTACCTAACTTTATATCTTTTACTTCTATTTCCATACCGCTCGTACGATAATACACTTAATATTATTCTATGCAGCTCGTTATAGCAATTCTAATAATATCCTTGCTTTTTAAGTTAATGGGAAAAATCTTATTGGATCGTATAAAAAATTATTTAATTGCAGAACCTTACATTACTATACACGTGCATTACTAGCACGTTTATACCTAACTTTACTTCTTTTACTTCCATTTCTACACCGCTCGTACGATAATACACTTAATACCATTCTATACAGCTCGCTATAGCAATTCCAATAATACTTTTCTCTTTTAATTTAATAGGAAAAATCTTATTGGATCGTATAAAAAACTATTCCCTTACCCAACCTTATACTACTATATACGTGCATTACTAGCACACTTATACCTAACTTCACCTCTTTTACTTCTATTTCCACACCGCTCGTATAATGATGTATTTAATACCATTCTATGCAGCTCGTTATAGCGATTCTAATAATACTTTTCTTTTTCATTTTAGTAAAAGAAATCCCATCGGATCGTACAACTAATTCCTTAACGGATCCTACCCCCCTGTTTCTAAAGTGGGGCGTTTTTTTTGGTGCGCTTTTCAACGGATTGTATTACAATCCATCGGAGAATTACTGATAGTATATAGCGGTTCGGGCGCCTCTATATATATATATACCGGTTCAATTCTTTTTTTATATAGTATATAGCTTCGGGCGCCTCTCTATATATATAGCGTTTCGGCTATTTCTTTATATCGTACATAGCGGTTCGGGCGCCTCTATATCTATATATACCGCTTTAATTTCTTTTTATATAATATATAGCGGTTCGAGCTTTCCTATATATATATATACCGGTTTAATTATTGGTTTTATATAGTATATAGCGGTTCGGGCGCCTATATATATATATATACCGGTTTAATTCTTTTTTTATATAATATATAGCGGTTCGGCCGCCTTTATATCTATATATACCAGTTTAATACTTTTTTTATATAGTATAACCCTTTATATATTTATATACCGGTTTAATTTCTTTTTATATAATATATAGCGGTTCGAGCTTTTCTATATATATATATACCGGTTTAATTATTTCTTTTATATAGTATATAGCGGTTCGGCCGCCTCTATATATATATATACCGGTTTAATTATTTTCTTTATATAGTATATAACGGTTCGGGCGCGTCTATATCTATATATACCGGTTTAATTCTTTTTTTATATAGTATAACCTTCTATATATATATATACCGGTTTAATTATTTTCTTTATATAGTATATAGCGGTTCGGCCGCCTCTATATATATATATATCGGTTTAATTATTTTCTTTATATAGTATATAGCGGTTCGGGCGCGTCTATATTTATATATACCGGTTTAATTTTTTTCTATATAATATAACCTTTTATATATATATATACCGGTTTAATAATTTTTTTTATATAGTATATAGCGCTTTAAGCGCCTCTACATATATATATACCGGTTTAATTATTTTTTTTATATCGTATATAGCGGTTCGTACGCCTCTCTATATATATAGCGGTTGGGCTATTTTTTAATATTATATATAGCGGTTCGGACGCCTTTATATATATATATACCGGTTTAATTCTTTTGTTATATAGTATAACCCTTTATAAATATATATACCGGTTTAATTATTCTTTTTATATAGTATATAACTCTTCGGGCGCGTCTATATCTATATATACTGGTTTAAGTTTTTTTTTTATATAGTATAACCCTCTATATATATATATACCGGTTTAATTATTATCTTTTACATAGTATATAGCGGTTCGGGCGTCTTTATATATATATATATCGGTTTAATTATTTTTTTTATATGGTATATAGCGGTTCGGGCGCCTTAATATATCTATATACCGCTTTAATTATTATTATATAATATATAGCGGTTCGGCCGCCTCTATATATATATATACCGGTTTAATTCTTTCTTTCTAAAATATATAGTAGTTCGGTACCTTTCTTATATAATATATAGCGGTTCGGGCGCCTTTTATATATATAAAAAGAGATTCGAATTTTTTTTATTTATATATTATAGCTATATTTTCTTTTATATATATTTAGCGGTTCGGTCATCTTTATTAATATATATAGTAATTCGGTTATTTAATTTATATATATATAGTATTTTAATTACTTTTATTAATATATAATAATTTAATTACTTTTCTTTTTATATTTTATAATTATTATTCTTTTTAATTTATAAATAATACTTCGGCCGCTCTTTTCTTTATATATATTAAATAATCTTCATTTTACTTTACTTATAACGGTTAAATAACTTTTTATATTTATATATTACTTAAATACTTTTTTATATATATAAAGCTTTTTAAATATCTTTTATATATATATAATCGTTTAATTACTTTTTATTTATATTTTAATTCGGGTACCTTTATATATATATATTGATTCGGCCCTTTTATATATATATATAACACTTCGGGCCCTTTTTTATTTATATATAACGGTTTAAACGCTTTATTATTTTTATTTAACTATTTAAATACCTTTTTATTTATATATTTTTATTATTTTTAACTTTAATATATTTTAGCAAATATTTATATATTTAGCGGTTATATATTCTTTATATTTTTCTATATTATTTCATTACTTTTTTTAATATATATAAAGTTATTATTATTCTTTTTATTTTAATATATAATTAATAATATATATTTTTATTTTTAATTTTTAAATTTTTAAAATATATATATTTTTTTTAAAAAAAAAAAAATATAATTACTCTATTAACTTTAAATATCTCGTACGAAGTTCCTCCTATATCCTAACCCAAACTAATACTATTATAGAACACTTAATATCCGATACTTTTACCTGTACGAATAACCGGTATATTACCGTTACTTTCTTATCTAATATAACTCTATACTTTTAATAACGTACTTTAATATTTTCCTTAAACTAACTTAACCCCCTTTTTTAAATTATAACTAATCCTATAATTAATTTTATATTATATAAATAATCTTTTCTAGATTTATAAAATAAACCTTTATTTTCCTTTAACGATTCTTACAGCCCGTAAAACTTTTTAGGAATCCTATATTTATTATATCCCTAAAAACCCCCGTTTAACTTTCGTACGGTACTTAAATTTAAACCTTTAACCCTTAAAAGCTAATCGCTTAACTTTACGTTTTTTTTCTAAGCCCGTTTATCTTTAAATAAACCTTTTAATATATATAGCTTTTTTAATTTATTAAAAAGTTTAAATAATTATAAAGTATTTCGTATAATTTTATAAAATCTATAAGCCGATAATTACTAGAATTCGTACTATATATATTTCTCTTTAAACTCGGTATATTCTAAAAAATAAACTATATAATATACTTATAACTATAAAAATACTTTCGTTATAACCTCTATATTTCGTATAATATCCTTCCTCCTTTCCTATTCTTTTATAATAACCTACCGTTACTCTTCTTTATTAATAATTATATCGAAAGCCCCCTTATTTATAGCCTCCGGGGTTACCGTACGATATAACCTATAGCCTTCCTCCTCTACCTAATAAAACTTTATATAAATTATATTAAAAAACCGGTTTTTATATAACCTATATAACTTCTTACCCTTTTTATACCTAACTTTATTTATTTACCTATCTATTATCCGGAAAAAAATAATCCTATAATATAGGTTATTATATTATATAAAATACTTTATCTTTAATAATATTAAATCTATAACTCCGGTAATTAATTTTTTAGCCGTACGACTTTTTATAAAAAAAATTATTAATTTAACTTTTACTTTATTTCTTTTAGCTCGTCCGCTTTCCTAAATAAAGTCCTTTAATATCTTT
The DNA here is from genome assembly GCF_035222275.1 of Podospora bellae-mahoneyi. Lineage (NCBI taxonomy): Eukaryota > Fungi > Ascomycota > Sordariomycetes > Sordariales > Podosporaceae > Podospora > Podospora bellae-mahoneyi. The sequence continues at coordinate 3,971,323 of NC_085886.1, read as the reverse complement.
AGAAGCCCGGTATAGAAAATATATCGTACGTTTAAAATATTAATATTAATATTTAAAATAAACGTTATTATAATAGTACTACCGCTTTTTATTTACCTTTATACGATTTTACTTTTTTAAATACTATTTTTTATACTATTATAGTATATTAAATACTTAAATAAGTATTAAATAGCTTTAGAAAAATCGATCGAGGGGGAATAAATAATAATCTTTATATAAAGATTATAGTTACCGATAAACTTAATTTATTAACTAAAGGTTCGAAGGACGGCCTTTTAATCTTTATATTTAATTATAAAATATTTAATATTCGACCGGAATATAATAAACTATATAATAATTATTTTTTAGGAATTAAAATATAAACTTTTATAAAACTTTAATAAGTCCCGAAGTAAGAAAGTAATTATTAAAAAAACTAATTATATCCTAATTAAAGCTATATATTAACTAATTTACTAAAGGAATAATCGAAATTTATATAATAAATCTAAAATAATATAATATTTATTAAAGATAATCCGGTTAAGCTATTATTATACGTTAAGCCTATTAACGAAAGTTTTAAACGTTTAAATATAAAAAGCTTTTAGCGTTATAAAAATAATTTAATTAACCGAAACGTTTTTAAAGCTTTAAATCGTATAACTAATCTTTAATTCTTTATAACGCCGAGTTATATTTTTTTATAGTATTATAAAAAAGGAAATAATAATAGTAACCTTATCCTTTATATAATAGGCCGGGAGTAAAAAGATAATACTTTTTTTACTTTCTATCCCGGTAATATAAAGGATTAAGTTAAACCTTTATACGATAGAAATTAATATTTTACGTTAATTACTTTTAAAATTAATATTAAAATTATTAAATATTTAACGAAAATAACCTTTAATATTAAAGCTAATTAAATACTCAAGTTATTTTTATCGTATAGTATAATATTAATTTTAAAAGAAATTAATTTTAATTTACTAAAGTATTAAAGTATCGTCCGAGTTAAAAGTAAATAGTTAATACTATAATTAATTAAGCTTTATAAACCGCTATTATTATATAGTATATTCTAACTTTCTTTAATTAATATACTTAGCGTATATTATCCTAATAACCCTTTCCGAGTAGCCGGTTTAAACTATAATTATAGGATTAAAACCTTTAATTTTATTATTTTCGTCGCCGCTAAACTTAAATATATTATAATTATCGGACGACGGTATTATTTTATTTTTTAATAAACTTTCTAGAATAAAATAAGTAAGAAATTAATAAATAATATTTACGATAATATAACGTTAAAATCGAATATTAATTTTAAATCCGAAATAACGCTTTATATATAATAAAAAGGCCCGGCTAACTTTATTAAACGATTATTAATTTTTTAGGTTATTAAAGAATATAGTTAAACCGGTACCCTTAGATTTAATATCCTTAAATAATTATACGAATTTTATATTTTAAAAAAATAAAATAAAAGTAAAGGCTTCGTTAAGCTAATATTATAAATTAAAGTAAAAAGGGTAAATAAGTTAGAAGTATTATACGACGCTTATATTTAATTTCTTTAGGAAATAATAATAAATAACCTTTAGTTATTTAATATAGTTTATCCCTTTATAGTACTATAATATAATTACGATTATACTATATTAAATAAATATATTTTTAAACCCTTTAATTAATATATTTTAAAACTTTATATTTAAAAGCTTTATTATATAAAATAATAACTTTAATAATAAATATATTATAATAAAAAGGAAGGATTAGAGTTTATTCATTCGGTTTAAGTATAATTAAGCCTCGGTCGTATAATAAATATAACCGTTACCCTTTTTTTTTAATTAAAGTTAAATAAAGGAAGGATTTTTAATAATATATTATATAATTTAGTTTTAAAGCCGCTAAAAGTATATATTATTAAGATCGGAAAAAAGAATACTTGATTTTATCCTAATTTATATTATTTTTTAAATTATTTTAAGGAATTTCCGGGAAAAAAATATTTAATATTAATAAAAGAATTAAGTTTTAAACCGTATAATTAATTTCATTAATTAAAATATATATTATTTTGGTTAAGTGTCACAGTTAACCCAACGGCAGGCCGCGCAGTAGGTGGGGCGCGGGGCGTCCCCAGCCAATCATTAAGGGAACCAGGAGGCAGCCAATCAAGGCTGGCCAGGAGTGCTACGGCGCCAAGAGGCCTGAGCAGTCTGCAGGATGCAAGATACTACGGGTGATCGAAGGCATAGCACGACGAGCACTCCGCAGGATACAAAGTGCTATGAGTGATCGGGGCCGTAGCAGGGCGAGCACCTCAAGGCCCCGAGGTCTATATATACGGAGGAACTGGCTGGTATAGATAGACAGTTCCGTAGTATACAATTTCAAATTGTATTCACGGTATCTTGTGTTTACATTAAGATATCTTATCATACACTATTTAGCTATACCGAACCAGGATTATTTAGAAGTAGCCTTCAACCGATATCCCTTTCAGAGGTTCTGGATAGGGGTTCGTTATACGTTATATACTCACTTTAACTCTATTACGGATAAATTAAAGGCGTCTTTTTACTACTATAGCCGGACCTAAGAACGTTTAGATAGGAGGCGTCCTGCCTAGCCTAAGCAATAAGGGACTTACCACCACTAGCACTCGACTTACCGCAGAGCAGGTAATACGGCGTCTTAAGGAACTCGAGGACGAGGCTCAGTAGACTCGGGAGTAGATTATTGCTATATTAACCTTACCTAAAGTAATACCTAAGTTCCCGGTACCGGAGCGCTATAGAGGAGGAAAGGCAGAGCTTAAAGGGTTCTTAATCTAACTTAAAATTTATTTTCGTTAATACCTAAACTAATTTACTAATAAAAAGTTAAAGGTTATCTTCGCGGCTACTAGACTTAAGGATAAGGCTCTCGCGTAGTTCGAGCCTATCCTCGATAATTATTACGAGGAAGAGCCGTCCGATTAGGAAAAGATTACCGTAAAATGCTTCGAAAGCTACCGTATCTTTAAAACTAAGCTCAAGGAGGTATTTAGGGAGTACGATAAGGCAAGGCACGCGCAGGAAAGGCTCGCAAACTTACGTTAAACGCGCTTAGTAGCCGACTACGCGGCTCTATTCAAGATCGATAGCCTGCGTAGCACCATTAACGATAAGGGGTTAATATAGCTCTTCTACAATAGCCTTAAGGAAGAAGTGAAGGATAAGTTATATAAGGAGTCGAGGCCTAACACTATCGATAAATATATCGCTATAGCCATACGGATCGACGATCGATAGTTCCAGCGTCGTACGGAGAAGAAAGGCAATAACAGGGGTCACTACGGCAACAAGGGGCACTTTGGCAACAACCGTCCTAACGACAAGCGCAAGAGACGATACCCTAGTACTAACTATTTTAGCACTACGTATTTAGGACCGATAGATATCGATGCTATATAGTAGTAAAGGCCGCAAGGCCGAGGCTAGGGCAGGGATAACCTTAAATATTTTAACTATAGTAAGGCAAAACATTTTAAGAAGGACTGTAGGGCACTTAAGCGACTCGGCTGGAAGAAGGAGATCGTAGTTACTACTATATCGAAAGGACCGAGGATTATAGAAGTAGTAGCTATCGGGTACTAATAAGGCGGAGTAGTAGGATCAGAGGGAAACTCCAACTAGCACGCCGAATAAGAGGAAGCAGAGTTCCAGGAACTGCGGGAAGCAGTAGAAAGGCTAAAGGCGGAGCACGAGGAAGGAGATCTTCAGATACAGGCATTGCAGGATCAACTAGCACGGATTACTGCGGAAATTACTATAGAAGTCGCTAAGGGCGATAGTCCTGCGTAAGGACCTACCAGATGGACGATACCGGAAAGGCAGTACGGCAAGCACAGATTTACTATCTCACAAGATATATCGTGGCCTATGAAGCTCGTATATAAGAGCTGGGAAGAGTACTGGAAGGGTAAGAAGGTCGCTAGCATTAGGATCGCGAAGATACCAGAAGATACACTAACACCTATATGGTATATACCCTATAAAGGAAATACGGTACAACTTTATCCTAGGCATCCGGAACATCGGAGAGTACCTTGGTTCCAGTATATTACACACGGATATGTGGAGCACCACCAGAGCAAGGCACTATACGGCCACTAGCCGGTACGCAAGGTGGGCAAGGAGGGCAAGCCATAGCCGGTTAGGAAGACTATAGCTAGGTAGGAAAAGGCCCAGCAGGAGGACCTAAATAACTACCTCTTATAGAAGGTTTAGGATCCGGTTAAACTGAAGGATAGCCTTCAGGTTATACAGATCGCACTAAGGTATGCGAGATACTGCGTCGAGTACGTAGAAGGTTGGGATACGGACGATAGCGTACGCTCTTTGAACGAAGTGGTACTAGGATGGTGCCCAAGCCCAGACTGCGCCATACATCTGCGGGAGAAGGTCAAGCGATATCATCAAGACAAGGCACATAAGACCAAGCAGAAGAACCGCTATCGGACGAGGATACGAGAAAGTGCCAGGGAAGCAAGAGACGGAAGATAGGAGGAAGCCAGGCGGGCATGGTTGAAAGACTTCGTGTTGCTAGTCAACCCGGGGCAGGAGGACGCTCTTGAACGATATAACCGCTTGGGAAACGACTCGCGGCCCTTCGCGGGGGCCGTTAACCTCTAACGGACCACGAACGGCATTTTCGAAGGTATCGGCGTAAGGCGAAGGTATAGGATAACGACCCAAGGCTCATCAGCGAGGTCGCTACTGCATAGGGAGGAGGCAAAAGAGATAAACGCCTCTAGGTTACTACACGATGGAGGGATCTCCAGGCAGTGGCATTGGTAAATAGTAGTGCAGAGACGAACCTAATTTCGCCACAGTTCGTACACCAGGCCCGGATACCATGGAAGAAAAAGAAGGAATGGATCGTTATACAAGGACCATTTCGTACGCAAAAGGTCCATAGGGAAACACTACCCCTGGACATCATAGTCGAAGGAAAAACAACTTTAGTTATATTCGACATTGTGGATATGGGACCCTCGAAGGATATGATCCTAGGGCAACCATAGTATAAAGATTATAACCCAGACATCGATTGGAGGGATGGTAGCCACCTACGACCAAAAGAACCTTAGAAGTATCCAGCCAACGATGGGAGATTAGGAGCACGGACGGAGTAGAGTGTAGGACAAGCACCCTCCACGGCACCACCGCAAGGAGCCCAAAAAATAATAGTATACTCTATCGATACAGGCGGTAAGATCGAAAAAGTAGGGTTAACGACGTTAGTGGAAATATCGGAGGTTAATAAATACGCCTACTATAATAACGTAGAGAAAGGCGAGAAAAAGGCGGTACCGGTGGAATATCGAGGATATCTAGCCTTCACAGCTAAGTATTTGGAGGGGCTTCTAGAGCGAGGGCCGTGGGACTACGAGATTAAGTTAAAAGAGGGAGCCAAACTACGGCTATTTAAGGTATACTACACTAACGATAAGCAGAGTGAGGAGCTACGGAAGTATTTGGACGAGAATTTGAAGAGAGGCTATATCAGGGAATCCACATCGCCAGCAGGATACCCCGTTTTCTTCGTACCGAAGAAGGACGGTGGCTTGCGACTGTGTGTGGATTACCGGCAGCTGAATAACGAGACGGTGAAAAACAGCTACCCGCTACCGTTGATATCCAGGTTACGGAGTCAACTAGCCGGGGCGCGATACTTCACACGCTTGGATATGCCTGTCGGGTACGCCCATATACGGATCAAAGAAGGAGACGAATGGAAGACAGCGTTTCGTACGCCCTATGGTCATTTCGAGTATCTCGTAATGCCATTTGGGCTAACCAATGCGCCCGCGACGTTCCAATCTCTCGTTGACCATACGATACGGAAATACCTCGACAAGACAGCAGTGTGCTATCTCGACGACGTTCTCATCTACTCACGCACTCTGGAGGAGCATAAGCGGCACGTACGAGAGATACTCGACGCGCTACACGGAGCCGGACTCTCAGTTAATAAGGAGAAGAGCGAGTTCCACGTACAAAAGACAGTATATCTGGGATACTTGATATCGCCAGGTGAGGTTCGTATGGAACCTGGGAAAATTGCGGCAGTCAAGGACTGGCCTACGCCGCAGTCACAGACACACGTCAGGGAATTCTTGGGGTTTACGAACTTCTCAAGGAAAAGTACTTGATCACGGCGACGGTCGGTACTCGTACGAGCGGGTTTCTTTACACGGTTAGACATGACGGTAGGATAAAAGAGGAGGAAAACTTACTGTAGGGATATTGCAGGAAAAGGGGATCCAGGACTATTTCAGGAATACGGTCGCCGGGGCGTCGACCTGGGAGGAGGGGCATCATGTCACAGTTAACCCAACGGCAGGCCGCGCAGTAGGTGGGGCGCGGGGCGTCCCCAGCCAATCATTAAGGGAACCAGGAGGCAGCCAATCAAGGCTGGCCAGGAGTGCTACGGCGCCAAGAGGCCTGAGCAGTCTGCAGGATGCAAGATGCTACGGGTGATCGAAGGCATAGCACGACGAGCACTCCGCAGGATGCAAAGTGCTATGAGTGATCGGGGCCGTAGCAGGGCGAGCACCTCAAGGCCCCGAGGTCTATATATACGGAGGAACTGGCTGGTGTAGATAGACAGTTCCGCAGTATGCAATTTCAAGTTGTATTCACGGTATCTTGTGTTTACATTGAGACATCTTGTCGTACACTGTTTAGCTGTACCGAACCAGGATTATTCAGAAGTAGCCTTCAACCGGTATCCCTTTCAGAGGTTCTGGATAGGGGTTCGTCATATTAAGGTATTAATAATAGTAAAAATATTTTAATATATAATAATAATACCGTTAAGCGTAAGCTTACCTTCGGATATTATAAAATTATTAATAATTATATTATACGTACGAACCTTTAAAACCTAGTTTATTAATATAAAATAATTATTTTAATAAACCTTAATTAAAAACTTTAAGACTTTAAGGTAAATAATATTAAAAAGATTAAGCTTTTTATTTACCTTTTTTAGCTAAGTAAATTTATAAAGTAAGTATTATATAATAAAGGTTTTATTAAAGGTAACAATAATAAATAAAAGTAATATAAAATCGGATAGAATATACTACTTTCTATTATCCTTTAAGGCTATAGTAACTAAGGTAAAAAGGAAAGTACTTTTATATAACGACCGTAAGAAAAAATAATTTAAAAGTTTAATAAAAAAATTAATAAAAATTTAATTTAATAACTTTTATTTAGCTTTATCGCTACCGTAATAAAACTCTTATACTATTTATATAATAATCTTTAAATTTTTAATTTAATTAATCTTTAATTTATATAATAGCCGATCCTATTAATCCTAACTCTATATATAATAAATATATTTAAAAATCCTTTTTTAAATAAAAAAGTATTTCTATATTGTACGAGGGACTAGGCTATTACTATTAAAAAGCTTATTAAACTTTTAATCGATTATTTTTTTATTAATCTCGAATAAAATAGGGTAATTAATTTTATCGGATAACGATTTTATTATTATATTAATAATAATTTAGTTAATCTTTTCTTAAATTTCTTAAAGGACTATAAATGTAATTAAATTTTTACTATTTAACTATCCTTCGTTTAAATTAAAAGAAATTATATAATATAAAGTTTATTAGTTTAAAAACCTAAAATAATATATTTAACCTATTTTAATTAATTAAAGATTTAAAGTTAATTAACTTTTATTTATTATAATAATTATTAATATTTATTAAAAAGTCGAACTAATTATATAATAAAATTTTATAAACTATTTTTTTTATTTTTAAGTTTATTATATAAAGTCGGGACTTCCGGCTACCGACTCCGTTAATTATATTTTAAAGTATTTAGTAATTAACTAGCTTTTAAAAAAACGTTAATAATATATTTTAATTTTCTAAAGTCCTTAATATTATTAAACTACCTTAATATTTCTTCCTTTTATATTAAAGTTAATTTAGTCGTGCCTCGTACGGTAATACTTCTATATTACCCTTTTAGTCCGTACGATATAAATATAAGTATCGTACTTTAATTTATTAAAAGAAGGCTTCTTTAATTTTAAAATTAAATTAATTACTATAAAAGGAAGTGTAAGGTTTATTAAGTTTTATTATTTTCGAAAGACCGTTAGTAAATTATTATACTTTCGTATAATATCCGGTTTATCTATAGCTATAATATCTTTATAGGACGTACGAAAATAAATAAATACCTTATCTATAAAAATAGTTACCTTATATTTCTTATAAATAAAAATTTAAAAGTAAGAAATATAAATAAAAGGTTCTATTTTAATATAATATTAATCGTAATATAATAGTTATATATAATATAAAATATTATAATATTAAAGTTTATTACTAAGTTTTTTTAAGGAAGGATACCCCGTTAAAGAGTAGAGTAGGTTACGTATAAGTGGATAAGGGTAGTAGCGTGCGGTTACCGGGGTCTAGGTCCCGTACGATAGTCAGGGCACGCCTAGCACAAAGGCAGTTACGTAGGCACGCCTAGCACGAAGGCAGTTGCGTGGGTACGAAGGTAGTAGCGTGTAGCTGCCGGGTATAGACCTTTTTTTCTAAATCCCTTAATAGGCTAGCTATGTAATAGAGCCGTATTATTCTGATTAAGGCGTCTGGTTATATATAATAGTCAGGGCACGCCTAGTAAGAAGGCAGTTACGTAAGTACGCCTAGTACGAAGGTAGTTGCGTGGGCACGAAGGCAGTAACGTGTAACTGCCGGGTGCAGACCTTTTCTTCTAAATCCCTCGACAGGCTAGCTATATAATAGCGACTTTAATTCTTATTAAAATCCTTTTCTAATAAGCTTTTCTATCGTATAAAATAATCGACTTTTAACTAATATATAAAATAGCTTGGTCCTTAATACCTGTGGCTTATACGAAGTTATCGATACTAACCAGCCTTATATTAAGAGGCTAATAAATAGCTTCTATATTAATATAAATATATATTTTTCCTATACGATAATACTTAAATTAATAAATATATAAGTAATATAATAAGTAATTTCGGCCTTACTATCGGGCGATATTAAATATATCCCCGGTAAAGTAAAGGGGGCTAAAGTATTAACTCGTCCGAACTACTTTAATATAGTTTTAATCTAAAGCCGTAGTTTAATAACTACTTTTCTTTATATTACTTATATTAATAAACCTAATAGAGGGCCGTTTAAGGATTATTATATAATAAATAGATACTAGGGTAATACTTATAGTAACTATAAGTAGAGGGATTATAGTAATAAATATAGTTTCTTTACCGCTACTTAAAGGGGTATTATAGCCGAAAGGAAAGACGAGGGAAATAAATAAGCTATAGAAAGAAGCTAGGAGTTTATAGTTATTAATAATTCCGATAATTAAATAAATTATACGGTCATAAAAATAGAATTTATAATTTTTATTTATTATTTAGATTTCTATAATACTTATACGATAATATATTTAATACTATTTTATATAATTCGCTATAGTAATTCTAATAATACTTTTTTTTTTTATTTTAATAGAAGAAATCTTATCGGATTATATAAAAAACTATTCCTTTATATAACCTTATACTACCATATATATATATTACTAATATACTTATACTTAACTTTATATCTTTTACTTTTAATTCCCTACCGTTCGTACGATAATATATTTAATACTATTCTATACAGCTCGTTATATTAATTCCAATAATACTTTTCTCTTTTAATTTAATAGGAAAAATCCTATCGGATCGTATAATAAACTATTTAATTATATAACCTTATATTACTATATATATACCTTACTAATATACTTACACTTAACTTTACCTCTTTTACTTCTATTTCTATATAGCTCGTACGATAATATACTTAATACTATTTATACGGCTCGTATAGGTAATTTTAATAATATTTTTACTTTTTAAATTAATAGAAAAAATCTTATTAGATCGTATAAAAAACTATTTCCTTATATAACCTTATATTACTATGTACGTATATTATTAATACCTAACTTTATATCTTTTACTTTTATTTCTACACCGCTCGTATAATAATATACTTAATATTATTTTATATAGCTCGTTATAATAATTCTAATAATATCCTTACTTTTTAAATTAATAGGAAAAATCTTATCGGATCGTATAAAAAACTATTTAATTATAGAACCTTATATTATTATATATATATATTACTAGCACGCTTATACCTAACTTTACCTTTTTTACTTTTATTTCTATACCGCTTATATAATAATATATTTAATACTATTCTATACGGCTCGTATAAATAATTCTAATAATATTTTTGCTTTTTAAATTAATAGGAAAAGTTTTATCGGATCGTATAAAAAACTATTCCTTTATATAACTTTACACTACTATATATATATATTACTAGCATACTTATACCTAACTTTACTTATTTTATTTTTATTTTTATATAGTTCGTACGATAATATATTTAATACTATTCTATACAGCTCGCTATAGTAATTCCGGTAATACTTTTTTCTTTTAATTTAATAAGAAAAATCCTATCGGATCGTATAAAAAACTATTCCCTTATATAATCTTATACTACTATATACGTATATCGCTAGCACCTACCTTTATATCTTTACTTTTATTTTTATATAGCTCGTACGACAATATACTTAATATTATTCTATATAGCTCGCTATAGTAATTCCAATAATACTTTTCTCTTTTAATTTAATAAGAAAAATCTTATCGGATCATATAAAAAACTATTCCCTTATATAACCTTACACTACTATATACGTACATTACTAGTATACTTATACCTAACTTCACCTCTTTTACTTTTATTTCCATACCGTTCGTACGATAATGCACTTAATACTATTCTATATAGCTTGTTATAGCGATTTTAATAATACTTTTCTTTTTCATTTTAGTAAAAGAAATCCTATCGGATCGTATAACTAATTCCTTAACGGATCCTACCCCCCTGTTTCTAAAGTGGGGCGTTTTTTTTAGTGCGCTTTTCAACGGATTATACTACAATCCATCGGAGAATTATTAATAGGGTCCGGCTAATTTTATTAAACGATTATTAATTTCTTAAATTACTAAAAGATATAGTTAAACTAGTATCTTTAAACTTAATATTTTTAAACGGCCGTATAAATTTTATATCCTAGAAAAATAAAGTAAGAATAAAAGTTTTATTAAATTAATATTATAAATTAAAGTAAAAAAGGTAAATAAGCTAAAGGTATTATATAACGTTTATATTTAACTTCCTTAAAAAATAACGGTAAACAACCTTTAGCTATTTAATATAGTTTATCCCTTTATAGTACCGTAATATAATTATAACTATATTATATTAAATAAATATATTTTTAAACCCTTTAATTAATATATTTTAAAACCTTATATTTAAAAGCTTTATTATATAAAGCAGTAATTTTAATAATAAATATATTATAATAAAAAAAAAGAATTGGAATTTATTTACCCGGTTTAAGTATAATTAGGCCTCGGTTATATAATAAATATAACCGTCGCCCTTTTCTTTTAATTAAAGTTAAGTAAAAAAAGGATTTTTAGTAATACGTTCTATAATTTAATTTTAAGGCCGCGGAAAATATATATTATTAAGATCGGAAAGAAAAGAATATTTAATTTCATCTTAATTTATATTATCCTTTAAATTATCTTAAAGAATTTTTTAAAGAGGAACGTCCGATATTAATAAAAAAGTTAGGTTTTAAATTATATAATTAATTCTATTAATTAAAATATATATTATTTTAGTTAAAACGTTAATAATAATAAAAATATTTTAATATATAATAATAATATTATCAAATATAAACTTACTTTCGGATACCGTAAAGCTATTAATAATTATACTATACGTACGAGTTTCTAAAACTTAATTTATTAATATAAAGTAATTACTTTAATAAACCTTAATTAAAAACCTCGAGACTTTAGGGCGGATAATATTAAAGAAATTCAGTTCTTTATTTATTTTTTTAATTAAATAAATTTATGAAATAAATATTATATAATAAAAGTTTTACTAAGGGTAATAATAATAAATAAAAGTAATATAAAATCGGATAGAAGATATTATTTTTTATTATTTTTTAAAACTATAGTAATTAAAGTAAAAAAAAAAGTATTTTCGTATAATAACCGTAGGAAAGGATAATTTAAAAGTCTAATAAAAAAATTAATAAATATTTAATTTAATAACTTTTATCCGGCCTTATCGTTACTATAATAAAACTCTTATATTATTTATATAATAATCTTTAAACTTCTAATTTAATTAGCATTTAATTTATATAGTAACCGATCCTATTAATCCTAACTCTATATATAGTAAATATACCTAAAAATCTTTTTTTAAATAAAAAAATACTTTTATATTATATAAAGAATTAAACTATTATTATTAAAAGGTTTATTAAACTTTTAATCGATCGTCTTTTTATTAACCTCGAATAGAATAGGGTAACCGACTTTATTAAATAACGATTTTATTATTATATTAATAGTAACTTAATTAATTTTTTTTTAAATTTTTTGAAAAACTATAAACGTAACTAAATCCTTACCGTTTAACTATCCTTCGTTTAAATTAAAAAAGGTCGTACGATATAAGGCTTACCGGTTTAAAAACCTAAAGTAATATATTTAATTTATTTTATTTAATTAAAGATTTAAAATTAATCGACCTTTATTTATTATAATAATTATTAATATTTATTAAAAAATTAAACTAATTATATAATAAAATTCTATAAATTACTTTTTTTATTTTTAAATTTATTATATAAGGTCGGGATTTCCGGCTACCGGCTTTATTTATTATACCTTAAAGTATCCGGTAATTAACCGGCTTTTAAAAAAATATTAATAATATATTTTAATTTTCTAAAGTCCTTAATATTATTAAGCTACTTTAATATTTCTTCTTTTTATATTGGGATTAACCTAGTCGTACCTCGTACGGTAATACTCCTATATTACCCTTTTAATTTATATGATATAGGCGTAGGTATCGCACTTTAATTTATTAAAAAAAGGTTTCTTTAATTTTAGAATTAGGTTAATTACTATAAAAGGATGTATAAGGTTTATTAAGTTTTATTATTTTCGAAAAACCGTTAATATATTATTATACTTTCGTACGATATCCGGTCTATGTATAATTATAATATTTTTATAGGACGTATAAAAATAAATAAATACTTTATTTATAAAGATAATTATTTTATATTTTTTATAAATAAAAGTTTAAAAGTAAAAAATATAAATGAAAGATTCTATTTTAATATAGTATTAATTATAATATAATAATTATATATAATATAAAATATTATAATATTAAAGTTTATTATTAAGTTTTTTTAAGGAAGGATATTCCGTTAAAAAATAAAGTAAATTACGTATAAATAAATAAGGGCAGTAACGTACGGTTACTGGAGTTTAGGTCCCCTACGATAGTTAGGGCATGCTTAATATAAAGATAGTTACGTAGGTACGCCTAGCACGAAGGTAGTTACGTAGGTACGAAGGTAGTAGCGTATAATTACCGGATATAAATATTTTTTTTAAATCCCTTAGAAAGCTAGCTATATAATAGAACCATATTATTTTAATTAAAGCGTTTAATTATATATAATAGTTAAGGCACGCCTAGTAAAAAAGTAGTTACGTAAGTACGTCTAGCACGAAAGTAATTACGTAGGTACGCCTAGTACGAAGGCAATTACGTAAATACGCCTAGTACGAAGGTAGTTACGTAGATACGAAGGTAGTAGCGTATAGTTACTAAGTATAAACCTTTTCTTCCAAATCCCTCGATAGGTTAGCTATACAATAGAGCTATATTATTCCGATTAAAGCGTCTATCCCGTATAATAATTAAGGCACGCCAGGATATAAAGGCAGTAGCGTATAGTTGCCGGGTATAGACCTTTTCTTCTAAATCCCTCGATAGGCTAGCTATATAATAGAGCCGTATTATTCCGATTAAAGCGTCGGTCCCGTACGATAGTTAAGGTACGCCTAATAAAAAAGTAGTTACGTAGGTACGCCTAACGTAAAAGCAGTTACGTAGGTATAAAAGTAATAACGTATAGCTACCGGGTACAGACCTTTTTTTCTAAATCCCTCGATAAGCTAACTATATAATAAAGCCGTATTATTCCGATCAAAACGTCTATCCCGTACGATAATTAAGGCACGCTAAGATACAAAAGTAGTAACGTATAGCTACTAGGTATAGACCTTTTCTTCTAAAGCCCTCGATAAGCTAGCTATATAATAAAGCTATATTATTCCGATTAAAGCGTCGGTCCCGTACGATAGTTAAAGCACGCTTAGTAAAAAGGTAATTACGTAAATACGCCTAGCACAAAGGTAATTACGTAAGTATAAAGGTAGTAACGTATAGCTGCCGGGTATATATCTTTTTTTTTAAATCTCTCGAGAGGCTAGCTATATAATAGCGACTTTAATTTTTATTAAAATCCTTTTCTAATAAACTTTTCTATCGTATAAAATAATCGACTTTTAATTAATATATAAAATAACTTTAGTCCTTAGTACCTATAATTTATATAAAGTTATTAATATTAATTAGCTTTATATTAGGAGGTTAATAAATAATTTCTATATTAATATAAATATATATTTTTCCCGTATAATAATATTTAAATTAATAAATATATAAGTAATATAATAAGTAATTTCGGCTTTACTATTAACCGATATTAAATACGTTTCCGGTAAAATAAAGGAGACTAAAGTATTAGTTCGTCCGAACTACCTTAATATAATTTTAATTTAAAATCGTAATTTAATAGTTACTTCTCTTTATATTACCTATATTAATAAACTTAATAGGGGGCCGTTTAGGGATTATCGTACGACGGATAGGTATTAAGGTAATACTTATAGTAACTATAAATAGAGGGATTATAGTAATAATTATAGCTTCTTTACCGCTACTTAAAGGGGTATTATAGCCGAAGGGAAGGACGAAGGAAATAAATAAAATATAGAAGGAAGCCAGGAACTTATAGTTATTAATAATTCCGATAATTAAATAAATCGTATAATAATAGAAATCGAATTTATATCTTTTACTTTTATTTCTATACCGTTTATACGATAATATACTTAATATCATTCTATATAGCTCGTTATAGTAATTCTAATAATATCCTTACTTTTTAAATTAATAAGAAAAATCTTATAGGATCGTATAAAAAACTATTCCTTTATATAACCTTATACTATTATATACGTATATTACTAATATATTTATACCTAACTTTATATTTTTTACTTTTATTTATATACTACTCGTACGATAATATATTTAATATTATTTTATATAGCTCGTTATAGTAATTCCAATAATATCTTTACTTTTTAAGTTAATAGGAAGAATTTTATCGGATCGTATAAAAAACTATTTAATTATAGAACCTTACACTACTATATATATATATATTATTAATACGTTTATACTTAACTTTACTTCTTTTACTTCTATTTTCCTACCGCTCGTATAATAATATATTTAATACTATTCTATGCAGCTCGCTATAGCAATTTTAATAATACTTTTCTCTTTTAATTTAATAGGAAAAATCTTATCGGATCGTATAAAAAACTATTCCTTTATATAACCTTATATTACTATATACGTATATTATTAATATATATATACCTAACTTTACTTCTTTTATTTTTATTTTCCCACCGCTCGTACGATAATACACTTAATACCATTCTATGTAGCTCGCTATAGTAATTCTAATAATACTTTTCTCTTTTAATTTAATAGGAAAAATCTTATCGGATCGTATAAAAAACTATTCTTTTATATAACCTTATACTACTATATATATGCATTACTAGTATATATATACCTAACTTTACTTCTTTTACTTCCATTTCTATACCGCTCGTACGATGATACACTTAATACTATTTTATGCAGCTCGTTATGGCGATTTTAATAATACTTTTCTTTTTCATTTTGGTAAAAGAAATCCTATCGGATCGTACAACTAATTCCTTAACGGATCCTACCCCCCTGTTTCTAAAGTGGGGCGTTTTTTTTGGTACGCTTTTTAACGGATTATACTACAATCCATCGGAGAATTACTGATAGGCTCAGGGCTCCAGGTATCTTCGCTTGGCTGTGAGCAGTTAGTTTAGTTTGAGATGTCTGTGGAACGAAAGATGTGTGTTACCGATGAGGGTTGGTTAATGATGATAGATAAATGACGGGCATAACGATTTATATCTCATCTCTGCTCTCTGTCAGCATACCATTCGGCGAATCGATAGTCACAATACCAGTGAGTGATTTTGTCTCATGTTTATGCCATCGGATCTCCCGTCCACTCCGAGCACATCGCTTAACAAGGCAACATGTATCCACGTTCGGATGATGGACCCGGGGACTTTAGCCTATACCCGGGTGCCATGAGAACCAAATAGCGATTAAGCATCTGGCATACAGCAGATATATGAGCCTGGAGATCTTGGTTGCCGCTTGCAGCTCAGTTGTCGCTCCCTCGCACCTTCCCCTTGCAGCCACCTCGGCCCTCGCGACTCACATTTCAGTAGATATGTAAGCTTCGACGAGGAGGAGTGAATTCATGAGAGACCTGTCAGTTTTTGGCAAGAGTCGATGCTCCACACTGTTGTGAATCGTATCCCAGCCTGATATATCTTAACCCCTGCATGCTGGAGCACCATCTGCCGGCCGATACAAGGACCCCAGAAGCATATTTAAACTTTTGCTAAGCCAACCACTCGGAGAACTGCAATTACCAACCCAGCAATCTATGCAGACGACGGCCATGTATTGTTTTCAGCCGCCCCCGGCTACCAAAACATCTGCATCGTCGTGGTGAAAAACGGTTACATCCCCGGTGAAAGAAACCCCACACTCATAAGACAATGATGAACAGCCGGACTTGAAGGCGAATAAGATCGCCGCGGGTAAAGCCATCAAGAGTCTGGACCGTTGACGGCATTCCCAATCAGCGACGCCACGGCAGGAATGGAAAGTATATATCTCGAGTCATGAACTCTGGACCCTGTCCATATCTCCCTCCCTTCCCCCCTCCCTTGCCATCGTTCCTTCAACTCCTCTCGCAAACATCACCATCATCAGCGTGCAAAATGGGTCTTTTACAACTGGCAGCAACCGTGTTGGCTTTGGGCAGCAGTGTCCAGGCTGCCCCAGCGCACGAGATTGCTCCCCGTCAAGCGAGCGTCAAATATTGCGATCCTGTTTCCACCATATGCTATTCCGAGTGGATTTCGCCAGAGAGAATTGCTTTCCGCACTGCCATTCCCGAGAATGCCACTGCCACGACCGACTTTGATGTTCTGGTTCAGCTTCAAGCACCCAAATCTGTTGGGTGGGCTGGTATCGCGTGGGGTGGCACCATGGTCAACAACCCCTTGACTGTTGCATGGGCCAATGCTGCGACGGTTGTCGTTTCTTCCCGCCGTGCTACGTATGATTCTTCTTGTCACAAACATATCAAGCAGCAAGCTGACACGAGAACAGAGCAAGAACCTACCCACAGCCATGGACTGGCGCCACTTATACGGTTCTCGGCGGCACCGTTGCCAATAGCACCCACTGGACTGTCAACTTCCTTGCCAAGGGCGTCTCGAATCTGGGGACATCCAGACTCAACCCCTCCAGCACGGCTGCTAGCATTGCTTATGCCCAGTCCAACCAGGGTCCGTCAAGCCCATCTGACCCAACCAGCCGCTTTGGAATCCACAACACGCGTGGAAAGTTCTCGCACAACCTCGCTCTGGGCAAGATTAGCAACTTTCGTGCTGCGGTAGCTCAGTTGGCCTCCGAGGCATAAGTGCAGGAAACGGACTTGTAGTCGAGGGCGGAATTATTTCACAAAGGAACGAGGCAGGGAAGAAACGAGGCGGGGGGGAAACGAGGCAGCAAAGAAAACGAGAAAGTGCCCTATATGCACTAGCTACAATGAGAAGTTCAAAAGAAATGAATTATATTGAACGGTGCTCAGCTTCTCCCCTATTGGACCAACACGGCATGGTGACTCTTGTACTTCATGGAAGGAAAAAACAAAAGACCTCCACCCTACAGATATGTTCAACCACAACATGGAAATTGTTTCTACCGAGGTTCCTCTCCACCGACTCAACATAAAGGTACGACTGTCTCCTCCATCCTTGATGACAAATACTTCTTGTACCCTCATACAAATTCCCCAATGTTTTCCTCTGCCCTGCAACAGCGATCCCGCTAGACGGCTCGTCAAATTCGGATCTTGTCTGCCGAGGGGCAAATAAACAACTTTGACTGTTCTCCAAATTGGGGATTCATATGAGCCCTCGGCCCTGATTGGACAATGGAGTCAAAGCGCGTGGCATTAGGCAAAAGCAAGGGGTCCGGCATATACCTCGCAACGTGATGGTTTCCGTCTACCGCTTTTGTTTAGATGACCGCGGTGGAGATGAACAACAGTCTCTCCATCGAAGATCATGGATAACGTCCTGGTGCTATAAAAGCAGGCGCCATCCTCACATTTCCAACTGGCCACCAGTTAAGAACATACCATCACAAACACAAAACATGCATTTCTCCATCGTTTCCTCTGCTCTTGGCCTGGCCTCCCTGGTCTCCGCCCACGGTGTTGTCCTGAAGCCGGCTTCTCGCAAGCCAGGTGATGCCACAACCGAGGCGTGCGGCCGTGCCATGGTCAATTTTTACAAGCAAGATGAGACGTCTTATCCCGAGGCTTTCTTGAGATCCAACCCATTGCCCGACCGCAACAAGTGCAACCTATTCCTCTGCAAGGGATATCAGTTCGCTGACAACGCCGCCAATGTCCAGTCGTACAAACCCGGCGACTCTGTCGAGTATGAGGTGTACATCAGGATTCCTCACTCTGGCTACGCCAATGTCTCCATTGTCGACACCACGACCAATAAAGTGTTGGGCTCCCCGCTGGTGGGTTGGGCGAGTGGGTATGCGGCCAGCAGCAAGCCACCAGCGGACCAGACCAAGTTCAGCATCAAGATCCCGGAGCTTGGTGCGCAGTGTGCGACTGCAGGTGTTTGTGTAAGTTCAATTTCTTATTCAAGGGGCGGCAAAAGACTAATCATGAAATAGGTCCTCCAGTGGCATTGGTTTGGTGCTGGACAGACATATCAGAGTTGCACCGACTTTACGGTTGCAGCTCCTGTTGCTCCCGCTGAGCTGGCTCCGGAACATGGACACGGCCACCGAATTCGAGGACAGTCTCGCTGGTAGAATCTCGCAGAGGTCGGACTATGTAAATAGCTAAATATTGTTAGGAGAGGAGTGTACCGAGAAAATATTCTTTCATTCCAAGCAGCCAGAAATATTGGTTCGGTGACGGTGAAATGTTTGTCCACGTGTGAGTTGTTCAATGAGAGCTATCCAAATGCAGACTAGCCAAAGCTGGGGAAATTGTAAGGTCACGGTGGAGCCTGCGGGTGTGGCCCGTTCTGGAATGTGGCTGAAGCGGGGATCTGGTGAAGCCTGTCATATAACCCTAACCCAGCAAGACGGTGAACCCCCAGGACAATGTTGGGCAAAGAGGACGGGGAGACGCATGAACGGTAGCGTCAACGGGCTTTCACAATGGGATCAATGGATAAAGGTTGTTGCAATTGTCTCCAAGATGCATTTTCAGATTGGATCCGGCCACAGGAACCTCATGGGTGCTGTCTCAACTGACCACCATGGAGGGCAGCAGGATGCAGAAGAGCAAGGAAACGCATGATATCCGACCGGTTTCTTGGCTGGCAACCGTCGATGGAAGTGCCAGGCCAGAAACAACCAGCTGCAAGACAGCTGCGCCTGCCATCTGCGTCCGTTCACGTCGAATTTGAAGGAGCGAGAGATCTCACGTCTCACAAACCTGGACGCTCTCGACCGATGATTGGCCATACCCCGCCCTTCCCCCGTCACCCCTTCCCATTCGTGCCATTCTCCCGCCCTCCCTTTCGTCTCCCTCTCTTTTGGTTCCCCCAATTTCTTCCGCTTCCATTCCCAACGTGTGCCTCTTCTTCCTCTTCCCTTCCAGCTTCTGACACGCATCCATCCATTGGCACTATCAATTGCCAGCTGCACCGCCCTCCTTTATTTCTCCGTCTCGTCAAAATGAACGCCTCTAGCAAGCTGGCTGGTGCCGTTGCCCGCATGGGTGCGAAACCTGCGATGGCCCAGAGTATGTTGGACCGGCCATTAATTCTCGCACCTCCTCTTTGGTGACGTGTTGCTAACGAGAGCTTCTTTACCCTCGTCCTCCAGCTTCTCGTCTCCCGAGCTCCATCCTCCGCTCGACGTCCATTGCCGGCCGTCACGGTCTCCTCCTCAGCCAGGGCCGCAATGCCTTCGCCCCTATCATGATGCGCTCTGCCACCCAGTCTCGCGGTGTTGTCGCCGAGACTGCCACGGCCGCCATCCTCGCTGCTGGCAAGATGCAAGGTGCCGGTCTCGCCACCATTGGTCTGTCTGGTGCTGGTGTCGGCATTGGCACAGTCTTTGCCGCCCTCATCAACGGCACCGCCCGCAACCCGGCTCTCAGGTGTAAGCATGCTCTGCCTATCATGTCTGCCCAATTGATTGTGCTGACCAGTGGCTGTCTCCCTGACAGCCCAGCTCTTCTCGTACGCCATTTTGGGTTTCGCTTTCGCCGAAGCCACTGGCCTCTTCGCCCTGATGGTTGCCTTTTTGCTTCTCTTCGCCTACTAGACATGTCGTCTGGGGCGCTCCAATCGGTATTTCTGACTGTCCAAAACTGGTGGTGGAGGATATGTACATCATGGACCCTGGTCGTATGTCATGCCACCAGGAGAAGGTAGCTAGACGGGACATTGTACAACAATGGCTGTGCTGTGTTTAGTAGAATATAAACCGTGTTTGGTTCTCTTCATTCGACCTTCGACTTGCCTTGGATCTGCCGTCTCCCTCATCGCCCATCCAACACCTGGCCTTCAGAGCACCCAACAGTTACCCCACCATTGTTTCAATCGTCCCGGCAAGATACCATGCAAAAACAAATCACCATACTCTCGCCCACATACTTTTCCGCTCTCCGGGCCTCCATGTGTCCCCAATCACTTACAGAACATCAGTACCAATGTTGACATGTCGTTGAAAAAATAGGGTCTCATAGTGGAGTCGGTGGGGCGAAGAGGAAACAAGACTCAGACTACGTTAGTGTAAGGCCCACTTAGTCTGACGGGTCCCCATCCTGGAGGTACCGATATCGTGAGATGGACAAGGATCAGATAAGATGCAAATTGCAGGTGGGAAAGGAGAAAGGGAGGGGGGCGCCGGTGGTACAAAAGTTGTGTGTCAAGATCCGCCACGCAATCGATGCAGTCTACCTGATGTCAACGGTGCAGGACTTTCTTCTGCAGGAAATCCCACTTGTATCTCAAAGTGGGGCAAAGCCAGGTGAAAGACAATCGCATTACTCAGAGGCGACATGTTGAACATTGCTATTGTCAATCTTATAGTTGGGTTGTTGAGCTTTGCGCTTTGTTTTGGTCAATAAAGCCTTCACCATCAGCTGCAGCGAGGGATTAATTGGCAGCAGCTGCTCGTCGGCACCAATACTGTCAGAACGACCCAATCTGAGCATCAAACCCGCTCGATGCAGTACTTTCACTATAATCTTTGACTTTTCAGGACCAATTGAAGAAAACAAACTCCAAGCCTCCGAAATATCGCACTCTTTGTGGTGGAGATGTGCGCCTCAAAACTTGGCCCACCATCAGCCAATCCGGCTTCGGCGCTTGCAAAAACCTTGTGCGGGGTGAAAATAAGATTTGCTCTCCTCTACAATCCCCAAGGTCAAGAATCATGGTGTCTCACAACAGGTGTGTCAACTTGGCTGTGTCTTGAAATCGCAATAGCTAATCTCATCAATCAGAACCTTCCCGCACGTTCGGGCATGCATTTTTGACCTTGACGGTCTCCTCCTAAACACCGAAGATATCTACAGCCTCTGCGCCAACACTGTTCTCGCACGCTATTCCCGCCCCCCGATCCCGTGGTCTCTTAAAGCACAGCTGATGGGCGTGCCTGGATCTAGCAACGGAGAAGCGTTTCATCAGTGGGCCCAGCTTCCCATATCCCGTGAGCAGTACAAGGCAGAACAGCAAATTGAGCAGAACAAGATGTTTCCGATGTGTGAAGCCCTCCCGGGTGCCAAACAGCTTCTGGAACAGCTCTCCCAGGCAATGACAGAAGCGGACGGGAGAAAAGTCAAAATCGCATTGGCTTCAAGTAGTGTCACCTCGAACCTCAAGCTCAAAACATCCCGACCTGATATTAATGAGATGATACGATTGATATCAGAGAAGCACAGGATTTTGTCTGATCATAGCCGGATGAAGGGGAAGAGAGGAAAGCCGGCTCCAGATATGTTTTTGACAGCGCTGCAAGTGATCAACGAGCAGTTGGATCCTAGCGAAGATGAGATTAGACGGGAGGAGTGTTTGGTATTCGAGGACAGCGTGCCAGGGGTGGAGGCTGCACGCAGAGCCGGGATGAGGGTTGTGTGGGTACCACATCCAGAACTGTACCAGCACTGGGCGGCAAGAGAAAGTGAGGTACTGGCAGGAACGACAGGTCTGGTCAAACTAGATGGTTTGGACCAGACAGTCTCACCAGGGAAGACCAATGATGGGTGGGGTGAGAAGCTCGGAAGCCTGGAAGAATTCGAGTACAGAAAGTACGGGATTAGACGGCACTCTGGAGATGTGGTGGGAAGCAGAATTTAGATAACAAACAAGAAAGATGGTCGGTGAAGCGGCTGCGCCTCACGTGCCTATCATGCATGTCATGTTCATGTTGATGAAAGGGCGAGAGGTGGGTCATCCAACCGAATCCCTATCCCTTATGTCCGTATAACTCTCCATAATCCGCTGCGCAGTTCAACAGTAGGTAACTTCCTCGTCTTACTTTCACAATGGCATCGACCGCCTTCCCCAAGCTCGCCAGAAAGGCAATTCTGAGTGACGGTACAACCTATGGTTACATTCACGTCCCTGCTACTGGCAGCAAACCCACATTTCTCTTGCTCCATGGCGCACCAAGCTCCAGTTATATTTGGCATCACCAAGTCGAGCTATTACCCAAGGCTGGCTTTGGTATTTTGGTACCGGACCTTCTCGGCTATGGCGACACGGACAAACCGGAATCCTACGAGCCATATCAGATGAAGTGCCTTGTTCCCCAAGTCCATGAACTTGTGGCCAAGGTCCTCGACACCCCAAAGGTCATTGGAGTCGGGCATGACTTTGGTGCCGGGCTTCTTTCACACCTTTACGTGCACCACAAAGCGCTCTTCAGTCAACTGGTGTTCATAGCAACTGGCTTCATGTTTTTGGACTCGCCGTTTGATCCTGGTATGTCTCCTCGAGGTCAAACTTGTATTCAAACCCTGCTGACAAGACGCAATGTGAACAGACTCCGTGATACAAATGTCCAAAGAGATTCTAGGATACAGCACTTCTGGCTACGTCAAGGTCTTTATATCCCCGGATGGCGCAACCCTGGTTGAGAAGAATGACAGGCGCGTCGATTCGCTTTTCTATGCCCAGGACCCCAAAGTGTGGATTGAATACTTTGGGGAGCCGGGAGGCTTTACCAAGTTCCTAGAGTCCGACATCGAGATTCCTGTTGCCCACTGGATTTCGCCCGCCGAACTGGAGATGCACAACAAAATCTTGAGGGCAGGAGGATACACTGGTCCTTTCAATTGGTACAAGGCTGCTGTGTTTTGTGGACCAGCCAAAGAGGATCAGGACTTGCCAGCGGAGGAGAAAACGATTAATATTCCTACTCTCTTCATCGCCACCCTCAAGGACTACGCAGTGATTACGGATATGCACATACAAAATCTTCGTGGGCTGGCAAAAAATTTGAGGGTTGAGAAGCTCGACGTTGGACACTGGGCCATGCTCGAGGGAAAAGAAAGGGTTGAGGCTCTTCTTGAGGAGGTTGGTAATGCTCAGATCAGAATGTTGTGATATGACTGGGACTTTGTATTTCCATTCTGACTTCTATTCTCGACATCAATCCATCTGATCACTTCTCGATACCCAAGATGTTCCGCTCGTAGATGGTAGATGTCTTTCCCGTATTGAGGTTCTCAATCTGTCACCTTGTCAACAGTGTGTTTGGAGGGATATTAAATACCAACGAACCTCGTATCTGGGCATCTCAGCGCTGGCGTTGACGTTCCGACCAGCCTGTTTACCGGGCTCAGTCAAGACATCCTTGATCTTGCCCACCGACTCGGACGTGTTGCTGTCTGGACCGCCCACCGGCTTGTAACGAACGGTGTCGCCTGGGGAGAAGCTTGTGGAGGATTTGATTGGCATCTTGGTGCTTTCTTGAGGTGACTGTCCACACACTCGGCAGGGGAGAAGAAACACGGTAATATATCTGCAAAGTGGACTCCCCAGGACTGAATCAGAGTGACAGCATCTCGCATTAGAAATGTCAGTATCGCGTCACTGTGGACCTGCTCCATGCCACAAAGCATTGACATTCAACGCGGTTCTAGCAGCCAAGACGAGGTTTTCATTTTGTCTGTCCAAGATATCTTTCTGAGATATCTTGGACCCTCACTGTCTACCGAGAAGCCGCTGAATGAGCTACCAGGGAACAGCACAAACCTCTTCGGCTGTACAAGATTCTATGCAAGAGGATTGGAAGCAAGCTATTCCAGGGCAATCCCAGCAAGGTTGGGCTAGCTAGACAGAAAAAAGAAGTCGTGATGCATCAGCCGTGAATCGAACACGGGGCCCATCGATGGCAACGATGGATTTTACCACTAAACCACTGATGCTAGAAACTGTAGATGCTGGAATTGTAATGGACTTGGTAATTTTGATGCTGCAGCTCAGTTGGGTGCTTCCCTTTACCCAGAGCAGCAAGCTGAGTGCCAACAGGACGTTTCAGTCTGTGAATGGTTTTTAGGTTATTCAAGCTCGTTTCTTGGCAAGCTTCGAAGCTGCCCAATGATAGCATTCCACGATGGTGCAACTGATGCGCAAAAGACGCAACACAGTGCATCAGCAGTATAAAGCCACAAGTGAACTCCCCCGCATTCCCCGCAATGTTCTCCCCTTTGAACTTTTCAAAAGTTAAACAAGCTGTTTGCAGAGGGACAACGAGCAGAAAATTGGGAATATATAGGTAACCCTTGGTCCATTTCCAACTCCAGCAAGGCTGCAAGAATAGAAATAAATAGCCAGGAGTCAGGGGCACCAAAATGTCCCCAGCCAAGCCCCAAATCTTTCTTGTCCGGCATGCCGAGTCGGTTCACAATGTCACCAAAGACTTCAACATTCGCGACCCCGGGTTAACCCAAGTTGGCCATGAGCAGGCTGCCGCCTTGGAGGCATCCTTCCCCGACTTGTCCTCTGTTGCTGTTGTCATTACCTCCCCTCTGACAAGAGCAATCGAGACGACACTCGACGCCTTTGGCTCGATTCTCCCAGGCGGCAACAACCTGATACTGGACCCCTACCTCCAAGAGCGAAGCGACCTGCCCTGCGACACTGGCTCTCCCATCTCGGTGCTCAAAGAGAGATTCCCTTCATTTCCCGATGTTGTCTGGTCCAGTTTGGCTGGAAACGCTTCGGAACTCGATGGTGACGACTGGCTGGAAAAAAAGGGCGATTATGCGGCGGACGATGAGAGCGTAACCAAAAGGGCGGAGAAGGTCAGGAAGATTTTGTGGAATGTTGCCCAGAACATTCAGCAGGCGCAGAAGGAGGAAGACGAGAAGGCCGCCGAAGAAAGGGAGGACTTGAAAACGAGCATCGTGGTGGTTACACATGGGGTTTTTATGAAATTTTTGACAGAGGACGAGACAATCGATTTGCCAAAGGCCGGATGGAAGGATTACTATGTGGAAGAAGTCGACAAGTTTGATGGAAAGGGCAAGAGGATTGTTCTTGCGCCTGTTCCCCTTGCCGAAGATCCCTGATCACTTCTTGAATTAGCTGAGCTCCAACATTGGTGTGGGCATCTAAATGTTGTCAAGCCTGTAAATCGATCACCGCCTTGCAGACAGGTGTTCTACATCAAACAATAGCAGAAAGCTTCGCAGAAAATATCCAACCCCTTCTACATGCCTCGCCGTAACAAGAGTTGTTTACCACAAATAATCCACCCCATCTAACTAGTAACATCACCCGAACCCCTAAAACCCTGAACCCCTGAACTCCTACCCAACCCGATTCTAACAACCGAGCCCAAAGCTCTCTGCTGTCAACGGAAAACTGTTCCTACAAGTCTTCTATCTCAAAGCGAACCAGCAAGGTGCAACCTGTCTCGTGCCCTTTTAGGTCCAGCATCCTGAGGAATCCCCACTCCCGCTGAACCACATACAAAACTCGTACTGCGGTAACTGCCAAGATGGGATTGCTTGCAAAAGAATCGTCACTCTTGATGAAGATGCGCAGAAACACCAGCTCGTCGTCTTCAAACTCCCATTCCAGAGTTTCATCCCAGATCGGATCCGTCTCAGCTGGACTCTCCTCGCCCGAGTGAAGAGCAGCCAGGGCAGATCTCAGCCCATGCTTCTTGTAACCTGACGTCTTCTGCTTTCTCTTTGACTGCTTCAACGATGTGCCATCCTTCTGCACCAATGAAACCGTCACGTACGGCTTGAGTACCGAATCCCTTCCTTTGGGAACAGGAACATCACTAGCTCCGGCCACGTGGAGCCTCAGTCGTTTCCTCGTTTTGACCAATCTTCCACCACCCGAGTGCTGAAGATGCGCGGGCTTGAGGACATAACCCGTCGTTCCCGCAAAGAGCGCGTCGTTGAGCTGCATGCTGGCGTCGAAACGCTGCCAGTTTAGCGCTAGGATTTGAGCTCCAAGTGCCCAAAATGGGATGGGTGATAGATTTCGTGACGAGATTCTGGTGCCTTTGGGGAAAACCCTCATGAGGTGTTTGCTGTTGTGCCGCTGTATTGCTGCTGTGTTGACATCGTCGGTGGCATGCCGAGCCAAGCCCGCTTCCGATATGTTGATTAAGTGGTGATGCGGCCTGTTCCTGAGGACGCCCTCGCCGGCATACCATGAATCATCGCCTGGCTTCACCGACTGGGCATAGACGCCTAGCTCTTCCAGGTCGGGGATGATTATGGCAGCTTCGGTCTCCCTTTTGCGGGCTTTGTATTCCTCTCTTTCCTTATTTGCCTCTTCCTCCTCGTCAGAAGAGGAATCAGAGGAAGAATCGGATGTGTCGATCTCTCCGGGGAGGTGATACTCGACAATGACGGCGATCTTGTTGCCCAACTCCTCGAGGCGCACGTGGGATTCTGGGTCCGACTCGGACTGTTCTTCGTGTCCCTTGTCTCGGACTGCTTTACTCAAGAGTCTGTCACCAAAGACTTCCTTCATGATCTGAACAAGCCGAAGCTGCCCATTTGGATTGCAGTGATTCTCGAGAGACAGGAGAATAGGTGCTGCTGCTGCGCCAGCAGACGTCTCGTAGTCAACAAAGTTCCTAATGACCTCGCAAACCTCCCGAAAAGGAACATTCGAAACCAAAGTATAGCCGTGAGTTACCTTTGGCTCAGACGGGTCATCGGGATTATCCCACGCGTCTATCTCGACGCAGCGTGCCCCAGCCGTCAGGATAGTCCTGTAGGCATCAGCATCAGATTTGCCGTACAGTTGATGGGCCCTCAGGTAGGTGTTGTGCGAGGAGCTGATAAAGTACTCGGTGAGGGGGTGAGATCTGTCAAACACCGACGCAGGCGGTATGACCATGCGCTGGTCGAGCAACGTTACTAGCCCCTCGGGGTCATCCTTTGAAGGCAAAACACCTTGACGAGCAAGAAAGGACTTGATGGCATCCGACACCATTAGATCATGGCGGGTGTGGTCAAACGCAGAGTGGCCGCCTCCTGCAACAGTGGTGTCATCGATATCCTCGCCGATGTCTTCCTCGTCCTCATCCTCTTTGGATCGCTTGGACGACTTGAAGGGGTTGACCCTGCCAAGCTTGGCAGTAAGACGGCGCGTGGGAGAAGACGGTTCGGTAGGTTCAGACATGGTTTCTGGGTTGGATATTGACCTGATGGTTTTCGTGAAATGGCTCATTCGATCAATTCGCAAAGGCAATAGAGTCGCGCCATTTTATACCTACGGAACGCAGCACTTCAAGTAAAGGCAGCGGGGTAGCTGACGCCAAGCCGCATGCGGGTTATCGGCACAGGGCTGGACGGAGCAGAGTCCAGTTAGATGACGTGTGCCAGGTTAACGGTGGAGAGCGCGGAGCGTGTGGATTTGAAGAATATTCCGAGATATCTACACTGGATGGGCTGGAGCTAGAGTGTGTATTGATGCAAATCCTGTTCAGGGGTAGGAGGTCCAGGTCTTCTGCAGGTCTGAGACGTTGACGGGGATACTCCCCCGACCCACACTGCATCAATGTCGACACATGGGAATAGCAAATCACCTAGATATGGCAGACTGACGAAAAAGTCTAGCATCAACAACGTCGACCTCATTCACTACATTGGACGCCTACCCAAGAAACAAGAGCTCCCCATTACACAACAAAACACCACCCACGACAACGCCCCACTCCGTACACTAAACACATTCATTTCATATCGTCTAGACATGACCCTCTCACCACAATCCAAGTATGCGCATCTTTCCAGCAGCCGCCTCGACCACGCTCGTGGAGCTCACTGCCCCGCCACCTCCTGGGCCTCTCGAGGTAAAGGTGACATTAGGTGCGATTGTGATGGAGGTTTCGACATCAAGGAGATTCGTCGAGGTCTCTAAAGTCGGTAACACGGGCGGCTCGGAGCTGATGGTCACTGTGGTGGTCTTGGTGAGTGTTGGCTCGCACTCATCTGTTTCAGTCTCAGTGATGGTCGTCGTCTTGGTCTTGGTGCTATGACCAGTGTGGGTGCCGTTGTGCCACGGCTTGGTCTTGCTGGTGATGGTGGCAGTGGAAGACGGAGGTGTTGAGTCCGTAGATGTGCAACCTGACTCCTGAACAATAGCCCAGCTGGTCGCGCACCAAATTCCGCTGCAACTTTCCGAGCATGGGTAGTCAAGATAGACTGTAGGGATAGGGGTAGGGCAATTGCAGGACTGCGTAATGGTTCCAAGCACAAGACAAGCTGGAATAGGGCAGCTGGCGCAAAGTTCCCGTGTCTGAGTAACAGTTGGACATCCAGTCTGCGTGTGGGTGTAGGTGATGTCGGATGGGAGAGGGATAGAAGCGGTGATCAGGGGCGGGGAGAGAGCCTGAGATCTAGAGGAAAGAATCGTCAGCATGACGAAAACATGGGAACTAATGAGACACCTACAACCCTGTCACGCCTATGGCAGCAAACATGAGAAAGTGCTTCATGATTTTTGCTTAGTGAAAGTTGAACGAGTGACTGATTTGAGACGACTGTCTGGACGTATAGAATACCGAAAGCGAGATGGGAGTAGGACATTGGCAGTCAAAGGCGGGCACAATCCTCAACTTATATCTATCCGGCACGCGTGCCCCCTCCATCGTTCAAGGTCGGACTGCAAGGTATTGGGTCGGTTGCATATACCTAATAGCGTGGGTTGGGTGTGCAGTGGCGTGCCGAGCGATGCAGGTTCGATATCCCAATCCGTCGAGCCAAGACTTGTCTCCTCGTATTCAGGGTCCTTATCAACCGGGGTCGTGTTCAACCATTCTCACGAGCGCCACGTTTTAAGGAAGAGTCATGGGATTGTCTCGTTTTCATGACGAGGTTACGGTTGCGAGTACGGAGGTGGTTGGGAGGGACTTTGGAACTGGAAGGATCGTGGAGTTGACCATTTGACATGGTACACGAAGTCAACAAATCAATATCCGGGTGGGCGGCTCGGTGAGCAAAATTTATGTTTGCTTTTTCTCAGTGCGGCACAAGCCATCGCAGGTGTCATGTAAAAAGGCAGCACGTTTGGGAATTGCACAACCGTTTGATAGCTGCCAGACAGAGTCCAGTTGAAGACTGTTGAAGAAGATGCGGTGTCGCGACGAATACGCGACATGCTTCATAGCGGTCTCATTGAAGCATCACCTGAGGAGACCTGATCCGAGGCACTGCGCTATCTATAGAATTTGGGGTGGTAGCTTATTGCCGGTAGATGCTACTTCTTCACAGGGCGTGGTCACCGCAACGTTGCCTCTTAGGATCAGTCGACATTGTCTGCATGATTCACTGAGTACCTACCCAACAAGTACAAAGGTAGCCAATGGGTCAAGGCTAGTTACGTACAATATATTTACGCGATGGGGTGAAGATTATGCGGTAGCGAGCCTTCGGGCTTTTCTACCTTACGTCTTAGAGTGCCTCGTTGAGTGATCTGAGCGTCCCCAACAAAACAATAGGGAATCGTACTGGGAATAAGGACATTTGCAGATAATACTCGACCTCTCAAACAACTAGTAGACCTTGAAAACTAACCAACAGGTCTTAAAACAGTCTGTAGATTGGCGAGGAGCGTGCTTCTTCTTCAAGACGCTACCAGCTTGTGTCAGTCTTTAAGGTACCCTTCTGTCCACAATTTGACTGACAGGGTTTTTTTCTGTACCTATGTAACTGTGATACTTAGACAGGTAATTGTTTGGATACAGGAAATAGTTCTTGGTAAAGCTACACTATGTGATGGGAGAGGTTGTTGCTGTTGAGTGTTTCACTAACTCAGTAAGGTTTGATGTACTATCTACGCATATTTTTATAATTAACAATCCTGCGTCAAAGTAGTTCTAGATTACATTCAATAGAGTGCAGAGGCGCAATTATATTGCTTAGCTTCCCCCTTACATAAAGCCGCCGTTACAAAGCTTGCCCATACTATGGTTTGGTTCTGGCAACCACAGATTCCACGGGTCATGTAGGTAGCGGATTTCAACCCCTCCTTGTGAGCTATGTCAAGAGAGAACACATTCTGAAGATACAGGGTCAAGTCTCGCCCCATCCAGTTTCCTTCAACGCTGGTTCATCTCATTTTGAGGATGAAGATGTGCTACAGTGGACTCTCTACCTCAAATCCACGGGTCTGCTTTTGCATGAAAAGCCTGCTTGGAGTAGCTGCTCCACCAATTGTCATCATAAACATTTTTATATTTATTCAACATCACCAGAAAAGTGTGTTTTGGGTTTGCTATGAAAAGTAGCACGGCTCTGTTCGAAGAGGGTACATGATGGCTCGTGCTATCCCATTTTCACATACAAACAGGGCTTTTCATCCCGTTTCTTGGGGTTTCTTGCATGTATGAGCGTGTATGAGAAGTTTGTTCATTTCAAACGTCCGATTGCTAGAACAAGCGTAGTACCTATCGAGCTCAATTCTGCTAGGATTATCAAGGGTGTTGCCAAGACGTCAGTCACATGGAATGCCAAGTGTGGCCGGGGCCTCGGTGTCCACCGTCAGAACTGAAAGGACAAAGCTCGCGAGAAAAAACCAAACCACACTTCACTTCACTTTATTTCTTATCTTCAAAAACCCCAAACTCAACCATGGCCACCAACCCTTACACGGTAGACTCGGCTGTTCTCGCTGCCTCCATTGGCTCGGCAGTTATCTACCAGGCCATGGTCCGCGCAGCGCCGAGTTTTTCGCGCATGGTCACCAAGACAGCTTCGACAACCCTCCTATCGATCTTCACCTACCTTCGCGGTGGACCAGCTCTCTTGGTGGGTGCTTTGGCCCTGGGCTCAACAGGTGACGCTTTTCTGGCATGGAACGATGATACATCTTTTCTGTTCGGTCTGTCGAGCTTCCTGGTTGCGCACATTTTGTACATCATTCACTTTCTCCACGCTGGTCCAGGTGCGGGGAATATCGTTTCCAAACTCCAAGTGCTGCAAAACGGCGATACATGGCGTCTTGGAACTGCGTGGGCTTTGGGTATGTTGGTTCCCGTTATGATTGTGCAGCTGATGCCCAAGGTCGGTAAAGACCTGCGAGCGCCAGTTGCCGTGTACTCGTTGACAATTCTTGTCATGGTTTTGATGGCGCTCACGTTGGAGAGCAGGGAGATTGTCACCGGAGCGGTCATGTTTGCAAGCTCAGACTCGATTCTGGCGGCGGGCAGGTTCTTGGTTCCGGCGACATCTGCACACCAGGGCTGGATGCATCATGCTGTTTGGGTCTTGTACTATGGTGGGCAGTTCCTGATTGCACTGGGGGCCGTTGCAAGAGTTTGAAGGTATTCGAATCGCTGCGGATTTAGAGTTGAGGTTTCACAATGTTGCCAGCCGGAGCAGATAGTCCTCGGGGCTTTTTCTCCATGGCAGGGTGGGGGGTCGGCGAGGCTCCTTCGTTGGTTCAAGGGTGGCAGCGATGATGTCAGTGGCCGCCGTTACACATGTGGGTGGTGGGGAGCTGCAAGAGAGTTGCAGCAAGCTGCAAACCAAGCTGCGTCACTGAACCCTTGGGGAGGAGGACGATCGGAGGCGAAGTGCCATTGCTTCTTGGCATCTGCACACCATGGGTGTATCATCTTACTTTTATCATACACACAAAAGATAAGCCAGTGCAGATAGATGTCAATGTCATACACCGCTAATTTGCAGGATGGTGTTGGTGTGTGGCTGCTGTTGGGTTCCATGGCCTCCGTTATCAAATGAAATGCTTGCAGATCAAGATAAGAAGGGACCACAGCCCTGGGATGGCAGAGCATCGTCGATCGTAGAGAGCAAGACCTACCACGACTTGCCTTTGTGCCACAGTGCATGTCATAGAGCAGTGACTGCCTGCGCGCAACCATCCGTGGGACCTTCTTCTTAGTCCGCTTTCACCCAACCATCGTACCTTCCACGGTTTTCCGGGCCCTTGTCTCCAAGCTTTTTCGAGACCGAGAGTCGTCCAGAGTCTGAGTGTTTCCAAATCAACCTAACCACGACAGAATCCTTCGACAAACCATCCGCAACGTCAAGATGGCCGACTCTCGATCTGGGCCCCAGCCTATCCACAGCCGATCTCAAGGTCGCCGCCAGTCTGTTTTGTCAGAGTTCATCCCCGAAAGCCTGCCATACCCCCCTTCATTTCTAGCGACTTCCCCGATTGTTCGCGAAATCTTGACCAGAGATATTGCCGAGTGCTCCTCGGACGACGACTCCCAAACCCAGGTATCAGACGCCGAATCACAGACAGATGGTCGTCCGGAAGATGCCAAACTCGCCTTCCACCCCAACGGCGTTGCCTACGGGTCTGGCTACTCGACTATAGCTATTCAAGGATTGGACCGGCCCGTTCCCAATCCGCGCGAGGTCGAAGATTCTCTCCAGGCAGAGATAAGTCTCCTACGCGATAATGCTATTCTGCCACCAAAACATCCACGTTCTCAGCGCAACAATGTCTTTTGGCGCCTTTATCGACGAGTTTTCAGCACCAAGATCAAGGACCACGAAGACCCGGAGCCCATTTTCCAGGATGCCCCCGCCGCTGAGACAACACCTCTCCTCGGAGGAGGAACACCCGGGGTCGACGAGACCCTGCCGACACCTCCTGCCGAGGAGATTTACGAGCGGTTCGAAGAGGCTGTGGCAGCCCAAGCCATCAAGACGACTTGGCAGAGAGAGACCAAGACATTGGTCCAGTACGCAGCTCCCCTGATTGTGACCTTTCTCTTGCACTACTCGGTCACTATTGGGAGTGTCTTGACGGTGGGACGCTTGGGAATGGTGGAGCTGGCCGCCGTGAATCGTGAGTGCTCCATTCATGCATCACAGCAATTGCCAGTTTACTAACAGTCACCTCTTTCCAGTGGCTACCATGACGGCAAGCATTACCTGCTACGTTCCTGTTCAGGGCCTCTCCACCTGTCTAGACACGCTTTGCGCCCAGGCGTACGGCTCGGGGCACAAGCACCTCGTCGGCCTCCAAGCCCAACGGATGACGTGGCTTCTCTGGATCCTCATGGTGCCCATTGCTGTGCTGTGGTGGTTTTCGGAGCCTATTTTGTCCGCCATGGTCCCAGATCAGGAAACGGCCTCGCTTGCCGCGCTCTTTTTGCGAGTTCTTATCGTAGGAATGCCCGGAGTCGCCGCCTTGGAGAGCGGTAAAAGATTCGTCCAGTCCCAGGGCTTATTTCATGCCACGACGTATGCCTTGCTCATTGGGGCGCCCGTGAGCTTCGCTCTCAATTACTTGTTTGTCTTCAAGTTTGACTGGCACTTTGCGGGGGCCGCCACAGCGATGGCCATTACCCAGAATCTCTTGCCGCTCTTGTTGGTGGCATACGTGCGGTTTTTGGATGGCTCTCAGTGCTGGAACGGTTTAACGCGCAAGGCCTTTAGCAACTGGGGTGCGTACCTGTTTCTGCTTTTCTGCCCCTTTTGAGGCGCTGACATTTAAAATAGGACCCATGATCAAACTGGCGCTACCTGGTATGATCATGATTGAAGCACAGTTCTCCGTGCTGGAAATCTTGACAATCGCCGCCGGCCAATTTGGGACCGCGCAACTTGCAGCACAGAGCGTGCTTGTCACCGTCACCTCCACCTCATTCAACATTCCATTCCCGTTGGCCATTGCCACATCCACTCGAGTCGCCAATCTCATCGGGGCGCACCTGAGCGACGCTGCCCGGGTTACTGCCAGAGTGGTATGTCCTCCTTTCTTGATTGGTACAAGTTTTTTGCTAAACCTTTGTACAGGCCATTGTTGCAGGATTCATTGTTGGTTGCTTCAACCTGACCGTATTAGTTGTGCTGAACGAGACCATTCCACGCATCTTCACGGAAGATGACGAGGTTGTCGGCATCGCCAAGCGCGTAATTCTTGTCTGTGCTTTAATGCAGATTTTTGATGCCTTGGCTGCTGTGTCTCACGGCATCTTGCGCGGCGTTGGCAGACAGGCCATCGGAGGCTATGCCAACCTGTTTTCGTATTACTTGGTCGCCTTGCCCATCTCGTTGTCGACGGCGTTTGCGCTAGATTGGAAGCTGAGCGGGCTTTGGACAGGACTGACTATGGGGCTTGCCGTGTAAGTGGAGGGTGATCTTTGAAGACATTGAAGACAACTAGGAAATGGCATTACTGACAAGATATTAACCAGTGTGTCGGCACTCGAGCTCCTCTACCTCTACAATGCTGACTGGGAGAGTGCTGTTGCGCAGGCCGAAGAGAGGATGAAGTCTGAAGATGTTTCGAATGAAGCCAAGCTAAGCCCCGCGTGAGGAGGTGCAGAGTGTGGATGATGCTAACAATATTGAGGGCATCTTCTTGGGCTGGAAAAATATTTGTTTAGTTTTAGATGGGTGCCGGAAGCTGACCTCGTGAGGTTAATGGTGTCACCGACTGGACAAGGAAAGGCTTTTCGAGACTCTTTACAGCTTGCCATGCTTGATCAACCCCATATATTTGATTATAGACTGCTTTGTTCTTAACCAGGCATGTATATGCATCGCTGCATCAAATGGTTTGATCCAGGCTAGAGTGAACAGGGTCATGAAAGTCCTCCCCCAAGCAAAACCCAGCCCAGATGATGTTTCCATCAAGCCCACGGCCTCGACAGAGATGAAACCGATATATTACCCTACCAACTACTTACCATCCTATAACCGGCCTCTTGCATCGCCAAGACTGGACACCTTTAAGTTTTATGTTTGCAAGATTGTGCTTAATACATGTTCTGCCGAGACACAATTGCCGAGTTTCTTGAAGCGGCCCGCATTCGGTTTTCAAGATTTGAAAATGAACTGTCTCACATCAATACGATGGTTTCATCGGCCTCTAGTATCTGTCCTGCCAACCCCCTTGCATCAAACCACCACATTCCAGTCAACTATCTGAGCGGGCGCGTCGCGGGGAAGGACAACTTTCGATAGAATGCAGGCACCCGCTGTTACAAAACTGTGCGACAATCGCTCGGAAAGAAGCAGTCGCGAACGGAAACAAACTTTACTGGCACCGAAAACGTTTTTAGACTGCTCAGAAGACAATCTCTCACAGGACAACAAATTGTTAAAATGACAGACTATTCATCAGAAGACTTGTCGCCATCGCCGATGCCCGCTACTCACGCTCTCACATACACCATGGCGGCGCCTACTCAGACTTCAGTACTCGACATCAGTGGCCGCTGGCGCTTCAACCGAAAGCTCTCTGATAACATGAAGGAGGCATACAAGATGGTACGATTTTCGTTGCTGAGGCATCGTTTTGTCGTGTTGCTAACATGGAGCAGCAAGGGACATCTTTCTGGACTCGAAAGCTCCTCTCCTTCATGACCATTGAGCAGGAATACATCAAGCATCCTTACTGCTTACCCTTCTCCGACGATGTGGTGTTTAGCTTTCAACAGACAGTCCGCCGCCCCTGGTTTGGTGGCTGCAGGTTCAACATTCCCATGAACGACAACATGTACATCTTGGACAACGAGGACCGAGCCGTCGTTCTTCCCGCGCCACTAGGGCCGGTGCGTGTACGATGTCGGTATGATTTTGTCAACAGAACACCAACGTACACAACAGGAGAGAAAATGACAACGGAAAAGAGCGGTGCTCAGATCGGACAGATGGCGTTTGAGTTGGGAATGGAGACGGATCCTGATGTCGGCTTACCGGAACGGGCCGTCATGATCGAGGTGATGGAGAGTTTGAGTCAGTTGGGCAAGGGCGCTGGATGGAGGTCGACTGTCGAATGGGGCTTCGAGGTGATTGCTGGGGAGAAAAGGCTGGTCAAGTGGGCCGTAACCGTGAAGGGGAGCCAAGTAGCCAAGGTGAAGATGGTGTACGACTATGTTGGGGAGCCTATTGCACGCTCTGGCCGTGGCCATGTGTAACACACTATACTGTTCTGTTGCAAGATGATTCCCGGGAGATAATGATACCCGCTGATGGCTGGTTCAAAAGAGTATAGAATAGCATGTCCAAGTGTGCTGGCAATGTCAACAATGGCTCAAATACTGTTTATCTGTCAGGTGGTCTTCACATGCAACCAACAGGTATTCCCCACCTGATAGGATTTGGCAAGCCAATCCCCAGGTTCTTGGCTTGACCCCGGAATTTCTCGGGCGTAAGACACAGAAGCTATTGAAGCCCAGCATTGCGATAATCGCGGGGCATGGTGTGATGTTTCTCTGTCAAAAAAGACACGCTAACCATCTGTCTAAACTGCAGCGTGTTCTTGACAGCTCCACGGGCGTGGGAGACTCTGCAGTGAGATGTTGAGAAAGCACTTCCAGCGCCGCGGTTCGGGACAAGAGCTGGACCCCCACTCTCCCATGCCCAATGACGCCAAAAATTGCTTAGCTCGATCCTGTGTCGGAAAACCGTTCATGTCCATTGGCCAATGCCAGATGCTGCACAGGCCACCGACTCACGTGCCTACCATTGGAGAAAAAACGACGTGGAAAATCAGATGGCTCCAAAACATTGTGAGACTGTCTGATACCTAGTACCGTGGAACGAATAACAGGAGAATGAGACACCGCTGAAGCCACCTGCCACAGCTTTGGGAGCCCAACTGCTTGGCTGTTGGTTTTGCAAGCACAAAAAAAAAAACACTGGAATACCTGGTACCTTAGGCACCCCACACTGGTCCTGAATAACAGTAGCGCATGCTGTAGCGCTTCCCCGGGGACATGGCTCACCTGGTTGTGCCTGCCACTCCGGGTGCTTGGCTCCCCAGGGACCAGCTTATCTGTACGTAATCAGAGGGTACCTCGGGCAGGATGCAGCTTCCTACATGGCTTAAATCCCACCCTGATCCTTTCGTCGTCTCTTTTTTTTGTGTTTGACAAGGCTCACGTTTCTCCTGCCGTCTGCAAAATTCTGCGTCGTGCGCCAGCTGTTGTTTGTTTAGCCGTCCGACGGCCCCGCAAGAGCCCCAAAAACCACCCAATGAGCCCACAAGCCGCCACCGGCGCCGCCGCCGTTGTGGCCGCCCCCGAGATACGGGCGTCGTCCGGCAACGACTCTGACGATGCCGATGGGCTCCTCGAGGCCATGGGCTACAAGGCCGAGTTGGTGCGCACTCGTTCCACTTGGCATGTCGCCTTCATGTCCTTTGTGCTCGCCTCGATCCCCTACGGTCTCGCTACGACGCTCTACTATCCGCTCCAGGGCGGCGGCCCGGCCGTTGTCATTTGGGGCTGGGTCATCGTCTCCCTGATCATTCTCTGTGTCGCCGCTTCGCTGGGAGAAATCACAAGCGTGTATCCCACCGCCGGAGGTGTCTACTACCAGACCTTTATGCTTGCGCCCGCAAAGATTCGCAGGCTCAGCGCCTACATTTGCGGCTGGTGCTATGTCGTCGGCAACATCACCATCACTCTTGCTGTGCAGTTCGGAACCACCTTGTTTTATGTTGCCTGCGTCAATGTCTTTACCAACTCCGAGGGCGAGGAGATCTGGGGCGCCGAGACATACCAGATCTGGCTGACCTTTTTGGCCATCACTTTGCTGTGCAATGCCATCTCGGCCTTTGGCAACCGCCACTTGCCCCTCCTCGATGTGAGTCTCGCATCCCGTGTCTTGCTTGTCTGTCGCTAACCTTCTTGCTGTTCTACAGACCTTTGCCGTGTTCTGGACCTTCGCCGGCATCCTTGCCATCCTCATTACCGTCCTCGCCGTTGCCAAGGAAGGCCGCCGCTCCGCCGAATACGCCTTCACCCACTTTGAGCCCACCTCCGGCTGGCCTGCCGGCTGGTCGTTCATGGTCGGCCTCCTTCACGCCGGGTATGCCACCTCGTCTACCGGTATGGTCATCTCCATGTGCGAAGAGGTCCAGCATCCCGCCACCCAGGTCCCCAAGGCCATGGTTATTACCATCCTCATCAACACCATTGGCGGGCTCCTGTTCCTCGTGCCGCTCATGTTTGTTCTTCCCGACCTGGCGTTGATGGTGCAGTTGGCACAGCCTGTCCCGGCCATCCTCAAGTCTGCCGTTGGCTCCGAAGGGGGTGCCTTTGCCCTCCTGGTTCCCATCATGGTTTTGGGTATCCTTTGCGGTACCGCCTGCACAACCGCTGCTTCGCGCTGCACGTGGGCCTTTGCTCGCGACGGTGCCATCCCCGGTTCCAAGTGGTGGAAGGTGGTCAACACCAAGCTGGATGTTCCCCTCAACGCCATGATGTTGTCCATGGCGATTCAGATCATTCTGGGTGCCATCTACTTTGGATCTCCCGTAGCGTTCAACGCCTTTTCCGGCGTGGGTGTCATTTCCCTGACCCTCGCGTATGCCGCCCCCATCGCCGTGTCCATGCTCGAGGGCAGAGCCCAGGTGAAGGGCGGCAAGTTCTTCTTGGGCAAGTTTGGCTGGTTCTGCAACATCATTGCTCTGGGTATGTTTCCCCTTGGCAGCACCTGACTTTTCGGTTTTCCACATGCTAATCATTTCTGCAGCCTGGTCCGCCCTCGCCCTTCCGCTCTTTTGCATGCCTGCCCTGCTTCCCGTCACTCCTGAGACGGTCAACTATGCTCCTGCTGTCTTGGTCGGCTTCGTGGCCATCGCGGCTGCGTGGTACGCCGTCTGGGGTCACAAGAACTACCGCGGCCCCCCTACCGAGTCCCTTGGCGTCCAGCCCGTGTCTCGGGATGGCGGTGTCGTTCCGGGCTTGTCTTCTGGTCCTCAGCAAGCGTCTGAGCCATCCATCAAGAAGGACTAAGTCCTTCGGCTTTGAAGACCAAGTCGATATTCCGTGTGCATGTTTATTCAACGTAACGTATAGTCGCCGGGCGTTTTGGGTGTGTGTGCAATGTTTCAAGTGAGTGCAACCTGAGGCTCAACAGATACTAATGATCATGATGGTTGGATACCCTAAGGAGATGGCGGGATGCTTTTATGGATGCGAGCGAGTCAATCTGTTTTCAACAAATACCCCGTGTCCGTTTTGGGCGATGCCACGACGGAGACCAGGTTCGCGGTGGGAAGAGCAAGAGAGGGAGGAAGAGGCGGAGACGTGCTTTCAACTCAACTGATACCCCTTTATAGATTTTTCTTCAGCCCATGTGATGGGATGGAAGACATATAGTATGGTAGTTACATAATTGGCCACAAATATAAAATACAGAACAGGTCAAAAGACCATCAGGCCTGGGAAAACACTTTTTATTATGCTGAACCCTCTGCTCACTGTGCAGAGAGCTATTTCGCCTCCCGGCGAATTGGTATCAAATTATCCAATGAAACATGCATCTGTCTGTATCTACCCAATGAACCCTAGTGCTGGGACTGCTTGTCTGACAACCTGGTGTTCTTCCAGAACCATGTCAAGATCCAGCCGCAGCCAATCATGACCATGCTGATGATCAACAAGACTTGCTGTGCGTCGTGATAGGCCCATGAGATGCCGAGACGGATGGGTGTGCCTTTGCGGTAGCCGAGCTGCGTGTACATGCTTCCAGAGATGCTGGTGACTTGCATGTCGGTCAGCTGGGGAAGCCTGTCCCGGATGGCCCCGGGGAACACGTTGGTCCAGACGGCTGACGCAACAGTGGAGCCAACTGCCGTGCCTACACTGCCAAAGAGGTCCAGGATGGCGAGGATGGCAGCCATCTGGTTGTGGGTGACCTGGCTCATCATGGCGAGCTCGGATGCGACGACCAAGGGCCCAGCGGCAAACGAGGCAAAGATTTGCGTCATGACAATGTAGCCAATGTTGACGTCGGGGCGGCGGAACTCGATCATCAGGCCGATGCCGAGGAGCATCAGCGGCAGCGAGTAGTAGACGGCAACCCACTTGAAGCGACGAGTCTTGCGAATGGCCCATCCGAGGGGGATGGAGGCGAAGCACATGCCGGTGCGGTAAATGTTGGAGATGTACGTGGCCTCGGTCACGGTGGTGTTCCAGGCGAC
This sequence comes from Podospora bellae-mahoneyi, assembly GCF_035222275.1. Taxonomy (NCBI): domain Eukaryota; kingdom Fungi; phylum Ascomycota; class Sordariomycetes; order Sordariales; family Podosporaceae; genus Podospora; species Podospora bellae-mahoneyi. The sequence goes on along the minus strand of NC_085886.1, from coordinate 3,930,385 downwards.
CATGCACATGGACGAGAAGAAGTTGCCCCAGACCATGGCGCTGGCAAAGATGAGGGTGAGCATGATGCCCGCCAGGAGGACGTTGGGGTGGCGGAGGAGGTGGGCAGGGACAAAGTTGACGGGTGCGAGCCACTTCTCATAGGCAACAAAACCGGCCACGAGGAGACCGCCAAAGATGAGAAGGCAGATGATGAGCGGTGAGCGCCATTCGTCGGCTTGATACTTGTAGATGGCAATGGGAACAAGGAACATGGAGAGACCGACGCCGAGGATAAAGATGCCGAGGAGATCCATCTGGATCACAGCCTCCTTGACGCGGGTAAAGGTAATCTTTCCAAACTGGCGCGGCTGGATGAGACCCATCTTTTCAGCACGGTGCTGGTTGTAAATAAAGATGAGAATCAAGGGGGTGACAATCACGGGCGTGACGATGGCCCACATGCCCATGCCCCATCTCCAGCCAGGACCTCCGTTCATGATGAATCTGTCGGCAATGGGACCGCCGGCCCAGGTCGTCACAATGTATGGGGAGGTGGCGTAGGCGAGCATCAGACCTCTGTTCTTCAAGCTGGTCGTGTCGGAAACGAAGACGGTGATGCAGTAGCTGATGCCCTGCGCACTATTGGTGGTCACGGTGCCGGTCAGTTTCTCAAGATCCAGATAAAACTCGACTTTGTACCATGCCTGAACTTACCCAACGGTGGAAAACACATAGGCGGCCGCGTACTGCGTAACATTCTTGCACGCAGCCATCATGACGAAGCCAATCGTCCAAATGAGGAGCATGAGAGCCATGCCCTGCGGCCGACCCCAAATGTCAAGAATCTTGGCCAGGGGCAGCTTGGAGACGCCGCCAAGAATGCTCGAGACAATGTACACCACGGGAGTCAGACTGTGGGAAGAGAAGGTGCTGGTGACGAAGGGGCTGTACGCCCTGGCGCACACCTCCTGCAGCGACGTGACAAAGTAGATGAGCCAGATGCTGTCAAATACACCGGTTAGCGTCCCATCCTCAAGCTGTCTGTTCAACCGCCTTCTTACAAGACATAGGCTCCAATGAGGTGCGACTTTGGCCAGACGAGCTGCGCGGCCTCGATGGCTCGAACACCAGCCTGAGCATCGCTGGAGATGGCGTCTTTCTCCAGGTCCGCAGAGCTGTGTCCTCTCTCTTCGATGACGGGACTAACGCCCTCATCCGCCGACAAGCTGGCTGGCTGCTTCTCCATGGCCATGGCTGCGGCAGTGGACGGTGGTGACAGAGGAAGAAACGATATATGCCAAGAATGGCAAGACGGAACACAGCAAGGCAAGCAGCAAAACAGGCGAGAGACGTGGGTGATGTTTTATTAACGAGTTAATCCCCTTTCGCACCTCTCTACCACCCAACAGACCCGTCAATCGCAGCCATGCACACTCCCACACTTTCACACTCCCACACTTTCACACTCCCACGCTCCCAAATCACACACTCCCAAAACCAGCTTGCGAGAATTTCCGGATCCTCGGCGGGCGGATGGGGCAACCTGGATCCACAATCACCCACCCCCAAGCCCGTCCTTCACCGGGACGAGGACGAGAGAGGGGTCGAGCCCCGGCAAAATCTGCATCCCGATTCGAAGAAAAAAAATTGGCCACGGCCAACAGACAGGGGTTCGATCTAATCTCCATTATCTGATCATCTGATTGCCAAGGCCCATGCATGCACGGCCTCGATGGGGCTATTGGCGATAGCGCCGCAAGCTCTGCACTGCGATGCGAGACCGGACAGCCCTTGTCGCCGCCCAGCAGGGCCTCCGTTGCAGACACACCCGCCCACCAGAAACCGAGGCTACCCACCCCATTCGACGTGACCCTATAAAGAGCTCTGCAAGAGCTGAGCTCGGGGGAAAGTGATCGCCCGCCCTGATGTTGTTGTTCTCTGCCTCCCACCAGCTACTACCTACTCAACAACCGTCGAGACCCATCCGTCTGCCAGAATGAAGTACATCACCGCTCTCCTCGCTGCCGCCGTTGCCGGTGTTGTTGCCCACGAGGGTCACGACCACACCACCCTCGGTGACTACGTTCCCGAGTGCTCGCTCAAGTGCCTCAGCGACGCCCGCAAGAGCGCCACCACCTGCAAGGACGACACCGAGCTCGAGTGCTTCTGCATTCTCGAAAACTACCGTGCCATCTACGATGCCAGCGTTGCCTGCGTCATGGTTGCCTGCGGTCAGGACGTTGCTGTTGGTATGTTTAACCGCCCTGTTTGGCTCTGAGTGCTTGCTGACCATCAATCTCTCCCCAGCTGAGGTCCTTCCCTCTGTCATCTCCATGTGCGACGAGGTTGCTCCCATGACCACCACCATCGGCGGCGGCACCCTGGAGCTCCCCACCGACTCTGCTTCGTCCAGCGCTGGTCCTGCTGCCACCTCGACCACGACCGACGATGCCGCCCCTGCCGAGACCAGCGCTCCCGGCTCTGGCGCCGCCGGCCTCACCGCCGGCCTCGTCGGTGCCGCTCTCCCCTTGGCCATGGCCGCCCTCCTCTGAATAACGCGGACGGAGTGATCCTTGTATATTTTGATACCCGTGAGGGTGCCGGACAGGGGTAGCCCAGCCGGGTGGGTTAATGTATAATATGACACGAATGAAACCTTGACGAATCGTAATGAAGCTTCATGGCCAAAAATTTGTTTCCCAGTGCATCGTCTCAGCCTGTCCCGTGTTTGCGCTGTGCATATCCAGCTTTGGATAGTGACGTGAGCCAGATGGTGATATAATTCAACAAGGGGTGGGAGCGGTGAATGAACATGACGAAAGAAAGCACCGGAGACACGCATGTGCGAGAATGAGCACCAGGGCTGTCATGGTAGGCCTCAACTTGTGCAACCTGAATCCGAGTGTTTGCTGAGCGGAAGCAGTGAGGCCTACAACCATCGCGAGAGGCCCAGTCAAACTGAGACTGGAAGGGAGGGAACGGGAGGGAATGGACATGAGTATATGTTGGCGTCACCGGCAAGGAAAAGACAGAGATATTAAACGCATACTCTCCTCGTTCCAGCTCGCCACCGTTGTTTCCAACCAGCAACAAAGTGATATTGACGCCGACACGATGGCGACTCCATATTCAGAACCCAAAAACTCTCTTCAAGCCAGCAAACCAGTCGTGGTTGGTGTGTACGGCATCCCTGGCTGTGGCAAGTCGTCCATGCTAGTCGAGCTGAGGAACAGGTTGGGCGAGGAGCAATTCAGCTTTCATGAAGGCTCCCAAGCTATTGCCTCTCTGCTTCCAGGAGGCCTTGCCGCTTTCCACCAGGCCAGCCAGGACGAAAAAGCGCGCTATCGTGAACTTGCGATCAATGCCATTGCAAATGAGGCCACCAAGAACCAAAAGGTTGCCGTTGTTGCCGGTCATTTTATGTTCTGGTCCGAGAAAGACCAGCAGTACCACAAGGTCTGCACCAAGGCCGACCTCGAAACTTATACCCACATAATCTACTTCGACACGGCGGCAGATATCGTTTCGCTGCGCCGTCAAGACGACAAGGGGAGAGAGCGGCCCACAATGACTCCGGCTCGCTTGGACGACTGGGCCAAAACGGAAAAGAGGGAGCTCCAGCGGCTGTGTCGTAGCAGCGGCATCCTGTTCATTGCGTTGTCTGAAGCAGAAAGGGGGGCCCTGTCGGTGAGGATGATCAACCTTCTTCTGGACTTTCAGCACCATTGCTCCCAACATAACCTACGGCTTGCGCAGAATCGCCTAGACAGCATCAGCCTCAGGTCGGGCTTCACGATGGACTGCAAGCAGCCGTGCACAATGCTGGTGTTGGATGCCGATAAAACATTGGCTACTCAGGATACGGGCAAGCTTTTTTGGGAGGTGATGCTGAAGAAGAATCTACTCGATCCGAGCTCGTTGGAAGGAAAGTTCGAAGATCCTTTGACCACGCTCTTCAGCAGCCAGCTGGGATACTCGTACACAGCCTTTCGCCAGGCAACATTGCTCTATGAACAATACTCCGATGAGCAGGTCTTTGAGGGGGTTTGCCGGAGCATAGCGTCCCTGGTCAAGATGCATCCAGCAATGGTTTCCCTGCTGCAAACAGCTGAGCGCAAGAGGAATGTCTCAGCAGTGGTGGTAACGTGCGGTCTGCGGCGTGTTTGGGAGATCGTCCTGGCCAATCACGGGTTGATGGGGACAGTCAAAGTCATTGGCGGAGGGCGCATTTCGGACGGGTTTGTGGTCACAGCCCAAGTCAAGGCGTCGCTGGTTGAGCGGTTGCAAAACATGTATGGCCTCTATGTGTGGGCCTTTGGAGATAGCCCCTTGGACATTCCCATGTTGCGCGCAGCGGACGAGGCTATTGTAGTGGTAGGAGAGCAATATGTGCGGAGCAGAAGCATGGAAACGCACTTGCTCCAGGCCATCGACTCGGGTAACTTTCGTCCGCGACAAGTCTTGCTACCAGAGACTGCAGCACCGCGCCTGGATGTTGAAAGGCTTCCCCTTGTCAATATCGAGAGCTCCGAATTTCTTTTCGAAATATCCCGTCAACGTGACCATCGACGTCAGCCAACTGCCGAACACCACATCGTTCATGCCACAGGCAGAGCTGCTGCCAAGCTTCTGACCACAGCCACGCGTGACGCAAGAGTTTCGGGGCCGGCACTGCGCGAGGCACATCGACTCGTGGGGCGGTATCTTGCAACAGAGCTATTGCCGGATGTCGTTGGCACCGAGGAGTACGAGATTCCGCACGTTCAGGGGCATCAGACACTTGGTCATCGCGTAAAGAACGAGAAGAAGACAGCAATTGTGCCCCTTATGCGTGGGGGCGAGTCCATGGCATTCGGTATCAGTGATGTGCTTCCGCTTGCCATTTTTCTCCATGCCAAAAGGCCAGAAGACGTCGAAGCGCGTCACTTGTTGGGGCTCGAGACGGTTCTGCTGGTCGACTCGGTGGTCAACACTGGCAAAAGCATTGTTGAGTTTGTGCGACACATTCGCGGCCTGAATTCCAGAGTAGGTATTGTGGTGATGGCTGGGGTTGTCCAGGCCAAGGCGGTTGCTGCCGGTCCTGAGGGAGTCCTCCACCAACTGCATCAAGGCGATCCCAAGGTGGACGTTGTGGCCTTTCGGCTATCCGACAACAAGTTCACGGGGAAAGGGGTGACTGACACGGGGGCGCGCCTGTTCAACACGACCGAGTTAGAATAGAGGCAGGAAATGGGAAACGGGGGACGTACCTCTGGTGTTGGTTGCTGTAATGGTCTGTTGTTGCATTGGGATGGAATTGGAGGTGACAAGATTGGACATGTCGGTGCGTGGGGTCGTACAAGCGGTGTCCGTCAAGGTACCTGTTGGAGAAAAAAGTGGGGGCACTCTAAGCTCCAAGCTCTGGAGCTGGCACCACCTGGATCTGAGCATTCTTCAATTTGCACTTGTACACATGATCAGCATTAGAAATGCCTCTGTCAACTCGATTTATTGAATCTTTATTTACTTGCCGTTACTGTCGCAGTGCCTGAGAGCGTGGCTGATCGTTCCCAACGCCACCGGCGGTACTTGACATGATGCTTCACTCCCAGGCACCGCAGGCTTCGAGCCAAATGTTTGTGTCATCTCCTTGCTAATGTTTGGACACTCGACACAGACCACTCATCTATCTGCCTGCAAAAAGCTGCCAGCCTTTCGAGATGCAAGCTCGCCGCGCTCAGAGCGATGCCCTGCTCGACGACCTCGCGTAATTCTTCCCATCTCGCGTCAGCGTAGCAGCGCCGATGTATCTGACACCGGCTCTGAACGCGACCTGGTTTGCTGGCTGGCTTTGCGGCGTGTCCTGGTGTTCATCTTGGCCCAAGACTCCTGTCATTGGACGTGCCAATCGATGAACTGTTGGCTTGCTGCGGAAGTTGGCTCGCTGCGGAAGCACAAAGCCAGGACATTGCCCATCATCACCACACGGGCTTGCGACTTTCCGCCATGCTCAGTGGAACAACACATCCCGCAACCTGATGTCCTTGACGATCGCCTTCACTCAGAGTACACCCCAGTATCCTCAAAAGGCCTTGCTCCCATGGCAGCCCACGTTCCCTTGCACATGAGGTCAAGATCGGGTTCTACGGCAGGGAACAGAAGCTCCGACTTGCCATCGAAATACTGCGTGATGGACCGGTCCTGTTTTGCCCAGTGTTAGCCAGTGATTCTTACTTTACGGCCACTTGGAGGCTGCGACATACCAAACCCAAAGTCAACTTGATCACGCCATCGCCAAACCCCTCGGTAAAGACGTATTTGGGCTTCTTGCCCTTAACGGCCCGCACCACGTTGTCGGCGCAGATCTCGGCCTGGCGCGCCGCCACTCGCGAGTTGGGATTCCGCACCTCGGCCTGGGCAACGTCACCGCAGACATATACATTCGGAAGGGAATCGTCGTCGATTTGAAGGTTGGGCTTGACCCGAATGTGACCAGACGGGGTGATTGTGTTTGGCGCGAGGCTCGCGACGATGCCGGAGGCGGGCTTTTGTCCGGTGCAATTGATCTATCAGCAGTGTCTTGTCAGCATCGAATCTCGGTTTGTGGTATTAACAATAAACCTACGAAGCAGTCACACTCAATCTTTCGTCCCGAGCTCAGCGTGATGAACTTTCCGTCTACAGACTGTGGAAGCACCTTCTCGCCGAGGATGACGTTGACGCCCAGTCTTTCCATGGCTTCTGAGGTACCCTGTTGCAGTCCGTTGCCGAAACGGTGCATCAAGGCCTGCCGAGAGTGCACAATGGTGACAGACTTGCCCGGATATCGGTCCTTTGCATCCGTGGCCGTTTCGACGCCCGCAGCGCCACCTCCGGCGACGACAATGTGGCTGGCATTCTTGACGCGCTCCTGCATTGCTTTAAGCAGCTCAATCGCCTCCTCCTTGTCTTCCACGCCGGCACGAGACGGAAGACCATCGGCGACGTTGGATCCGGTGGCTATGATAAGATACTCGTACGGGATCACCTCGCCACTCCGCAGGAGCACGTTCTCCCTTGTGAGACTGGTCACACGGTCACGTACCCATTGCACCAGCCCCTTGGGCCCCATGTCAAAAAAGTCGGGGCTGTAGGGAATGAAGGCTTTGTGCTCATGGCCTTCGACGACGCAGAAGCGAGGGAAGACCCAGGTGAAGTTGAAGTGGCTGTTTGGCTCGATCACGACGATGCGGTAGCGGCCATCTCGGGGCACGGCGCCCGCCAGGAGGCGCGCAGCGTAGAGGCCCGAGAAGGCAGCTCCAACGATGACAATGTTTTTGACGTCGTCTGGACCGATGGACGCGTCCGACTTTGCGAGCCGGTTCGCAATCTTGGCCGACAGACTGCGGGAAAAGAAGTTGTAGTATGTGCGAAGACCATAACCCACCAGCCTGAGGAACAGGATGGCCTTTCGCAACCGCTGGAGCAGCGTCATCCTCTGTGGTGGTTTTTCGGCCATGGCGGGAACTGTCTGGGTTGGGCACTGTCACTCACCAGCAGGATGTCGGCGACCCTGTGGTGCCGAGAACGTCATTCTATATGCTCACTGCCGTCCCGTCAAAAACACACAAAAGCAACCCCTCCAGGTACACCATGCTCAAAATGGGCCGCAAGGGTCGGAAAGAACTGGAGACAGCACGGCAATCTGGTACGGAACAGGAGACAACCGCCGACCAGTATTGGATAAACACCCCTGGCGAGGGGAGTGGAAAAGCGCACTTTTTTGCGCACTTTTTTCTCCAGCATGGTGCCATGGCTGCGTTGCAGAGAGCTGTTCTCCGTTTCCCCGCTGGGATGGTGGGGGCCCAGAGGTGGCTCTCAAGATTATCTCCATGGTCCGATTGATAATTTGACTTGGCACTCGATAGGGGTCCCACAGCCCACCCGCCCGCAACCGAGGAGAAAAGTTTTGATCGTGGGATGCCGTCCCTGTTGTCCCTGCCATCCGCACTCCGACGGCCAGCCGGTATCGGGACATGCTCGTTTCGTCGGCTGCATTCCAGGGCGACACATCAATTTGGCAACAGAGTCAGGTACGGATACAATGAGCTGATATTTTCCCGCCCCAAATATCATGGACCAAAACACCTGTTTGTATACACAGTTTTCCCAACCCAAAACAAAACGCCCTGATAAATCCATGCCAGCCCGCGCCCAGAAACCCAAAAGGAAGCAATTTGTTACGTCTCCACTCATGACAAAGCCAACCGGTCCTGTCCTTTAGAGCTTCTGCTTCTTGGAAACCGGAGTGGCAGCGTTGAACTTGGGGTAGCCCTTCTCCTTCCACTCATAAAAGCTCATGCCACCGGCAGACTTGGGCATCTTGACCATGAGAGGCACCGAGATATCAGTGGCAGTACCGAGCGTCTCGGCCTTGTGAACGATGGTCTCCTTGAGACGCTCGTAGCCCAGCTTCTCGTAGAGGCCGACCGAGGAGGGCGAGGCCTCAAAGTACATGGGCAGGTTGGTATAGTCGACGAAACTGAGACCCCAGCCAGCAAGCGCGGCACCGGCCTGCTTACCCTGGTGTTCGGGGAGGACACCGATGACGTGGGCATCTGGTCAAGAGCATCTCGTGTTAGCAATTCTATCCCGTAAATGGGTCCGTGGGAAGACGTACAGATGTATTGCTGGTCGCCAAAAAGCTGCTCACGCATGTCGTGAAGGGGCTTGAGTACCTTCTCAGCGCGCTCCTTGGCCTCGCCTTGGAGCCATGGAACACCTTGGAAGGCGCGCTCCTCCACGGAGCGGCGGCGCAGAATCACATCGATGAGACCCATGCCGACAATATCGCCATTGTCGGTGTCGACGCACTTGTAGGTGTATTGGGAATCAGAATGATGCCACCAAGCGAGGGTGCCCTTGGCATGTTCCTCACGGAACTCTGGTGAGTTCACATTGCCTCCGGGGAAGAGGATGTTGAGCATGATCTCGCCCATGGGGTCATGGTGGAAGGCGGCAAAGTAGGAATCATACACGCGCTTGATGTCGGGAATGAGGGCGGGGAGGACGACGTGGACCATCTTGACGGTTTTCTGGGGGTTTGGGGGAGCTGGCTTGGGTGGTTTGGAAAAGGTATGCTTCAACCGGAACGAGCAAGAGACCCGATGACAGAATCCAGGATGAGAGCACTGTTATATGTAGGGACGCCAAGCGTTAGATCGGAAGCGAACCAACAAAAATATGAAGGGGACTGGACTGTCCCGCCATCAGGGTTACCCTGGAGAAGGTCCAAATTCAGTTGCAGGCTCTTTGGGGTGGCAGCGACGCAACGGCGACATTCAGACTATCGATTAGCCACGTGTGGCATCACTGTTCCCGTCCATCATGGTCCTGGTCTAGACAAGCCTGGGGAGTTGAGAGGACCATGCAGAGGGACAGGCCATGCGCCAATTTTGGCTCTGTTTCCGCTGGTGGATGCTTTGCATCCTTGTGTCGGTTGTTGACTACCGCCATCCTCCAGCCTACTGATACAAATGAGAGAGATCGAAGGGTCGTTTCCCCTCCAGTCTCATGCTAGGTACATGCGCGCTGTTGCCAACAATGAACACCTGAAGATTATCGAGTCCATGGAGAAATGTTCAGCTGGAGGAGGGGTTTCATTATGGGTGGCCACTTGACGTCGTGTGATGGTTTTTCCCACTCAGTCGTTTTTTTCAAGGCGCAGTGGAACAGGACCCACCGCGGTGTCCTTGGTGGAGAACAAAATAAAGTTATCAGATCGGGTTGGTGCTCGCCATTGGCTGGAACAACCAATGTCCCCACAACGACTTAACCACCGTCGAAGCCGAAATCGCTTGCAAAGACAGATCTCGCGTCTTCTGTTACCTAAAGAACAGCGAAAAGAGCCAGACGGGCTAAACACCTTTGCCGAACTGGTCAAAATGCCGCGGTGTGTCCACATTCTCTGTCAAAGACCAAGCGATCTGATAACCCCCCTTGGTCACCTGTTTCTTCTGCACACGCCCCCTCCTTTTTCGTTTTCGGCTGCAGGGCTGAGTTGTCAGAACTCGAGCGCAAGCAACATCTCCGTTGCCGATGCCACTGGGGTCGTTGATGAGGTGGTCATATCTTTAGTTGTGGGGGTGGAGTATCGAGCAATATCGATCGTGGTCGTGGGAGACAACTTCTCCGCCTTCTGTCACACTCGCTCTACCGACTACCGTGCTACGATCGTCAATGTGCGTTTGCGTTGATCCCGCCGCTCTGGATTCAGATGGCCATGCGACAGTCAGGCCTTGAGTAGCCACTCACCCACTCTAGCCTCGTGGGAAGCCTGTCACCGATCAGCATCCAGCATGCAGTGAGATGGGGTGGTGAAAGATCCACCCATGGATGGTCACATTAGTGATGAAGAATGCGCAAGGAGTTATTTTGTCTAATCTTATTCAACGCCCATCAGCCCAAGCAATGATTATATGGCCGGTCCATCGGACCATTCAGCTCTCCTCGGCCATCTTTCATCTCCCAACCAAAGCCTGGTGCGCTTGCCCAAACCACGCTGTGGGGACAGTAAAATAGAGGCTTTGATTGGGGAAGAAAGCCCTGAAAGATAATCATCAGGCTTTTAAATTTCTTGAGAGACTTCCAAAGATAGTTGCAAGGCTGTGAAAGATCGTCGTCGACAAGCGTGTGGGTTATCTTTTTATGCCCCGATATTTTTCCACTTGCCAAAGACCGTTCTTAAGGAACTGCCGCCGGACCTGCGGCTTTCTTGCCAGCCAGCTGCATCTTGGCCGCCCTATCCGCACGCCAGCCAGGGCATTTTAGTCTGAGAACTACAGAAACAATATTAGTTCTCCATTCAAGCCAGAGCTCTGCTACCCAAAAAGTTGCACGTACCAATAACCGCAGTTCCAACCAGGAGCAGATCCAAGACCGCCAGTCCCGTAAAGCACCATCCACTCCCCATCTTGGCCACCAGTGTTGGTGTTATCACAGACACAATGGCAGCCCCGGGGTTTCTCAGCAAGTTTCCCAGCGCAAACGCTCCTGCCGCCTGTTGAGCAACACATTCGGTCAAGAATGCTGTAGTGGTGACAAAGACCCAATTCATCCCAAATCCGGCTGTTAAATACCGCTGGTTAGTTTCCCGTTGCGGCGGAAGTTATCTGACAGGAGTACATACTCAAAAATGTGGCAAACAAAACTGCTGCTGGATGTTTGCTACCATTCACCATCCATCCATACAGCAGAGTCCCCAACACACAAATCAACACGCCCCAGATCTGGTCCACAAGTCTAAACTCTGGATCAATCTTGGTGTCCTTTGGCAGTTGCTCAGCTGCCCTGGCCCTTCTCCAGTCCGAGGCTCTACCACCAAGCAAACTCCCCACAATCATAGCAATTCCTACCGCCAGAAAGCCAGCGCCGATTCCCGATGGGCCCCATTTGTATCGCTGACTCAGCTCGGTCGGAAGTTGTACGGCAATGGCGAAGTAGGTAGAGTAAAGCATAGCAGTGTTGAAGCTGACGATACCGATGGGAGGGTAAACGAACAGGTTCCAATACCCTTTGAGGGTTGGGATGGGCGGTGGAGGACCCCTTTCCCAGCTCGGCGCGAGAGGTGAAGACATGGAAGGGGGCCAAAAGAAGATGGGCCGTTCTGTGTAGATACGGCCTCCACCCACACGGGCACGAAGAGTCTCAGGGAGAGAAGAGAGAATCACAAGCCAAAGTATGCCGCTAGAAATCGCTTTGGCACCTCGTTAGTCGGCGGACGCACAACATGCAGGGAAGAACACACCAAGAAATCCGAAAATCCATCTCCAGTTCGCCTCTGCCAATGCACCACCCAACACGGGACCCAGGACAGGACCGCATTGAGGGCCCATGAGAAAAATGCTCATTGCGAATGCTCGCTTCTTCGGCTCCGTGATCTGGGATGGACTGACGTTAGCAAGTTGGCAACGAGAAAGGCGAATATATCTACCCACGTCAGCAACTGTCCCTGCCCCCATGCTAACAACACTAGCACTGCCAAACGCCTGCACGACCCTCAAAAACACCAGTGCTCCGTAGTTTGCTGGTACTACAGCAAGAAGCACGTTCGCCAAGATGTAAATGGCAAGGCTTATCAAGTACAATGGACGGCGACCCTTCCAATCTGCAAAAGTGGACCAGAATAGCGGCTGTAGACGATATCAGCATCTTTGTTGTCTGTTGATGGGATTGGGGAGGGTAAAGGCTTACACCGAGCGCAAAAGTCATCATGAACACTGAAACCGTCACATTGATGGCGGTTGGGCTAACATTGAACTCTTTTTCCAGCACCGGCAAGGCAGGAAGATATATACCTCCCGCCAATGGCCCGAAGAATCCAGCAATCGTTATAACAGACAAGATGAACTTTCGACGGAGAGGGGAGAAATCGGTATAAGACCCAGACCCATCCTGCTTCGGACTCGGATTCAGGCCCGGCGGCTCGTCTGCTGGTGGCGGGCCATTCGGTAAAGACTCATTATTGGACGTGGGAAGGCCTTGATGGGAGGATCGGGGACCTAAAGGTAAAGATGTTTTCTCGGGAGTATTGTCTGTCGGGGAAGGAGGCAGGGATATCGAGGCCGGGTCATCATCACGAGCAGGAGGGGGAACACGTTCAACTAGAGGGATTCTGTCTTCGGGAGAATGGGGGCGACTATGGCGGGTGCGTGATCTTGATCTTGATCGGGACTGAGAGGAAGATGCTTTGTGCGGACAAGATTGTCGAGAGCGTCCTATCTGGACGGTGAGCTCAAACCTTGCCATTCTGCAGGCATGCCACAGCAAATTGACAAGGCCAATAGGGGATGAACAGGTATTGTGAACTGAGAAGCAAAATGGAATAGAACAGGTATTCCATTTTCTTCTACTTTTTTTTATTTTATAAAAAATAGAAAAAGGGAGAGGGTTAAGCTGGGTTCAGTTCAAGGAGTTCCGGGCTGGTCACACCGAGAGAAGCGCTACCTAAAGACAACAACCTACTCACAGCGGACAGCCGGCCGGCCGCCCGGGCCTCCGACCTCATACTCCAGCACCTCCATAGCCCGGGGTGTGAGGGCGCAGCACCTGCCGCAGCCTACGGGACACAGCAGCAATCCATCTCGACCTCTTCAAAAACATACGGCTTCACATCATGCTGAGGTGCAGCTGGGGTCCCGAGTAATACAGCGCCTCACCCCCATTCCATCCCTCCAGCCTCGCTGCACGTTAGCGCTAACCTAGCCCCCCTGCCGCTGCACCTCTCTACCATTGCATTGGGTCACACGTGCGCAGCAGCGAAATGCGACCTATCTGCGACCAATACAGTGCCCATACATGAATATTCATCGCCTACCTGCTATTTTGAGCGCGACGATCATCTAGGTTATGCCTTATATCCCGAAAGGTTGAACTGCAAGCAGCTGTGAGTCTCATCTTCTAGATCGCATAGCAGACCACAACAATGTTGGGATTCATTGCAGAGCTACTGCTTCTCGCAGCCATCGCTATTTTTCTAGTCTACTATATCTTCTTGCTACCACCAAGATACCCCGAAAACATCCCTACCATCCCCTTTTGGGTAGCCCTCATTCCCTTTTTCAAGGATGTCGACCAGTCCGACATTTTTCGTCAATATATCGACAAGCCACTTCGCACTCACGGCGCTGTCAAGTTCTTCTTTGCGGCTCAATGGAATATTTTGGTGCACAAGCCCTCTTACATCGCCGAGATCTTCAAGGACGAAGACCTGTACGAAAAGAGCGGAAATCAAAAAAAGATCCCTCATAGTGTTTTGGCACAGTTTCTTGGTACCTAATTATTGTTTGCTTCTCTTCAATGAATACGGGCAAAATAGCTGACACAGGGTACCACCTTAGGCGACAACATCATCTCTAGCCATGGTCAAGTCTGGAAGAAATACCAGTCTGTCATCCGGCCAGGGCTGCAACGAAACAATTTCGAGGTGGACAAGATCGTCTTGAATGCCGACAAACTGTGCATGCTCGTGAAAGATGCCCAGTCGCGCGGTGGAAGAGGCCGTGGCGTTGCTGTTCAAGGGTTGCTTCAGCGGTATTCCGTGGCCAACTGCTCTGAGGTCATTTTGCAGACCAACTTTGATGCAAGTACATTCTTACGTCCTTTCACAAAACGCTGGAAAAAAGACCACACGTGAGATTAACACTCGGTGCTACTAGGCTCTCTCGGACAACGCACCCATCAACATTCTGCAATCGGCAGTCAAGCGTGAGATTTTCAAGCCCATCTTTATGAACTTTCCCATTTTGGACCAGTTTTCTTTTCCAAGTCGGTTACGTGCCAGGAAAACTGTGGACAAGTTTCGAGGCGCCCTCAGGGATGCTTTGATCGAAAGCCACGATCCCTCCTCCGCAAAATCGTCAGCGCCCTGGCCCAAAGATGGATTGGGCCGCCGGCTGCTAGATGCTCACCAGTCCGGTGAGTGGGATGAAAAACAGATGCATGACAACTTGACAGTTCTCTTTGTAGCTGGCCAGGAAAATCCCCAACTGTGCCTGATATCCACTCTTTACTTGCTAGCCAAGCATCCTGTAGGTGCACTGTGTTGGTCCGAATGTAAACAAAGCTGACGAGCTGTTTAGGAAATTCAAGCCAGACTTTATGAAGAACTCGTGTCTACAGGACTTTCAATCCCCGCGCTAGCTCAAAACATTGAAATGCTGGCCAACCTCCCGCTCCTGACTGCTGTTATTCTCGAGAGTCTGCGTCTCTTTCCTCCCATCGGCCAGCTCATCAATCGGCGCACCTCCCAGGACACGCTCCTTGGCCACGCTTCCATTGTAATCCCCAGCGGCACATACGTCGGATACAACTGCTACTCGACAAACCGGGACCCGGAAGCTTGGGGACCGACAGCAGACCAGTTTGATCCTTCTCGTTGGGGCGGTGATGTAACATCCATCCAGAAGCAGCTCCGGTTACGCAAATCTAAAGCAGAGTTTATTTCTTTCCATGGGGGCCGCAGAGCCTGTCTCGGGGAGAAGTTTGCTCTGTTGCAGATGAGGGTCACACTGTGCAAGCTACTGGGGGCGTTCATGTGGATGCTGGATCCGGAGTGGATTGACAGAAAGACGCCAGTAGGTCCCGTCTTATCGCCTCGAAAGGTTACCTACCAGTTACGGGAATAATGCGCTAACTGCAGGTCGTGTTTGTCCTTCTATCCAGGCCGGGCCATTGTACCCCAGGGATCTAAGGCTGGTCTTTGATAGCAGGGAGTTGGGGTCCGAGAAGAAGGGCTAAACGTTGAATGGATCGTTGGTCCTGGAGAGCGGAAGCGGGCATAACGTAGATTGGGTAGGCGTTTATAAGAACGTGCAGGTAATTTGTCTCACATTGATGATTGTGCCGTACCAAACAATACTCTGGACTCATGCTGTCGTGTGTTGATTAGCGTGTTTTCCCGGTGCGCCGAATGTGGTGATATCTTCACAATAGGTACCTGCCTATCATGCAGACACGTCTTGGCGTGGGTATCATGCCGTGGACCGGCATGGCGGCCGAATGCGCATGCTGCTTCCACGTTAAGTCATCCATGGAATCTGTCAGAGGGATCTGAGTACCGACAAAAGTCGATTGGATTATCGTTGGTGGATGACGGAGAGAGCCGGCCACAGGCCATGCGCGTGGTGCAACGGGTACGAACAGTTACTCAGGACGACTGGAGATATGCAGACGAGCCAAGCTCAGCCTTCCTGATCACCCACAGGAAACACGGCGTCTGCTATTCATATCTGCATTCGTGATTCGGCCGTCTTCGCAGTACACGGCGGTCGCACCGTGACCGAGGCAGGCCGCCCAAGCCCCCCTTTTCAGATTTTTACGAGTATGCTTGCGCCTATCTGCATCCACACAGTATGATGGCTCCAGCCCCAGGCAATGACTCGAAGCACCAAGAGCGCCTATCTCGTGCTCGATTGTGGTGCGAGGCGGCTACCAGCCAACTCAAAAAAAGCCCACTTCAGCCCGGTTCAGTCATCAAACAAATAGATGGTGCGCATGTGAAAGGATTCAGTTGGCGGACTACCGGTACCCCGCTCCAGCCTGCCCGGCCATGCCCCCGGCTCGGTCCGGTCACGTCAACGACAAGCCACGGACAGATCTGCGTGATGCCTGCAGCAACACAACACAGCATCGACACAGCATCAACAGCTTCTGCCAACCACTCGCCTGCTCTGCTGCCGAATCAATATCACAATCCAGTCTTTTTTGGGACTGTGGCAGTAACACCTCTCAGCCCTGCAGCGGCAACTCTCGGACCCAACAAAACGCTTGCCTTGATCCGGGTACCGGGACAAGCAGAGAAACGACAACAACGCTGCAGGGCCTCCAGAACCGTGGCCTACCTATCTAGCCTTGCTGCAACTTGCGGCCGCCAATACCCGGAAGGTCAGGACAGCAGAAGGCTGTTGATACGCGTGGTTCTGGGAGAGGAACGTGATATAAAAAGATGCCATGATCTCCTACCTGGTGAGGGCGTGTTTGCTCATCACCCCCCCAGTCTTCACCTACTACACGACATCTGCACTTTGCGCCCAAGACACCTCTTGCCTACCAAGTGCTTTTCAGTTGCTTAGCTTCTGCATCCTCGCCGTGTGTCACGTTGTGCTTGTCCACATCTCTTGCTACCACATCTTCCACCAAGCCGAGGAGTCATTGCGGAACCCTCTCAACTCTCTAAACCCCCCCAGTTACCCTGTCCCTGCACAAAAGGCACCAAACGTCAACATGGCAATGGTCGTGGAGTTTGGCAACGAAGGCCAGTCCATCTATTTTCGCTATCAAGGTTCCTACCTCCAGGACTCCGAGGGGAACCTTGTTCACTGCACCGGCTCTCAAAAGCAATGGGTTCAGGACAATTGGTCAACAATCCAGTCGAGCCACAGCAAACCCGATGCCAAAATATACCAATCATCGTCCCCCAATGGTCAGGGCTACACCACCGCCATCATGATTGGAAATCATGGACGTATTGTGGACGGGGACGTGTTTGAGAAATTCTTCGTCAACCTCCTCCTCACCCAGGCCGACCTCACGACCCATACCCTGCCAGTCTCAGCAGCAGGAGAGGATGCCGATATCGAAGCTGTAACCGAGCAGATAGTGGACCTCTTCGACAGTTATCTCAGGTACGATGGTGGCAAGGGTGACCAATGGAAGGTCTCGGGCCGTAAGTACTTTACACAACGGGTGCGCCACTTTACATCACGCAAGGCCAAACTTGAGATGTGTCTTCCTGCATTTCCATGCAAGTCATCCAATCCCGACAAGGTTACTGGCCCAGATCCAGATCGTGGTGAAGAGCTTGCATTGGAGAGGCTGCACGGTTTTGTCACCGAAATCGAAAAGATTTACATGCCTGGCGCCAAACTCTGGGTTATCAGTGACGGACACGTTTTTAGCGACTGCATTGGTGTCGATGACGGCGAGGTGGACAGGTATACCGCCTTGCTCAAAGATATGAACCGGGAGGTTGGCTCTCATTTCGGGGATCCTGATCGTATAGGCTTCAAGTCTCTCGTTGATCTCTTCCAACTGGCGTCCCGGAACGATGACCTTTCCACTCTAGCATCCCGACTCAGCCTTCCCCCGATTGAACATCACCTAGACACCAAGATTACTGAGGAAGCCGAGCTCTGTAGGCGGATGCTTGTTGCGGGGTCCGGGCCTCGTAAAGAGGCTATTCGGGCAAAGATTGATTCCAAAGATGCCACAATCACCCGTCTGTACCGCGGCTTTTCCAAGTTCGTGCTCGAGGATCTGGAAAACCACCCGCTGACCCAAAGGATGTCACGGTCCAAGCAAAAGAAGCTGTCAGCCAAAGTGGCCTTCGAGATGATTGTACGCAACCACGCCTACTCCAACCTCGTGGAGATGCTGTTTCCCAACTACATCCGGTTATCCATCCACGCACACAACAATGCCGGTCCCAAGTTTGGCATCCAGCTTGTGGACCCCGCCAAGGTACGGGCCGTCACCTCCCTTTCGGCCGACGGCGAACTCATGACTTCGATCGACCTGCTCCATGTGCCCACCCCCTGGCACAACTGCGTGGTGGCGCTCCAAGGGAGTGAAATGATGCTGATGACCAAGGCCAAACTTGCCCGCGCCGCCCTGAGCAAGGGCTCCTTCACTGGCTCTCTCACCAAAACTGACTCTGGCCGAGCATACTTTGAGCTCACCAAGCCGCCAAAGAGGCCGATTGTGATCACCATGTCGGAGAAGATCGGGCCCCTCTTCAACAGGGTCTCAACACCCATCCGTTCCTCGCCGCAGTTGTTCAGGCGAGCCACGCTTTCCATGTCAGAGCCCATGAAGAGTTCGTCTCCGAGTGTGCCAAAAGCCCGAGGTCCGCAGGGGCCCATGACAGCGGCTCCGAGGGTGGGAAAGAGAATGTTTACCTTTTCAGAAAAAACCGTGGCGGCTTCCAATCAGCAAACCATTCCACCAAATCCAGCTGTAACCCCACAGTCCGCTGGAACCAAGAAGAGATATACCTTCTTTGGGTTGTCATCCGCTGCGGAAAAGAGCAACGACGTGGCAGCCGTGACTATTTTGCCGGTTGTAAAATCGCCTGCACCTGTCCTGTAAAGCATGTTAGGACCGGGCTTGGGAAGTCGTAGATGCCCACGAGCCCGACACAAGATCAGCAGGTTGTCGTGTGAGAATTTGGGGCGGCGTTTGGGCACATGTTCTTGAAGAAAAGATCGGGTTTTAGATACTAGTTAATGTTATAAACGACAGGGCTGATAACACATATAGAGAGATAATGCATTACAGAAAGAATATCTTAAATATCATAGCGATCTTGTTCTTACACAAAGTGTGAATCATAGGTCGACAAGGCATAATAACCTCTGCCAAAACATCTGCTGACTACTCAGTTCCCTGGTGACAAAAAGAGGAGGGCACAAAAACAAAAGCAAATGCGGTTTATGTGGATCGAACACATGACCTTCAGATTAATGATTGAAGTGGACTTCAGTCTGACGCTCTCCCAACTGAGCTAAACCCGCGATTCTAGATATTATGTAAAGATGGGTTTTTGATTCATAAGACGCTTAATTTTAGTTACTAGCTGCTCTCTTAATAGCGTTTATCCAACAATGGTTTTAAACTGCTGCGAACAGGCGAGCGGCGGCGGCACTGACACCCGCGTGGGTAGCCGCGCGAGCAGCCGAGTTCATATCCAACATCACTCAGAACAACAACCTATCTGGAAAACTCCTCAGAGAGTTGGGAGGTCTTATCTTCCTGTCCTGGTCCCTCTTTGCATGCTTGCATCCCGCCTCATTGAAGTGGATGTAGCTGCTCATCACAATAGGGACGTCCAACGCTTGCAGGTAGTGTAAACACTCTTTGAATGGGTTGACCGGGACAGATTTTAACTGCAGCTTTCTGTGATTTCTTGCATAAGATACATGGCTGGTTTAGTGTAGCAGTCCCCAAGACTCTAAATTTCTTACTTTAATACTTACCTACCCACCACCTTAGAACACCTTGGAACACCAGTCGACGACTATTTTAACACCTCTTCACTATACTTAAACAACCTAATAAGGAGACTTTAACGCATTTTGGCAATTTTTAAGTGTATATAGACTATCTATTAACACCTATAAGGCTATCTTTCAATACTTATAGACTATTTATTAATACCAACAGATTATTTTAGCACGTATAGACTATCTTTTAATACATATTAGCAAATGTAAATACCTATAGACTATTTTTCCACACTTATCAACCATCATTTAAAACCTATAGATGACCTTTTAACTTTCGACTAAGGGTATCTTTCTACACCTATTAAGTATCTTCCAATACCTATTCGTTAACTTCCCACATTGTATGTATTTTTACGTCCTCCAGCTTTCTAAGCTGGAGGGGATCTGGATCTGTGTTGACTCATCTTTATATGGTGCTGCTGGTGAACATGTCTGGTAGTACTGCCGCCCTTGATATCACCCTGCGCCAGGATGGTGCAGTTATTCATGGTGCCGGTGAAGACCTAAATCATTATCCTAGCACCATCCGGACTGGCCAGCCATACATGCCGGATTTCCAGCCCGGATCTTTGGCTGCATAGTAGCAGCGGCGCCAAACTTCACCAAGTCGCCGTCCATGTTAAGATTATGGGGGGGTCTCGAAACGATAGTTGGTCATGATTGGTGTCCCCTACTGGGCACGGAAGAAAGAGACTGAACTCGAGCATATAACCCCATGGGGGGCAGCGCTGTTGCCCACCCAGCTACTTACTCACATTGCTAAAACCACTCGGTCTCAGCATGACTTGCAAAGCGGCTGGATCTGAAAGAAAGCAGCTGGAGTGTGGGTCTGAACGGGATTCAAAGTCATTGAATTGGCAGGCATGGCGGGCATGCACTCGCAAGGCGGGCTGATGGGCGGGATTGAAACTCGAAAGTCATGGGGAAGTCTGGCACTCGCCATCAAAAGCTTCATTTCACAAGGACCGGCATCGCCAAAAGAGCAAGAGGAAAGGCCACCTGTACAGTCAGATAGTTGCAAGCGAGGTTAGATCTGAGAGATGGCTGTTGAATTGTGGGTTGTTGAACACGATCCATAACCATTGAACTGGTAGCCACGGAGGGCTCACACTCCAGAGCGGGGTGATGGGCAGGATCGCAATGCGAAAGTGGTATGGAAGGCTTGCTCTTGCAAAAGCGTCTCGGTCTGAGAGATAGCAGTTGAATTTTGGATTGTTGAACGGTATCTAAAGTCATTAAACTGGCAAGTAGACGAAGATGATGCCGATTCCTGTGCCTCTACTACCCCTGCCTTACCTGGTCTTCTACCTTGGTGATCGCTCTGTACCGCACTTCCGTAACTTTTTGCTCGTCTGAGTGGTGGGCCATTCGTCAGACCGGGCATACATATTCTGCAGTGTGGTCGGTAATAGGCCGTGTCAGCCCCGCAAGTTGAACCCGTCCTGATATCATTGGGTTGTGATATGCACAATCATGCAGTCAGTCGTCCCAGTTGATGCCTGATAGGTTGTACCGGTACTGGCTAAACTAGCTGCAGATGTCTATCTGTGAACTGGGTCGCTTCGTGTCCAACTTTGCTCCTCCAGCATCAACCCTCAAGCCCCCAATCCCACCACGCAGGCAACACCACTGGCACCCATCTGCAGCCCTGCTTCTGCTGCCCCCATGCCTCCGTGCTACCAAGAAAATGAGCAATATTGGTCAGTCGACATTTTACATCAGCACCCGCGATGGCTGTTATCTCACCCGTACTTTTTACACTAGCGACAGGAGAGGGATAAAAAGGTTTCTCTTCTCGTCCTGCATACGGCTTGCACCTTTCTTTCTCTCAAACAGCCATTTTTCTTCTTAGCGCCAGTCTCCAAAAAAGCCCCATTTGGAACCTCTGTTTTCTGTATCCAGTCTGAGCAACTTTCCATTGAATCTGAATCTCGAAAGCGATTCGACCTCTGTACCTATACAACAATCACATGCCCGGATTTTCAGAGCATCTTATTTGAAAACCAGTCAGGGCTAAAAAAAAAATCAAGGTCTACCACCCTCGTGACCTATCCAGTCTGAGCAAAACTCGTCGTCATGTTTATACCCCCTCTCGCCTCTACTCGCACGCTTGTGCCGCTTCCCTCACAACCATCCTCCCCCGCACCAGCGTTATTCCCCTCATGGTTGCACCTCTCATTAAAAGCCTCGGTTCTGCGGGCCGATAAACCGATATCGTCCTCACTATGGACGAGCCAGTTAACAAAACGATACTCGATGCAAGAACAGAACATCACCATCGGTGTTGTCGTGGGTGTTCTCGTAACAGCTTTCTTGGTGGGCTGCTTTTACTTTTGCCATCGGTACGGCAGATCGATACGGGTAAGGAGGAGGAGCCGGAGTCGAAGGAGAGGAAGCCGCTACGGAAGCAAAGGGAGCCACATGTCGTTTTCGGCGTCGTCAGGGGAAACTCCTCCGCCGCCACCTCCGCCGCCGCCGCCACCGCCTGTATAACAACATATAAGGGGGAGACCGTAATGGAAAGCAAAATTTGTATAATCAGGGTGTAATGGGTATTGGGGTATCTCAGTAAAAAAAAGAAACGCTATTTGTCTAACGATGTGTCCTGAACATGGTATCTGCAAAGAGTACAAAAAGAGCAAAGGAACTATCCCATCTTTCTCCTGACCCCAGGTGCATGCCTGCCCACAGCCAGAATTGAACTGACGACCTTGTCATTACTAGTGACACGCTCTACCACTGAGCCATGCGGGCGAGAGAGGTGAAGAGAGGAGAGGAGTGAGAACAGGATGCCCACAGCCAGAATTGAACTGACGACCTTGTCATTACTAGTGACACGCTCTACCACTGAGCCATGCGGGCTCTCCTCTTAAATTGTTGAAGTTTGAGGTGAGGATTTAGCTGTCATGTAGATGGCTGTGGGTTGCAGTTGAGTGACAGTGGTCAGGGTTGTAGCCTGGAGTGGGTTCGGGGGCTCCGGATTGTGGAGATTATCTGCCTGTATCGGCATGTGGATTTGGTCGGGAACGCCGGGATGCCTGGGCTAGTAAAGCACCAGAGCTCTATCCGATGTGCTCATGGCTGGCGTTGATTTCTGCCGAAAGAACAGTCTTCTCTTCCCTTCGGAAAGACTCGTTCCCAACGAGCCTCAGTTACCTCTCCTTCAGCCGTTCCCGATGTCCAACCTTCCCATCCCGTATGGGTCCCAAGCCTCTCGTCCCCCTTTGGAGAGACTCTTTCTTACCCTCATCTGGTCTGCGCAACCTTGGGTGCAGGTTGCGCATATTGTGAATGCCCGTTTGTATGCTGGCAAGTGAACCTTCCAGCCTCTGAGCATCTCGTACCAGCTCGTCTCTCACCGCGCATTTCCTGTGGTGGCTTTTTGGACCCGAGTTTGTCAGCCTGCGTAGTGACTCGCTAACCCTCTGCAGCTCAATCGCTGTAGTCTCCAATGCCCTTGAAAGTTCAACATCCGCCTCAGCTGGGCTCTTGTTGCCTCGGGCATTGCGTCCATTCGCTTGAGCAGTTTGTGCGGCGGAAGCAGCAGCCTGCTTGGCCTCCTTTCTTCTCTGTATAAGCTTTTTGGCTCCAAAGGCAACTAAACCGACGACGACTTGGCTGATGACGCCGTGAAAATCGCTGTCATTGCGGAAGGATGCGTCGGCAGAGACGTTGTTGTCTCGGTGTTTGTCTCTGTCTCGGTTGTGGGATGATCTGGACCGTTCACCCGTGGATGTTGTGCTGCCATTGCGGCTTGTAGTACGGGATCTTGAGGAGGTTGGGGCTTTGTTGCTTTCCCTCTCTTGTTGGCGTTGTTTCTCTTCTTGTTGTTGCGCAAGCTTGGTGAGAATGAACGGGAGGGCGACCCGGCCGACTTGAAAAAGTATTTCCCCTGGCTTGAGGCTGTCATTTGTACGTTTGGGTGCTGCTTTCGGCGCACGTCTACTGCGTTGTGATGACATTGTGCTGGGATGGTTGGAGCGGGATTCGGGCCATGATTGACGTTGCTCAAGTCACTGGCTTTGTATTCAAGAAATCTCGAATGACGAGGAAACCCGTTTTCGCGCATGGTTCACTTGACTCCCGCAGCTGTTCGTAGCTTTGGGGTCATGGCGTGTGATATGGGTTGCGTGTGATTTTGGCGCTGTCAGTCAACCACCTCGCGTGACCTCGTGACTGAGCCAACCTTCAACAGAGTCATCAGGCAACCGCACCTCTAAGATTCCAACTGATCCTTGCTAGTCCTGTCTCTTCTCATCTTCTCTGCGCTATCGCGTCAATCATTTGTTCGTGATCAATAAACGGTATCACATGTCGAACCTACAAGATAGCCACCGTCACATTCCCCTTGATCTTTCCCTTGAGCTCAATATTCACATCAAGGTCCATCTCAAGTCTGACTGCCGGAGCACCTCTCGAGTTTGGCGGCTGCCTATCGACTTCTTCCTCTTGTTGTGATGCTGGGTGCTGGACAAGTTGTTTGGACTGACTGTGCTCCTCCATGTCTGGCAGACAACGGCTTCCTTTATCTTGCAAAATATCGCTGAGTACCTTCGTAAGGGTGAAGAATATTTGCTTCTTCAGAGTGGCCAGGCACGCCCATAAAAGAACGGAGACAGAACACAAGAATCAGAGCGGATGACATCATCGCTTTCCCAGGGGGTTAGGGTTATGGGTGATTAGTCAGCACAAAGTTGACTTCCAGTATAGCCCCACCGCTTCTGAAGCTCCAGATGGAGCTCTCTGGGCTGTGCTCTTTATCCCCCGCGATTGCGAATCTTCGTCTTCAAACTTCGAGTGCGCGCACATCCAAAAACCGTTGATCCAATCTCCTCCCTTCCCTCGCTTTTCCATTCGTACACGACTCTCTCCCAAAGACCATTACCAATTTCGAAATGGCCGATCAAGTCAAGCACATTAGCTCGCACCAAGAGTTCGACAACCTCCTCGCGTCGAACAAGTATGTCATCGCCGACTTCCACGCCGACTGGTGCGGGCCGTGCAAGCTCATCAATCCCCACTTTTCCAAGATGGCTTCTACCTTCTCGATCCCCGGCTTTCTTGCCTTTGCCAAGGTCAACGTCGATCACGTACAGTCCGTCGCCCAGAAATACAGCGTCGCCGCCATGCCCACCTTCCTCTTCTTCAAGGAGGGCAACCAGGTTGCCGTCAACGGCCAAGCAATGATCCAGGGCGCCAACCTGCCGAGCTTGAATCTGGCTGTTGAGAAGATGGGGAAGCTCGCCAAGGAGAAGGCTGCCGCCGCCGCCGCTACCGAGTAATGGCCTGGAGATGGTGGTGGACTGTAGAGATTCCCCCTGTAGTAGTCGACACACACAAATACCTACAACGTCCCAGAACAAGTCTCACATGACCTCGATGCTGTCTTTGCCCTCCGAAACACCGGTAGATCCGCATGCACGCTCCGGCAGGCAGCGGCGGCGTGCTCCCTGGCTGGCCTTCAACGACCTGCCAAAACTCCGAAATCGGCCAGCTCTCCTGAGTAGGCAGGCCATGTCACGGAGAGAAAAGCCGCTCCGTCTGTGTCACCAAGAGCTGGGAATCATAACATGGCGCCATTTGGACAGGTCGTGAGCCTGTTTGCACCCGCCTTCATTGACAGCACTTTGCTGCCAGGAACCGTGTGGCCTCCGGGTAGGTGGCAGCCGTCACTTGTCATCCATGTCGTGTGCGCCCTCGATGGTGTGTAACGGCTTGGTTCAGGGGTCAACAGAGGTTCGCCAGCTACCATGCGGCCATGAGAAAGTCTATTACTGCACATCTTGTCACCTACCATTGGCGTCAACTACCTAATGCTGAGCCGGATCTGACCAAAAAGATGCGCCATGAACAAGAACAGAAATGGAAAGACATCCCCCGATCCAAACGGGTATAATGCATATCACCAGCCAATAACCTCCGAGCGATCCTTTCCAATCATTGCTTATTGTTTCCCTTCCCAAAACAAGTCGACCTTTCCCCCATCCAGCCACTTCTCCATCTCGCCATACATGCGGTCCCAAAGTTCCCCTGACGCAGTGGGCAAGTCCAAGTCGATTTCGTATCCCAGCCTCGCCTGTGCAGCTCCCAAGTATTTATACCCCTTTGGTATCCTCTCAAGCTCTGCCTCGCTGAACCTCGGCGCCGTGAACCCGTCTACCGTTACAACCTTGTCCTTCTCATAGAAGAGCTTCACATACCGCGTCTTCCACTCGTTGTTGGTCGACGCGTTCTTCTCGACGAAAAAAATGAAGCGGCAGTCGCAGTCAACGTCAAACTCGTACTCGCCCTCGGCTTTTGCAGCGTCATGCGGATGAGTGCCGGTAGTACCGTTGGAGCCGTTGGAAGCAGCGTGAGTTCCGTTGCGGTGTTGAGGGGAAAACTTGAAGCGGTGGGTGATGGTGGCCTTCATCTTGCCTATTGCCCGAGTCTTGTCTTTGCCAAGCTCGACGAGGGTACCACACTCGCGATGCATGATAAAGACGTCCTTCTCCTTACCGGCTTTGGAGATGGAGATGAACTCATCTACCGTGCGTGGGCCAGACCAAGCTATGCCATTGCTGTCAGTACATAGGGGACACAGTGGGGGGAGGAAAACGGCATACTGGTCCAGACGTAGGCGCCCTCCGCTGTGAAGAGATCGCGGTAGTTTTGCCATTCTGAGGCGTCACGATAAACCGGCCAGCCTTTGCAAAGCTCCGAGACGGCGTAACGGTCGAGAAGATCTGAGGTCTGACCGTTAATGTGGGAGTAGAGCTTGGTGTGTGGATCCTGGGGGGACGTCATGGTAACTAATTCGAGGATGCGGTAGGTATGTACTTTGGTGTGAATGCCTGTGATGAAGTGAGACGAGGTAACCTTGGAACTCAGATGTGCTTGACGGTGACGCCAGACAGAGTTGTAGAACTTTGATGAAGTGGTGGCCAGAAACGACAGCTCGTGGAGGCCGAGCAGGGCCTTCTTATACCAGTGTGCTGGTCCAGCTGGCAGATCGCAACCGGCCCTCCAACGTAATCATGACATGAGTTATCTGTCCCGGCGATACTCACCCCTGGCCCGTTGCCTACTGGTCAAAGTGAGTCTATATTTGGGCAGCATGTGCCAAGCCCCCTTCCTGATGGCTGGAGATCTGGACAGGTGTGGCAATCTGCGGTGAAGCCCAGATAGAAGAAAGGTGCGTTGGCAGAATGCAAGATGTTGCGAGTCCGGGACGATAAGATGGCATGAAAATACCATGCCAGTGAGTAAGGGCTCAGGGGGGGGGGGGTTGGATCAACACGTCACCGCCGAATTACGGATAATCGCTTTTTTCACCTAGAGCAGCAAGAAGAAGGGCGGCAGGCCACAGAAGCAAACAACACGGCACTGTTTCACGGGACAGGTCAGATCCCGCCGAACCGCCCGAGTGGGTTCGAGGCCGTGGCCATTGCAAGCCCGCAAGGTTCTCGGGCAGACCGATCAATCGAGACATTGATGGAATGCCAGCCGCGAGCCATGTGTCTTGCTGACTGAGCTGTTCTTCGTCTGATATAATGACTCGGTATGGCCTTCAACTTCCATGTCTGACCAGTCAGCCTGGGAGCCCCGCCTTCCTCGAAGCAGGGAGCTTCACCGTTTGTTTGATTATTCGGACAATTGTGTGCGGCTTTGCAAGTGCGGTGAAAACCCCGAATGCTTTCTATTGGTGCGCTGTCAACCCAGGTTAGCGCAACGGCCCCAATGGCGGCCTTGACAACTAACAGCACCTGGCCATGTTTCTCAATGATGCACGATGCAGCATGTCGCTGCAGGTACCTCCTTGTCATCTCCTGTGGCGGGCCGTGGTCGGAGGAGAAGCCACATTTCCGTAGCCACTCGATGCCGTCTTTAACCTGGTACCTTACCTACAGCTGGACTAGCCAAGATATTTGCTCCCTTCTGGCATTGATCAGCACAGAGTGTGCCCAACAACTCTTTTGCACATCGCGCTGTTATAGCTACAGCTCAACAGAAAGAGCTTCTCGAATCCGTCAGGCAAAGGCAGGCACGGGCACCTTGTCTCGGTCACCAAAACAGCAATTTGTTATCCACTTATACGTGCTTCTTACTCGCCGTTACCGCTCATTCTGGGTCTCATGCTCATCCTTTATCTTGTCCACATTTTGCAACCCACTAGCATCTCTCCTCCACAGTCATAGCAAGAGCTGTTAATGTAGGTGACCTCAGCGACTCGAAGGTGGCGGAGCTATGTGATCCGGACCATCCCGTCAGTGACAACGAGGCACAGGAAGGAGTCACCACAAGTTGGGAACTTATCTCCATAAAAAGCGCTCTTCTCGGCAAGATGTGCTGTTTGCAGCATCGCCACGCGAAACAGTCGGGCTTGTGACGTCGCTCAGCCAACCCACACAAGGTCTAAACTGACACGCCAGATTATACATTAAGTTGCCTCGACACATGTCCATTTGTTCAAGATGTATACTCAGGACTTCAGTGATAGCCCAGCCACCGGCAAAGAGGTCACTGGGCTCCAACCTGCGGTACTTATGTGAGACATCTCAGGTCAACCATTTCGGAGTATATTCCGGTCCAGTGGTAAACAAAGTTTATTCTACCCGGACCATCACCACAATGGCAAAAAAGGGGTAAAAGTGGATCCCCCCTTAAATACCCCTTTTCCAGCATATGCTTTGAGACCATTGTCCCGACAAAACCCAGTGCACTGCTCAAGGAAGATTCCTGTCAATAATATCGATCCTCAAATTCGCGCTCGAGTTATACCCATCCACATATCGGTCTCCCCAAGGCTGCATCCAGGTGTCTGTTTTAGTTCTTGTCAGCACACAATGCATTCACTTTTTATCTGGCGAAGCTGGGTGAAGGCAAAACTCACTATAAGTGCTCCCCGGCTTCTCCCGGCAAAGCCACACAAACGTCTCGTTCAACGCCTGCTTGAACCCTTCTTTTGGAAACTCGGCCACAACAGCCTGGTACTCCGAAATAGGTATCCCGAACGTGGCTTTCGCTATCTCTGCCGTTTCAAAATCAAGGCTTATACCCTGGCTGACTAGGCGGACGGCGGGCTCTTTGAAGTAGTTCAAGGCTCGTTCGGTGTGCAGAGCGATGGCGTCCCAGACGAGTTGCACGCGGCGTTCATTCCACTTCCTGCCGTTAGGGTGGTCATGGAGAAAGGCACGGGCGGCAATGGCGCCATCTACTTCGAAGCGTCTGTCGGGGGATATGATAGGGGACGATGGGGTTTGGTCCCTGCTTGAGACATCAGAGCCCTGCGCATGAGAAGATCATAAGAAATAGAGATGAAAACAATATACCAGCCAAGATCGTGCAACAAGGCTGACACGGCTTGGATCTCAAGATCAATCGTTCTTTGTAGAGTTGCGTTGTTCTTAACCATGAGGGCGCCGAACAGCCACGAGCGCATTACGTGGTTGTAGGTTGTTGAGCTGCTGTGTGCGAGAGCAAAGGCTTGGGCTGAGCGCACGAGGGGGGTGTCAATCACTGTGATGCCCGCAAGTTCGCGGGTTGGATAGCGATGGCTGGTGGTGACTCCTCTTGCCTCATAACGCGGGCCAGAAGTCAAGGGATGGCAGGCAAAAAGTTGGAGATGGAAGATGATCAGGGCGATATGGCCGATGGTCAGGAGCCGGGTCAGCATGTTTTCCGAATACATACGGTACAGTGAATGCTGTTGATGCTTTCAACGCCAGCAATGATGGGTTTGCAACATTTATCTAGATTGAATTTCTGACGGGCATCCTCGAGGCGATCCGAGATGACTCGGTATTTTCGTTGCTGCCGAGATTCCACGGATGCTGAAAAGTTATATGACAAATGTTGACGAGCTATTGCCGGTCACCTTCGGAGCTTCAATACACTCTAATACAACCCGCTCATTTTGACTCATCATGAAATCCGAAGGCATCATCCTAATTGGCTGACTCGTTAAGCACCCTGTTGTGGAAGGGATGAACGGTACTCTACAGGGTGACACGAGATTCTGATATGCCATGGTTTGTCCCCAGGTAGGTTGGTAGGTAGGTAGGTAGGTAGGTGTGGATTCGATATCCGACCAGAATCAGAACCACTGTGCATGGTCATCTCCTCCTGGTCAAGTACTAGCGCCTTAGCCAGGAACTCTTCGTTCACGCCATTACCATCTCTGTCATCTTCACTTACATCATCAGAATCTTGACCTAAATGCTGACCACCACAGTACTCGGGGTTCCTGGCCGCAATTCTAACATCGCCTCCAAACATTGCCAAGTCCTTGTGACGGTCTTGCAGGCCACGACAACGCAAGAAACTTGACTCTAACCGCACAAGGGGTTAGGTACAGTAATCAAAGAGATCGAACAGCAAGTTCCAGAGTTGAGGAATGATTACTTCTTTATATTTTAGACATTTCTAGACTTCGCCAAGTCCACCCTTCGACACATCACACCACACACTCACCGTTCACAGCCCCTCCAGTCGCCTTCCCGGCCCACAAAGCATATTCCTCCGCGGATGAAGCTAGTGTAAAGCTGGTCACAGTAGCACCGAAGAGACCCTGGCTGTCATGCTGGCTCATCTCGGCCTTGTCTGCGCACTCGGCCTCCCCGAATGGTGCGCTCGAGGCATGACACCACCCAAACAGCAGGAACCCGCCACTGCTGGGAAACGAGCCGCCTTGCTGCTCCTCTCCGTGGCGCCACTCTCCCAAGCACTTTTCACAACGGAACGAAACCTGGTAGTGCGTTGCGTTCAAGGTGGACGATATTTGAGCGAGCTTGGCGTCACCGTTGTATGGCTCGATGGGGGGACCATAGTCGGACGCCCAACGGAGCGAGGTCAAGATCTCGTCCGGGTTAGAAGGGGAGGGGTAGGCCAACACAAGGAGGTTGGACACCATGCCGCCCCCAAGAGAAACGCCGCACCATCCGGCGGGATCGGAGCAGGCCTTGACGAATGCCAATGTTAGTTGACATTTGTAGGGCATGGAAGGTGGCAAAGACTCACGATCAGCCCAACAAACTCATCTGCATCAGCCTCCAATGCATCTGGGGGTAATGCCACACCAATCGTCACAAAGGGCGTCGGCGACCATGTGTTGAACGTAATGTTGGAGGAGGGGTCGGTGTATATTTCACTGGTAGGATCGCGCTCTTGGGCGAACACAACCGGTGCCGCTGTGGACCGGTCAGCGCTGACTTGATCAACGCGACAAATGGGGGAGAGGGCATACCGAGAGCTGTAATCGCTGCAGCAAAAAGTGGGGTCTTCATGATACTGGTGTTTTCTCTAGGTAGGTGGGTATGTAAACTTCCGAGGTCAAGAAAAGAAAAGGAAAACCTTTAATGATGTCTCGAAATGCACCAAAAAAACAGACACAATATCGGCAGCCAAATATCATAAATCACCCTGCGTGATCTTCGTTCAGATCTGAGTCCAAGGATAAGTAAACAACTTGCTCGCCCGCGTCATGCGCTCCAAAAATGTGACTTTGGAGCACCATATCTATCTCATTCTGGCTACATGACGTCGCCCTCGGCAAGTTTTTGCATCTCGAAAACGGTAGAGATGGGCATTTACAGAGCCATGAGGAATGACACACGATCGGCATCCATATTAATATTCCACAGCCCTGAATAATACAACCCATCTTATTGGTGCGTATTTCTTGCGGGTGTTTTGACCCCTATCCTGGGCATCCGGGTATTCTGTGATTGGAAACTGCTTCGGAGTCCAAGATCCGAGAATAATCATGTTCACTTGAATCGACATGTTGCAAGGCCATTTGGGGAATGGAAGAGTCGTGGTCAAGTCTGGACAAATATTCCAGCAGTGTATTAATTCTCCCCAGCTACAGGATCAACAGCCACAGCCACCTCGGTTCCTCCCCCTTCCCTCCCCATAAACGAGAAATTATGCCCAAATCTCACACCCATCTCTGCGCATATGATTACTATTTTTCCTTTCCATCTGAATGCTCATCAAGTATTGCATCACGCCATGACTCGTAACTCTGTAACAAAAGTCGTGACCAAAAACAATAAAACAGTGAGCTGTGCGCTCAATACAAGAAATTCTAAACCAAAAAGCAAAAAGCCAAAACAAAACATGAAAGCAAAGCAGCCAAACCCCATTCAAATGATACCTCCCCCTTGTGACTGTTAACCCAACCCCGCCTTTCCAAGACAACCAACTGATAAAAGAAGAAAGAAACAAAACAAATAAAGACGACAGTCGACCCAAAAAGACTTTTGTTGAACCGGGCCGAGGCCGAAAATCAATGAAGCTGATGTCCGAATAGATGGTCGATCAAGAGGGCAGAGGTTCTCCGGCGAAAGAGATAGTACATGGTGAAGCGAGAGAAAAGAATAAAACACGGAGATAGAAACACAAAGAAGCAAACTTCCGCCCGATGTTGGTCGCCAAAGAACATGTCCCTCCTTCTGTATCGGACTCGTATCCGACTGCTCAGCGGTATATTCATTGTTTCAGTTCGGTGGATGATGATGATGATGGTGGTGATGATGATGGTGGTGTGTTAGTGTTGACCGCGTAGAGAGGTCTCGTGGCATGTGTCGTGCTGAGCTCAGCATTTGGACGAGGAGGCAAATGAAGCGTCGGAATGGCGGGGGCTCGGAGTGGGAGTCGAGTTAACGCTTGAAGATCGAGAATTGCGTTTTATTTCGCTTTTTCTGACGAGATGCCTGCAGACGTAAACCCATGTTAGTGAGGGCCCTGTGTTAACTTCAGATTGCGGCAGCGATTTGAAGCATGACTGACAGTGCTCCTCCTCGGTCGCCAGGGTTGCGCACCACCACAAGTTCCCGTTGCTTATCCTTCTTGCTGCTGCTGGACTCCTTGTCCTTTTCCCTGTCCTTCTCCTTGTCCTTCTTCTGCGGAGAGGCGTTGCGGGACCGGCTGGACCGGCGCGAAGAGGGGGTCAGCTTCTCAACCTTGTGCTGGAGTTCGATAATCTGCTCGGTTGCCTGGTTGTAGGACTCGGTGATGCTGTTGTAGGAGCTGTGCAACGTCTCGAGCTGCTGCTTGGTGGCCCCAAGCTCGGCCGACAGCGCCGAGTTGCTCTCTGTCAGTGCCGTGATCTCACCCACCCGGCGCGTGATCTCCTGACTCTTGATCTCCAGCTCGACTCTGAGTGCCGCCGCCACTGCATCTGGATCCTTGGCAAGCTCGGTCTGCAGCTCGACAACCTTGGCTTGAAGCTCTAAAACCTTGCCTCCGAGAACAATTTTGGCTGCCTCGATGGTAGGGACCTTGTCCGCCTCAGATTGGACCTGCGCCAGCTTACCTTCCAGTTCAGTGGTTTTAGCATAGAGCTCAGCTTGGAGTTCACCGATTCGTACTTGGAGATCGACGCTCTTTCCTTCGAGCTGCGAGATTTGACACAACGCCTCCTCCTTCTCGCCCGTGAGGCCGGGGATCTTGTCCGCTTCGGCCTGGAGCACGGCAATCCTGCTCTCCAGTGTCGAGATCTTGCCCTCGAGATCCACAACCTTGTCCTCGAGTGCCGCCTTGGAACTCATCAGGCCAGCAACCTTGTCCGCCTCGGCTTGGATCGTGTCCTTCTCCGTCTTGAGCTGTGCAATCTCGGCACTGGCAGCGACAAGATACTCCTGCACCGTGTTAAGGTGGTTGGCCACCTCAATCTTCTGGCTGGCAAGAGAGATGTTGGCCTCTTTAGAGCCGGCAAGGTCGGTTGTGAGCGCCTCGATCTGAATTTGCTTGCCGCCAAGGTCGACCTGGAGATCCAAGAGCTTCTGCTGAAGGCCGAGCTTGTCCGACTCGAGACCATCGATCCGGGCCTTGAGGCTGCTGACCTCTGTCCGGGTTGATGCAAGTTCCTCCTCCAGAGCAGAAATCTTGGTGGCCTGTTCGGAACCGGACAATGTCAGCTCCTTCACTTGGGCTTTGAGAGCGGCAATTTCTTCGTTGGCGGTATTGAGTGCCGACTGCAGGTCGCTCCTTTCTTGCTCCAAAGCAACCTTGGCAGCTTCCAACGCATCCCTCTCCTTTTCCAGCTCCTCGATGCGAGCCCGCAGCGGCTGCTGACCCTCGTCAATCTCCTTTTGAAGAGCCTCCCTGTCGGCCGCAAATGTCGTTCTCAGAGCCTGCTCCGCCTCCTCGGCTGCCTGTGTGATCCTCCGTCTCTCCTCCTCTGCAGCCTGTGCAATTCTCTGTTGCTCCTCCTTGGCCGCCTTGGTGATCCTTTGCTGCTCCTCCTCTGCAGCCTCTGTAATTCTCTGCTGCTCCTCCTCGGCTGCCCTTCTGACCTCCTGCAGCTCCCCGCTGGCCTTAATCTTGATGTTTTGCTGTTCCTCCTCGGCGGCCAATTTCTCTGCAGTCAAGTCCGACACCCGAACCTTGAGCGCTTCAATCTCCTCTTTCATAGCATCCCGCATGGCCGTCAGCTCCGCGATCTCCTTGTCTCTGTTGTCACGCTGCTCAAGGAGGGCACTGTTGCGAACATCCAGAGCAACGATCTGTTGACACAAGAGATCCTCATGCTCCTTGCGGTCGATGTGGAGCTTCTCGAGCTCCCTCTCAAGATCCTGCACCCTGACTTCGAGCTTGTCCTTGATCTCCCTGATGTCGTCACGGCTCTGCTCAGCCTCCATGATCATGACCCTTTGCAGGTCCATCGTGTTCCTGAACTCGTCCATAACTTGCTTGGTGGCCTCGAGCTTGCCGTAGAGTTCAACCTTGTCGGTGCGTTCAACGTCGCGTTCCTTTTCGACTTCGTCTAGGATGCCCTTGGTGAGGTCTGAGTTGCTGCGGAACTCGTCGATGATCGCCTTTTGCGCGTCAAGCTTGGAGAGAAGCTCGTCCCTGCTCCTGCGCTCCTGCTCACGCTCACGCTCACGCTCCCTCTCAAGCGCAGCCCTCTCGTTGCGAGCTAGATCGCGCTCACCCTCAGCCATAGACTTTTCTCGCATGGTGGCGGATATCTGAGCGGCGCTGTCTTCGAGGTCCATCTTGAGTTTGGCCTCGCTCTCACGAAGGGCGCGTGTCTCGGCTTCCAGTTGCTCGATCCTGTGCATCATGTTCCGCTCAAGGTCCTGCTGGCGTTGCTCCAGGTCCCATTGGTATCTAATGTCGACGGGGGGTGCGCTGGAAGGGAGCAGCTTGATACGACCTCCGCCGGTGAGACTTCGGTCGGCAGAAGATGTGAGCCTTGGTTGAGGCCCGCCAACCCGGTGTCTGACGACCTTGCGGCTGGGAGGAGGGGGGGCATTCTTGGATGGCGCGACAGAGCTAACGACACTGGATGAAGAGCCGATAACACTGGGTGTGAAGCGAACAGAGGGCGTTCTGGTGCCCGTGTTGGCAAGGGTGTTGGCCTCCGTAGTGGTCACATCACTCTCGCAGGACTCGGAGGATTCCGAGATGACGGTAGTGGCTTCTGTTGTGGACGAGAGCTCCGAGGTGGAGGAAACAGATTCGGTTTCGGGGTCCGGATCAGAGCGGTAATCGCGCCGATCGGGGCGGTCGTAGTGCTCCTGGCGGGCTTCGTGATGACCCGAGTGAACCAGTTGTCTGTTATTATCAGGCATGAACTGGGGGGAAAGCACATTGCGTGCCACGGATGGTGGTGGCCCATGATAGCTGGGTGGGAGGTTGGAGGTGGAAGAAGAGGCTCGGGAGGGCCGAAGGTTCACAGTCCCTTGTCGTTCAGCAGGCACCCCTGGGAACTTGGCCTTCAGGACCTTGCGAGGCAGGATGCTGGTAGAGGCTGACGGCAAAGAGGGTGAGAGCATGGGCGACGCTGTTGGCGATGCTGTTGGCGTGGAGGCAGCTGAGATGTGGTGGGCTCTGGGCGAGGGTCTGACCCCCAGCTCCGAGTCACTGCCGGCGCCCACTCCGGGGATGTTGGAAGATGTGACGGACGTGTCCGAGTTGCGGCGTGGCCTTGTCGATGGCCTGGCTGACTTGCGGAGGATAGACTTGGGTTGCTGCTGCTGCTGCTGCTGTTGTTGTTGTTGATCTCCTCGACCTTGCTGGCCTTCCCACTCAGGCCACTCGGCTGGCCGACTGTTCAGGCGGGTGTCAGAGCCCGGGGTCACAGTGCCCCCTACCCTCGGGCGGAGGTATTGCCGTTCTCTCTCCATGGATGGTGTTATGATGGCCGGTGGTGTTGTGTGTTTCGTGGTCAAGTTACAGGATGGGATGGAATAATGGGCTATGTGGAGACAGATGTGCAAAGTAGTATATGTCCTGGGCAGATATCAAAAGACGGTCAGTCAGATGGGCTCTCGGGCGATTATTGGGTCGTCGTGGTAGTGGTCTGGGTAAGAAGCAGTATCACGAGCGGGCATTGCTGGGTCAAACTCTCAATATTTTGGCTGAGAATTGCTGTTTGTTGTGCGCGTGGAGCCAGACGGTTTGGTGTCGATGCAGTTCAGGGAGAAGCAAGCGGGACGGAGCAGGTTTAGGGCGTGCAGGACGACGGCTTGGTTTTGAGAGCAGAGGGCGGGTCAGGGCGGATGGGCGGCTCCCGGGGCAAGGGCCGCATCAAACAGGTACCTCACCGGACACCGCGGTGTTTGGCATAACAGGGCCATGAAGAGGACCACGAACAACGTGACTCACCCTGAATGTGGCTAGACAGCCTCGCCAACGGCCAAATCGGGCACGAGATGGACTACGGGTAGGCGGGCATTGGGCAGAGACACGGTGAGAGGGAGCTGAGCCCGGGCGTGACGACGACGGAGACGGTTGGGCAGAGAGCAAGAAGGCTGGACTTCAGAAGAGAAGGTTGCCACCCATTACCAAATCACATCAGAGGGGAAGGAAGCGTGTTGGGAAAATTTGCATTCCAAGCATGATTGAAGACGGCACCTACTCAAAGCTGGGGCACAGAAGCGCAAAACAGAGGCATGGGAAGATATCCTGTACCTAGCTGCCCGTTCCGTCCAAATGGACGTCAGCGGCTCCGTGCATGCACCTGTGGGGTACTCGGCATGCACCCTCCTGCCAATCACGGCCGCCGATTAGGCTAAAGGGGGGCCGGTGCGGGAAGCCGTTGGGCATCGTTGGGCCACGACAGTCGCTTTTTTTTCACCTCACTTTGGACCTTCGACGTGTCCAGTCTCGCCAAATTCTCCCCCGGTCCGCAGCAACGCAATGGCTTAAAGAAGCAATTGGCTGGGTGCCCAATGACCCCATTGTCTCGGTTCGCCTGTCACAAGCACCAATGCAGCCTTTTTCCTGTTCCATCCCTCGTCATATAGGTATGCTGGAGGCAGCCTTTTCTCGGTGCTGGAGCACCTTTAGCACCTTGCCAGAGACAGTCGGAGAAGGAAG
The DNA here is from genome assembly GCF_035222275.1 of Podospora bellae-mahoneyi. Taxonomy (NCBI): domain Eukaryota; kingdom Fungi; phylum Ascomycota; class Sordariomycetes; order Sordariales; family Podosporaceae; genus Podospora; species Podospora bellae-mahoneyi. The sequence goes on along the minus strand of NC_085886.1, from coordinate 3,893,575 downwards.
GAAGGGTGATCATGATCAGCAATCTATCTTCGGCCTATCCGTCTAGCCTTGTCCTACCCACGCTTGCGGCCTGAAAGCGATCCTTCTTCTCTTCTCGTCATCATCATCATGGATGCCAGCAGGTTGCTGGACTGTATGTACACTAGGGATGGATGAGGAATGCGGAAGAGACTGAGATGGAAAGTGGACTCCCCCGATGCTACCCCGGGCCGTCTCGGTGACGGGTCCCGAGCTTTGGGTGTCCCATGCGGGCGGGGTGAGCGGGCCGGGCCTTCTCCACGCTGTTCCCTGTCGATGCCTCAGTCCCGGTTTGGACGACATCGGTTCTGCTGGAAGCATCTCGACCGCCGCCATCCTTCCGGAACCTTTACATACTAACATGCCTCTTGACCGCCTTCTTCGCCCGGCCAAAAGTGGAGTGGTTCTGCTCTGCGGCCACAAACAGTTCCCCAGCTTTCAACCTGTTGCTCGTCGTCATGCGGCCATGTGCAGCCGATTTGTTTGTCTCCACCGACCGACCCTGCGACGATCCGCAAAATGGAGGCGAGCAAGCTGGCTTTCGATGAATCGCAGACGACCACACGTCATTTTGGCATTGCTTTCTCTGTTTTTCTACGTGGATGCAGGTGGAGTGCAGCTGCTGCTCATGCTCTCATCTCCCAAACCAATGCATGATACCTGCTTATCTTCACCCGGCGGTGAGGGCTGTTGGCTGTTGGGGAGTCGGGCAACATGCTGGAGAGTCTTAATAGGATCGCCCTTCCCGCCCCCTTTTCCGGCATGTAACCTCATCCTCTCGATGATGATTTGCGTCGGCGTTTGGTGAGGCATCTTGTACGGGGATTTCTGCCTGCAGCTGCGGCTCTTGTTTGGCTTTCTTCCATACGAGAGTACATGTACCAAACGGCTTTGCTCCAGCTTCAAAACACCACCCCGTCTGCCGCATACTCGCATGGGAGAGCTCATCATCTGCTTTAACGTGGAGCTATTCGCTGGCACTTTGCTTGAGCGACAGGGGCAAATCTTTCCACGTTTGTGTCAGCTTTGGGCACAGGACTGGCCAGGTAGGCTAAAGCCATGGCATCCATATTCGAGCTGGATGAGGGAAATGTTGTCAAAGGTGAGGGAGACTGAGCCTCATCTGTCTCGTGTCCACCGAGCCTGACGATGGCTCGCTTATACTCGGCAGACGGGACCTTGGGTGTCGATTGATGTTGGTACTCAAAAGCAAAGCCTCAACAGCAACACGTAGTTCTATGCTCAACAGAGCATTGCCCCCAACGCTAGCAAGGCTGGAGGCAGCCAAGGTGGGAAATAGCACCAGTGTAGTTCCCACCCACTCGTCAGCAGAAGCCCAGTCTGCGTCCCAAACGTTCGGGTCAGGCAACTGCAGCACAGTATCGTACGGCAGAGTCGAGTTGTTGGCCGGAAGACCCGCTATTTACTGTCTGTTGTTGTCCCTGATATGTAAACAAGTTTTCTGAAACGTTCGCCAGAAGTTGTGATCGGATCGGAAAGGGGCAAATGTTCACTTTCATCTCAGATCATCATGCTGTGCTTCCATCTGCCGCCTCATACGCTGTCTGAAGCATAAGTGCCTCCAACGGCTAAGGGCGAGTGTTTGGGTTTGCCTCCGCTCATGCATGTATGGTAGGTGAAAGCAAGGTAAACAACAACGGATAGGCAATTCGTGTCGGTCTGAGTTGCATCGAAGCAAATAACTCTGGACTATGTGGCCTACCTAGTGATGTCGCCAGCGGCCTATTGAAGCTGACAGCAAAAGCCACAGCCTATCTCCGGTGTGTTGCCTAATGAGACCGACTTAGACGTTACCCGGTGTAGGGGGCTTAACCCTGAAGGCTATGTTTTTTGTGCGGGGAGGGAATTTCAACCCGATTGATGGATGGGTTTACACGTAGCAGGAGCGGTTTGGCCGCTCGCCACAAGGGTACGAGCCGCATACACGCCACGCCATTCTCTGTGTCTTGGCTTGATCTCCTACATGACAGAAGCGGCTATTCCAGATGGGATATATTGCTGTGCGTTTTCAGATCGCCCCTCTTTCCAGACCGGCAATGGATCAATACAGGTAAAAACGAGGTGTTAAAGTGAGGCTTTGTTGTGCGGAAGCAGCCTCGGTGTGCTTCCTTCAGACTGAAAATGCTCCCCGGATAACAACTACCCGGTTGTCGAATTCTGGAAACATTCTGGTGGCTATATTTGACCTGCTAGATGCCAGTTGGCGGTTCGAATCGGATCTAGATCTACCTAACCTTTGCTCATCGGGAAATGTTCTGCTTCGGGTGGTGCGATGGATACGTGCCGAGACACTTGGTGCTTGTGTTGACAACGACATGCCATGTTGTTGATAGATCGATCGGATAGTGCGCTCTTTGGAAGCTTGTGTGCCTGCATCTCGAACAGAAGGGGATAGACATTTGCCACCGCTTGCTGAGACCCTGAATATCAGCAGTCTGGCTTGGTTCTGTTGCTGAGCTTTTGTCTTGTTACTTCCACTCCAGTACCTAGTTGTTCGGCTAGTGATCGATACAGATGTTGATTTACCTGGTCAATGTAGTGGCTTACCATGCGCCGCGAGACTATCATCAACTACCCACTAAGTTGTGCAGCACAACCCCAAAAAGCTCCAGGATCCTTTCAAGGAAAAAGGGGGCGTTGAAATCAAACACAGTGACAGTGTTGCCCATAATTCTAGAATCAGTCCAGATCGGTAGGCATAATTTCGTGAGCAGGTAGCTAGTTACTTAGCGTATTATAGATATAATTCTGTACAAGTCCTGCCACTTCAAGGTGTCAGGTCAAAGCAAGTAGGACATTTCTCTATCTAGGCTCGGTAAGGCATACCAGTTTATACCTGGCCCTTCAGTCCATTGGAAAATCGGCGGACGACTACCTACCTACTTCGCTATTATCTTTTGTCTGCACACGCTCTTTCATGGGATTTCTGCTGAACATCATCACTTTTCCACATGACCTACAGGATATTGAGTTCAGCCAGATTTTGATTCAAACCTGCAGTTTTAGTCATGCTGTTCATTTACTCCCCATCAAACCAGCCAGCAACCATGAGGCTACCTCTCGATTATGGGCCTTTCTGGAAAGGCAGCCGTTTGTATTGTTCCTAATGTTTGATCTAGCTATTTCCAATCATGGAAGCTGATGCAAAACATCTTTTATTCAATGTTTCATCAGCCCAAATCTTTCTTGACCTACTCGACTCTTACAAAATGCCACAGGTGTACGTATAGTGACACCGCAAGGCCCTTGCGGCATCAAGTGGTCCCAGACAAAACAGACACAGAATATGCAAGAAACGGGAATATGGAACACAACAAGGACTACTGCCTATTAGTTCCCTTGCAGTTCAAACTAAGTTGGCGGAGAGAGATGATCAAGGGATATGACGTTGTGGTGTGTGCAAGTTGGGGGCTGTGTGGGCGCCGAGGGATCCCGATCCTGTGTTCCGGACACGGCCGTATGGGCCTGCTTGGCCTCATCAAACTGGCCAGTGCGAAAAACGGAGGTGGGGCTTTGACGCGGGAGACACACGCGCTGACAAGTGGGGAACGCCATTCTCGCGTTAATTGATCCCCCCCCCCCCAGTGAGGTGGGAAGGCGGCAACATGTGATATTAGTTCCAGAGCGGTAACCTCGATCTGCAAATTTATGTGGTGCAATATGCTTCCTGGTCAGAAGAGCGAAGCTCAACAGAACCCTCAATGAACCACTCTCTCGGGCGGCATGCTCCGCACCCATGGAGACGCATCCATCTAGCTCCTCGAGTTTCTGACAGTTCGGCTGCAGCAAGTGCGAAAAATAGCAGAGGTACTCCCACCCCGCTGACTGGGCGGGCGGCAGGACTGAGGTGCTCCTCGGAGCACACACGACCACCCAATGCAACAGAGAGGCAAGAGGACTTTTGGCGGACCGGGCGTTACGCTACAAACCTGCTGTTGTCGGTTCAGTTTCGCATGTCAGCCGCCTCACGGCGCACCGCACCGAGCCTACATTAGACAAAGCCTGTGAAGCGAGTTTTGGAAGCGGGGGAACCTGGAAGGGGTGGTTACGACAGTCGGTCCCACCAACAAGGCCGCAAAAAGAGGCAAATGGGAAAGCAAGTAAACGCAGCGATCCGCAAACAGCTCCGTCTGCGGCCATCCGACAAGCTCCAGCCTTGTTCGGGGCACGAGTCGGTAGGCAAAGGCAGCTGACCACTCCTGGGGTCAGAAATGGCTATCTTCGTGATGCACCCTGACAGTGGTGAGTTCCCCAGCAACCAACCAAATCCACCTCATATTGTGCTCCCCGGAACACCCAAGTGCGGCTTCGCTTCCGGAGGACCTCCGGACGATTCGTTGCCGGAAAGCCCCCGCCCGGAGCTTCCGTCCACGAGGCATAGGCGTCACTATGTGTACAGAGTGTCCGACACGGATATTGTGCTCCTTTCCTTTGCTTCTTTCAAACCTCGGGAGGCGCTCCTTTGCTGTTGAGTAAAGGCTATTATTGGCTTACTTTCTGATTTCCCGCAGCCAAAGATTCCGGGAAAGGCAACAAAAAAAAAAACCGCCTCTCCGATAAAGTTTTCTGTGGCGGGGTTTGATGCGGATATTCCGAGAGCAAACGACTATCACGACCCCTCACCATCCGTTTCCGTTCTGATGGTGTAGCCACTTGACAAGACCGGGGGACGGAGTTTGCAGCTGAACTGGGCAAGGTAGGAAACGGATGCGACGATGACTTGCGCCTCTTGTCGATTTTACACGAGAATGGGTTGATACGACCGTTGCTTACTTTTTGACCTACTCGGCCGATCCTGTGTGTGCCTCCTTTGTAATTTGTTGGCAGCGTGTGTGCATGTCAGACACAGAGCACAAAAGGGTCCCAACCCACCCACCCACCCCCCTGGAGGAGGATTGGTTGCTTGGCCCTTTGATAGGGGAAAGATGATGCTGTGAGACTCTCCGTCTGGTACCCTTCTCCCGGTTTGCCAGCGCTCTTATCAAGGCTCTTACCTGCACCGTCATGCTCTGCTGAGTGGAAATACGGATAAAGCCACTCCACTCCATTCTCCAGGTTCCAGGCTTGCCAGGAGTCCGATCCAACCCTGAACTGCCAAAAAAAAAAAAAAAGGGCGCCCAGATTCCGGTTTGGCGCTTGTCGACATGTCATCAGAGCCTGCTTCAAGACACGATGACACTGATGAGGATAGGACAGTGGCTCAAGGCATTACGAGTCAGCCAGATGCCAGATGCCACAAGAATGCGAGAGTCTATGTGGGCGCCACGGGTTTTTGGAACCATCCGTTTCGAGGGGCTTTGCCTATAATAAACCACGTTTGGGGAGGTCCCCGCGCTGTCCTACCATAACCACTTGACCACCTTTTTGGTGTGGCCGATGGCAGGAGACGGTGTCTTGCCGAGAGGAGGTCGACAGGGGTTTGATCATCAGCCATCACCATCATGGAGTCCCTTGATCAATGTCTCCGAGTCACAAGTGGTGTTTGCGGAATGGATGGTGCATCCAGGCTTTATGCAGCCACCTGCTTAGTCCTATGATCTATCTCTCTTTTTACCACTCGTACCGGGCTGGGTCCAAGGCGCACCAGGCAAGTGTGTAGACCCCTCAGACTCAGACTGGCGCACTGTGCGGCATGATTTCATTCCTGTTGCTTTCAGTGTTGCAGAAACAAATCCAAGCGTGTAGGATTCTTCGGCTCAAACGGCCAGATACATAGAAAAATCTCGGCGGACATCCACACCCCCTCCCTCCTTTTTCTCTCTTCTGGCTCCCCAAAAGCCAGGGTTCCAGAAAAACCCAACATAGTTCCGCACTCTCAATCAGTGAGTGGTATGATTGAACGGTGGAACATTTCTCAGTACGTCAGCCAGTCACACAGGCGGCAGCCGAGCAAGGGCAGGGCAAAGAGCCAAGACAGGAAAGAGATTGATAGATGAATGCACACGGTACAAGAATAATCACGCGCGTCTGGATGCCTCTTCCTCCCTCGGGCTGTTGTCGTCTGGACTTCGTTTAGCCTGTTGCATCATGACGGGCACTCTGATGGCAACGATGATGACATGGACCGACCCGGTGCTGAAAAGAGGAGGGCCGAGGGGCTGTCGGCAACCCGTACATACCGCTATTCGTCAGCCATTACTGAGATGGAACTTGATGAGGGAAAAAGAGGACCACGATTGCCCCCTTTTTTTTTCTATCATCAATCACTGATCGCCAGTGGAGACGCCGGAGGGAGAGGATGGCACCTGTTTGTTGCAGCCATTTCCCTAAACTCTTTAGCGGCAATATATAAGGAAATATGGAGGACCGACCGACCGCATACAGTGCGCACTGTAAACAACAAAAACATGCTCCGTTTCGAGCGAGACAAAAAAAAAAGGGCTTGGGTTGGGGCTTTTGAATCGTTGGGAATCCCTGCGATCCGGGCTTTCTTACTCGGACATGTCGCTGCTTTCAGGTTGCTCCTTGGTGTGCGCCTCCCTCCAGTGTTTCCTGCCCCCTCCCACCTCAGGCATGGAGGTGGCCATGGCTCGCGCTAGGTGACCCGGAGACAAGTAAAATCAACAGAACAGGGCATTGAGTATCGATTGAGTGAGGAGTCAATCTTTCAACAGCCCAGGCTGAGAAAGCCATAGGACAGTCCGGCCGCCTTACTTCTTTCTGGTGGTGGTGTCTCCGGCGTGCCAGCCTCCAACGCATGGAGGACAAAGCGTGCTGCGGCGGGATGGAGCGAACGAATTGATGGGTGGGAGCTTCCGGGTTGCTTGGCTGAGGTGCCTGGGCGATGTGCGCGCCCCAAGCCAAAATGCGTGGACAGGGACAAAAAAAAGAACGACTTCCACCACCCCCCCCACCTCCTTCCCCCCTCCTCCCCCACTGTGCCCAGGCCTGTTCACAGCCGTGGCAGTCGTAGCCTCTCTTTTTTCCTATTTGTCCTCCATACTCGGTAAACGCGAGTCCCTTTGAGCTCAAACCTATGAATGGTTGACGAAGAGAGAAAGAAGACGCTGGAAGAAGCATCAAACCAAGTTCAGTGCAAGTGGCAAGCGAGGATTCCATGGCTGAGGTCCAGTGAGGTGGTGTCGGAGCCCTGTGGGGCAGGCTGCAAGTAGTGGGTGGGTTTGTACCTCAGAAGGTACCTCAGTACAGTAGGTAAGGTACCTGACCTGCTCTGAGCTGCGGGCACAGAACGACCGCGGCGGCACAGCGCCCCCTTGCACGGCACCAGACACAGACAACGACGTCGACCAGGGACAAAGTAAATTAGCAGCATTTGCGGCGACTGGGACTAAGACGCAGCAACGCACCAGCTACGCAACCCAAGTTTCTCACATGGAGCAGGCAAGGTAGACAACCTGGAGAAGAAAAAGGTATGGATGTTTTCACGGATCGGGGATCTTTCTCCTCCTCGTCAACCTCCTCGTCAACCTCCTGGTCGTCCTCTTGGTCGTCACTTTCCTCCCTTCTTCCCATCCATTGATGAATCACTCTCCCTTCGTCCTTTCCAGGTTCTTCCCCAGGCAGCTGCTTCACCACCTCACCACCTATCCAGCTCCTGCATCGACTCCTACCTTACTACCTTGCTTGTATCAAGAAGAAGAATTGCTGGCTGGCTGGCTGGCTGGGTTGGACTGGACTTGGCTGGCTTAGTAGCTCGAGTTCGGGACGTGGAAGCGTATATTGACGGGGTCCCTGCCATGGCTGAGGTCACAACGCAATACATGCCCAACAACACGATTTCACTTCACTCCAAAGCTTCGTACCTGCTGCCATAAAAGGTTGAGCTTGTTGAGGCAGGAGCGAGCTCCTAGTCGTGTGATGCGACAAAAGGCAAAAAGCTTGCAGGTACGAAGCAAAGTGGAAAGAACTCTCTGCGGTTCTCTGCAGTTCCTGGCGTGGAATGTGATTTCGGACCAGCAACCACCAACATCTGTCTAGTAGCAACCGGCTGCTTTTTTCGTTTGCGATTCGGTTCAACCACCCCCTTTTCCAGGTTCCCCCAAAGCTGTCGACAAGAGAAAGCGTCCTCGCCGCATGACTTCAATTGCGACCATCTCTTCCTCCTCTTGCTCCTCCGACTTCTTCTCCGCTTCTCTTCGCCAGCCCTCTCGTCACCACCTTCAGCCGGAGGGCATGCACCAGTGTCAACTGCCCGCTCCTCGAGGACTTCGCCTGTTCCCCCTCCATACCCCAAACCTCGGCGACCTGCGAGACCCCGACTACTCGGGTGGACTCCAAACACCACCGGCCGACGAGAACATGGGGACCACCTACGAGATGCCTCACTTGGCATCCTCCAAAAACCACATCCACCACCATTCGACCCACGCCCCACCACCAATGCCCCAGCAAGATCGCTACCGATCCGCCCTGAACGAGCGACCACCGCCGAACGAGCAAATATACAATTCCACCTCACGATGTTCTGCACCTGTCTATCAGCAGCCCCAGGCCCAACAAGCTCCGAGACCAAATCTGCCCTCCTCCTCTGCTGCTCCCGTCACGGCCTTACCGAGCTCAACGGTTGCCCCTAACCAACGACGAGGGGCAAACCGGCACTTTTCCCGACCATCATCGCCGCCATTGGACATGAGCCTGGTGTTTCACAGCATGGAAATTCCAGAATGCATCAGCCCGAGGGGTGGGAATCTGGGAGACTTGATGGCCGAGGTCGCGGCTCTCTTTTGGTTCGAGTCTCCGCAGACGTTTGAGACGGCTGAAAAAATACGGACCTTGGCACCAAACACCGCCATTGCTCGATTGTCGGCCAACGCTGTGGCGACATCCGACTTCAAGAAATGGGTAATGAATATCGTGGACGCTACAAAGATCACCCAAAATGTGGCGCTGCTTGCGCTTCTCTACATCTATAGGCTCAAAATGGCCAACCCCAGCGTGAAGGGTCGACCGGGCAGCGAGTTCCGCTTGTTGACCGTCGCCCTGATGCTTGGGAACAAGTTTCTGGATGACAACACCTATACCAACAAGACATGGGCAGAGGTGTCGGGCATTGGGGTGAACGAGATTCACGTTATGGAGGTTGAGTTCTTGAGCAACATGAGATATAGTTTGCTGGTTTCTGCCGAGCAGTGGCGCGCATGGCTGGACAAGCTCGCCAACGTGTACGAGTTCCTGGAAATCGCCAAACGATCACCCTCACCTTCGCCATCGCCGCTGTTGATGCCGTCGCCGAGCCATCGCGCTTTTGCCTCACCAACTCCATCTCCGATGAGCACCGCCGCGATGCAGCCGACCCCAGCCGGGCCCTTTTCTGGCGGAAACATACAGAACAGTAACAATCATGGGCCAGTGGGCTGGCCACACCCCTATTCATCCAACAATGCCGTTTCCCCCCTTGCCTTGAAGCCAGAACAGCACCTTTTGAGGAAGCGCAGTTTTACCGAAGATGACCCGACCGAGCCCCCTGCGAAGCGTCTTGGCCGTGCTGCCCCTGAACAACCCCAACCCATCCACCTGCCAGCCCACCACCTCCCATCGCAGGCGCCACCGCTCCAAGGTCTACACGTTGCCTCGCACCCTCCTATCGGCTCTCAGCGACCCATCCACTCTGCTACCGGCCAGAGTCGGCCACTTCCATCCATGAGCTCAGATCAAGGGCGTGTTGCCGTGCCCAGTTTGGCACTGAACACAGGCCATGCTGGTCCCCTCGTGACAACCCAGTCGTTCACATCCTCGGTGGCATACGCACCGCCACAAGCTTCACCACTGTCACTGCCGCCGCTTGTGCCGGGTGTGCGTGCCATGGCCACCGTATACCCCAATGCCACCACTTATGCGCCCCAGCAGTCTGTGCTGGTTACATCCGGGCCCAGTGTGAGCTCGGCGCCACAGTCGGTGACCACTCCGACAACAAGCTTCCCACCCATGTCCTATGGCACGCCAACAAAGCGTCCATCTCCCCAGCACCACCTGGCTTCCAGCGCCAACATGGCCGGGTCTTCGCCACTCTCCGTCGACCCCTATGGTCATCATTCTGGGACACCCATGGGGAACGCTGGGGCCACCAGCGGACTGCACACGCCCATCTCACACTCGCCATCGGTTTATCTGCAGCAACGCGATAGTCCCTACAAGCCCGTGAGACAAGTCAACACGCTGCTCATTCCGCCCGCGTCTGCCTTCCTCCACCAGTACCATTTCCAGAACGCTGTTACGCCAAACCAGATGCACTATCAGCCGCTTGGAAGGAGGAATGAATACCGGACAGGCATTGTGCCAGAGTACACCATGGACAGACAGCACTCTTACCCTTCTTCGCAACAGGTGCTTCCCGATCCCGCACCGCATCGACCCCCTCACGTGCCGCCTGTCGGGCGCCCGGATTCATTCCGTTCGCACTACTAAATGTCTGGCCATATTTTTATTCTGTGTTTTCTCGGAGTCTTTCCTTCACGCCACATTGTATTATTTAGGCTTTTCCAGCTCTTCAGCTCTTGTCTTGTTGACACAGCATATGCATTATTCTGGGCGTTGGGGTCGGGACTTGTGCATTTTCGAGCAAGTCACTAGTATTGGTGGACAAGCTATCTATCGATACAATGGTCTTTTATTCTTGTGGCGTTTTGGAAGCAGGTATTCAATGGGGAGTGTGTTTTTGTCTTGATGTTGACCCTTTTCTTTTTTTTTTTTTTTTTTTTTTTTTTTTTTTTTTTTTTTTTTTGGTTGGTTGGTTCTTCTTTTTTTACCTTTTTGGAAGATGAACTTATAATACCCCCGGATAATGATGGATCAAAAAGGAGTGGGAGCCATCATCAAGTAAATTGGATCATATGGGTGGTGGATTATGGAGAGCGTGGAAGGGGATCGATCGCAAGGCTGTTTTTGAGCTCTTGTCTGTAACGATATTTGATGTGGCAAGTGATGCAGCAAGGAAGAAGCGATTAAAAATATACCTGTGGCCCCACGAGCGCTCTGATTTTAGAACGTCTTTTGCGATTTCTCCAACTGAGTAAAATGATGTGATTTGGATGGGGCACGACGAGGGTGGTCATTTCACTGAAGAGGAGTTGAATTCACTTGACACAATTAGTTACTACCATGTGCAACAACTTGCGACACAAAGCCTCGAATTATATTACCCTAAGACTACCACCTCGATGCCTATTTTTGATTCGACCTATTTCTCTCTTTCTCACGTTCTCCCTCTCTTTTCCATGATGTCTTCTTTCCCTTTCAGTGCCGTGCCGTGTTGCCGTTCATGAAAGTCATCATTCTATCCATCTCCCTTGTCAATGCATGCAGGATGATGAATGCAGTCAAAGAATAACAAAAAAAGGGGGTATTTTGTTTGTGCCATGCCATGAAAACATAAAGATGGTGTGTGAATGTGTGTTGCATATACATGTGTCGTGCGGGGTTTGTGTGGAGGGTAGGTAGCTGAATGTTCAAGCCGTGAGGTCATGTCTCTCAGGAACAATAGAGGGGAGAAGGGGCCCGGAGAACCGTTGGTATCTTTTCGTTTGCCAACTCCCAAAACTTCGAATATCCGATATCCAGTACTACAGATGTTCCGTTCCCGCATTTCCAAGACAAAATAAACCTCACTGCCCCCGCCTCACCACCCCCGTCATGTCGAGCCTCACGGTGGGACGCTCGATTTCCAGACTCCGACTTGGAACCAAACGACCGCCCGGTGTTCTCGGATTGGCCACATTGACCCGTCCGCGGCGGTGGGCCCGGGCGACCTCATCGTCGTTGCTGTCAGAAGAGTCGTCATCACCGGCTTCATGCGGCGGCCTAGGTGTCAGCCGCGCGCCCGAAAAGGGGTCGACATCGATGGGTCCGATCGTATCATCGCTGTTCCGTCTTGAGCCCTCTTGTTCCAGGTCGTACGCAGCCAGACGTGCAAAGTAGTCGGCCATGCCGTCCACGCTCGGAGTTCCCACGATAATGTCGTAGTTGGGAGGTGGCGTCATGAGCTCCGCCGGCAGCGGTGGCGGCGGATCGTCTGCGTTGAAGGGAGGTGGATTGTATGAGGGGTGTCTCAGCAGGTGAATGGGCCGTGGCTCACGGTCCAGCGGACTTGGAAGACCCCGAGCACGGCTCAGCGAACTGCTGGCCCTGTGCACAGATCCGCCAGTTCGAGCGGCGGACTGTAGGTGGGCAGCCTGGGGCATGCTGGGCAGACCGCCGGCGCTGGTGTTGATGTTGGAGTCAATCCGCAGTCGGCTGTTGTTCAGGCTCGGGGCATCCTCTTCGATCATGGCGAGCGGCGTGGCCGCGTTGGATGAGTTGGGATCCAAAGGATGCGCGTCCGAACAACCGCACGACATCTGCTGTCGTTGCTCGGCAGGGCCGTCTCGCCCGCTGTACTGCGGGAGAGACGTGTTGGCTTGGGTTGCACGGCAGTTCAAGACAGTAAAGGGGCTATCAATGCTGATCTCGAAATGCCGCCGACGCTTTCCTGCGGGATCATCCGGGTCCAAGCGAGAGATGCGCATGACGATCTGGAGTTGTAGTTAGTATGAGGAGCATGATTTGTAAAAAGTTACTTGCCTTGATCCAATGGAAGACATTAACATTCTTCCAGCTGCAATCGGGATGCAAGCGAAGCGTTTTGTCGCGCGCCATCATGTCGCATGTTGGTAGCTGCACGTTCATCTCGATCTCGGTGCTTCCCCAGAGGCTCTCCAGACCAAGGTCTAGTTCACCCAACAAATTGTTGCTCGGATCAGGGAGTGGCCGAGGAGGACCGCCAGCCCTGGCAGCTTCTTGTAGCCGTCTTCGGATAGCCAGCATTCGCGCCTCGTCCCGTTGTTCAGCATCCAGCTCGCCACCGCTCAAAACACGGATGTCGCTGGCCTCGTATTGCTTGTCCAGGGGTTTGCCGGCCACCTTCTCCAGCAATAATATCTTCCTCCCGGAGTCTTTGCGCGTGACATGGCGGTCGTTGGTCCAGTACTCGATGCTTTCTGTCACGAACACTTTAAGTTTGTGGACCTGAACTTTTGCCAAGGGCGTGAGCTTGAATGCAATGGGGATTTTGGCGCCGATGGGAAAGCTCTTCCCCGAGATCATGATGTCGTAATGCAGCTGATCTTCCCAGTGGCGGCTGATGGATATTGGCTCCGTCATCTCGAGAGACATCTGGTCGGGGAGACGGACAATCGACACCTCTTTGGAACCATGCAGGTTCGGCTTGAACGCTCCAGCACGCTCCACCATGGTTTCCAGCTCCCACCGGACCGAGCCGTATTGGAGCTTTGTCGTCTCGAGTTGGTTGTGATCGATGGGCAACTCAAAGGCGTACTCGTATGTGCCGGGGCCAAAAATCTTGAACCCCTTTGCTTGGACCGGATTCGCAAATGGCGACTCTCCCTTTCCAAAACTTCGGGACTGCACAGACTGAAGGGAAAGGCGTTTCCTTTCCTTGGCTGTCAGCGTAGAAGAGTTTCTAGACTTTCCGAGAATATGAAGTGACGAATTGGAGTTGTTGTAGAGCGAGGACATGAGATTGTGATGTGTAGAGCTGGTTTTTGGCACAAATGTGCACTGGCTTCCATACTCCGTCTCCCACATGCCTTCATGCATGGCATGGAAAAATACAAGGGACTGGGTGCGGAGCGTCTGCTCTTCGAACAGGTCCGTTTTGGACGGCGGAATTCCCTCGGGCCACTCCGTTCTGGCCTTGCCCACCAGCTTCAGCGTGACCGACTTGATCTTGACATTCTTGGACACGTTCAACTGCAGCTTTCCACGAAGCAGTGCGCTTGATTGCTGCTGTCCTTGGCGCCTGGAGTGACTGTCATGTTCGAATCCTGTGAGAAAGACATTCGGCTCTGCTAATAATATCGAGCAGGTCAGCCCGCTCCCTGATGCTACAGGCTTCTGAATTTCGGACACCGATGGGCTCATCATGCTCTTGGCGGATCGTATCGACACCATGCTGGTCCTGTTGGATGCTTGAAATGCGTTCCCTCCGGGGGGATTCGGGGCAGTGGCGGTAGCCATGATGGGTTCCTCGACCGTTATCTCCTCCCCACCTAGTCGGCCTGTAGATACTGGAATATCGATCACGGTGTCTTCGACGTAGGATCCTTCGAATCGGGAAAGTCGCCGGGCGAAGCTTATAAAGCTCGACGGGCGGGACTGGGCCCTCCACGTAGGGGTTGCTGTAACTGTGGGCGTAGAGTTCGGCGGATGGGAGAAGACTGCCTTTATTCTGTTCAACACCTTCCCGACCTTTTCAGCACCAGGGGGCAGTGATCGAAGAGACCGCCGCTTCTCTTTCTTTTCTGACCGCTCCTTTTCCAGCCTCCTCCGTTCCTTCTCGCCCTCCTTCTGAGCCTTCTTCTGCTCTCGGCTCAATTTCCTGGTGGTCTTCCTTGTGGACGTCTGACTCGACTTTGGCGGCCGCAAATCCGGGGGGATAAAACCAGGAGGGTACGAGATGATGTGAATCGAGTGAGGTCGACGCTGACGAGGCTGTATCAGCGGCGTCGGGAAGCTAGCACTCTCGGTGCGGCGCCTGCGCTCAAGTGGGTGTCTCGGTGTGTAGTAGATGGATCCGTGTGCGGACGAGAAGTAGGGCTCGGGACGCAATCGATCGTGTTCGGTACCTGCAGCAGACATGGCGCCCCGGTTAGAAGTGAGCTCTCGTAGAAAAGGGCACGAAAAGGGCGGTGATAGCACCGGCAAGGCAAGCATGAGCACGAAGAGGGAACGGCATTGGTGGTAGGTGAACAGAAGGAAAACACACAGCATCCGACCATCAGGGGCATAGAGATGTCCCCAGCTCCGTCCAGGAGCCCCGGGGTCGGGGCTACGCTGTAGGCGGACAGAGGATGCTGCGACTGGCCGGCGCCAGCACGGAGGTGCTGGGAAGGACTACGGCCCAATGCGCCTGCAGCGGAACGAGGAGGGGAGGTACCCCAGTGGGGAGCATGGCGGCGTGGTGGAGCATTGTGACGGGTGTCTCGAGAAAGCGCCATGACAGACAGGCATGATGGCGGTGGTGGTGGTGGCCGGGATGGTGTATGTCGAGACGGTCAAGCAGCAGACAGCAGCAACAGCAACTACAGCGGCCGTCATGGGTGATACCGAGTTGAAAACGGGGCAGACGGGGCAGACGGGGCAGGAGAGGCACACTATACCTCCTGTCAACCGTTCAGGGAAGTGGAAGCGGAAGTGGAAGTGGGCGTGGACGTGGACGTGGAAGGGAAGGGCGAGACATGACGGATGCGGAAGGGGGACCGTTGGGGAGCGTTGCTGGTCGAGAGCACCAGCACCAGCACGAGCACGTACCTGCACCTGAATCATAGCAGCCCCGTTGTTATCATCTGCGTGGACTTTGGTGTCTCTGGCTTTGTGCTCGGCGCAAATTGGGACACGGGTTCTGGTACCACCGCAGGCAAGACAATAAGACAGCCGATCAGCTGGAAATCAAAGGGAGGGAGGGCGGCCTGGATGTCTTGGGGCTGCTCTTAAGAGGTTGACAACGGCAAAGAGTTGTCCCCTCGTCTGGGAGAACTGCGCGTGTTTGCACAGCAATGAGGTCCTTTTCTCGAGGGCGGCGTGGAGTGGCGGCCGAGGGAAGGGAAGGGGTATGTGTTAGGGTTCGCGTGCACGCCAACGGGGACGGTGGACGGGGCGATAGAGTAGCGTGGTGATTCGCAAGCGGTGGGACGAGGCGATGGAAGGGTTCAAAGCATGAGCGGGTCGATGTTGGACGGATCCGTCACTGCGCGGGGTCCTCGTGGAATGCTGTGATGGGACTTCCTGGAAGTAGGTAGGTAGACGGGAAGTGTAAGGTAGGTAGGGAGGCAGGGAGGCAGGGTGGTAGGGTGGCTGGGTGGTAGGCAGGAATTAAAGTTGGGTATTGCACGTTGTAGCACACTAGTAGAAAAAGACAAGAATAGAATTGGATTGCATCAAAAAGCCATGTGCTGTCCAAACTTGAACAGGATGGAGGGGAGCAGCCCAGTTGTGCTGGGCCCATGATGACCAGTCGAAAACTATGATGTATTTTCGACGGTGACGGTGGCACCCCTGCTCCTGGTTCGCTGAGACTCGGGCCCAGACCGGGACAGGCCCGGCGGACCAATCAGGAGGATGATCTCGTCCATCTCAGGACACCCCCACTGCTCTCACAGATATTGGGCCGTTCCTCCAACATACAGAGTATATCGTCCATAACAATACACACTGACAACAACCGCACATGTGCTTATATATGGAAACAACCTAATGTGTGAGATCTGGGCCCCTCCGCTGCCCGTGACGAAACAATCCCTGGGCTTTGACACGGGCCCAACTCAAGGCACAGCAACGAGCAGTTGTCCCATGCAAGCGGCCAAAGCTCCTGCGGGCATTTGCCATTGGCCACTCGCTGGCTGCACAAAGCAGGATTATGTGATTATATACATAGCACCTGCACCCAGTCCCGTCACAAGGCGACCCCGCGATTTCGCTTTGGTTCCTGTGCCCCCACCATCGCCTGTCTGACAGATGATTTCCGCCCGGGTGGAACTTAAGATCGAGTCTGGATCTCCCTGCCTGAAGTTTTGGGCTATCAATGAAAGATGGCTCATCTCTAACCGATATATATATATATATAAATAAATTTACAGTTGTAGAAGCAATGTACAAAGAAGACAAACACCAAAAAATTGCGGTGCCGGCCGGATTTTCGGCTGTCGGCATCCCAACCCTGCTGCAAATCAGTTGACCTACGTCATTGGTCGGCGGGGTATCCGTAGGTTTGTCCTCGAGGATGCTCGGTGGCTCTCTGTTGTTGTCGGAGATAGCTAGGCACTCAGAGATTTATTACTGGCATTTGTTGGCCTCCGATCCAACGGCCAAGGACGCGGGACCTGGCGATCATTGGTGAACCCTGATATGTATACTATCATTGATGTGGCTGCATATCCCCGTAGTCATCCGGCTTCTCTCCCATTACGGCTGTTTCAGATCATCAACAGGATTATGCCACGAGCCATTCATTAGTGATGGAAAAACCGGGCCGGTAAAACAACAAACTGCATTGCATCTTTCATGCCGGGCCCTCCGCCTCCAATTAAGCGATTTTATCACCGGCCGGCCCTCCCGCTCCGGCGTACTGGACTTCTACTACTCAAAACGTGATTACGGCTCGGAACCTGACCCTCCCGCTTAGCATAGCATCTGGGCAAACGTTAGATACCCATCATGACAGGACACGATTCCCTTGTGTGTCTGCGACAAGGGAAAACTCACCGAAAGCGTCGTTGGCCCTCTCCAATGGGAATTCTTCAATGAGACAGTCGATGTTTTGCAGCTGAGTGAAGGCAATTGCCTCCTCCGAGTCGATAGCATGGCCACACGGCCATGCCTGAACAGACAACCCATATCTCAGCTGAGTGGGTAGACAGGCATGAATTAGCAACTGGTTCAACACCAAACCTGCCAGGCAAGCAGAACAGTTCACTTACCATGACTCCAGTGTTGACGCTCACATCGCCCGGCACACTCAGGATCAACAGCTTGCCCAGCGGCCCCAAGCCCTGCATCAACCCAGACATTGTATTCGCGCTGGGGCTTGTAGTCACCACCAGCGAGGCGCCCCCGAGCCTCTTCAAACCTTCTCCGGCGTCGACTTTGGACGTGTCGATGTATTCATGTGCCCCCAGCTCGTGCGCAAAGCTCTCCTTGTCAGCGCCCCTGGAAATGGCCACCACGCGATATCCGAACTTGTTGGCGAATTGGATAGCCAGGTGACCGAGCCCGCCCAGCCCCTGGACAGCCACCGTCTCGCCAACACCAACGTTCATGTGCCGAATTGAGTTGAAGACGGTCATGCCGGCGCAGAGAATAGGCGCGTACTTGGCGGCTGACACTGTTTCGGGAATGGGGACACCCGCCTCGGAGCGCAGCAAGACATACTCGGCGTCTGGCAATGTCAATACGTTGGATTCACTGCCCACGGACTCGGCCAGTAACGGACGGACTTACACCCTCCGTGTTTGGTTTCTCCGTTGACAACCTGGTTATCGCACATTTGGTGGTACCCCTTTTTGCAGGACCGACAGGTGCCTTTTAAATTGATTGTTAGTCAGCAATCATGGCTGCTTTCTGTTATGTAGAGTGATGGGTCAGACAAACCATCGTGTCCACCATGCCATCCGCTTCCGATCCTATCGCCAACCTTCCAGGTGCTGACATTGGGTCCTACCGCTGCTACCCGACCAATGATCTCATGGCCGGGAACAATGGGACTATTAGTCTGTCAGCATCCAACGATATGAACGGATTGCAGTCTGAGAGGGGAAAAGTCCTTACAATCCGCCACCCATGATGTTGTTTTGAGCAAACATATCAGAGAAGCATACTCCACAGGCTTCCACCTTGACCAAGACTTCTTTTGGTCCGGGTTGCTGAAGGGGCACTTCTTCTATCGTCAGGGGTGCACCGGCTGACCGGAAGACAGCTTGCTTGTATGTTTGGGGGAGTGACATCTTGGCTGAGAGTGTTGCGTACTTCGTTTCTCGAAGGGATGAGTGTTCAGAGGGAGAAATAGAGTAGACAACTAGTACGTATGCTTCAATTGCAGACACTTTGAAGAGAAAAGCAGTCCGTGGAAGGTGGCTAGAGGGTGTATATAACTGTGATAGAAGGCCTGCTGTCAAAGCAAGCAAAAACACACGGACTTAAGCCATCGGGTCTGAATTCAATCCGACTCCGTCTTATCGTGTCCCTGTCCAAGTCCACCCTCGGGTTTGGATACTCGGCTTTTGCCGTTCAGAAACATGTGTCCTAAAAAGGTCGAGGGTGCATATCAAGGGGTTGCACACTGGCTTCGGCTTTGTTGCGAGCTATAAATCCGATCGTGCCTCTGATTGGCTGTGATGGATATGGCAACAACATGGTAAAATCCTCTTGCGTACAAGAAAATTGGGTGGAGCTGTACATAGGCAGCTCATTATGAATATCGAAAGATCCAGTCCGCCTTTTCGATTCCAAATCAACCCACATAGAGTGGCTGAGAGCAAAGAGTAACGCCATGACGTTGAACGTTGGGAGGGTTCATGATGCAACATTAGCTCAAGTTTTGTGGTAAGAATACAGCATGCGTTGTTGTGCTACCCTAGGCCATGGTCTAGGAACGGGGTGGCGTGTCCTTTACCAAAGCACCCATCGCCGCCGCAGGATATCTGGTGCCATACACTTCAGCTTTATCGATCGCCTCTCTCACCTCCCTCTCCTCCTCCTTGGTAAGCGTCTCATAGACTGAGTTGGCTCCCCAATTCTCCTCCAGATATGCAATCTTTTTTGTTCCCGGAATAGGGAAGACGAGGTCTTGCTTCATCATCCATGCCAGAGTCAGTTGACCGGGCGTACACCCCTTCTTGGCTGCAATCTGTTTGATCTTCTCCACCAACTCCATGTTCTTGGGGAAGTTCTCGGCCGAGAAGCGAGGAACTGCCCGGCGGAAGTCACCCTGCTCAAAGTCGTCCGCCGAGGAATACTTACCCGTGAGCATGCCTCGGCCCAACGGAGAGTAGGCAACGATGGGGATCTTGAGGTCGCGGCAGGTTTTGGCTAGGTTGAGGTCGGGGAACTCAATATCTCTTGTGAAAGGGGAATATTCGATCTGGTAAGCCCTGATGGGATGAATCTTGCTTGCGCGGATGAGTGTGTCGGCACCGCATTCCGAGAGGCCAATGTGGCGGACTTGACCAGATCTTGGAGCTTGGTCAGCATTTCAAGCATCTTGTGAGACTGTTGGAAGTTGGGAGGAGGGCATACTCGACAAATTCCTTCATGGTCTCAATGACATCTTCGATCGGGGTTTTGCCGCTGATGCGGTGGCTGTTCATTTGTCAGATTGGGAAGTTACAATGTGCTAAAGGGGCCATACCAGTACAGCAGATCGATGTAGTCTGTCTTCAACTTTCTCAAGCTCTCCTTCACTGCTTCCCTGATGTACTCGGGCTCATTGCAGAATTCTCTCGTGCCATCCGGCAGCACTCTGTTGCCGAACTTGGTGGCTAGGAAAATCTATTTCTCGTGATAAGCTGATGAGTCTGGGTTAATCAAGGCTGTTGAGAGACCAACACTTACGTCTTTTCTCTTCCCAGTCTTTTCAAACCATTTCCCAAGCAGGACCTCGCTGTCTCCATACAGAGCGGCCGAGTCCCAGTGTGTACATCCGATCGCATGAGCGCGGTCGAGAAAAGCGAGACGCTCATCGTCAGAAGGTGGGGTTCCATAGAATGCTGCATCACAGCTCAAGTCAATTCACACAATTCAGGGGTAAACAGGGGGTGAGGTGACTTACAACTCAGGCCCATCAACCCTAACCCTAGAATTGGAATCTCTGGGCCACCAGGGCCCAAGGGACGAGTGGGAATGGTGGTGCTATTTCCGGACATGTTGGAAATGATAGCAGAAGAAGAGGTACTATTAGAAAGAGGTCGGTTTGCCTCTCATCACCACCTGGTACATATATTTTCCTCTCCTTGAGGTCATCGGCCTCGCGTTTGCAGTTCGCGGTTATGGTGGAGTTTGTGGGGCTGGCCGATACAGTAGCTGACGGAGAATGACTTCCGACTGTGAGCCAAGAAGTGCTGTCCATGTCGATCAATCTCAAGACGCTCACAGTAAACAGCTCGGCTCGTCAACTATCTAACATAGTCCTGGCCTTTTACTGGCTATAGTACTAACTAAGCCCTTCGCTAGAGAACCTATTTTTTAAGTCAAACTCAATACTACTTACTCATTACCTTGTCATTACCACGAAGAGTCGACAACTGGGCTCACATAGTTTCCACGGTCCAGCCATGAGCATTTGCCTTACCACAACACCCGGAACCGCTCAAAACCTACAGGTCAGAGTCCTTGGACCACTTCTTCCAGATCATGGATAAGAACAAATGTCTGGCGAGACCTTCGGTACCTGCCCGTTCATATTTACATCCGGTTGTGTCCTTTCACTTCGGGCTCATACAGCAAGAAACGACGGAACCGTGAGTAATCCAGCCACTCTGGTCTCAGTTAGATCGCCCCTCAATGTCTGATGGAAAATGGTGACCAATCCTTTGTAAAAAAAATACTAAGCGACATACGGTCCTTTGTCTGCATGTTGGCTGCAGGGAGCGACAGTTGATTGCATGGCCGCTTATTAAGCGTAGAGGTTGGTCATGAGTGCCATGCCTTATGCATGAACGGAGTTAGGTGGACAAAGTGATATACAGTCAGCAAGACCTATTATCTAATACGGTTCAAGGAAAGGGTGCGGCGTTCTGCAGTGAGGTGTCCAAAGGCTATAAGAGGTGGTCACATCTTCCAAGCATCGTACTTCTCCAGGCAATATAGTGCTACAGTCTTATCCCTATTCTTGCCCGTTATCAATAACACTACACGCTTTTCAATCTATCAAAATGTCCACCAAAAACATCATCACCGTCTTTGGTGCCACTGGCGCCCAAGGTGGCTCTGTGGCAGACATTTTTCTTCAAGATCCGAAACTCAAGTCAAGCTGGAGTGTTAGGGCCGTCACCCGCGACACAACCAAGGAGTCAGCCAAAAAGCTTCAGCAGAAAGGTGCCGAAGTCGTTGCTGTAAGTGCCTTCCAACTACTCTCATCTTCGCTCAGTAAGGTATCATAAAAGCTAATCTGGCCAGGCCGACCTCAATGATAAGTCCACTTTGATCAAAGCCATGGAGGGGGCCTCGGCTGTATACGCAGTCACCAACTATTGGGAGAAGTGTGACATGAATCTGGAAATTCAGCAAGGAAAGAACCTTGTCGATGCTGCCAAAGAGACTGGCGTCCAGCATTTCATCTGGAGCTCGCTTCTCAACATCACGAAATGTGAGTTCCCAAACTGTCCTCTCTGAATCAACGTGTGTAAGGCACCTAGCTTGAGCTAACCGGCCATGTTCTTGTAGTGAGTAATGGAAAGTTGCCGAATGTGTACCACTTTGACAGCAAGGCTCTGGTGGAGGATTACGCCCGTGAGGTTGGCCTCCCAGCCACCTTCTTTCTTGCAGGAGCCTACATGTCGAACCTTCCTGGTGGCATGTTCCGCCGCGATCCGCAGGCCGATAATGCCTGGATCTTGAGCCTGCCTGTTTCCGACCAAGCTGTTCAGCCCCTGTTCGACGCAGCCGCTGACACCGGGAAGTTCATCAAGGCAGCTGTACTGAATCGTGACAAGGTTCTCGGCAAGCGTCTCCTTGGTGCCACCAGCTATCTTACCAATGCCCAGATTGTCGAGGGCTTCAAGAAGGTCTTCCCCGAGGTGGGAAAGACAGCAAGCTACAAACAGATCCCCGACAAGGCCTTTTACGAGGCTCTTACCAAGTACCAGGGTGCACCCGACTTTGTCGCACAAGAGATGCTGGAAAACATGCATTTATTCGAGCAGTTTGGCTACTATGGTGGAGAAAGTCTTGACGAGACACATGCGCTTCTGGAGGACAAGTTGACGACTTGGGAGGAGTTTGTGGCAAAGACATCAAAGTGGGGAGAGGAGCTGAAGTGATGGTGTGCGTGATTCTGTGCGCGTCGTTCCTATCAGTGGCTGATTGAACCGTTCGGATCTCATAAGCATGCAGTTTCCCGACTGTGCCAATGGAGAAGGATTGTGTACTGGTGGGCTTGATGATAATTGGTTTATCAGGTATTCAAGCTCGCAATGAAATGAACAGAAGCAAGGAGGTAAATAGCTTCCAACAAACCATAGCCACACCTCAAAGATAGTCTAACCACAAAGAGAAAATGCTACTGTCCTCTGGCTTTGCAATGTTGGTGTTGGTGGTGTGTATTGATTTATAAGCCAGCGACCCACTTGATTGGTGAGAGATGATTTATCCCCGGCTCACCACTCACGTCCGACAGACTGAGCCAACACCTTATTACTTGTTTGACATGGCACCCAAGTCCGAGATGGCGTTTTCAACGGCAAGGATAGCGATCGGTGGTGGGCGAGATGGTGTTGCAGGTGAGCCCAGAAGTCCGGTCCGTGTGTTTGCAGAAGGAGCAACATCGAGAGCTGACATGCAACACGACGACTTTCCAGAAGTTGTCAGTTCCACTCCAGGCGCAGAATCGGAGTGCCAACTACAACGATGTGTCTTGCCCAAATCTGACCGCACCATTCGGCTATCATGGCCTCGTCTAGGCGACAAAAGACGAGCCATGGTGGGTCAGTCTCCAACACCGCGGTCACGGTCTTCAACCAGCACGAGGAAGCAAGCACACAAGATTTCTCAAACTACAAGGATCGTTCATGTTTCCCAGAAAGATCTTGAACTGCACTACTACCTGAACGCCTCTGTGGGAAAAGGGCATTCTCAGCCAACCCTTGAGCCACCCCTCGCATGGAATCCATCTGTAATCAAGGCTCAAGACGAAGACCTCCTTCAGTATTTTCAAAAGTCGGCCTCAAAGTCGCTGGCAATATTTGGCCACGACAGCTTCGAACTGGGGAACGCCCTCATTCGGATTGCCTTGGCAAATACTTCGGCATCAGCTACCGCAGTTTTCCAGTGCCTTCTTGCGTTTTCCGCCTTACATCGGGATGATGTCCATTCACACGCGTTTGAGCTCAAAATCACGGCACTTCAGGCATTGGGGGCTGCATCGTCCATCGCTCCTATTGGTGCAACCGACGCAATCCAGCATGTGGCTGCAGGAATGCTCTTGTGTTCTTTTGAGGCGCACAAGTCCTCTTGCACTTCGGGTGAATGGATCATTTACCTGGAGAACGCTAAGAAGGTCATCCACACTGTCGGATTGGATAAAATAGAAGGAAACACAGACCTGGCCATGATTCTTGACTGGGTATACTACCATGATGTGCTGGCGCGTTTCAGTCTTCAACACTGGCAGAAACAGACTGCTGCAAGCACAGGATCGCAAAGATTCTTTACCAAGGTAAGATCAGGATGATATTTTCACGATGTAGCCACATACTCTAACAGCACACCACAGCCCTTCAATGTTCAGTCTTTGGCTACAGGTCTCATCAAGCTTCTATCTGAAGTCTGTGATGCATTTTCAGCACGCCCTGCGACTGCATTCAACGGGAAGAAGTCGACCAAAGAGACGGAAGACTACAAAAGATTTCTCCAGATTCTTGATTGGAGAATTCGTAGTCTTCCCCTATCCACTCCAGGGACAACTGTTTCCAGTCCAGAAGAAAGGGACTCACTGCTACTACTGGAACTCTACCGATTGGCACTCCTTATATATCTCAATCGAGCGTCCAACAACCTAATCAATCAGTCCTTCAGAACCGAAAAGCACATTGCCCAAGCATTTTCAATTTTGCCCAAACTTAAGTCTTGTGATAGACAGTTCCCCGTCTTTATCCTCGGATGCGAGGCAAGAAACGACGAATACAGAGCAGTGATTCTTGACCTCATCGCAAGGGCAGAAAAGGAGGAATCGTCGAGGTCGTTCAATCACGTTAAGCTGCTTCTGCAAGCTATCTGGGCACAGGATGATTTGGCTGAGGGGGAGGTGGACTACTGGGAGAAAATCAGCCATGTCATCAGCTGCTGTCGGATAACACCTTCTTTTGTATAGATGCCTTGGCTGACTAGAGAGCATTAAGTATCTTATGCCCAATTATGTAGACATCTGCCTACCTGTTCAAGTGTGTTCGTGATGAGAAACCAAGACTCCTGCCGCCAAGGTGGTACTCGGAAATCCAGTCCGAAGTCAAGAACGCCTAGGTAAATATAACCGGTAAGCATGTGGCTGTGCTGTAAGAATTAACTACCAACAACACGCCATGACGTGTCGAAGGATTTCGCTTGTTGTCGACCCATCCTCGTGTTATGTGGTTCTCTGCAGATCGCACGACCGCAGTTGGCTGAGTAGAGGTGTGTGTAACAATGAGAATTAACATAAAGAGCCTCAAGCATATCTGCCAGCAACTCTTGAAACATATCCGGCTGTTACTTACCCTTGTTGACATTGCGCCATGAAGTTCACTTGTCTTGGAGTGGCATCGGTTGCCTCGCTGGTTGTCTTTCCGTTTCGAGCCTCCGCCCACCCCCTCGATGTCCACAGCGCGCAAGTCTCTCGCGGATGGACAGGTGTAAAGGAGCCATGCAAAGAGATCCAGGAAAATGTCGCAAAGTGGATGAAAGACAATGATATCGGTCAGTGCCACATTTTCCACCTTGCCTCAATACAGCTGAATGTATCATTGACACTGGGTACTTGGCCTTAGTTCCTAAAAACCTAGACGGGGTTTTCCGACTGCTTCAACCACCCGTCCCGCCTTCTCCTATACGGCCGTCTCTTGCCTTTGCGTGCCTTAAATCTATCCCTCTTTATGCAGATGTGGCAAAGAGCCATGTTGACTATCTTGCTCCTCTCGTCGAATGGCAAAGCACAGTGGACTACATGCGTAATCCCCCCAAGGTGAGAAACAAAAATGCATTTCGACGTTGTGCCCAACATTAGGGAATCCTAGTAACTTCTGGGAGGCTACGGAAGTAATTTATGCTAAAAAAAATATGTTGTAGGGCTATCTATCCGAGGCTGTTGATTTGACTCAAGGACTCAAGGACATCTCGGACAATCTTCAAGGCAAAAAGCAAATATATTCCAAAATGTTCGACTTTTTAGCGGATCTGCATACTCTCCTTAGCACCCGTGTTAGGGATGGCCACTTTAACGCCAGGTCATTGCTGTTGGAGTTGTTTACGTTTGAGAGATCTGCCCAGTTCGTTTCGATATCTCAGGATGGTCTCGAACTACCAAGCATATATCTCCGTGGTAATGAATTTCTGTTTTATATCCCGAGTTTTGATAAACAGACAATTGCTAACAGTATTCCTTGTCTGGAGACGACATCAAGCACACCGGTGATGGGTATACCCCTTCTCCAGTCGTATCTATCAACGGCGTCCCCGCTATCGACTTCTTCCTCAAATCATCCATCCAAAGCAGTGGCAGCCACGATCCGGATGCTCGGTTCAACACTTTGTTCCCAAGTGTTTCCAAAGACGCCAATTTGAACCACATAGAGAACAATGATATCTATATTCTCGGTCTTGAAGATGCCACAAATGTAAAGCTCCAGAATGGCACCGTTCTTCGCTTTGACAACACAGCTCATGTGCGCGCAAATTTCTCCGATATCGATTCTGGAACAAGTTTATACAACGCCTATGGCCAGGGGAATGGGACGACTCCCAGCACTTGGGCGCAGATAGCCTACGACTGGGCGGACAAGAATTGGACTGCTCCCCGTAATGGGTTTCCGACCCCTTTCAGCACAACACCAAGCGAGTCGTTGCGAACATTCTTGCTGCCAGAAGTTGCTTTTGAGGATACTGCAGTGCTTGCCCTCAACAGCTTTGCGGAAACGCAGAGCCCTTACGACCCTTTGGCCTTGCTCTCCTTCCCTGCAAGGGTCAACAACGCTACCAAAGACTTTATCACGGCAGCCAGAGCTTCGAATCGTACAAAGCTCATTCTGGACCTGCAGGGGAATGGCGGTGGGCTCACCGACTACATTACCATCGTCTACCTTCATCTCTTTCCTGTCTCCAACCCAGCCGCGCCATACAACTGGCCCCTTTTGCATCAAGTTCGAGCCCACCCTCAACTCCAGTGGATAGGGACCGAGCTAGAAAAGCTTCAGTCCAATAATACTGCACTCACCGCACCTCTCCGCAGCCTCTTGAACCTATACCTGACGCCCAATGGCACTCGATGGTCCTCCTTCCAAGAGTTCTTCGGCCCGGTTGTCGACTCAAAAGGTAACAGCTTCACCAACCACTCTCTTATCAACGTAACCATCAACGCGTTTGAGTCTTTTCCCTTCCCACCCGTCTCCCCTGCGCCGCCCTTCCGTCCTGAGGACATGGTCATCGTCACAGACGGCGAGTGCGCATCTGCCTGCGCCATCTTCACCTCGATCCTCGCACACATCCACGGCGTCAAAACCATCGCCCTCGGCGGCCGTCCTCTGAACCAGCCCATGCAGGCCATCGGTCAAGTCAAAGGCGGACCGGTGTACAGCTTCCAAGGCTTCGTCAGTCCCGACCCGAGAAACGCCTCCACCCCTCTGCCTCCTGGAGTCAAGCTTCCGGTCAACGGAAAGCCGCCTCTCCGGATTCCGGTCGGCCTCCCGACTGCGGCGAGAGAAATTGGCGGGGCGAACGTGGGATACAATCTGGGGAACATGTTCCCGTATGATCTCGAGAAGGGGGAGGTTATTGGGGACAGGGAGGTGCCGCTGCAGATGAGGTATCAGGCGGCGCATTGCAGGCTGTTTTTTACGTGGGAGATGGCGAGAAACATCACTGCCATTTGGAAAGCTGCGAGGGAAGTTGCTTGGGGGGATGGAAAGTGCGTGAGAGGAAGCAGCACGGGGCGAGATGGAAGGATTGGAAATACAACCTTGCCGTATAGCAAGGCGGTGGAAGACAAGTACAAGTTGGGGAAGGGGCCGGGAAGTGTAAAGAGATAGAAAGTAATGATATCGACACTCGGCTGCAAACAGGCCTCTCTGTCTGAATGTGTCTATTGCAGAATTACAAAGCGTTCTCAAAGGAGTGTGAAGTCAATACCTTCGAAGTCACCCCAACACAGCTGTCGGTAAAGTACTTGCCAGCTGCTGCCAGGCTTTCAAGCTGCCAGCGGTGGAAGGTGGGGTGGCTGCAGCCAATGGCGTGGAGGGGCTTGGATGCCGGGATATTTCGAATTGGAAACCGCCGACCAATTTTTGAGAGAGCGCAGAGCGATTACGACAGCCCACCGCCGCGATGCCCCCCAGATTACCGTTTGTGCAGGCGGCGCAATGCTGCAGAAGGGCCCTCGAGGTGCCGCCAAAGCAGCCATCTCTCGTCTCCCTCTTCGCCGCGCTGTCTGTGCAGACCAGGAGCGCCTCGATTCTCGCCAGCCTCTCTGACAACAAAGGTGCCTACCACAAGCGTATCCGCAGAGGTCGTGGTGCCTCGTCCGGCTATGGCAAGACGGCCGGTCGTGGTATGAAGGGCACAAAGGCCCGCAACAAGGTCAACCCGTGGTTTCAGGGTGGTCAGACCCCCCTCATCTTCAAGCATGGTCAGAAGGGCTTTGTCAACCAGTAGGTATCACTGCAACATCTGGAGGCACTGGGCTAACACAACATGCTTCAGCCGCGCGCCGGTAATGGCCGAACTTAACCTCGACCGACTGCAATGCTGGATCGACGCTGGCCGCCTGGATCCCACCAAGACGATCACCCCCCGCGAACTTGTGAGGTCTGGACTGGTTGGAATCAAGGATGGGATCAAGCTTCTCGCCCGTGGAAAGAATGAGATCAGGACACCGATCAACATTGTCGTCTCCCGAGCATCGGCCTCTGCCATCCTGGCTGTCGAGGCCGCTGGCGGCAAGATCACGACGAGATACTACACAAAGGCGGCCATCAAGAACCTGGTTTCCGGAAAGAGCGTCCACACCGACAAGCCCCTTCCGGTCGGACCCGAGCATGTTGAAAGTGTGTTGCAACAGGCGAGGACGAGCAGGAAGCACTTTTACCGGTTGCCAGACCCGACGAGCAGATGGGATATCGAGTACTACCGGGATCCTGCACACAGAGGGTATCTGAGCCACACGTTGAAGACCGGCGAGTCGCCCAGTTTGTACTTCAAGGTGCCTGGGGAGAAGGCCCTTGTGGGCAAGAAGTCGAAGAAGTCGGCCGACGCGAGCGAGGAGAGGCTCTTTTAGAACCCAAACCAGGGCCTATTGGGGCTGTGTATTTTATAATGACAAAAATGTCCTGTATGATGCCCGTGTTGTGAAGCATTTATTCTACGAAGTGCGTTTTAATGTTGATTTCATGCTGGGCTGTTCCATGTGGCTGATGCGCCAGTTTGTGGCGTAGTCTGCAACGGTTTCTCCCAAGGCCAAGCACAAGTCAAGCACAAGCTACCCCTGTCCGGCCACGCTCCGTGTGCTGCAGCAGCAGCAGCAGCAGGAACTGGTTTCGTCACAGTCGGTCCAGCCGCCGCGCCCCCGTCCAGGAAACATCGAGTCCTCCAACATCTCCAACATCCCTCGCCATCGTGAAGAAACAAAACACCACATTTAGCATCGTTGCAACATCGCTGGCACTCCAAGGACCTTTCTATCCAATGCATTTATGATATCTGTAGCGCATCGCGACAGCTGCTTTCAGGAATCACCATTGGTCTCTGCCATCAATCACATCGCACATAGTCTTGCCTTCTCTTCAACCTGCTTTTCAATCTGATACCTACCTATCTACCCCATTGCCCTTGTTGCCATGTCTCTTTTTGGAAGCTCTCTGCCAGAAGCTGCCTCGTCAGGCACCGGGCCGAGCCATGTCGCAAACAGCAAATCATCGCTCTTTGAGGACGAGTCGCCCATGACTAAATCAACATCAACGGCTCTCTTCGCGGACGATGATGCTGGGTCGGACTCGTCGCCGTGGGACCTGCCGACGCCCCGCAAGCACCACACTCGTGCCGATCTGATCCGCAACCTGCTGGCTTCATCGGATGTGCCCGACAGCTACGTCGAGGTGTTCGACGTCGTGTCCCGCGAGGATGGCAGCGGAGGCCGCATCACGTCTGGTGGCGTCGCGAGAACATTAGCGGCTGCTAAGCTAGGTGCAGATGCCCAGGCACGCATAATGGGGATTGTGGTTCCTCCCGGCGGCGGCAGCGAGGGCATCTCGCTGGAACGGGGCGAGTTCAATGTTCTGCTGGCCTTGATTGGTCTGGCCCAGGAAGGCGAGACGGTTAGCCTGGATGGTGTGGATGAGCGCCGCCGAAGTGAGTGATGGGTTGCCCCGCCTCTCCGCATCATTGTTGTCTTTCCACTACCTACAGTGTCTCTTCGCCTGTTGCATCACCTTATCTTATCGCCAGCATCCCACGAGCTGTCAACCACCTCGATTGATTTCCCTCCCGCTGCATCCTTGCGCTTATCCAAGCTAACCTTGTTGCGTCAACTCCCCAGGTCTACCCCAGCCCAAGCTCCACGGCCTCGTCGACACCACACCAGCCCTGCCCCATCTTGCCGAACTGGGTGCCAAACCGCCTCAGCGACCAGTGTCACCACCTCTTCCTGCGTCGGCCCACAAGCCGCTTCCTTCGACCCGCCAGCATCGCACCATTAGGAAGGCGTCCATGGACTACCCAGAAGATCCGTGGAACACGCCCGACGTGCATAAGAACCATAACCACGGCCCCGAACCCCCGCGATCCAACGGCAGCGATGTCCCCGGTACGGCATCCGTTGAGAACGGGAGCGGCTTGTTCAGCACAAGCCCACAGGCTACGATGCCGGGCCGCACAACGTCTACCTTCACCACCAGTGCACCTCCGTCCGCTTCGGGACCAGTAGGAGAGTCGGCAGGCACCTGGGGATTTTTTGATGGGAACCCGTCATCGGCCGGTGGTTTCAGCAGTCAGGGTGCCATTCCCACTGTTCCCTTTGCCGTCAACGAAGGGGCGCGTGAGCCTGCGATTGTTCAGCCCGTGGGCCCGACTCCTAGCAGGACCATTGGAGGCGGGCGAGCAGGCTCAGCTGTGGAAGAAAATATAATGGTTACCTTGATGCCCGAGAAGGAGGGCATGTTTCTGTTTCAGCACCACAACTACGAGGTATCCAGCACAAGACGAACCAGCAAGGTGATTCGACGGTATAGCGATTTTGTGTGGCTGTTGGACTGTCTGCACAAGCGATATCCCTTCCGAGTGCTGCCGCTTTTACCTCCGAAGCGGGTTGCAGGTGCGAACACCGTGATCATTTTGTGATTGCGACAGCGAAGGATGCTAATAGGATGTAGTCAACGGAAACCATCTGTCCAACGACGGGGCTTTTATTGAGAAGAGACGCCGCGGTCTGGCTAGGTTCCTCAACGCGCTTGTTCGGCATCCAGTCCTGAGCCAGGAGCAGATGGTCATCATGTTCTTAACCGTCCCCACCGTGAGTAGCATCCCGGCCTTCTTTGTAACTGATGTCGAAGTTGACCCAAGGAGCACCAGGAACTGTCGGTTTGGCGGAAGCAAGCTACGATCTCCATACAGGATGAGTTTGCCGGCCGCGCTTTGCCTCCAGGGCTCGAAGATTCCCTCCCACAGACGCTGGAGGAACTCTTTAGTCGCACTCGTGCTGGCGTAAAACGGAGCGCTGAATTATACATTACGGTTTGCAACATCATGGACCGGCTTGTCAAGCGCTCCGAGGGCGTCGCCGCTGACCATGCCCGGGTTGCGCTGACCCTCACGTCCTTGACTGAGGCCAGTGCCGACACATATGCCACCGACACCAACGAAATTCCCCTGCTGAATGACGGCCTCCAAGCAATGAGTCGTCATCTGCGCACGGCCCAGGGTTTGCTGGAGGACGAAGCTCGTGCATGGGACGAAGGTGTGTTGGAGGACCTCAAGCGCCAGAGAGACGCGCTGGTCAGTTTGCGAGATCTTTTTGATCGTAGGGAAAGACTCGACAAGGACAATATCCCTCAGCTGGAGCGCCGCATTGCCACAAACGAGACACGGCTTGCTGCTCTGCGCACCAAGCCAGAAGGGATGGTCAAGCCGGGCGAGATGGAAAAGGTGGTGGAAGCCATCATCAAGGTTCGTTCGAGGTTCGCTTGCAGTGGAAGACCCAGAACTTGGGAACTAACCAAAGGGCCACTCTAGGACAAGGAGTCGATCGTCAACCAGCACAATCGGTCCGTTTTTGTGAAGGAATGCATCCGCGACGAGTTGCTCTTTTTCCAGCAAACCCAGTACAACGTCTCGCGGTGGAACCAAGATTGGGCACAGGAGCGCGTCAAGTACTCGGAGATGCTGGCAGACAACTGGCGCCGGCTTATTGATGAACTTGAGGGCATGCCACTCGGCGATTAGAGGGCTTGCCGAGACATGCGCTCGCTCCAGCGGAGTCGGGCGATGCGTGGTGAAAGGCGCGGCGAGAGGCTAGTGAGTCCGAAGACGCTCCAGACACCACCAGATCTGAATGTTGTATCGGACAGCGATGCTCGGAGGGAAAGCGGCCACAACACGATTGGCTCGATTGGATTTGCTTAGCTGTCCCAGGCCAACCGTGATAAGGGTACGGAGGACGTAGGCACAACACGCCAAGCTACAACGATTGTAGGAGTTCTGTGACGGGCAGCAGGATCAACACTGGAGACTGAGAGCATGAAAGCCAGCGAGGATTGGGCATGAAAGTATAGACTAGGTGCAGTGTTGGCTGAAGCGGCGGTTTTGTTTTCGTCGTTTCTGGCGCTGTTCACATCATTCATGGGCGGAGTTCATTTTATGTCGACTTGGGATGAACGGAAGGCTGTATATATGAATACCTCTGTTTTGCCTTTTTTTTTTTTTTCTTGGCAGGGACGCCGCCCAGTGTTGCAATACCCCTTTACTTATCAAATCATTCTCACACTTGCACTGACACAGACGAGATTGACCAGAACCAGGTAGATGTTTCGTTCTTAATAATGCTCACGGCAAAAAAAGATGAAATATATCGGCCGAGACTATGCCACCAAGGCCGTAAATGTCACAGTAAAATGCATCGGCAGCTCCACGCCGGGCACCGTGACAGCTGCGCTAGTGGTCTGCCCGAGATGTGGTGAATGGGCTACCAGAAACAGCCCCCCTGGACGGACGCCAAGATGCCCGCCATACGGCGGCGATAGCGATAGCTGCTTAGCGATGGTCGATGCCTTACCTCAGATCCACACCCCGAGCTCAAGGGACGGGACGGAACCTGAAGGGGTCCCCGCCATGACGTCCATTTTTCAGCCTTGCCAGCCCAAGGCGCTGCATTCCGGTCTGACGCTTTTTGAAAGCTCAACACCCATCCATCCATCCATCCATCCCATCCATTTCTTTCTCGCCGTGTGAGCCACCTCTGTAGGTTTATATAGCAGTGCCCCTCCCCAACTGTTGCTTCGACACCTGCGTACTGCCCTGTCCGCCACAAGCGAATACACCTCTCTGTCGCTGTCTACTACCCCGCGATTCGGATCTCAGACCCGAACAGGCGTTTAGGCCCTTTTCGACATCCCCCCTTTCGCTTGGCGACCGAATCCGACCACCAGTCTTCCCCTCTTCTGCCTGCACCGAACGAAAAAAGAGACGACTTGATCGCCTCGGCAGTCGACATCTAGGGCTTGTTTTTTGATTTCCCACTGCTCTATCCGCCCCAGTAACGATAACGGACGCCGCCGTGCCATCCATCCATCCAGCCATTCCCAGCCAACCCCTCCCGTTTGCGAAGAGACCTGGGCTACTGCCGCCTGTGCGATACCGTGCGGATTGCTTCTTGTCCTGCCGTCGTGTTGGACAAGACTTTGGAGGACGTCGAGCGTGCAGGGCAACATCCGACAGACAGTCAGTCACCGTCTTACGGCCGCGGACTGGGCTTTATTATTTGGGTTCTGTGCCAGCAGCCATGCCGTCCACAACCACACAGCGGCGCCTGGCATCGCAGTTTGTCGAGGCCACAAATGCGTCTCGTGAAAATGCGCAGCTGGTGGGTTTAACTCTCTCTCTTCCATCCCTCCCTCCCCCTCTCTCTCCCTTTCTCGTCCCGTCATACCGTATGGCCGAAAAGACCCCCTTCTTTCGGGCCGATATCAACTACTATGGACCTCTATCCTTGCTCCCGCATGACCCGCGCGCTGACACCTGGATGAATGCGACAGTACCTGAAGAATGCCAACTACGATCTCAATGCCGCTGTGAACAGGTCAGTTTCATTTCCATTTACTCATATTCGTATTAGTCTCCTGCTGTTCCCCTTGCACTTTGTCACCGCGCCGGCACTGTCCAAGTTGGTTGCCCTTGCCATGGCGGTCCCCCCACCCCCACTGGGTTCCCTGCTTGAAGCGGCTCCCATCCCGGAGACGGGAAAATAGTCATGTCGTCGGGTTGGCGATGGATAAGGAGGCTCGACCGGCCTCCACTCTTCATGAGATAGACGGCCAAACGCTAGGTTTAGGGGGGGTGGCCGGCTGTGGAAGTGTTCTGGAAGAAGAGATCGGCATTGCGACACCATGTCTCATATAAGCTCTCGCAACTAGACAAAACACTGGCCATCCCACTTTCATTTGTGCAACTGTTCCTTTTTCCCGGCTGTTTTTCTTTTGGGGACACTTCTCTTCTCGTTTCTTTTTCATTCTTCTCCTTTGCGACGCTTGATCGTCGGCATTACTTTGACTTTTGGCGCATTCAAGCCATTATGAGGGCGTTGCCCTCTGGCTTATTGAAGGTTTCCAGTGGAACCCACCTCAGTCTGATCTTGGAGACGCTCTGAGCAGTTGAGCATCTGAGCATCCGGGCATTTGAGCAAATTAAGCATCGAATGCAAAAAACAAGTTCTTGCACCTGCCCATCCAATTCCTAGGACCTGATTCTTCCTCACAATGGGCACTAGCCGCAGGCACGAAGGCAACAGCGGGCGCAGTGTGCTCCGCACCCTGTTTGCCTCGTGCTTTCACAAACGACCAGGGCAACCTCCACCAAAGGCGCCGCCTAGTGAGGGAGCGACCGAGACTGACAGCGGCGACTCATCACTGCATTCTCTCCCGGTCCCTACTATTAATTCCAATCCAAAACCTGCACCACAGCTCTCCATTAGAGAAGCCCCACCCAACACCATCAAGCCTCCAGACATCATCATGCCCAAGGCACCGAAAAAGTCAAAGTCTGCCACCAAGAAGGCCGCCCCCGATCTGTCGGCCAAGGGGGCAAAGTCCAAGTCGAAGGACAGGTCGCCACTCAAGTTCGTTTTGTTTATGCAGCGCAGTCCGCACATGCACTCTTGAATAGAACCGCTGACCTCGAATCTTTCTGCTCTAGATACTTTTCTGCCCATGATGGAGCTTCGAGTGCGAAGCAGCAGGAGGCAGACGCGCGAAAGAAGCAGTTAGAAGCCATCTTTGATGATTTCGAGACTGGTAAGTTTATGTTCGGCAAGGGAACCCCCCAGGTCAATTCTGACATCTAAACTAGACGAGGACAAGAATGACAACCACGATAGCGGGGACCCGGCCCTGGGGGCAGATTCATCCATGCGCTACCTCGAGGCTGTGGGCGCCAACCCTGCCGATTACAGCCTGCTTGTGGTGTGTGAAATCGTCAAGGCCATGACCATTGGAGAAATCACCAAGGAAGGCTTTGTGGAGGGCTGGAGCGAGGTCATCGAAACTCTCGACGCCAGCGTCAAACCCGACCTGGCAACCCAAAAACGCTATGTCCAATCTCGGATGAAGCAGGTCTCCCACGACCCAGCCTATTACAAGAAGCTGTACCAGTACGCCTTTGTTGTTGGGAAAACTAACAAGGCCATGGCCATGGACACGGCTTGCGCTATGTGGGAGATGCTTTTCGACGCCGGCATTGGGCACGAGTGGAAGACTGCCAATGTCAACTGGTTGGAGTCGTGGTCAGAGTACCTGCAGGAGAAGTTTTACGTTCCGCCACCAAATCCCGACGCGGCTGAAGAAGGAAAGTGGACACGCACCGTGAGCAAGGACTTGTGGAACCAGACATTGGTGTTCGTCAACAAGACGCTCGAGGATGAGTCCCTTGGTTTCTGGTCCGAGGAGCAAGCTTGGCCAGGCATCATCGACGACTTTGTGGTCTGGTGCCGGGAGAAGGGGATTGTGGCTCCCAAGGCCAAGGACGACATGGACGTGGACGAGTAGAAAAGGCGCTTGTTCGGATACTGTCACTGGGTTTGGGGGGTTCGTACCAGGACTTGCCATGGAGGGTCATATTCCTCATGCGGAACCGGAGGGGCGGGCATCCGGGGGATTTGCATAGGGCGTGGTGCTTCTGGGATGGGTACACGGGCTGAAGCATTTGTCATGGCGTTATATCTGCAGGCTGGTAAAGGGGAAAGCATGAAGCACCACAATAGATTAAACTAAAAGAAGCGTTCTGCGTGTTTAATGGGCTACTTGTTGAGTACAAGCCTTATTCTGGAGGCTGGTCCACTACAGCATATGCCTCTGCAACAAGACCGAGTCCTGCGAAAATAGTATGCAACATGTCAACTCGTCATCTTTAGTAGCCGAATACTGGCGCCCCTCTGGTTTGAGATGCCGCAACTGCCTGCTGCTCTTAAATTTCGGACGTCCTCTGTTAGAAACCGTGATGCATAGATGCTCACCTGCAAAACTTCAGCATGGTCATGTCATATCCTTGGAAATGGTAGCCTCTTCTTCCATATTTCCCTTGCCAATCCATATACAATACATATCATACAGAAACTCTTATCTCTGAAATCGCCTCCTTTCCCTTGTAAGCTCCTCACGTTCATTGTTCATCCCTGGGTATCCCGTTTCTATTTTTCGTTTTTTTTTCTTTTCCTTTTTTTCTTTTTCTTTTCCGGTACCCCATCTCTTACACCTCGCCCT
Organism: Podospora bellae-mahoneyi; assembly: GCF_035222275.1. Classification (NCBI taxonomy): domain Eukaryota; kingdom Fungi; phylum Ascomycota; class Sordariomycetes; order Sordariales; family Podosporaceae; genus Podospora; species Podospora bellae-mahoneyi. The sequence goes on along the minus strand of NC_085886.1, from coordinate 3,857,171 downwards.
CCAGCTTATCCCACCGAATCTCGCCAAACTTGCTCAGCGTCTCGAGCTTGCCGTTGCCGAGCTTGACGTTGGCGGACCGGATGACGCGCACGTCGAGGGCGAGCGTCTTGCGGACCTGCTCGTTGGCCTTGATGCCGCAGTCGTAGCGCATGATGAAGTAGTGGCCCTTTGTGTGGCGCTGCTGGCCGCGGGAGATGGCCTGGGGGAGGGAGAAGGTGCCCCAGTTGCGGATGTCGCGGATGACACCCCCCTGCTGGAGGATGATCTTGCCGGCCGTGAGGACCAGCTCTTTTACTTCGGGGAGGTGCCCGGAGCGGACCTGGAAAAACAAGAAGGAGCTTTTTGTTAGAAATCGGGTGGTTTGCTGGTTCTGTTTCGTTTGAAAGAGGGCTCGGCGAGGGGGGACATACAATGCCGATTGTCTCGTACAACATGGTTTGTCTCTTCTTTCCTTTGTCGTCGTCGCTCGGTTTGTCTTTCGTGGGGGAAGGATGGTTGGCGGCGCGGGGCTGTTCGACAACCTATTGCTCGCTCGTCGCCGCAGGTTGTTGGAGGGCGTTATATCAAGGGTGGCGCTGGTGACAGGTAGAATCAATGGCTGCTGCTGCGCTGGGAATGAGGTGTGGGACGGGAGCTTCAACTATCACGGTTGCGACTCCCCGGCGGTGGTTCTTGGGCTGCCCACACTCCGCTATGAGCTCTGCCTCTGCTCCGGGAAATTTTGACGGCAAGTTCCGATTGTGGGTTTCCTGCCGCATGGCATTCCTTGGCGCAAGGCAAGGCTACACAGCCCCGTGGAGAAGGCTGCCAAAACTTGGTGTCTTATATAACGGAATTTTCTTTGGTGTGAGCTCCCAAGACTTCTTCAAATCGAAACGGCTTAAATCAAGCATTCATACCACATCACCAACTCACCATCCCGCCAAAGTTTCAGGGTTATTCAGGTCAACAATCATGGTCGTGTCAATAGATGCCAGATGACTCACAAGCAACTACATTAAAGCCGCTCTAGAAAGTAGCACTACCAACTTCATTAAAGATAAAACTTCCAAAACCATCGGATCCGCATTTGCTCTCCCAATTTCCGCACTCATTCCCGTTGTATTGTACAAGTATTCGAAACCTATACCACCACAGACTCCCTACAGCAGTTCCCACTTTTTGTTGCTAGTCGCACCTCTTTCCTTCCACAGTCCACTCCAACAAAAGAAACGGCGCCTCGCGATTCCCGAAGCTTGCTACAGCTTATATACGCAAAGAAACGAAACGGGCCAACATTGCAAAGAGCAAACAGAAAGCAAACCAAGGAAACGTTGCCAGTAGGCAACTTAGTTGTACCCCACAACCCCTCACTCTGCTCGGTAAACTCAAACACGTTTTTGTTGGTCCCCTCTGGCGAACCAGCTTGTCTCACAGGCAGCAGCTCTGTGGTACAACTTGTCCTGCAGATCTGGGGCTTTCAAAAGGAGAAGCCAGACTCCCTCACAAATGTGCTGGGAACATGGTATGAAGAGACTCGTCCACCAGTGAGAATGCTAGTCCGAATCGCGGTCTTGGCCGGGCATGTCAAAGGCTGGCTTCAAGTTCTCCCACGCACCGTCGACATATTCCCTACCCAAAACCTGTCAGTATTGGTTATGCGTCAAAGATAAAAGAAACACCAGCGCACTCACTTATTACTCCTCACGATCCTCACCCCCCTCTGGTGCATAAACTCCAAAAATCTCTTCTTTGTCCGATCACGCTTGAACTCGGCGAGCATGTCTCCCTTTTTGGGTTGCAGATGCGCCTTGCGCCGAATGATCACCCTGTGGCTGCCTGGGCCGTAGACAATCTCCTCGCAGTCCACAGTCCGGAGATGGAAGTTGTACGGCTCCTTGAACACGGCCCACTTGGGGGGGCGGAGCTGTTTGAGCACTTGGTGTTCGCAGTAGCCGGGGTGCGCGTCGTCCACCCAGTGCCAGTATTGAGTCACCCCCGGATTCGTCGATACCTCGGCCGTCTTGATTTGATTCACCCGCCAGTCAATCTGCTCGAGCCGGTCATCGGAACAAGAGTCTACATCGGTGAATCCGTGGTAGTAGAGGTCCGGCGTGTTGCTTGGATCTACAGTGGACGTAACGCGGATCTTTTTCTTTGCCTGCGGCGGCGGGGGGGTGGCATTGGCTGCCCGGATCAGAGGCATGCCCTCGTCGTCCGAGTCGGCTATAGGAGCAGAAGGGGGGTTCCCAGATCGCGAACGTGGCCTTGGTTTGTGATCAAGTCCTGCTGGCTTTCGAGGGGATGAACGTGGGCGAGGCTCCGGCTGCTGCGGCTGAAGTTGCTGCGGTTCAGGTTCAGGTTCTGCATCCTCCTGTTTGGGCGGGATTGGCGCTGCCTTGGGCGTTGCGTGTGGTTCCTTCCGCTTCAACGCCCTTGGCGTAAGTTTCGAACCGTTGTCCTCCTGCCCAGGAGTCTGAGTTTTAGGCTTGGTTGCTGACTTGTGCGGGCGACCAACACTGACAATTCCATTCTTGGCCCGGACCTGGGCGTGCTTGGGGTCGTGGTAGAAACTAGCTACTGTCGAAGCCAAGTTGAAATGGGGGCCCTGCTCCCGATAAATCTCGTAAAGCCTGTGACGCATCCATTCAGCCGGTGTCATGCCAAGGTCCATTTTGGGGAGGTCCTCCATCAAAGTGCTCGCCAGGCGGTATAGAGTGTTGTACTTGATAATCTTTTTGGTGTCCATCCACGCCTTTCCAACAAGCTGGTAGGGATGTAGTTCGCCCTCCTCTAGAAACTTGAGTGTCAGTTGGCCCCTATTGATCTGTCGCTGAGCTTCATATTTCCGGTGGTCCTTGATTCCCTGACTGTCCATCTCCTGAAATTTGGTGGTCCACTTTTCAAGCTCCTTTCGAACGTGAGAGGCAATATCCGAATCCCAGTCTTGCTCCCAATACGGATGATCGGGAGATATTTTGGCCAGTGGCACACCAGCCATAAACGGAGGCTCCGTGTACACCACGCCGTCATCTTTCAGACAAAGGTTTTCCTTGGTGATCTCTGGAAGGGACGCACGACTTGGTTCAGCCGGTTCAGGCGAGCCTGCATGTGGGGTACCTGGATGAGAGGGCAACTGTACACGTGAGGTGGGCAATGATTTTCGGCCGGCCTTCTTGACGGGAGGCGCGGCTTGATTTTGGGCGGCATCGGCTGTATCCTTGGCAGAAGCGCTGTCTTGCTGGTCCCCTGATGGGCTGTTTATAGCGGTGAAACTGGAACCGAAGGAGGGTTTGCTGATGGCAGTTGATATTGTTGCCGGTGTTGGTTCTAGAGCTGAAGCCGGAGCCGAAGCCGCAGCCGCAATCAGGTCCGGAGCAGGGCCTGGGGCCGACGCTGTTTTGGGCCGCAAAGAGGCACCCACGCAGGCTTGCCGATTCCACTCGCAGTTGCCACATTTTGGAAAGCTATCGTCAGCATCCAAAATGATGCACTCTTCATACGGTCCATTGTGCTTCGCGCAGGTATTGCAGGGTTGACTTTGAATATTCCCAGTGGCTTGGATATAACAACTCGTCCATTTTGTCCCTTTAACATCACTGACGTGGTATACCCTATCCAAATCCTCCGAGGTAAACTTGCGGCCGGAACGAATTTGAACATGGCGCTTGAGCGGAAATGCCGCTATCTTTTCGATGTTGGAAGAGGTGGTGTGGGTCAGACGACGTACTTGTCCCACCAGTCTGCCGTCCTCATCATAAACGCACAGCTTGTCATCCGACACACTAGGCGGCTGTCTAGGTGGGCTACCTTCGTGTGTAAATGTGTCGGATGGCGGTGATGGGATCGAACTAAGATCAGAAAGGGGCGAATCAGCAGTATCTGCTAGAGCCGGAGACCCATTATCGACATTCGCCGAGTCAGTACCAAGTTTGGAGGCCGTAGCATCCATTATCTGTGTAGGCGGTGACACCTCGGACTGCTTCGCTGTGATCTGAATGCCTGACATTTCCACGTCTGCTCTTTGAGATGCTGCCTCTCGAGTCTCCACTTGATCGGGAGATTTGAAGATGGTAGGTCCGGCATTCTCTTGGCCTAGAACTGTAGTCGTCTCGGTGGCAGCCTGAGGGGGGGCAGCATCTCTCATTTCGACGTCCCAGCCTTCCGTATGTGCGGAGAAAACCTCCGCCGGGGCAGGTACTCCCAGATCGACAGCTTTGCCCTCTGTCCCCTCTTTGGATGAGACGTCTGCCTCGGGACCCTCTTCGGAGGTTTGCAAAAGGGTCGGAATATCGGTTGCTCCGTTGAGGGCAGCAACGGTGACTGGTGTGGCTTGCTCTTCCGGTACTCGTACATTAAGTGATTCTGTACTTGTTACATTCTGCATCTCGGACACAGTTGGCTCTGTCTGTTGATCGGGGGTCTCAACGCTCGGGACAACAGTTGGGGAGACGGAGACGAGCGCACCCGAAGAAGCGTTCGGGTTTGGCGGTGGAAAATGTTGAGGTTGAGTAAATGGCGCCTGGTAGCCTGTTGGTGCCTGAAGGATTTGGGTTTTTTGACTTGCCGCAGGGCGGGAAGCGCCTTCGAGACGCTGCTCCTCGGCGTCGTGGTTCCTTGGAAGTGTTGGCGCCTCTAACACTTGAGCGCCTATCCTTTTAGAGACTGAGAGACCCGGTGGCTCAAGAGGACCATTATCTGTGGGCGCTTTGAGAGATGGAGGCTGAACAGGCCCGCCCATGAACATGCCCCCTGATCCCGTGGATTGATGTGAAACCCCAGGGGCGAGCTGTGGTGCCCTCAAACTTTGCATGGGCGATGAGGCAGTCGCGGCATCATCAGCCATGGCCTGGTCTAGCCCTGTCAAATTTTGATCTTGGGCTTGTCGAAGGGAGGAAGGTTTTTTGCTTTCTAGTAGAGTCAGCCGGTCTTGGTGAATCTGCTGCCACCTCATCTCCTTATCTTTTAGATCCTGCTCGTGCTTCTTGGCGAGTGCCTGAAGCTCAGCGTGTTTGCGGTGTTGCAAGGACTGGACATCGGTAACCTTTTTCTGGGTGAATGAGATCTTGCTCGCCACCTCTTGCCTCTTATTCCGGGCTTGCAAAAGAAGTTCCTCTAGCTTCGAGATGTCGGCATCGGCGGCCGCTCCTTCTTTGGTGAGGGCCGTCATTTCTTTCTGAAGCTGGAAGAACTGTTGGGTGTAGTCCATCTGTTCCTGTTCAAGGGCAGCTTTGTGGGCGGCATGGAGATCTCGGAAGTTGCGCATGTCCTCTTGGCGGACACGGTCTAATGAGGCCATCATGCTCCTGCAGACCTCTTGATAAATCTCTTCAGACATGCTTTGGTAAGCAGGAGCGAGTGCAGTGGCCTGGCTGGCCAGAGGAAGATGTGCGTTGCCATGGCCGTTAGGGTGGGCAGCGGCGGACATGGTTACTGTTTTGCTGAGGTGGACTTGAGGTGCACGGGTCGTTCAGAAATATGGCGACCGAGTGAAGCTTTTCAGCGGAGTCCCATCAAACTTGTTGTTCAGTCGCTGGCATCATGGACATAGACAAGCCTTGGAGCTAGGGCGTTGTTAGCAGGCTGCATTTCGCATTTGAGACGAAGTTGGGTTCATCCCGAGCGCGGGTAAACTCACTTGCAGAATATAGGGATCCAGCTCTCAGCGCGCAGAAACACGATACCAGGTGCTGTGGCTGCGAGTAGTATGACGATGGTGCCGACAGTCGATGGCGATGACGGCGACGATGGGAAATTGACGGTGGTGACAGGTGGCGGATTGGAACTAGGTAAGTTCAAAGTTGATTGCGAATATGAGTGTTGAGTGACTGAGATGAGATTGAAGCTTTGCGAAAAAGCCAAGTCCGATTAGGTTGCTTGCTTCTTGCTTGGTTGCGGCGCCCCCAATTAAAGCAGAAGCTGCTACCGACCTAGGTGCTAGGTTGTGGCTCGAAAACCTAATAATGTCCGCTCAATGTGGTCGGGACCTTGATCGGGGCCTGGACCTAGGGGGCGTTTTGGCGCGTCTGGGCTGTTTGCCTTGACTGCCGTGGCAATCTGTCTCGTGCGGAGAGAGATGTCCTAGATGATTATTAGGGATTGGCAGTCACTGGAGAGTCTGCCACTGGAGAGTCTGTCACTGGAGAGTCTGACCTGACAACTGTTGTTAAGCGCGACTGCCGGGGTATCGGGGGCATCCATGGAGGGATCAAGGCGGGCGCACGTGCCCCCGATCAAGCTGGCCTTCCAACTCTTTCTCGTCTGACATGACATGGTCCAATTTCATACATAAGTCGTGGTCAAACTCCTGATAATTAAGGTAGGCAGGTAGGTAAGTTTGATGCATATACAGAGAACAAGCTATGTAGGAACAAATGATGCTCTGCCAACACAACCACGTAGCTATTAGTGTAAGTCGCCTTCCCCTCATCCATGCTCAAGAAATATCATGTCCCGCTGTATAGTAACGCCCCAAGACTGGAAAAGAACCTTCACAAAAAAAGCCAACACGCTGATGCCAAGGCAACTCTTTGCAGCAAATACAAAAACAAAAGAAAAGGGGACATTGCATTCGAGACTTCATTTTTGACAAGGAGCAAACACAAAGACCAACCAACCAACCAACGTCCCTAAACCCAGACTGTTGATCTTCAGTGCTATGGGGATTATTCCCCCATGCTTCAACATTCGCTAGAGACCTTTGTAGGACAAGAAACACCCCCACCTCCCTGCGCCCAAGGCATCTACCTTTATTGGTACCGGGAGAGCCTGTTCGGACTAGACGAATAGTGCTGGTTCGGATGAGAATCATAGGCACTCGACTGGCCATATGGATCGTCGTGGAAAATTTGTGTGGCCCGACGTTGCTGCAGGTCGTCTTCGGGCGAGGGTCCCATCAACTCCTTGACCTCCCAGTTGTTCATTCTCGTGCCCACCGAGAACTCCAGGTCTTCCTTAGTGATGGAATCCCAATACTTGTACACCATCATGACGGCCAAAAGATTGCACGTTGTCGCAAAGAACAGTCCATCCATATAGTGACTGACAGAATTGCAAATCGGCCTGCTGAAGGCATAGAGAATGACCTGGCCAATGACGAAGAAGAAGACGCCAAACGCGATATCGCCCAGAGGCCACCGGTCCTGAAGCGTCCGAGTGACGAGAATGATTTGCAGAACCACGTAGACGAAGAGTTGGATGGCGTTGAGAAGGTAGAGCACCACAAACAAGCCGATAGTGTTGGTGGGACCAAGACCAGCCCACGTCATGAAAGTTGCGAGCGCCACCAGGAACGAGATGACAAAGGCAGCGGCAGAGCAGAGGCGCATCATCCAGAGCGAGAGCGGTGTCCCATCCTCGTATAATTGAAATCCGACGAAGCCATTGATCAAGAGACATGTCACCAAAGCGGACGTGAGACCGGCCTGAACAGCGACGAAGTAGGGGTACGGTGCCGATCCTGGGGGTATCACACCCGCGTCAATGCAGAGGGAGAGGAAGGTGAGGAGCATGTAGAGGTAGAAGAAGCTCGTAATTTCTTTCCGACCTGTTGGTTTGCAAAACCTGTCAGTTGCCCAGTCTTTGAACTCCAGAATTCGGACCCAAACCATGAGAAATTCACATACCAACTGCCGTGAATTTTCCCCGAACGTGCAGGATCATGGTTACAGTCATGATCAAGGCAACAATGTGCATGGCACTGGCGGCGCCTTGGAAAATGATGGTATTTGCCAGCTCAATATTCCGTGAGAAACAGTCAGGTTCGATGCCCACGCCGCTTGCGATGGAGGTTATTGGGCCGACTGAGGAGCATAGTGGCAGCGGTGCCATGCGGCAGATGCTGGTGAAGTCCCCGAAAGTCATCCCGGGTGATGGAGGGGGCCGGTGAGGGCCTCAACGGAGGGAGATTCGATAAAGGTTGGAGGGGACGATTCAGAAGAAGGAGAGGAGCGTGTTCAATCTGTGGATATTCGAGGATTTCAAGGCGGAGGGTGGGGATGGAGGGGTTGGGAATGGTTGCGATGGGCGACGGTCGGAATGTGATGGTTAAGGTAACTCTGTTGCGACGAAGGATGTTGAAGACTGGGTGGAGATGGTTATGGATGGCGATGGCGGATGGCGAAAAGGCTGAATCGAATACAAACGACTGAAAAACTGAACGAAGGTGGGATGGGTTCAACGAATGTGGTGCGAGGCTGGTAATGGGTCGTCAATGTCTGGACATGGTGGTGCTAGCCCTATGCTATGGTTGCTCCGCCGTTGGATGCGCGCGATGTTGAGGCCGGCAAGCAGAAGGGACGGGATTGCGTTGCCAGGGAAAAATAGGAGGGCTGCCGTCGCCCAGCCTCCCGTCTCGCTCCATCTTCCAGCTGACGTTACGGCACAGCGATGGGTCCGAGCGCCCCACTTATGCAACACGGAATTGTTTCGCCAAAATAGCCTCTTTAAGGTATTCTGCCTCCCCATTGGCCCGGAATTCCATCAATGTCTTGTTCATGTTGCCAAACAAACATTCCAGACAAACCTGATCTTTGCAACCTCTCAGTATTTTCGATTAAACTACTACTTCATGGCAGAGTCTATCCCACATTCTGCACATTTTAACGTATTCGAATTTTGCAATAGAAACACCGACATTACCTACGATCGGAATCCTGAAACTGTGAGTACTGGCTTGATTAAAAGTCCATTTTTTACACTTCTAAACATGAGGTGGTTTCTACAATTCTACTTGAACAAAAATCAAAACTCAACCCAAATATTTCCGGTCCTCTCCAGAATGCATGTACCTTGTTCAAGACAAAGTAGCATTATCTCCCTAGTTTCTTGGTCCACCGTTCTATAACATGACCAGTGTGCCTCTTCTTCCCAGTGACCCTCTCCTTCAATATCTTTCCCTTATAGTTACTATATCTCCGGACTACACTTGTTCACTCTCATGTCCGGACCCTTTTCCTCCCCTCTTCGTTCGCCCCGTCACTATCAGCCTGGTCGCCTCGACCTCTTTTCCTCTTGTTAGGGACAAACTTGCCATAGGCTTCCTCAGCAATGCCCCCGAACATTGGCTCCTCCGATCACTTTGGCTTACAATCTTCCGGGGCTTTGATGAAAATGCTGTATTTGTCGTGGGTTGGGATTGGGCAGCATGAACATGGTGGGCGCGGTTGATGCCGGCCTGTCTAAGCCTCTCGTCTACCTGTGTCTCCACCCACGCCCTTCTTCACTCTTCTGCCCTCCGCATTTCAACTTCCGCCCAGTACCTCTCTCTTGTCTGTATCCACGCCTCTCTTTTCCTTATCCATTCCTCTTCCATTCTCACCCGCATCTCTTCTTCTGCCCTCCTCCGCATCTCTTCTTCTGCTCTCCTCCGTATATCTTCATCTACCCTCCTCTGCTTTTCTTCTCTTGCCCTCCTCCTGTAGTATTCCTCCTTCGGCTCCCTTCCTCCCTGTCGTCTCCACTCCTCCCCAACTCGTCGAGCCCATTCTCTTTATTTCTCTTTGTTCGGCGTCGTACCTCTCCACCCAAGCCTCATGGCGTCTCTCCCCAACCCTCGTAGCCAGTTCCCCGTAACTCATAATACCTTTTTAATGTCTCGCGCAGCCTGTTTCACGCCTCTTTTTCTTGTCGTAAAATTTCTTTGTCCCGCTTGAAGGGTGTAGTCGAGGGTCCCGCAGTCGATGATGAAGAGCTGGTCGAGTTACCAAGACCTGACTAGGTGACCAGTCGATTGAATTCCAGCACCAGCTGAGACCGCTCACTTTCCAACGCTTCTAGTTCCTTCCGTGTGATCTCAATTGATTTCTAGTACGCCGCAGAGGCCGTTGTCGGATCTCGCTGTCTTCACTGGTATAAGAACAACTTGGCGGTTCCATTCAGCCTGTGCTCTCGATTTGCTGTAGGCGACTGTGGACCGATTGATCATATTGGGCTCGCGAGGTATCATTAGAAAGGACCTCATGGGCGTCGTTGATCTGAGAAAGATGTGAGTTAGTACTTGGCAAATATAATGTCGACTGAGAAAAAGGCAATGAGGTAGGTACTTTCTGAAACTTTTCAGTCACATCAAGGTCAGCGGCTGGGCGCTCGTCCGGGTTCCAAGGAGCGCAAGCCGCCTGTACGACTTCTTGATCTCCTCTCTGGTAGCAGAGAGTTTGATCTCTAGGGTGGAGTAGTAACGCAAGTCGACAACGGGAACTGCGGCTCGGGACATGTTGCAGGCTATGGCACTGTGAACTGTAGATGATCGCAATGAGGGAACAATTATCCTGGTGGTGTTGTTGTCGCACAAAACATACTGGCGGAGCTTGAGATCTAGGTCGCGTTTTGGGTGGTTGCAGAGAAAGCAGCGACAGATGAGTTGCGCAGTGAAGGTATTGGTGAATTTCAGGCAGCGAATTTTGAAGTAAACAGGTGAATTTCCAAGGACATACCGCCCAGTTGTGGGGAGCAAGTCTGAAATTCATCCCAGCTTTGAGGCCATGAAATTTGCCCTGCCGACGAGGTTGCTTCCTCACTTGCTCCCACTTGGCTTTCAAACAGACCAGTGACATCATGTTGGATCGCAAAGACTGATCACAAGAAGTAGGAAATTCCCAGTGAAATAGAATACATAGAATCAACTATCTAATAGGGATGGGGTCTTTGGCCCTGCCCTTGACATCCTCCATCCGGCGGTAGATTCATGCCGTGCTGAAGGACACTGTTGCCGCGGGAAGAAGATGATGAGTGCTAGGCCTAGATGACGTGTGGTACCTTGCAGTACACGCATCTCAACATCACTATCTCCACGTCGTCGTCATCGTCACTTGCTTCTTTGTCGTTAGATGCTGGTTCAGTTGGGCGGCTGTAGGCCAGCTCTTGTGTCTGGTTCCAATAGAATGGTCTTGACACTGCTTCCTCCAGGTGAATTGACGGATCCGGGTGGGCACAGTAATCTCCATTCTTGGCTTGATTGCAGTGAACCGGGGATGGCTTTTGGGCTGTTGTATGTTGAATTGATTCCCGCCTTGATCTAATCCTTCTGATGGCTTTTGGCCTGCTCTGCTAACCAAGGGCTCCTTCAGCTCGCACTCCAGCTCGAGCTTGGAGTGCTCTTCCTTCAAGCTAGTGATTGTCGCCTTCGACTTGCTCCATTCGCTTTTCTGCTTCTTGCTTAGGGCCGAAAGCTTGTCGCGTTCTTTTTTCATTATCCTCTCGATGTGGCAGAGTCGGCTGGATGGTCTTATCACAATGATTCCACGCCCTGTCGTCGGATAGAATCTCGTATGCATTGTGAATCTGGAGATTGTTGATTAGTGCAAGTAGAAAGACCATCCATGAAGAACGCAATGTGATACCTTCTTGAACTTTTCGCCAGGCTGGTGCTCGAAGAGCGACTGCTGCTTATCCGGGTGCCAAATCAACGCCAGCTGTCTGTATGATTTTTGATCTCGGCCTTGGTCGCGGATGGTATGATTCGAGAGTCGTGTAGTAATGCAGCTCGGCTACAGGCACCGCAGGCCGCGGCATGTTGAGGATTCTACGATGATAGTTTGATTTATTGTACTAATGCTCCTGTTCCGTGAGTGCCTATCTGCCTACCTGGGTACCTAGCGACCTTATCTACGTATCCACAATGCATCTTTGGGTTCAGTCCTCATCAGACTCAGACCTTGTTGCTTGTGTCAGGTTTCTTGGTGTTACTAGCAGTAGACCTGGGGGAGCGAGCGCCCAAGCAGAATTGAAAAAAGTGTTCATATTGTCAAACTCTAGGAAGAACTACTCCCGAGAACAGAAAATCTGTCTAAACCCAACCAACTGTGGCCCGGCCCACAGGATCGAAGCTCTAAGAGCAACCTTACTACCTACCAATCCTCCGAGAGCAACTCATCCAAGTCCTTGTTGACGCGCTTTCTTCCCCTCTTTTTCGGCGGCTCACAAATGCTCGCAGCGGTCCGAGTCCGTTTATCAACGCTGGGCTGGTCGATTGCTGGACCAGCATCTCGTCTTCCCTGCTAATCCTTCGACTAAAGCAGCACTCCAATCGCCAAGTTGTTGGTAGTCTCCTTGACCTTCTGAAAGCTCGTCTCAAGTATGCCCATACTGTTGTTGTAATCCGACACTACCTTCTTGAGCTTCGTGTTCTCGGCGCCAAGTGTCTTGAGTGTCATGTCCTTGCTGATCAGCTGAGCCCTCGCAGTATTCAGGAGGGTAGCTGTGTTGGCCAGCTTCAAGTTTGCCTTTCCAGCTGCATAGTCCGTTGCTTCATCACTGTTTCCCTCGCAGCATATACAGCACTGACTACCTGGCAACGTAGCAGTTCCTCCCTAACACTCGTTAGCTCTGACAATGCAGCCTCAAGATCTCTCTCCTTCCTTTTCAATGACATGACCCCGATTTCGGTCTTTATCTGCTCAAGCTCCTTTTTAAGGGTCATTCGATCCTGGCCTGCATGCTTATCCCACCCATTTCCCAAGCCTCAGAGTCACCTGTGAGTTCGTATCTCAAATTGTTACAGTGAGTCGTGCTGGAGTTTAGACTTGTGAAGGCAGCTAGCCTGCTTTCTTCCAATGAAGCGGCTGCCGCGGCAGCAATTTGGAACCGTTCCTTAGCTTTGTTGAGCCCGCCGTCTCTGCATATCCGAATGTCGCTTGGGGTGCGACCTGAAGAAGGACTCTTGCTGTTTGTGATCAACTTGATAACACTGCCTAACTCGAGTTGAAGGTGGGTTTGAAGATCTTCAAGAGCCGAAAGCTCTGTCTTCTGCACTGTGTCGAAGTCGGTTTCACAGGCCAGGCAAGACGTGATGCGTTCTATTCTGCACTCAAGCCACCGCATGTAGGTCTGGAGGACTTTATCATCGTATGACGAACGCTCCTCTGGATCAATCAGGACGTTATAGGCATTTTGAAGCTGTATCAGAATTAGCATGCTATCCAATGTTTTCTCTTTCCACAAGCAGTTGGCTCCCCAGCATTGACGTACCTTTTGGAACTCTCGGGTCGCTCTGGCTTGGGGACTCAGATTTTTTTCCGGATGATAACGAAGACAGAGACTTTTATAAGCTTTCTTGATTTCAGCTGTGTCGGCTGTCGACAGGATTTCAAGCGTGGCGTAAAATAATCGTAGGCGGATCATTTTAGCATTTTCCCACCCCGATGAGTCCATCTTCAGGGTGTTCTGATGGAAGAGAGATATTACCTTCTAGAATGATTCGTGGTGAGAGAAAAAGCCGCGAGCAAAGGCGAAGGAGCTGTCGGTCAAATTTGTTGACCTGCTTCAGTGAAATTGCAAGCTAGCTGCCAGGCAAAGAACATATTTGATAGATGAAACCAGGAAAGAAGTTATAGACAAGTATGGTACCTTTTCAGAACGATGAAGTCGCAACTGCCGTTGTACCTATTGTCTTGACCTCAGCTTAAAAAAAGAAAAGAAATGGAGAACTGCAGCCCAAAGAAGGCCTTGGTTAGAAGCCGTTCAAAAGCATTGGCTTCCTGTACCTCTAATTATAATGTTCCTCGGCCGCTCATTCCATATCAAGTTGCCCATTGATGTATGGTACCGCCTTCTTCCACTTCCAAGTCACTGTCGGCATCTGAAACCAAATGATATATTATGCCATCCTCCTACATATGTAACACATTGAGGTGTATGATAATGTTGAGTTTGTTTTTCTATTTAGTGAAAGCTGGAATCTACTCCTTGAAAGATCTTAGCCTAGAGTGAAAGTAAAGTACAGTAATACAATATATATATATATCGCTGTATGTATTGTAGCTAATTCATATATGAGTTTCACTTCATTTATCAGCATCTGCTCGTAAAAGGACCAACTTTAAATGGCGGAATTATCTGACCTTTGAATTATCCAAAACCCAGATAATGTTTTGATTTTAAAAAAGCCAAACCTGCATATCTTGAAAATCATGGATTGTCTTCAATCAAGAAGACCAAAATACCGTATACAGATATTCCACAATCCAAAAGGCATCCCACATCATGAGAAACCCTTAGTAGAACTATCTATTGCATTGCAATATGAACCTATATTGCTTACCTTAGTTTAATGTTCGTCTATAACCTTAAAGAACCTTGAAGTTATCTCAGGTACCTGAGTTACACGACAGATATTCTAAGAGAGCACACAAACCTAGAAAGAAAGAAAGAAAAGAGCTCAACGCTATGAACTTAATTGCAACATAGCAAACATGAATAGACACCCAATCGAAAGTTTCCATCGCCCCGAAGGGGTGGGGAGTTGCCATCGGCCGCTGGTGATGTTGCCAAGGTGGCTGGGGAGGCGGAGGGTGTCGGAAGTTTGATCCATGAAATGAAGAAGATCTCGCCCGCTGATAATGCTGTTCCTGGCCAAGCGGTGGCCTGGTAGAGCTGTAGGATGGACGAGGAGAGAAGGTCGGTAGGGCTTCGGATGACCTCTGTCGATGTGAGCGTGGTGGCGGTGTGGTGGGCGATGGGTTTGGAGGATACTGAGAAACTTCATACTGCGACGGACGCCCTTGTGACATAGTTTGAGGACCACCATGAAAAGAAAGCTGGCTTGATATCTGTGCTGTTTGACTGTCCTGCCAGCGAGGGTTGTGTTCCTTTTCCAGCTCTGCGCATTCCTTCTCTGAGCTCCAAACCTTGTCCAAAAGGACGTCCACCTCCTCCTTCAGTCTTTTCCAGTTGGTTTCGGCGTCTCGCATGTTCGCAGTCGCCTTTTGGTGGTCTTGCTTGGCAAGAGCGAGGTCTTGGACAGTTTGAGGGGGCATCTCGCCTGTCGAAGCATGTTAGGTATCACTTTGAGGAGGTTGGACTGGCTCGTCGCTGTCATCATCGCTGATGACAACAAAAGCCTTCGCGTCGATAGTACGCCGTTGTGCAACATCGTAGGCCCGTTGCTTTTGTTTCAGCCGAAAGGTGAACGCTTCAAAGAGCTGCCGTCTATAGTCGACAGTGGGCTGTACCCTTGCCGAATCCCGTTGTACACGATCAAGGAGCTCGGCATACCTGCGCCGCACCTGCTCTGTCCTCGACAGCTTGGTGGCGATGGTCTGGTCATAAGTATGCCTTGCTTTGGGGTCAGAGAGAATCTCGTAGGCTTGCTGCAGCTATCAAACAGTTAGTACCTGGTACCATGCGGCATCTCTGGGAAACAGGACATACCTCCTGAAAGTCCGCTGTGGCAGCGGCAGAGTTGCCATGCTTGTCGGGATGCCCCAGGCGAGCCATTCGATGGTATGCCTTCTTGACGTCAGCAGAAGTCGCATCTGGGCGAACTCCAAGCATGTTGTAATGCTGGAGTCTTTTGTTTGGTGAAGACATTTTCGATGTTGGAGCCGAAACGAGGGCGGTCTCAGTCGCAGTCCCAGGTGTGACGTGGTGGGAAAGAAAAAGATTGAGAGAAGAAGGTCGCTTCAGCAACCGACATGATTTTGAGGTTGCGGGAGGGTGCGGCGAAAGGTAATGTAGTCGCGTTGCAAACTGGAATCATGGCCAAAGACTTCAGCGAAATGGTGTGCAAGTTGCTGGGGATGAATTCGCTACGGTGCAAGAAATTGACAGCACAATAAAAACTAACCTTGACAATAATCCAGAAAAAAAGTAGGTAAGATAAATTAGTCCTGCTTTTCAGGCCGGGCAGTCACCCCACTCGTTGCGTTTGACACCAACTGCAGCTCCAGGCACTTGACAAACGCACCTCTGGTTGCTGTAGCTGTCTATCTCTTCTTTTATTGCTTGATCTTGTCATTGCTAGCTACCTGATATTGTTCTCTTCTTATTTGCTGAAAAGCTTGGAAAAGTCCTGCTTTGCCAGAGATTCCTCCACCGTCGTGATCGGGCAATCGATGCCCGCCTAAATTTATCTGGTCAGTATTTTTCTTCCACATTTGCAAGCCAAAGAAAGCAGGGCTCGTTCTCACCTTTTGGATATCCTCAGCTGTCAACAGCTCCATCCCACCATCGTAACCCGGATCGGACGAATACGAATACATGAGAGCAACCTCCAGTCCACAGGCCTTGTCAGGAGTCTCGGCCACCATCTCGTCAATCGTCACCTCCTTATACTCGATGGTGGCCCCAGTGACCCGACCCCACGCAGCCGCCCAATCCCTGAAGCTCAGATACTCCCCAGCCATGTAGGCCTTTCCAGGCGGCATCTGGGAGACGGCATACACAAAGTTGCCAGTGTCACGGTTCACGTCCAGCTGGGGAACCAGCTTGTCTGGGTTACAGGGGAAGCGCATCTGGAAGCTCCCATCGGATTGCTACCACGATCATCAGTATTTCTCCTTCTTCGGACCGACGAGTGGTGGCTCACCTTGGCAAAATAGGAGTCGGGCAGGATCTTGTGACTGGTGGTGAAGAAGCCGGTGTGAATACACGACATCTTGGCCGCCAACTCGGGATACTTGGGAACAACATAGTCGGGGAACACATCGGCCTTGGAGTCAAAGTGGTATAGGTCCTGGAACTTGCCCTTGCTGCACTTCCGCGCGCTGCTCAGGGTCGATACTAGGAAACCGTTATCCACAAGAGTGTCAACCACAGTGGCCGCAGCGTCGGCAATGTTTTTGCCCTGCTGGACCTCAACATCATAGGCGTACTTGCGGCAGGTGATGCCGAGCTCCTCCGCCTTGGCCCGGCAGTCAGGGCGGAAGAAGGGCTCCCAGTACTGTGTCACGCTGAAGATGAGGTTGGCGCCCTTGAAGGCCTTCTTGAGAGACTCGACGTCGTCCAGCTCGGCCGCCACTACTTCGGCCCCAAGCTCCCTGAGGGCCTGTGCTGCGGGCGACGAGACATTGCGGGTCAAGCCGCGAACGGCGTATTGCGGGTCCTGGAGAAAACGGCGGGCAACAGCACCGCCCTGGTTACCGGTGGCACCCAACACCACGATGAGCTTTTTTTGAACGTCGGCCATGTTGAAGATGGGGATGAAACGAAGAGAGAGGGGGATAGAGAGAGCAGTGTCGGTAGGTGATCAGTCAGATCAAGAGACAGGAAGCAGGAGATAAGTCACAAGCCAGGACGAGCAAACAAAGATATCTTTAAAAGGGCCCCCCGGCCGATGAACAGGTTCATTTCCAGGTTCCAGTCCGCCGGTTCAAGGAGGGGGCCCGAATTAAAGAAGCAATCCACTTCGTCTTCCGTTTCCAATCATCTGTCAAGACCCTCCTTCCCCTCTCTCGAGTCCTGGGCGTAGGTATTCCCTCAGTGCCTCCCCCTTTGGGCCCCTGAAGAAGAAAGGCATCCTTGGATCGTCCTTCACGGTGGCCCTCGACATGGGAGCACACTTCCCGCAACAGGCAACGGTCCCCGAGTGAGAGGGACATACTCGGCTCGGTACAAACCAGAACTTGGGTAGCATTTTGGGTGCGGCCTGTGATGTGGAACTCGTCTTCTTGAGTGGAGCTGTGTGATGGGATGTGGTGAAATGATAGCGCGGAAGCCGGCGCTCAGCTGGCAGCTGCTTATGCGGGTGTAGCGCGTGGGGACATGCAGCTAGCGGAGGTTAGCGGAGGCTGGCGGAGCAAAACACCCCCTGATCCGGGATGGCGGGCCCTTGGTTCGTCTCGGCAGGTGGGAACGGCGGGGCATCAGACCTTACTGTTGGGACCACGGCCAGCTGGAACCACGCAGCCAGGAATTTGTCCAAGGGAAAAAAAATACGCAATCCGCCTCCCAAGCGAGCTCATGAGGCCCACGAGCCCAGGGGTTCGGGTACAAACGAGAAACAACACATGTCTGGGTCGGCCAGACCAAAGAGGGGCTCTCGGAAGGGGAAGGGGCCCATATGAATTGGGTCCGCCGTCTGTCCCAAGTGTTCGTCCCCCCGATACCTTGCTCTCCCGATCCTTTCGGCAGATCATCGCCGGCCAGACAAACCTGAAGACAAAGAAGTAACGCTGCCAAACTGGGGTCCCACGAGTTTCTCACTTTCTCCCCATCCTTCGTGCTAGAGCTACGCCATTCCAATGTCTGATAGCCCCGCAAAACCCGCTGCTAATAGCGGGTCTGGCTCTGCCGCGGCCTTTGGGAAGCCGCCGGAGTCACCAACAGCATCAAAGGATGTGACAAGTCCAGGGGATTTGCAGCAAGGCCCTGCCGATGAACCAGACCACCCTCACCTCGAAATCGATGTACGTTGATGCCAGATGCTCACTGCTTCCGTCCTTCGAAACCTGCATGCCGGTAACTAACGCGACTCTTTGCGTCCTTGCCTGCAGCACGACGAGGACGCCGAAGACAACTATGATGCCGACTCGGCTTACGTCTCCCTAGACGGCTCATCCCGCACCGGATCCATCACCTCGTCCATCACAAACTATGTCTATGAGAACGGTCGTCGGTACCATGCCTATCGCTCGGGGCAGTATGTCTTGCCCAACGACGAGGACGAACAAGAGCGCCTTGATCTCCAACACCATATTTGGCTTCTCCTGCTCCATGGAAGCTTGTACACGGCGCCCTTGAATGTTCCAGACGAGTCGGATTCCGGCAGCGAGTACAGGATCTTGGATCTCGGCTGCGGCACCGGTATTTGGGCTATGGATATTGCTGACCAGCACCCTCGTGCGTCTGTATTTGGCGTTGATTTGAGCCCCATTCAACCCGAATGGGTGCCCGGCAACTGCCGCTTCCACGTCGACGACTATGAAGATGACTGGACGTACAGGCCAGACGAGGCGTTCGACTACATCCACGGGCGTGCCCTCGGCGGTACCGTTGCTGACTGGGGTCGTTTCTATCGCCAAGTGAGGACGCACCTCAAGCCAGGCGGCTACTGTGAAATGCAAGAATACGATGCCTGGATCTTCAGCGACGACGACAGCTTCGACAGGGCGCCTTGGACCAAGGAATGGGTAACCAAGCTGGATGATGCCAGCAAGATGTTTGGCAAGCAAATCAACGTGGCCAACCGCCACAAGCAATGGATGATCGATGCGGGCTTTGAAGACGTCCAGGAGAAGGTCATCAGGGTAAGAGCGGCTCCCTGCTCGCGACGTTGACGTCGTTGTGATACCTGATCATGCTTACTAACATCGGCGGCGGCATGGATAGATTCCCATTGGACCCTGGGCCAAGGACCCTCATCTGAAGGAGTTGGGCCGCTTCGAGCAACTGCATATGCAGATGTCGGTGGCCTCTCACACCCCTGCACTCTTCACCCGCGTGCATTCATACACCGAACAGCAGTGCCAGGTCCTGATTGAGGGCGTCAAGCGGGAGTTCCGCAATAGAGATCTGAGACTGATCACTATCTACCGCTTCATCAGCGGGCGAAGTCCTGGCCCCCCTCCCCCGGAGCTCTGATGAGGCCGACATGACGGAGTTGACAGATACGAAGCATGATGTGATGCACTGATGATGGATGATGTGAGTGGTCTGTGCATTTGCATAATATTTTCGCATAAGAGTGGATAATTTAATTGTGCAGCCCCTTTTTGCCCCTGTTCCCCTCCCGTGTTATGTTCTCTTTTCTCTGCTGCTGTTGATGCTTGGACAGCGAACGGTCATCCATTTCTCTTCTGTTGTAAAATCTCGGTTTCTCCAACTGGGTAAGACTTCCATTACTTCATGACATACCCCAAAAAGATGACTGAATGCATATGCCGCGGGCTTTTTGTTGGAAGCGTAAGCACATGGGGCAAGATCTCCTTTTGGAGTCGTGTTGTTTCGCCCACACCATTCAGTCAGCACGTTGAAGATGCCGTCAAGGTGGCATAACTTTACGGATGGCAAGATAAACTTGCATGCACACCTTCGGAGTCAGCAATGAAGAGAAGCAACACTGCCTTATTTAGTGACCACCATCAGGATATTGACCAATAGAGTTTTGGCTTTGTACCTTGATGTTAATAAGTGGTAGAATAATAGAGCAAGTTATTTGGTTTGTTTGATCAGATCAGGTCGTTTTCTCGAGGAATAACAACTATTGTGTTCTGTGGGTTCTTCTAAGAGATATAACTGTCAATCTCTGAGTGCTCATGCTGGCCAGGTCAGCTCTCTGGAATGATAGTTTTCAAGCATAACACAATGATCATTCTAGGGGACAAAACACTTTCCCTCGCAACCACATCCCCAAACAGCTCCGACTCCTCTTCCGACCCAGAAATTCCATAGTGGTCACCGTCAGAAGAAAAGTCCGCCCGCCGCAAAATCGACCACACCGTCCTCCCGCAAACGCACACGTCGAGTAGCCGTCTTTTTATTGGCATGTTTGGCGGGAATGCTCTCTCCACTCTATTGGCGTCTGGGATTTTGAAGCTGAGTGGTCGTCATGGGTTGAGAGATTGGCAGTGGCTTTTCTTGCTGGAGGGGCTGTTTACGTTTTTGTGTGAGAGGGTTGTTCTTTTTCTTGTTGCCTGGGTCACCTGGGGAGAGGAAGCCGTTGGTCGGGAGGGGTCTGGTGGTATTTAGTGAGAAAGATCGGGAAATCCTGCAGGGCAGGTTGGTGAGGGATGGTGATGGGTTGGATTTGACAGATGGGAAGCCCAAGGGCCATATACCGCTAGCTGTGATGCGGAAGACGGTGAAGCATTGGAGGAGGTGGCTGCATTTCGTGTCGACGTTTTGTATCTTTTCGACTTGGTCACCGTTGACGACGTGTACGCCGTCTATTATCATGTGAGCTCCCTTTGGTGACCTTGGAAGCCGACACGGAATTTCTCACCAACTGACAGACTGTCCTGACAAACAGAAGCTTTGGCTTTGATAGGATAACTGCCAACGCCCTCGCCGCCGTCGAGGCTTCCCCAGCTCCTCTGTTAGCATTTACACTGGCCGCCATTAGCGACGCAACCAACAAGCGAGGGCTGACTGTCGCTGCCGGTTAGCTATGCTATCTCATAGCCTTGGTAGCTGGGAGTTCGCTGCAGGCCGGTGTTGGTACATGGAGCCGTTGGGGTTTGTGGACAGTGATTAATGCATTTGCTGTCGGATATCATCCGGTTCATAACACCTGGCTCCAGCTCAACTGCCACGACTCTCAAGAGAGAGCATCAGCATCGCCATGTGGGTGATGAGCGCTAACACTGGAATGATGGTGGGGACGTGGTAATACAGAGCCAATGACATATCAAGCGGTTACCACACTGGCCTACTGATTCAGACCGGCATGGTGTCGCTGGGGTTGGCCGCAGCCTTGGTTCAGCAAGTTGTTGTACTTGGCTCACAACTGGAAGTTGGCGGGGAAACTGAAAGGAGTCGTTTCACTTGTGAAACAATCAAGAAAAGATGGAGTAGTCTAAGTGCCTTGAACCACGTTGTTCAAGCTTTCATTGCGTAGCTTGGATGGGGCTAATGGCTTGTAATCATGTGCTTGCCGGAGAGCCACAGCCCCCTCCTATTAGAGTGGTTGATTACCGATCCACCATATATACAGGATACAAATGAACTTAAACATGCTCTTCCTCTACCAAAACTCCAAACACCCGAAAACAGTAATGAACCGCGGGCTACCAGTCGCGAGGTCCCCCCGGCCTGCTTGGGCTTTTGTCCCACCAATTATCGCCTTTGCCTGCGCGGCATGTGTTCCTGACGCAATAGTACTCGCTCCCAACGTTGTTTGCGTTGGGAGACCAGAGAATGAAGGGGTCTCCATCAGGGACTGCTTTTTTGGAACAGGGGTATACGATATAGTTCTGGACGGTATACGCTGTGTGTGCGATCTTCTGCCACACGCAGACATTCGTGTCATGCCCCTCCTTGCCGACGCAATTGAAATTCTCTGCGAACGAGTGCGACTTTTCGACAGCAAATCCACCAGAGATCCAGCCAGCAATGGAGGCGGACGCTGTCCATGAGAAGGTTTTAGTCTCCGAAATTTCGTAGCTGATCTCGCAGTCGCCGTCGCCGCATCTTCCTTTGCTCTGCAAGATTGGTTAGCGAGGTTGGCCATAGTGAGAAGAAGAATGCAAGCTTACCGTCATTTGAACATGAAAGTAGTTCTGATGGGGGTTGCCATCGCCGACCAGTCTGGCCTCGCGGTAAGGAGGGCAGCGGAGAATGGAACCTTGCCTGGCACGCAAGGTTGGGTGTGACGGAAGTTGGTCCTGGGCCTGGACGGTCTCCAACCCCTCGTTACCAATTTCATGTTGGGCAAGCTCGAGCTGGGTGACGTTGGAGGGAGTCCCATCCACATCGCTTTGCTCTACCAAGGGAAAGTTGTCGAAACAGGGTGGCGCCGGTGTGTCGTGAGCTAACGCATCAAAATCCAGTGCCGGCAAGTGCCTGAGAGACACATGGCAGGTCACTGTGGCGGCACGATTGCTGTACATGCTCCAGCAGTCAACTTGGCGTGAGCGGTGCCCGATTGCATGGGTGCGAGATCCGACAGTGATGGTCCCAAAGGCTTCACCGTCGGCATCAACATGGATAGGCAGGGCCGAAAAGGCACCCGATCTGATGGATTTATCGCAAACACGAGCAAGAACTTGGTGTGTATCTTTGTCCAAGACAGTGAGAGCGTATTTGTTGGTGACTTTGTCATGTCGGTATCGGATGTCGATGGTGCTGACTGGGGCCCGTTCTCCAATCTGGAAGTCTTGTGGAATCGCGAGGGCCAAAGACGCCGTAGCGAGGAGGGAGGTGAGGGAGAAGCCCATGGTGACCGAGTGTCGAATGGGATGGTTGAGATGGAAGGTTGAGATGCTGCTTCAATGTCAGAAATGGGGATGGAAAGGCATCATTTTATGTCTTTAAAGCCCAATCCATAATCTTTACCCTTCCCCTGTGCGCTGGCAAGCATCGTGAATTCCTTTGGTAGATCATCCGGGCGGTGTTGGACAGGCAGTAGTTGAAGGCCGTCGGAAACTGATGCCAACCGATAGTGAGCAGTTCCCTGAGCCAGGATCGGGGATGACATGTTCGACGATGGATGGAGTTGAGATCTTGATGCCGTCTATTCATATCTTCTTGGCGAGTGCTTCACCACTCGAAGCGACTGGGCAAAAGACCAGCCCCTGCTACCGTCAGCGGCTGACTGATTTCCAGTCCAGTGGGTGGAAGCCTGGCACACACCCGCCCCGCCCCACTTGACCGGCCACACTTGCGCCACGAGCTTTGACCCCCACTTAGCCCTAGAGACAGAGAAGCTTCAAGGACACACAAAAATATCTCCAATGCCAGTGTCAATCCCAGATTCTGCTCACAATCACACCAAATCCTGGTAGGCACACGAGCCCGCCCGGCTAGCTCAATCGGTAGAGCGTGAGACTCTTAAGGAGTTCCTCCGTCATCTCAAGGTTGTGGGTTCGACCCCCACGTCGGGCTCAATTCCCGTCGTCTATCTTGCTTTTTGATCTTGGTCTTTTTTTTGGTTTTCTTCCTCCTTTTTTTTGAATTACGGAGGAAGGGAGGGTGTGGAACAGTTAACCGAACCTCCCCTCATGGCTTAAGCCATAGAGTCATCGCCGTGGAAGTCATCGGATCAAGTAATGGGGCAGTGGTTAAGAGGTATTCGAGGGTTCAGACACCATTTCTTAAGGTAATGATGGAATGCAGCAGGGTGGGCAATGAGCCAAGTCAAGCAAGCCGAGGCCTCGGCTTGGCTGTCTTGAGGCTCCTCAGGCCTGGCTTGCTTGACGCCATCACCAACTTAACTTAACAAGCCGAACTTAGAAATCCCCAAGTGTTTTTTCGGCCCGAGAGTATAGAGCCGGAACACTGGTTCCGGGCCCGGACCCTCCCGCCCGGAGCCTTGGCCGGAATCCTGGCTAGACTTTTGGCCGGTACCTATATATATAGGCCTAAGCGGCTTGCTAGATCTGTAAGTTAAGCCAATAAAAGGGCTTGATTTGACTTGGCCAGAAAAAAGGCCAGCTTGGCTTGACTTGCTTCCTTGACTTGACGGTCAAGTCAAGCCGGACTTGACTCATAGCCCCCCCCCCTGAAATGCAGGATGTGTTATGCATATTCATGAGTAATACCTCTTGATAACAATCGTCTCCATACCAAGAACTCATATTGCTGACCGCAGGTCGTTCTATTCTTCTGTTTGGGAAACAACACCAACCTGAGTAGAAATACTCAAATTGGGGTGATCGAGTCCTCGCACTTTTGACCATCATGCGGCCGGTATCACGCATCATAGCCGTTGAATGTTGAGTGGAAAGATTAGAAAGAACTGTTGAGACTACATGTATTTACTATGCCCCTTTCTTCACTACACTTAAACCTTTTGTTCCCCTGCTCTCCTCTTTCTTTCTGGGTCTGTGAATACCGAATAACGGCCGCTTTGTAAACATGAAAGGTTGCAGTCATCGGAGCAGGTCCTTCAGGACTAGTTACTCTGAAATATTTGTTTCTGCTCACACTTTTCTCGGCAATGAGCCATGGAAGCACTGTTATTCGAGAGCGAAAACACCATCGGTGGCACATTTCAAGCCAGGACCTATGAAGATGCCGAGGTCTGTTGAGTCTCCACGGCACACTTAACTCACAAGGCTAACATAGGCAAAATTCACAGCTTGTCAGTTTTAAGCAGCTTACTTCCTTCTCAGACTTCCGTCTCCGTGACGAGGACTCCAACTTCGTCTCTGCCGAGCGCTACGTCAAGTATCTTCACGAGTACTGCGACAAATTCAAGCTTTGGTCCCAAATCAAACTCTCCACCACTGTGGTATTGGTGAAGCCCAACATCAAAGGCAAGGGTCATACAATTACGTATTCAGCCAAAGGAACGGGGAAGCAAAAGAGTTGGACTTGTGATGCGATTGCAGCATGCTCTGGCCTGCATGTTACCCCTAACCTGCCCGAAATCCCGGGGCTGGAGGACCATGTGCCCTTGGTGATGCATTCATCCCAGTTCAAATCCCGCTCACAGTTTGGAACTAATAAGACAATCATGGTGCTTGGAAGCGGCGAGACAGGAGCAGATATAGCGTACCTGGCCGTTACCTCACCCACCAAGCAGGTTGTAATGTGCCACCGCAGTGGCTTCCATTTTGCACCCAAGGTTGGTCCGCCATATTTGGATTTTCCTGACACTCAAGAGGGCGGCATTCCCGTTGGTAATTGGTCTTTACTGACACTGTAGTCTCAGAGAAACCTCAGTCCCGTCTTGTTTTCTGTCCTTGGGGGTACACTCAATGCACTCTAACAGTGCCATTGGACAATGCCCGAGCAAGTCTCTTCGACACAGCCTATGTCCACCCTCTGTTGCGCAACTCCAATGCCCTCTGGACATTCTACGACTGGTACGTCAAAGGAATACTGTGGCTGAACACCGGAACTTCAGGAGGTTTTGACCAGATTGTCGGAGAACCTTCCCCAGAGAAGAACCATGTTAGCAAAAGTAAGCTTTTCTCCCTTTTTCAATAGCTAGACCGGGTACCTTGAGAACTCTCAGACTGATCTCTTCATTGCAGTTTTCTTCAACAAGAGCAGCAAAGCATCTCCCTACATCTCGTACCCCTATCGTCTCAACTCCAAAAGAAGTCTTGTCGACCGCATCCGCTCCGATATCATCCAGTCGCCCGTACCTTCCACCAATGGTCGACAGATTGGCTTGGCCCCTTGGCCCGAGTCAGTCTCCTCCGACGGAGAGATACACTTTCAAGACAATGGACGGCCGAAGTTTCAGAGGGTCAAAGACGGGAATATCAAGCCCGACATTGTCATCTGCTGCATAGGCTACAAGCAAACCTTTCCTTTTCTGGACAGAGATCACTACCCCACAGCAGAAGAGGCCAACGTGAGAAATATCTGGCACAACAGAGACCCAACAGTGAAATTCATGGGTTCTTGAGACCAAGTCTAGGGGCGATCCCGCCGTTGGCGGAGATGCAGGCTCAGTTGTGGATCCTGAGCATCATGGTTCCAGAGAGGGTGCCTGAGTTGAGGCCGGAGGATGAGCCGCACTACAGGTTGTTATAGGGCAAGGATAGCCGGATCGGATATGGTAACGATCATGAGAGCTATATGTACCAGCTAGCATTGGATATAACTCCGCAGTTGGGTTCGCAGAGATTGTCAAGAGGTCATGGGAACGAAGGGAGTGGAGGTTGGCCATTGCTTGGGCATTGGGGGTGAATGTAAACCCTAAATTTAGAAGTCGTGGACCTTGGAGATGTGATGGACCAGAGCGTCTGTTGGAGACGGAGGTTTGGGAGACGATGTGTCGAAGGCGATGGTTCTTTGGTAAGAGTCTCCGGACTGCGGAGAACTTGACATTGAAAGTAACACCTGGTTTACAGATCATTTCTTGTTGTCTTTTCTCCCCATGGCCATATTTGGTTCTTTGAGTTTGGCTTGCTCGATTTATGCCATGCTCTATCACGCCATGTTCGACGTTGTCTTGGCTGTGTGTGAGCATGGCCCCGGGACTATACCATCTGCAAGAGTACTCTGGGTGGAAGGTAAACTGGTGTTGCACACCACTACTTCCAAAAATAGATGATAAGGACCTTTTATGTAGTCTCTGAAAACAACGCAATGCTGATCTGATTCTTTCAAGTCTTTGCGGGGCCGATGCCCAGCCAAGCGAGTCCCTCTTCGTTTTAGTGTCAGTGGAGAGAATCGCATTGCTGTCCAAATCCGTATCTTTGGCGTTGATGCTGATGGTTCTTTAGCGCAGTGCGCCTACTATGAGAAATTACGGAGTGGTACTATAGCGGCAGTCACAGGCATTTGTGTGGGTGTGCCAGGCAGTTAAGCGACTTGTCTGAGAGAAGACAAGCAGTGAGGACATCTTGTGAGTGCGGTGAAAAAATGGGCAAGGGGAATTCACATCCATCTCGAGGACCCTAGGCCATTGTGCCTCATGGCTGCGTCAGGGAGACTGCAGAGAGACTCATGTCATGCATATCTAGGGTTGGGACCCTGAAAAGGAGGCCTGCACATACTTTAGCAGATTGATAGCTTGGCGTTCACGGTCATGGGGATTGAGAGACCTTTATAAAATGGACTTCGAAGTCTTCTGGGACATGTTGCTCTTTCGAAGTCACTCTGTTCCTTCATTTTCTAGCTGTTCTCTGCCTGAACGTAGGGTTTAAGGTTGACATTCGTTCACCAACCCATCCATTCCTTTGAATATCATCTTACCTCAGTCGTTCTTTCAACCGCCAACACAGTCATGTATCTTTCTTTTGCTCTAGTTGGCGGCCTTCTCCTCGCCGGAAGTGTCATGGCCAGTCCAGCCCGTGGTGTCTCCAATAAGAATATCAAGCGTGGAGAAGATGGTGCGTGTCATGAGGACAATGTGCATCGGTGCTTCATCCAGTCCGTCGATGCTGCCAGCGCCTTCTGCACAGGTGTCTTGCAAACTACCGCCGCGATCACCGTCACGCCTACCGTGTAAGTCCGAACAGTTACTGGTATCTTCACCCAAGAACATTACTGACAAATCGATCGTACCAGCACCTTGGCCGCAACCCCTTCGCATAAAACTTGCTCCAAGAAGCCCAAGGCTACGGGGAAGGCTAAGGGGAAAGAGAGCAAGGGCAAGGGCAGAGATCATCATGGAAAGGGAAAGGAAAATCATGGGAAGGGGCATGGGAGGTTCAAGCGGCACGATAGCTGCTTGGACGCAATGTCCATCTCGCCTGATGAGGCTACCTCGGCCTGCTCTTGCATCGGCATCACAACTGTCACCGCGAGCGCTGTCACTTCATACGTCTCTGCTACCGAGTCGGCTACCTTGATCGACCCTAGAGAGACCGAGCCCTCTTCTGATCCCACTGGGACTGAGATTTCTTCCGAGTTCACTGTCGAGACGGACACCTCGGCGCCGACCGATATCACCACCATTGACGAGACCATCACATCAGCTGCCACCGATTGCCCTGCTGCCATGACCATTGTGTCCACCATCACCCAGGTCGTGGTTCAGACAACCATCCACACCGCCTCGCAAGATGTTGCCACTGTCACGGAGACCCAAACTGCCACGCTTCCTCCTGTTGTGGAGACTGTGACCGAGACAGCGACTGCGGAGACTCTTGTCTCGACCATCACCGAGGTCCTCATTGAGACGGAGACCCACACTCATGTCCAGACCGACACCCACCTCCAAACCGACACTCATTTCCACACCGATACCCAGCTTCACACCGAGACTCAAACCCAGACTCTGACTGAGACTGAGACTCTCATACAAACCCAAACTGAGGTTGAGACCCAGACCCAGACTCTGGTTGAGACCCATATCCAGACTCAAACCGCCACCCTCATCCAGACACAAGTCGAGACTGAGACTCATACCCAAATCCAGCTTGAAACCTCGATCCAGGTCTCTTCCTTCACTACAACCGTCACCTCAACCGCTTCTGCCTCCGCCTCCGCCTGCCCAACCGTTGCCGCAGCGGCGTCACCCATCAAGAATGGCAATTTCGAAGGCAACAGCCTCCGAGGATGGAACATCCTCGCCACCACTGGCAGCGGCGGAACCTCTTCCGTCGGAACAACCACCAACCACATCACCTCCCAAGGCAGACACTTCCTCCACCTCTACACCGGCTACAACGTCCACCCCCGTGGGCCGTCCAGCCTGACATACGGCCAGACCATCACCTGTGTCGCAGGTGTAAGGTACAGGCTGTACTATGACACCAAGCTCACGACTAACAACCAAAGCGGTGTCGGGTGGTCGGTCAAGGTTGGCGTTACCACGATGCACTCAGGCAATGGGGCGGCGTTTGACTGGATGCAGAGGAGCAGTACTTTTGATTGCCATGCGAACCCGACGCGCAATGTGTTGCAGCTGGAGGTTCGGTCTACTGCTGCCAACACGGTGGTGAATATGAGCTTTGACAATTTTGTTGTTGTGCCTGTGACGACGATTGAGACTTGAGAGGCATAGGGGAGGCTTTGGGCAGAGAAGGCGGTGGCGTGGAAGCTTCTCAGCATGCTACTCGTAATTCTATGGATGATGTGTTTCTGGAAATGTCGACTGCCGATCACATGCTGTGCCCCCTTGACGCCGCCTCGATGCGTCTCAAAGGAACATGTAAGGTTGATATTGAGAAGTACACCAATGGCAATCGTTATAGCTGACTCCTCTGTTTCGTCAAATACAAGTCAAGTATTGTCTATATCTAATCCAAAGTGTTTCTCATTACATATCCCAATCCATGTACCCATTATCACACGCAAAGCGCCAGAAGATGACAGAGTTCGTAAAACACCAAATGCATGAACTCTCATTATTATGTCATTACATCAACGACTATGACCTCTCCAGAGCTCACGCACCCAACTCCCTGGCCCTTTTCCCCAGGACCGCTTTCTTCACACCCAACCTCAAAGTTGACATGACCCCTTGACAGGGACAGTGGTATTCACTCTCCGAAGACTTAGGCAACGACAGCCAAGACACCAGCAACGAGGGCGAGCATGGTGCCCTTGACAGCAAGACCAGCAGCACCGCTCTCAGGGGTCTCCGAAGAAGTGCCAGAAGCAGCAGCAGCGGTACCGGTGGAGGTGCCAGTAGAAGTGCTGCTGGTCTCGGTCTCCTCATCGTCGGTGTCCTCGGAATCGGCGCCAGTGGTGGTAGCGGCGGTAGCAGTGGTGGCAGTGGTCAATGTGGTCTTGGCACCTCCAGTGGTGGTGGTGGCCTTGGTGGTGGTCTCGTCCTTGTCCTTGCCCTCCTCCTTCTTGTTCTCAAACTGCTCGCTCTGGGCGAGGATGCCCATGTTGTTCTGCTTAACGCTCTGGAAGTTGAATTGGAAGGCGCCGTCCTCAGGGACGTCCTTCTCAGTGATCACGATGGAGCCGGTCGAGAGGTCGACCTCACCGAGGTCCTTGTTGTAGGGGGTGTGGCCCGAGGCCATGTTGACGAGGAAGAGGTGAGCCGAGTCAGGGTCGGTGTTGACGGTGGACCACTCGACCTTGACGCCGGCCGAGAGGTCGACAACGTCGTTCTTGGAGGGGGAGGTGATCTGGATGGCAGCGACCATGGAGGCAGCGCCGAGGAGGACGGAAATGGTGGAGGAGCGCATTATGGCCGTGGTTGGTTTTGTAAAAAGTATACTAACGAGTGTATGTATGAAGAACGAATGTGTGGTTGCTGTTTTTGTTGGAAAACAACGTGAAATACCGTAAAGACTGGAAGGTGGTGAACCGTAATGAAGTTGAAGGAGGTGGTTGAAGGAGGGACAAGATTTAATAAACACGCTGAAAATGGAAGTTTTCTCCAACCAGTCACGTCAGCCAGCAGCTGGAAACCGGCAGGCCGGCAGTGCGTCAAAACTCTCCACTGATCACCACAAGACACGAGAGAGGCAACACCCCACTGTGGGCTTGTTGCGACGGTGGTGCTTCAGGCGCGGGTACGAAGGTGTATTGCGCCGGCATCACGCCTGATAGGGACACTGACCCCTACCATCATGCTTGGTCAGCGTGGGCATGTCCACGGATTTGTGCCGCCCCTGCCACTATCGAGATTATGCGGCTTGACAACAGCAGGTCGGGAATACCTTCAGCTTATCTCTGAGTATGGGACATGCTGAAAGCCCTGCGAGTCAGTGGCCGTATCCGCGCCGTCCGGTGGAAGGTCGCCAGGGAGATGCCTGTCGTCGTGCTTTATTTAATGATAGTTTCCACTTTGAGTGCTGCGGTCCACCAACAAGCTCGTGTTGCAAAAAGTCCCGATAAAAAGTATGGTGCCATCTTCACCCGATGGAAGAAGCAAGCGATTTCTTTGCAGGATGTGAGAGGTGAGTGCAATTGACTGTCTGCACTGTCCAGGAGGAAACACAGTGTCCCTCATTGGAAGTCGAAGCGGCTAAATCGCGATCATTTGGTGGTGTGGCTTGTCGCCTCCGGGTTGTATGTAGTTATGGGAATGGCAAACATCGAATATTCATGACAGGCTTGGGGTAAAGAACGGAATATCATTACCGTGTGACAGTATTTCGATATAAAGCCAGCCAAACAGCAGGGTGTAATGTATATGTAGACTTGTCTCGGGTAGGCTCTCAGTGGGCACACAGCATGCGCTGTGACACCTCTTCTGACACTTGTCAGATTCCTCTACGACGTATCAACACCAAAGAAAATGTAGAGAATGTGCCGCCATCGCCAGACCACGTGGAAAGCTGTTGATAACCAAAGACCAACACAAGAAGTGATGGATCGGCGAGGATATCGTTTTCGGATGGCGGCACCCGGGGACCGTCAGCCCTACATGTCATGGTTGTCCCGACAAGACCAGACCAGATGGACCCGCAGTCAGTGACGGTTCGGAGAACTCTTCCGGACTGTGACGTTGTTTCGGGCCTCCGTTTTCCGCACCCATGTTCGGCAGTCCAGCTCCGAAGGAACCGAAGAAATGGCCAAGAAAAAAAAGGGACAAGACAGAAAAGATGATGGTGATGGATGATGGATGGTGGGTGTTGGTGATGCAGTGTTGAAAAAATGTTTGCATTGAAAAGTGCGGTTCTTGGCGCAGATTTCGTCCCGTGCATGTCCCAATCAATCCAAGGACCTGTTGAAACCAACGTTCAATCTTCTTTGCGCATCTCCCGCCCCTTCATCTGCTGCAGAGGGTCTCTGCTCTTGCCCTGCGGTTATGTCGGAAAAGCGACGATCGGTCAGATGTTTGAAGCTGTCGCCGCCTTGAATTTCATATCATGCTGTGACTGAGATGCTCTCTCCCAGCTGTTGTCTGTTGTCTGTGAATGGTGATGCTGTTCATTGTCCTTGCAGTTGACCTTGGCTTGAGGAGGTGGATGTTAGTCCGAAAAAGAAGAAGCGAGGTCCCAATCGCAATGTGCTCGGACACTGTGGGGCGCAGCAATGCAATTACTGGCTGCTGATTGGCCCAGCTGGGAGTTCTCGTTTAACCTGCCAAACCAGCGTCAACAGCTGCCAGGCGTGCCAACACTTGCCAAGGGACGGTCATGCCAGGAACCATCTCGCCCAGCCAGAGCCTGTCAACACCACAGCGACCCTCGCCCATGTCGCCTTGCCCGAGCCATGCCTCTTTCGCTGTTGTCCCGTTTGGCGGGGGTTGCAGTTGCGCAGAACCTGCAATGGAAGGACAGCAAGACGAATAGAATCGCAAGGGGATGCGAAACGAGCCGGCATTTGGTCAACTTCTCCCCACACCATAATCCTTCCTTTTCTTCTTCCCAGGAGGTCCAGTTGCTGTTACCAAATCACTAGTCACCCGATAGCTCGACAAACACGCTCGGACAGTGCTTAGAGTGACAAATACTGGTAGCATCATAGGTCTCTATCACTGCCGGTCCGGCAGGCTCACCACCTCAGCTCAGCACCCCAGTGGTGCTTCAGTGGTGGAAATTAGGATCCAGATTCTGGGGCAGAGCGGGGGTTCCATTTCGCCATTCCGGCGTGTACAGTAGCGAGGGGGACTTCCCACAGCAGCCAAGGCTCACTTCCGGTGACTGGGCCTGGCAGCCTTCTAGAACCGATTGGGGAAAGCTACGTCCCCGCGAGAACGCACCAGTTTTGGCCTCTGGGACCACTGGAATCTCAAGCTGAGCGTCTTAAACTGCAGCCAGTCCCGAAAGCCTCATCGTCACACATACTCCCGGTGCTATCGTCGTCAATATACCCCCGTGCCATAAACCTCAACTACCCGACACTAACACCGCCTGTCCGACCACAACCAGACCGGCCGAACACAGCAGCGATTACCAGGGATCCCCGACGAGGCTGCCGAGTGTGGATGGTCGAGATTGACAATCATTCGCAGCCGATCCCTCCTCAGACCTGGAGTCGAAACTTACGACTCGCAAACTGGAACACAAGCATCAGGTGGAGAAGGGGTGACAGACGGACGAACTGTGCTTTAGACGAACCACCGGCCGAGAGAGAGGACTGGACAGAGGATGGCCGACGTCAAAACGGCTGCTGGCAGCAGCAATGGGAAACCGGCCATCCGACGAGGGCGCCGCGAAAAGCCATGGCCGGTTGAAAAGCAAAAGAAATTGTTGCGCCTCTATGTCTGTACACAAAGCGAAAAATTACCACTCGTTCGCATCCTTGAGCGCCTCAAAGATGGCACGTTTGATCCCAGGTGCGCACCCCCTATCCACGACATGCATGGCGGCCAAGGTGTGGCTAACAAGACATGACTGTGTCACAGGCAGCGCAACACTCACAAGCACCTCAAAAACTTGCTACCAGACCGCCGAATCGATGATTGGAGGCCCAGAGACATGACCACCATGCTCGTCAGAGTTCGTTTCCTGAGGTCGGTTCGGGAGGAGCGGCGGATGAGGAACAGGAGGGCCCGCCAACGGCTAGAAGCAGCGCGATCACGCAGCTATCCCGATCCCATGAGTGCCTCAGTGTTCTCTGACGCGCAGACCGGGTTTTACGCCGAGGGCTCGGATACCAGCGTCACCATCAAACAGTCCGACTCGCCCGACTCATCGCCGCTGGCGATTGCCAGCGCCAGCTCAGCCGACTCCCCAGACACCTCCGATACCTACATGCGAGACAAGTCGCCGTCACGCGCATCGTCACTGACGCCATCGGCCAAACGAAGATCATGGGCCTCGGTTCTTTCCAGCATCTCGTCAGGCATATCGAGTCTGGCCCGCTCGTCCTCTTCAGCGTCGTCGAGGCGCATCAACCTGAACAACACGGGGGCCAACACAGCGCTGAGCAGGATGACACGGGAGGAGTTTCTGGCCTCACTTCAAGACAAGCCCCGCAAGCCGTTCAAGGGAACCAAGGCCACCAACGGTCTCTTCAAGCCGAAATACTCGACAGTCAACCCAACCACGGAAGAACTCAACAAGGCCCTGCTTGAGATGTGCTGTTCTAATTATTACAATGGCGAAGACAGGACAGGCGCCGTGTGCGTTCACGAGCGGTTATCAAGGGCCATTGACGCACAAGCAACCGAGAACTCGGCGTTTACCAACTTCTCGGTAACAGATGAAGAGGCTAACATGGTGGACAAGTATGGCAACTCGCTACTTCATGTGGCTGCGCGGTGGGGTGCGCGTGTTTCGCTATTGCTACTGATCATTAGGCATACGGACGATCTTCAGATGGTCAACCAACGGGGAGAAACATTTCTTCATGTCTACGCTCCACCAAGCCAACCCAGGCTTAGACCGGTGTCTTTCCTGAACCTCATACGTGTCTTGCGGTCCAGGGGATTCGACTTTTGTCTTCGAGACGGCGAGAAGCACACATTCCTGCACCACATTGTCGCCAAGGAGGAGTTTCCGATCGAAACATTGTACTACGTATTTCGCGAAGTTGGACACGGTGCTGCTCGGTTTTTGGTTGCCAGCAAGGCGGCAGATGGAGAGAGGCTATGGCACAGCGTGAGGCGGAATCTGGAGAGGACGGCCCCTAAATTAGCCAGAATATTTGGCGACGAAGTCGAGTTCATTCGTCGTTACCTCCCCGAATTCTCCGACTCAAAGGCCCCATCGACGGGCGACAACTCGACTTGCGGATCCGACAGTCTCTACTCGCTACCCCACCACCACCAAGAAGTCATGACTATGAATGACCCCAACGATAGTTCAGCCCAGCACGTCCGTAGATCACCAATTATGAAGCTTTTGCGCCGGGCCGCTGCGGGAAGAACGGGTTTTGCCGACACCGACTTGAACAAGAAACTAGAGTCCATATTCGAGACGGCCTCGAAGGCGCCAGACTTTGAACTTCACGCCTTCCTTGCGAAACGGGATACAGAGGGCAACACAGCACTCCACTACGCATCCGAGTTCGGCATTGTGACCGCCGTCCAGTTCCTTTGTGGAAAAGGTGCCAATGTTAACGTGTTCAACAACTGCGGCAACACTCCTCTCCAGCTGGTCAAATACGCCATCCAGAGAACCGATGTCCGATCCGACATCCACATGGAAGCTCGCTATCTCCGTTGCGCCGTGTTGTTGCTGGAGCAAGGGGCCTTTGATCAGAGCAAACTCGTCAGCGAGAGGAGCATCATCTTCCCCTATGCCAATGTTTTTGATGGGAGCGAGAGGTCAATCCAGAACCTTGTCAAACAGGGCGTTGCAAATCAGTGCAAGGGTTTGCATTTATTAACGAGCAGCACCAAGCATCACGGGCTGTACTACGGCTTGGAGGGACAAGACCACGGACATTGTCATGGCCATGCAGGAGGCGGAACATCGTTTGGCTGGGCAGATCACGGCCGGCTGTTGGATGGCTTGATGGGAAGAAGATCTGGCTCAGGAAGGGGCAGAAAACGGGCTCAAAGTCCTTTGGGTGCAGGAGGTGGCCCGATGGGAGGAGAGGCAGGCCCAGAGGGCATGAACTTGACTTTCCAGACGTCAGTTCTGAGCAGTTGTTGACCCATGGATGGGGGATTTTCCTTTGTGTCGTCGCTTGGATACCTCGGTTCTGCGTTTTGCTGCCTATTTCTGTTTTGGGAGCGGTGGAGATGCCACCGTTGAAGGGAGATGATTTTCCTGCCCACGCCTGTGTCATGACCTGACAACCATTTCCTTTTTCACGTCTTGTTTTCAACGTCGTCGGTGGTTACATATGAACAGGGCTGTTAAATGGGGCCCGGTGGAGACGTGTGTATAATATTATCCATTTGCGGCAAAAGGCAAGCGGCGGTGTTGGGCAAAACATTTTCGGGTTTTTGGCTTTTTCACATATTCCCCTTTTTTTGTTAATCTTCGTTTGGCTTTGTTTATATCATGCCGCTAGCCAGATGGGAGGGGACATGGCCGGCGGCATCGCCAATCTCGAAAGAGATGGTTATTGTCGGGGCAAGAGCGGGGAGAGGTCCATTAAGCAGACATGAGAAGGCAGAGGATGAGTCCCTGCTTCTCTCATGGGCGAAATAGAATACTTGATCATTTACTTTGTTCACACACGTCGAGGGCCTGGCGAGGATGTGTTGTCGCTCTGACCGTGCCGTCATCGGCCAAGACCTCCTGATCTCCCCAGAAGGCAACAAGCTCGTGCCAAAAAGGCCCCAGTCGTAACTTCGTCTTGTTTTCTTGGGTTCTGGAAATTCTTTGCTACACTAAACTAGGCTCGGGGTTTTCCTATCGAAGATCTGCTCAGCTAGCTAATGCTTGTTCTCTAGGTAGACTGACCAGGCAGTTGCGCGACTGGGCACTTACACAAAATCTACATAAAACCTTGCAAAATTCCAATGTAATTTTAAAGCGAGCAAGGGTATAAATAATCCACTAAGAGTTTTAAAAAGTAGTTTAAAAGCTTAAAAATAGTAATTTAAAACCGCAGACTTTATGGATTTTTATTTAATAAAAATTTATATATATATTTTTAAGTAAATATTTTTTCCATTAAAATCTGTATAAAAGCTACTAGTAGCTCTTAACATTTAAATATCAAGTATGTTTTTCTAATTTAAAATGTAAAATTTGAAAAAATAGATCTATATACTATTAATATAAAGTTAAATGATAAAAGTAATATTATAACTTTATTGGTCTCAATTACTAATTTGAGCATAGTTACAAATGTACCTTACATATAACTTTAGCTTAAAATAATATATTTTGATAGTTTCATAATTAAATATTGTTAAACTTGAAAAAATTACCGTAGTTAAAAACAACTAATATTATGATAATAATCAAAGAATCTCAATTATGACGAACCCCTATCCAGAACCTCTGAAAGGGATACTGGTTGAAGGCACTTCTGAATAATCCTGGTTCGGTGCAGCGAAAGAGTGCACAACAAGATATCTCAATGTAATCACAAGATATCGTAACTACAACTTGAATTGCATACTGCGGAACTGTCTATCTACACCAGCCAGTTCCTCCGTATATATAGACCAGTGGACCGTGGACCGTGGACCGTTGACTTACAGACGGTCCTCGGTCCTCTCCGGATTGGCCGATACTGGACCGTGGACCGTGAGACCCACCACGGTCCCCGGTCCCCACCTTATTGGTCCGTTCCGTCCTACTGGACCGTGAGCCCCGCTCGATCGCCCGGTCCAGCCCTGATTGGTCCGGTGTGCCCCACCGTCTCCCAAAACCGTGACACAATTATAGCGTTTTTAATATATTTATAAATAGAGTTTAATAATTTTTAGGGTTATATATATATATATATCTTTACTACTTAATTTAAACTGTTTTTAACGCTTTATAATTACTTAATACAATTTGTATAAAAAATTATTTTAGATTAATTTTTAATTTATTTTAAACTAGATTAACTGTTTTAGTAGACTTTTAAAGCTAAATTTCAGTAACAAATAATTGTTATACATATAGAGTTTATATAGATATTTCGCGCAAGTGCTTGGTAGAGCAATAGCCCTATAGGCCCATGTAACTTAACTGCCAAAACAATAAATAGAATGCCTATTGTTAGGTATTACCTATCACGCTCTCACCGCTTACTTGTAGAACTGTCTTAGTGTACATCTCCCAACTGACTTGGCATGTTTGTTGGTATTGTTCTGTCTCAAGGGACCAAGCGAAACGGAATCGTCCCTGTTGGTCAGCCACAAACACCCACCCCCACACCGCCTTTTTGGGGGTGTTTTGTTTTCTGTTTTTACTGCATGTCTGACGGCTCGGAGAAGACAAAAGGTTACCAAGACTTTGCGAGAGTGAGGGAGCTAAACCTAAATCTGCAAAGCTTGCGAGTATGGTACCGTTCCTGCTGATCTCTTGGGCTAGCAAGGGGGGAGGGGGTTTTTGAAACATGATGTTCTGGGTTTAAAATGTGGTGAACCAAACTGGCGGGTAACTTTTTGTGTCAAAAAGGGATAGGGAACAAAAAAAAAACCGGCGAAATTGCTTCCGGTTTTGTGAGGATTTGTTACAGGGTGGATGCAGTGCATCATGCATAGGTTCACGTGGAAACATGTCGCTGGTGAGTGGGCGCGCCTGCAAACCGCGCTGCCAACATGACCGATTGCATCGGCGGTCGCGTGCTGTGCCGCTCCGGCCGGGTGTTCCTTGACGTGTCGCTTGGACAGTGCGCCGTTTTTCAACTTCTGGGCATTACCTCTTTCCCTGAGAGCTTTTTTCTATTTCATGCCTGAACTGTTCTAGCGGCATCGCTATTTTGGCAGGTGATGTGTCACTAAAGTATGGCGGTCAACACCCACTGATGGTTTGTGATGCAGATTCTCTTGACAATTCTTAACGCTGGAAGCAACATCTTCTGATGCGCCAATCCCCAGCCTTGCTGATGGTTCAGGTTCAACACTCCTAGGTACGGTATCGAACAACATTCAGCTTCTGCTTTTATATCAAGTTGAGTTTCGAAAGTCTCGCGCCTGGAGCACCTAGATTACACTTACGATTTCCCCAAATAGAAACACGATGGTGTGCTGTAACTTGGGAGCTTGAACACCTCGGGAGTAACAGTTCGGTGTTAACGCTAGTCTTGGTATTCCCATGCCAGGTAGCGCATCGGTTCAGAATCATGTCAATGCCCTCCTATTTTAGGAGAACCAGAACTTGTTGGTCTCTTCAGTGTGAGGCTCGAGCACCACCTTAACTGGAAGGCTCAAGGTGTGAAGACTGTATGGCCTGAATCGGATATTTTCTGTGAATTAATGAGAAAAACACCCAGGTGAATGCGGTGTCGGGTTATTTTATCTACGCTCAGTCCTTTGGATGGAGGTGCTGTGTCAGTATAATTTTGTAACTTAGCTTCTTCAACTTCAGATTCCTTCTTCTAATCAGGGCTTCCTCAGGGTGGCTATATGTACCTCCTCGACAATTGGTGAAAAGAAGAGACGGTACCTTATGTAGCTCTCAAAAGGTACTTCGAATGGTAAAAGATAATCAGAGCCATTCAAGTACCTTGAGGTCTGTATACATAATCGACAATCCGAGTCTCTATCTCATGGGACTTTTACCTGCTTCGTGTTTCGGTCGCTGGTTTCTGATCCTGCTGGTGATGACTCATAAACACAACGCCGCGACCCGTGGCTTTTGTAGTGTTGTTGAGAGCTTCCCTTGCCCGCGAGCCTTTCTCAATGCCGTGCTTTTGTGTCTCCTTACCTGCAATACATGCGTACTCGAGTGGTGTGCGAGTTTATCGGTCACTCGATGTACTCGGTAGCTTCCCGGGGTTTCTTCGGGTACCTTGGAGGGATTCATTTTGCCAGTCAAGGTCATGTTGCACACCGTTGCATGTGTCAATCAAGATAGGTACCTGTCAGAAAGTCCCTGCATATTTAGAACTTTCCTTATTGATAGCAACCTTGTCTACGAAAAGCTCAAGAGTTTCGGCTGCACTATCCCGACTGTTTCTGTTGGCCACTGCAGGGAACACAGGTAGAGGGTCACACTCCCGATGGTGGATCAAAGTGAAATGGCATCAGAACCAACAAGAAAGGATGACGGGTATGCAGCCAGTATCACATCTGATAACACACAAGACCGCATAACTCTGACTAAGGCACTGCACCCTTTCCGACAAGATGTTGTCGGAAACCGACGGAAGGGTAGCAGATCTGTGACGCTGTGTTCCGACTTCGGGAAGGATTTTGACACCATCAATAGCGCCGAGGTCATTCATGGAGGGACGGATAAGAGCTCGTTTGGACTCTTGGTTGAGTTGCGGTGATAGCCAGCCACTTGGCTACATTGAGTCCTGGATTGAGGGCATGGTTGGGGCCGCTCGGTTATCAGGGGCGTTGAGGAGCTTTCTGCTGATGAGGATGGTTGGGGAATTTCTAGGCAGCCGCGAAATAACCTTAGGAAAGAGTGATGAAGCAACATGATGGATGGTTTATTTACACTCTTTGCGATGTGGTGTTGCTGAATTAATGCTGGCGGTACCTGTCAAGACCATGTGAGATCTTGGGCGAGCTTGTCTGAGCAAAGAAAGGTAGGTAAGAAAGGAAGACAGCACTGCAATTACACTGAAAAATACCGGACGCACTGAAAGGGATTCAAAGTAGGGCTGGCTGCGAGGGTGGTATTGGCTTTACTTTGAAGACCTCAAGGGCCGGTAGTGTCCTGGTGCACACAGACGAGAAAAAAATGCAGAGCAACATCAAGTATGATAAAGATACCTACCTACTTCATATTTGTTTGTACATAGTACTTTACGTTATGTTGAATAGCGGAGAGACTTTGTTCTGAATCAGCAACTTAAAAATTGAACCACATTCGGCCACGATGGTGCCAGAATAGCTTGTCATGAATGTTACCACTACTCGGCCCTGGACATCAAATCCTTAGCATAATCCCAGCACTCCAATCTCCTGTCCACTTGGTTCTTATTAAGAAGGAGGGTGGGCCACTCAGCATAGGAACGCTTAATTATTTTCTCGCTAGTTCGAGGTCCTTATCTTTGGTGTACAGTCACCTTCAAGCGGGCAGTTGACAGTGAGCCTGGCTGTTTCAGACCTTGTCCAGACCTCTTTCAGACCTGTAAGAGCTTCAGAGTTTAGCATACGTTTTAAGGCCCGATTCATATCGAAGATTAGGTACAGTAGGTACTTCTATACTTTGAAATCAATTTATCTGTTACTTACTGTGAAGGTCCAATATCTCGCTTCGATATGCATTTCCCTGGGCTCCAAACCTGGCCACACAATCATGTGCATGATAAGGTACCTAGTTGCCTAGTAGAGAATTTCAAGGTCAGGAAATAGATAGCGAGGCCGGAAGCCGCCATTGGATTTCACTGCTTGGTACTAGGTATTCCATGCCGATATCAGACTCGAGTCAATGACCCCCAACAACATTCTACTACGCTACGTCTCCAGGGAGTCAATATCTCGGGAAAAAAAATACACCGCTCAAGAACAGACGCCTTGGTTTGTATTAGTCGACCATTCAAGGACACTCTTTGGCTCTGTGATATCGTGACCTGTGCGACGGTGACTGGCCACCGGTC
Organism: Podospora bellae-mahoneyi; assembly: GCF_035222275.1. Lineage (NCBI taxonomy): Eukaryota > Fungi > Ascomycota > Sordariomycetes > Sordariales > Podosporaceae > Podospora > Podospora bellae-mahoneyi. The sequence continues at coordinate 3,816,443 of NC_085886.1, read as the reverse complement.
AAGTCGGTGAGCAAGTTGTTGAAGGCTTGCCCACAACCGGGCGCAGGAATATGCCATACGTCCGGACGTGTGGAAGATATTGTCGAATCATCTTTCTGAACCGGATTTCTTTCGTACAAGACTAGTGGTTGCCGATGCTGATCGGGATGAATGATATCGGCACATTTTTTTCCAAGACACCAAGGGAATGAATGTCTTGCCAATGTCTTCACCTGGCGGCCAATCCAATAATAGAGGTGAAGTCGACGGTAAATGGCGCGGAAACAACGGGGCATTTGGTGGCGTCATTTCCAGCTCGCAATTCCTCAGGCAATGTCCCAGCCAAGAACAGACTGAGACAACAGACCTCCATGTGGGTTGGTCGCGAAGACTGTCAGTGCGTATGTGCGTGCATGTGCCGATTCGATCCAACGACACGTGTGCACCCATGTGCCACCGTGTGTGCACAATGTGATGGGCTGTAGTCTGCGCAGAAAGTCTTCCAATTCGGGGGTGAAGGGTCGAGAAACAAGGCTTGCTAAACTTTCTCGAAAGGTCTTGAAGGCTCAAATGCGGGATTGTTTTCGTGTATCACCAACAGTAAGGTACCTTATCCAGGCATCGTGTTTGCACTCACCTCAGCCATCGCAGATCTCGGACTCGGCAGCCATGTCCCTCGCTGTCATTTCTGTAGTTGTGACGAAATGGTCTGACGAATTCGGGAGAAGTCAGCACACGGGTTTTCCTAACTGAGCTTCCCGTCATGAAAAGACCTTCTGGGTTAAGTGGGTAGCGCACCACGTCGGCTCTCTTCGCTCTCGCAAAGCCCAAAATTACCTACCGTACGTAGTAGAGTCCGGTACGTCTTGCGGGGGTGTGGAGAGTCGGGTGTGATAAGGACTGCTCACTGCAGTTCATGTGGGTGGAAAGACCCGCTTGCGGTTCCGGCAGCTCGGGCAACAAATGTGACGAAAACTACCGCGCTATGTGAGATAACGAGGGGATGGCCAATAAATGCCGACGGTCAATGCAAATTTGGGGCGCTGCCGTTGCCGACCAATCTTGGAGCCTGGAGCTTGCCCGAACAGCGCTGCTTTCCGGGTCTTTCGGGGGCTGATAGTGATTATGTGCCCAACCAGCATACCAGCCAGTGCACGTGAAAAGACGCCATCAGGTTGGCTGCTGACTTATAACGACATCAGAAAGATATGGCCTCTTGCCTTCTCTCCTGTTGTTACGGCCAAGGTACGATTGTAAGCAAGCATAATGGGCAACTATGTGATAACTGGCTAACTCTAGTCCCTGTTTAGTGATCAAAGCTCAGGTGATGAGGTTACGCTCGAAAGGCCTGGGGATCTAGATGACCATGTATACCTATGGAGGGTTGCCGTGATGTGTCTTCAAGATACATCTTCGAACGATCGGCCGGGAACAGAAACCAACTAACATTGTTGTCGGTTGAACGGCTAGATGCGCGCGGCCCGGTTGGAAATACATACGCGCCGATACGTCAGAACTTGCACATCCTTCTGGAACTAGTGCCAGCCACCTACACTTATACCACAATAATTGCCCGGGCTGTCTTTGTAGAACTGCAAGTGTGCGTCTGTGTCCCAGCCTGAGTCTTGGGAGCGCGATAGGCGGGCCTTTTCAGTCTCCACCCATCGACCTTAAACAAAACAAGAGGATCCCAGATGGCCAGTGCGAATCGTTGGGGGTCTCCTGACCATGTCGCTTCGCACATTCAGCCACGGCAGTTCATGGTATAGTGACACTGTTGTATGCAACCAGACGCACATAGTCACTTCCTGCTTGGAATCAGATCATAGGTAGGCATGTACCGAGCACGCCTATATTTTTTCTATATTGTGTGACGGGCGAGGCTCAGCAAGGCCTTCGCCAAGATGACCCACTTTCGGTACTCCAGGCTATCTAGTGTAACTATCCAAGCTTCAATGCTAGTCAGCTTGCAACATGCACCTGACAGACCATGGGTCAGGTATACAGGTACCTTGACAGTTGGAGGTGCCACTCACTTCTAGATGTCTCATCTGTTGCAAAGAAAAGTGGCGCCAAACGCAAGCTAAGGAAGTCCAGGGCAGCTGAGCTCGTGTGCTAGTAGCCAGGCGGGCCTGTGTAGCACGTCATTCATTGCCCCAAGGGTTAGGAAATTAGCCACTGCTTTTCTTGATATTTTTTCAGAAGAAACCGGGAATAGCATGTCCAAGCAGGAAGGTGGATCAGATGGGAGCGAGACTATGTGCCAACAGCGTCTCAGCAGCTTACTATCGACCCCTGACTAGGTAACATGGCGTTAGTGGCCACCTTAACTCAACACGTCCCAAATAGGAATTATCCGACTTTCGACGTCGTGATGTTCTGCTAGTGATAGGGAGGAGTTTGTGAGACACTGGCAGATGTGACGGCCGTGGCTGTTGGTGGACATGCCTGTCGTATTCGTTAGCTGTCCTTTTTCCGGGGCGTCGGAGTAAGCAATCTAACTAGAAACCGCAAGCCCAGCAGAGCAAATGCCAATCACAAGAGAGGCTCTTCTTCTTCAGGGGCAAGTATTTATTTTATGGGCCGGGATCAGTCTGATGAACCAAGCTCTCGGGTCCAAAATATACATAGCTTCATGGACCCCTCCCCCTCCATCTTGCCGCGTGTGTGCGACCATGATGATGACCAAGATGTCCGTGTGGAACTAGCTCGGGTCCATTATGCACCCAGCAATCCTGCACGCACTTGGAGTCGGTTTCGCTGTCCGTAACTCCATAGTGGTTGTCTGGTGGTTCTGTACAACCAACCCGCAATGACCACACGATTCCCCTGCTAATCAACCCAGCCGAGTGTTTCTTCTGAACTTTTCCAAGCCCGCTCATTGTTGCGCCGCGTGCTCGCAGACCCGTGAGAAACTACTCGTGATCTTTTCGTTGACCCATGTGCACAAACCAGGTTCGGTGAGCTTTTGGAATTGCTTCATTCGCAAGCCGATGCTTTCCTGGGTGGTGTGTATATATATCGTCGACAACGTGCCCGGAAGCGGTATCAAATTGCGTCACCCCTCGGACCTTGTTGCGGAAGCACTGCTCAACCGACGTATGTGTTACCGGCCGGTGTACCATTCAAGACAGCCCTTTCACCAGCCTGGACAATCTTTTTCTTTAAAGACTGACTGACCTCCAGCCAGACCATCTGTTTTTCTTCTTAAACTACCTATCCAGCGGTATATCTTCCCGGCCCCGGACAACACTTCTCCGTTTCCGGAAATACAACTTCGATTCACGATCGATGACAAACGTTCGAGCCACACATCAATGAAATCAACCCACAATGCGCTACACCCTACCACTCGGGAGTCGGCCGTTCGGCCCGCTGTGCATTATGCCCCAGATGGAGGTGGTCGAACTGGAGCCGCGACCAACCAACAGGGACAACCGCCTCTACGGCGCATCGGAACTGTCCGGTTTGGGTAGGACGGTGCATCAGTCACAAAGGCGGCCCCAACACAACCAGGATCCTGATCACGATGCGGAAAGTACCGTGGCCGTATTCCCAGACGAGCTAGACCGGATCCTCGAAAAATTGGTCATTGTCGTGCCTTGCAAAGATGAGCCGGTCGACATCATCAGGGGAGTGATCGCAGGCATCCCGAGCCGTTGCGCGGTGATCTTGGTGTCGAACTGTTCTCACCAGCACGGAGAGAACGGTTGGGAGGCTCAAGAAAGAATGCTGGCAGGATTTTGTGCTTGGGGTAGGGAGGGGTGTTTTGTACACCAGCAATATCCCGGCGCCGCAATGGCGTTTAAGGAAGCAGGAGTCCCCGAGATCCTAGATACAGCTTCCGGGAGAATACGAAACGGGAAAGGGGAGGGGATGTATTTGGGCATTGCCATGGCCAAGTCCTATTTCCCACACCACCAATACATTGGCTTCATCGACGCCGATAATCGCATTCCGGGCTCCGTGGTAGAATACTGCAAGGCGTACGCTGGTGGGTTTGCTTTAGCACAACGCTCTGCAGCCAAAAGTGGTACAGAGCGCGAAGATGTTATGGTCCGCATCTCATGGGCTAGCAAGCCCAAATACAGCGCGAGCACTGGTCGGATCGAGTTCGTCCAACAGGGACGAAGTTCTCGCATCATCAACTCGTTTCTAAACAGACTGTTTGCGAAAGCGGGACAGCAGGACGAGTTCATCACGACGGGTAACGCTGGGGAGCACGCCATGACCATGGAGATGGCGCTGAAGATGAGGATGGCAAACGGGTATGCCATCGAGCCGTTTCAGTACATTGAGCCGCTCCTGAGAAACAAGATCTCATCCGCGAATCTGCCCAATGCTTCCCAGACAACCCGCGTTGTTCAGATCAAGACTGCAAATCCTCATCTGCATCGTGAAACGGGGGATGAGCATATTATCAAGATGTGGGCAGCTGGTCTGGGGGCTCTATACCATCACCTTCTTGGGCTAGACTCAGTTTCAGGCCTTGGAACCACCACTCTTGCCACCCTTCGCAAGGATATGCACAGATTTGCCTTACAGAATGGCGCGATCCAGGCCCAAGAAGAGCTCCCACGTCCAAACATCTACCCCTCTCTCGATAACGCCGATTTAGATTCGTTCCGGGATGTTCTTGGCGAGCCGTGTTCGGGTCATGTATATGGAGGTCTTGGTTTCTATGGATTGGTAGACCAAGCATGGGCCAGTTCAGGCACGAACAGCCCGGCATCTCAGTCAACCTTGGAGCACGATTCGTGGGGAGACGATGATCAACGGTCTTCTGCCTCCTCGGAGGAAGAACCTGAGGTCTTGTCAGACTCCTCAAAGCAGGGCGAGTGAAACTTTTCTGTTCGCGTCTCATAGCCAGACGGCTGGAAAGAAAAGAGTCGACCCTCGACGGTTGATTGATTTTCAATATCCTTCTCTGCGCTTGTTTCCTAATTTTTTCTATTTTTAGTGGGGCGACTGGTATTTTGAGCGATTTTCACTTCATCTAGATTTTCAATGTCTTCCTGTCACGGCGCTTTTTCTGGTCATAAAGGTCCTCAAGAAAAAAGTCTATTTAGGTACCTAGATTATAGCTCTCACGGGCAGCTTATGTAGGATAAATGTCGCGTCATTGTTCTCGTTGTAGAGCTATGAGTTCTTATCTGTGTGGACACCATTGCATTCCGCCCTCTAAAACAGTGTAGAATCATGATCGAAATCCAGATACAGTAGCTCAGCTTCACTGAACGTCAATACATGTACAAAAGGGGCACAAAGTCTGAAAGTGAATGCTAAGAGGTTGTCAGTGACGGAAAGCTTCGCGTTGATTTGAAGAGGCAAATAGGTATCCACGAGTTTGACCGGTCAAGTTACTGACTTTTCTCACATGTTTACCTTACTAAGTTTCACTCAAACCACCGTACATTTTACAAAGAACAAGGTGGTGTTGCGGTTCCATCCGATGGTGAGTGTCGCTAGGTACCTAGATGCAGTGTAGATAATAAGGCGAGCTAAATTTAGCTAACTCAATTAATGGTGAACTGAGCTGAGCCGAGCCCTCTATATATTAGCCTAAGCTAATGGTTTGGGGTGCGGCCACAGGCCTGAGGGTATGAGTGAGGAAGTGGGGCTCTCGGAGGATTCGGGGGTTCAGGAGTCATGTATATAAGCTGTCTGCTTCTCACGTTCTATTTTAGACAAGACATCCACCTTTATTTTTTCATATTTTGTGCCTTGCACGCGTGCAGGCAGTTCTGGCCCTCTGATCAGGCCAATCCGGTGCTTATTGTGTGGCCTGCGAGCTCATAGTGTCTTTTCTTTATCCTGCGTGAAGTGCGGCCTGTGAGCAAAGTCACTGTCATGCAGGTGTGTTCATTCAGGGACCTGTTGAGGGTATATTTGTGGTGTTGTGGTTGTTTTGTGTGTTTTCTCACCATTTCACCAGTTGCGTCACCTGTTGTGGTGTGCGAGGCCCTGTGAGGCCCTCTGTGACAAACCTCTATCTAGAACCTCGAAAGGATACTAGTCAAAGGCACTTCTGAACAATCCTGGTTCGGTACAGCTAAACAGTATACAACAATAGCTTGTCTCAATCACAATAGTCAAGATACCAACGATTGTGACTTGTATTGCATACTGCGGAACTATCTACAACCTAGCTAGTTCCTTCATATATAAAGACTTAGGTACTAGGTATGGAGTCTTTCGCTGTTGCGAGCACTGTAATTATATGCCAATACAGGGCTTACAGGACTATATAGAGCATAACCTTCAGTAAATATTTATAATTTTTTAATATAATTGCAGTTTTTGCTTTTTAATAAATATCTTCGGAAATAAAAAGTTTTTTAATGATATTAAATTTATATATAGCTTTTGATAATATAGATTAAATAAAGGAACCGTTTATGTAATAAAGTATTTATATTATTATGAGTGCTTTTAGAAGGATTTTAGGTTATAGAGTTTTTTTATTTTTTCATTTTTTATACTATTAAATTACTATAAATAGTTAACAAATTAATATTTATTTTACTAAATTGAGCCAAAATCATTTTTTTCTAAGAAGATTACTAATATTATGATATAAAGCGAATAGCAAATAATCCTAAGCTAAGTAGTGAGTTAAAGTAAGTAAGCCGAGGCGAGCCCAGGGCCTGCTTAGCTCAGCTTAGCTCATTGACTACACTGCCTAGATGCCTAGTCTTAGTTGGGACGCACAACGACACCTGTTCCGTTCAATAGCCTTCCACGGAAAGCATCCCTTCAACAACCGCCTAGATACATAGCTACGTAATGCATGTACTTTGTCTATAAATCGCCAACAGCCAAACCAATCATCTCAAGCCGATTTGCGGGACCAACTGCCCCCACAGGAAGCTATCACGCAGCCGCAGATCACCAGCAATCAGGGGGAAATTGGTCGACCCAACAGCACTTGTTGGGCTTACATGTGGGTGTTGCGGGTGTGAGGAAGGCAAAAGAATGGCATGACTGGAAGCGGCTGGACGCGTGGCAAGCCTTATAGGGCTGATGACGCGCATAAATCATGCAGCTGGCAGCCAGGGTCAGTTAGGCCGGAGATGGTGTGCAGAAGGGAGCGGATATTAACGGTTAGTTCTAAAAGAAAAGTAATAGAACGACCCACCCGTGAGACAGAATCTGACCGTGTCCTGTAAGGTGCCGGTATATCCCTTCGTCCATTACAAACGTGCAGATAGGGCCGTGAGGCACCCACCGTGGTGTATGCCTCTCTCAGCGAGCAGTCCACCACCAACTCCGGGCCTTTATCGCCCTCTTCCGACCAACACTGTTGGTAATGCCTATCCAGCATCCGAAGAATTTGCCTATAGACTTTGCTTGGTCAACTAAGCGGGCTGGCAATGTGAGACATTGAATTGTTCAGGAGTCTCGGTACCTCCTCTGCACCCCAGCATACCCGTGAACCTCTGAACCCCTGAACCCCTGAATTTCCCAGTTTTATACTTGGTACGTAGGCAGTTACTTGACACACTGTCTCCAAAATCGTCAAGCTCTCACGCAATCAGGAGCAATAGTCACCAAATTGGTGCACATACTCCAACTTCCCCTTCACAACCCTCCCCTCAAACCCTGCCACCTTTCCCCCCACCACCCCCGACACAGTCACCGCGCCAAGAGACTCGTCAATCACATACATTCTCTGCTCTATCTTTTGACCTTCTTTCAATTGCAGCCTCAGCTCCGCACACTGATCCCCCTGCCCAGCTCTGAGATCACCACCCTTTCCAGAATCAAGCATCGAACAGCTGCCAGCCCACGCGACAGGGCCATTCGCATCCAAATACGCATCAAATACCCCCTTCAAGGTCGATCTTGCATCTTGATCCGACCTGCTGAAACTTGGCCACGTTTCTCTCTTCACATTGGCCTGAATTTTTTCGGTACTGTTCCCCGGAGCAAGGAAGTACACAGTGTGAATCTCCTTAACTCTGAGGGGCACTCCCCCGGTGTTGGTGGCGGATTCGTAGAATATCTGGACTGCCAAGATGGCGTCGTTGGTGATTAGACGGGTGTAGCTTGAGCAGCCCTCTTGGTCGATGATGGAATGGGTGTGCAAAGGGCGGACTTGAGTGGTTGCGAGGATGGTTTGGTTGAGAGGGGTGAGGATGGCGTTGTTGTAGAATGGGTAGGGGCTCGTGGCGGGGAAGAAGAGGGGGTCAGATGGTGAGGGGGTATGCTGAGGGCTGGTTTGAAGCTCCGAGTAGCGGTCGGAAGATTGACGTAGATGGGACCATTGGCAACGTTCTGTTGTGAGTGTGATGTTAACGGTGAGTAACTATTTCGGTACGGGGTTGGGCAGGCCATGAAAACAACGTACGGCCCAAGACACCGGAAAGAGAGAGAAGAAGCGACAACAGAAGGCGAGAGGCAATCATGATTTTTTTGTTTACGAGGAGGTACATGATTTTGACCACATACTTGAGAATGCGTGCGGGTAGACGTTTCCGTTGCTACATTACTACAAGAGCATTTATAACCGTTCACTGCAGTGTCATCTTTACCGACTTGAACTATCTGCCGTGCCGACTTGAATACCTATGCTACATATCTCCTATAATCACCCCGCGCTGGATATTATCAAAGGACTATCGCATATGCAGATGCTGCTCTGTGGTTTAGCCAGAATTGGTGAGGGGATGCCACCCAGGGCAGAACACCATGACCTCACAAATCAGCAGAAACATCGGCTACCTCCCTTAGATTAGAGAATTACCTAAGTCAAGCCATAGCTCCAAGACGTCATGCCGTGTTGACTTTGGCTTCTTGCTCCAGGTAGCCACACAAGAACAGGCAAGAAAGGGGAAGCTGCCTTGATGTGTGACTTGGTCCCTTCAGTTTTCCCCACGGCATAGGGAAGGTGAACTCCCAGGCCTGAATTTGATCGCCAGCCACTCCGCGCCCGGTGAATATTCCCCGCGATGATCACCGGTTCGTATCCCGTGAGGATGCAGGCCGCGCATCGCCCTTCCCGACTTGGCGGCCGCCCTCCGCAACCAACAATGCCGACCGAGTCAATGTGTCCAGTCACGAATCAGGCCCAGGCAAGACATGTAAGTTTTCCAACCAACAAGGCATCTTTTACACTCTGTGTGATATGCGTCTTCATCATTTCTCATGGTCCTCATTCACATGCCTGCAGTTTTGTTTTTGGAGCCCTCTTGGAGGTTTTGCAACTAGCCCCAGACATATGATGCTGCAATAGGCATAGCGCGCACGCACCGCCCTCTGGTCGTTGGTGTAAGGCCTCTGAAATGATTGGATATTCGCACTTCTCCGTCCGACTGATTCGCCCGCTGGCAGGCCCAACATGCGGCCATACCTACCCTGAGTCAGTCTCCTGTCGTCTAGAAGCCAGACAGAATCCGTACAAAGAAATTCAAACAGGAGGCCTGGTCGTTTCTTGCCTGTGATCCGATCTGTCGGGTCCAACAGGAAAGAAAGGGGGTAGGCATCCGATGACGGGTTCTAAACACGCTGGCGAGCCAATGCAAAGTTGAAGACTGCTAACGGCATCGGTAGAGAATGGTGCAAACTCACAGGTTTGAATGAAGATCGCCACATGTGATTCGGAGATTGTGAAAAGTAGTCGACATAGCCAATCTCGTGCGAGAATGCATATCCTGTTGGGCAAACGATGGTGGAGTCGAAAGCCATGAACTAACAGTCCGAAGATGGGCGAGTGTTCTCCTGCTTGTTTGCTTCCAAGATCAGAAGTGATCCGATCATGACACAAACTTTGACGTAAAACACCAATAGTGAAGCATGTGAACCCAGACTGGGATGCTCGGTGGTTAGATTCAAGGGAAAGCAATCCGGTAGGCTGCACGCTTGATACCGATGTAATGGAACGCATGTTGACCAATCTAACGGCACCGATATGATCACCACTGTGCTGCCGATCATAGGGCTGGAAAGGTGGCCTCGTGCAGTGGATTCGCTTCTATTGTTCCTACCACTTTGACTCAATGATATTCTTCTGTATTGGCTCAGGCGTCATTTCGTCGCAGAATGCAGTTCTTCTGGCAACAGGCCACTGGATGGTTTACTTTCACTGAATCCGAATTCAAAATCCCAGAGTCACAGGACGAGTGGCCGATGGGCATGCATTGATACTCTCCATACTTTTATGAGCACCTGCTCAAGATACATGTCCGCCTCGCTGGATGTGCTTTGCCTCAGGTTTCGAGTCTCATGTTTGATCTTGCACTCCATTTTTCCATAAATGTAGTCAATTTGGATCCAGCGCATATCTTTGTGTCATGGTTGAGTGCACAGCACACAGTCAGTTCAAGAAGACTTGGCCCCCCTGCTAGGTCGCGCTTAATGCCACCAACCAACCACGCACTAAAATGCACCAATGAAACTTCTCGTACTCCCACATTAAAACCAACCGACTTCTGTTAAGGAGGCGAAGCCACACTCCCACTCCAGGAACTGCGCCGCGAGATGGTAGCCGTACTTTCCCTACTTTAACAGGGATTTAGATGCACTCACCCACAGTCACTGCCGATTTAGTGTCCTGTCGGCTCCCAAATGAGGGTGGTATGTACCACCACTGCCACGAGCGGCCCGGGTGCTTGGCCGAAATCCCACGTCTTCAACCACCAGTTCGTGTACCCATAGTCAGGTACGTCCCAATCTTGGTTTGGCTTCCAAGGCATTCTTCACTGAGGCACGGCCGCCATGTGTGAATCGGGGAGGCTTTGTCTAGACAATGACCACCCGGTGCTAGGGGTGGACCTGTACCTGTCTAGCCTCCTCTTCCGTGACCAATCCGCCTTATTTGTTGGCCAGATCGACACCCACCGTGTAGTTCGATTTCTCTCCTTGATGAGCAGCACTGTATTGCTAGCAGTTGAGAACCGTACCGGGGCCTGCCAGTCTACCTTGAATTGCAAGACAGCACCTCCATAACCAGATATATATATCAGACGCCCACATCACTTTCTCAGACTTGTTCCAGTATCACCACACACATCGAGATCCCTCTTTACTCAACTCGGCTCTCCACTCAACTCGTTGAGCCAGCGCCATCGTCAACATCGACACCCCTCCCCCCACCGACACACTTTCGAGACAGGAGTAGATACCTTGTCATTCACAACACGAGCAACCATGTGTAACTGGGAGGAAACCGTCTATGCGTGCCAGCACCGGAGCAAAGTCCGTAGGCAAGCTTACTCCTGCACCGTCTACACTCGCTACATATACGGTGAATGCCGGTTCGACAGTCGCCGCGACAAGGTTTTCAAAGTCATCAGCTATGAGGACTGCGAGGACTGCAGGAGGTTGTACGAGTTTGTCAACTTCTAGAGGGACGGAACTTTGTATGATTATGGTAGGTTGGCTGCACACATTGAAATCTGTCATTGACAAGCTCAAGGTGTCTTGCTGACCATCTATCAGGACGCAACGAACTTGTACAACATGACCAGCATTTCCATGGCGAGACGGCTTTCACAGAGTATTCTTATGATCAGCACTTATACACGATAGACTGAGATTTAGAGGCTTTAGATAGATACTGCATCGATACAGAAGTGACCCGCGAGGGAGAGCTCTGTATCATACCACATTTTTGTCACGTCCATGTCAGCATGGGCGATTCGCGACTTTCCTTCAACATAGGCCTTTTGATTCTGTTCATTGTTAATCTATATAGTTCAGAGATACAAATCTTGGCTTAGACTTAGGAATACAACTGTTGTTTCCAATGACATCGGATACTGCTATTGATCACAATCAACCCCCATTCATCACGTTTCTCATGTTAAGTTTTGCACAGTCGGGTAGTGGCTGAAAATGTGCCATCAGCATGCATCAGATAAATTCATCGATATTTCCGAAACCCATCTCCATATTCTTCGCCCGGGAAAGCCGACTCTCTCGTACGAGGGTTTCGGAGCTGTCCATGAGGTCAGCTATTCTTGATATTTGCGGCGTCAAGAGCGCCACTCGGGAGTAGCGGGGGAACAGCCGGCGTTGGGACGGTTTGCCAAGCTATCAACATGCATCAACACCGGCGGTATCAAACACCTATCGCGTGCCAAACCCCGTCACCCTCATAATCATGGAAGATTAGCTCCAACAGCTTTTGGCCCCATGAAAGCCCCGAGGGCGATTTGTTGGTAGTACGGCGGGCGATGGAAGAAAATGGGGTGGGCCCTCCGTGGGCGACCCCCGGATCCGGACCAGATTGCTCGGCCCGGTCGTTGTTTTTCGGACCCGTCCCGCACAAGCGATCAGGTAGTACCAGACAGAGCAGTTATCTCCGGGCTGACTGACCTGCACGAATGCCGACTTTGTCCACATACCGAACCTTTTGCCCTGGGCCGTTGTGCCGGTCTCCTGGAGAGCAATATGTTCGTCAAAATACGCAGCGAACACCAAGAACACGCCACCTACACAAAAAAAAAAAAAACAGGGAGCATCTCTCGTCCTCGAAGCGCCGGCGTTGGTTCACTGGTGTGCCGTGTTAGTTGTCGATGCTGGCGATGCCACTCCCAAATTGGCAAGGCGGCCAATCAACCCCTGACCCAACATGCTGGAATGCACCGCTGTGCCCCGGACCAGCTTCCCCGACACACAACGGATTTCATTTCTCCCAGCCGAGTGGAACGGTGCTCAAAATGGTGAAGCGGTAGAGATGCGGCGAAGCCAGTTTGGCTTCCATGCTTTCATCCTTCGATGCGGTGCTCTTACCATGTTTCGAATGAAGCATTGTCTCAGCCGACTACCGGCGGGGTCAAACACACCATCAGCCACATACCCAGAGATGAGCTGCAGCTCTATCACCCGGCCATCGGGAGAGACATCACCGCCCGCTCCTGTCATCAAATGTCCAGAAAGCAAAAGGTCTGCTTGCACCAGTAAACATAGACTTTGGCGGGCGGTGTTGAACAACAAGTTCCCATCGAGTGCGAGCATCCAGCCACGCATGCCCATGACATCAGTGCCTTCAGAGAACGGCCCCCAAATCATCATCCTTCAAAATAACCACTCTCCACCTTCACTTCTTTGCTAGTCTCTATGTCGAGAGCTCATTCCGGTCCTTCGGCCGGATGCATGTAAGATTTCAGGAGCTGTACGACCGTCATGTCAAAACAATCTGGGGAAGAAGGCTGTACCTGTTCAAAAGGACTATGCAAGGCTGATACAAACGTTAGTTGCTTTATCAGCACCACTGCGGCACATCGTCGTCTCTTGTACAAAACGTGTCTCCTGCCGGGAATCCCGCAGTAGCTTAATCTCGGCCTTCTCCTTGGCCACCCCTTTGCCGCTCAACTCCACATATACAGTATCGCCGCATTTCGAGGCCTGGCATTTTCGGCTTTCAGTTGTCGGCGGCCACGGGTCTCGGTCGTGCGTGATCCCTAGCCTCCGGGCCACCTGCATGCAAACCTCACAATCAGGCCTAAACGCCACCTCGAGTAATACTGGCAGGTGATGAGGTGAAAACATTGTTCGTCCTCATCTTTCCTCTGATCTTTTTATTGCTGTCGTACGGCATTTACCGAGCCTCCTCTCGGCTCTGGCTTTGTCATCCACCTTCCTTTTGCTACCAGCAAAAAGAGTATATGTCTACGATCTACAGGTATCTTACAATGTACCAGGAAAGTTTTGGGCCGTTACTTTCTGGCCGTGGGGTCGACCTAGCTTCGGAGGACGTCCCTGTGTGGGTGCTATTGGAATCCATCTCCCTATTGAACACTGGCCTCGCCTGAGTCACAGTAAAAAGGACTGGTTTGTATTTGTCTCACTAAACCATGCAGCCCGTATATCAACAACTGATATCAATCATTCTGCAAAGCGCAAGGTTTCCGCACACCGAGTCATCCTTCATAATGGAGGACCTTTCTCATGAATTACCTTAAATCCATTACCACGCACGCAGTCTATGATGCAATGGCAACACAACAAAAATAAAACCTTTGAGTCACCGAGATCTAAAAAGCTCCCGAGGGATTCTCGGGACAATCCATCCGCATTGTGCAACGCTCCAGAAACACAAGTGCCGTTTTCCCCTTTCCCCGTGGGGGCCGACTTTTGAAAGTTTGGATGAAGGATTAAAAGAGCTGTCTAATGGCACAAGGAGAGGCGTGACTAGTCCCGGATATGATAAACGATAGCTAAGCTTTAGGCAGCCAAATAAACAATTAGACGGGGCCGTGTGCATATTTCGTTCTGTATATACATACAAGGCTGTGGGCGGACAGGTATCATGCCTTGTCTTCTATGCGACGTCACCACGGGCTCCGGACCGGATAGTAAATCTCGGATGTGATAGTTCTCAATCCTCTCTGTGGCAGATCTTGATTTGGGTGCGGAACAGTCATGCCAAATGAAACAAGCAATGCAAGGAATCACTTCGCAATCAGTTGTACCGGAAACAGAATCCATGATGTCTTTTTATGGCGAGGCTGAATTCCAACCACTGCGCCGAGCTTCGTCAATTCATTGAAGTGATTTTTACACTATACTCTCAGGGTCTCGTCGTTCTGAATCCAAGACTACATAGCATAAATGAATCAAACAAAACTACATCTTCTGACTAAGATCATCATCCATTCAAGGTTACTAAGGGCGTGTGGCTCAGTTGGTAGAGCGTTCGCTTAGCATACTCCCCTGTATGCGAAAGGTCCTGGGTTCGATTCCCAGCTCGTCCAGCATTTCTAACCTCATCAGATCTCCTGATATCTCATCGGGCGTGTGGCGCAATTGGTAGCGCGTTCGCTTTGCAACAGCATCTCATGCGAAAGGTCTTGGGTTCGATTCCCAACTCGTCCAATTGTCCATTTTTCTACCTGTTCACAGGTAGATTTGTTTTTGATATAGATATATTCTTTTTGGCTGACGCATACATTCTTATCCATGTCCGACTCTACAGTCCTAATACAGATTGTGTTTTATCTCGATGGGCTCCTTGAGACCTTTAGTCATACCAACAATGTTGACTGCCCGGCTTACACATCCCAGTCAAGAGTATCATATGTACAAACTCACAGAACCACCGAGATTTGTTGACGAAAGCTTGGTTAGTCATGAATGGAAACATGCATCCCTGATCGGACCGCATTAGTAGACACCGCATATAAACAAGCAACAAACGAACAGAAACAAGCACAAACAAGCCTCGGACGGAGGACGTCAGCTGCGGCTGGTGATAATTGGTGGTGTCGGGATTAGCCAGATTGCCTATCCCAGACTCTGTCGAGTTCGTCATTTAGGCTGCGTCCGAGGAATAATTGTCGATCAACGTACCCGCGAGCCGCAATTGGAAATACGTGCCAAGACCCATTTATACCGGGCCCTTCCGGTCCTCCTCCTCGCTTCTCCAGGGGACTAGGCTGATGATCTGAGGGGTTATGTTTGGAATAGCTTGCTGGATTGGAATATAGCTATTTGAAGGGACTCACCGCTGCCGAGATTGACTTTTTGTGACCTATCCTCCTCTCCATCAAGCTCAGATTTTTGGACCCTCCCTGTGAGAAACCATCCATCACGATGCTGTCCCAAGTAGCTCTTGTCTCCCTGTTGGCCAGCGCCAGCCTCGGCTCAGCAAGCCCAATCACCCCACGACAGGCCGCTCAGCAGGTTGTCCGCATCAACTCGATCGAGAATGTCGCCGTCCGTTCCAACGGCCTCATCCTGGCCACCAACATGAACAGTGCAACCCTCTACTCGGTCGACCCCGTAGCCAAGACATCCTCCACCGCCCTCTCCGTCTCCGGCACCAACGGGCTCTCAGGAATCGCCGAGTACCAGCCCGACCAGTTCGCCGTCATCGGCGGCGGCAAGTCCATCTACAAGGTCGACTTCTCCTCCGGCACCCCCCGCTCCACCCTCATCAAGACCATCACCGAAGCCCAGAACCTCAACGGCCTGGCCTACTTTGACAACTCGACCGTCCTCGTCGCCGACGCCGGCCGCGGTAACGTCTACAAGATCGACGTGAACACGGGCGTCTACTCCGAAGTTGCCCGCGACCCGACCATGGCCCCATCAGGCGGCATCCCCTTCGGCATCGACGGCATCCGCTACGCCAACGGGACGCTGTGGTACACTAACATCTTCCGCAACTCGTTTCACAAGATCCCCCTCGACCCCGTCACGGCCAAGAGCACGGGCGCCCAGACCACCCTCTGGACCAACCTCATGGGCGATGACCTCTGCTTCGGTCCCAACGGCAAGATTTATGTCACCACCAACAGCAGGAACTCCCTGGTCGAGGTTGACCCGACGGCTGCCAGACCCAGCCCCGTGAGCGTGGGGACCGTGACGGGCAGCACGAGCTGTGCTTTTGGGCGGACAGACAGGGACAGAAACATTGCGTATGTCGGCGGTGGACAGGGTGTTTTTGCTGTTACTATTCGGGTCTGAACGGTGGAAGCTGTTTGTTTCCTAGTATCAAAACAACACCAGACAACAATGATGTACATATAAGAGGAATAAAAGATCAAGATGCTCTCATTTCTCCTGCAAAACCTTGATGAAATCCTCCAACCCTTTAGCCAGAACCTCAGGTTGCTCCAACTGTGCAAAGTGCCCTCCTACTTCCTCCTCCCTCCAAAAGACCAGGTTAGAGTACTTCTCTATCCATGCTCTTGGGGTAGGGATGACCTCATACGGGAACCACATCATACCCACCTTTTTCGGCGCCATGACCGGGAACTGCGCGTTGCTTGATGGCGGGACCCGGCCGTTGAGGGCAAACGCCTCCCGGTAGGAGTAGAAGCTGGTATGGATCTTGCCGGTGAGCCAGTAGAGTGCCACGCTGGCAATGATTTCATTCATCAACTTTCTCGAGTACCGAGCTCCGCTGGGTAGTGTCTGGTCTTGAGTAAAGGAAAGGGGATCGGTCCAGTCGAGGTACTTTTCTCCTATCCAGGCCAGCAACGCAAGAGGGCTGGCGGACAAGGCCAATCCTAGTGTTCCTGGTCTGGAGGCGGCCATCATGGCGTAGGCAGATCCATCGTTGCGGAACCAGTCACCTCTTTCCAATCCCCTTTTGTCTTTCTCGCTCAGTGTTGTGAAGTCAAAGCTTTCTGGCGGCGGAACAGGGCTGTAGTTGATGAGCACGGCACTGCACTGCTCACATCGGTTGCCGAGAACACGTGCAATGCGTGACCCGATGTCGCCACCTTGGACTACATAGTTCTTGAGGCCAAGGGTGCCAACCATGAGCGAGTCAACGACGAAGGCGACATCCTCCATGCCGTAGTTTCTGTCATTGGGAAACTGGTCGGAAAAGCCAAAGCCAGGTAGAGAAGGCGCAATCAGGTGGAACGGTAACCGAGCAGGATCCGGGTACTTTTCTCTTAGAAGGCTGAAGAGGGGAAGAAACTCCAAGATGGAGCCAGGCCATCCGTGAAGAAAGACGACTGGCACAGCGTTGGGGTTCTGGCTGAAGATTCCGAGGAATTGAACGTTGATCTGTTCTCCTTGTTCGTTGACGGGCACTGAAGCGGTGAAGTTGGGGAAACTGTTAATCTGGGATTCGACTGCTCTCCTAAGATACTGTCAAGACAGGTGCTCGCAAGTGGGAAAAGAAAGAGGAGAGGTTGGTTACCAGCTGAATTCCTCTTCCCAAACACGCTTAGCCTCCACCAGCCATTCTCTTCTCAGCCCCAGCTTCCGGCTGCCGTCGGGGAGTGAATTCTCGTAGCATTCTCCCGGTATGGGAGATAGCTTGAGCAGAGTCTGAGTCCGATCAAGCTGTCCCTGGTCGATGTTAACCGTGTAAGGTGTTACTTCTTTGGGAAGTTGCACTGTCCCAGAGGGGGAGCCCCAGGTTGAAGACAACATTATGCAGAACAGAATGCTGATGGATTCGTTCTACCACCAGATATCTTCTCAAGCTGGAGGAAGAGCTATCAAGTTATATCCATCTGGACCTCCATGTCTTGAACGGCAGTCAACGAGATAGTGGGGCCAGCGTCACCCCGCATGCATACCCGTTGAGAAGGGCGGGGGCAACAGCCGAGCCGAGTTGATCGCCGTCATCCTGGAGCGCGAAGGGCGAGGTGTGGTGGACCTTGTGCTGGCTCTTGGAACCTTATCTGGGAAACATGGCGATGTGTGATCGATATGCAGATGCCTCATGAGTTTCGTGGTGATGTCAGTTGATGACTGCACCAGGCTGAGGTGGGTTCACTTCGGGTCACATGGCTGGTGACTGCCAACACACCACCAACAAAAGTTACTCCGTAAAGGCTGTGTTAGAGATGTGAGAGGACATGGATCAATAACCGCCGAATCGAGGACGGAAAATCGCCGAAGAGAAAGAGAGTCGGATTTGTGAGTGTTCATCCTGACAGCTCTTGGCGGGGTGGCTTGCCAAGACGGCTTCGGATCGACTGACTGGCCAATAAAATCTCTAGTAAAAAGCCACAGTGGAGCAATCGGAGGAACGTTGCGATGGACCCCGACTCTAGGTGCGCTAACGTCGCATTCTAGGCCCCTGTGAAAGACCAAACCACCACCACGGCGCAATATTTATCACCATCACCCATCATCCCGCTGCTGGTGGAGGCGCATTGTTTGCTGGCGCCACCTTTCTCGAGAAGATCTACCCCGAATCGGACAAGAAAGCCAGATATGGCGTGTCCGTCTTGCGAGTCCCGGATGCGACTTGGGGGAATAAAAGGGAGCAACTTCCTCCCTCTTGTCTTCTTCCAAGAACCTGACTGACCGAAAGATTCTCATCAGCCCTACTGACCCGAGTTGTTAAACGCCTCCACCACGACCTATATACCTTCTATTACTTATTCAACCTCTATCCTCACCCCGCAATGTCCAAGTCCATCCTCTTCCTCGGCGCAACCGGAGGCGTAGGCTTCTCTGCCCTCCAGCGCTCCCTCGCTGCCGGCCACTCCTGCACAGCCCTCTGCCGCACACCTTCCACTCTCTCCGACAAGATCCCGGCCGAAGTCGACCAGAAGTTGCTGCGGATAGAGCAGGGCAATGCTCACGACGTCGACGCTGTTCTCCGCGCCCTTCTCCCTTCACCGTCCTCGCCCCGCCAGGGCCTCCCAGATGTGATCGTCTTCTCCATCGGCGCCTACTTCAACCTGTCCAAGATGGGCATGGACGACGCTCACGTGTGCGAAAATGGCATCAAGACCGTCTTGGCCGCCTTGCAGAAGGCCAGAACAGAGCACAACCTGCAGGGCAAGCCGCGGATTGTTGCCCTCAGCTCCACAGGAGTATCCGACTTTGGGCGGGATGTGCCGTTGTTGTTTGTTCCGTTGTATCATGTCGGTCTGAAGGTTCCCCACAAGGACAAGAAGGCCATGGAAGACGCTTTGGTCGAGAGTGAGGAGGAATGGACCATTGTGAGGCCAAGTCTATTTGTTGACGGTGCCAAAGATGGTCCCAAGCGGGAGATCAGAGCCGGGAAGGAGGATCCAATCAAGGGAGTGGTGGAGAGTAAGGCAGTTGGCTATACCATCAGTCGGGAGGATGTCGGGAGGTGGATCTTTGAGAACCTGATCGAGGGAGAGAAAGCTGGAGAGTGGCTCAGGAGGATGGCTGCCATTACATACTAATATCTGACCAGTACTGAAATTTCTGTCCTGATGGACTCGTGGGGGGGGGCTTTCTTGGCTCTTGACTTTTTTGGTTGTTAACCTATAGATACCACATCTTGTTTCTGCAGCATTTCCTCTTCTCTTAATAGACTTTGTTAGCTCAACGGTGTCAGATTTGTCTCCATGTCACCAACAGCCTCCTCTTCCTCTCCACTTAGGTACCGGCCCATTCCAAACTTCCTGTGGCTTTCCGCCAACTTATAAGCTTTTCACCTTGAGCACAAAGTCTTGTCTGTCCACCACAACAAGAAATTCCCCAACACTCCACGAAATTTCACTAGACAACCGTACCAGACTCACGACGCACTACCTACTTCACCACGGTAGCTACATCAGCCGGACCGCGCCTCTCTGACCCGTTTTTTCTCCCATCGACATCAACACTGGTGACTCTACTACACCATTCCACTCAAGCAGAAAAAGATGGCTATGGATCGCCCCCTCAAGACGGTCATCGGCGTCAAGTTGGTCTTCTCGACGGCCTGGGCAGTCAACTATCTCGAAAGATCGCGCAAGTCACCAGCCCAAAAGGCTGCTCAAGGCAGCTCGGCCCAAGATCAGAAGCGGCATCGGCTCCAACAGGTTGTCCAGCAGCAAGATAAGCGTCAGAGAAACAATGCGGATGCTGGTCGCGAGTGAGTCTTAGCTTACTCTTCTTTTTAAGGATCTCAGAGTGCTAATTTGGCTTGAACTCGAAGGGGAATCTGGAAGCCCCCTCAGAGGTAGAATGGGTATTGCTTAAGAACATTGGTTTGAGGCTCAGCTCTTTGAGGCTTACTGGGTCAGTCTTCAGTCTACATGTGTCTGAACAGGATAGACAAAAGTTTCGGATTTGGGAGCAGGGCATGGGAAACAATCTACCACGGGCAAGCTTGGCATATAATACAGAAGTTGGAGTTCCCAAAGATCATTATTGGATACCTATATTTTACACTATTCTCAACCTCTTGAGTGCCTCATCAACTTTCAGCAGGCACCAAGAAGCCCTCAAAGAAGCTTCCCAGAGACTCGACATCCTCCAACCTGCAAACCTTGGCAACATCTAGTTTCGGTAATCGTCAACATCCACTCGAAGCTCCACACACGAACAGAAAGAAAGTACTCACAGTGATCAGGCCGCACGACCACAATGGCGCCCTTGGAAGCATCGACTCCATAAGCCTCATACGCATGGCCGTGTCCCGAGTTGTAGCTGTCATCATCGGCATAGATCTTGCCCAGATTCTTCATCTTCCACTTCCCGGTTACCGGTGTGAAGAAATCCGGGATGGTGTCCAATTCAACCTTCTTCCTGTCGCCCGCTGTCACCAATATCCGGTCGATCACGGCATCTGGGTCCACACCAGTCGGCGTGAAGCGCTGGACTGTTTGGGAGAGTGTTGAAGAGATCTGTTGGCGGTGACATCAGCATCAGAACTTCCATCCTCCAAGACGTTGTATCAAAACTCACCTCGTCCAACCTCGACATCGCTTCGGGCTGCGACAGATCTCCCGAGAACACCACGATATACCACTGCCCGTTCGCTGGCAGCCCCTTCACAAGCTGCATGGCCTTGGCGTCACACGACCGCACCACTTGCGCCGTGGGAAACCTCATGCCGACTGTCACCTTTGCCACCAACTCCTTGTCGTGCTCTCCAATATCGGTTATGGCAGACGCATCGTACTGCACAGCCTGGCCAGCCGTGTACCTGCCCGCCTTGGTGAACTGCTCCGCAAACATCCCCGCCGTTATGCCGTGTTCCTGGCGGTACTTGGTGTTGAAGAGCTTTGTGAATTTGCGGTCAAAGTCGATCAGCTCGGTAGCCGTCCGCTCCCGCTCAAGCACATACGTCTCGAGAATATCTGGGCGTGCAAGGCCCTGCAGGACCATCCCAAGCTTCCATCCAATGTTGTGGCCGTCCTGCAGACTGACGTTCATACCCTGACCGGCTTTGGGAGAGTGAGTGTGGCACGCATCACCTGTCAAAAACACACGGTGATCTTGGTGGAAGAAGTCGGCTCTTCTTTGACCGATGGAGTAGGCTGACCACCAGAAAGTCTCCGCAAACTCCATCTCATAGGGGTGAAACACCTTGCGGGCGTGGTCGTGCAGCTTTTCGAGGCTGACATCGCTGACTTTGGTACCTGCCGGGAGCTCGGTGTAGAAGCGGACCATGGAGTCGCCCTCTCTCGGGATGAGGAGGATGTTGCCGACTGCTGAGTTGATGACCGCCTTTTTGCGAATGTCTGGGAAGTTTGTGCGGGGGTAGATGTCCATGACACCCCAGACCGCGTCTGAGCTGTCGCCCACCATCTTGAAGCCGAGGGATTTCCTGACGATGCTGTGTGCGCCGTCACAGCCCTATTTACCCAGTCAGTACGATGTTGCTTATTCCGCACCCATGGCGTTTGAAGGGGCAGACATACAAGCACATATTTCGCCCGATACGTCTTCTGAACTCCGTCCTGAACAGCATCCACTCTGACCGGGTAAGACTCCAAATCCTTTCTATCCGCATTGTCATCCACCACCACATTCTTCACCTCGCATCGGTACTCAATCGGTGGGTTGGACCCCAACAACCCCGTCATCAACTCGTTGAGTCTCGCCTGGTTGAGGATGACGTGCGGCTGGTGGCTGATCTCGGTCTCTTTGTCGGCCTCGTACTTGGCCCTCTTGATGCCCTTCTCGGCGTCGGGGGCGGACCAAAAGGCAATCTCCAGCACGTGGTAGGCCTCCCGGAGCATCTCCTCTGCTATCCCGAACGAGTCGAAGATCTCGACTGTGCGGGTCTGCACGCCGTCTGCCTGTCCAATCTCGAGGGGACCATTGCGGCGCTCGAGGATCTTGTAGGGGATGTTGAAGCGGGCCAGCCAAACGGCCGCGCAGAGGCCTGCTGAGCCTGAGCCCACGATGAGGACGGGGACTCTTTCTTCTGGTGTCATTGCGTGTGAATGCTTGGATAAGGTAGGTACCTAGATATGATCGACAGCAGAAGGTGGGCGAATAAGACCGGTGTTGAGCTGGGGTTGGCTGTAAGTGAGAAATCTAGAAGGCCGAGCCAGGGATCGGCAAGTGCAAGAGCATAGGTAAGCCAGCGTATATAAATCTGTTGTGCGATTCCTGTCCTACACATGTACTGGCTGGCAATCATCGCGAAGTGAGTGCAGCTGTTACCCGCCACCGGACACCGGGCCAAGAGATTGCGTGCCCCCGATCGCGTCGCGAGCAAACGTCCGAGGGCAGTGACGACAGAAACACCATCTGCCGGCCGGGAAGGGGGTCCAACAAGACGGGATCATCCCGATGTTGAGGACGGATGCTCCGCCCTGGCTCCGGGGAAAAGGATGGGGCTCCACTTTTTTCGTCCGGGGAAGTGCGGGCTGTGGAGGGAGCTAGAGAGAACCAAGAAGCTTGTGTCGGCCCGGTCGCTATCTTCCCCGCATTGTTCTGGACGGCACTCGCGGGCGAGGGGGAGAAAAAATATCCCGACGTTGGCGGTGACATGTGATGGTTGTGGTAACCTCCTTCGGTGCGGCTGTTGAGTGCGCTCAAAGAACATGAGCAAATTTGTGACCGTGTGGTTATGAAGGCTGTCGTGGCACAATGCCTGCTCTCGCCTAGCAGCGCCTCTTCCAAAGTTCTGCGTCTGAATGAGCAAATTCCACCACCATGGGCTTCTGATTAGGGCTGTGAGCAAGGCTCACACAAAAGAGCTGAAGGGTTTATTGATCCCCTGTAAAACACCTATTGGCATGATCCGGATTCTTGGACCAACTTCGCGATACTGAGATGATGGAATCGACTGAGGAGAAGCCATCTGCGCGCACCATGACGACGGACTCGAAGACCAAATTGGCAGCAATTTGGAACCAACGTTGTCCCACTTTCAGTATCAAACTTACAATATTACTCCATGGCATGAACGAACACATACAAGGTAGCATGGTGTGCAGTTCTCTTGGTCGCCAGCGACGACATCCCATGTCTCATGCGGGAAGGATTCCATTTCACCGAAACCAATATGTGTGATGAGCTAGGGGTCAATATCACCGAACAGTAGTGAAACGGAAACGACTGTACCATTCGTCTGAATTTGAAGTCCCATGGGCTTACAGAGCGCCGCTCTTACGTTCTGACCGATTTTGCACCCGAAGAGGAGAAGCGCTGTGGACGGCGGGACTCTGGGTTTTCGCCAAAGATCTTGACGTTCTCTCCAATTTCAGAGTGACGGACTTGTTCCCAAATATGATTTGTGCCTGTATGGCCGTCAGGAGGACAAGGAGCTTGTATATTCTTACTCCACCTCGCCCAGGCACCTTTTCAACACACCATCTACGATGACCGACCACTTGAGGGTTTCTTTGAACACAGCCCTGACAAGACCGGGTAGCAATGAGGCAGGACTAGACGGAGAGAACAGTTCATCCACCTCGGGGCCATGATCAAGCTGTCATGTATCGCCAATTCATGCTATATACAAATGCTGCCCTATGTTCAGATGGGCTCCCCAGTCGCTCCTTCCTCAATCGCGTCGTTCCTGCCTCCATCGTGTCCTGTCCCCCTTCCTCGTCTCGATATCTGTTTTTGGTTCGCTGTCATTTCCGTTAATTTCAACTTTGGCGGAATCTTTTGCCAGATGACATACCTGGAAACCGAGGTCTTCTGTACGAGTGAATCTTTTCACACTGCTCGTCAGCTTGTGCGTGCGTGTGTGCTTCATTCGCAGATGGCGGCACTCTTCAATAGTTGGCGGAAGAAACTGTTCTCTACCACCACCAAGTGAACGTCTCGCCATCAAGAACGCGAATCTCCCTGGTGTCCACCTGATCGCGCTTTTGCTTGTTTGAACGGCCTTCTTTCAAGTAGCCAGTGTGGTAGTCCTGATCAGAGTCTGTCTCATCGTCGCTAGCGTCAAACTCATCGAGGTGTTGCTTCTCCGAATGACCTTCTTTCAAATAGCCCGAGTGATGATCTTGGTCGGAGTGGCTGTCGTCCTCGCTATCATCCTTCTTCTCCTCAGGCTCAAAGTGTTGGGATTTGTGTGAGAACCTCTTCATCCGAACGGTGGATTCTCGCCTCTTCTGCAAACGAAGATCGAGGTCGACGTCGGGGTCAAACCTCCACATTCTCCTCGTGAACTGGAGCAGTGGCCGCTTATCTTTCATATTGGCGGCGTACTTGTTGAAATCGGCGGGGGTCTTGAGGAAGACCCTCGCGCTGTCTTCGCCGGCCTCCAAGTCGAATAGGGCAGAGGCGCGCTTCTGGGCCGCAGTGTCGAAGGCGTGTGATGAGCCAAAGACGTCATCCGGGTCGTAAAAGACTGTCTTGGGCGGTGTGACGTGCTCGGCGTGCTCGACTGTGGGCTGGGCTGTGTTGTCCTGTGTGAAGGTTCTGCTACCTGTTGTGTTGGGTGATACGGTCCCCTTCCACCCAGCCGCAGGGTCTTCCCAGCCGTTTCTGATGGCCATCTCAGTTTGCTTGTCGTAAACGCAGGAAGGCTGCTGGCTGAGTTTGAGAAGCATCCCGAAGGCCCAGTGGTG
Source organism: Podospora bellae-mahoneyi (assembly GCF_035222275.1). Classification (NCBI taxonomy): domain Eukaryota; kingdom Fungi; phylum Ascomycota; class Sordariomycetes; order Sordariales; family Podosporaceae; genus Podospora; species Podospora bellae-mahoneyi. The sequence continues at coordinate 3,791,316 of NC_085886.1, read as the reverse complement.
CTCGAGACAAACGGTGTTTGAAGAAGCGGAAGGTCCCATCGTGATGAAGTGTAGGTAATGAAATAGGGTAGGTTTGATTGATGGTGAAGAGTAAGACGTTGATGAAAGGAAAATGCGGTGTTTGGCAATGAAGGTGAACGGCTGGATAAGCGTAGAAAGTTCCAGCTCCGGTCCCCGGATGAAGATGGTGATGAGAGAGTAGGATGGGGGAGAAGAGAAGAAGGATGAGGACGCTGCCTTTATAGAGGACTGAAGACGCCCAAACCCGCAGTTCACCTAGGGGCCCTCTTTTTGGGGGTATTCGCCTGTGCTCACCTCCCTGAACAGTTGCTCTTACCTTATCCAAAGCAGAATTTTCGGGCTCACGGGCTCTTCTCGTGACTCTCGTGGTTGCAGGCGGGCCGTAGGGGGTTGGGAGCGACTTTCTAGAGGCTTGGAATAGTCCGGATGAAAACCTAAAGCCGAACCTTCCATATTCACTTGCTCCTTTGGTTCCATCTCCGGACTCCACCGAGCGACCATTTTACGTCGAGTCCTGGCCTCATGCATCTTGTGCAATGTCTGTTCTAACTCGATGTCGCCATCTAAATCTCGGTTGGCAGGAGAAGGCTTTACAACAGAGCTGAGGATAGGTGCCTAATGGTCCTTGAAATTTTACCAAGTACATACTAACCTCTAAGTTTCTGGGCAGTTGCTCTTTCCAAGGAGTGACTTGAAAGGTGTTAAACTTATAACTGGCTCACTTTGTGACACTTTGAATTGAACATTTCCAGTGAAGTAAAAAAGTCGGCACTGGCTGGCTGGATTTTGTTCCGTGGCGGTCTAGACGCCTAGGTACTCACTCATCAACGCTCTTCTGCTTCTTTTGCTCTCATCACTCCTGTTCAATCATTAGAGTCGTGCCAACACTTGAGGCAATACCCCCCACGATCCCTCTTCTTGAATGCCAAAAATCTCCGTTTCCTTCTCGGTTCACCCTTCATCTCGAGTCTCTCTTCTCTTTCCTGTTCCAGGTCATCCAAGCCCTCAACCCAATTACCTACACTCGGTCACCGCAAGGTCGTATCTCTGATGCTCGGCATAACTGGCATAGTCGGTTGCCGTTCTAAGTGATATGCTCGCAAAGTCCTGGGTTTTGATCTCTTCATTATACTGCGAGTGGTCCGTGGGCGTGCTGCTGGTCGTCCTAACAACGCCCCATGGATTGGGATACTTGGCTTTTATCACAGAAGGAGAATTTCCTCTGCAACCCCTGCTTTGCTGGAGGTGCTTAACCGGAACCGTGGCAAATATCTATATAGTAGTGGTGTCCAAACTATCATGGTCGCCTCAGAACTTCTTATCATGCTCTTTCTCTACATCTTCCTGCACCACCTCGCTGTGTATTTCCCGACAGACCGTAACCACAGGTAGTTTCGGGTTCGAACTCGATGAAGTTGCGGCTCTGTGTGAACCTTGTCATAGGCATGGTGTTGCTGCTGCGTAGATAGATATGCACGGGCTGTCTTATACAGGAAGTACCATGTTTGAAGTCAACAGTGGAAGTCAGGAAACACGCTCAAACATCGAAAGCAAAAGCAAACCATAATATAAGAGCGCCATGGCATCCGCGAGCTGGTCCGTGTACCTAACTAGAGGTTATCGTTAGGTGTGAAATTCGGGCGAGGGAAGTGTTGAGAGGCTGTGGGAGAAAAGTGCAAAAAGCAAACGATAATTTAGCTGCGACTCGTTTCGATCGAGTGACCTCCGGGTTATGAGCCCGGCGCGCTTCCGCTGCGCCACGCAGCTTGTTAAACTGATTTGCTGAGGTGGATGGTGAAAATTTGACTCTCAAGGCAAGGAGCAAGGTTGTTGTGGGGTGGGTCAAATTGAGGACGGATGGAATCAGGTAGTGGAAGAGGCGGAAAGTAAGAATGTGACTCATGATTCCTAAGGTTTCACTGATCTCCGTGATTTCGCAGAGACTCCTCAAGCACACGTGTAATGAAGGGATGGTTGATCCTCAGCCTCGCCCCGGAAACCCATAGACCTCATCGGAGGTTTTGCTTTGCAAACAACACACACTTCCATTGCCCGTTTTGCCATCCTACCAAACACCAAACTAAACTACCTACCTCGGACAGCACAGATTCTCTCAGACCATTATCCAATCCACCGCTACTTCCCATTAACAATCTCCTGCTGAGCAAACCGCCACACATCTGCCTCCCCGACCAAAAGCGCAAGCAGATATCTCTCCCAATATCCCACTAGCGGCTCTTCAGGTAAAGCAACCTCCTGTGGCACCCTAGCCTGGCCTTCCCCCACCGCCTTCCTTTGATAAACCCACTTCCAGTGATGATCAAACTCTCCGACAGGATACATGCATCGCTCAGGATACTCGTCAGTGCCAAGCGTCAGTTCTCTCGGCCGGATTCTCCAGGCCTTGACGAATTGTTCTTCGCCGCTACTCAGCGCACTACCCCTTTCCAACTTCCACAACGGGCCTCCTTTTCTCCTCTTGTCACCCTCCTCAGCTGTTTCAGACTTGAGGAGGGAGTCGCAGGTCCAGACATCTTTGTCATCTAACCCCAACCCTCCACAGGCCAACCGGATCCTGACACAAGCGTGTATCCTCTCGCTCGTACCAAGCAAAGGCTCGCTGGTATCTTCGTTTGTGTCTTCATCAACCCGCATAAACAGGCCAGGACGCCGAACGGTCTTGCCGGCCACAGTGGTCACTACACTGGTAGGACTTCTGATCAAACCCAGGCCCCAAGGCCGAGCAAACTGCCACAACTGGGGCAAGGGGCCATCGGGGTGGTCATGCTTTCCATCACACTCGTGAGGATCTCGTTTGGGGGCTGAGAAGGGGTGTCGAAAGACGGCAGCGTGGCCCCAAGGCTTGGGGCTTCCTGGAGCCAAGCTCGCACTTCCATTGGCGGTGCCATTCCCGTTGGTGGTCCCGTTTGACGAGGAGTTCCTTCCTCCGCGAAGGAGCTTGCTCATGGATCTGGGGATGATGGACTTGGCCACTGACCCAATCGACGAAGTCTTTGATTGCGGCGAGAAAGGGAAGGGGTGAGCAGCGGAGAAGCGCAGTGATTCCAAAAACATATTGGTCATGCGTGGGTGATTGAACTCCAGTCCCAATGTCGAGAGTTGATCACACATCCCTGTATTTAATATCAGCACAGCCCACGCCAAAGAGGAGGCAGAACTTACAGGCCAGTGTGATGTCTGATATCTGTTGGTCCCACCAACCACCACCGACATTCCCATGGTTACCAGGAAACCATACCTGCTTCAGGTTTGTTGTACTTCCAGGTACCCTCTCCCAGAGGGCAGGCCTGAAAGCATATCTCGGCTCATCAAGAGCCAAAGCCTGAAAGGCGTTCTCGACCTTGGCCGAGATTTGCGTGTTGGTGAACCTCCATTGATCAGCGCTTCCTCGAACACCGATCACTGGAGCAGGCGGGATCCCAAGTGTTCCCACCGTGTCCCAAACCGCAAGAGCCTTGATTTTGATCTCCTCGCCAATCTCTCCAGCTCCAGCATGGAACGTATCCCGCGTGAGCTTCTTCTCCCTCAAACCCCGCTTGTACGTCTCCTTCCTCCTCTCCTCCCACTCAATCTTCTTCTGCCCATGCTGTCCCTTGTACTCCTCCAGCCCGTCAATCAGAAAGTCGTCCGTGTCTCTGGACGACGAGCCCATGTTTTCGTAATCATCAAAGATGGCAAAAAATTTGTCCAGCCCTTCCGGCGTCAACAGTCCCACGCTCGCGACCATATCAGCGACGCTACGGGCAGTAAACGCTCCTCTGCTGAAGCCAATCAGTATGATGTCGTCCCCGTCGACGTAGTTGGTGCACAAGAAGTTGTACACCTCTCGGATGTCTGCGTCCAGCCCCATGCCGAACGCTCCGCCGGTGAACTGGTCCAGGCCGTTAGCTGTACCTACACCGGCGAAGTAGTTGATGATCTGGGGCCTGCCATCACTGCAGGTGCGGCAGAGAACACGCGAGATGCGGGTCACATTTGAGGGCGGTTCGTGCCTTTACGTCGTTAGTGTCCCAGTATTATCATGACGAATCGAACCTCGACGTGGCATACCCTTTTTTTCCCAGCGAGTTCATCCATGTTCCATCACAGCAGACAATCAGTCTCTTCGGCGTCCCCCGGCGATGGGGGTGAGCAGGATCAAGCGGTGAGGCCATGGAGAGCAGGTATGGTCATTCTTGTAGAGGCCCTGCCAGGAACCGAGGGTCAAAGAGGAGAAGAATGGCTTTTATCCTCACCCAAAGCCCGTGATACAATGTCTCACAGCCACTCTCACAAATCAAGTCCTCAGACCGGGTCTCGGGTGTGCAGAGTCGATCGTGAGAACCACGAATGAGACGTACAGCTTTGCCGAGTTTTGTTTCCCCCAAACCAAGACCATTCGGGCATCCCAAAAAGTAGCTGACCGCCCCCCGACAAACCACCAGAGGAAGAAGGAGCTGCAGTTAATGGCTGGCTGACACTGTGGGCTAGATGTCGGGGATCTACAGTGCATGAGGGTGTCCCCATGTCAACAAATCAGAGCCTCTACTAAAACCCCTGCTTGTCTCCAGGCGGCCAACCTCAGCGCTTGGCCAGCAGCGCCATCCGCTGGAGGCTGGGCCACCTGCAGTCGGGTGAACCCCGAACGAGACAATGGGAGAACTTGTCGTGATCGAGTGGTAGCCGCCATGTCCGCCTTGATTTCCCTCTTTGTGCTGTGTGTGTGTGTCGCCAGCAAGCTGAGTGAAGCGAACAGAGCAAGTCGTCGGGTGTCATGTTGATCGAGACGGGCGCACAGTGCACCCTGCAGCGACCCGCCCGCTACATGAAGAATTGGTAGCGCCTCGGTTGGGCGATCCGTGCCGCTTTCCAGGAATCGGCTTGGCGCTCAGTCAACCAGCCCCCTTACATGCACGCAACCTGATAGGTACCCCAGATTACACTTCAGCTGGCGTGGAATCATCAACGATTAATTACTACCTCAGTCTCATGATGCCTACGACAGAGGAGGCGTGTCATTAAACTCATCCAACAACCCAGGCGGCACCCGTATCCCCGCAAACCCAAAGTCGTTCAACCAACCCCGTATCTCCCTCTCCTCGTCTTCACTCACCTCCACCCGCACCGCGCCGACGTTCTCCTCCAAGTACTTGATATTCTTCGTCCCCGGAATGGGAAAGATATCCTCCCCCTGCGCCATCAACCAAGCCACAGTCAACTGACCAGGCGTGCAACCCTTCTTGTCCGCCATGATCCTGAACTTTTCCACCAGCGCCAGATTCTTGGGGAAGTTCTCCTTGCTGAACCGGGGAAACAGCCGTCTCAAGTCCCCAGGCTCAAAGTCATCCGGCGACTTGATCTGACCCGTCATGATGCCCCTTCCCAGCGGGGAGTACGCAAAAACGGCGATGCCCAAGTCCCGGCAGGTCTGAAGCAAGTAATTGGTCTCGGGCCCTTCAATGTCGAGTGACCAAGGGCTGTATTCCACCTGGTAGGCATCAACATGGTCGATGGCAGCAGCCCGGCGAACTGTATCCGCCGACGCAGCCGAAATCCCAATGTGCCGGATCTTGCCCTCGGCTTTCAGCTTGACCAGCTCGGCCATGGTGTGCTCGATGGGCGTCTTGCCGTCTACGCGGTGGATGTAGTAGAGGTCGATGTACGATGTCCCGAGCCGCCGGAGGCTCTTTTCGCACTGCTGGCGGCAGTAGGCCGGGGAACTGTTGATGGTCAGGCCGTTGGGGCCGTACTGGAGGGCAAATTTAGTGGCGAGGAAGATGTCGGCGCGGCGTTCGGGGTGGAGGGCGAACCACTTCCCCAGCAGGTCTTCGCTATCGGCGTACATGTCGGCCGAGTCCCAGTTGGTGTAGCCTAGTTCCCAGGCTCGGTCGAGCACTTTGAGGCGGTCTTCATCCGACCTGTGAGGGAGTTAGTCTCATTCAACATCGTCATGATGAGACTGGAGTGCTTCACTCACCCGACAGAGCCGTATCCAGTGCTCAGTCCCATCAACCCGAAACCGATGGCTGGGATTTCAGGGCCGTTTTTGCCCAGCCTGCGGGTGGGAAGCTTGGCTGGAGGTGCCATTGGATGGTGCTATCACAGACGGTGTTGCCGGCGGGTACGTGGAATATGAGTTTGACACAGAGGGATTGACAATATGGGCTAGGCATGCACCGTGTGATGTCAGCAGCATTTACTTATTTATACAAAATCCCTGGACGGGAATTCCCCGCATCCTTGGAGTGGTCACGCCAAGCGCCACCAGGTGGTGTCCGTCCCGGCATCTAAATAAAGATGCTGTCGGCTCCCAATACCCGGTTTCAGGGTCTTATCCGGGGACCTGCCATGCTACGGGTTGAAGTCTAGTACCGTATGCGGCAGCCAAGTTCCAGGTAATAATAGCATTGCAAGCCATGTTTCACCATGTCAACTTGGCGTTTTGCTCTGATCACAAAGTTAATAACTTATAGATAACAATAGAGATAATGTGGTGAACAGACAGGCAACGAACTGAAAACCGCAGTCGAGCGTTCTTGAACCTTAAACAAAAGGCTACCTACCTACTAAGAGGCGGAGGCGATTTTAGGGTCAAATCGGCAATATGGGGAAGGAGAATGAGTTGTGCTTGTGAGTTCGCACATCACCGCAAAAAGTGTCACGAGCAAGAAGACCGGTCTAAGTACATGGGTGATGCATCACATGGTCAAAATACTTGATCAATATGAGGGTATTCAGAATTGGAAGAAAACGTTTAGTACAGTATCAATTATCCTTCAGCAAAATTCCCAGATGGTGAGGTGAAGTCGATAGGTACCTCCCTCCTACCCAGATATTATCTATTGTGCAAAGGAAAAAGGAACTGTAACTCACTTATCTCAGGTACTATGACCACCAGTCAGAGTCTGAGAACTCGAAGTCGGAAGAGCCAGAAGAATCGGAGTCTAAAGCATCGGAGCCAGAGTCAGTGTCCTCACGTTCAACACGAGGCACTTCATTCCTCAAGTAACGAGACATAGCCACTCTGGCCAAGTCCATGTACTCATCATCCATGGTCTCGAAAATTGCATCAGGACCCGTTGAAAAGTTAACCTGGACCTCGTCGTCCCTATTCCTCCCGTTTTGGCGCTCACGCCATTCTTGAAAAATGTCCTCCTCGTTCACAGACCGGAAATTAGGGTGGTTCCAGCCGCGCTCGCTGGCGAATTTCATGAGCTTCTCCCGCAAGTTGGTAGACCAGTTATCCCGATCCGTTGACTGCCGGAAAGGCATGGCCTGCATGCCCCGCTGGAAATCAGGGTAGTGAATGGTGGCCCTGACATAGGCCTGGGCGCTCCTTACCAGGTCGAGGCCCCAATCCGTGGCATCTTCAAGAGGGCAAATAAATGGCCCATCTGACATGTCACTTCCTGTTCGTATATCTGGAAAAACAATGCCCAAGTTAACAGAACAAAGCAACCGAGCCCTTTGATTCATAGTTAGTCAAGTGCCAGGACAAAGGATTCCGACAATGTATTGTCCCCCCTCGAGTAAAGGGGACCAGATCAGGCACAGGAACAAAGCAGTGTATCTTGCAGACAATGCCCCTGTTGAGATATCACTACGTACCTAGTCTCCTAACCCCAGAAAAAAAAATCGTCCTCAGCCAAGGAAAGGGGGCAAAAAGGGGGGTGGAACAGAGACCAGTGAAACAGGTTTGGAGACTGATATAACAACCGCCAAACGATATCTGAATGGCGTCTTTCCCTTGACACCTTCCGTAAACGTGTGCCGTGAGAGATACCAGAAACGAAAGCTTCAAGAAAACAATGAAAGGTATAGGTAAATGGTAAAGTGTGGTGCTGTGAATTCGTACACGGGTATAGAAAGCCAAATAGTCCTCCAGACCAAAACAGGAAATTGCAAAAGAAAAGCAGAACGGGTTAGAAGGAAGACCAATCAGCCACTGGTGAGACGAAAAGTGGAAAGCCGGGCCTTGGGTGTGGCCCTGTCTTGCTTCAACTGGGCCAGGTAAAGTTGTCATCGTACCATCCACCATAGTTGATGGAATCATGCTCGTCGTAGGACACCGGTGTATTGTTGTGGTCCTGGGAGAAGCCATAGTGAAGAGCCGCTGTCTCATCCCGTGCTACGAAGTTTGTGTTTATTCCCTCGGTAGGAGAGGGTCCTGTGAAAGTGACTTCGCTGTTTATGAGTGTATTATGAAACGAAGCGGGGTTCCACAAGAACTCTGGAGCCTGACCGAACGGCAGGGCTGGATCTACTAGGCTGTCGTTGGAAGGTCTTTCGGCGGGCTGATAAAATTCCAACTGTTGACCATATGGAAATGACTGGGTGGTTGAAGCCTGGACAACATCGTGTCCTGATTCCAGGCCCATGGAAAGTGACGGGAAGTGATAATCACCATCAAGCCGAGAATGATCCGCGTCCTCCAGCCCTAAAAGCGAATGTCAGTACAGCCTCTAAAGCCGGTCAAAGCTTCATTGTGAAATACTCACAAGCGTAAACTTGATGTGTCGGAGACGCCGTACCCGCAAGAGACTGGGATGAAGACACGGGCACATCCCATGATATATCTGGATATTCACGACGTGGCACTTGGAGCGGGTCTGTGTTTGGTGAGCCCACGAAGCAGTCGAAAGATGTCACATCCGCATCGCTTATCACTGGGCTCAGATGTGGAGCGTTGCCATGTGTTGGGGTGGTGATTTCAGTACGATCTTCAGGCTCCGGGGTTGAAAAAGTGATGCCTCTGAGAGCAGCTAATTATGCTCTGATCAGACGATGTGAAAGCAATGGGGTGAGAGAGGAGCGCGCTGTACCTTGCACATCACCACCAAAGTCTTCATCATCCAATACTACACCATGACGAGTTGCAAAACGTCGAAGCTTTGAGTCCAGGACCGGCTTGCCGCGCAAATAGAACTGTGTTATTTTGCCCTGTCTGCGCCGATGTTCCTTGATCCGTAGCATCGTCAACATCTCGTCTCCGTTGATGTTTTTGAACAATCCCCAAGCCTTGATTCGCTTTTTGTACATTTTCTTACTAAGCTGTATCAGAATTCGAACAATCTAGTGGCTACAAGTCTGATATGTAGCGAGAGAAGGGGCATAGTTACGTGGCTTCCACACCATAATCTTCCCTCATGATCTTCATGACCTCGGGGAGCGACATGTCCTGAACCATATACAAATCCTCGAAGATCTTCCGATGGGCCTCCCAATCAATCGGATGACCAGAAGGAGGCATCTTGCCTAAGTGACTGGCAGTATCAATGATGTGACAGCAAAAGGTATTCGAACAAGAAAGGCATGGCGAGGTAGATGGTGAGATGCCATGGCGACGTGGGAGCGTGAAGACGTTTATATAACGGCCATCGACGGGTCTGCTAACCGGATGCCAACTCGAGCAAATCAGTGTCCCGTCCAATGTTGCTGTCCGGAAAGCCGCGAGAGCTCACACCAGCTGGAGGGAGACTTCCAGGCAAAGCCCGAAAAACGTGATGTATCATGGGCTGAGTCTCGTGCGAAGTCCACCGCAGCAAGCCAATCGGGGAAGACGGGATCGAGAAGATGTGCGTGAGATGGAATACTGAAATGCCCCGTTCAGGCATGGCCGCAGACAACGACAGCAAAAGAAGTAGGAGCCGAAAGTCACAGGGTATGCATTTGGTGCAAGTGACGGATGGCTTTGGTCCCTTTGATGTGTAACCAAGGCCATGGGGCGGACGCCGGGGAAGTAGACATCAAGATCCGGACCCGACGAACGCTTCACCGCCACGATTAGAGATTTGACCCCAGATTGAGGGTTGAACAAGACATGTCTGGCGTGTTACACGAATGCGGGGAGGGGAATGGCAACTTCCCCGGCCTCGTAAAGGGGGGTGAGACAGTCCCGGTGAGCGCCACGGCGTGGTTCCGCCATCTTGTAACGACGGGAACAGACGTTATGTTAGGTATAGAGAACAATAGGCTGTTCCCTTATCCGACATGTCATATCTCGTATGCCAAGGACTCCCAGCCTTGGGACGGATCGAGAGGTCCAAGGCGAGATCAGCGCTATCTCGAAGCTATGTTCCCTCGACCAGAGAGCCGGTACAAGCATCCCTGCTGTGTGTCCCGGTAACCTGGGGTGCCCGGGGCGGTAGAATCGTGGTAATAGAGGAGGGGCTCCTGCGGGACACAGCCAGAGGGGATCGAGTCCGGTTGGCTGTAGCGTCCCTGGCCACCCTACGGCAAACAACAGAACATTTCGGATGCGGGCCGCCATCTTCCTGGATACAATCGGGATGACGCACTCTGACAGCTCAGCCTGTTATCTCCTCGGACTTCCCAAAGAAAGCTGATAGATTGGGCATGCGTAAGCACAAAGGTTCCTTCTTGTACAGGCAGAGAGCAAGGTTGACGGGAGTCATTATGGTGGACAGCGACGAGGCTGATGCAGCCTCTCATGAATCTGGACTAGTGGTGGATGTGATCAGCAGTACAAAAGGGACCACGGGTGCCCGGGAGAACTCATCAGCCGGGCTAGACAGAAAACCACGCATCCGGGCTTCATAGGTATGTTGAGCGAGAGGGATATGAGATACAGCCACTGGACAGTTCTCAAGAGCCGCCAACCACCGGGCTGGGCTCCGACGGTGAACCTGAAAATTCGAGACATCTGTACAGGACAGCGTGCATTGAGTCGAGTCGGAAGCCGTTCCGGAATGTGTGGTGGGTGAATTGGTGCACCATGAGGTTGTGATGCCCGAGAGGCTGTTGGTGACAACAGCAAGGCGAGATATGTTTGCCGGGCAATTTGAGGTGTCCACGAGGTACTATTTCGCGCAGATAGGTACCGGTCGTTGGTTCAATCAGATGAGAAGGCGGTATCAGTGACATTGATATGCCATATCTTCCCTCTAGAAGGTGGAAGACGGGAGATGGAAGATGGAAGTCTAGATGATGGAGGTGTCGTTCAGGGCCGTGGTGGGGCAGAATGTCAGTAAGTCATTGCCCCACCATGACCTGGCGCCCAAACCAAATATGGAAAGCAGCGAGGGCGCGCCGTTGAAGTTCGATGGCGACCGCGCCCGTCTCCCACGGCCTTTCACCTTTAGCTTCAACTGCCGATCACAGTCGCTCTCCAACCGTTGCAGCGCTCCCTTGCCGATTGTCGCAACACCATCCTGTCTGTTCTATCTCCCAGGCAGCAGCAAGTAACAGCAGCACAAGGCTCCCCAGGTACTCTGCGTCTGCAGCGCAACCACCACACCATCTCACCGACCGTCTGCGCAACCTCAACCCTAGAAGCGTGCGCCGTTACAAGTCCGCGGCCACGACTTGCCCAATATTTCCTTCCGTGCGCCTACCAACACCTCCTCTGCCGTCATACTTCCCAACCTCCCCTCCATCCAGCCGGAACTGCACCTCCCTCTCCCCCGGAAAGACAGAAAAAAAAAATATGCCCCCGAAAATCACGGCCAAAAACCTGCAGTACAACACCACCCTCCCCCCGTTCCTCGCCCGTCTCCGAGGCGAGGCAACTTCCTCCTCCGAGTTTGATGGTGGTGGTCCAGACCCCATCCTTGCGGCCCGAAGGCGACCAACCAAGAAACGGTCCGGCAGCGCCGAGGCAGAAGACGCCCCTACGATAGTGGATGAGCACGGCAACACAGTGCAGGATGTCACTGTTGGGGTAGACGGCAGCGTAAAGGCGACTGCGTCCGCGCCGGTAGAAGAAGAGAAGGGTGGCCATGACGATAGCAAACCAGCTGCGGAGGACCAGGCACAACCAAAGGCGGCTAGCATTGGCGCTGCTGGGAAGAAGAGAAGAGTAGGAAAGGTCGTTGGCGCGGATGCCGACGAGGAGGAGGATCAAAAGAAGGACGCTGCTCCCACAACCAACACCAAAGCCGAGGACAAGGAGGGTACAGCATCGGCGCCAAAAGCCAAGCCCAAGAGGAAGGCAAAGAAGATTAAGCTTAGTTTCGGTGACGATGAGGGCTGAAGCAGGCCAGAATTGTAGAGAAAGATCACATAGCCCTCTCTGACCGAGGGTTAGGTCTGGCAGCGCGGATGTATCGTACCGCATACTGTGTAGCATGCACGTCTAAAAGGCATCGAAGGACCTAAGGGAATCGACAGTTCTGGAAGAGCACGGGAGAACACTGCTCACCGGCGCATCGAGGCTCCAGGATAGGAACCTTCAACCCAGCATTGGCGCGGTTTGCCTGGACCGTATAACTTGCCACCATTTTGTACCACACGCTTGGGCCGACTGGCCATCGTAGGAGCAGCATCATCACAAGGCAGACCCAATGTTGCAGAGACATAGAAAGGAATCTATACAACCCGTCTGCCTGTGACGGATATACTACACGCCCTCCTGAACCTCCCAGTCACTCCTGATTCGCCTTGGGCATATGTGTATTATGCGTTCCGTCATGTGTGATCCTGGAAAGTCCGAGGCTCCCTCCTCTATTCTTATCTATCAACAATAGCTCCCCCGGGCCAAACGGGCCTTCGTTCCACGGCGTGTCTATCGACGTCATCGATTACCAGTACTCAGGCTTGACGTAGTCGGCCATGGTCTTGGGCTCCTTCCAGCCGTGGCCGTGACCGTGATCGTGGTGGTGATCCTCCTGGGGACCGACGTACTCCATCTTGTAGACGCTGCCGCACTCGGGGCACCGCTCAACGGGGCGCTCACGGGTCATCTGTGTGATATCCATATCAGTCTTGTTGCTCTTTCTAACCCCCTGACTGCAGCTGAAAGGGGGGGACCTACACCGAGCCAGATGACGTTGTGGGAGTCAGCGGGGACACCAGTGCAACCGGCGAACTGCTCCTCGCCGGCGGAGCGGACGAGAATGGGATTGGAAAGTGTGCCGAGGCGCGAGGCATCAAGAGGGCGCATGTCGAAGACGTCAACGCTCTCCATCTTGCCGAGAATTTCGAGACGCTCGAGACCAGTCGACTGCTCGACATCGGTAGGGACGGTGCCGGCGGGGGCACCGGGGCCGAAAAGGTCGTCAACAGTCTTGACCTCTGTGTGTGTCGCGATTCTGTGTCAGCCTTGCTGTTTTCCTCCAGCCATTTATTCCATTTGCCCCGCTACCACACAGAGATGTCATGGCTCCTTTTCCCCCACCACCCATGCCCATGTGAAGCTCTCTTTGCGAGTTCAAAGTTCAACTGGGTTGCCTCAAGAACTCAATAATACCTGACGTCAGGGGTTTCCTATGATCCCAAATGACGCAAAGTGTGTCCCTCCTCCTACTCTTTTTGGCCGTCATGTGTTATGGGGAGAGGGGTTGACCTACCCTTGATGCCCTTGATCTTGGTATCAGGAACGGCGTCACCTGCAGTAAAAATCCCGAATCAGCCCCCATCCATTATTCCATTATTCGTGCCTGTGTGTAGTCGTCGTCGGTCTCGCAGATGTCGTTGAATCCAGTATAACAGCATGGTGGCGTCTTTAGCAGCTTATCCTCCCATTCAATGCGCGAGATTTCTACCAAAAGCTCGGCCCGGTTTTTTTCGGTATTTCGGATCGGTAGAGAGAGGGACTGAACAAAAAACTTACGGCGCACGGCGGAGGTGGCCAGGGAACGGCGGACAGCCGGGGCGACGGCAGCCCGGCGGGCGATCGCGAGGGCGGAGCGCTGCAGGAGCATGGTGTCGGTTTTCGGGGGTTGGTGATGTGTGGTTGAGGGTGAAGGTTGTGTGGTTCTTGGGTGTGGCTCAATTGAAGAGAGGAGTTGTGTTTGGAGATGGTCTGATTTGCTGAGCTAGCCACAGCTGGCTTCCGCGGCTCCAGCCAAGCCAAGGATTGGAGCAGTTGCAACTGCAAAAGCCAGAGCTTGTTGGCTGGATTTGGGCTAGCGCAGTCAGGTGAAGCGTCACGTGCCAATGACGTTGACGAGCCATGACATAACCGACGACGACGACGACGAGGACCGAGAAATTTGAGATCAGTGTGCAGTTTTCTAGTTCATGAATGGGTTGGGCAGCTCTAGCATCCCAGGTTGACTTCGATTCACTCTTTGTTTGTAGTTAAAAAGCTTGTTGCGCCATCAAGCACAGGAAGAGAAAGCTTCCCCAAGCTCCAGGGTTATAGCTTCGAACCGTTATCACCCTAACCCTGTTCAAAGCAGGGAAAAAACAACCTATGAATAAACCATCAAGATTTAAACCATCTAAAGAATTCTACATAATGATTTCTTAGTATCACAGCTTTGCCTCCTGCCCAGAAACCTCCTTCTCCTTCAATAGCTTTCCGCCAAACCCCTGGATCAGTCCATCCTGATACTCCGTCGCAACGTGCACACCACTCGGGCTCCAAATCTTACTTTCAACGATCCCCCTTCCCCTCCCCGCCCTCGGAAACCAAACCTCTTGAATCCACCACCCATCCTCCTCCCTCATCACCGCAGCCTTGGCCTCCATGTGCATCACAAAATGATAACTCAGACTAGCAGCCCTTCCCAGACTATATCCCAGCCCGATGTGATTCCCAGCCATCAGCAGCCCATTCCTATCCGCCACAAAAGCGTGCACCAACACATGAGCATTGGCATCATACCCGCTCTTCCCATCCTCATCGTCCGGTAGCGGCTTCAACAACCGGTACAACAGCAGCTCCCGTCTCTCATGAACCGGCTTCCCCTCGTTATACTCCTTCATATCCACCTTCTTCATCTCCGCAATCGGGAACGTCCCGACCTGGTCGTCCCCGACAATCTCCACCACGCCGGTGATGTCCACCGGCGGGGCGGGTGGCCACTCTTCTGGCTTGCGGGATGACAAGATAGAAGCGAAGCGCTCCTGGGGCGGCGCCTCCTGCTCAGAGACTGTGCCATCCCAGTCTGGCTCTGGGAGCTTGAATGACAGCAGCGCGGTAAAGGCTGGCGGGTACTGTGGCAGCGAGGCGTCTTCGGCAGGGTAGTGATCTTCAGAGGGTGAGTTGCTGGGAACAGATGGCTGAGTGGCAGTCACGGAAACGGTGCTGAAGGTGCGGGACGCGGTAACGGGAGAGGCCGTGTAAATGAAGGGTCTGCTGGCAAGGCCGATGCGGGTAAAGTAACCGTTTATTGTCTTTACCTCATGTTAGTGAGTCCCTAGAACATAGTATTTGGGGAGTGCATACGTGGATATCCAACCTCGCATGTTCCGGAACCCCCTTCTCCTTTTCGGTTTCTCTCCACGCTCTATAGGCGGCCAGGCCTGCCTGAGCGTACACATGACCACCAAACGCCGCAGTGTGGAAACTGGGCAGCTCTTTTCCCTTTGCAAAGTCTGAACCTGGGAGATATGCTGATCGAGTCGAGATGTATCGGTGGGCTTGGCCTTCACGAGGCAACTTGACGAGCTCCAATTGTTCCTGAAAAGACAGCCGCTTGTCCTCGTCGCCGCCAACCTTGGGAGTCATGCTTACACTCATTGATTACAGCTAAATGGTGTATAAATGGTGTATAAGATAACGCAAGTGTGAAGACAATCAAGTTAAGAGAATTGTTCAGCCACAGTATCACAAAACCCTGTGTTTGCAGATCGGCAGTGTCTGTATGTATGTTGTTGTTCCGGTATTGAAAAGTGCAAGCTGTTAATCCTCTCAACAAATGGGATGCATGATCACAATTTCAAGCATGGCGTAGGCCCGGATTCAGTTATCCCAAACCCGGCCGAGAGCCTTCCTGCCAGAGCCGTCCGTTGAGTGAGGCGCTCAGCTCAACGGGAACGTCGTCCCCCAGGGCGGGGCGATCCACTTCGGCTTTGGGGTTCCTAGAACTTGAAACCCAGCCGAGGCATACCCTTCCACGTGATGATCTTGGTGTTCCCTCCGGTGCTTTGTGGCCCTGTTGCACCATCATCAGAACCATGATGAGTGCGATGAACTTGAGTTTGGCACAAAGTCCGCCGTGAGACAGCTTCATTCAAACGTCAGCGCTCGGGTTGAATCCGAGATTCAGCAATTCGACGTCCGTCATCTGGGCAACTACCAGGTACGACCGGGGTGACCACCGAGGTGACAGATCGCATCCGGTTCGGACTTGAGACCCGATCGATGCATCCTCCTCTTCGGAGCCTTCCGGACGATACATAGAAGATCCCCATTTGGACAAAAAAGAGAGAAGATGCTGACGACGGCGATGGCGCAAATGGTGGTGTGTGATGGTGATGGGTTGTGATGACAAGTCTAGTTTGGTTGGGGAACTCGCTTGTTCCCCCACAAATAAGTGCAATGAGGGGTTGTCTACTTTAGGCTTAGGGCCCAAAATCTGGGGAACCTTTCAAGTGATGGGTGGGGGTGAAGTGTGGAGTGACCCCCACGGTTCCAACTCTTCCACTTCCAGACGACCTTTGGGGGTCGAAACATCTGATATTTGGCCCTCAATTCAATTCTGCGCGCGTCTTGTCGAATGATACAAACTGGAACGGCCATGATATCCCACTTGGATCCCGCCTCCAATACCTTCTATTGATCAACGACTCCGCAGCGCTAACTCGCTTTGAGCGACCTCCCCGACCAGAAACCTCGAATTCTGACCCTCATCGAACCGCACGAGGAGCACCAAGACAGCCATGGCTAAAGCAAGTGTCGAATCGCTTGGTCGGGAGGAAATAAGATGGATGTGTCCATCTCCTGGCGGTGAACGCACTCCAGAAAGCGCCACACCGGAGCTCGGTTCCAAACCAACCTGTGTCAAGTCAAGGTTCTTCAAAGCCTCTTCTTGACCCCCATCCAAGAACCGTCCCATTTCCTTCTCGAAAGGTTTTCCTTTCTAGGAAAAGAATCCCCCCAAATGATCTCCCAACGGCGGGGATGTGCGCCTACATACGCAGGACAGCAGGTGTGCCACCCTGGGTTTGGCCAGATCCAATCCCGTGGGAGAGCCGTCCCCCTCTACCAAAGTTGCGGGCTGCAGTATGGACGAAATGGACCAGAAAAGGCCATGGTTTGGTCGGTGGTGGAAATAAATGAGGAGGTCTGGATTCAGGTCGACGTCAAGTTGCTACAGTCTCAGGTGTGGCGGACTGGTCTACCTTGCCTTGTCGTCGAGTTCTTTTGGTTGGAGTTGGTGACTGGAGCTGTGGAAGAACCGCTCTTTACCTCGTTGTAACTGGGGCTGCAGGGACACGGCGACGCCGCCATTTGCGTTGTAGACTGAGGTCCAACGGGGTCGGGGTCGTTCTAGAAAGCGGGCGCGAGGGGACTGAGGCTTCTACCTGTGAAGCTTACATACGCAGTAACGAACCAGCTTCCTATACAGGAAGGCGTGAAAATTGTACATGAATACGGGGCCTGCTACCCTTACTAACACACAATAGTAACCCTTGGCACTCGTTGACTTTGACGATGGCATGATATTGGAGAAAGAAACATTGACGATTACTGACACTAGTAAGCAGGCAAGGTCAGTAGAAAGTGGCGCGAGATGATGAACCCTCGACGAAACTCGCACGAGAAAAGCACGGCCATGATGGTCATACCTAATGAGGCAAGCAAACTGTGAGGCTCAACATTGATGAGGATGGATGGATGACAACAGGCAGCGGGTGCAACCGGGCAGCTTCGGTTTTCCAAGATGGGGCGGAATTCACTGCGTGGTGGTAATCATCAAAATTACGATGAAACCTTTCGAGCGCCAAGAACGAGAGGGAACACTCATCGAACCCCTCCCCAGTCCTTCTTTTCTTGCGCGTGAGCTTCCCTGCTGTATGGCCTGGTCCAACCCCTGAGCCTGTCACTGTCCACAAGTTGCACTTCCTACCCCAGATTGGCACCATGGTGCCCGCAGTGGAGAGAAGACTATAAATTTAGGTATGTACACTAAAACAACACGCCACGACGGATATCTTCTGGTGTCCTCCTCCTTGTCATCTCCAGAGGGAAATGATGATGATGATAATGATAATAATGATAATAATGATGATAATGATGATGATGATGAGGTGTTTGATGAGTTTCAGGTCTGAGGAAAACTACGGAGCAAGGGGAAAAGGGGTGGAAAAAGAAAGAAAGAATAGAAAAAAGAACTACCAGCCAGCAAAGGAGGGGTTTGCCTGCCTCTCCCAACCGCTGTTGCATTCCCTCGTCTCTGGCTGCTTGTGCCGGCGGCATTTTTGGGAGAAGTTTGGATGTGACGCGTGACCTTCGAAAAAATGAGCTGAAGGGAAAGCCAATGGCCGACTGTGATATCGACAGGGTGCATCATGGCCCGCCAGTCGCCAGCCATGGACGGTTTAGGCCGAATTCCGGGGAAAAGATCTGGCCGTGCAGCAAAAGAGGGGCTGGTCCAACAGACAGGGATTTCAGAGAACAGCAGAACTCAGCAGACCGACCTGAATTATATTCGGTGTACCAGAGCTTCTTTTTTATTACGCCATTAAAACTCCGTGACTGGTCACAGACAACACCTCTCCGCAGCACACACTACATAGAGCCAACCTGTCACCGAGAGATTGTCTCTCTCATTGTCTTGAATCTGTCACTCTCGGCAGACATCTGGAATCCAGGACGAGACCTTCATCATCTATCCGGTCGGGCTTCCACTTCATGTCCGCTACCTACCTGGCCTGGCCTGACCTGACCTGATACTCCATACGCTCCCCATCTAGGTCAGTGATGCTGCTGACAGACCCCCTCCGCCACAGACGAGACAACTGACCACTCAGCGCCAGCTTCCCGGCACTACTGCGTAACCCCAGAAAAGTTCCCCCCTCGTCTCCCCAGAATTTCGGCCATGGACCCCATGTCGTGTTACCGTGCCTCTGGCTAAGGCTTCCCTAGCGTCGTCTTCCCAGGCTTTTATTAAACCCTACCGAATTCCCACACACACCACTCACACCTCCAGAAGCGCCCTGGAACCAGATCTCCGTGTTCTCCACCCAGCACCGCCTGACTGGATGCCATCAAATAAATAGACACACAGCTCCTTGCCGCACCCATCCCGCTCCTCCCTCCTCCCTCTCTGCCCTCCCCTCCCCCTGCTCTCCCCCATCCCGCCAGTCTGGTATTCCCGCGGAGACTGCCGAACCACGAAACCTGGGGGAGGTTCACACATCAGCCACCAAACGATCATGCGTTGCTAACACAACGCCCAGCATAGGAGGGTTAACCGGTTGGGAACTATCATCCGTTGCGTGGCGATGGGGGTTCAGCTCGAGCCCATCAGTCAGAGTTCGTTTGAACAGTACGGACCATGGCACTTTCGAGATTCTCGTTTTCAGCAGAATGAACGTGTCGGCCTGGGTGCCGCCCTCTTGCGAGCAGCCGCCCTACCGGCCTTGAACGACCTATGCGAGCTTTCAGCGAGGACCAGCAAAGCAGATGGTCGGTTTCTGGAACTGACCGAGAAGCCCACATCGTCCAGGTCATCCAGCATTCATGTTCTCCAGGAACCCTCTCCACCCGCTACCATCATTTCCCCCCCAACTCCCGTCACCGTCAACAAGGCCGAGGATGATGTGGATATCCCGTCATTACCAGGACCCCGTCATTCCCTGGACCGGTTTGGTTATCACGCGGAGGAGGGGGTCAAGTTCACCTTTGCGCCCAACAACTTACCCATTCGTCCCCGGCCGAATCTGAAGCGTCGACGACCAGACTCGGATGTGGACGGTTACAACACAGCCACCATGAGCTGCAAAAAGCGGCGACTATTGCGACAGTTTGTCACCTCACGGCTTTCAGCGCCTTTCTCCCTCCCGGCCACGCACATTCTCAACCGAGAAGTCGTCGCTTCGGGTGACAAACGCTTTCTCAAACTTGCCGCCATCATGGCAACCAGAAAGCTTCAACCACAGCCCCTACCGCCACAGGTCAGCCCGGATTCTTTCTTGCGGCGGCAAGCCGTCTTCAACCGGTGTCGGTTACGAATGGCAACCGAGGGCATGTCTCGAGGCGGTCGAGGGAGCCACGGGCCAGAGACGCAAGCTACACATCCCGCTTCACAGCAGCAGCAGCAGCCAGGTGTAGAAGGGGCTAGTTTCGCCTTGATGAGGGCCCTGCACCCATCATCGACTGGGGCAACTACGCCGGTGATTTCCATCTCCCCGCAACCGTCCTCCTGCACCCCAAAACCGGCGATAACACCATCATCGCCACCGAGCAGGTCACCACCACTCGGGCCAACAGCCAGCGGAGCATCGCCAACAAGACTGCGAATTCCCAGTCCGAAGTTACGGCCCCTCCGCTCACCAGAACTGAGAGTCACCCGGCCGGCTCTGCCGTTGGATGACATTGAGGACCTCGACGACGACAGCGTGGCGTTTCCCACATCGGTGCATGAGAGCCGGTATGGTGACGAGCCTGAAGAGGTCTATGCCGATTTCGGGCTGATCTTCGGAGGCGGGGGTGAGGGCGACGAGTCTGATGAAGAAGGTCCTGCCGAGCAGTTTGAGGATTACATGGACGACTTGGACGGGATTCCGTGGAACGCTAGGTGCTAACACACGGCATATTGCCGAAACTGGGCATTTAATTAGTTGCATTTCATACCTACAGACGGCACTGGCAGCCACGACACCAAAAGACTCTGGACAGAACAGGACAGGCGAGTCCGGGTGGGTGGAATTAGTAGGGTTGGCTGGTCAGGTTGGGGTGGCATATTTGTGGCGGCATCCTGTCTTTTTTTTTGGTTGGTTGGGATGAATGGTTGGGCGGCACAATTGCTTTTTGTTTTTATATATCGCTGTTTGAAAGACGCATTTGCCGGTTCGCGAAAACTATGCATCATGTTTCGCTGTTGTTGTTGTTGTTGTTGTTGTTGTTGGAGAGGGGTTGAGAAAAGGCGAATATACCTATCGATACAAACAGACAGAACTTTGACCGGCCGGCAGCCTCGCACGGCGCCGGCCGAGAGCGGAATCGGAGGAAGTGGACCCAATTGGGTTGCCGAGCTGAGCTGTTCTTTCGATGATGCTGCGTGGTGTGTCTTCGAGTCTCTGTTTAAACATAGGTAAAGACAGACCATATCAGGAGAGGCCGGAGGTCTCTAAAAGCAGACCAAACTTTACGGTGAAGCCAGGGGACTCCGGTCGGAGCTGCCAGATCTCATCAACCGAGAGGAGGACCCAGCCGACCAGCCACCGCTCCGGTCCGCTGGTTCGTCATCCGAGCTCCGACGCCACTTGTACTTCTCGGCGAGCTGCGGGCGGGGCTGACACCCGACCCATACACCCCCCCGCGCATTCTCCACAACCGCACCTTGGATCATATCAAACCTCTTGTGTAAATCTGCAGGTAGATAAAGACAACACGCTACGCTTTTGTGTCAGGTTTCATCCCGTTGTTCAAACTCATAATTCATCACTCTCTCGCTCACAACATTCCATCCCTCTCTCTCACCGTGGGTTCACCAACTACCTACCCAAAACCATGTCCCCCCTCAACCCCACCGCAACCCCCTTCCTACCCGCCATCTCCTCCCTCCCCACCCTCCCAGACACAACCCTCACCTCCACCCTCGACCTCCTCTTCGAACCAACTTCCGAACTCCATTCCCTCGCCCTCCCCACCATCCGCACCTGCTCCTTCGCCTCCTACGACGAGCTAATCGACACCCTCCGAGGCCAGCTGCTCACCATTGCCTCCCAAGTCCAGAACGACTCCGAGGCGAAAAAGAAGCTGCATCACGTCCTGGGCAGCCACCCCAGATTGGGCGCACCAAAGGTGAAGCAAGAGGACGAGGAGTTGAGCGAGCAGAGCAAGAATGAGCAAAAGCAACTCAGGGGAGGGGATGAAAACGAGGCGCGGAGACTGGCCGAGCTGAACGAGGAGTACGAAAAGACTTTTCCGGGGTTGAGGTATGTCGTTTTTGTGAACGGGCGGGGGAGGGGGGTGATTATGGAGGATATGGAGCGGAGGATCAAGAGGGGGGATATTAGGGAGGAGGAGAAGGAAGGGATACAGGTGAGTTTCTCGGTCTGAGGGTTGATGTGAGTGAGTGATGCGTGCGCTAACTAGGGGTAAATAGGCAATGTGTGATATTGCAAAGGATAGGGCGAGGAAGTTGTTGAAGTCTGCCGAGGAGGCTGTTTAGGCCACTGTCATGAGTATCGGGCTGGAAGTATCCTATGAAGCGGGTTACGTGTTGTGGCAAGTAATCAAGGGACAAACTTGAAAAAAATAAAAATAACGTCAACTGTATCCGAGCCAAATTGCCCGTTCAAACAAGGTATCATCTAGAGGAAATATGTTTGCAAGGCATAATCCAAACACCAAGCTGCCTTCAGGCATCAAACCTGGTATCATCATCAAACAAATAACCCATAAACCGACACTCAAAACCCAATCCAAGCCAAGTAAATGGTATCACGCAACCAAAGAAACAACTGAAACAAAAAAAAAAAACAAAAAAAAAAAAAACAAAAGGAAATATGCAGAATCAAAATCCCTCGCCTAGAAACCGCGACTAGAGTCGTGCTAATGTGTTCCTCAACCAGGTTGTAGTCCTCTTCCGCTTGCTCCTGGTCCGATAGCTGCTCCCTCCAGCCATGGTGCAGCAATAGGAAACAGTGTACTCCCTCGCCATCTTCCTTCGAATCCTCCACCACTCCTTCTCCTCGTTTCTCTCGCTCATTGCGCGCGAGGGGGACTTGAGAAACGCCTTGGCGAACTCGATCTTGGGATGCTGGCTGCTCAACCAGTCCCTCGACGGGGCAGCTTCGGCAGCTCTCGCAGCGACCCTGTACCTCTCCAGAGCAAAAGACGACCGGAGATTGATGCTCGAGTAAGGAGAGTAAAAGTCATGGACGGCATCTTCCAGCCTCCACTCCCGACGCTCATAATACCTTTCCCGATACCGAGCCTGATCCTCCTCGTCATCCCTCATATTCACCACCACCCACTCCTCCCCCATCGGCACCTTCTCAGGCGGCATACCATACTCCAGACTCCTCGCCTGCCGCCTCCGCCGCTTGTAAATAACCTGGTCGCCCCAATACACCCTCACCGCCTTGAGCCCCGCCCACGACTGCCTCAGCAGCCTCTCCACCGACCCCGCCATCTCCATCTTGCTCGGCACCGGCGCCGTCCCCGCCAGGCTAGGCGTGTCACCTCTCCCTAGATCAACCTCTAGCTCCTCCAGGTTGGGGCACCTCCTCACCAAGCCAGAGATGAACCTCCTCCTCTTGGCCCCTTCCTCCTCCTCAATCGGTTGCTCGCACCCATCCCCTAGCTGGAGCTGGCCCAGACCACCCTCCAGCGGGAACGGGATCCCTAACCTTCTCAAGTTGGAGCAGTTTCTCTCGCCGATCCGGTCGAGGAACCAGCGCAGTAGCAGGTTGGCTTGCGCCTGGTGTGGTAAGGAGGTGGCGTCCCCCGGTAGGACGAACGTGTTGTTGCTGTAAAAGAAGGTGGAGGCTTCGAGGTGGATTTGCTTGCTTGTAAGAAAGAGGGTCGAGAGGTCGCGGCGGAGGGATTTGCCAATGTAGTGTTGTTGGGAGGACGACGACGACGACGACGAAAAGCTGTCTTTTCGCTGCGAGGCAATGACGATTGTCTCGTGGGTGGGGAGGAGGTAGGAGTAGATCTGGTTGCGGATTTCACCGGGTGTGGTGAGGAGGTTTGTTTTGGGTCGGTTGCTGTGTTTTGCAGTCATGTTGTTGACTCTATGGTGGTTGGGTGTGTTGTTTGGGTGTGATTGAACAGCTGACACTCTCAAGGGTCAGGGGTTTGTTGACTTGAGGTGGCGACGAAGCTAGAGTAAACAAGAACGAATGTGTGTGTGCAGCCCGCCAGCTGGGAGAGATGTTGAATCATAAGAACAGCAGAAAAGAGAGGCACAGGCAAGACCAGAGGAGGAGCCCCCCGCCAGTTATACCTCCTCCTCCAGCTCCGACAGCTTCCCCCTCGCTCGGGAACGGTACCTTGAGGGCGGGCAGTAGGCAGGCCAGCCAGAGCTCCAGAGGTCTGGGCGATGGATGCAACTCAGCGGCGCAGGCGGATCGCGGACCTGGACCCGGGCGCATCGATCGGTACCCACAACGGCCCCCCCCGCTGGACGCTGCGCTGGAACACCGGTTGGCTTGATTGGTCCAGCCCTATCAAGCAACCCTCAGGTACCCCCGCCGCCTAGACTCGCTAGCTGATTCCCACAGCACCGTAAACGGAGGGTTGCATGTCTTCGCAGGGCCTCGCCCATCATCACGCGGTCCATCACGCTGGCCTTTCGATCTTCAAGACCTTGAGAGGATGCCCAAATACAACACCAATTTCGCCCGCTCAGGTCATGCTGCCCAAATCGTCGACCGGGTTCACCCAGCAGTGCGCGACGTTGGATGTTGTGCCAGCTTAAAAGTTGGCAAGTGGAGGGTTAGGGTCGCCTAACCCTCGAACGTTCATGTTGCTTCCGTTCGACCAGAAAATGCGCCGTTAGTATTGGCGTCTCAATACGGTCCGAATCACGAGAAAGCGATTACATAGTGTACCTGGTAGACGTGGCGTCAGCTACGCTACAACCACGGGCCAAAGAGCCGGCCGGCGGTGTCAAAAGACCACTAAACCGTCCAGACCAATAATTTCAGCCGCGCCAGGTCGGGACGCTTCTGGTGTGGAGAGCCACACGGGTGTTGATCCGTCTTTGTCCCATGGAGCCTTGCTTGAAAAATACCATCATGTAACAAGAACACCAAGCGGATAAACTGCCCGACACCAAGACCGTTCCTCAAACAAGTCTAAACTGTTAGCCTCTTCGCTCTTTCTCTTGGCGGCCAGCGCAGTCTCAACACCATCGGAAACCGATAACCACCCTCCCAACCAGACAACGCTTCACGTGGAGGCACAGATTGGTCGGAGCAACGGTTGTGTCTTCATACAAACATGACATCACCAAATCCCCAAGACCCACCCCAATCTACGAGCACATTATCGCCGTCCAATAAACCAAAGATAACGCTCTACTGGTATGTCTAAACTAGTCTTGGGTATCATGCATTTCTCACGGGCACTACCGCAGCCCATTTCCCGCGCATCTGGTCCCAAAGCCGTTGTTGAACCCACGTGGCGTGGCGAGCTTGCTTGAGGCTATCGCGCTCACCACGTGTTGAGATGTTTTGTTCCTGTTGATATCCCCTGACATCCCCTTGTCAACGATCCCTAAATAACCCTAACCCTCATCACCTACACAACTTAAACACCACCCCCCCCTCCCCCCAGGTAGGCTCAACGACTACCGAGCCCAGCGCGTCGTCTGGCTCCTCGAGGAGCTCGACCTAACCTACACCGTCAGACCCTTCCACCGCACCCCCAGCGGCCTCGCCCCCGGCGAGCTGGAAAAGGTCTACCCCCTAGGGACATCACCCATCCTGACAATCTCGTTACCGCACCGGGAACCTGTCGTCCTGGCAGAGAGCGGCTTCATCGTTGAGTATCTCTGCGATCACTTCCCCCCCAAAAGTGGAAGAAAAACATTGATCCCGATGAGATGGGTTGAGGGGAGGGAAGGAAAGATAGGAGAGGAGATAGAGAAGGGGGGGGAAGAGGTACCAACATCTGCTTCACTATGCAGAGGGGAGCTTCGCGCTGACGTTGGTGGTCGGGGTGATCTTGGCCGGTATGTTTTTCACCTACCAACCAACCATCCATTTTCTCTTTGAGATGCTGACGGGGAAAGCAAGACAGTCTTTGGCAGCAACAAAATCCCCTTCTTCCTCCGCCCCATCACCGGGTTCGTCGCCGACAAGATCTACAAGGCGTTTGTCGTGCCCCACTGCGGAGAAGCATCTCGCCTTTTTGGAAGGAATGCTCGCCACTCCCCTTCTGCTGCTGGCGATGAAGGTGAGAGGTATCTCTGCGGGGGGGTTCCTGACCGCGGTGGATATCCTGCTTAGCTTCAACTTGGCCACTGCCAGGGACGGGGTGGGCAAGGTGATGGTCTCTGCCGGTGATGGCAAGGCGGGCAAGATAACACTGTGGGACACGAGTACCCGCGGGTGGGCGAGTATTTGGAGAGGCTGCATCGGGAAAGGGGGTATCTGAGAGCCGCGGAGAGTATTCGGGCTGTTGGGGGACAGAAGGACAAACAGGTGTAATAGTTCGTGTGCCAAATCACTGTCGAGTTCGATGAAAACAACATCAGGAGCCTGTACCAGACACGTAGTATAGTCACGAGCTTATCAGTCAAAAGCCGCAGACAAAAATCTCAGTTCACATACTCTCAATTCTCACTCAACTTTTACTCCTATAGAACACCAGTGTATATACACCCAACAAGACATAACAGCATCCAAAATGACATGCCGCCTCCTAAAAATCCAACCTCTCCTCTCATACAATACCATTGCTTGCTTGCTTGCTTGCTTGCTTGCTTGCTTGTGTGAGGTATACATACGAAACAGAGAAGTACCAAATCTTGACAAGTAATTATCACAAGCCGCCGATGAAATGCCGCTAAACTCCCGAGCGTGATGCTGCATAAAATGAAGCCAAAAAAAAAAAATAAAAAGCCGTATATATACCGGCATGGTATCAAGTAAACACAAAGAAGGTGTAGCAAAATATTAAGTTGTGGTCAGCAGCCGCGCGTGGGGAGAAGAGTCAAAACAAAACATCATATAAGCGCTCACTTTTCGCCGAACATGCGAGAGAAAATGGTGAGAAGACTCCGGTTGCTGTTTTTTCAAAGGAAGAGGAGACCGGCAATACCAATGATGACAGCAAAGGCGCTGGCGCCCAGCCTTTCGGCTCCGCGAACGCCATTGTTGCTGTTGTTGCCATTGCTGTCACCGTCAGTGGCAGCCTGACCGCAGTTTTGCACAAAGCCATCGGAGCTGCAGCTAGGGTTGGCAGCAGCACCACCACCGGAGTTGGAGCCCGAGTCGGGACCGCCAGAGCTGGAGCCGCCATTGTTAACGCCGGGGGCGTTTCCGGACCCGACAACACCACCGCCAGGAATAGCGTGAATAGCGGAAGTCTGGGAGGCGCTGCCGGACTGAGTGGTTTCACCCTTGTTCATGTTTGTCCCCGTGCCGAGGAAGCTCTTGAGAATGGTAGGCTTGTTGCTGTCGACGACGGTGTTGTTGGTAGCCTTGATGTCATTGTAGTAGTAAGAGACACCCTTGTTGGTGCCCGGGGCCTTGTCCGTCTTCCAGCACTCGACCTTGATCTCTCCGAAGGTGGCAAAGTAGTAGCCATACTTCTTGATCTCATCCGAGTTCCAGTCGATCTTTCCACCAGCCCAATCAATGGTGCCCTTGGCGTTGGTCTCGAGACCACCGGGCCAGATGGAGATCTGAACACGGGATGGCGTCTGGGGGAAATTCCACTGCTGAGTCTTGGCGTTCCAAGTCTCGGATCTCTTCTTGACACGGCCAACCTTTCCATCGACAAGCCACCGAATTTCGTCTGGGGTCCATTGGATCTCATAGTCGTGGAATTTGTTGTACGAATCATCCACAGTCAAGTTACCGGTATTGCCGTCTAAATAAAGGGGGGGGTGGGGGGAGTATGGTTAGTCTCTACTGGGCAAAAGGTTTGGACTCCAGAGAGTATGCACTCACAATCTGTAATACCCTGGAAGTAGTAGTTGGTCTGAACCGTGTTCAGATCGACACCAACCCACTCAAAGTCAATTTCGTCCTTGACATCACCAAACAGGATGAAGGCGGTAACAACACCAGCGCCCCGAGAGCTCTTGATCCTGGCCTTGACATTGCCATACCACATGTAGGTCGTGGTGGCCAGCACAGTGCCGACCGACTTGGGAGGCATGGTCAACAGGGTATGGCCGTTGTACAAGAGGGGCTCTCCTTGGCCAACCCAGTCCACCTTGCTAGAGTCGCCAAGGTATTCGCTGATGTGCTTGTACCGGTCGAGCGAGTCCATCTTGTAGGTTTTGTCCTTGCATACTGGCGCAGGGACGCAGGAGTCGAGGGAGAAGGACATGCGGGGGTCGCAGCCGCCGAGACAGAATGCGCCAACGCCGCATTGGTTGTATTCTGCGATGCAAGTTTCCGACGTCAGTGCCTTTGTCACGCTTGGGCTGGATCTAGGCTGCGGCAGTGAAACCTTGGGAACCCTGACAGCGCCGTCCCCAACGCTGAACAAACAAAACGAACAGGCGGAGCGGGCCGCCAACCAGGAACCAAAAAAGCTTCAAACTAGGCGCACAGCTTGGGATGTTTTGACTTACGAGAGCAGCAGGGTGCTTCCTCGGGGCACTTCTTGTCCAGACTGCAGGATGGAGGATCGACAGCCAAAACGCTGGTTGCGCCGAGAAGGGCCACGCCCAACGGCAACAAAGATCGGAGCATGGTTTGTAGTTCTTGTTTTTTTTTTGGTTTTTTCGTTTTTGGTATTGTTCTCGAAAAAATCGGGAGGTTCGGAAAGCGACGCGAGGGTCTCGGTCGCAAAGAGATGTGGTAGGATGTAGAGAGCAGATGTCGTCGAGGTAAGAGAAAAGGAGACCGAAAACGGTTCGGTTCCTCTTCGGTGGCCCGGTTTGTGTGAACAAGTGGTGCGATGCTGGGATCAGTGGAATGCGCAACCCGGCAAAATGGAGTGCTAGCGAGACGATGGACCGTTCCCTCGGGAGAGTGAGCGAGTAATGTCTCGAATGGGGTGGTGGTGAAGCGATTGGCGGGTAGAGAGAGGAGGTAGACGGAGGATTCGACAGACTCGACGTTGGGTTCTTGACAGAATAGTTCGAATCGATCAGGGGAAACGCGTCTTTGGGGTGATCAATTAGGTAGGCAACTGGGTAGGTAGCGAACGTGAGGGATGGGTGGGAAGCGATTGGCTTGGGGTCTTCAGCCGAGCATGAAGAGAGCCCCAGTGGAAAGAGAACAAAACGAGGGATGCACTTCGGCGGTGGGTTTGAAAGGTTGAGGAAGACGGGAGGAGAGAGAGGAAATCGTAAGAGAGGGTCAGGTCAGGCTGGCAAAGCAGCAGGGGTCTATTTTAGTTCTCCTCTCTTCGCTTCCTGCTCCGCCGGCCCTCGTCTCTGTCTCTCTCGCTCTCCTGTCCAGGATCACGAGGGTGTGGGGACATTTTCTGGTTGCGGCACGGGGCCATTTGCAGGCTCTCGCCCACTCACAGACGCTGTTCTGGAGGAGGGCAATAAAAGCTGCGCTAGCATTACCCTGACCCACAAACCCCTTCTGAGACCTGCAGCCGATGGCTTCTCCTCACGAACTGCTGCTCGTGATGGTGGCGCCTACCGTTGACACTTTCTTGTGTCCCGGAT
This sequence comes from Podospora bellae-mahoneyi, assembly GCF_035222275.1. Taxonomy (NCBI): domain Eukaryota; kingdom Fungi; phylum Ascomycota; class Sordariomycetes; order Sordariales; family Podosporaceae; genus Podospora; species Podospora bellae-mahoneyi. The sequence continues at coordinate 3,762,121 of NC_085886.1, read as the reverse complement.
CCCCAGTTGGCTTGTTCCTGTTGTGCTATCGAAGCTATTTTCTTCCAATGTTCTCCGACAGCCTCCTGCTAATCACCGATTGCTTCCACCAAGCGGATGAATGTAGCGCAAACCTTGGTCTTGAAAGTTCCAAGAGGGGCAGGCAGGCAGCGCCAAGCAAGGCCTGGTCGCCTTTCCCCAGATTGCCGGGGCAGTTTTGGAGCTCCACCTCCTCGCTTTTGGCCTTCCTGCCCTTTCCAGAATGACGCCACAAACCACCACACCAAACAGCTTCGCATTCACTCACGCATTCTGTTTCTGTCCAGGTTCCGACCTCGCCGTTCTCAACATGTGTTTCTCGTATAGGTTTTTTTTCTTACTCACATCCATCCTCACCTGCACCAATCTACAAATCAATGCGCCGTGTCACCACCACAAGCGAACATCTGCCGTGTTGCCCTCCCGGCACTGGTTATCCCCGTGAAACAACGAGGGACTGTGCATTTGATCTGTTTCATAGGCAAACCCCAAATCAGGCAGGAAGAAGATTCTGGCGCGCTCGTGAGGGTCATATGAGGCGAACAGTACGAAGCATTCTTGTCTTGTTGATCAGAAAAAAGGCCTGCCGATCGCCGTTGGCTGCGTCTGGTATAATCTGACGTGCAGCTGTGGCAGCTGCAGCCGGCTGCACGACAAGTTTCGACGTCTGGTCGCACAAAGCTTTGTCCAAGGCCGGCCACGTTGGAGAAGACAGTCGGGCCGGGTATGGACGGGAAGCCGAGAGGTCAACTAAATATCTGAATTTTTACATACATGATTGATCATTGACACAGCAGTCTGGTCTGCCTAGTTCACATGGTCAAGATGAGATATGTGTTCTCCATCGGCTTGCGTGGGATGGGTGATGTACCCCGAGCATCTCCATCAGTAGCATCCCTTGATCGTCACAAGCTGAGAAGATCTCGACAAGGCATTTGCCAACCCTTTACTTGAATAGTTCGATCTGCTTAATAAGGTCATGGCGGAGCAAACCAAGATGCCTACCGCGAGGAGATAAACAGCCCGGGTTCTGTCAAAACCAAGACACATCCAACACACGAGTCGAACAAGGCGAGGCTGAAGAATCTGTATTCGTGTTCCCTCCATTCCCTCCTCCTTGCCGGAGGGAAAGAGAACGGGCCCATGTCGCCATCATTAGACACACACTCAACAATGCGAAAATCCCTGCCAGGCCCGATCCAGAGCAAATCCGTCGTTGTAAAAAAAAACGCTACTGACGCGAGAAAAACATCCCAGGGGAATATAGCTGCAAGTTGAAGGCAATAAAGCATCGATGTGCCCAGTGGGCCCCCATTTCCTAACCAAACAGGAAAAAAAAAGACTGAAACGCGTGTCGGGAAACGCAGCGCCGATTAAAATGCCCAGGGCCAAAGTCGAATTTTGTGTGTTCCACGCCAGGCGCCTTTCCTGAAAATGTGCAGTATTCGGGGAAAGGACCACCGGTCTCACGTGTCAAAAGAGATATATATCCACAGAATAACAAACGCATGGCGCTGCTTTATGCAACAGACTCGCATAAAAAAAAGCCTCCACCAGGCCTGCAGAATCCCACCGGGTATCAAAGGCGGCTGGGTGCCTTGCTTCTTGTAGCGATTTGAGCGGTCGTATTAGGAAAAAGAAGCCGGCAAATCCATCATCTCTTTTGGTTCGCAAACAGCTCTGAGCAAACGGTTAGTCATCGGTTGTTTTTCATCCCATCTAAAAAGATTTCGCACCTGGGAAATGCTCCTTTGCGTATTGTTCACAGGCCTTGGCCGGCTTGCCAACCTTCTGCCCAATGACCTTCCATTTGTTGTTTTCGTACTCCTTGATGGCACTCATCAACGCCGCGGACTGTGTAGGAAGACATGTTAGTCCCTATTCGGCGTGTCCACAAAACTGTCTGACGGTCCACTAACCTCATCCTCTGCAAATTCAGCATAGTGCATATCCTTATACCAATGCTTCTTCACACTACCCTCTGTGCGGGCGGGAAAGGTCTAGATACACACCAGGTTAGCCAGGCCCGCAAGTCACGACACTGTCATTGCAGCAACGCACCTTGGCAATTTCTGCCCAACTGTTACCGGCATCACGCATCTGCTTCAGCCGAAGCTCCTCCGCCGGCGTCCACGGTGTGTTTGTCCGGCTCTTCTTTGCCGGAGGTGGGGGCGGAGCAGGTGTCACATCGTCTGGGGGCGGAGCCTTCACCTGAGCCGTTGGTCCTTGGACCGCAGCGGGAGCAGCAACCGGAGTGGGAGCTGGTACGGGAGCTGGCGGTTGCTGCTGCTGGACCTGCGGGGGCTGCTGCTGCTGCTGCTGATGCTGCGGGTGGCCCGGATGCTGCACATGCTGTGGGTGTTGCTGTTGAACGGGGACCTGTTGGGGCTGAGGTGCCGCGTGAGGAGCTTGCTGAGGAACCTGCTGCTGTTGCGGGGGAGGCACCGAAGCGTGTTGATGCTGAGGAGTATGCTGCTGAGCATGTTGTTGGGCATGCTGTTGGGCATGCTGTTGCTGAGCATGCTGCTGCTGAACATGTTGCTGCTGAACATGCTGCTGAGCATGCTGTTGGGGATGTTGTTGAGTGTGCTGAGGGTGTTGAGGGTGTTGAGCAATATGCTGTGGGGCATGCGGGTGCTGAGTGTGCTGGACAGCATGTTGTGGGTGCTGAGCATGCTGAGCACTGAGCTGGGGCGCGTGCGGCGGAGGATGGGCCGGGGGGTGACCGCCGGTCTGGGGCCGCTTCCGTCTCGACGGAGCCGGCGCAGGGGCCGGGGTGGGGGTCTGCTGCTGGGGAGGTGGAGCCTGCGGCTGTTGAGCATGGCCCATGGACTGCTGGACCGGCGGAGCAGCATGGTGTTGTTGCGGATGTTGAGGGTGCTGCTGATGGGCAGCATGCTGTTGTTGTTGGGCGGCCTGCTGTGGTGGCTGAGCATATCCCCGAAAGTCCAACTGCTGCTGTTGTTGTTGCTGCTGCTGCTGCTGCTGCTGTTGCTGCTGCTGGTCGCGCCGAGTCATGTCGGGCTGCTGAGGAGGATAATGAGACGGGCTATACCAGGGGGCATGATTAGCGAACGCGTTTGGCGGCTGCGGCTGCTGCTGCTGCAACGGTTGCTGGTGTTGCAGCGTAGGCATCGCCGTCTGCTGTGGTGGACGCCATGACTGAACGTCGTTTGCCGTCCGCTTCTTCATTACAGACGAACGGAGGAGCTGTGTCGGGAACAGCCCGGGCCAGAAGCACCAGGTTGAACCACGACGACAGAGCGACGGCGACGACGCGCGGACCCGGGCGGGGGAAGGTTGGGCGGAGGAGCAGGATGAGCACGGAGATCGAGGCCAAGAAAGACAGAGGAGGAGCAAGACGTCGGCGTGTGTGGATGTGTATGGGTACGGAGTATGTGTGTGTGAATGTGTATAGTGTGAGTGTGTGTGTGTATGTGTGTGTATGCGCGTGCGAGCGCGGTGTGTGGATGAATGTTTTGGCCTCGTCAACTTTTTTTGACAGCCTCCTCAGCTTTGCGCCTGGGTAGGTAGGGTCGGCGATGGGTCGGGTGTTCCCTGTACTCTACTTTGCTCCCATGGTTGCAGGTCAAAGCCTAGGGAGGGAGTACTTGAGGTACATAAATGGGCGGAGAGGGGGCTTGATGGGAACCTTTGTGCAGACGCCTTTTTGAAATGGCTGAGGTGCTGGCGTCTGGAGGGGGGGGGCAAGGGAAGGGAGAGTAGGAGGAGAGAGGGGGAGAAAGAGGGCGGAGAGCCCAGATACGAAAAGGTACAAGGAGACGAGGTACTCACTGCTGGAGCTCATTCGGGTGGTTGGTGGAGTTGGAGTAGAGGTACTCCGACCCGGGGGGGAGATTCGGTGTAATCGTCCACTGGTGCATGGTCTAAAAAGATGCGCCAAAAAAAGGTCAGTTATACTTTTACTTTGCCCAACCCGACTACATGAGTCGCTGGAAAGAATAAACAGACAGACAGACGGACAGACAGGCAGACAGATAAACAGATGGAGATGAGATGAAAAGAAGGCCGGTCCCCGAGCTGGTGTTCTTGTTTCCCCAGGCTCTTTTTTTCCCCGCCGTCATAATTTTTCAGAGCGTGGCGACCAAGAGTTCGGCTGCTGCTGTACCGCCGCAACCCATTCTTCAGGCAATTTCAAGGCGCGCAGATACCCCCTCCCCCCAGGCAAGGCAAGGCAAGGCAAGGTAGAGCAAGGCAAGGTAGAGCAAAGCAAGCAAGCAAAGCACCGGCAGCACCAAGAAAAAGGAATAGAAAAAAAGAACAAAACAAAAAAAAAACAAGACCAGGATGGTGGCGTCTCTGGTTCTGCAGCAGCACGCGTCGAATCTTTTTTGTCGCGAGCAGAAAACAGAGATGCCCCCCGGGGGACTCGGCCAAAACGAGACAATTGACGCGCAACCCCCCTCCAAGGGCTGCTTGACAGAAAAGAGAGAAAGTAGGTACTTACGGGCTAGTAGGAGTAAGAGGAAGCTCGCTCGCCGGACAGTGTGTCGTGACAGTAGCAATAGTAGTGACAGAAAAATTAGTGTCCCTTTCTGCATAAAACCAACGGTGGTAAATGTGGATTTGTCGGCGGCTGCTCTGTGTCTTTTTGGGAGATGGGAAAATGTACTCGAGGGGGTGACCGAAAGTGACCAGCTCTCAATGACTTGGGACGCAGCTAAAAGACATGCGGCCAGAAGTACCTCGACTGGGTGGAAACTTCGGAGGAGGGGGGGCTGGGGCTGCTGCGTGTGTGCGTGTGTGCTGCGGTGGAGAGCTTAGAGCAGAGAAGAGTGGAGAGGGATGGAATCACTGACTGATCTGATCAGGTTTCTTCTGTGCCATCCGCCATCAGTGCATCACTGGAAAAGAAAAAAGTCTTTTGCGGCTTGGCCGGCTGTTGCCAATCGCTGTCATTCGCTGTCATTCGCTGTCATTCGCTGCCTCTCGCTTCTCGGCCCGGTGGTGGTGCTTGACGGCCCGCCACTTTCAAATGAATGGCGGCACAACAGCCAGCTGTCAGCCAATCAGAAATGACCTCGGTCCCGGGCCAAGCGGTGTCCGCTGACTGATGTCGTGACTCTCGAGGCGTGAGCTTGATTGACCCGAGGGCAAAGGCGGTGCAAGTGCAATGGAAACGAGATGTCAAGAATTTTGATCTCTCCCTCTCTCGATAATGGATGGATGGACGGAGGCAGAGACGGAGCCGGCCCACGGGCAGCCAGCCCAGGGAGTGAGTGGTGGCGCTAGTGTAGCTTTTGGTGTGTCGGTCTGCGTGTTGCTTGTCAAATTCCTGGCGCGAGGATTGGATGGCGCCAAGCGATACAAGCCGGTATCAATCAAGCAATCACGGAATCCCTGGAAGAGGAGAGGGAGGCTTTGCATGTGCGCGTAATACTGACGCGAGCAGCAGTGAGCCTTCTCTTCTTTTTTTTTTATTCTCCGTGTTTTGTTTTGATTTCTACGATACGGCTGCTGATGGCGATGACAAAAGCGATGGTGATAGCAATGGCGAGATGTATCTTCTTCAACAGTGCATGTATGTAGCTACGTATGTACAACTGAGGTGACGCAGTGGGGGTCGAGGTCGGCTATCGCTCCCAAGGATTGATGGGAAACGGTCAACAAGTGGTGTGTTCTGCTGTGTACTTTGGCTGCAAGTATCTCGCATGTCCTGGGGGTGAAGGACCAGGTTGTTGGGGGTTGGGCCGGGGAGCGGGGAAGGGAAGTATACATGCATTTGTTCCCTCTTTCTGCTTTGGGAGAGCAGCTGGCGGATGTGCTTCGAACTGGGCGATGCCGAGGGATCAAACAGTCGACCTTGAGATCGTTCTTCCAGCCCTTTGTTCGGTCGCCATGAAAGCTTCTCTGGAATTGACTTCTTTCCGGCGTAAATATCTCACAAGCCGTGAAGTCACCTGGACGAGTACCAAGTATACATGGCTCTGGCGGTCTCCACCGTGCGAGCTAACTCGCGGGAGCTTTGCGAGCACGGACTTGGGCCAACGACGCTGGCTGTGCGAGGCTAATGGATCAAGACTCGTAGCTGCCTCGGGAGTAGCTTTCGGTGCTCGACATGTAGGCATGAGGTTTGTTCCAAGACATTAGTGAACGTCAAATGCGGGATGACTATTGCAATCAAAGGTCGAATGCTAGTTTCAAACCCAGTTCCTTGTCGATGGTAAACCATGAGTAAACTATGTACCTGTACATTGCATAAGTTACTCTTTTCGATCTAGATTTGCCTACATTGCTTATCTTATCCTTATCTCCCCTCCAGATCAAGGCCAGGTACCTTATCCTCGCCTTCCCATTTCTCTAAGTACATAACGATCAACTGCAAGAACTGGGGGCTCCTTTGGTCTTCTGTTGTCTGCACATAATAGGAACATATCGCATCATTTTCCCTAGTTCGAACTCCAAGCAATTGGACAGTTCCCCCTTTGTGAGATATTTCTTTTCCGCATCAAAACCATCCCATGTTACGCCCCGTACCTAGGTAGCGACCGGTTCCGCAACAGCCCGGCCATCTCGTGTGATGTCATTGCACCGGCACCGGTTCCCCTTTTTGGTTGGTGGTATGAGCGCCACTCTCCACAACGGTGTCGACTGTACCTATGGTGGGTAAAATGCAGTTGAATGAAGAAACGTTGTGTTTTTTCCTTGTCAGAACACTCACTCAAGCTGCCATCCATCGAAAGCCTTGCTGATTTTAGAATGGAATTCTCAGCTCATACAGCAGGATTGCTGTCTAAGGAATTCCTTGATACCTATGATCTACTTTCCATGATTCTAAACGTATACCTTTGGTCAAATAAGGAGCATCCAGGTGGGTAGCAAGTTACCTGGCTTTCAAGTACAACTCCAAAATTGACTGGGCAATGTTCAATTCACACCATTCGTCTCCATCCTGAAGATGAAACTGGTAAGTCCGGGGAGAAGATAACTTGGAGCAATTGCCCAGGATTTTCTCTATTTACTAAAGGAATAAGGGCAGTGGCTTACGCACCTGCCCCGAGGACTGTCCAACTACGCAGATAGGTATATCTGCCGGGTAGGAGAGCGGTTCTCTCCAGGTCTTGACTTTACAGCGTTTTTGAAGTCCATTTCTCAGATCTTCTGCTTCCGTGTTCTTCCAGGTTCTTTCACTCACAACTTTGCCTTGGTGCCTTCACGTATGTTTAGCCAGCCTCTACACCCATTTTTACATTAAGGACAGGATATAACCAGAACAGTCACACACGTTTGTAGGCTCCAGGACCCAACATACAGCGCATTTCGGGCTTAGAAGCGCTGTCCTGACGGGACCTGTTTACTCGGGGGTTACTTGGACAACTTCCGCAGTAATACCAGGTTCTGGTTCTCATCTTACTCTATAACTCGACTATGCTTAGGTTAGAATGCAAATCAGGCCAGTCGTTATTACATAGGGCACCGCACAGCTGACCTTGCCCTCAGTGTCTCTAATGGATATCCCAAGCGAGAATAAACATGAGAAATTACCCACAGCATGCATCAAACAGCGAGGACGTAAAAAACCAGGTCAAACTCGAGGTTTTGCTGCTGCCGTAGTGAGAAACTTCAGGTCGATACGGGCAAACAATCCGTGCCCTTGGAGTCTACCGACGTCTTTGCTCGTTTCTCATAGGCCAAAAGGCTAAATCATGAGGAGAGGGCGTGTTTATACACCTAATGGGCAGGTAAATCACCGTCGAGATATCCAGAAATTTTGATCCAGTGACGAATTCGGAGCTGGTCTTCCTTTCCCGATATTTCAGAGACGGAGTTGGGCTCATTGACCAGGCTGCGCAATATAGTGAGATCACGTCGTTGGCAGCAAGGCAAGTAAGGAGACGGGAGATCTGGCCAGCTCGCTGCCGTAAGAAAGAGGTGACTGCTTAGGAGCAGAGTTATGCATCCAAGGTTTTGCTTTGTGCTAAGGGGCATAACATTCTAGAAGCGATATCTCTCCCGGGTTGGTGTGCGCCAGCTGGTTCGTCACTTCGTCCGATGCGAAAGCTATTGTTCATCCCATATCCAAGTCGACCTGCCATCTCAACAGCCCCAAAATTTGATTCAGCCCATCTTCCGATGAGAACGGGCGCATCGACGTGCGAAAGAGTGGTGTATGCGGGGAGACATCGGCTGAAACAACAAAAGTTCCAGTTCAGATCATCGTGAGTTTGAGGTCAGGGCGCGCGGCTCTGCAGATGGTTAGGGTAAGGGAGGGGGCGGGTCCATCAGGAAGGGAAAAAAAAGTGTGGTCTGTGTGTTTTCTTGGGAGTGAAGTCTCAGGTGAGTAGACAGGGGTCCCCCGTTCCTGGCGGTTTTGACACGATTAGCGAGACCCGCACCTCCTCCACATGCATGTGTCTTGGCACAGATCTGGAAAGCCTCGTCCGAGTGGGAGAGGGTGTGGTTTGTTGGCTTCTTGGGTGTGTCATGTGAGGAACAACAATGTCTAAAGTTCAAACAGGTCCAAGATAGTATTAAATGGGGGGTTTGAAAGTTCAATCCTCGACTGAGTACACAAGTAAAGCCTACACAGTTCGTCGAAGTAGCTAGGCGGTTTCCATTCTTCTTTGAGCTGGACGGGATAGTGTCCGTGCACATTGCACCCCGGGCAGGGACCGGGTTTTGACGCACACGCAACAACAAACGGGTATTGGCATCAGGACATGGAGATGTCCATCCCATCCGTCCACTGGGAGTTGCCGACCTAGGGTCTGGACACTGACAAGTGCTGTTATGATGATCATGGGCTGGTCTGAACAAAACTGCGAATCTGATCTGACATGAACCCTTTATGCAGAACGAGGGCTCGGCCTTCATCTGATATATTGATGTCTATTATTTGTCTGATAACTTCTAGAAGCTTGTCAGAGCCGTTCTCCGTCAGTGCCTGGGTGATGTCAACTGTTGAAGATCGTGGAGAAGATGAGGACTTCTTGCTGTGTGTAGCCTTTTCGACTACGGGGGGTGTCGCATCATTGCTTGGTGGTACGTATGGTGCCTTCGTGTCCCTATACCCGCAATTTGACATAGCAACATGGTTACGATTTACTCCAAGACTCCGACGGCCCGTGAATACTGACGAAAGCCAGTTGGGTACGGGTCGAGGTGACAACATCTGACCTCCGCGCCACCCGATGATCCACAGGGATCCGGGATGTATGCTGTCCGTATGTAGGCGGTAGAATCGGGAAAGGCCAGAGCGAATTGGATGTGCGAGTGCGTGGTGAAAACCAGGAGGTTTAATCACAATGCAGCGATCTCCTTTCTGGGCAGGATCAAGATGATGGCCTACAGGCCCAGGGGATCTCGGAGAATTCCATCTGGCAACCATCATGGCGGCTACAACACGGCCCGGAGCAGCTACATGCCATCGGCGCTGTGATGTGTAGTTGAACTGGAGAAGAATGTGACGATGTTGTCCCCAGCGAGATTGAAGGTACATATCACCGTCCGGATCTTTAATCAGTCAGTTTGAGCATGTTCGATTCGTGAATTAAGAGCCACTTTGGAGCTCGGACAAGGAACTCTGATGCTGAGATGTTGACATAGACGTAGGCATATATAAAAGTATGTACGCATGTCGATCATGGTGCGGCGGACGTCGCAACAACACCAGTCAAGGGGAGTTGAAAAAGATTCGGCAGTTATGAACGGCAGTTTGCTGTCAACATTCTGCTGATATCGGGAACGGGAAGGTTGGATCCCCGGGTTTTTGTTCCTTTTTTGTGACCCGGAAGCTTCCCATCAGCTCGCGGAAGAAACGCCAGGCGCCAGCAATTTGTGCGTTCTGGTAGAAAACACCCCTACCTACCTTGTAGCGGGGTCATAACCCAAGGGGTCGGTGAGTATCATCGTCAGAAAATCATGTGACTGTGATCATGCTGGGGTACATAGTTGTCGCCAGGAACGAAGGAACCGCGGGTCAGTTCAGACGAAGGTAAGCACCAACGTACGTGATGATCCTATGATGGCCATCTAGAACAATTCTCCCGGAAATAAGAGCACGATTTCCGTCAATAGCATTGTCTGGTTCCTGATCTGGATCGACTTTGAGACTTCAGTCGCAATGCTTACTCGTAGGCTGCTATAATGTTGAGGGTTAGATGGTTGTTATCCTTCGCGGTGTTTCCGATCGCTGTCTGAAAGCTTGACGGGAATGAGGGGTCGTTGTTCTCTTGTGATTCCCGCTGCCGTTTGGCCGTACGAGGTAGTTGATCCCCCAGCTGTGGGATTTGACCCGCGGCAGCAAATCTTCAAACCAAACACCAGGAGCAGCAAAAGAGTGTTTATGTCTCGAGCGTGATGCTGTCCAGGGTTTCCTGGGGCACTTGAAAGAGATATACCACAAGACGGCATCAATCCAGCATAATCAGATGGTACTCTGTGAATCGGACAATCAGGCTTCAGCCTTGTCGGCCGGGGCATCTTGATGGGTCGTGTTTCCAATCATGTTTGTTCGGCCGGTTCGCTGACTGATCTGATCTGGTCTGCTCAACAAGGCAAGGCAAAGGCAAGGCAAGGCAAGGCGAGAAAGGGGCGTCCATCCACAGTCCAGTTACTTGGGACGAGATGGAGAGATGTGGTCCATGGTGGGGTCTGGGTCTGTGGGGGAGGCGGCCGAATGAGGAAAGGCCTGATACACGGCTGAGATTGCGCCAACGGCTTAGCGAGTTTTAAGGATGCCCCACCCAGGCCCGGAAGTCGATCGGAGACTGTAAGCAGGGGCCGTCCTGGCGCATATCCCCTGCCAGGATAAGTGGGTCGCATTAAGAGAGACGTCGCCTTCAGATGTCTGTTGTTTTTTGTCTTTACAATTAATTGCTCTAGTGTAAGGTGTGTGATGAATATGAGGGGGTGTTATCAAAGTGTTGTTTACCTACAGGGCAGCTTCTCGGCATGTGCCCCGAGGTGATAGGGCTAGGTCAAGATGTGGCCAGTGTAAATGGTTCCCCAGCCGCCGACCGTTCAGCCAGGCCACTGTCAGCGCATTCGTCTAGGTCAGCCGAGGGAAACTACTGCACAAGCAAGCGGCTACTCCCATGGGCAATTGGGCAAAGGAAGAAACATTGTCATGTTTCGAGCACGAAAATGTCAAACCAAACGAGCGGATTGGGTGGGCTTCCCCATGGGTTTTGCTTGGTTTTGGCCGTCTCTGCTTGGACGGGGGACGCAAAAAGGATGCCAATCGCGGGGCAGGTGGGGGCTTGGCTTTTACTCCCCCTCATCCATGCAAGAGCCTCAGAACAGGGGCTGCCAGGGGTTGTAGCCAATCGCAGGTGGGCTACAAGCACACCAGGGCTACTTTGTGACACCTGGCTCAGGACAAGAACGACCAGCAAAGGGGGGCAGACCCGTGTCAAACGTCAGACACAGACCTTTGAATGCTCTGCTTTTCTCTCAACAACCTCGAAGCGACATCAATGCAGCCTCTCTTTTTGCCTGCGCCCAGAGGTCTCTCACTCGTCACCCATGTCCCTTTCTCTCTCTCTTTGCCCCTCCCTCGTCCGTCGACCCCACGATGCCCACGATATCCTCCCCGGTGCTCCGGCCGACCGTCGAACGGGCCCCAAGGCGGCAAACATCGCCCTCCATTCCGATATGCAAGCACGGCCTCGAAAGCGCCATCGAGTTCGCCCATTGGGGGCAGAAAAGACACAAACACCTCGATCAACAACAACGCCCGAACCGAACCGCCCTCTGATCGTGCTGTTTGGAGCGGCATGCCTCTCGGCTGTCCCGTCTGTTTTGAAGCATTGCTTCCCATCTATTTTGGCCAGCCGTCTCGTTTACTGAGTCGAGTCGGCGCTTCGAGATACACGCTCACCCTCTCCAGGTGTAGGAGAAACCTCAACAAACACAGTCTGCCTCCTGGTTGTCATCCCGCATGACTTGCCCCGGGCCTGTCTAGATGCCTGTCATCCAGACTCGTGCTCAGCCAGGCACCTCGGTCCATGGACGCTCCATGACCAGGGTAACGGACGGCGGTGGACATGCGCACGTCCATCCACCTAGCCAGATCCAACCATACTGTGTCTTGGTTGATACATGAGCTTTCCTAAAGGGACCAGCTTGCCAACAGTCTCTTTCTTTTTTCTCCGATTCTTGATACCACGAATGCTACCGCATGCAAGTGCTTGCGGATCAGGTCGTGGCAACACCCTCTCAACGATATCTCCAAAGCTCGTATTTCCTCTCTGTTCGTTCATCACGGTCTCAGTGCCAGCGCCCCCAACGTCTCGGTGCCAATTCTGCCTGTTCTGTGCGTATACTACCTACTCATAACAGCACGCAAAGGCCTGGGTCTACGGGACCATCGTCAGGCGGCTCCCACACACCCCTGCTCAGTCTTGGACTTCTTGGCTTGTCCACCATCCCGGGCCACGCCCCCAGGACTCCACATTGGTCTGTAACGGGCCTCAGAGCTGTTGTGTGTCTGCCCCCCTGTCTGCCCAGTGGGACTGGATGTGCCTCGAGCCGAACGTCATGCAACCCATAGCGGGCATTATTACCCATCCTTCCCCCCGCCACGCCTCGTTGCTTTCTTCTCTTCTGTTTATTTTTCCTCCACCAAGGTCTTACCTGTGGATATCTTCATCTACCATCACGACGCTGTTGCGTGTGTGTCCCACTCTTTCTTCTTTCTCTTCTCGCAGCTAAACATAGTCACTCTTTGATCTTGCCCAACTAGCTTGGCTGCTTACATTCTTTTTTGGAGAGAGATTGGTTTCATTCTTCGACGACAGTATAATCTGGTTCATTATACTCGACTTTTTAAACAACTCCTTTTTTTTACCTCTTTCACAAACATTCGATCCGTTCCTCGTGTTCGTTGACATCGCTCCTCGGCAGCCGGTCACTCACTTCACTTCCTTGAGTGCTTGATCTTCTAACCCGAAACGAAACGACTCTTCGATTCTTACAGCAGCAAGTTCTGCTCGTTCCTTTTTTGAACAACCTTCGATTCTTGGGACATACCGCCTGGAAAAGACAGCTGGATCTGACAAACACGCCTCAGCACACTTTTCCTCGACTTGTTTTGGTACACTGAACAGCCGGAAAAGACAGAACCCTGTCAAATTGGATTATGATGTCCCCAACAATTCCCATGACGGGCCAAGCCGGGCCCTATACCCCTACCACCGACGCCATGGATCGTCATGAATACGGTGTCACAAAAAACAGAAAGGCAACTTCGACTGGTGGCGGGAGAGCATGGAGCGAGGAGGAGGTATGTGCCCAAGGGGGAAAGCAGTTGAGCGGGAAACCATTGTGTACTGACGCGGAATTGCGTAGGAGCTCTACCTTCTTCAGACACGTCTCCAGAAAATGCCCTACAAGCACATTGCCGCCCACTTGAAGAAGACTGAGCTCGCGTGCCGCCTTCATTATCACCAGCTCAGCCATGGCAGCAACCGCCGCAAGCGTACCACGTCCACGTCATCGGGATCCTCGAACAGCGGACACTCCCCTCCGCTTCACGGCTCGATTCCCTCGCCCATCCGGGAGCAGGATGATTCGCTCAGCCGATCTGCATCTCCTCCCGGCTCCGCACGATCTTATGGTTCGATCAGCCCAACTGGCATCCAGCTCCCCAGCATCATGACGGCTACCGCTTCCGCCAGCGCATCGCCCCGTCTGCCCACCATCCTTCCCAAACCGGCCTCGATGAAGCTCGCCCTCGCGTCTATTGGCGGTTCGGCTTCGGCGGGCACTTCCTCTCCAACGGCGTCTCGTGGGTATCCCACCCCGTTGCACGAAGTCCACCCACACAGCGCCCCCTTGACAGCCCCTTCTGGCTACCGTGGGTCCATGACACCAACCAACGGTTCGGCGCCTTATCCCTCCTACACGTCAAACAGTGGCCCTGCCCCCCATGGTCCAGGACGTCTGCGCCTGGACTGCTCTGCGCTCCCGCCTCCTCCGTCGGCCGGTCTTTCTGCCACCCCTTATTCTGCCAGCCACCCGGTGGATATGGGAAAGCTCAACGCCATCTACAATGCGCACCGTGCCTCTTTCTGGGCCAGCATCGCGGCTGAGTACGGACCCGGTGCCAACCCCGTGGTCTTGGAGCAGGCATGGCGTGGAAACAGCCCTACCTCCAGTTCCAACTCCAGCTCCAGCTCCAGCTTGAGCCTGGGCATTGCTGCCCACACGCCCATTACGCCGATCGGTAGCCCTGACGATCACTTTTACAACGGGCAAAGCAAGCCTGACAAGACCAGAATTAGTGCCATCCTTGGCATTGATGCCAACCCGAGGAGTCCCAGGGAGAGAGAGATGGTGAGAAGATTGGAAGAAGAGAGGTGCTCGTTAGGAGTGGTCGGCGCTTGAGTGGAGGACATTTTCAGTCTTACAAGCCGCCTGCTCTGACGAGCATGATTGGTAAGACACAGGACTTCTGGGTGGTCTCAGCTGTTCCACGTTATCTTCTCTTCGTTCAGAATCTTTTAAGGGTGATGTTTTGGGGTGTTTTGCCATTTTCCTCTCCCTTTTACTTCTCGAGAGGCCACCAGGGCACCCGTGGGACACGGTGTTTCTTACTGGGGCCAGGGCTTCACCTTTTTGTCGGAGTTTCTTTTTTTCTTTTCTTTTGGAGGCTGATTCTTCTGCTTTGCTCCCTGTTGGTGCTATTATACTTGGCGTTTTGCATGTTTGCTACGTTGTATGCCAGCTGAGAGTTGGGTCTCGGGCTGTAAAAAGCCTTGGTGTCGAGTTTTATACAGTGACCCTTCCCATTTTCAATTCTTCCCTTTTTTAGTATGGCAGGTATCGGTGGGAGGAAATCTATGATTGGGAAAGGTGGACGGATGCTGCGGACGGATGCTACGGACGATGATGGATGAAGTGATGACTTCAACAAGACAACACACTTTGAACCAGCCATGATGACAACACCCACGCACACCCTGCTACATACCTACATACACATCACATTCGAGATGTTGTATGAGGAATGAGCCTCTTGTTGCCCCAGTGAAGGTGCTCTGTCTTTCTACTTCTTCTTGCTCTTGTTTCTTTCTCTGGAAGGTATACATGATGTTCAGCAATGAGGTGGATTTGCATGTCCTTTTTTCTTTTCTTCCATTTTCTTCATTTCTTTTCATGGGGGGGTTTGGGTGGCGATGGGTTGGGTGGGAGGGGCGAGCAGTACATAGGTAGCGGGGGGTGGATAACCGGATAGGCGGTGGTGGTGTTGAGATGGGGATTCGTGTACGATACATGACAGAGAGGAAGAGAAAAACGTGGGACTTCATCCCTGCCCTTTCGTGTTTTGTTCCCTAAACGTGGACCTTTCCCCTTTCCCTCTGTAAGAGGGCAAGACGGGGAAAAAAATCAAGTGAACTGAACCCGAAACCGACGGAGCTAAGCAAAGCGTAGTGTCAACGGCGGGGACTCCGTTCACCATGGCCATGTCAATGCAAGCCAGTGCTGACCCCTGTTCTTTCTCCCGAGTCCTCCCCCTTCCTTTTGCAGGGCAGCCAAGCTTGTGCCCAATCCCCGGTCAACCCAAACTTGGACGGAAGGTGAACCCAAAATACCCAGAATGACACCCGAGAGGCTGTATCGCGTCAGGAGGTATCAAAATGATCAACATGGTGCAATGGTAGGGCAAGCAAGACAGGCGGTGCTCTTTCCGACAAGACTTGATAGGCACACAGATAGGTTCATGGAGGGGCGGCTATGTACTAGGTTGATTCCGCGCAGATAGTCCATGTCGGTGATGTCGAGGTGTGGTGACACAAGAACGCCGGGCATGCTTTCCTGAGCAATAAGAAGCAGTCCCGATGCAGATGTGGTGTTCGCGGCAGAGGAACCGAACGGGACGGAGGAGGAGGCTCTTCTTCGACTTGGCCAGCCCAACTTGCCCAGCTGCAAGATTTAAGTTGCAGCCGACCTCGGCTCTCTCTACCTACCTACCTGCCTAGGCGTGACGGGAAGGTGTCAAGATGTGTCAAGACATGCCATCATCACGACGACAGAGACCCTCCACCACTACTGACACGACCATGACATGCCACTCACTGCCCGATCGATGCATCTGCCGCTCCATCATCCCCCCTCGCACCAAAGGAAAAAAGGAACATCGGGAAAACCAACCGGACAGACTCTCGGCTCTTGGCTGATGAGCCCTGTCCACATGCTCGCTACCCGTCCTCGACGTTGCACTCGACGACACAGTCGCTCATGCAGCAACGGTCGGCTCCCGAGCCCCGGGCCCGCCGTCTTCGGCTTCATTGGGCTACCAGTTCGAGCTGGCCGTCTTGTTGGTGAAGCGAATCCGGCACTGAGAGGAAGACGGCATTCTTGCAGATTCCTGCATCGAAATGTGTTGTGTGGCATTGGCAGTGGGGGAGTTGTCATCCGGGCCTTCTTTCCCCTGTGGTCAACATGTCACTGACAGGAACGAACCCCGTCGTCGTCCACTCGGGCGAATCGACTGATAAAGGCAAGCCGTTGAAATCCACAGTCGGCGGACACCCACGGCCCCGAGCTTTTTTTTCTTTCATATCTGCCAACCTGCCAACCTGCTCGCCCTGTCCACCACGTGTAGGTAGTGGTAGGGATCGCATCCGCCGTTCGTTGACTGGCGGGGAACCGATCCATCATGCTGACTGACGCAAAGTTCGGGTTCTGGCGGGAGCAGTTCATGGCGAATGCGAGTGAAGTGTGTGGGCTCCCGGGCCTTCTTCAGACAGACAGACATGGTAGGGCTCCGGCGCCGAGTTGAGGGGGACCGGGCATGGCATGCCTCGTCGTCTCGTCTCCCACCGCCCTTTTCCGTGGTTCCGCCCTGTCCATCCTGCAATTTGGCCTTTCAAACCCGCAACCCAGACACTTGATGACTGTTCAACAGGCTGTGGCCGAGTACCTACCTTATCTGGAGCAACAAAACTGCTCATACCTAGCTACCGTGAGAACATCTTGGGAGCACCTGGCTTTTTAGTCTAACTCATCAAGATCGGACCGTTACCGGCGACTGGGTTCTGTGTGACCTTTTTTCTTTTTTTCTTCTTTTTCCTTTGGGAATTATTCAGTTGCTTTCGCGTTTGCCCGAAGTGGAGCTGCCCAGGACCTGCCAGGAACGCTTTCTTAGCGGACTCCACAGCCGGTAACCAACCGCCAGGCGGAGCATCCAGGGCAGCCGGCCGCTGTTGCTGTTGTACATCACAGGCAAGGTTTGGCTGTCGTCAGGGTATCTCTAGATGGAGATGCTCCCGAGCTGACAATTCCATTGATCCCCGGGAGCTCGGCTGGCCACCTGGCTTGAACAAAGGACTGCTAACTAGCGGTTCCTGGCCAAGCTCCCGTCCTCCTGGCCCTTTCCCTTTGCCACATCTCGTCATGTGAAGAAGAGCCGAGAGCAGGAGCAACTCTGGAACCGGGAGCAACCAGCGAGCGGCCTTGGGTATCCGTGCCTGGCGTGCGAGAGGAAAATCCTTACGATATTTATATCCGGTCCCCCTTCCCACCAAACCTTTCCCTTGGCTCTTCTAGAAGCGCATACTCTTCCTCGTCCGTCCACCAAACGTTCACACCCTTGTCACCGGGTGTTTCCCTGGACCTACCTCTCTTTGCCTCTCCCTCATTCACTCACTCTCTCTCACACCCACAATCGCTGACCAGAGTCGGCCAAAAACTCAGAGAAGATCACGACCACTTCGACTCACAACTCACAGTCACAATGGCACCTCACGCGGAAGAGTCGGTGGGGACCCATACCGGGCACGAGGATGTCCAACATCAGCAAGAGAATGAGCGCAACATGCCCAAGCCTGGCGAATACATCCAGTTCGACCATCTTCCCGCCGGGGGCCCTCTGAACCGCTGGTCTCACTTCATGACCCGGGACCACGATTATCCCGGAGCCCAGGCAAGTCTTTTTGCTCTTTATTTCTCTCAAAAACTACCGAACGGAGGAGCCAGTTGTCGAAATCCCGATACAAGCCGGCCCACCGGTTCAGCCTTGGGCTGCGGGAAGCTGCGGAAGCTCTGCTCGGCAGAAGCAATCGTATCTCTATTACCTATCTTTACCATTTCCAGATGTCGGGCCTGAGGGGTAGCTAGCTCCTAGCTCTTGTGGGGCTGGCTTCTTGAGCTTGCTGATCTAGTTGATGGGAGGGAAGCTGCAAGATAAAAAACAACGGGTGGTGGTGATGATGCTAGCGTTGGGCAGAATGGCTAATATCGGGACTCTTTTTTCTTTTTGCAGGCTATGCTTTACTCGGCTGGTGTCCCCAATAAGGACATGATGAAGAATGCGCCCCATGTGGGAATCGCTACTGTTTGGTGGGAGGGCAACCCGTGCAAGTGAGTTGCCTATTCTGGATGTCCTTTTGGGAGCAAGGAATGAAACTAACAGCGGTGATTTACTACAGCACCCATTGTGAGTCAGGCCTGGTGGTGGTGTATGTCTGAGAGGGAGTCACTGAGTCGGTTGCTGATGTGTGGTAGTGTTGGATCTTGGCATCATTGTGAAGAGGGCCGTTCAGAAGCAAAACATGCTGCCCTGGCAGTTCAACACCATTGGTGTGTCGGACGGCATCACCATGGGCTCGGAAGGTGGGTTGTTGGGACACAATGGCTGGGCTTCACATACTTACCACTCTCATTGTAGGCATGCGTTTCTCTCTGCAGTCCAGAGAGATTATTGCTGACAGTATCGAAACGGTCACATGCGCCCAACGCCATGACGCCAACATCAGCATTCCCGGTTGCGACAAGAACATGCCCGGTGTGATCATGGCCGCTGCTCGCCACAACAGACCTTTTGTCATGATCTATGGCGGTACCATGCGCAGAGGCCACTCCCAGCTTCTCGACAAACCCATCAACATCTCGACCTGCTACGAAGCTGTGGGCTCCTACAGATACGGTGTGCTCAAGGCCAGCTGCAAGAAGCAGTCCGGTGCCGAGGCTACCGCCAGCGAGGTCATGGACGATATCGAAGAGCATGCCTGCCCCGGAGTTGGTGCGTGCGGCGGCATGTACACGGCCAACACGATGGCCACAGCCATTGAAGCCATGGGATTGTGCCTTCCCGGGTCCTCGTCATTCCCCGCCGAATCTCCGCAGAAGAGAAGCGAGTGCGAGCGGGCCGCCGAGGCCATCCGCATCTGCATGGAGAAGGACATTCGACCCCGCGACCTGATCACACGCCGGTCTTTCATGAATGCCTTGAAGCTCACGATGGTGCTCGGCGGAAGCACCAATGCCGTTCTGCATTTTCTGGCCATGGCCAACTCGGCTGATGTTGACCTCACTTTGGAGGATATCCACCGCGTCTCGGAGGCCACCCCGTTCCTGGCGGATCTGGCCCCGTCTGGCAAGTATTACATGGAGGACCTCTGCAACGTCGGTGGCACTCCCGCCGTCCTCAAGTATCTGATTGCTATTGGCCTTATCGACGGCGGCATTCCCACGGTCACGGGCAAGACTCTTGCTGAGAACGTCTCGAGCTGGCCTTCGCTCGACCCCGGCCAGACCATCATTCGGGACATTACGAAGCCCATCAAGAAATCGGGCCATTTGCGTATTCTCTACGGCAACTTTGCTCCCGGTGGCGCCGTGGCCAAGATCACTGGCTTGGAAGGCGACTTCTTTACCGGCAGGGCCCGCGTGTTTAACAAGGAGCACGAGCTGAACAGCGCCCTTTCCGCGGGTCTCATCAAGGATGAGGAGGAGGGCCAGGTCTTGATTGTTCGCTACGAGGGCCCCAAGGGCGGCCCGGGCATGCCCGAACAGCTCCAGGCCAGCGCCGCCATCATGGGTGCCGGCTTGAAGAAGATTGCCCTTGTCACGGACGGGCGCTACAGCGGTGCCAGCCACGGGTTCATTGTCGGCCATGTTGTCCCCGAGGCGGCTGTGGGCGGGCCCATTGCCCTTGTGGAGGATGGCGATCTCATCACTATTGACGCTGTCAAGAACAGCATTGATATCATTGAGGCTTCGGGCATCAAGGGCGCCGCGGGCATTGCGGCGGAGCTGGAGCGTCGCCGACGGGGGTGGAAGCCGCCCAAGATGAAGCCTGTGAGGGGCGTCCTGGCCAAGTATGCCCGTCTTGTGGGCGATGCCAGCCATGGTGCTGTTACCGATGCTGGCGATCCGGCTTGGTAAGTCTTTTTCCAGTTTGCACTCTTCTCTCGCTGCTGCTTTTCGGTTCTTCTCTCTCTATCCCTCTCTCTCTCTCTCTCTCTCTGGGCGGGGGCTTTTTCTATTAGTTTTCGGCGTTTTTTTCTTTCTCTTGTCTCGCTGTAAAAGTCTGGAATGGTTGGGAAAAAGATACCAAATCAGAGCATGGCGTGGGGCGTGGAAACGGTTGGCGTTTTTTTCTTTTATGGAGGGGTTTATTCTGGGCGTTTGCTTTTTCTTCCTACGGGTCTCGGGAAGAAGGGATAGAGGGATAGATTTTTTCTGGGGAGAGGCAATAATGAATGGCGTCGGGTTATAGAAGAAAAGGGTGGTGATCAAGGGACGAGATGACTGGGAATTGAGAGGGCTTTTTTATTTAAGAAGGGGTTCTTTTAGGGATCTTGTCGTGGTGGTGGTGATCCTGAGGTTTTTGTCGGTATATGTTTTGTAATGTCTTAATCACCTCTTTGTTTCTTAGTCTGATACTCTCCCCGGGGGTTTCGTAGAGAAAAAATGGAGAGTTGTTGAGTTTGGCTGTGTTGTTTTGTTCCGTGTTGATGTAAATGAGATGACTGAACACTGATCTCGCCCCTTTGCTGTATGCATATATTTCTTCCTCACTAACGCGGAGATGTATCTGAAAGGTGAATGGTTTACCACTGTTGCTCGTGGCCATCATGTTACATATCAAGACATCCTCGTCCAAAAATCCATAAACAAGATCAAGCAACACGCAAGAAAACAGGTATACAACAGAATAAAATAACCAGCATTGTAACTTGACTTTATCAAAGCGCGCCCGCCCCGACCATCCCCAATGCAAAGTGCCGGTCCCAGTTGAGATTGTGGTGAGTTTTGCTATGTGACAACAATGTGTGTGTGTTTGTGTGTGTAGTGTAGTGTGTAAACAAGAAAGCTCCATAAGGGAAAAAGGGGCAAGGGCAATAATTCCAAGGTAGCAAAGCTAAGCTACCAGAGTTTTGCCGCCATCTATTTACGGTCATGGCCTCATTCCTAATATGCCATGTCCTATCCGTCCGTCCATCCCTCTTTTTGCGAAACAAAGCAGGTTCAACAAGACCCGTTTGGTATCATTATGGGTAAAAAGTTGTACACTGCTCGTCAGCTGGGTTTGCTATACTCGACAAGAGTTGCAGCTTCATTACGTCTTCGATCAAGGACTCGCCCATCCACCGGCAACATCAACCCACTCGGCCAAGCAGCTGCCCTCCTTGCCTTCGACGTCCACAATGTCCGTGTCGCAGCGGCAGCGGCAGCCCACACCGTTCTCCTTGGGTGTGTCCCACTCCTCCCAGTACTTGTCCTCCTCAACACGCTTGCGCTCATCGGTGGTGGTCTCCTCAAGCCAGGGCTGACGAGGCAGCTGGCGCGCGGGGGCGTTGGCGGGGCAGTGCTGAATCGTGGTGTGGCGGTAGCCAAAGTCGCGGAAGTAATGGATATCGCGAGGGGCGAGGAGAGCACCGGCGGCAAGGGAGTGGATGGGCGCATCACCCCACTGTGTAGCAAGGTCAGTACGACTGGATAACCAAAAAGGGGGGCAAAGGCAAAAGAAAAGAACATACCCGCTCCATCCAGAAACCGCCACTGCGGTCCATCATCTGGAAGAAATCCTCATACGCCTTACTCCGGAAGAAATCGAGACGGGCAATCTCAAAGTTGGACCAGAAATGGCACATGTTGTACTTTTCGCCCTCCATTCCTTCCGGGTCAATCTCGGGCTGCTTGCTGCGCAGAATCTCGTCGGGAAGCTGGGGCGCAGGGGGCTCGGGCTTCTTGTCGGGCTGGGGCTCGACGAACATCTCCCAAAGACCCTGGGAAGTCAGGTTGTTGAGGCGCTTGTAGGCGGAGGCATAACGGAAGATGTTGGGGACAGTTTCGCGAAGCTCCTTGACAGCAATGGTAAAGCCATAGGTCTTGTTGTGCTCAATCATGGCAAGAAAGGGGTCACTGAAACCGGTTAGCAGTCTGAATGCCGACAGAGAACCAAGAGAAGACATACTAAGTGATATCGCAGAAATAGCTGATCTCTGGCTCCAGGCGCCAGTACCACTCGTACTTGGCAAGGAGCTCGTGCTTGTAGAAGAATCTGCATCTGGTCAGTATACTGTGCAGCTCGAGCAACAGAGTGGTGGGGTAACCTACCCAGAGTAGAAGCGGCACATAAAGTGGTAGCTCTCCATGCCGCCGTACATAATGGCGTTGTCTCCCTGCTTGTTGATGCCCTCCTTGGCGACCTTGGGGTCAATCCAGTCAGGGTACCCCCACATGTCCGGACCAACCTTGCCAAACTCGACGTTGGCCTTGGTGTAGTTCTTGACCGTGTCCATAAAGGTCTGGTTGAAGTCGCCATCGTTGAGGAAGACGTAGGGGTAGTTGTACCACCGGTTGAAGTGGCGCTCGATCGACTTCATGGACTGGATAACACCATCCAGCTCCTTGTTTCTCGCGAGCACGACAAAGGCGGCATTGGCGCGGGGTTTGCTGGTATCTGGCTCGAGGCATCCGGTAACGAACACCTTGTCGTGCTTTTCACTGATTTTTCTGTAGAGACGACACAATCAGCAAACGCTCCGAGAGAAGGGCCCTGGAGTACGGGACGAAGCTCACCTTATTGCTGGTGGGGCGCCAGCAGGTATTAATATTCTCCCGGGATTGCTGGGGTGTCTGACGAAGAGCACAAGGATGAGGATGACGACGATGACGGGGAAGAGAACGACGACGCCGAGGGGCACCGATACGGTCGAGTTGCCCCGTAACCTCATTGGCCTTTTGAGGTAGGCCAGGCGGGTAGCCCATGTTTTTCGTTTGCTCTTGTCCTTTTCATCTGTGACGGGGAGTGCCAGACGGGCTCCGGCGGGGACGAACTTGCCAGCTCGTCGGAGGAGATCCATCGTGACGGATTTTCTGGGGCGGGAAGCCAGCCAGCCAGCGACGGAAGTGGTTTAAAAGTCGGTTGATGCGAGGATATAGAAGTGCGAATGGAATCGATTATGCGCCGTCCGCCCAAGGGTGTGCTCAGAGGCCCAGACGACCGACAATTAAAAAAGGGTTTCTTTGGATCAACAAAACAATTCAAGCGTCGTCCACCATATCCGTAATGTTCAAATATCAGTTCGTTCGTCGTGGCAGGAGAGAGCGAGCGGCAGGGAAAGAATGAATTCCCTTTGTCTGACGAGGCGGTTTGAGGATGTGGTTGTGTTGTGGTAGTGGTAGTGAGTGTGTGGTCGCAGGGAAAGGTCGGCTTTCGTTTTACGCGTCAGGAGGTGAAAACTGGGGAATTGAATCGGATCGGATTGGACACGGGGGGCGACCCTGGGTGTGGTGGGACTTTGCAGCTGTGGCCTTGTGTGGTCTTTTTGCGTGCTCCTCGTCTGTCGGTTGTTGGGTAGCGATGATCCAAGGAGACACACTTGGACGATGTCTATCTCTTGTATTCTTGTTGCTCTTCTTCTTCTACTCTCACCGTCCGTCGTTAGCACAAAAAAAAAAGGAGATGATGGCATTCGTTCACAAGAGAAAATGTTAGTCGAGATTGCGACCATCCGCAATCGGTACGTACCTGGTGGACATGCCCAGCGAGAGCTTGTTCACCAAAAAAGTTCTAGGCCAAGAGCCAGGCACAAGAAAGGGCTCGAGCGTTGCCTTTGGCTCCGATGGAATCTGTCTGCCAGATGGCCTGCAGCTGTCTGCCAACTAACTTTCGTCATTGCCCCTTTTTGGATGCAGCACACTGATCCACCATCACTGCGCAGCCTCAGGGTTCCTTGCGTTGGAGATGGCTTCTTCCTTCGGAGACTTCTTCTCAACAGTGTCTGAGTGCCTGGAGCGTCCAGAGTTTCAAACAACGGCTCAACCACCGCGTGGTGTTGAAACGTTGCAGTGCCACAAAGCTTTGTGTTTTGCCCGAGCATACAGAACACTCTACGTCACTCTCTTTACAGTCCACGTTTTTCCGTCTGGCAACAATGGGGAAAACGTTGGAGTAACAACTTACTAGTATAGGTCAATATCGACAGCAGGGCAGCTTAGTTTTCGTGATGGAAATTGTCCGAGTATTTCAACCTGCAAGTGCAGTGGCACGCTTTGAACAGACAATCAGCAGTATGCTTTTCGAAGATTGTCAAAATCTCTTACTATTGGGGCCATGATGGCCTTTCAAATGTTCAGGACTCGCGAAATCCAATTTACTGACATTTGATGTCAAAGAAAAGTTGCTAACTTAGGGTTGCTATGTCCGACTTGAAAATGCAACAATAAAACCCCTTGTGGTGTAGTTGGCTATCACGTTCGGCTGTAAAGGAATTTATTGATACCGAAAGGTCACCGGCTCGATTCCGGTCGAGGGGACTCAAATCTTTTGCTGTTTTCCTCCTCACCCTTGGTGAGGGGAAATACTTTTTTGGTGCCATGACTCGTTACACCAGGGTTGGGGTTGGATGGTTGTCCTGTCTTTATGCCGATGGCAAAGACAGAACAATACCTTCGACCTACCTCCGTCATCCGAAAAAACCGAGACGGCACGCTGGATGCGAGCCTCCTCGGGAACCGAGCAGGAGAAGACATCTGCCGCGATCTGGATACCACCAAACGCGGGGTGGGTGTGTGGGCGTGTACCTCCTTTACCATAAGCGCGTTATACAGCTCACCTCTATTTATTTTGCCCTCTTTCTGACACCCGGCTCAATTAGGCCCAGTTTCAACTCGTCCAGATCGACCTTTGCCCATCCACCCAGGTATTTACCCAGTAATCCAATCATTGTGTTTTGTTCAAGATGATAGGTACACGCCTGCTATCATTGTATTACAAGATCCTGCACGGAGCATGTTTTCAGAAGCAAGTTACATTTCTCGAGATTTATACATTGGATTTTGGGCACAAAATAGATGGTATCCTCAGCAGATGACTGTCATTGGTGTGTTAGAAATTAGGGGCGTGGATGAGTGCGAGCAAGAAAAGATGAGACGTGAGAAGTAGCCCAAGACATGCACGTTCGCACATGTGAGAAGAATTCCAGATAATCATTCCTCTTCTAGTTGGCGGCAGATAGATGGCCTGCTATCCAACCTCTTGGCTCTCTATCGGAGGGCATAGTAATCAACTAGGCGCGCAAGTCATAGGATCCGGCCGATATTGGACATGACGACGCCGGCGTCCGGCAACTCTCCTCGGCAGGGTCGATATTGGGGATTCGGAGGGTGAGATGGAAGGAAGGCAATAGAGGGTCAAGACGGTGGAGGTACACATGGACATGAAATAAGGGAAATAAAAGCTGAACTGCTCTGCTTTTACCTTTTGTTTCCTTGTTGAGACAACCACGAGCCATACCTCTCAGAATTGTTGACCAAAGCAACATCGACATGAAAGGTATTCAGGGTGTTGTGCAATTGTCACTGCTCGTGGGGGCGTGGGGGTGGGAATACAAGACGTAAGCACCACCTCTTCGACTTCATGTGTCGAGCCTAACACACTCTCTCAATAGGAAGCGCAATCCTGCCTTTCCCCTCGACGTAGTCGACAAACTCCAGGATGAGACCATGCCCAAGGTCCAAGCCTGGCTGGACAAGCAGCACAAAGCGGGCAAAGCCACAAACTGCACGCTCGAGAATGCCGCCGTCAGACAAGAGTGGTATGTTTTCTGCCTCCTGACCGCCTGTCAAGCAAGCTGTTAGCTAACCAGCGTCGCAGGAGCGATATGACGGTCGAAGCCCGTCAAGAATACGTCCGGGCCGTCCTCTGCCTCCAGAAGAAGTCTCCCCGGGCACCCAAAGACAAGGTCCCTGGCTCACTCAGCCGCTTCGACGACTTTGTTGCCACACACATGACGCAGGCGGGAGAGCTTCACGGCCCAACGAATCTCTTTGCTGCCCATCGGTACTTCATCTTCGTGTACGAGAAGGCCTTGAGAGAGGAGTGTGGGTATACAGGATACCAGCCGGTGTGCATTAGTCCTACTACCTAGCCCTGATGACCAGTTGCTGACATGAGGAAAGTACATGAACTACGACCGCTACGTCGCCGACCCCCTGAACTCTCTCCTCTTTGACGGGTCACCAGCCAGCATGTCCGGCAACGGCGAGCTCGCGCCCTACAACGGCATCCCTCAACCGTTTCCCCGTCCATACGATCGCATTCCTGCTGATCAAGGCGGTGGCTGTGTGACTACTGGACCCTTCAAGGAGTATGTTTCCCTTCTAGCTAACCCTATTTGGATATACCGCTGACAGTAACGAAGCATGGTAGTCTCCCTCGGCCCCAAGGGCTCCGTCGTCCGGGACATTCCCCCCAACCCCCAGCGCGACGGCCTCGGCTCCAACCCCCGCTGTCTCCGTCGTGATGTCAACCGGTTCAGCGTCGCCGGCGCAAAAGCAAACTACACCTACCACTTGATCACTCAGCACAACGACGTCGACAGCTTCTACAACAGGTACCTCGGCCAACCCCAGCTCAAGGGTGACCCCAATCCATGGGGTCTTCACAACGCGGGACATTACCTGATTGGCGGTGATCCCGGGGGTGTATGTTCTCCTAACCTTCGCCACCTTTTTATTTCGGCGCTAACATATGCTGAAGGACTTTTACTGCTCACCAGGCGACCCCCTCTTCTACTTCCACCACGGCGCGCTGGACCGCATCTGGTGGATCTGGCAGATGAACGACCCCGAAAACAGAATCAACGCCGTGCCCGGGCAGGCCATGCCTGGTGGCCACAACCATGGGAGACGACAGACCACCCAGCCGAAGAATGCGCTCGACTCGGTCATCGACCTGGGGTGGACGGCGCCGGGGGTGAGGTTGGAGGAGATGAACGATCAGCTGGGTGGGTTGGGAGGGGAGATGTGCTATATCTATGTCTGATCACATTTTCGCACTCACGGACAGACGGGAGAGAGAAATTTCTCGGGTGAGGGGAATTTTTGCAAGGGGGTTGAGATATGTTTCTATTAGAGAGTAGGAAAAATTACTTTACTTACCTGATTACCGACCCAATCATTCTTCCAGTTTGGAAGTACCATTATCCCACAGCTGAGCCACAAAAAAGTTAATAAGAAGGTTTGGTAGTAACAGTGCTCACCTTCCGGGCAGTCGCCGAACCAAACTGAGACTGGTAACGCAGTGGGTTAGTAGTGCTCGCCAACAAGACCGTAGCAGTGCTGTCAGGGATGGGGGCGAGAGAGGTGAGTTTGGTCAGGACCGTCTCCTGCTCACCATCCAGAGACCTGATAATGTCGGCGTTGAAGCCGGCATTGGATCTGATGGTAGGCTGGGGGGCGGCGTCTGCGGGGATAGATTCCGATGAAGGTGAGGGTGCCAGAGGCCCGAAGTATTTCCGAGCGAGCTTGAAGGAGGTGGTGAGGTAGGACCAGACGGTGGTGGCGACGAGCCAGACAAAGGCCCAGAGCATAGCCAACCAGGTCTTAGCCTGAGCCAGAGCCATCTCGGAGTAAGAGACAACAATAGGCTTGGCAGCGGCGAACCAGGTCCCGAGCTGAGGAATGACAACGGTGAAAGGGTAACTTAACACGGCGCTGATAGTTGACCAGGCCCTGGTCACTTCGTCAGCAGCCTTTGTGGTGATAGATTCGGGAGTAACCTTGGCAGCTGGTTCCGTGACAACATCGACCTTGCTAGTTTTGTGTTCGGGCGTCTCTGTTGTAGTCACAAGAGGCTCCTGCGTGGATGAGCTGTCAGTAACTTGGGCCGGCTCTTGGTCTGGCTTTGCGGCCGGAAGCATAGAGTATCTGGAAGAGCGAGGCCGCCAGGTCAGCTTCGAGAAGTCGTCCTGGGCAATAGCATCCCTCAACGCCTCGAGTTTGTCTTTGACCATCTCGTCCCAGCAAAGAAAGGGTCGACCATACCAATCTCGAACACCAGTGTCGCGGTGCCAAAAGCATCTCTCCAAAGAATCAGTGAGTGTAAGGTGGGCTTTCTGAATCTCGGCAATTTTTTTGGCAAGCAGCTCCTGGTCGCCTTCTCCCGACCACAGTCCCTTTTCGTTTTGATCTTGCAAGGTCTGTAGCAGGTCCTCATAGGCACCATCAATCTGAGCCTGAGAAGCAGAAGCGGTCACATCAAGGATTGAGTAAGGACTTGAATGGGCGATTGCAAAGTCTACCAATGGCAGAGCCATCAGGAGGACGGCATAAATAACACCTGCGGTATACATTTTGTGTAGATGAGAGGCCTGCCTCTTGAGTGTATGTAATGCGGTGTGGTTGTTGTTTGTTGTGGATGATGCAGATAGATGATGAAGATCGCTGATGATGGGGGAAAATGTGTAGGAAGACTGTGAACCTGACCTTCCTTATATAAAACCAATCTCCTTTGTCGAGTCCATCTGAACAATGCCTTGGTTCTGTCAAGCCTTTGTCAGCACAAACGGATAGTGTTCACGATACCCCTGTTGTTCAATGTGTCCTTGTCGACAACAATACATTGTAAACATTTGATCTTCAAAGTTGTATGAACAAGGACCAGCTGCCGCTTGGTGTGCGAAGACCCAAAACGCCAATAGATGCCGTTTGACTATCAGTTGGATATGCTCGCAACACTGAAGTTTCTAGATGCGTGGTCAGCGGCGATGGTTATGGGAGCGGCGGCAACCGCCGATGTGGTTGGTAGGGACATCGAGCATATCATGTCTTACCAATCAGCAACTATGGCAAAACATCTCTGGGAGTGTCAACTGCGCCCTTTGAGTTCGTCATGGTTACTCACCCCACTTCCCCGCTTCTGTGACTCAATTTCATCACATCGAGACCTGACAGTGACATATATACCTGTCTCGACACCCAAGAGTCGAGTCGTCATCTAAACCAGCCAAGGTAGCATCCCAAAACAGAAGATCAAAATGGCCCCCCTCAGCCTTGACTTCGTCACTGTCGATGTCTTCACAACAAATCGCTATGAGGGAAACCCCCTGGCGATTGTCTTCGTCCCACCTTCTCAACGCTCGTTGGTGACTCAAGAGATCAAGCAGCGCATAGCCCGCGAGTTCAACCTGTCCGAAACAGTCTTTCTACATGCCGAATCCAATGTCAAACCGGAAGCCACCGCACTCGAAGTCAACATCTTCACGATCGAAGAGGAGCTCCCTTTTGCGGGGCACCCAACCATTGGCACTGCCTACCTAGTCCTTCACCACCTGGGCTGGGGACACGTCAACACCTTGTTGACAAAGGCTGGACCTATTCCCATCAACGTCGAAGGAAGCCAAAACGTCAAGGCTGAGATTCCCCACGCGGTGCACGTCCACTCGTCCACTCTCTCCAGCCTCCTCGAAAAGTCCGAGTCATCAGACATCATCACAGCTGGCTTGTCTCCTCACAATCAGATCCGGCAAGCTGAGCTCTCGGGAACAGTGGTGAGCATTGTCAGAGGAATGACCTTCATTCTCGTCAACCTCCCTTCCTTGGAGCTTCTGGCCAAAGTGACAGACTCGCCTCGCCTTCAATTTGACAAGATCTCCAACTTTCTGGACAAGGGAGAGTGGGAAAAGAGCTTTGTAGGTAGGTACTATTATGTCTATACCGACGAGGGGTCGAAGACAAAGGTTCAAACCAGAATGGTGGAGCTGGGCTTTGAGGACCCGGCCACGGGAAGCGCAGGGTGTACGTTGAGCGCGTATCTGACCTTGACGGAAAAGAAGGGGGCAATATATGAGATTACACAGGGTGTTGAAATGGGCAGAAGAAGTGAGATTGTGGTTGAAACGAGTGTCACTGAGGAGGGGAAGGTCAAGGAAATCCACTTGGGAGGGACAGCGGTGTTGGTGATGAGGGGCAGTGTTGCTGTATGAATCAATGCGTGTTCCATCCTGAGGGAAAACAATGAGATGGTAAAGAGAGTACGTACTTATGTACAAAGCAGAAAGAAATGAATCAGTTGAAAAATGCTTTGGTTGTGACAAAGAGTAATAACGATGTTGAAGGGCTTATCGATAAGATAATTGTGTATTCAACAGGCAAGTTATGTAAGATGTCCACAGTGTTTGAATTATGAATGCCATTGCGCCAAGACGCCCCACACAAGTGCGACTGTGCGCGCGGGTCGCGTTCACTTTTGGTAGTCTCACAGTCCCAGGCTGACCGCAGTTGACCTATGGCCAAAAAAATCTAATTTTTATAGAGAACACCAGCAGATATCCAAAAATGCTTTGCGCACGTAAGTCGATACCGGAAAACTCTGGGATCGATCATTCGCTAATCTGACGCAGTGTCTGGCGAGGTTCCCGAGGAGCCTGTTGTTTCGAGAAAGACAGGTCAGTCTGCCGCAGTCGCAGCTCGAGAGGTCGCAAGCTAACCAACCCTCCGATGACCAGGCACTGTCTTTGAGAAGCGCCTAATTCTCAAATACATTCAAGAAAACGGAAAAGAACCAGGCACCGAAGAAGAGCTCGACCCCGAAGACCTCCTCGATGTCAAGACCAGCCGCGTCGTCCGACCTCGTCCTCCAAATTTCACCTCTCTGCCGTCGCTGTTGAAGGCCTTTCAGGATGAGTGGGACGCGTTGGTATTGGAAGCATACAACACAAGGGAGCAGCTGTCTAGAACAAGAGAAGAGCTTGCGACGGCCCTGTACCAACACGATGCCGCCGTGCGCGTGATTGCGCGGTTGACCAAGGAGCGGGATGAGGCCCGGGATGCTCTTTCCAAGATCACCGTTGCGCCCTCGGCTGGCGGTGCTTCCAATGGCGATGCTATGGCGGTAGACAACGAGGGTCTCCCAGAAGGACTGGTGGAACATGTCAATGAGGTGCAACAACAGTACGTGGACACCAAGCTCTGGGCGAAAGGAGTAGCGATGACATGGTGCTGACTATTCTTTTGCAGGTTAACACAACGCCGGCGCGAGAAGCGACCCGCCCCAGAGAATTGGGCCACCCCAGACGAAGTCTCAGCCTTCCAGCAAACTGGGCACACCGATCTCTCCGTCTCGCAAGCCTCCTCCCTCGATGTCGAATCCGAGTATGCTGTCATTGGCGGGTTGGATGGCAAGGCCGATATCTATTCCATTCAGGGCAACACAGTGGAGCGCTCGCTGGATATCGGTGAGCCAGTAACATGTACGGTGTGGACGGGAAGCAAGGTTATCCTGGGTACCTCCAAGGGCTCGGTCAAGGTGTTGGACAGCGGCAGCGAGGTTGCTTCATTCCACGTACACGCCGGTGCAGTCACTGGTCTCACTGTCCACCCCGGTGGCCGTATCCTGGCCTCGGTTGGCGTTGACAAGAGCTTTGTCTTTTACGATCTTGAGACACTGCAACAGGTGTCTCGAGGCTACACGGATGCTGGTATGTTTCCCCCCCATTCGCTATATACCAACACAAAAGTTGTTGACCAATTCACCAGCTCTGACATCCTGTGCCTTCCACCCCGACGGCCACTTTCTTGCTGCTGGCACACAGGCGGGAGACATTAATGTCTTCCAGACCAAGGATGGCGTCAAGGTTGTCAACTTTCACCTTGGGGCTCCTGTCCAGGCGCTGGTGTTCTCCGAGAATGGGTATTGGTTTGCGGCAACGGGCAAGGGCCAGCAGACGGTCACCATTTTCGACCTGCGGAAAGAGGGTGATGCGGCCAAGGCCAAGGAGCTCCAGACGGGCGATGCGCAGTCTCTTGCGTGGGACCGCACTGGGCAGTACCTCGCGACAGTTGGGTCCACTGGCGTCACGGTGCAAATGTATCTGAAGAAGGCCAAGGCGTGGTCCGAGCCACTCAGGACGAGCGTACCAGGCACGGCTATCCGCTGGGGAACAGATGCGAAGTCTCTGGTGACGGTCAACAAGGAGGGTGTGGTCTCGGTGCTCAAGGAGAGTGCATAGAGGAGAAGGGCGAACATTGGAGAATCTGTGAGCTTGTAGTATAGTGCAGATATTTGTTCAGTTTTGCTTTTCGGTGGCGCCTGAAAAACCAGCAATTGGGGTCTTTTCTCTTTTTTATTTTATTTTTTTACTCTGCACAGTAGCTGCCTGTTGCCTTGAAAGTGACCGTGTCTGTTGATGTGTGCTGCTGATAATATTCACTTTAGGCACTGATACTTGGCAGGCATGCTGGTTGTGGACAACCTGGAAGATAGTCCGTAACTGGCACCGTGAAACTAACACAAATGACACTTGGTAGACTTTTAAACACAGTTAAACACACTTGAAGGTGTTAAAAGACAGTGGATATACCTGAAAAGAAAAAAGAAGGTTGAGGGCATTTCTCTTTGCAGGAGGCAAAAGTGGGGCAAATTGTGTTGCTATTGGCGCTGTTTGCTTGCCTTTGCAGCGGCGTTTGTGGCCCTCGTAGTGTCCGAGGTCTCTTTCTCTCATCATCGCTCGCACCAGAAGCAGCCACCAGCGCGCCTTGTGGCGACATTTTCCCTTACGCATACACCAAATTCCAGAAACAGCTCGAGCCCTTTTCTGGCAGCCCGAGTGTACACTACAGCGTCAGGTTTGAGGACCGAGTGGGGCGCGTGTAATGCCATTGTTTGGTTGACCTGCCAAGGTGCACTGAAGCCGTTATGGACAGAAGCTCTCCCGACCTGGGGTTCTACTCTTCTGACAACCACCACGACAACAACCACGAATCCGACTCTGACTCTGATTTGGACGCGAACCTCGACTTCTACGACAACGACGACGACCACGACGACCACGACGACCACGACGACGACCACCATCACCACCACGACCACGCCGAACAAGAGGAAGCAGAGTTCCAGCATCAGCTACACCAGCACTTGCATCACCATCTGCACCACCTTCACCAGTTGCGTCACGTTCTTGGTATCAACCTCACCGCCGAGCCAAACCTGAACCACGAGGACGATTATATGAACCACATTTTTGGTGACAGCGATAACGACGGTTTTGACGGATTCGACGACGATAGCTATCTCGACAACGAAGATTTGGACGTGGGGGCTTTGCTGCATGTTGGGGATAACGACGACGACGACGACGACGACCACGACGAAAGCCATAGCGACCACAGTGACGACAGCACTGCAAATCGAGAGTCGAGTGAGGATTCTCTCTTTGTTGATCAGCGGCCTTCGCCCTCACCCTCGCCTAATCGATTGCCGCCCATCGCTCAGTTAGTTCCCGAAGTCCGACGCGCAGGACAACTGCAGGGGAACAGGGAGAGCAGCTTTGGTTTTGGTTCTCTGAACTCGGACGAAGTGGCCTTTCTGGACCAGCTTGTTGAGATGGAAGTCGCAAGACCTGTGCGCCGGCCTCGCACAATGGCGGCGGCCCGCTCCATGACGCCAGCTGCCAACGCTGAGGTTATCGATTTGACACAAGATGACGACGACGTTCGGCAGCCGCGTCCAAACCATAACCCCAATCCTCGCCGACAAACTCTGAACCACCGCACGCCTTCCCTCAACCGCAGCGACGGTAGCCTTCTCGGAAACGCCGGCGCCGCCGACATCATCGACCTCACTATGGACGACCCGACCCCTCCCCCGCGCCGACAGCATGCCGCCCGCGCCCAAGCCCGGCCCAACCTTCCACGCCCCCCTCCTCCTTTCGTTGACCTGGTGAACGACGATGAGGACGACAATCTAGGTGCTGGTG
The DNA here is from genome assembly GCF_035222275.1 of Podospora bellae-mahoneyi. Classification (NCBI taxonomy): domain Eukaryota; kingdom Fungi; phylum Ascomycota; class Sordariomycetes; order Sordariales; family Podosporaceae; genus Podospora; species Podospora bellae-mahoneyi. The sequence goes on along the minus strand of NC_085886.1, from coordinate 3,728,366 downwards.
GCTCCTTCCGAGCCCCTGGCGCTTTCAGCCACTTTGTGCACCAACTCCAACACAGACTGCAGCCGGCTGCCATGTTTGGCATTCACGGCATTCTCGGACTACGCGACGTGACAGCGCTAGGCCGGAGTCCTGCCAATAACCCCCTCGGGGCGCATGGCCCCGATTTGAACTATGGACTCCATCGTGCCGGTCAAGAGCATACCGCTCCCAAACCCGCCCATGTTCCGCCCAAGCCTGCCCGAGAAGGCTTCACCCGTGCCACCGGAGAGGCTAGCGAGGATGTGGCTGTCTGTGCCGGCTGTGAGGAAGAGCTCAAGTACGACCCAGACGAGTCCAGGGCCGACATGCCGCCCCAGAAAAGAGCGAGGAACAAGAAGGACAATGAAGAGCACCACTTCTGGGCTGTCAAGGAATGTGGACACGTAAGTCATGCCCGCTGTTCGTTCCTTCCCACCTCTTGCTTCTTTTTGCTGACTTTTAATTTCCCAGGTGTACTGCAAGAGTTGCTACGAAGGACGTGGCAGAGCCAAGGGCAAGACTGCCCACTTCCGCGCCGGGCCAGGCAAGAACAAGGCTCTATGCAACGTCCCAGATTGCGAGTCGGAGGTGTCCAGCAAGATGGCCTGGGTCGGTCTCTTTCTCTGAGGCAGGGACATTTACAAACATTTCTTTAAGGGTGCATGGACGGATCGGGTTTGGGTTATACCATTTGCTCTCTGGCGAGGGGCTTTACGGACAGGTTACCTAGTTATTCTTTTTTCCTTCGGCATGGATGACCAAGGCTTGGTCCGGTGTTTACTGCATGGTCTGGTGTTTGGTTGCCTTTTTAGCGCTGCTTTTCTCGGCCACGGATAGAAGACATGGGTTTTTGTGAATGGGTATAGATGGCTATCTGTCTATGTGTGTATGTGTCCTTGTTGTATTGGTTTGGTGTTTTGTCGCGGCGTTGTTTTAAAGCCTTCTCTTTACATCACACACACAGCAATGTATTCAACAATCTCACATCAAGTCAGGGATACAGTACGGTGCAGAATTGACATTATTCTCTACATTCCAGGTCAGTTCCTCTTTCTGTTTGCTATTACAAATCACTGTCCCTACCCACCTTGATAGGTCTTTTATTTGCTCAGCTGCCCCCCAGCTCCTGATAGCCTGACGAGAACAGCACCACGCGCAAAGAGACGGGCACAAAGCCGACTCCCAACTCGACCCTCTTCTGCTGCCTTCTTCTGCCCAAGGTAAACGGAGGCGGATACGCCCAATCCGTTCCCTTTTCAAGACAATGTTCAATGATCACGACCCACCTCACTTTCTAACAGATCTTTTTCTCTCTACATCTTTGTCCAGGTCCGTCACGGAGACGACCACCCCTTCCCCTTCCCGACGATACGATCGAGAAACCTCCCACTCATGCTGGCCAATCCACCCCCCCTTTCGTCGCGAGTCTTTTCGATTACTGTCTCTCTGACCCCCTTTTCCCGGGTCGAGTTGTTGGGGTCGATGACGGTTTTGGATCCCGTGCGCCATGCGCAATACGGAGTGCGACATGGCGCAGAGGTGGCCGGCCCCGTCGTTGACGCGGTCCTGCTTCCGGAGGCGCTCGAGGCGGGACTCGAGGGAGGAGAGGGAGCGGTAGGTGAAGGGGTCGAGGCGGGGCCAGTGGTAGAGTTTGCGGAGGGTGTACAAATGGGCGTGGGCGAACGCGAGGCGGAAGGGGTAGGTTTTTTGGGAGGTGTGGAGGAGGTGGTGGAGGTGGGTTTTGAGGCGGGTTGTGGGGGGGGGGTTTTCACCTCGTTCGTGTAGGGCCACGGGGCAGGGGGAAAGGGAGGGGGACACGAGGGGGGGGGACACGAAGGGGGAGGTAATGGGAGAGGACGGGTTGGAGGTTAGACCGAGGCCGCCGGCCATGGTCATTTCCGGGATGGTGTGTATGTCGCGGATGGTGGGGTTGCCTTCTGGTCCGCCGTCGAGGATGGTGGCTATGACCTTGGTCTTCTCGTCCATGAGGGCGAGGAGGTTGTCCATTTGGGTGGGGATACGGGGGACGAGCTCGATGTAGAGCTTGTGGAAGCTCTGTTTAGTTTCCTCGGTGTTTTCGGCCGTGGGGAGGCGGGAGACTTTGATTTTGGCTAGATGGTCGTGGATCTCGTCCAGGTCGTCGCGCAGGTGGGTGAGCTCGGTCACCACGGCGTTGATGGCTCGGACGAGCTGGTCTTCTTCCTCGTCGGTCAGCGGTCGTGGGCGGGGCTTGAGAGGCGGGCCGGGGGATGATGGGGTCGTGCTGGCGTGGGTGTCTTCGCTGCTTGCGGTGGGGGATGGGGTGTTGGACCGAGCATCGGCTTCGAGGCTGGGGGTGTCGTTTGATGGCACATCGTCACATCCCTGGACGTTAGGCAGCTTCTCAGGCCTCGGCGTTTCCTCAACCGGCGGAAGCTGAAGCTGGGCGGGGAGCCGTGTCGTCGAGACCCGCGCTCTGCTCTGGCTATTTCCCGCGTGCGACCAGTCCGGCGAGCCTCGGGGGTCACACATGTCGATTGCGCTGTCCCTCTGACACCTTTTCGTGTTCCCCTCGGGCGTATCATCCCGCCCCTCCTGGCCCTGCTGCCACTGAAGGATCACCCACGCCAAGTCATATCCCTCGATGTACTCGAGACAGTACCTCTGGATCTCATACCCAAACTGGATGAGCGGCTCTCCCAGCCGCCGGATCTGTGCTCGAACCGTCTCGGGGACCAACATGTACGACATGTCCGGCATGGATCGTATGCTGACGGATGCCTTGGCGATGATGCGGGTGAACATGACCTCTTCGAGGTACCACCGACGCACATTATCTTGGAGTGCTGACGAGAGTACCGGTGGCTGCTCCGGCTTCGGGGTCTCTTCGGAGCCCCACTTTGTCTCGATCCCTTCAGGGCCGCCATCTTCCTTGAGCGAGGACAGCTTCACCGTGCTTGTGCTTCTTTCGGTAGCGTTGGAGGAGGACGATGAGGGTGTGTTGCTTGAGCGACCCTCTTTCGCTTTGGATGGCTCTTGGAGGAAGTGGAGGATGCTCTCGTCGGGAAACGCGGGAGTGACGTTCCATTGCCCCTCGAGGTAGTCCTTTGGCACCCTCTTCTCTCCCTCGGTGTCTGAGGTAGGTTCTAAAATAGCCTCTGGCTTGGGTTCTGGCTTGAAGGCAGTGATGGTGGAGGTGCTGACAAGAGAACTAGATCGAGGAGCAAGAAACGCAAAAGGATTGGAGGTGTCGATACCCGGGAGTCCGGTGTTGCCAATGGCCGTTGCTGGTCGACTCCCAGGGCCAGCCGGAGCTCCTCTTGCCGAAGACATGAGGTCGAGCTCTTGACGCAACCTCGCACTGACGGCACTCTCCTGGGTTGTGAGGTTGGTGCTAATACCAGTGCTGAGACTGGCGTCTGATGCCGTGAGCATGCTGGCCAGGCTCCCAATAGACCCATCATCTGGCGCCGAGCGGATGTGTTGGGGAATGGACGACGTTCTTTCTGGCGCGCCGCCTCCGTAGATGACCATGGCACGAACATAGGCCTGCATGTTGAGCCGGTCCTCGAGTGCCAGTGGCTCCGGCTCACTTTTGTCCAGAGGTTCGCGGGGTTCTTCTTCACGTCCGCGTCTGGTAGACGGCCGAGAGACATTGGTGGTGGCCGTGATGGAAGAATAGCTGTGGGCCAGGGGCGGTGGGTGTACAGCTACCTCGTCTTCGCCGTCTTTTTCTTTACCGCAGTGGATCGACTCGGACTCCTCCGAGTACTCGGTGATGGTCTCCATCATGCCAAACAGGCCTCTTGACTGGGCTCTCCGCATAAATGTATAATCTTGGTAGTCGCTGATGAACGACGAGTCAGGGGGGGGTTCGGGAAGGATCCCAGCCTCGAGGCGCGGCTGATGCGGTGAATGATATTCTTCTTGGCTGCTCATGATGCATTCGTCTGTGATATAGAGCTCTTCCAAGTCTTTCTCGACTGGGGTACAGCTGCTGCTGAAAGGGAGGCCGTGCGGAGTTCGGCTGGCTTTGAACTGGGTGCGAGGGGCCGTGGCGAATCGTGAGCTCCGCCGTAAGGGGTAAACTGAGAGAGTACGACAATCAGCGGTCGGGTTTCCTCAGTGTTGGATGGTTGAACTCACCTTGCCCAACTGGCGTGGCCATTCCTACTGATTCGTGAACCTTCGGAACGCCCCAGGGCCCCTTATCGTTATCCTCCTCAGTATCGTCGTTCGTGCCTGTTGAACCTGCTGTTCCACTTGACCGAGTGGCGCCCAATGTTGGTGAGTCTGGGTATATGTATCCATCGGACGAAGAAGACCTTCTGCTGGCTGTGGTCGTCGGAGCAGGGCTCGTGTCTACCAAGGGTGATTGGGCGTTCGTAGTACTAGTTGGAGAATCCTTTGGTGTTTCCACCTCTGTTGTCGCGGCCGCGGCCTGCTTCGTGGTGTTGTTGAGGGGCATCACGGAGATCGCAAGGGGGTGATGGGTATTGTGTTGACCGGGGGAAAAGAGATACAGACGACCGCCGGACAAAGGGGACACTAAACAAGCGGACTTCGGAAAGGGATAAACGAACAGCTTGCATTGTTAACGCACGTTGAGTGCTACTCGGTGGGGAAATGGGTGATAGAGTTTCGAATGCTGGAGAGGAGGCGTAAAGGTGAGCCGTGGATGGGAGTGCGCCAAGTACCGGTTAGCATGCTCTTTAACAGAGCGAGGAGACCAAAAGGAGGAAGGGAACTAGATATCCCGATGGAGGTTCTGTCGAGGGGACTGCATGGGGAACACGGGGTGAGAGAAACAGATCAAACGAGAGGCTGAGATGAGGAGAGAACAAGACAATGAGAACAAACCAGAGAAGTGGTTTGATCCGGGGAAGCAAAACCGAAGAAACAGATCATACGCTGAGGGGGTTCATGGGGGTAGGGTCATCATCATAAACCGTTGAGGCTGGTGGGGATGGTGAAAAGGGGGAGGGGGAGGGGGGGGGAGCCCAGGGTGGGCTTTAAAAAGGAGGACACTGGTTTTGGCGGGACCATGGTGGGGGGATTGGGTGGTGATGATGTAGGCGGTGGTGGTAAGCGTCGAGCTTGTTGTGGTAGAAAAGGGGGTAGACTGACCCGGAGGTCAGGAGATCGAGGGGACCGGGAACACTATAAGACGATCCAGCCAGGCTGACTCGCTGTAGGAAGAGCAGGACAAGAGCACTGCCTGTGCTCACTGTCATCATTCACCCCTGACAGAACAGTAACTGAGGGCACCTTTCCAGTCGATCATGTCTGGTTGCCTTCAAGGAAAGAAAAGAAGATATGCTATGCTACTATCACATTGGCTTATACTAACAGACAAAGAAAGCTACCTATACAGAACCCGTCCTTTCCCGCGCGATGCCTGGCGCTGGCGCTGGATTGCACTTTCGCAAAAGACAAAAAGCAAAAGCTAAACGTGCCCCTTCCCTTCCCATGCAACCGAATAATGCTGATAAACGCGCCAGAAGATTTCCTGCTACCCAAAATCCCAAAGGTCGCACAAATACAAAGTATTCAAACACAATCTTGCCCTTACTCCATCCACGCTGAATCTTTGAAGCCGGGTGTTTCTTCAAGCAAGAACATACCCCCTCACGCTCCCCTCCCTCCTCACCATCCCCATCCCATGATGAACCCCATGAACCATCATCCCATTCATACTCTCCTCGCTCCCCCTCCTATTCACCGCCACCATCTTCATATTCGCATGGCTCTGACTCTCCCGCCTGCTCCGTCTCCCTCTCCCCTTCGGGTGGTTCCCCAGATTAGGCAAGTGTATCTTCCTTTCCGGATCCAATGGCAGCAGCTGTTTGAAAATCGGCTGGCTGGTCCCCACCCCGTTGTTCTTCTTTTGGAGGCTTTCCTCTATCAATTGATGCAGTCTCTTTGTCGTCAGAACAGTCTTGTTGGCGCCCTGCGCAGCGTTGTCATCCAGGATGTTGCACAAGGTTGCGGTCATGTCGTCGGACGTCGAGGACTCGAAGCCGCAGGCGGCAAAGAGGTGTTTGGTGTAGGTGTTGGACTGGGGGATGGAAGAGGAAGGGAGGTTGGCTCCGCCGGCGGCGCAGCAGTCTAGGATGAAGAGGACGTCCGAGGGGCAGGTGAGGAGGGGTTGGCGGAGGGTGGACCAGGGGAGGTGCGATATAGGGCGGTATCGCTCGCTGTGAAAAAGGTTTGATTGTTAGCGACACTGACAAGCAACAGCAGGTGAATCAAGGGAACGTACTACTTCTTCATCAAGGCTTCAAATGCCGCCTTGTTCTGCCCGTGTCCTCCGTTCTGGCGAGATAGCAGCTCAGAGTACAAGTCAGCAGCTGCTTTCTTGGCCCACTCGGAGTTTTCCGGGTGGTCGTGGCTGCTAAAGACGAGTTCATTGTCCTCGTCAAGGGAACCATGGCCGTGGTAGTACACCACCAACAAGACATCGTCCGAGGCCAGCTGACAGAACTTGTTGAGTCTTGCGGTGGTGCTTTCGACGGGCCGGTTCATGTCGATATGGTGTTCGGAGACTTGCCAGCCGTAATTCTTGAGGGTTTTAATCAAGCGCTCGCTCTCGTCTTCGAGGGAGATGTAATCAGCTGCTGGCGGGGCCATGTAATCCTCTGCTCGGAGGTCATGAAAGGACCAGGTGAGAATAAGGCAGTGGACCTCTTTGTATTGTTGTCTTGGAGCATGAATGTTAGTGACCGGTTTATGAACAAAAACCAACAGGGAATGACTTACCCGGTGGGTGGGAGTCGTTCACGGACACCGTCATCAGTCTCCGCCACGCGACTAGAAGATTCGCTTCTTTTTCTTGCAGTCCCCGTCACTTTACGTCTGGTGCGGTTTGTGTTGGGTTCGGTCAAGGCGGATGTGCTCGCGAGACCCATCCGTTGAAGGCCCATCCGGAGGTCGTTTTTTTCAGGGAAATGATGGAGATTATCAACGGCAACGTATCCGCCGAAATGTTGGGGGCGATACTCTCGACTCCCGTTCTGCCCAGCGCTGCCATGATGTCCATACCGAGAATACTCTTGCACGTACGGCTCGTGCGTCGGCGGTGACCGTGACACAGGCCGCGAAGTTGTCAGAGGCCAACCTGCTTCTGCAAGGGCAACGCGGGGAGAGGAATGACTGGCGACATCATGCTGATACCAATGTTGTGGTTGTGACGAGCGAGGGTGGTGCTTTTTTGACGGGGCATGGTGGTTGTGGTGTTTGTTGTCCTTGCGATGGCGATGCTCACTTGTCCTGATGGGAGGAAAACCCCCTATCCCAAAGAACTCAGGGGAGGAACTGACGCTGCTTGATGGTGAGGTTCGTGATATGGAAAGAGATCTGGACCTGGCATGGCGATATCCCGACGACGGCGGTGGTATCAAGACAGCAGAGTGCAGTTGTGATGTCCTGTCCCACCTGGACTTCAGATTCGCCGTGCCCCTGTCTTCAAAATAACCACCTTTTTCAAAATCCCTGTGTCGCTGACGGGGTGTCCTTGGGGTGTCTGCTTCATCATAATCCCAGCCCTTTTCCCGGTATCCAGAGCCGATGACGGTAGCTGCAGTCGGCATTCCAATCATGGACCTGCCAGTCACGGATCGGCGTGATACTGGGCGCGGATTGGGAGGGGTGGTGGAAGGTGTTGGCGAGAATCCTCTCCTCCTGCTGCTCTTGCTCCTGCTCCTGCTCCTGCTTTTGCTGTCGGAGTGATCAGCGTGGTCACGATGAGGTGGGGTGAATGAGACGAGGGAACCTGGTGGTGAGGGGGCGGGGGCGGGGATGGGGATGTCAACTGGGACTGGGGGGAGAGCGGCGCCAGGGATGGAGATGGGATCCCAGCCGTATTCGTAGGGCTCTTGATCTCGGCCGCCTTCACGGTAGTGACGGTGGTGCCTCGTCATGTTCCTGTGCTGTTTTTGCTGGATGTTGAGGCGACGCGACGTGCGGTGAAGGGGACGAGGTGTCGTTGAAGATGAGATGAGACACAAGCAAAAGCTGTGCCGCCTCGGGCCACTCAGCCCGACAGTCTAGGTAGGTGGAAGCGACAGGGGTGTGTGTTCAGGTCAGTGCAGAAGAGCATCAGCAAAAAGAAGGGCGGGGGGGCGCAGGTTGGAGAGAGATGCAGGGCAGATGGAGCAAACGGCAGAAGCTGGGGAAGAAATCCAGGGCGACATCATGCATGTGGGAGACTGCACGTTTGGTGGCCTCCTCTCGTCGGGGCTGATGACTGCATTATCCTCTGGGCGCTGGCTCATGGAACCTGGATGTGCTGAAATCTCAGGCCTCACCTCGGGGAGGGATTCCAACATGGCGACAGGGGGAACATGGGCACGCGGGCAAGCTTTGCCGCACCTGCGTCGGCCTGCATCTCAAATTCCTGCCCAATCGTTGCAAGCTCTTGGGCACACAGGGCGACCATAAACCCGGCCTTCACGGAAGTCCCCACAACGAGTGACATCGTGACACATCGCGGCAGAGTGTGAGGCAATCCCTAAGAAATATCAAGTTTAGTAGCTTCCTATTGCCATCCATACGTACATACGTGTTGTTCACGGTGCCATTCTCGTGTTCCCAAGAGACCTTGCCACTGCGCTGTCTTGTGTTGATATGGCCGGGTAGAACCCTAACCCTCACCATGACAGATGATCCATCACCCATTTCCTTCCCCCCATCTTCCATCTTCCATCTTCCACCTCCCCTGTCCCATATCACCTCCAACCTATCTAGAGTTTTTGCGTTGCTCTGTGCTGGCTCGGGCCAATCGCGAACGAAGACCAGGTTCCCAGGCGGCACCACGTGGAGGTCCAGAGTCCGTCTTCGCCGCCCTCCCACCTATCTTACACACCCCCAAACAACACCTAATATCGTACAAAGTACCTCCAAAAAACACCTAATATCGTACAAAACAACCCCCCAAAAAACACCTAATATCGTACAAAACAACCCCCCAAAAAAGCATGCCGTTGTCCAGGATATCATCCAAAAGAATGACATAGCCCAAGAGTCGAAGACAATCCAATGAAGAACCAATAACGCTGCGCCGTAGACAACGCCCATCATCATGAATCGTCCAAATATCCAAAAAAGAAATTCGTACAAAACACTGGAGTCGTCGCCTAAGCGTTACCGCGGACCTGGGCCTCCAACAACTCGACGTTATCGAGCGTCCAAGCCGGTCCATATTCATCGGAGTCTTGCGACCCAGCCTCCACCGGAACCACCAAGCTGTCCATCAGCTCGATGTTATCGAGCATCCAGTCAGCCCCGTAGTCCGACTCTTGGCTCAGCGGTGCCATGCTATCCCCATTTCGCGTCCCGCCGTGCTGTGACGTGAAGAGTTCGGTGGTAGCAGCCGCCTGCTGAGCAAACAGCCGCTCCTCCTCCCTCGAACGCTCCATCAAGTTCTGAAGACGCCGCTGCCGCTCGCGCTCCAGCGCCGCCTGCTTTCGCCGTTCTTCCTCCGCTTCCTTCTCGGCTTGGAGCTCTGCAGCCCTAGCCGTAAGGATAGCGATCCCGTTCCCGCTGGATCCAAAGAGCCGTTGGGGTGACCGAGATCGCTTGGGAGGCTCTGGCTCGCAAGGTGGCGGGTTGAGAGGCTCGGGCTGCCCAACCTCCTCGTCCGCAGAGTTGAAGGACGACGTGAAGAACTGACTGTACGTAAAACCGTCCAGCGTATCTTCTGTCTGTCTTTCAACTCGCGCGGACGGCTCCCCAACCGGTTCCGAACTGATCTCATCAGCCATCGCCCGGTTGGGCAATGAAACCCTCCCCGTGGGCACACGCGGGGAACTATCATTGATAAGGTCGCTGACGACATCCGTTTGTTTCTGTCCATCTTGCACCAAGATCGGCTCATCGTCCTCGAATTCAGGATCCCAAACCTCCTGACTCGAGAACACCAAATCTTGGGAAGTGATAGGACGAACATACCCGGTGTCGTCATCGACGACCGGGTCTGGCAGGGCGTCTAGCGGCGGTGCCGAATTTCTCTGGCTGCTCGCAAGGGCCTGCTTCAACACCGATCGGTGCATAGGAGAGGACTTCATGAATGCCGGCGGACCTCTGCGAACCGGTGACGGCTCCGTGGTCTCCACCCGCGGCTCTTCCAACTCCCGAGCCGCCTGGGAGGCAGTCGGAAAGTCATCGATAAGAGCCTCAAGAAGCTCCTCCGGAGAGTTGGATGGGTGCAGGAAAGCTGCTGCAGGCTCGTCGCGCTGCAAGAAATCTTGCTGGCTTTGAGTCTCCCCCAAACGCTGTCTCTTGATCGAGGCCGACTCGGAAGGGCTTCCAACAGGAGTCAGATTCTCCTTGTTTTCTACCTCCATCATCGCCGGCCGATCAGCTTGGTAGGCGTCAGAGTCTCGCTTTCGCGAAACCCCGTTGCCCTTGAAAAAGGTCGAGAGGGTTGCCTGGCTCGGCCTCACGCGAACGAGAGGTAAACCCTGCCGCCTCCTCTCTTCCACCAGCTCCAACTCCCTCTCCTTCTTCCTGTCACGGAGAACTTTGGCTCTCTTCGAGGCCTTCAGTTTCTCCTCCTCCTTCCGCTCGCGCTCTCGCTCGGCCCGTTCCCGACGTAGCCTTTCGGCTTTCGTCATTTTGGGCAGCCTATTGGCTTCCCGATAGGCCTTCTGAGCTTGCTTGGTGGTCATTGGAGGTTTGGACTCCGGACCGTCCATAGCGAGCGCTTGCTGGAAGGTGACAGGGTTGGGCACCACAACAAACGTGTTTTGTTGTAGCGGCATCTCTACATGATTGTTGTTCAGTAGATCTGTATAGAAATATATCGAATATTGTGATGATAGTGTTGATGGTGATGATGGGGATCGCGAGAAATCGTGATAAGTTTCAGAGTTGGCTTGACAACCACCAAAACAATGAACCAGGGTGACGCGACTTTGCATGTGAAGATGTTGGCGGGGTTGGTGGGGCAGGGCTGCGCCAGACGTTGACTCGCGCCTTGGCACCGGTGCGACTTTTGAACCTCAACCTTGCGATCTCGAGATGTCGGTGGGGAGAGGTGTAGGAGGTGAGGAAGAAGAGAAGAGGAGGAGGATGGATGATGGAGAGAGGGATCATGTCGGGCCCGAGGTGATGAAGAAGGGCGGGCAGTGTCGGTCGCGTTGTGGTGGGAAATGGTGAGGGCAGGGAATCGACTTACCTTGTTAATGTACGACTCCTTGCTTGTAAAAAGGTGACAGGTCGAGGGTAGCTGAAGCTAACGAGCGGTATTACTACGAGAAGATGGTCGTGGTGCTTTGCATGTGTATGCAAAGGAATCTTCTCGGTGGATGGAGAGGGAAAGGAAGCAGTGCAGCATGAAGCTGGGAAAATGGGCAGGCATATATACTTGAGTGGGAGAGCACAGACCACCTGAAGGTGAGATCGTCAACAGTGCTCCAACTGCTCTCCCAGCAGGTCGGTACGCTGTAAGTCCTCTACCACAAAAACCCCGGGTGAATGTGGGTCTGTGCGGGCTGGGCCGCTATGGTCCCTGCAACGACAGGGAGACCCCTTCGTCAGTGACACCACAATAACACCGGGACAACTTGGCCTACGAGCAGTGGTGAGAAGGACGAAAAGCAACGCCCCAGGAACGGCAGAAGGGTCAACAGGCAGAGTTATATAGCGAGAGTAGAGTCATCAAGAGACGCACGTTGAAGCAATCAAAAAGAAGACCTTGTTTGCCCATTTACCTAGATATCTACTGGCTTCTATATACACATATGAAATGCATGTGGTCGTCCACAATCAAACCGACTCGTCCGGTTTGTTGATAATCAAAGAATTACCCCCAGTGTTAGTTTGTCACCGTGAAGTCGAAGGAAACCCCTCGGGAATCCTGTGTCAGGATCTACGACCGCCCTGTCAACAGCTTCATCAACGACAAGTTGTTCCAGCTGCTCGTGCTCACCCTCCTCGACATCTCGTCTCCCCCACCCTCACCACTCGCCAGAGCCCTCTTCCACTGCTCATATGTCTGCAGCTCACAAACACTCTTGGCCCGCTCAACCTCCTCTTCAAAAGTCGGCAACTTCCCGCTCATCCTGTTGGCATGGTTGATTTCAGCCTCCTTGACCAGATCCTGCGCTCCCTTGTTGATCTTGAGCAGGATCCAACCCACAAACCCTGGGGCAGCAGGCATCGGCTTCCCCGTCGCCCGTTTATGAGCCTCAAGCACCTCTCTCATCGTCATCGGGCCAGACGTGACGCAGAGAAACTGGTTGAAGTATGGCTCTGGGTTCTGTTTACACGTTGTCAGCATCTTGTTTGTTTACTCAAACCATTTCAAACACGCGGGCCATCAAGAGCAACCAAACAAAACCGCGTACCTGTAGTAACCCAGCAACCACCCTCCCCAAATCCCCCGACGCAACCATCGGAAGCGTGGTCTCCTTCTTCAACCCATCCCTATACATCGTCGCCCCGATCGCCCCAAACATGCCCTCCAGGTTCTCGTAAAAGAACCCCGGCCGTATCACGATCCATTTCAGCCCGGGGTTCTTCTTCCCCAAGTCCTCAATGTAGTACTCCACCTCTCTCTTCTGCTTCCTCGACTCGTCGATCCCATGGCTGGGATCTGGACCGATGGGGATCGCGCTGCTGTACACCAAAATGTTGACCCCAAACTCCACTGCCAGATCTGCAATCAGGGTCCCCTGGGCTTTCTCCTTTTGGGCCGTTGATGGTGTGCCAAGTCCAGGGTAGGCGAGCACGACGAAGACGGAGTAGATGTTGGGGTGGGATTCGAACACTGTCCGGAGGGTGGAAGGTGTGTTGAGGCAGGCTTCTACAAGCGTGATTTTGGATGTGGCATTGTGTTGTTTGGCTTCTTCGAGGAGCGCCTGGGCTGGTGGGGCAGAGGCGTCTCGAGTGAGGGCGAGGATGCGCCAGTTTTCAGCTTGGGATCTAGGGAAGGTTGTCGTTGTGGGTGATGATGGTGTTGACGCTGCCGAAGGGAAGAGCAAGGAGCGGATGAAAGCCCGACCTTGCTTGCCTGTTGCGCCTATCACCAGGACGGTCTTGGTTTCTGGTGTTGTTGTTGTCGATGACATGGTGATGTGGTTGTATAAAGTGTATATATAATAGAAAGAAAGAAAAAGGGAACTAGAAGAAAAGAGAAGAGGTAGCTAGCGGAGGGAAAAGACAACGGCAGCAAGGATGAGAATGAGGAGATGTCTATCTGTATTGATCAAGTAGGTAAAAGTAGGGATATGCCATCCATCATCCATCGACAGTGAGATGGCAATGCTACGTAGCAGATCTACTGCAACATGATCTGAGCAAGTGGGATATTTGGCAGTGGTGCTTGCGAATGCGAAGCCATCGTGGGCTGTGATTGGCCGACACCCAAAAGTTCCAACATGATGTGCAGCAAAGCGGGTAATCAAAGGAACTTTGCACGGCGCCCTACCGCAGTAAGGAACTGGGGGGAACTTTGGGGGCCGCCCACAGCAAAAACCGGAGACCCGACCCCGCGGATGTGGGTTGTTTATTGCCGAGACAAGTTCTGCATTTGAACTTGTTCAAGAACATCATCTTCTATTTGTCGAGACACACATTCATCAGCCGCCCGCCGCAAATCACAAGCCCCGCTATTCCACAGCAAAGTTCCCTCCTTTTTTTCATGACATGACATGACATGACATGACATGGCTTTCATCGCGAAAAATCCCCCGCGCGAAACGTTTCATCCCGTGATTGCTTCAGGAACGGCAATAGTGCAGTCCCCCCTGTCCCCGTCAGCTTCTTATCATCATCCCCCGCCAGCCTCGATGACGCCGTCGCCAAGTTACTTCCCTTGGCCTTGTTCTCCTTCCTCGACGGAATCACGATATATCGCGTCACAATCTGCAAGTGCTTATTCCTAAACTCGGCCAGTGCCTTGGTCGCCGTCGTGAACGCCTCCCTCAACTCCCTTCTCTCACCGTCGTTTCCCTCTGTGCTTGGTGTCACCAACAAATCCTCCACACCTTTCCTCAATCCTCCTGGGTACCGCCCCTCCACAAACTCAAGAAGCCTCCTGTGCGGCTCCGGCATGTACCCTCTGACCTCCCTGTGGAAACTCTCCATCTTCTTCTCCTGCGAGTACGAGTCCGGACTCGCATTACCCTGCGCGACGTGCTCAACTCCCAGCACGAGGTCAAATAGCTGGATGAGCGAGCTTTGACCGTTGCTTCCTCCTCGGTACTGTCTCCATTCTCCCTTGCCGTCTTGTCCCTCGTCATAGAACACGCCGTTTGCCAGCCCGGCCCCGGCCATGTTCTTGCTGCCTGCTAGGAAAGGGCGGATCTGATGGTAAAACACTTCTGGGTCGCACCTTTCGTCCATCCTGTCGAGCAATATACCCAGTTTGTGGATGCAGGAGGTGATTTCGTTGATGGCCTCGGTGGTGGCGGGAAGGTCATGGTGTTGGAGGGCAGATAGGGCGGAGAGCATGACGGGGATGATGGGACCGCCTTGGGCCTCCATGGCGACGCTGACCATGTAGAACCAGGACTCATCTTGAGTGCCGGTGAAGGTGTGGAGTGCGGTGAGGGAGTCGAGGTCAGCGAGGTCGGATGTTGGAGATACCGAAGAAAAGTTCCAGAGGTTGACCGCGGCATAGGTGGCTACTGGGGGAAGAGAGAGGTGTCTGGAAACGGAGAGGAGAGGGACAGTTATGGGTGGGGGGAGGATCTGTGAGTTGTGTCAGTTCAAAGTAAGGTGGTGCTGGTTCAAGTGAAATACCGACCTCGGAAGCAACGTCACCTCCCCAGACGTAGGCATGTGTGAGGAAGCCCAAGACAACATAGGCTCGTCTCCATTCGGCTTCTGAGGCCAGGCGGTCTGTTGATAGGACTGGCAATCTGTCTACCTCCTGGCGGAGAGTCTGTTGTTGAATGTGGGAGGAAAGAGAAGAGACAATGGTTTCCCAGGGGGCATAGTATTGATCTGGAAGCCTCGAGAGAGGTTGTTGTTCTGGAAGGAAAGCATTGGATGTGACACCAAACTCCTCTGACAGGACGCGAGAAACATCACTGTGACTAGCCTTGGTGGCAGGCAGTGGCTCACAGGGTGACATGGTGAGAGCGAAAGACTGGATGAAGTGAGACAAAACCCAGAAGCGGTAGTCAAGATTCAGGTGAGCGCGGAAGATGAGATGGGTGGCAAAGGGTCAGGAGTAGGGGGAACATCTCGGTAAAGAAGAAATAGAAACGGGGGCTCGATAAGATGGCCCATCGGTCAGCAAGGGGGTCAGCGGTCAACAACGGCTTTGGCAGTTGGCACTGGGTTTGGGCAGACAAACAGAAGCTGGGCCGAACCAGATGATCCGAGATCATGGTGACGTTTTACCTGTATGATGCCTTTAGCTCCGTCCGTCCTTCCGAGCACAGATTAGCGGCGTTTTTTTCTGTTTGATAACAAGATGGCAGGGCCGATGTGCGTACAGGTGCAGAATGCTGTGCAGGTAGGAGGTGTAAGCCGCCGTCCGATGTCGTCTTGGCAGCTCTTTTGTTTGACGAATACAACACGGGCCGGGAATCCAGTCGAGTCGAGTCGGTGGTAAGGAATAAGGCACAGTTCAATATTCAATAGACAAGAGTCCGTGCATGTGTGCAAACAAGGGTCGGATTGATGCATTGAGATGAACGTTTTGTGATGGGCTTTGCCCGATTGCAGCATGTGGTTACCCCAACCAAGATTCTGCAAAACAGGTCCTGGAGTTGGTCAGCTTGGATTCTCTGTAATTTTTCAGCCATGTAATTGCTGTCTTTGGGACCCCTAATCGGCGTCATCGTCGGTTTGTATGGTGGAGCTGCGGAAGTGCGGAAGGCGGAAAGGTGCGGAAGACGGATCGCGGAAACCCGTCTGGGCCCCACTCCGACCCGGGAGCATGGAAATGGTGACACGGCACGTGGCCTCCGAAAACGGCTTGTGGACTTGTATAAAGTGATACAAGGGATAGAAAGGGGGAGTGCGATATGGCCTCACGGAAGCCAATACAATATCTTCCCTTTCAGTTTCAGTCTTGTAGTTCTGTGTCAACAGCGGCACAATGGATTCTCTCACAGCAGCCTTCCGGAGCGGCCAGAAGCCGTCATTTCCAGCTGAAGCGGGAACTCTTGAATACGCTCAAAGTCTTGATCAGCAAGACAAGCTTGGCCATCTCAGAAAAGAATTCAATATTCCCACGAGGACTTCGTTGAAGAAGAAGGCTCTGAATGGGGTCAGTCCCGGTATGTGTTGCGCCCTCTGTGCTTGAACCAGCAGACTCTAACAACCTCGTAGGGGAAAACGACAGTGAAGATGAAAAGAGCATCTACTTTGTTGGAAACTCCCTCGGCGCTCAGCCAAAAGCTGTGAGAAGAGCCCTTGAGTCACAGCTAGAAACATGGGCCAGCATCGGTGTCAACGGTCACTTTTCAACCCTCGAAAACTCGCCTCTGTCCAGCTGGCAAGACCTGGCCGAGTCTTGTGCCAAGAAATCTGTCGACCTCGTTGGTGCTGCTGTGCCAGAAGAGATCATCTACATGAACACCCTCACCGCCAACCTCCACCTCATGATGGCCTCCTTCTACAAGCCAACAGCAGAAAGACACAAAGTCATCATCGAGTGGAAACCCTTCCCTTCAGACTGGGTATGTCTCCTCCCTCCCATTCTTCCCTTTTCCGGACTTCTAACCCCACAAAGTACGCCATCCAATCCCAAATCCGCCACCACAACCTCTCCCCCTCCACCTCCCTCATCGAAATCCAACCCACCCCCGACCTCTACCTCACCACCGAATCCATCCTCGCCACCATAACCGAGCACGCTCCCTCCACCGCTCTCGTCCTCCTCCCCGGAATCCAGTACTACACCGGCCAGCTCCTCGACATCAAAACCATCACCGCCCACGCCCACTCCCTCGGCATCCCCTGCGTAGGCTGGGACCTCGCCCACGCGGCCGGCAACGTCCCACTCTGCCTCCACGACTGGAACGTCGATTTCGCGGTGTGGTGCACCTACAAGTACATCAACGCCGGACCGGGGTCGACAGCCGGCTTGTTCCTTCACCAAAAACACCATTCCAGAAACCTGGACAGGTTGGAGGGTTGGTATGGAGCGGACAAGTCGGTTAGGTTTCTGATGGAGAAGGAGTTCAAGCCTGGCAAGGGGGCGAGCGGCTGGCAGTTGAGCAACCCGAGTGCGATTGACCTGGCGAGTGTGAGTGCTGCGTTGGGGGTGTTTGAGTCGGTGGGGGAGAGGTATATGGAGAGGTTGAGGGGTAAGGCGGTGGTGCTGACGGGGTATCTGGAATGCTTGCTAGAGGGGCTGATCAGAGGGGGGGTTGGGAGGAAGGGGGAGGAGCAGGCTTTTAGGATCATCACGCCGGGGAACCCGCTCGAGAGGGGGACTCAGTTGAGTTTGATGCTGAGGGAGGGGATATTGGAGAGTGTGAGTAAAGTGTTGGCGGAGGAGGGGGTAGTGTGTGATGCGAGGAAGCCGGATGTGATTAGAGTGGCTCCGGTGCCGATGTATTGTCGGTTTGAAGATGTGTGGAAGTTTGTGGAGATATTCAAGGGAGCGTTGGCGAGGGCGTAGGCATGAGTGGGCATGGAGAACCAAAAGCATGTGATAGCTAATAGAGCATCAAATAGACTTAGACAAGCTAAAAATAGAGGCAAGCACTTCGTGGACAAATTAACTGGTACTGCAAGTTGGTAAAATGAGTAATCGTTGTTAAGCTACGCCTCGTCAAAAGAAGGATAGGCTTATTAGTTATCTTCTGGGGCCTATTACCTATCTTTTATAGCATCTTAACTATATTTTAAAGTCTGTTAACTATCTTTCAAAGCCTCTTGACCATCTTTTAAGGCCTCTCGACTCTCTTTCAAAGACAATTAATTATTTTTCAAGGCTGGTGATTTGCAGTGCCAGTTGTTTTGTCCACAACGTGACAAGGCATAGAAAGAGGGCACAACTTCGAGGCTAAGTAAGCGAGGTAAATAGCTGATAAAATCCTCAGCACAAACAGCTGTCGACAATATATTCATCGTCTGGGAGAGCAGAAATGGAATGTTACCAAGTACAAGCGGGGGGGTAACCTTTTACTGTTCCGTACGAACCTCCTCAACATACCCCTCTGTGCACTCTTGGACAGCTAACAAGTGACAACAGCTATCGAGAGCGCATCACAAGCCCACAGGCAATCCCATGGAACGTTGACCCTAGGCTAGTATCATCTGCTTGCCCGGTAGTGCCATCAGGTTCAAGTTCTACTGCCTTCAATCCTCATATCGAACACTCTGTTTCATATCACGAGCTGAGAGCGACTACATCTGGGCGTCAAGATTCCGAAACTCGGAAACCCTCGTGTATATATCAACAGGCCGGAACCTGGCAGGGAGGGTGACCGGCTTCCAGGAGTCGGAACGACCATGCTTTACGCATGCCTCTTTCAAAAGCGAAATCCTTACAGGTTCAATATCGGAGACTATTAACTTTGTACTATTGACAGATTCAATAGTATCAGGCTAGTCGTGTAGGTTTGTTACTCGGTGTAACTGCCACATTACCCACCAGAGGCTGACAGCTCTACAATAGCGACCATGTGTTACAAATGCACTCTCAGGAGCACCGCTGTCCAAGATGTCATGTCTTTTTTCCAATTCGGGGATTGCTTCGAGACACATGCACAGTTACCGTCAGAAGAAATGTGCCAGATAGTTTCAGAGCGCCAGTTCAGTTTTGAGGATGGAGTGAGAAGGCCAGGAGCCTCAAAGAGCACATGACATCAAAAACAATGACGTGGCAGACTCTGTGGAATATTCTCTTTCCTGAAGACTCAATCTACAAACATTCCGTCACCGAGTATGTACCTACTGTTTCCACACTCATTCCTTCGATAGAGACTTACCTTCTCATGTTTCGGGTTATCAGCCCGTCGTTGAAGCCTTTGAGATCAAACAGAGCTTTAAAGAACACGCCGAGAAGCGAATCATCCCAATACTCTCGAACCTACAAGATCTTGCGGCGAGTTTATCACGGGATACAAACAAGTCTTGGATCATGGCAAAGATTGACGAGGCAATCTCCAAAACTAGGCAGTTGAGCAAGTTGAGCGAGCAAGGTGCAAATTTCTGAAGGGAGGGCCTGCTGCAACTGAAAGCCTAGCATCAGACCACACAATAAATCGGTTCCGGTGTTCCTGTGTGAAGAACATGTTCTCTTCGTGCTTTCAGGGGAGTTGGGATGAAATTGTTTTGATTGGGGGAAATGGAGATATGTATTCGGATACTCACGCCAATGCCATTATGTCGAGCATTTTTCGATGACCGTTGGAACCACCAGGTCCGTCGAGCTCTGGCTTGATACAACTTGAGACCACCCTTTCGGTAGTTCAGAGGGCACAGAGTCAGTGGAAACGATGCATACCAAAAGACCTTGCGGCACAACAACCCCCCATTCTTGGAAACAGGTCCCGATAAGAGGGATCAAGAACGAGGGGACATCCCCGTTCGACACTAATAATTCACGCCTCACATATGCATCAGGGACGCAAAAATCCAAGAGAGTGATGTGTGTGTATGTGCCACAATCATGCCGTGGGGTGTTTTGGTACTGGTCAGCCTCCTGAGTTTGAAGGAACATCTTCACCTTTGTATGATAACAAAGTGCACACACTCGATACACCGCCTGCAAGCTGTGTTTCTCGGTGTGACAGTTGAGAAGCATTGCATATTTCGAGGTAGGTGTCTTGGGTGTCAACATCATCTCGATCAGAATGTGATTCTAGCTAGCGATTTCCTCGCAAGCCACACATCCAGGTGTCTGCAATCCTCCAAAGATGATGGCCGAGATTACTACCAATAAATATCGGCTTTCGCTGCTGCTATCAGTAAGGTATTGAGCGTGGGGGTCACTCATTCGCAAACTTTCCCATCTTTCCCAAGTCCAATTCTACTCATCGTATTCGTAGTTTGTCTACCTACCTATTCAGCTCGCACATAGTCCAGACGTGGAGCTAAACCGTTCTGATGGCTGTGCCCAAAGATTGGCGATGGGCTTGTTGTGGTGTCTCACTTTGTGTGTTGTCTGCATTGGAAGGCAGGGCACCCCGGTGGGCCAATTATGCGCATATACAAAGTAGCTATCATCAGGGAAGGGTGGTTTCAGAGGGAAGTTCTTGGTTCTTGAATGCCGTCCCGGTTCATGCACCTGGTTTGCCGCGGCCTGCGCGGGAGCAATACACTAGAAACCGGCTCGCGGTGCCGCAACCGGAAGCTGTTGGGAGAGGAGGTGGAGCGGAGGGGGACTGGAACCGGGAATTTTGGTGGCTGAGGTAAGCAAGGGCGGGGATTCACCGAGGTATGTACTCCGTAGGTTGCCCACGAAAGCCAGGATTTTGCTCAATATGTCCAAAGACCTGACTGCCCTGGCCACACTCCGGTCTTGAGAACTTCTGGAAAAGATCCTGGTGATTGCAGAGGAACAACTGGACACCCTCTTGGGCTTCTGGCCCGGCCAGATCGAGAGGAAGCTGCAACCTGACAATTTCTTGAGCAGGAATGGCCTGACGGAGCAAGGTCTGCAGGCATCGAGCACAGTGTCACCTCGGTCAATATTTGACTGTAGGGTAGCGACCGGGGGACCATTCCGGGGGTGGCTTGCTGACGTTTCCTTTGCTGAGTGGGAACGTTGCGGGATCAGCCACCGGGGTCGCTAGAGCTGTGTTCTAGCCGTTCTAGTAGCCACCTCGGAGGGAAGGGTCCGAGCGGGCAGAGGCTACTGGTATCTGAAAAGTAGAATAATCACAGGGTTGCCCGTGGTTGAGAGTTGGGGAGGATTCTCCTAATAAAGCCCGGTCAAGCATATAGTTACTATTAAAGGCCACAGTGACAACCAAGTTTGAAGTATGTAACGGGTTGATGAGATATACAATGGTAGTAGCATGGAAATTTCTGATGTTGCAGTCATGGAAACCAGAGAAAATCACCGACAACGGAGGTTGGTCAAGCATTTTTAGCCGTGCCCAGCTAAAAACGCTCCTCGAGAGAGCGGCATCTAAACTAGGGCTGCCACCACCTCACTCCAGGCGCCGGCAGAGGCATCAGTAGCTCAACAAACTTCGCTTCGTGCGTTTTCTTCTTTTTTTCCACAAGCCATCAACATCGTGTGATATCATACCATGGGATTTCCACATCATACCATTGATGTTCCAGCCCAGCTTCTTCCCCCACAAGAATTATCACATCACCAACATGAGGTAACGAAAAAAAAAAGCAAAAAAAAAAAAAGAAAAAAAAAAAAGGAGAAAGAGAGAGGGGTCTCAAGAAAGAACAAACGACAGCAAGAAAAGACGGATCTCGATCCCAGCAGTCCGGTTCCGTGCAACCACGAAGAGCCGCTAGCTGATTCATGTTGGTCACTGCAACTGCAGACCTGGCTGGAGATGGGGGTCTCTATCTGCAGCTCTGTACTTTCATTGCAGAAAACCTGTCGATTTTTCATATCGTTTATCAAAAAAATGCGCGTGTTGGCTGCTAGCTCCACGCATCGGGGCGAGTCCGAAAAGACAATTGGACATGGATTCACGCAGGACAAGGCCAGGGGTGTGTTTAGTCCCCTTGTCCCCACGGCCAGTCCAACTGAATCACATCAGCGTCGCATCGTGGGGGAGGAGCAACCATGGGTCGGAAAGGCCCGGCGGGGGGGATCAATCCTGCGCCCTTTCCAAGCATTCCATTCCAGTACAACACCAGAACCCTTGACACCCATGGCACCACTCCAGGGCCCAATGACCACCACCTTCACAGATAGCACAGTTGAATATTGGGCCATCACCACGCTGCACACACACGCGCCAGTCCGTGCTAGGATACCGGATCCACGGGAATGATGATAACGCCAGGTTGACCACTTGGGAATATTGGCATATCATTTCGTGGGGAGATATCAAGGCAAGGGAGGAACACAAACAGAGGGAGCAGTTATTAGTTTCCTTCCAAGGGACAGCGAGATTGTTATCGAAAGCCACCAACCAGAGCAAAACATGGGCAGCACCAACCAGAAACCCATCCTGATCGTGGGCTCGGGGATAAGCGGCCTCCTCCTGGCCCAGCACCTCCGCAAGTCGTCCATCCCCTTCCGCCTCTACGAGCGCGACTCGGACTTGGACACCCGCGGTCTCGGCTGGGGCCTTACCCTTCATTGGTCACTGCCCGCTGTCCGGTCTCTTCTTCCTGACGATCTGGTCTCCCGTCTCCCAGAGGCCTATGTCGACCGGTCCGCCGTGGAAGAAGGGCGGCCTTCGACGTTTCCCTTTTACGACCTCAGCACTGGTGAGCTGAAGGCCTCCACCCCAAACGCGGATGAGTCTCAGCGTATCAGAGTGAGCAGGGATAAGTTTCGACGGTTACTGGCCACAGGGTTGGATATCCAATTCGGAAAGGGTGCTACCGGCAAGTTCGAAACGGATGAGCAGGACGGTTCGGTGAGAGTTCATTTTGAGGATGGGACAGTGTCGGAGGAGGGAAGTTTGGTTGTTGCTTGTGATGGCGGGAGTTCACGGCTGAGACAGGTGCTGTTCCCCGGCAGCGAAAAGTTCAAGATTCCGGTCCGGTTGATGGGTGTCAAGGTTGAGTGCACGCCTGAAGAGATCGAGCCGCTGAGAAAGCTCGATCCGTATTTCCTCCAGGGAGCCGCGTCAGAGAATGATACGTTTGTTTACTTTAGCAGTGAGTGCCCCCTTTTTTTGGACCCTGAGAATGGTGTCACACAAAGCTAACATCAGGTACCAAAGCACTCGATGCCCCTGGAAACGGCACGGGCAGGGACACCTACACCTGCCAGATTGTCGTCTCATGGCCTGTTCGGGACAATTTCTTCAACTCTGCCGCCCCGATCACATATCCAGAGACGAATCTTGACAGCATCAAGTTGATCAAGGCTTTTGCGTCAACATGGGCGGAGCCGTTCCGGTCCCTCGCCATGACAATCCCTGAGCAGACGACCGAGGTGAAATGCCTGGACTTGTACGACTGGCCTCCCCCAAAGGACCTTCGGACGACTGGCAAGATTGTCCTGATGGGAGATGCTCTTCACCCGATGGCCATGTGTATGTTGCTCTTCCCACCCCTATCTCATCCACCCTAGCTGACAATAAACAGACAGAGGAGAAGGCGCCAACCACGCCATCATTGACGTCAAAGAGTTTGTCGACACTGTCATCCCCCACCTCGATGGATCCCCGACAGACATGAGGGTTGCACTTGACGGCTACGAAGACAAAGCGGTGGCGAGAACGAGACCTGCCGTGCTTGCTTCGAGACAGGCCTGCCTGGATGCTCACGAATGGGAAAAGATTGGGCCGGCGAGTCCACTTCTCAGCAAGAGGGCGATGAACGTGGGGTTTGATGAGGGAACCATGAAGTCGATTGTCTAGAACAGCACACTCCGCTGAGTTGCATGTCGCCTCGCACATTGCATAGCACAAGTAAACCAAAACAAAGAAAAAGAAAAGAAAAGAAAAAAAAATGGTGGGTGTCACAGTTGCAGTTTCCACAACACTGAAATCCAACCTGTAAGAAAAAAATCCCAAAAAAATCCTGAAATGTCACTGTTACAGTAGCAATTTTGACAACCTGGGCTTTACTTGCGACTGACTGCTGCGTTGAATTAAGCTGTGGTTCGTGTTGACGTTGAATGTGGACTCTGTGGATACGAAACGTTTCGGAGGGGGCAAATGAAAAAAGGGGAGGTGGAGTGGAAAAATCGCGCGGGGAGAGGCGGGAAGTGCAGTGGGGGAGTTTTTTGGTGTAAGAACAAGGATAGGGGGGCGATGGCGAATCTTGAAGAATGGCAGGGTACGAGATCGTGATTGGATCGCATGGATGAAGGTGTCAGATGTTTGTTTCGAGGGTAAATTCTTTTTTCTTTTCTTTTTGTTATTTTGGGTTTTTTTTCTGTTTTTCCTTTTTTTTTTTTTTTTTTTTTTTTTTTTTTGCAGAGTTTATGTGGTGTTTGAGGTTGTAGAAGTCGAGGTAGAGTCCTCCGTGAAAGATGGCCGATAATGATATTAATGACATTGGTCAATGTTACAATCAACCTGGTGCGTTAAACAAGCAATGCTGGAGGTTTTGAAGTACCCAGGTGTGTTTGAAAAACGCGCGTGGCATGTGAAACCCGGTTATGGTCGGTCCAGGATACAAAGTCATAATTTGAAGTTGTCATTGATCGATGTGTAAAGGGTCTCTTTCTGAGCCCTGTGCCATATCTTGGTTGTGTAAAAATACATCGCTCATAAGTCGAATAAAAAATACAAGTCTGTTTTTTCTGGTATCCGCAGTCCCAAAAGTCATGTCCAAAAGTTCCCAGAAGCAAAGGTTTCGCTCCCTGACGCCTACCTAGTTTTCCAACCATATCCCGCGTCGTCTCAGCCTCATCAAGATCTAGTTGATGGTTGTGACTCCACCAAAGCTCGAATATCCCAAATTAGTCTCTGTCCCCACGTTGAGGGCGTCGCTCACTCTCATCGACATGGACACTGTAGGTGACACTCTTCATGATGGATCCATCGGGGCTGTCCTTAAGGATGTTCTCCTCGCTGCCCATACTATGACCGGGATGTCCTTTGGATGAGATGAAAGTGCCCTTGCGACCCAACCCACTCGAAATGTTGCTGAGTTTGTAGGCATCGCTGCCAGACTTGCCGCCGCCCAACTTGCGGCCATTGCTGCCCCCGGCGCTGGGGTAACCATTGCCACTGCCAGAGTACTTGCTGGTGTACTCCTTGGCCTTTCGGAGGAAGATAGGCGCCAAGAAAGGGAGAGAAGAAACCATGTTGCCCACGTTGAACTCAATGACCCCCCAGACGATGAGCATGGTAGAATTACCATCGCCGTTTTGGATATTGTCGATTTGCATGTACCGGAAGACAGAGCAAAGCGTGGTAAAGAGGCCGAGCAAGAAGATGACGATGAGACCGATTTTCTTGCCCCTGCTGACCTTGAGCTGGAGGAGCACAGGGATAGGAATGATGGCGACGATGACATCAGAAATAATCGTGACGATGGCATAGGCTGTGAATGACGGTCCTGGTGCCAGGCATTTTCCGTCGACCCTGGGATCCCATGATCTGTGAACGGGGTTGCATGCAAAGATCAGCGTGAGCGAGCATCCCAAGTGGCCGGCCACGACAAAGAACATGGCGATCCAGACAACCCTTCGGTACCAGAGGTGGTTTGTGCCTTTGAAAAGTCGGAGATAACTGATCAACAAGGCCACTTTGAAGAAGCTGATGCCCATCTGATAGATGGGGCGACCAGCAAAGTTGCTGCGGCTGTAGGGAAGCAGGTTCTCTTTGGGGCGAAGAGCGATCGGTAGCCCGAGGCCATATTTCGTTTCTATACGCAAGCCATACGAGTCAGTCTCGGTCTCACATGAAGCTCATGGGCAGTGGGAAAGCATCACGTACGGATGATGCAGAGGATCGAATAAAGCAGTCCAAACACCATGGAAATGGCTGACATCCAGTCATCAGCGGCGAGGCCATGGTTTCTGTCGCGAATCCATAACCGGGCTGAGACAATAACGACGGAGAAAAACGAGAGGACGGCGCAGATGGTGACGATGGTCCTCCACTGGGAAATGGCGTCCACCTCCGGTGTTGCGTTGTCGACCCAAACCATTTTGTACGACAGCCAGTGTCTACTTGACGGCGGTTGCTTTTCTCAATGACGCTGGGGAACGAACGGGGGAAAGAACAGTGGAACGGGGGGGAGTTTGGGGAGTCTGGCGAAGTGAGGCAGACTGATCGGCAGCTCAAGCTGCTGGAATGAGGATAGCGAGAAGTGAAGGGTCCGACGGGAGATCAGCCGTGAGATTCCCCATCGAGGAGCAAGATCGATTATGTTTAAAGGTCAATCGAAAAAACCCCCTCACATCCCCATGGGCTGCCAGAACACCCAAGGTTACACCGTCGTTGTCTTCTCGGTGCCTCTGGTCAACGGTACAGCCATCAACAACGGTCAACCGCCTCGCGACCACAAAGCATCATCTCGTCATCTCAGGGGTCAGCGTGGGAACCGTGGGACAGCATGATAAGAACATCCGAGACGGAGAAGAAGGTTCGATGCCTCCTGAGAGTGTGTCCCTTGCATCGAAACACCCACTCCCTCCCTGTCATCCAAGTTGCGAGGGAGTCTGAGAGAGAGAGACCGCGACCAGGCCCTGCCTGCCCTTGCCCTTGCTTGAATGTCGACTGCATTGATGGCCGCTCCTGATGACTGCAGGCTGAAGGCAATAGAAATCCCAATGGTAGCCCACCCTCCCCGGCCGAGTTCGCGTCCTGCATTCCCCTGCGAACAATATGCAGGTCGCAAAAGGTCCGTCGGTGTTTCCAGTGTATTTCTGGAGGCCAGGGTGGTGGTCTGCAGGAACTTCTCTTCTGTAGATACAGCATGGGGTGATTGGGTGTGGTTGACATAGTTTGATGGTAGCGATGTAACCTGGCAGCCGCTGTGTCGGGGTCGCAGAGGTTGCAGAGCAAATATCTCTTGCTGTGCCGTCTCGGCACTGGCTCGAGATGCAGCCGGGGAGGTGTTCCGTCCAGCAGAGAGCACCCCTCTTGGCGGTGGCGCCAGGGTAAACACCCCTTGTTCCGCTCCAGATTCCGCATACATTGACCCCCACAGGAGACACTGTGCGTGTTACTGTTGCAGCTATTTCCCATTTCGACGCCTCTATCGAATCAGCTGCATCCAGACGTCTCGTCCTGCAATGTCGGTCCCCATGTCCAATATGTTGGAGCAGCACCGGGGGGATCCAACTGCATGGCGAACATGCCGTTTTTAAAGACATCGCACCTCGCTCCAGAGTGAGAGGGAGAGAGAGCGTGCCATGTTTCATTTTCAGCGGTTGATCTTCTCTCCTTCCTGAAGAAATCCCGCCCTCACCCTTTCCTCTTCGGCACTGCACAGTGGCACCCTCTCGGTCCCGCTAGGCCGATCCCTCCCGCTTCCCCCCCTTCTTCTTGCATTCTTCCTCGAGCCTTCTGTCTCTGCCAGATTGCTCATCACTTCCCTTTCTCTCCCTCTCACACACTCATCCACCATGTCGTCCTCAGAGAAGGGCAGCATCAAGGACTCCAAGAGTTCCACCAGGGACGTCAAGGAGCACGGCCCCGAGGTCGTTCGTTCTGTCGACTCGGATGCCGCCTCCAACGGTGGTGGTGTTGATCTCGCCTGGAAGTTCCTCGACCAACACAGAGACAATGCCAATGGCACCGGCGAGTACGTGGACCTCGCGGCCCTGCGAAGAAGAATCGACTTCCGCATCGTCCCCTTGATGTTCTTGTGCTATACCCTCCAGTTTCTGGACAAGGTCATTCTCAATGTACGTTTTCATGCCCCCACACGTGTTGATGTTTGTGCCAGCCGCGGCCCACGACGCACGGCATCACCCCACAAGTCACCACATGCAGCCAGCTAACTACCTCAAGTACGCCAACGTAATGGGATTGCAAAAAGACCTCAATATGGGAGGGAATGACTTCAGTAACACAGCAACTTTTCTGTTTGTCGCTTTACTTTGCTTCGAGATTCCCAACAGTAAGCAGCCTCTGCATCTTGTCCTACTCACAAGGCATCACAACTACTGCATCTTTCACAACTAACAGCACGACTTTACAGTTTGGTTCCTTCAAGCCGTTCCTGCCGCAAAATGGCTCGGCCTCAATGTGATCCTCTGGGGTACCGCTACCGCCTGCGGTGCCGCGGCCACCAACTATCAGACTCTCCTTGTCTCCCGCATCTTCCTGGGCATCTTCGAGGCAACAATTGCACCAAGTTTGATGATTATCAGCAGTATGTGGTACACTAAGTCCGAGTCTGCGCCACGCTTCTCCTTCTGGTATCTTGGTCTGGGTCTCGGTCAGATCATCGGTGGTCTTGTGTCGTTTGGCTTCCAGCACATGGGCCCCGACGCTCGTCTCTCTGGATGGCGCACCATGTTTTTGACTCTCGGTCTGATCACCGTCGTCGTCGGCTCTTGTGTCATCATCTTTCTTCCAGACACCCCTATGCAGGCTAAGTGGATGTCTGACGATGAGAAGGTTGCCCTGTTGAAGCACGTTAGTGTCAACCAGACTGGTGTTGAGAACCGCAAGTTCCGCGGAAAGGAGATCTTGGAAGCCTTGGCTGATCCCCAGGTGTATCTCCTGCTCCTCGCTGTCATCTTGGTAAGCCATACCTCGCTACTGTGCTTAGGTTGCGGTGAAGAGTTGCTAACATTTTCTTAGCTCTCCGTCTCCAGCGGTGTTGTCACCACTTACTCAGCCACTCTCATCCGCAACCTTCCCGGCTATGACTCCAAGAAGGCTGCCCTTATGAACACACCTTCTGGTGTCGTGAGCATCTTCTTCACCCTGCTGGTCGGATGGGGCATCCGTTTCCAGTCCCACCGCTGGGCCTGGATTATCATCTGCATTCTCCCAGCCATAGTGGGGGGCGCACTCATGAGTTTCTTACCCAAGGATAACACCAACGGTATCCTGGCCGGTATTTACCTCGTCAACGCCGTTGTGGCCCCCCTCGCCATCTTCTACAACTGGACTGTCGCCAACATTGCCGGTGCGACCAAGCGCGCCTTCGCTGCCGCCATCATCAGCGGGTCCTTCTCCCTCGGTAACATCATCGGCCCCCAGACCTTCCAGGCCCGTGATGCACCCGACTACCGCCCTGCCAAGCTCGCCGTCATGGGCACCCAGGCCGGCTGTGCGCTCGTCACCTTTGTCCTCTTCCTTTACTATGTCTGGCAAAACAAGAAGCGAAATAACCGCGCCGACAACGAGAATGAGGACGCCTTCATGTCGCCCGAGGCGTGGACCCGCATGACGGACAAGGAGAACAAGGGGTTCCGCTACTCTTACTAAAAAGTTGATGTTTTGCTTTTCTCTTCTTTTGCTATTTTGAGGGTGGATATAAATACACGAAGGCCACACAATTTCTGGTTCTTTCTGGATACCACATACACACATACACTTTATACCTACTAGTCCTGTCGTTTAGTATATTCACATGGTGATACCAGCTCTTTTGGACAAATCAGCAAAAGTATAGGCACATGATGATACAGCTATGCAGCAGGCTTCTCATTTCTTCTGCTTCATGGAAAAAACACTCGAAGAAATGCAACGGTGGTGACTGGCGTTGAATATCCACTTGCGACATGCAGAAATGTAACGTAATGTAAATGCAGAGGCGAAAGCGAATAAATGGCATTGTCGTAGATAGAGCCACTCCCCGGGTCTCGGAGACGGCATGGAAAGCGCACCGGAGGTCTGGTGCCAGGGGTCATTGCAGGCTCCCCTTGCTCAAATGATTGTCGATGGATTTTCCTGATATGAACTGAAGATTGACCCCCGAGATTTGCAAGATGCCTGCTGAGTGAGAACCCTGATGAGCTGCTGGGATTGATCCATCCATCGCGAATCCAGACCTCTTTTCTTACCCCGCACAGCACAGCAGACTGTTGCGGCGCGGACTGTCAGATTTTTTTGCGGGAGATACTGAGTCGGTTACACGAGAATCAGGCCGTGGTTGATGCGACCCAGGTGGACGGGTGAGGTGAGATGTGTAGTGATGATCATTACCGTATTCTGTGCTTCCAAGACTGGAACATATCCATTAAGTGCTGACTTTGCAGGAAAAAAAGATATGCATTATCAAGAGTTGCATTGGGTCAGTAAGCGGGTGATGACATTTGAAGATCGAGTTCTCTGGGTGTGGCTGAAAAAGAACCATTGAAGAAGACTGGAATTTCCAGGTTTTTTACTTTTTGGCAGGCAAAGGTTTCATGTGGAAAAAAGGAGATTGGCATGCAATGGTAAGTGCAGTGCAGAATCTGCTTTTAACATATCTGGTTGTGAGCTGTCTGTTTCTGCAGTGAGGGTACACCTCCTGAAACCCATGCGAGGAGCTCGACGGATGGTCAACCGACCGAGAACCTAGACTAAAGACCAAGATGGGATGGAGGGGAATGGCCGGCAGATCACCTTTGGCTTCGTGTACTATTTTTTTGGCCACCATGACGCTCGAGTGGTGTGCAGCGGGAAAAGGATGATCTTTCCTTGGGAAAGCGCATTTACTCCGGAAGATCACCGAGGCTTTGGGGGCAGATCCTGTCATTACGGGTGAAGAGCTTTGGAATGCTGCAGCCGACGGAGCCGACGAGTAGGCGAGGTCTAGTTGAAGACTTCTACGAATCGGAGGGACGGGATGAGAAAAATAAGCGAGCGACTCGGTGAACAAGCGACCGAACCAGGACTTGAGAAGATCGGGACCACTGTTCACTGACTGATGGAATGGAAGGACCGGTATGCAGATCCTATGCTACAGGTGCACATTTCTCCTGTCAATACGACACTATGAGGCGAAACTCTGGCAGAAGCGCGTCTAGGGGTGTATTGTCTTGCCTGCCGGTGAACTGAGTCGGGCCGACGATCCCGCTTCAAAAGATATTCTTGGTGTATAATATATGCATCCGTTTGATGTGGTTGTAGTTGAAGTCTAGAAAATCTGAAACGTTCAGCACAATGAAAGCCATCAAGTTGGAGAAATGCTGACGGGAAATGATGAAAGCCTTGGACCATCTTTCAAGGGCTATTGTATGACTAAAGGTCTATTTGACATCCCAGTGGGTTCTCAAGCATCTTTAAGCCTTTTGATTCACGGTAATTGTCTCTATTCTTTTACTCATGACGTGCTTCCGTTACGCCTGACGTGTCGTTATTTCTGATCTGTTAGTGGTACGTTGAACAATGATAGTGTAATAATAACAAGGATTTCAAAGCAAGTGTCAGGGTTTTGTGGAATATCAAAAGCTTGTTTGGATAACCTGTAATGAAGATCTACGATGTTTGCCTTGAAGAAGGGATGATATAGCACGTCGTGGATAAACTACCTGGTAACTGGTACTGCAAATGAGTAATATGCATGAAGACTATCAACTTACACCCTTTCAAACAGAAAACAGGCCTTATCAACATTCTTTGAGGCCTATTAACTATCTTTTAAGACATATTAAGTACTTTTCGAAGTCCATTAACTATTCTTCGAGGCATAGTTCAGTCCTTTCACAGTGCCAGCTTTCTTGTCCACAGCGTGTACAGGTATCTGGCGAGTAGTGGAATCATGCAGTCAGATTCCCTTGAGCAACACCAACAGTTGACACCTATCTATCTAAGTATTTTTCCGACTACCTACTGATATGCCCTCTTGCTACCTAACCATCAGACCCAACGAAAGCGGCAAAAGCCAAGACCCACCACATCTGATATCCTACAGGCTGCTGACTCATATCTATTTTATACACCAGAAAGTCAAATGCTCGGCCAGCTGCTAGTCAGCTGCTAGTCAGCTGGTGATGAGTGATGGTAAGGTGCCTAGTTGTCTAGCGCATCGAACCACTGGAAATCGAGGACAACCCTAACCCAGAGTTTTGCACATTTGAATGCAAACACCAAGAGGTGGTGCAAGCACGCAGATCGCGTGTCCGCAAGCAAGATGTGCAGTTCTTTGCAACGAACAAAAGCTCGGCAAGTCCAGGGAGGTTCGAAATATCTTTTGCACCCATTTAGTATTATTTGTAATCAACCAGCTGAATTTCCGGATATGGCGGGTGGAACTGACCGTCCCCACCAACGACTCATGTCAGCTTCAAAATCTTGGCTCTTCTCTGGATCTTAATCACCAAGCAGGAAAAAACATCGACTTATCAGGCTCGAATCAACTCACAAGAAAAGCTCAGGAAATACACACCAAAAAAGCCCCAAGCCGAATTCAGCCCAAGATGTCCGAAGCACATGCAATCCAGATCATCTCCAAAGCCGACTTCACCGCCCAATCACTCACCCCCGCCCCCTCGCCCTCGACCACTTTGACAGCCCCATCCTCAGTCCGCATCCAGACCCGTCTGATCTCGCTCACAACAAACACTTTCACTTACGCCAAACTCGGTGGGAATCCCCTTCTAGCGTGGTGGAACGTCTGGCCTCTGCCGGCCACGGTCTCTCCCGACACCCACTGCCGAATCTCAGCATGGGGCTACTCTGAAGTAGTAGAGAGCACCGTCCCCTCCCTTCCCGTCGGAACAGAATTGTTCGGTTACCAGCCCATCGGCACCAGAGTTGAGGAGATCCAACTCATAGAGGGGAACGTCCCGGGTGACTACGACGTCGTCCTGCCCGACGACGGGTTGAGAAAGGGGCTCAACCCGATTTACAACCGTTACCACGTCTTTGGCGACGAGTCAAACGAGAGCAAAGGGTTGCGTGCGTTGTTTTATGCCCTCTGGCAAACGGGGTGGATGCTCAACCAGCATGTTTTCGCCTGGGAGGGTGGGTTCAAGCCCTCGCATCCGTTTGGTGCCGCTGGGGGAGATGGCTGGGATGCCAAAAAGGCGGATATCAAGGGGGCCGTGGTTATTTTACTGGCGCCGTCTGGGAAAACTGGCCTGTCGTTTGCGCATGAGTTGAGGAAGGGCAGGCCGGAGGGGGAACAGCCTGAGAAGGTTATCGGTGTTGGGTCGGAGAAGTCAAAGGGGTTTAGCGAGAGCACAGGGCTGTTTGATGAGGTGCTTTTGTATGAGCAGGTTGAGGATATTGAGCGGATTGCGAAGCAGGGGCAGAAGATTGTGTTGGTCAATTTTGCTGCCCGGGGTCAAGCGGCTGATACCTGGGCGTCCGCTCTCGACGAGAAGTTTGGGGAAGATAATGTCACTGTTCTCTTGGTAGGAGCTGACCCCTCGGCTACTCGGCCCCCGGTATTATATGGGAAGGCCATGGATCCGACCAGCAATGTCTACCAGGTCCATGCTGGGTTGATCCGGGAGAAGGGCATCGCAAACCTTGGATCGGCGGAGGCCTACTACAATGCGCAAAATGCTGCCTGGGATCGGTTTGCCGGTGACGGGGCCATCCCGGCCATCGAGATCAAGTGGGAGAAGGGACTGGAGAAGTACAAGGCTGGGTGGCAAGCGCTGGCAGACGGTCATTATGGTCCTGAGACTGGCCTTGTGTTTGAGCTGTAGTATGGAAAATGGCGGAGATCCCCGTTGGTGGAAACAAAGGATCTCGCGCCCAGCTGTATGCGGGAATTGATTCTTGCTGAATCCAAGCAAGAGTGGGGGTAGATGAGAACAAAGAAAACTGTCACCTGGGCCAACAAAG
Source organism: Podospora bellae-mahoneyi (assembly GCF_035222275.1). Lineage (NCBI taxonomy): Eukaryota > Fungi > Ascomycota > Sordariomycetes > Sordariales > Podosporaceae > Podospora > Podospora bellae-mahoneyi. Next base: position 3,695,160 of record NC_085886.1, on the reverse strand, counting down.
ACGACGCATGGCTAGAACATAATGACTTTATGAGACATGGCTTGAACCTTTAAACCCCATGCAATTGTTTGATGAGCTTGACAACATCGCATCCAAGTCGCCACAGAAGACACGCTTCACGCCTCTCCTGTTATTGGCGGCGGAGATGACGGCGCAAGATGTTCACCTTCAACCACCCCTCTCGCTGGGTCCTTGGCATAACCACCGCCGCAACCGCGACACTAGCCCCGCAACACTACACCAGCTGGGAGGAAGTAATATGGGACTTTTCACTGGCCTCAGTCCCGGTTCTTGTCGGTCTTTGGCTCAAGCCTTCCCCCGGCACATTCGCAGCTGGAATGGTCTTGGCCTACTGGTTCACCTCCATATTCACAGCCTCGTGGCTATTTCGGTACTACGTCTTTTCAGGCATTGTTTGGTCATGTTATTCTTCCTTTCACAAATACGAGTCCCTAACCTTGGAGGATGTCCCGCCAACCTTTGGAGGCTGGCTACAGCTCGTCTTCTGGAACTTCTTGGCAGGATGGAACAACATGCTGGAACCACCAAATGTCAAGCAGGACGAGCTTCCTTATCGAGGCAGGCTGTTTGGTCTTCCGCAAAGAGAGGGATATAGGCCAAAGACGAGTAGATGGCTACCTGCAAGGCAGCTCAGCCAGAAAGGGCCACCCAGCGCGTTTTACAAGCTGAATGACATGGTCAAAAAGCTCCAGGCCAGATCATCCCGAGATTTGAGGGTCAAGATGTCTTTCTTGGAAGCCGGGATTCGTGGACTATTCAGGGACATCGGTGATAGAACGGCCGGGACGGTTAACACGAGAGACGAATGGGGGGGAGAGATCGCGCATATTCACGCAGCTGATGGGTCACTGCATGTCAACCTTCATCCCGAGGATGTTAGCACTGTTTTGCAGGCCGGTTGGGGGCAGCGGCATCCTCTTGCGGGAGGAAACGACTCAAAGCTATTCAGGTTCTGGTTTCATGGGGTAATGGAAAAACGACTACCAGTGCCTGTTGGATGGACGCTGGTATACGCCCCGAGGACGTCTGAGGAGGAGGACGTGGTGGAGGAGATTATGATTGCAGCAATATGGTACGCGACGCAAGGAAATGTTTACGCCATTGGTGGTGATGAGGAACGTAGAGTACGGAGGTGGAATGCAAGGCCCGAGGAGTTCAAAAGAGAGGAGAGGTGGTGGGATTGGCTGTGGAGGCTTGTGCCAGCACCCCCTGAGAGGGGTTGGAAATGCGAATGCTGCCGGAATTGTTCAAGAGGATGTGCGGGCTACAAGGTGGAAGCCCAGACAACGTCGCCGCAAAGATCCAAGGAGAAAGGAGAACAGAAAAAAGAGCCAACGGCTGATCCAATGTCGCCCAACTCAGCTTCGAACCCAGATGCAGGGAGAAGTAGGTTGAATGTTCATTTTTCGGTACCAGAAACACTCCCCGTGATATCGGACCCCGGAATAGAGGGGCATAGGGCCAAAGGAAGGATGTATCCATTACCGGAGTCTCCAAAACCAGACGAGAACAAAACCAAGTCCGATCCTGGAAGAGCCACGATAGGCAGCAAAGGGTTACAGGACAATTGGACTTGGAGCAGTGATGTTTTTTAACGACTGCATCCAATGGGACAACTGCATGTTCCCCCTGAAACCCCTATTCCCATCACGTGACCTACCTGTTGAATGTTCCCGCCCCCACTGTTGCTAGGCAGCACTATGGGGTTGGCTCAAGCTAGCAGTTGCTGCCTGGTGTTGAGGTTCAGGAGAAGGTTGGCAATATGTTGTTGCAAAGAGACATAAAACATCTCCGGCCAATCTTACTACGAAACTCCGTACCTAGGTACTCGGGCTTCCTATCTCTATCTCTCTTCACATCATCGAGACGGATACGACAGCCATGTCATCGCCATCCTACAAGCGAGTATGCCTCCTGCGCAACGAGGATGCGACTCGATGCTCCAAACTCGTTCTCAATTGGCTCAAGAATCCAGATGCAGCCCTTTTGGTGGAAGAGTTCATCGTCGACCCTCCCCAGAGATTTGGGCACTTCATGAACGGCGAGCCAGATCCTGCTCTGGATGATGGGGACCATGAACTGGTGGTCAAATACATCGAGAGCCTTGGGGTCAGTGACAATATGAAAACCAAAATCCTGGAAGGGGTCCCGAGAAAGAAAGACAAGGCGAAATCTGAGGTTCACACCCAGGATGATGAGCCCCCAGCGAAGCGCATCCGTTGGAACTCGGGATGGCCGGATGTTCCTCACTACCATGAGGCCCTGGCCATTCTCGTTATTTCGCTTTGTCCCAACATCAAACGGCTCCGCTTCAACCCGGAGACCCTCATACTGGGCACCTTGCTGGACGAGTACCTCGTCCAAAACAACTACGGGGAAATCACCGAACCCACACTTCAGAGACTCGAAGTTGTCCATGTGGAAGCCATTAATCACTGCCTTATTGATGGGTGCAATTACGACACTGTCAGGTCCCTTGGCTTCTTTCGCTACTTTCATCGCCTGCCGTCAGTTTCTACCGTCAAAATCGAGGCTATCTCAGACTATCAGCCCGACAATACGTCCTTCCCGCCCAAGTCTTCTTCTACCATTTCGAAAATTACCATTGGCCACTCTGATATCTCCGGTGCCATTCTTAGCAGCATCATCCGCATCCCCCAGGCTCTCACTCACTTTTCCTTTTCCAATGCAGGGCTTTGGAACACCGATGGCGCGTATACATACGACGTGAAACCCAAGACCGTGAGCAAGTGTCTTCTGCAGCACAAGGACAGCCTGCAGGTTCTGGATTTGGACGCTCGACTCTATGATCCCTCGAAGTACGATAAGCACCACCCGGCCTTGTTGGAGCACCAGAAGGATGAATACCCTGAGTACTATTATGGCAGATATGCAAGTAGTCAGAGTGACACCGGAAGAGGAAGAGGTCGCACTCCTCCGCCGGATGCAAAATATCTCGATTTGGATCGATCGTTCAGTGGGGAGAAGGAGGAAGATCTGCCTCTCTATGCGGTGGATTTGCCGGACACGTTTGACTACGAAGGCGGGTCGATTGGCTCCCTGAAAGACTTTACCAAGTTGACAGACTTGAGCATTGTATGTATCATGCCCAGAGCTCTGCTGTTGATGTTGGATGACAGATTTACTAACACGTCACACAGAGAATTGGAAATATACTTGGCTACGATGACACATGCAAGTACAAAGTCACGATCCGTACTCTCAAGCATCGACTTGTTGATCTTTTGCCGCCGAATCTGGAGAGTTTGAAGTTGTATGGCTACGAGAAGGGAAAGTTTGCTCAAGTTGATGCACATGTCGATGAGCTGCTGGCGCAAAAGCAAGAGAAGCTTCCCAATCTCAAGACCATACATGGTCTTGATGAGTGCATACTTGGTGTAGCCGGGACATACCCGGCTGAGCTGGGAAACTCTGAGCTTTGGCAGAGGCCCTGTGAGGGTTTGAACTGGGTTGAAGTTGAAACGGATGATGACGAAGCAGATCCTTGATGGAGTGAATCTATCAAGTAAGGGCTGTGTTCACGCCGTTTCACGACTTGCATGCGTTTTGGATAATACAACAATCACATCATCATCTTGATACTGCGTACTTCACAGCAACATCAGAATTTCATGATTGTCTGACGCTCGCAAAGCGTGGAAATGTACATCATGGCGTTCGGACCGTCGTCCGCGTCATTCACTAGCCTTTCAGGAAGCAATGTAGAAAGTAAATACAAGCAATCGACATCCACCACGTTTGACTGGCCAGTCATTCACCCCATCCACTGTGTGTCATGTCTTCGTCAAAGAAGATCACTCGAAGTTGTGGGTGCGAGTTATTTACTCGGCAGCCTCACCCTCCTCCTTGGGGCCCTTTCCCTTGCCCTTGGCCTTTCCCTTGCCCTTGGCGGGAGGCTTAGCGGGACCCTTTCCCTTCGCCTTTCCCTTTCCCTTCGCCTTTCCCTTTCCCTTGGCCTTTCCCTTGCCTTTAGCCTTGCCCTTGCCCTTAGCCTTGCCCTTACCCTTCTTTCCCTTGCCCTTCTTGCCCTTCTTGCCCTTGCCCTTGTCGGTTACGTCGGCGTCAACGTCAATGCCGGTCACCTCGGCGGCGTCGACATCGACAGCGGCGATGGGGAGTGCCTCAGGCTCGGCGTAGCGGGCCTCGATGTCGCCGTTGTAGGCGTCCTGGACGGGCACGGCGAGGGCCGCAACGTACGGGGCCGCAAAGATGGCCGTGATCAAGAACTTGGAAAGATGCATCTTGAAGTTGCTTGCTGGGGTGGAGCGTTGAAGCTTGGTTGGTCTGACTGTTGAGAGGATAAGACAGAGAGGCTTGTCCGAGGGTGATGAGGAAAGAGGAATTCAGGTTTGGCAGTGGAAAGGAGTGGCTGTTATATACCTGAATCCCCTCCTCGAGCTTTCCTTTCCGCCTTCGATCATGTGAGCTGCTTGCTGATTTGGTCATCTCAATACTCTTCGATCGGTATATCATCTTCGGGAATGTGGGGGGCCGCGTTCACACGAGGTCTTGTCACGATCATGAGCATCAATGATAGACGTAAGTCAATCTGGAAAAAGTCCACTCCGGGCATGGCAATGTGTAGTCCGCCTAGGGATTCTAGAACGCATACATGACGTGCTATAGCAAATGTCCCAATCGGCTCTGCTCCTAGAACGGCTGATCCCAGGGCAAGTGAGGAGAGGCTGTCCTAAGCGAGAGGGGACAAGAGGCGGCAATTTCTGGATGCGTTAAAGGTCTATGATATTATCAGAATATCGTGATATGACGATTATTCCACGCAAAAATGCCTGTTTCTCAGCCGATTGGTGCGAGTAAGTTGAGACAATGATGGACAATTAAAACAAAGCTGATTGTGCAGGTTTGCTGGGTCGTGTCACACGGACTCGAAAATGAGAGAGGTGTACACCTATTTCCGTCGACAAAGTCGACCTCCCCCCATCCAACACAAGCAGTTGTCACACACCACAACGGAATGCTCCCTCTCGCTTCTCACTAGCATCGGAGGATATCTAGGTAGTGTGCGTGACAGCGGTTCGTTAACTGCCGAACGATCGTGATGCGGAGTGGTAACATTGTGACGATTGGTGACATCCAAGGGGGCCATCCAACGCTCGAACGCCCTCGACCAGGACGCTGGGAAGCCTGGGAATCTGGGGAGCCATTGTGCCGTTTCCTGTATTTCGCGGATAAGCGCATGCGGCTAAACAGACCGCCTAATGATATAGCAGTGTCGGATGGCAACATTGCCATATTACCCATCTCATCACGTCTTGGATCAACAGTCTTCCAACAGGAGGGCTATATGCCGCCCGCAGAGCCGGACGTACGCAATGCTTGACGGCTCCATAGTGAACAATCCTCGTCCCGACGGAGTTGGTAGTCGTGGGTCATCAGTTCCTGGAACCAGATGTCTTGGCGAAATGGTAGAACCACCAATCGGCTTTTCTCAGGGGAAGTAAACAATCAAGGCCCGTTTTTCTATTCTGCTAGAAGCCGACCACGGCGCATTCCTTCTCCAGCTGAGTTACTCGCCTATCCTTACCAGACGCTGGCATCACCAAGGGGACATGTGGGTGGCAGTATTGAAGAATTGCTTACACTGTCTTTGCCAGCCACATCCCGTTTCCCGATAACCAGAAGACCATTGATTGTTCATCCACAGGTGTGATAAAGAGATGAACCGCAAAAATTTCCGTAGATACGATAGGACGCGTCATCAAATTGACCCGAAACGGTCGATCGTGTTTGCAATACCATCCCATCCGTCAGCCGCGCTGTAAACAAATGGCGCGGCCCCAAGACACTTGGCAGATGCTTCATTTCTTCCACACCAATCTTTCATCTACAAGTCTTTATCGAACCGCCCAAAGCATTCCCATACCCGTAACAATTTGCAATGGCCCGCGGAACACGCAAGCACTCAATGGCTGCCAAAATTATGACGACTGGCCCTGGGCATTCCTCAGAAACGATCAAGCACTGTGCATCTCTCAAACATAACAGACTGCAGTCTCGGAGGATAACTAGCTCAAACCCGTTCGAAAGGCAGCTGATAGGCCTTGAAAGCACCAAATAGCTCTATTACCTTACCTACGATATTCCAAGAGGGAATGGTGACACACCGTCACAGTCGGCGTATAACGGTGTAAAGCCACCTCATATATGTATCTGGCGGTTGATGGAACCTTGAAGAGGGGAACGTACTGATCACTGTGAAAGAGACAGTCTTAGTGGAGGAAATAGACGAGTGTACATGCCTAGGTAGCCTCATCAAACAAGGCCAAGGTTGAAGTTGGGGCAAAGGTTCCGCCGTTGGTGATGGCTCTTGTTTTCGCCTCTTGACGATGACTTTGGCAGAAATGTCCTCCTCTCCCAACTGCTCAACATCACCTACCTATGCTATATACCAGTGCATTGATTTCAGGGTTCATGATGTTCGCAGTCGCGCATTGTCCAACTGTAAGCGGCCATAAATAGTCACTGTGAAGAAACAGGTAGGTATTCAGTGACAACAAGAAGTAATTCTTCTTTCTTTAATCATAGCCCTCATCCCCAGAAAAGCATTCCGCTCACATCACTGTCTTGAGCAAGGCGTTCCCCTATCATGTGATTTGATCACTGCATCTATCAGTGAAGATTCTGAAAATTCCGAATCATTCCCGCATATCGATGATAACTCGGGATCCGATCTGAGACGTTGTTTCCAAGCTGGAAGTGCTGATAAGGTTGCTTGGGTTGATAAGAAAGCTGGGTCGCCTTATCAAGGTTTGATGCGGGGTTGGTGATACCGCACCTTTCTGCACCCACCTCCCATCCAATCGAAACCATGGTCATCGGACTTTTATGCCCTTCTCAGTTCACAAGTCCCTGGCCTGTCGTTTGGTGGCCGGTATCTGCCCCTCATGAGGCGCAACTGCATCGGATCGGAACATCGGACTGTCAACGACGGCGACCACTTCATGTTGACGTTGGTCAGGATGCGGGGGCTGGAGGTTGGACAAACGCCGTACCTAAGCTACAAAAACCGTCTGGAACCTCCTTGCTGGTAACGCCGTGCAACATCAAGCATCGTGGAAAGGTTGGCCAGAATGGCGCCAAATACTATTCTTTCTTTGTCAGCCACGGACCTTCCTGTCTGGATTGTTGTCGTCGGAGCGGCTGTTGCTGGCATTGTGCTGCTCGTAGCCTCCGTCAGACATGCCTCAAAGAGGACGACGGCATCACCGCCACACCTATTCATACTCACCTTCCCTCCTTCGCGACGACACATTCTCAGCAGCTTTTCCCAGTTTGAAAAGTTTTCCGTTGCTGATCAAGCCGAGATCTCACCACAAGTCCTGCAGAACCGAGCCTTGACCACTACGAGGAAACCTGATTTATCTATTGACAACTTTTACACCCCAACCGGCTTCTCAACCCAAGAAGTCCGCTCTTTGGTCGGCCGTTTTCCTGACTATGCGAGCTTGAGTGGAGTGCCACACCCGAGCCCAGTTTCGCCATCATGGGACATCAAGAGGGCAATCTTCAGGCCGTTTAGACCGTTCAGGTGGAATTATACACAGAACATGGGTCAGTTCCATGCCTGACCTTCCATGACTTGTCCCCCCATTCTCACTGTTTCTACTACACAGCACTCATGAAATACAACCCCGATTTTTGGATCGAGCTGGAACAGAACTACCTTCCCACCATGGCCGCCCGGCAACAGCTGTTTGCTAAGCACCCCGACCGGATCTTCTTCCGCGGACCCGGGGCCGACCTCGCCTGCCGTGAACTGATGGAGATGCTCATCCAATTCCTCTGCCGCCGATACCCTTGCCACTTTCACCTCTCCAACGACAACACACTCTTCCATAATCTCCTTCTCAAGACTGTCACCGACTTGACATCTACCCCACCACTGAAGGTCATCTTCCAAAACATCCCCGAAGACTACGCCATCATGCTCCGCAACGAGGAAGATGGTCTATATTACCTCCGCGCGGCTAGCGTGTGCAGCAGCGTAGGGTGGCATATTGCCCAACACAAAGACCAGCCGATGAAGAAGATTCACACCCATGTGCCCGACGCCGATAAGATGCAGTTCTCCCTTGATCGGTGGTTTGCCAAATTACCAACAGATAAGCCAGTGATGAGAGCCTCATGGAGCATCGAGGACTGGCAAGCCATGTTTTCCTCGCCTGGCGTGGGAGCGTTTCAAGGGGAGAACGAAAAGAAGTGGAGCCGGAGTGCTTTTGCGGATCGACCGGCGGAGCTGACGGTCAAGGAGCTGAAGCTGAGGTGTGATGCCCAGACGCTGAGGAGGTTGCCGGTGAGCGGGGCGGTGGTGTTCAACTTCAAGGCTATATTCACTCCGCTGGAGGAGCTGAGGGACGAGCCATTTGTGCCAGCGCTACTTCACAAGGTGTTGAGCGAAGGGAAGGAGAATTTGATTGACTACAAGTCAGATAGGAACGTCAAGAATGTGGCATTGGAAGCTTTGAAGGGGTGGGCTGATGAGCAGGTCAAGGAGGGAGTGGTGCCGGGAGATTGGGAGGTGAGCACGCTGGAACAAAGTCCATTTTACCCTGGTTGGGAGGAGAAATGGAAGAGGAAGCAGGGGATTGTGTAACCAAACTATAGATTAAGGATGAAATTTGCTGTTTCTAGCTGCGGAGCGATTGGTCGTAGCCCAGTACTCGGTACCTTACCCCGTCTCAGTCTTGGGGCGGTTAGTTCGAGAAAGTATTCAAGTCCGGAATCTAGTGTGACGGACCCCTATCCAAAGCCACTGAAAAGGATATTAGTCGAAGGCACTTTCAGACAATCTTGGTTCAGCGCAGCTAAACAGTTGTGACGAACCCCTATCCAGAACCTCTGAAAGGATACTAGTTAAAGGCACTTCTGAACAATCCTGGTTCGGTATACTTAAATAGTGTATAATAAATGGCTTGTCTTAATCATAACGGTCCAGATACTAACGGTTGTAACTTGTAATTGAATATTGCGGAACTGTCTATCTACACCAGCCAGTTCCTCTGTATACAAAGGGGAATACGGGGGAGGAGAAAATGTCGGAAGCATATATAAGAGAGAGACGTCGGAGAGGAGGGGCTCTATTTATGCGGCGGACGCGGGGAGACTGTATAAGGACGCGAATCTGACGGCGCACTATACCTGGTCGGGAAGGCTGCCGTTTCCGGGTATAGCGATAATATATTCTAGATTGCTAATTATAAAAAATAAAATATAAACGTTTTGTGAACCTGTTACTTCCCAAGGTACCTAGGTAGCTAAAGCATCATACACCAACTTACACCTATTTTTTTAAAAAATGAAAAAGTAGGCCTCATAATAATCTTTTAAGTCTATCAGTCATCTTTTAAGACCTAGGAACTATCTCTTGAGGTATTGTTCCGTGCTAGTTATTTTGTCCTGCAACGGCCAAAGGTGGAGTCATCCGGCCAACTGCCTCCTGAAACCGGATGGCGGCCCGGATCGCGCCCAACCCACCATTCTGCAACCACCCCTCAACCGCCAGCCCTACCTATTGACCAGTCCTAATCATTTCACTAAAACAGTTATGCATAACTTGGCTGGTGTGTAGCTGATCGAACTTGGCCGGGGACGCGTCAACCAGGTGGCGACGAGATGAAAAGTATACCCCGTTCAAAAATATCGAGGGCCGCCCATGTTTGGACCAAGGAAACAAATTGTGGGCGAGTTGTTTCTGGTCATACAATAGACCGTTTGGGCGGCGAGATTCAAGGCCATGGGCAACTTGGAATCAATGCAGTACTTTTGACTTGGAAACCGATGAGATATAAGACGGTGGGTTGCAAAGGTCCTTTCGGTTCATTGTAGGAATTAACAATCACTCAACACAAAAGCTCTTTACAAATATCACCACAAACCTATGATCTTATTCATCGCCCTATCAAAATGAAGTACACCCTTTCTCTTGTTAGTCTCCTTGGCCTCTTTGCCACCCTCACCACAGCCCAGGATGGCCCCGACAAAGGTGTAACGGCAACCCCAACCAATACCGGCTTCCAAGCCAGCGTCAGCGGCGGTGTCAGCTTCGACATCAACGGCAAGAACAAGACCTTTGGCTTCAATGAGGTCTTTGGAGACGACGATTCGGATTCTGATGACGAGGATGACCAGCCAAAGTCGGGGGCAAGCGAGATGATTGTGAGGAGTAGCGGACTCCTCGTTGCCGGTGTGATAGTTGGGGCCGGTGTCATTATTCTCTAAGTTCAGTCTGATAGGCACACGTCCCTGCACGGGGTGGATAAGGGGGCAGCAGCACAATATCGCCAATGTATTTATTGCATCACCAAGACACCAACTCACTTTACTTACGGTCGGGTTCTGGTTCCTTCCACTGGTACGTCTTTTGGCGTTCCTACCTAGTGTTATTCAGTATTTTTTCTCTTATGGACTCAAGATTTTCAATACCTTAAGATCTTACCTGCCTTACCTACCTTATCTAAACTGAGAACTGAGACCTCGCCTGAGTCATGACCCCCCTTTCTAAAATTGTGCCGCGGTACAGCGATGGCAGTACGACATGAACACCGCCCCCAACAAGCTACCCGGGCAGTGTTCCAATCGGAGCCGCCAGATGCTCGCCGGTGGGGGCGGAAACCTCCGTGATTCAATAGTTCGGGACTGCCGTGTACTATTCCGCTGTGTATTGGTCGATAGTCCGTCTTCTCAGCTCTGTTTCACTGCGGGGTTGTCCACAGCTGCATCTCTCGCGCAGTGTATGTGATCCGATACACGTAGTCTCGGAGCTTGATAATACTCTTCCGATGTCGTGCAATGATTATTTAACAGTCCGCCCGTCTGCGTACGTGTTCGTTGACGATGGCTGAAGCTTTGTATTCCATTTCAAACCCGTCAAAATGTGGTCGTCCTCGCTCGCAATTCTAGCCTTCGTGCTATTCTCTTCTTTCACCGCGGCAGCCTACACTGCCATTCCATCGGATATCCTCTCCGAACTAACGCCCAGGCTCTCTCCGACTGCCAAGATCTTGCTGCCTTCGTCGTCTCTTTGGCCGAGCGCATCAAAGCGTTGGAATGAACTCTCCCGCCCGAGCTATTCCGCCATCATCCAAGTCGCCGAGGAACGCGACATCGCCGAATCGGTAAAGTACGCCAACCAGCACCAAATCCCCTTCTTTGCCTTCTCCCAAACCCACGGTTCGGATTATGGCCTGGGACGTTTCCACGGAATTGGCATCTCCCTATCGTCGCTCAATCGCAAGATCGACCTCGATAAGTCGGGCAGATGGGCGACGATCGGAGGGGGAATGAAGTCAAAAGATGTTCTTGACTACCTTTGGAAGAGGGGCAAACAGACTGGCACTGGTGGCTGTGGATGCGTCGGTGCGGTCAGCCCTGCGCTCGGCGGAGGCCATAACTGGTTTCAAGGCCAGTATGGCCTGATGGCCGATCAGGTGCTGGAGTTGAGGGTCGTCCTTGCGGATGGGGAGGTGGTGGTTGTGAATGACAAAAAACACAAAGAGCTGTTCTGGGGGATGAGGGGCGCTGGTCACAACTTTGGCATTGTGAGTGAAATGAAGTACAGGGTTTATGATGTCAAGGAGCCGAAATGGAGCATCGAGACTTTCACGTTCAAGAGTGAGAGGTTGGAGGAGGTATACAAGTATGCAAACAAGAAGCTTAATGGGAAGGGGGATCCGAGGTTGCTGATGTGGGGGACTTGGTTCTTGAACCCGGCCGTGGACGCAGAGAAGGTAATTGGGCTTCCCAGCGAGTGCAGGAAGCTGGCATGATGCTGACAGACAAAAATAGCCGATAGTGCAGTTCCAGTGGATCTACAACGGCCCTTTTTCCGAGCTCAAAAAGCTTTCCAAGGACACTCACGATCTCAAGCCGGACGCATACTCCTCTGCGGAAATTGATTACCCCGAGCTAAGCCCGAGCTTGGGATACGCGGCTGACCAGTATGCATGCCAAACCGACGGACAAGGAAACCGTCTGTTGAGAGGGATAGATGTGGACCAGTATGATGTGAAATCCCTGCGGAAGTGGTATGATGCGTTCGCCGCCACACTCATGACAGAGCCCGCCTTTCAAACCAGCTTCTGTATCCTGGAGGGATACTCGACGCAAGCTGTCCAGGCTGTTCCTGACAAGAGCACGGCATTTGCTCTTCGAGGGGAGAGATTGCTTTTGTATGTCCCACAACGACCAGATAGAGCTGTTCGCCAATGTTGACCATGGAATAGTGCACCGGCGATATTCTGGCAAAAGGGCAATGCCACCCTTGACGAAAAGGCCAAGAAATGGTCCCGAGAGATGTACTTGGCGGCATCCGGCTCGAGCAAAAAGAAGACTTACGTCAACTATGCCCATGGTGATGAGCCTGTTCAGGCTCTTTACGGGTATGTTTTTCTCCTTGACCGGTCAAGCATGTAGCACGCTAACGGTCCTAATGCAGATATGAGCCTTGGAGGCTGAAGAAGCTCAAGCAGCTTAAGAAAAAGTACGATCCTCTTGGACACTTTGCATTTTTTAATCCCGTGAATCCTATCGAGAAAAGGCATGGTGATATATAAGCGCAGTGGAAGGACATGATGCGTCGTAGGTAAGAAAGCTGGGACTGCTGGTGAGGATAAGGGTACCTACTGAAAGATATAATGAGGCCTTCAAAGACAGTTGTTACGCCTTGGAAAGATAGTTACGAGATCTTAAAAGATACCTAACATCCTTATGTAGGAGTCGAGGAAGGTTCAATTTTGTCAGCATATGAATTACCCATAAAACAGGGTTAGGGTAGACTGTCGATGGCTTCCCCGCAGCAGCAGCAGGTGCGTGCTACGTTGGGATGCTGTGCCTCCCTGCACTGCCCGGCTTCTTTGGCCCCCCCAGAATCTGTCACTGTCAAGTCCGAGTTGACCCAGGGGAGGACAAAACGTTGCGGGCCCTGCGCTCCATCCTTCATTTACAGAATCTCCGTTTGACTAACATTCCACCAACAATGGCCGAAACGGCCGGCCTCGCTATTGGTGTGATAGGGCTGGCAGGCCTATTCACAACATGCGCCGGGTGTTATCAGTTGGTTCGGCGGGGAGCTCGATTGGAAAGGGACTTTAAGCTGCTCGAGACGAAATTCGACAACCAAGAGCTACGATTACTCTCTTGGGGCAAGGCTTGTGGCTTATCGGGGATGGGCATGGAGCAGTACGACAAACGACTCGATGATCCTGTGCTACGATCAAGAGTAACAGCCACTCTGGAGTGTATCAAGGATCTATTCCATGATGAGTCGCTTCTCAGAAATCGATATGGGCTGGTGCCACCAAAGCAGCATGGTAGCAATCGTGCACCAGCACTACAATTGTTGGGTTCAAGCTCCCTGGGTACAAGACGCCCTTTTTTCTTCTGGAAGAAACAACAAAGAGCCTCCCGACTTTGGAATACCGCTTCGTGGGCTATTTCGGACAGGGAACATTTTGCACAACTGATCCAGCATCTTAAGGATTTGAACGACGATCTTGAAGCCATGACTCGCTGCTTCGGAGATATCGCTCTCAAACAACGCCATATCGTTGAGGTTGAGATATCCGAAGTTGACGATCTAGAGACACTGGAAGAGATTGCTCTTGCCTCACAAAACGACGAAGATCTCATCTCTGATACCGTCAGTCTGCGTCTCAACTCGATCCGCTCCGCTAGCATCCGGAAAGGACACGACGACGAAACTTCTGTGTCAACCATCGACGAAACTTTGACCTTCAACCAAGATCGGGCTTTCCAACCCGCCTCTCCACTCACAGAGCCCCCGATTCGCACGAGGTTCAAGTGTGTGGTTGTAGGGGACCGAAACGCGGGCAAAACACGCCTTCTCAGCGCTTTCGCATATAACAGACTTCCAGGACCATACAGCCCAACAGTCTTTGATAGCTGCGTCATCGGCTGCCAAGTAGACGGAGTCGACCTTCAACTTGAGCTCAAAGACACGTCAGGACAGGAAGATTACGACAAACTGAGACCTTTCTCATACAACGGGGCTGACGTAGTTCTTTTGTGCTTCCGCGCCGAGAATCCTACCGCCGCCAAAGACGCGATCCTGGGAAAGTGGACATGGGAAATTAAAAGCTATTGTCCGGAGGTACCCCTTGTGTTGGTTGGACTGAAGAATCCAGATGAAGACGCAGCCGCCGGTCCATTCCAAGAACCGCAAGCCTCGGATGACTTCGTCCCTCTCCGCATTACAAAGGACATTGGAGCCACAAGCTACTTTTTTTGTGATCCAGAGACTGGGTTTGGGGTGCGCGAACTACTAGAATTCGTGGGTGCTCATCTCATAGCAAAATTAACAATTTAGGTCAAAGGAACTGACCTGAAGCAGACGTTGAGAACCGCTGTTCGGTCTAGCCAACCCCCACCAGCAACACCGACTCCCGTTAAAAGGAGAAGTAGGGTCACGGATATTGTAAAGGACTTTATGGGGCAGCAGAATGATGGATGAAAGTGTGCCGCGACCCACCACAGGGAACCGTGAAACAGGACGAGTTCGCAAACAGCTGGATGCGAAGCACCAAAGCGTGTCCTATCACTGACATTGGCAATATCCTACCAATGAGCCGAGAGGCAACTATGGAGGTGAATAAAAGGGGCTGGATAGCTACCAAACGCACATTTTATCACAACAGGGTATGACAACCGGAAAAGAACAAGGCGCCACAATATTATACATTTTCCTTCCAGCATCTAGTGGTCTTCTCGACCACTGCAATTGAACAGTAATTACATTAGTACCTTGGGTACATTGCTTCAAATCTCAAATCCCCCCGCAAGATCCATGACCTTTTCGGGGTCATAGATGTCTCTAATCTCTCTCAGTCTCTCCGCATTAGCCTCGCCGTAGAGCTCCTCTGCCGTTGTCCCCGAGATCGCATAGTTTGGATACGAAGTGAAGGATTCTGAGTAGATACCCTCCTCAATAGCCACCTGCTTAAGCGTAGCAATCGACTGCTTCATCCGGTTATACCAATACTCATCGTGGGCAGCGCTGGCCCAGGAGAAGTAAAGATTCAGCTAATGACCAGTCAGTGTCAGGGTCACGGTTAGTGGCAAGGGGTTGATGCTATGACTTACAGGCAGAGGAGAGTCAGCGTGGGGGAATGCGCTGTCGGTGGCATATACACCGTACTGGGTGAAAGGTTCTATGTCGTATGACACTGTCGTGCCGGTCTTCAGGCCCATGGTCGACCCAATAGAGTCCGTCTCATTCTTGATGGCGTCTAGGAACCTCGTGGTCAGTGTCGAAGTCGACACGCTGGCGAAGGTTCCCCGGAGGTTCAGCTTCAGCTCGGCGGGAAAGCTGGCGATGAAGTTGGTCCACTTGCGATTGGGGAGCGTCCCGCTAACCAGAAAAGGGATGCCATCGAAGAGGTCGAAAATGGGGGGCTTCTCAGGGCCATCGTAAAACATGAGAACAAGCGCCGTAGTGCCAAGGGCGCCACCCTCGAGAGTGGTGATGAGTCCCGCCTTGGGATCCGTGTTCTCCGTTTGAAAGAGACGGGTGGCGTTGAGAAGGGCTGGGACAGAGGTAGAGGGGTAGATGCGGAGCCCACCCCAGACTCGACCTTGGGGGTGAGTTCGGAAAATTGCGGAGGTCACAATACCAAAGCGATTCTTGCCGCCCTTGAGGGCAAAGAATAGGTCTTGATTGTAACTTGGGCTCGCCGTCGTGACTGTGCCGTTCTGTGACGGAATGTTAGAATAGGTAGGGCCGGACAAGGAGACAAGCATAGGTACTGACCGGAAGGACAATGTTGAAAAGCTCGACCGTATCACAGGTAAGCCCGAACTGATTCGTCTTCCTACCCAGGGGTTAAATACTGTTGTCCGAAATGGAGTTTCCTCATCCACGATGTTGATCATGTCAGGAAAAGAGCAATCGGCATCCGACACCACAACGCAGGATACGCGTGACAGAAGAAACTCACCATGAATAGCCGCCTCCTAGAGTGAAGCCACCGATACCAGGTCCAATCACCCTCCCTCCTACGACGTTGAGTCCGTGTGGTTCAAGCTTGTCATAGACATCGGCCCAGGTCTGTCGCAATATCAGTAGGTGCCCATCTTGTTCTGGATTGTTGGACCTACCTGGCCGAACCCAATTTCCGCCGTCTTCTTGTCGGGAGAAAGGACTACCTGGTCCAGTAGTGATAGGGAAATGTGGACGCCTGTGGTGCTAGAGAAGCCTGGATTGGAGGCATGGCCCCCAGACTGGACGGCAAAAGGGGTCTTTGTGTCTCGGATGATCTGAAGAACTCTGGAGATATCTTGAGTGGACCCAACGCGAACCACACAGGAAGGGTTTTGATCTGAGGAGAGGAACCAATGTTGGGTCTCTTGCTGGTACGTGACTGCCTGGACTGCTCGCGAATGGTTAGTTGCAAAAGACCGAATCAGCTCTTTGCAGGTGTCTTACTTGGGAAGATCACATCACTCGCACTGGTGAGGTTTCCGTCGATTTGTTCGCAAACTGATGTGTATGGGAAGACAGTGGCATCCGCACAGCCGAGGCCGAAGGCGATGGCTCCGAGAATGGCCAGAACACGAACCATGGTATGGATTCTGCGGTTGATCGTTGCACAACAACACACACTGGACTGACAGTCTGCAGCACACCTCTAGCCATCCGAAACTGAAGGAGAACGGCTACTTTATGAAGATGGGCTCCCGGGAAATTGAAATGCCCGTCTCCTCACGTCACGCTGCATCTTTCAGTGTCTACTCCTCTCGCTACCTGCCTACCTAAGTTACCTAGTCGTCGTGGGGTCTGAGGGAAACTTGGATCGCCTATAAGGGAATGATGCCGGATCCTCGACCCAATGGTAGTCTGGGAGCGGGTGAGGGATCATGCCAGCGAGAACTATCACTATCAGGCACCAGACCCAATACAGAGTAATGCCTGTGACGATCCCACGGGAGTCCCACGCTAATACCAGGATTGCGCAGCATCTGACAGCTATCAAGATGGTCAAGATGCTTGGCGGTTGAGCTACTGCACTCATGGACGGCCCGCGGCGACTCGCCCGCCACAAAATCGGTGCCAAAAATGGTGGGGGACCTTGCGAGAATCCACCTGCCAACCCGATAGCGCATGCTGAAGGTGGCATGGTTTATGGTGGCATGATGCGGGATGCGGCTTTGCTGATGATGAGAATCAGGAACCAGAATTTCGAACACCGAGACGCTTGGCCATAAAGAGTGGCGATTTGCAGGATCTGCAGGCGGAAATGCCTGTCTTAGATGGTCTGCATGTCGACTCCCCATCAGCTAGCTTCAGCTCTACAGCTCTGAGCTGCATAAAACATGGCAAGCAACGCCCGAATACGACCCACCTTACCATGGATTTCTATCTTCAGTTACGTCGGTCTACATGAACTGAGTTGCAGGACCGAGTACGTCTTAGAAACCAAAATCGACGATAACAGCTCAATGGTTGATGGTAACACCCCAATGCACGATGAAGCCACCTACCTTACACACACCTCCAACCCAACCGAGAGGCCAATGGTTCCCGGACCCGAACAGAGGAACTTTCGTCTACAAGGGTCGGTGGGTTGCGAGTCAAGGCCAAACTCCACCCATATGGAGAAAAATGCTGTGCATCCGTCCGGGCATGTGCAAATTTGCTGCCTTGGTTTTACAAGGGATATTTTCAAGGATTGAACGCTCAACCACCCACTATCCACTAGGCGTACTTTGGTCTAGCTGGACCGAACAGCGCAGCTCCCACGGCCCATCTCCTCCCCACAGGTCTGGTCAAAACCTGTTTTTCAACGTGTTGAATCTCGATCTCTTCGCCGCAAGTTGGAACCATCACTCGAAACCCCCACCTGCATCGCAAAAAATACCTCCTATTCTTGGGGCAACACATGATTCGTAGCGGATGTGTGGAGCGCCAGCAGAACTGTGAGAAAAGTGATGATGTTGAGCAGCACTAGGAAAACATCTTCCGAGAGCAGAAGACATATCTAGACAAACAAAACTTGTGCCTGGCCGACAGGGCGGAAGCCCTAAGAGCAACCTAACTGAATCTGGGAGCAACTCATCCTCCCACAGGATGTCTACTTCCTTACATAATGTTATAGGTCTAGATGCGCTCCTATCTAAGCCCCCGTTCATCTTATATTTACCTACCTACTCTCTTAAATGTAAGCTATTTCGATATGTAAGCCATGAAATAATTTCTCTGACGATCTCCCTTTTGATGGGAGATGGGTTTGTCAGCCATTCTAGAATTGCAGATTTCACGATTGATCCCATGCTACCGAATACGAGAGAAGGAAGCTCAGTCTTTTCAACATCGGAGTTACTGTCACGGTCCACTCGTGATGAGGAGCGGGCTACTCGTGGAGTTTGTTTACCTGGTACCTAGGTAGGGAGTTGCTTTTAGGAGGCGATCTTACAACACCTCTTCGTGGAAAAAGATCAACGTAAAACCAACAGTGATCAATATATCATGGGTTGAGTGGTTAAGGAATCCGTTATTTACTGGAACGTATCGAAGTATATCAAAAAGTAGACCTTGTCTTTAAAAGGGCGTTCTTTTGTGTTAGAACACCTAAGGTAATCATTCACAGAAGGTGATGACTTCTTACTCGCAAGATGGTGGCACTAAAACATGCTTGAGATTTCCCCAAAGAGAACTACGATGGCTTTAAAGATAGTAAATAAGTATCTAAAGATGGTAAGTAGATATTTAAAGATAGTCAGTAGGTATTTAAAGATAGTGGATAGGTATTAAAAGATAGTTACTAGATATCTAAAGATGGTAGAGATGCGTATATTCTTTCTCTTCACCACTTTATATCATATCGACGTCTCTTATTCTCTTGTCAGCATACCCCTAGCAGCACTTTCCATTCTTCCTTCTGTCCCCTACAAAAGCGGGGATTGTGATGGGTATCCACCGAATCTATAGTTAAGTTCTGTTAAGTTCTGATTTCCACCGGTTGATGCAATCCCGCATCCAAACAGACGGCTGAATGCGTGTGCCGATGTGGAGTCTCTACCGCGTTTCAGACGGCTCATCGGGTGATCTACGCGAGATCTGGCATGGGTCGAACCAGGTTCGATCTACGGCGGTTCGGTTGGTCTTGCGACCATTGGTGGAAGAGAACGCCGGGACTGGGTCCATGGTAGTGAAAAAAATTGATCATCAATAAGAGGTCCGAGTAGGGCTGTCTTCGGAACTACACTCGAGCAAACGAGCACTGAATTCTGTGGGCACGGGAAGATCTGTCCGTGTAATGCTTCTTGGGCTGCAAATGCCGCATTATAGAAATAGTTTAAATTTAAATCAACCAAATATTCTCTTTTTGCGTGAATGGACGGCATCTGATGGAAAAAGTTTCTCTCTTGGAGGCGATTTCATCATGAACGACATGGCTTTGGTTGAGCTGCTGTTTCTTTCGCTTCTTACAATACCAGGCATCCATGCGCTTCCTCCGCGCAAAGGTATAGCATGGCCTGCCCCAGTCCCTGCTTCTTCAGTTCCCCCCATCGAGTGGAGTGACATTGGAGCTCCCATCTTTCAGCCATCGGGCGACTTTCCCCAGGCTCAACACTCGTCAAGCAAGAAGATTTCTGCCGCAAAAATCAACTTTGCCTCGAGCTCTCTACCACCCGTGGTAGACTGGCGCAACCGATCAGGGGTCAACTTCATCACCACCCCTCAAGACCAAGGAGTCTGCCAGTCTTGCTGGGCCTTTGCCGTGACAGCCCTCATCGAATCCCAAGTCAGGATAGAACACTCTGTCTGGTCAAAGCGAAGCGAGGCAGACGTCCACGATGGTATCGGGGCGATTTGTGAGACTACCGGCAGTGCAGAAGCGACACTGCAGTATGTTGCAGGGAATACCAACTCCTCGACCCACGGGGGTGTGAAGCCGGGCATTGCTGACTGGGCGTGCGATCCTTACCAAGACAGTACAACAGCGCATGTCCACTGCAGTGACCGGTCGGGGAGAACTACGCATATCGGTAATTTCCAATCTATTGGTGCCATCGAGGATCAAAAGAGGTGGCTCCATGAGTACGGACCTATCGTGGCAACATTTATCCTGTATGACAACTTTGGTGAGTGGAAGCCTGACCCAACGAATCCACATCATGTGTATGCGTGGGACGGTGCATCAGGCAATACGGGCAACCACATCGCCCTGGTGGTTGGTTATGATGATGAAAGAGGGGCGTGGATCATGAAGAATTCTTGGGGCAAGGCCTGGGGTGACGGAGGGTTTGTTTATTTTGCGTAGGCCTGTTCTGTTCTGTGTTGGCTGAAATTAAAGGGGCTAACCAAGGCTGTACCCAGATACGATAATGCAAACATTGATATTTGGGTCAAATATGGTCTGAGAAATGTTAACCCCGACCCTTGGACTCGGAGGAGGCACCAAAGCGGGAACATGATGCAGTCCGGGGACGGAGAGACACATAGGAACTTTGAGCTGCTTTTGTCTGACCCGGTCAAGGGCATTAGACACATCTCGAGAAACGGCGACACTGGTGAATGGAGCGAGGTGTCACAGTTGTCAAGCGATGAGGGCGTGGGTGTCCTTGGTCAGCCGTCCATCATTGGAACCTCCAGAAATCGAGACTTCCATGCTGTGGCTGTGACTGAGGATAAAAGCATACAGCAGTGGACCTACACGGACAAGAAGTGGTCGCAGGTGTCGAGCCTGGGGCAATCGAAAGTGGATGGATTCACGGGATTCACGCAGATTGATGACGGGTCCTTGCTACTTGTAGTAAGGCATATCGATGGGACCCTAAATGAGGTTAGTGGCCTACCGGCGGACCAGGCGTGTTGGGTTTGAACTAACCAAGGTCACCACCGAATAGTACCGGCAAGAGCCTCAGTCCACAGCCTGGAAAATGATGCAGTCGCCAATTGCAATGGACATCACCCAGAGTGGTGCAAGCCTTGTGCAATCCAACATTGGATTCGACATGTATGATTTTTCCGGAAACTCTCACGGCAATCTTTACACAGTTGCCGTTCGGAAAAACGGCAAGATGCAAACGTTTTGGAGAGAAGGAAAGTCGGACACATGGAATGAGGGCGAGGCTTTCGGAGAAGGAGTCCCAGGGGACGCAGTTCCCGTCATGATCCAGGACAACTTTGACACAAAGGATGAGACTACTCCGTGCGGCTTTCAGTTGGTTGTTGCCGTTAATGGGTCTGTGGAGCACTGGCGATGGCGTCCACAAATGGGAGAACAGTGGGAAATGATCCAAAGGGTAACAGCTGGCCCGGGTCAAGAGGTAAAACAAGTCTGGAGTCTGGTGCAAGGGAGCTCCGCTGGGAAAATGCATATGATTACCGAAACTGGAGAAGGCATGGTTGACTATTGGGAATGGGATGGAATGTGGTCGCTGATCGATAAAGTTGGACGTGTAGACAGGATGACAGTACGGTATCGGTGATGCGAGTGAGGGAGGGAACCGGCCGCGGCCCAGCTACAAATGCACCTAAGAAGAAGAGCCTCTCGATCAACTATCTTTAAGCATCTCTCCATCAGCTTGAAAAGATTAATTAGCATCTTGTATTAGGGTCTTTGTACAAATGATAGCGTTCATGACCTATTGTCAGCAACCAGAGCGGCCGCCTCGCCTGCCATGGCCTTCTCGGTGTAAACGCGTAGGTAGTCATGTCGAAGAAGGTCACATGATTGTGGACGGTTGAGTGGAGATTTGGAGAAGTCAGAAGAGTGAGGTGGACAACTAAACGTATCGAAACGAAGGGAACTAGGTACCTGCTTCATATCAGTCGTTCATTCGACAAGTTGAGGCCCCAACTTGTTTATGTTGTTTTCTCTACAAGTTAAAAAAGAGAAAAAAGAGAACTCGTATATCTTTATGCCTCTTAAACTTGTACCTGAGCAGGTACCTTGAAACAATCCAAAGCTTGACGAGGGACTCTGTGTAACCCTAACCCTAGGATATGATAACGTGAACGACACCCTGAATTGGCTGCTCCAGGCGGGTGACCCACAGTTTGTTCCCGTGTATCCCGAAACCACAGACAGCGCAAGATGGCGATGCTGTCTATCTTCACCATCCCTCCGACCGCAGGACACGAAAATACCATAATCTTCCTTCACGGCCGCGGAGACACAGCCAGAAACTTTATGCACTCTTTCAAGGAATGGCGCGACTCGGAATTACTATCCCTCCCCGAGCTGTTTCCCTCGGTCCGTTGGGTCTTCCCTCAAAGCGAGTTGCGCTCTCCTGTTAGATTCCCCGGCGCCCGCATGTCGCAATGGTTTGACACCTGGGACATTGCCAATTTACACGAAAAGGAAGAACTCCAAATCGAGGGCCTGAAGGAAAGCGTCGCAAGTATCCGGTTGCTTGTGGACAGGGAGGTGGCCAGCTTGGGTGGACAGCGAGAGAAAGTCGTCCTTGCAGGGCTGAGTCAGGGCGGCGCGACAGCTGTGCATACAGTTCTCAACGTAGCTAAAGGCCTTGGGGGTCTCATGGTCTTCAGTGGGAGGATGCCTTTTTCCGGCAGAACATTAGCCAAAATGAGATCGATATTGGATCTGGCCGAGGTCCCCGAGGACGACAGCGCAGTGCGGACGACACCCGTGCTGGTGCAACACTGCACCGACGACCCTCTTTCTAGGGTCCAGAATGGACGGGAGGTCCGGGACAGCCTCTCAAGCTTCGGTGCTCAGGTGGAATGGCGGGAGTACCCGACTGGTGGGCATTGGTTTCACTCTCCGCATGGTATCCAAGACGCTGCCGCCTGGCTACGTGCCCGGGTGTTCAATGAGAATTGATTGATACACGTTTGGTCGCTATCACGCCACTTGGGAACTTAGCATGACTCTGACCCCACGAGACCGGACGGCAGTGTGGGTCCAAACGCCGTCTTCACCCGGCGACACGGACTTGTTGTCTCAAGCTATACCTAAAACGCCGCATTTGGTCTCGGTCCGCTGCGGCGTGGGCGCCGGCATTGGGTCCGGATCACGAAATCTCACCCTACTTGGACACGTGGATGATAATACCGAGGCAACCTCTTCCTGTCCCTTTTCCCGCCAGCATCAATCGGTCACTGCAAGGACAAATCACTTGGGACGACGATTCATCTGATACAACGCCAGAAGACGTCTAATCATCCATCCCTGTCGTGTGTGAACTTATGGGGCCCTCGCCAGTCTTGCCACAGATTGAACCTGAAGCTCGTGTTATGCATGATCCATCCGTTGTCACTCCGGGTGTCGGCGAATGCGTCGCCGCACTAATAAACAGCAACTCCCCGCTTCATCGTTTTCTCCCTTCTTGAACTTTTCTTCAAGGTCCAACTCCCCCTCAGTTCCGCTCAACGGGACAGTCCCGTGCGTATAATTCTGACAAGATTGCGCATCATGCAAGTCGTTGCTAATATCCAGTACTAGATTAGATCAGTTGTGGCAGACAATCACCGCTCGCTTGTTTCAACAGATTAAAAATGGCCTTCATCACCAGGCTTGTCAGCATCACGAACTTTGCCGTTGCCACTACAGCGCTGTGTTTCCAGGTGACCGTTTTATATCCTTGGCATAAGCAGCTCGACGAGGACTTTGAGGCGCTCAAGACAGAACACCTGAAGGTACTGGATGCCATCAACAAGCTGACGGGGAGTCAACTTAAACCCGTCGAACCGGCCCATCCTCGAAAGGGATCCAGTCTGTGGGAGAAGATCTCAGGCCGATAAATGGACACCAAAGAGCAGGGAAGATTTGATGGGATCAAGTGTCATGCTGCCGATACGCCATGATCGCCAGGTCAGTTGCAGTGGAGTCCCGGAGCTGCCCCGAGGTCCGTGCCAAGCATCACCGGCCCGATGACATCTCCCCGGAGGTGAATTTCCGAGATGGGAACCAGCACACCTCTTGAAGTCTCTCCACACGACGGTCACAATTTATGACGATAAGGACAGAGTCGGGTCTCTTTGGACAATACTCATTGGAACGGAGGCTAGGGAGGGCCGATGGTCTTGCTGACACTAAGACAACGTTTACTGACAAGACCATGTCTATTTTTATCTCTATTTTTATCTCTATTTAATATACACGCCTTTTAATTTGATGTAGGTTTACTTCAAAGACGCCTATTGCGCCTGCTTTACGTCCGCACATCAAAGACATTGGGCAACTCAACACCACTGTGGCAATGCACACGAGCTTCTTTCGTGGCGGAGTTTGGGGATGTTGAAGGCGAGGGGCATGGTGCGGCAAACTGAGGAAGCTTCTCATTACATGATACAGCCTTTTGGCAGGGCTGACATTGCTATGGATTCACCTCAGAATTTACAAGTGTTTATGCCTTTCATCAGGCACGTGTTCGTGCTTTCAGCCGATGAAACAGCCGGATGAACAGCTTCAAAATATGGCCTTGAGACGCTTGACCGATGTGGAGCTCGAGGGAACCACGGTCAAGTCACAGTTTAACTACAATACCTGCGCCGGTGATCTACCATTCAATTACTCCAGCACTGGGGCAAGATATCTGGCTGCGTATGGGGAGGCCCTGAAACGCGAAGCAAAGGTGGTTCGTGTTAGTCAAGAGTATTCCCTGAAAGAAGGGACGACGATTCAGTGGGAGGGCAGGTGCTTTGAGCCGTGGCCGAGCCGGAAGAGGTTTTGTGATCACGTCATGTATTGAACATTCAAGTCTCGGACTACACCATGGTGCGAGCTAAGAAAAACGAATTTTATACCATTACCTTATCGAGTCGGGTGTGCTGTTCTTGGGCCGTGTCTATGCGTTCCTTCCCCGTTGTGTTTTGATCCCTGATGCAATTCGACCGTGGTCATTACTCCGCTCAGCGACGTGCTTTCTCATTTTATTGAAGCAGTCTCCATACCTTCCAACTATTTCCAAGCCAGACTCCGCTGCCTGTCGGTTCCAGCCCTGACGGCTGCCTGTTCACAGACCATGGTTGGCCACCCCCGCAGGCCAAATATTTACCACCACTGGACTCAGTTCATCAACGGTCAGCAGGCGGATAATCTTGCTCGACCATTCGTTGGATCCATGATCACGTACCTCGCAGTCCTTCGGATTCGGCAACCTACTTCAGCTCCCGTGAAGAGATCACCAGTGTTCAGCAGTTGGACTTCAGGGTCTAACATGGCGAGTTTACTGCCCGTGCTGTGCCCCTGTCAGCCACCAAGAGGGCTCTTCTCCAGCCCATGGTGAACAAAGGCGAGCGAGTGGACCCATCGAAGCTCGCTGAGATTGTCATTACCGTCAAGGATGGCAAGTCTGCTCTGTCAACCTCGGGATGCCGACCACCACTGCCACCGACGCCGACGACAAGGCCCTTTTCAACAATGGTCTTTTTGATGGAGTGCGTCTACTGGAATTTGCTGCCCGAAGATGGTTCACCCTCGTTGTCCTATCTCTCGATTGTGTAAGGCACACCAACAACTGGTTCTTCGACAAGCTGCCTTTGGACAAGGCGCTCATTTTCAACGGGTATCTGTTCGGCTAAGTTGCATTGCATTTCGTGTCCTGGTTTGTCAATGCACTAGAACTGACATTTCTCTTAAGCCATGGGACATCGCCAAGTATAACGAGCTCATGCCAAAGGCTCCAGAGCGGGGTTGCGTTTGTTAGTGATAATTAGGGGCATGAGCAAGCGACTCGCGGGCATGAGCGAGAGATTGGGTATCTAGACCGAGGGCGAGGAGATGGATGTGAGTGTCTGCAAACGACCTGTTGGTGGCTAGGAGTCGGATGTGAGGGCCTGGGAACGAGTTGTCGTGTTGTTATTTTTCGTTTGCTAACGCTTTGCGTCTGTAGGGTTCTAATCGTCTCGGGTTCAAGTCGTCAATCGATCGCTGTGTTGGCGGGGTTAATGCTCGGTTTGACATTGCTTTCGAGTTGCCCTCTTCCACTGAGATTGAGGACGACCCCGAGATGAACAGGGACACCAAAGTCTGGCCCCCGTATTACCTGGATACGGATAAGTACAACACTATAAGGCCGCGCCCGGATCTTGTCCTAATAATTCGCCGCCCCGATCGGTTTGACTTGGGCTTCAGATTCGCCAGAGGGCCGCCAAGAACTATCCGAGTCTTCAGCAAATCTACCTCAAGTTCGACGTGGGTCTCAGTGTTGCCAAGAGAAGACTTAACGCTGTTTACAATGCGTTCGGTTGTAACCCATACGACCGCGACTCCAACCCCGACGACTGGTTCACGCACTTGCTCGAGCGCGACCTTCTCACCGGTTCTGGGTTCTGGAAGTCTCTGGCAACTGCCAACATGAACCTTCGGCCATCGTCGAGGGAGGCAACAGGAGATGAGCTTGTGGACGGCATGGCGACCATGGCACTTCGGCGGCCCCAGCCACTTCCTTGCTTCTCTGTTGTGGACAACATTCACCCCACGCCGAAGGAGCTCTGCCTTGGCTACGTGGTTGAGGGACTGCGAGATGAACTCATAAATATTTTACCAGGGCTCGCATGGGCGTCTATGTCATCCTGGGGTGTAGTGGAACTGGCATGACCCAGACGCTTGCTGCCATGGTGGGGGACAATCATTGGCTAACAAGTGGCAGTTCAAGCTATCCGCTGCATTCTGGTTGTGGCTCACCCTGAAGCAGCTAGAGGGAAACACTTTTCTTTTGCCCTATCGTCTCAGGGAGCTCAGAGAGTCCATCCGCGCTGACCATACGTTCGCAGAGATTGTTACTTGGGTTGAGGGTGAGCAGGAAACAGATTTGGGCCAACAATCGGCGGAGAGCGCACGTGATCTGGAGATCAAGATCATCAGACTCTTGGGGATGGTGATCAAGGAGGCCGATGTGGTTTGTACCATCCACATGCCGCTGGCGACAAGCGGTATGCAGATTTCAACGGGACCGCCGAGGCTGTGGTGGTGGACGAGGCTGGTAGTATGTTGCAGCCGGATACTCTCTTGGTCTGGGGGAATGGGTTGCGGCCATGTTTTATGGATGGTGATGAGAAGCAGGTTCTGCCGACGGACACGAGGCAGCATTTGATCAACCCCTTCGCGTCCCTATCGAAGGTCTCCGTGCTCAAATAACTTGAGCGTATCGGCTATCCTGTTTTGAATTGTAGTGCCAGATGTAACAGGCGTGGGAAGATAGTAAATATGTTTTAAAAATGTTGATTATAGGTACCTTGAAAGATAGTGAGTAACGCCTCGACGTGAAGAAATTGATTAAGTAGAACCAATGTAATAAGAAAAGTCACCTGGTGCGCAAACACCACAGCCAGTCATTATGGCGCTCGAGCAAAAGGGAATCAGGGAGGATGTGGTAGAAGGTCGCCACATTCTCTTCTTTTCCTCGCTCCCCTTCGCCAACTAACACCACAGGACAGTTTGCACCAGTTCAGTTCTCACCTCAACCTTTGGACCACAGTCCTGATGCCGACTTAACCGTGTTCCACCCGTAACACCAGTGGACTTGGCTCAGCACTTGGCTCCCTTGGCTCTCGCTTGGCTTTCGATCAAAGAGCTTAAATCTTTATACCAAGCAGCAAAGCCAATCAAGATCCAAAACGTTAGAAACCAGCGCAACATCGCTCATCCCGATCCTGGGTCTCAAAAGGCCGCCACTTCAGGCTGCAGTCTTTCAAGCCTTTTGCCCCTGTCCGGAAAACCACAGCCTCCCAAAAGCAGCTCCATTACATTCGCCGAAAATAGAACTGCCGTGATCTCAACCCCATAGCCGCTCCACCAAGCAAGGCAGCGCGCTACCTTTATAGTTCTTACTCTACCACGAGGACAACTAAGGAATGGCAGTTCCAGAACCCACTATTAATGGCTGAAAAGGGTTTGACGGGACAGTGGATCAACAACGGGCACTTGCTCAGAAAGCGCTGGACAAAGGCCGATCCTTGCCAGTTTGCTGAAGATCCAACAGGGAGCCATGTCAAATAGGGGTAGCCCTTCTCATCGCATCAGTCCTCGGCGTCAGCTTCTCATCCGCTGGCGATGCTTGGCATCAGGCTGCTGACACCAGGATTCAAGGTCAAAATCCTTAAGGACCGCAACCATGATGATCGGGAACATTTCTCACCGTACCGAGCTCTTGCAGCCTTTAGCTTCTATTCCTTCTTGTCCAGAAGAAGTGGCACAGGTTACCACCCTACCTACCACACGACACACCACGGCAGAGACAATACGCGCACATCATGGCAAACGAACACCTCACAGTCGATCCGGACGAGGACAACGTGCCTCTGATGAAGAGTCCTGTTGTCCGCGTCAAGTCTTTTCCCAAGGAGAGCCCATCGCCAGCCGACGGTCAAGGGGGCAACCCCAATTTCGAAAGCCTCGGTTGGAGGGAGTCGGACGATGATCACCCAGAGTTTGAGAAGCACGCCGAAGCGACGAATATCGAGGTCTTTTACGACCTCTTTGTTGCTGCAATTCTGTGCGTCTTTGCAGAGGTGCAAGATGTGACCAACTTGCAACAGCTCAATAGCTTCATCGCTTACTTTGTACTGTTGTGGCTGGGCAGTTGGGCTTTATTGGGCCTCTTCGATGTTCGCTTCATAACGGATAGTATTTTTGGTAAGTCTTCCCTCCTGTCGGACTGGGCATTACTCATAGAGAGTATGACTAACCGTCAAGTTCACAGAACGATCCATACGAGCGGTGCATTTTGGTGTCATGGTTGGCTTCGCAGTTGTTGCACCAACGTGGTCCCTATACGAAAATAAATCCCAGACATACCGAACCCTCTCCCTTATCCTCATGGCGTCTCGGCTTGCCCTGGCCTCACAATACGGATCCATCATGTGGCACATTCGAAGATTTAGGAAAACCAGGCTACCCATGGGGATGATGGTGGCATTAAATCTTGTTTCTGCCATCATCTATCTCGGCGTTGCATTTGCCTTCAAGGACGGCACAGACAGCAAGCTATACGCCATTTGGTTCATCATGGTTGGCCTGGAGACCCTCATCACCATTGTCTTATCCCTTAAGTTTCAAGTTCTGAGCTTCTCAGGCACGCATATCGTCTCCCGCATGTCGCTTCTCAGCTACATTTTCATGGGCGAAGGGATCATCACCGTCCTGAGCGCCGTCACCAAGGTTGTGATCAATCACAATTCGTGGACAAGCGCGACAACAGGCAACGTGGCCGCGGGAATCTCCAACCTCTACCTCATTTATATGATCTACTTTGACTGGAGGAGGAACCTGAGGATGCCGCTTTATAGAGAGCTTCTCTGGTCATTCCTCCATTTCCCCTTCCACATCTTTTTAAAGCTTTTCATCCTCGGCTCATCGCAGTTTGTCATCTGGTGGAAAGTTATCGAAACTTATCTGGCTACCAACAAGATGTTCATGGCCGCCTTGAAGGCAGGGGATGACCCCGGCTTCAATGTCACCACATCATGGTTCGTCTCAACCATCAACGGAACTCTCAACGAGGTGTTTCAGCTCTACAGACCAAAATATGATGTAACCCCCCAATCAATCAGCGATGGGTTGGCATTGCTCATGGAAATCCCCGATGACTTCTGGGCCACAGTCCAGGATGTACCAGAAGAGGAATTCTTTAACAATGAAACAGTCAGCCACATCATCAACGCCTTGGCGCAATTGCTTACTGCTATGCAGAATTCACTCTTTGCAACATTCAATGTCAACGGGTACTCGGCGTTTGAAGGTAGCGACGAGGTTTTCAAAAACGCTGCGGAACTAGAGGAACGGGTTTCCGAGCTGAACTGGGGCAAGTTCAAGCTCGTTTTCACCTACGCCTACGTCGCCGCGGGGCTCACACTCATCACGATGAACCTCCTCTACATCGTCTCTCGCAACGGAGGCTGGACTCCCTTCAACTACGTCCGCAAAGGTCTCAACTTCCTCATTGGCGTCGGCCTTTGCTTGGTCACGTTGATAACCCTCAACACAGAGCAGGTCCTTCAACTCTGGGGGACACCCTGGCCGTTGCCGATTCTTGTCATTACCCTCTTTGTCGTTCTCATCCTCAACCATCTGCCTCAGCCACCACCGATTTTCTTCAATGGAGCCAACACAAAGCGCCTGGGTGGTGACAAGCGGAAGAAGCAGAAGACCGGGTGGGGTGTTGTCAGGCAGATGGGCTTCAGAACTGGAGCTGCGCCGGCTGAGAAGGATACCGGGTATCCAGGTGCTGGGTCTGCTCACCCACAGGAAGGGTATCAAGCGCCTGCGCCGGGGTACCAGCAGCAGGACTCACCGGTGGTTTCCGAGCAACAACGCCAATATGAGCAACAATATCTCCAACAGCAGCAGCAGCAGCAGCAACAAGTATATTCTCAACAACAGCCACAGTATCAAGAGGTAGATATTGCAGGATATCCAGAGGGGCAGCAGTATCATCAAGGATATCAGCAGCATCACCAACAGCAGCATGGTCAAGGATATGGACAGGCTCCATATCAGCAGGGCTATTGAGTCGGCCTTCTGTTGCACCAAAAATCAGTGTGGGATGATTTGTTTTTTTTTAGCGGGAGTCTCAAAATGGTTATTTTGTAAATATCGTCGTAGTTGGTGTAATTGTTAATGTCAGTGTCATCATTCAATGGAATCATCGGGGTTCATTGGGGTTTTATCTTGTTCGGTAGACTGCAGTGCAAAAGCTACGGGAAGACCCTCGTCTCCTTCAGCGGTGTATGTGCGAGTTCATCATGAATGGTCTGAATATGAAGCTCGAGCTTACATCCGTGGACGTTTAAATGCCATGGTGTATCTAATCTGTGTCAAGACACAGATCATCGTCTCTTCTTGTGCAGTGAGCGGTCCGGGAACTGTCAGCGTCATGGGATGTTGCTTTCCCCATATTCCCGAATTGCCGACTTCCATGGTTCTCCACCCCCGCAAGCTTTCGATCGATGTTTGGGGAGTTGGCTTCTCATCCCGCAAAACCCACCCACGGCGCACACCAATAGCATGCCGTAGGTGGTCCCCCCACTTTCTCCTCTTGGGTCGTCCCTTTTGTGATATCCCCATCAAAACAAGGGCATTGATGCTCCAAAAGCATCAAGACAAGGCAGCTGCTCGAACAAGAGACAAAGAGATGAAGACGATTTTGACTTTCAGCCTCCGCGGAAATAGCCTATCCCAACCGGCTGCCGGCGGCCGAGGCACGAGGCGTCAAAAGGCTTGGGCTCTATCCACCCGGCCGCTATCCCTCTTTGGGAGTTTCCCTTAGCAAATCTGACGTAAACGCCGAGAGAGAGCCACGAAAGCAGTTGACGGTTGGCTCGCTTTGGAGCAAAACATTTAGTCACAGGTTGACCCTTCCTGCCCTTTTCGAAGCCTGGGAGCTCGCTCGTGGCACCATGGCTTTGTATGGCAACATACCGCTTAATAAAGATGAATTCTTCGTCAGCCATGCGTCCGTCCAGGGTTTTGCCCGCTCTTTCCATTGTGTGACTGGTGTTGCTCCTGTCTCACGTCTTAAAACTCCACGAGCACTCCAGATGCCATGAAAAGAATATCAGATCGACCTTTTCACCATCCAGATCACTGACATCGCAGCCAAGATGTCCTTCACCCGCTCACCCTCCAACACGCACGTAACCCGAAAACCACCCACCGAGAAGCCAAGGTCGTCATGGTCAACACTCCACTTCGATGTTGACGCCCACGTCAACCCGTTCTTTCCTTGCTCATTCCTGCCCCGCTTTCCCCGGGCCGTGGCGCACTTCCTCGGGTACCGCACCCCTCATCCTCCAGCGGTGCATCCGAAGCCACCACTGGGCAATATTCCCATGATATTCTGGGCCGTGGTGGGGATATTCAGCAGCTTGGCCTTGATCGGGGCGGTAGGGCAGGAAATTCCGGCGTTTGGGGAGAAGGGGGTGCCGGTTATCATTGGCAGTTTTGTATGTTGTGTTCCGGCTCTTGTTTCTCTCGAATGTGTTTGCTGATATCAACATAGGGTGCTGCCGCCGTGTTGGACTTTTACGCAATCGAGTCCCCGCTTGCCCAGCCCCGCAACGCCATCCTCGGGCAGATATTAGCCAGTATCACGGGGATTATCGTCTGTAAACTGTTCGCCTTGCTGGGGCCGGAGGAGTTTGAGCGTGTTCGATGGCTTGGAGGGGCGCTGTCATGCGGTCTCGCCACGGCGGTTATGGCCCTGACGGGAACGGTGCACCCGCCTGCTGGAGCCACGGCTCTGATGGCAGTGGTGGATGATGATGTGAGCAGGCTGGGGTGGTATGTGTTGGTGCCTGTCTCACTGGGGTGTGGCCTAATGCTGATAGTGGCTCTGCTTGTTAACAACATTCAGCGGAGGTTCCCATTCTACTGGTGGTCACCTAGTGAGACGGGGTTGTTCTGGAACCAAGCGGCGAGACGGGAGCAACAGAGACAAAAAGAAGAGGAAAGCAGGCCAAGGCTGGAAAAACCTGGGGCATCGGCCACCAGCAGCACTGATTCTGAAAGCGGGATGGGGGAGGATGCCGAGGTGGTTATCAAACGTGGGGAGGTCATAATACCCGAGGGGATCGAATTGCGGCCTGAGGAGGTGCTGTGGTTGGAGACCATCAGTCAACGGTTATGAGGAGAGAAGGAAGAAATAATACGAAAAATAGACTTGACATGAACCAAAAAGAAGTTGATACTCGGATACCGGGAGTCGAACCCGGGGCTGTTGAGAGAACAGACACTTCTGAGAAGTGAGAGTCAACGATGTTACCGCTACACCATACCCGATGAGGATGGTTCCGACTGGATTGATGTGGTGGTGGGGTGGAATTAGGGTTTGTATTTGGCGACGTGCTAAGCTTTTGTGTGGTGGAGTTAACGGTGGAGTTCTCTGCGAAGATTCGTGGCCGGCCGCAAACATCTTCTCGTTTTCATGCTCCAATGACAATGCAGGATGCCGTCAAAGTGGTAGGGTTGCGATAGATCTACGTGGACACATATTGTGGAAATACATTGGAACATCTGAACTGACATAGAAGAAAAGAGGATGTTACGATAGAGTATGGCTCATGGTGAGAGTCCATGGCAACAATGACCAAACCGACCTCCTTGCTGGCGACTTTTTTTGACCTGTCAGCAATGCTCCGAACACCGCGGTCGACCTTTCGACCACAAAAGGCCAGCTTCAGTCAAAGCATTGGTTCAAAGCTGGCTCGACATGAGCTACCCGGGAGTTGAAGTCATATCAAGCATGGAGACCGTCTTGTATGACGAACCCCTGTACAGAACCTCTGAAAGGGACACTGGTTGAAGGCTACTTCTGACAATTGGTTCAGTGCAGCTAAAGAGTACACAACAAGATGTCTCAATGTAAACACAAGATACCGTGAATACAAGCTTGAATTGCATACTGCGGAACTGTCTATCTACACCAGCCAGTTCCTCCGTATATATAGACCTAATGCCAAGCCTTGGATCATAACTGACTCTCGAGGATCATGAATGATTCCTGGGAATCATTCATGATTCCTTATACCTTGGATGATCCACTTCCTATTGGTCCATCCTTCTCTCCTATAATTGGTTCTGCTAGCGATTGACTGTGCGTCTTGTGCCCCGCACGCGGTCTGTCCTGCCTGTTAGCTTAACTGAGACAGGGATTAGAATATAGTAAAAACTAAAATGAATATATTTTAAATTTTATTAAAACTTTTAAAGCCGTTATAGATATAAGTATCATCGTATTAAAAATATCGATAATCAAATTTAAGTAATATACCTAGAAATAAAAGGTCGAAGAATAAGTAAAGCGTTAAAAAAATAGTCTCCTAAAGCGAAATTAAAGTCTTCATTTTCAATAACCTAAGGGGTATAAAGTAATAAAATAATTTTTTACGAATATATAATATAATATTAACAATAATATAATAAATAGCGATGAAAAAAACAAACTAAGGTAAGTAATTATAATATAGTAAATGTAAATACGTGAATAGTTTTAATATTTTCATTTATTTCAAAATTATGTATGATAAAGGTTATATATTAAAGCTTAAATAGTAGTTTCACTTAATTCATAATCTTTAATAATCTTGGAGTAAATAATAAAGAAAATAGCACATTAAGAAATATAAAAGGGTCCCTCGGACGTATGACGAACCCCTATCCAGAACCTCTGAAAGGGATACCGGTTGAAGGCTGCTTCTGAATAATCCTGGTTCGGTACAGCTAAACAGTGTACGACAAGATGTCTCAATGTAAACACTAGATACCGTGAATACAAGCTTGAATTGCATACTGCGGAACTGTCTATCTACACCAGGCAGTTCCTCCGTATATATGGACCTTGTGCCAAGCCATATTTACTTCTTGCTCAGTGCCCTTGGCACACTGATCATGACTGCTCAGTTTGCTCAGTGCCCTGATCAGACTGAGCACTCTGCTTAGTCTGCTCAGTGCCCTTGGCGTACTGATCAGTCGTCCCTTGCTGTGATTGGCTATTCTCGTACGTTCTTCCGATTGGCCCCTATTCCCGTGGCCCCACAACCCGTCCTGTACCAGGGTTGTGACAGGACGCGTATTTATCTACTACCTAGTGGCCCTTGCTCTGTGGCCTTAAGCTACTACCAAGAGCCTGCATAACGTTACACCCAGTTGGCTAATACCAATTCTTTGATAACCGCGTGGTACTTGATTGCCTGCTTTACTTTTAACCACTGGCTCACGACGTGCAGTTAGATAGCAGTTTGGCTGTGGTGCCACCGGTTGGTCAGTTAACGTGACAGCCTAATAGTTATCTTCTGAGGCTCAATTCATAATATAATATAGGTTGACTTACTTTTATATACCAACTATGTTGTGGCTCGGGCTGTAACATGCTTGCCCGAGGATCTCTCATAACCCTGGTCAGGTTCAGCTCCCTGCCGTCGTCCGAATGAACTTGGAACAGTGTGATAAGGTGCGTGACGTGCGTCGTGTGCCTTCATGGTGACTTTCCACCTATGAAAAGTCCGCAAAAAGAAAAGAAACATGACCGTACATTGTGGGGCCTTTCGGATCCTCTCAACTATTTCCCCCGTGAATGCCCCACGGTCCGGATCTCTCTCTCTCTCTCTTTCCTTTCAAGTTCCCCAAAACACTTCCCCAACCAAGACTTTCGGAAGTCACCCACCAGACCTCGCTCAACTCACAATGTCCTCCTGCACCACTTGCAGCAAGTCAGCCTCCGAGGTCCCCCTGAAGCGGTGTGCCAAGTGTACACTCACCGAATATTATTCCCGCGAGCGCCAAAAACAGGACTGAAAAGCTCACAAAAAGATCTGCGGCAAGCCAGGCCAGCCCGGGGCCGAAGGACGCCCCTTTGCCAACAGCATGCATTCCCAGCCTCACATGGAGGGTAACAACTCCTTCGGCCAACTCAACCAAGGTTCCTGGCTACATGGCCGCCAGGAAAAAGAAATCTACAAACTACTCGTCGATGTATACCGCCTCCGCGCAGATGACCAATCCAAATTTGAAGGAGACGCCGATGAGGATGGCCTCTACGGTGGCGCCAGGAACTCCATCGAACCTTTTCGCCGTTTCCTAAAGAACGTTGAGAGCAAGTCTGAATTGCTGCCGGCGTGGTGGAATGAGGAGAAGGCCAAGGCATGCATTGAGTTGGGATCCTCGGGTGGATGGTCCAGCCTGCGTTCGGCCGTCGAGAAATCAGATATTATCGACCATGATGGCGACAGGTTTCTTCCTATGCAGATGCGTATGTTCTGCGAGTCTGTGTATGGGCACGCGCCCGGAGTGGCGAGCGGGGCTGGTGCGAGGATCCAGCAACTGATGATGGCAGGTGGAAGCATGATGATGTAAGGCTGTATCTTGAACCCCGAGTAGGTCCGAGAGCTACCAGCGCCGACCCTGTGGGGGACTAGGGGTTAAGTTCGACGGTTACAGTAGCAAGTCATGGTACTCTTGCCGACATCTTGGTCAGAAATATGTCTTGAGAGAGGCCTGTTCAGTGTACGTAATGCGGAAGCGCTATTGCCGGGCTACAGACAGTGCGGTGGATCTGGAAGACAAGAGAAGGTCGCTTGAGGTACGGTGCTTTACCATAGAAAGAAGAGTTAGGCGAAAATATCATGGCGCTCTGCGGACGAAGTAGGATCGCGGTCCCAAACTCCAGCCGAAAGTGACATCGCCAAGCCACCAAAGACACCCAAGCCAGCTACTTGGGACGTTGTAACTCTACACCATCTCATCGTACTCCGATTCGGCTCGATTTCCGTGGCATGTACTCAGATCATGGCCTGATAATACCCTCTTCCGAGCTCGGCAAGCCCAATGCTGCCCGTGGGGTTACAGGATAGGGAACACTTGCGATCTTCCTGCGTACATCAAGATAAATAGGTAGGCATCTTCCCTGTGACCCATCCTGTCCTACAAACCCAGTATCTCCAGATACAGCACAGGTGCAACATCCTACCTTAGTCTACGCCTCGACTATTCGAACATGAAGACCACCACCCTCTACCTTATCCTCACCGCTGTTGCCGGCGTCCTTGCCGCCCCTTATTCCGAGATAGAGGCAGCCCAGCTTGAGACCAGAGCTACC
This sequence comes from Podospora bellae-mahoneyi, assembly GCF_035222275.1. NCBI lineage: Eukaryota > Fungi > Ascomycota > Sordariomycetes > Sordariales > Podosporaceae > Podospora > Podospora bellae-mahoneyi. The sequence goes on along the minus strand of NC_085886.1, from coordinate 3,658,578 downwards.
TGCAAAAGCCCAAGTATTTGCTCTGTGTTTTGGTCAGGCAGATGCGAGGCATGGTGTGAAGACAAGCTCTTCTCCCACATGACCGGGGACGGCTGCAAAGGCCTTGGTGCGAAGAAATGCTGCTGCAGAAAATGAATGCCCAACTATGGTCGATAAGGTATGTCAATCCTCGTGGTGAGCTGCTTCACAAGGACACCACTAATCCCAACCATCAGCAGAAATACTGCTCGTCCCAATCATATAGACACTAGCTCTGCTCAGCGGTGACACAATGCAACCCATTGGATTGGCGTTAATGTGAGGAGGCTGAATAGGTAGACAGACAGCAATGTAAATAGAACCTCTCGCAGAAAGATGTTTTCGAATTTGGAGTATTGTCTTTATATATGCCAAACATCGCTAGCCTTTCTGGAAACATGTCGTTAATCTAGAGTCGATGCACATGGTAGGCACCCCACAAAAACCGTCAAGCCACAAATCACACCATCACCAGAGATTAGGTCGCCTATTGGCCAGGGTCTGTAATATAAGTAGGGATCTTGTACCACTGTTGAGATGATCGAATTGAACCAGTAGGATCCTGACTACAACCGGATACCTGAGTAGGTTGTTGGGACCTGGTTTTGAGTCAGCTTGGGGGAGGTACCCATAGCTGTGGTGGCCATTGGAGTGCAACATCGGTAGGAACGTTATATATCAGTCCGGGAGATGGCATGGCAGCCTGTACCGAGACGATGACGTCTGCTCTGTAGTGGAAATTGGTACTTGGTCATCCATGTGCGTGTTTGTGTAGGATTAGCGGCTACTACACACCCACAGTCTATTTGATATCAGGGCTTTGAAGGCGTGGGACCAGTGTCTATGTCAGAAAGTCGTTTCAAGATTCAAGTGAGTGAATAGGCAGCATGGTGATGAGAATGGCTGTGAAATGGCGTATGTGGCTAGGTGAAGAAAGTCTTGTCATCAGTGAAGGTGGGAATCCGTGAGTAATTACCGATGAGCTTCAAGTCGATTCAGGGTCATACATAATGAATAGATCTAGTAGACTCTGTGTCAGCTTCAAAGGTCAATTGGGCCTGTCAGCTAGCCACACAGCGTCCATATTGGACTCAATACAGCCACCATTGGAAGTTGGCTAGAACTTTGCATCTGGTGAGACTGGGCCGGTGTGGCACTGTGGCAGCGGCAAAGCTAAGGTAATCCTCTGGCCGTCGTGACTGGAACAGGATCCATGTTACCGGAACATCTGATGCCCTTTCGCAGGAGCGTTCATAAATTCCATCTGCTTTGCAACTTGAACGCAAAGGCTGTCGTCAGTCCCGATGAATTTCCTTCTTACGCAGACTGTACAGGTTGATATTCTATCCCTCATCAAAGGGTACAGCGGGATGAAATGGTGCTCTGCAAGTCTGGCAAGTGTATGATACCCGTTGGGTGCCGTGCGTCCTCTCTCGCAGCATTTCCTAATCACGGCCGAGTCGGATGAGGATCCCATCGAAATCTCTGCTCGATATTGGTATCCTGCAGATATAGCTCTGCAGCCAAATATGCAACTGCACTGTGACTACAACCTGAGAAGTCCAACTCTACCGCAGGCGGGGTGGTCTGACAATAGAGACTGGGTGTCAAGTCATGTAGTACTCAGTGGAGATCATTTGTTCAGCTTTTGCGTCCAGACCGTTTATTTTGCTTGGCCTACCTCCCCGGGGTGTTATTCAAGAACCGTCACCTTCCCGCTTAGGTTTTCTTAGTTACTCGGGTAGCATTCATGCCCCTGGCAAGCTGTCGTCTAGGCCATCAGCCTCTTCAGGGGGCGGCAAGACCTGGCAGAACAACCCCACAGAATAGGGAACCAGGGGCCCATTGAGACATGCATGGACGGAGATCAGATCGTGTGTAATAAAAAAGAAACGGGTAATAGGTAAAACCCCCGACGGTTTGGCATCGGCCATGTCACGCCTGCAGGCGTTGACCGCTGAATGGCGCGGAAAACAATCCCGCAACCGCGGTTCACATATTGCAGCTACAAAGGATGTGTGTGCATGGGGGAGCCTCACATCACAATCGATCTGCATCAGGGTCTCATCGCATCCACCTAACGTGACACCGACGCTACTCTCTCTTGTCTATCTTTGGAGGCGAACCCGTTGACCGAAGCAACTTCTAGACACTGTTCAAAGAGTCCTGGCTCCAACAATTTCTGGGCTATGTTGTGCAACAGTGAATGCAGCACGCCCCCTTCTGGCCACGCTTACTTTACTGTTTTTTTCCTGCTGGCGGAACTTGTCCGGTCAAAGAACTTGGGCAAGTGGCTGACACTCTATTGAATTATATTCCCTGCCGGCGCCCGGCGTGAGTCCATCTTCGCAACTCGGCGTTTGTTGTGGAAAATCGGTGAGCGTAAGAAGCAGAAAAGTACCTACTAACTAGGTACAGGGGGGTAATCCGAGGGCTGGCATATGCAGCTTTCTGCTTTAGACCCTTGCAAGCTCAGGGACCTCGGGGAACGGAACGATCCGCATCCCTCGCCGTTGAAGATCTGGTTTTCCAGGTATGTAATGACTGAGCGCCAGCCTTGAGTGCAATGAAGGATTATACAAAACTATGGGCACACTTCTATCAAGAACCGCAGTCAATTATCTACGTCGGTAGGTACCTTGCCTAGTTACCTTCATGTCACGATTTTCCCATCAGCATTGGTTACACAATCTCAAAGGTCTTGGCGATGTCTTGACGAGACATGAGGCTATTTCGATCCACGGATCGTACGAAGGATTCAGGGGTCCACTTGCATGTATATTTCTTTTGGGCTGCATGTGATATTGTCTTTTCTGCATGCCAGACATTTTGTCGTTAGCCGGGCGTTCGAGGCTCGTCGAGATGCGATCAGGCAGGTGCACTCCGTGTTTACCTTCTTGGGAGAGTACCAATGCAGAGTGGTATCGAGTCAATGGTGTTGGGGACACAGAAGATAGGCCAGACGGGACGCATTCAGTCAACAATATATCCACAACCATGAAGAAGCAAAGAGGGTGATGCCTCGAAGTCTATAAGTAAGACGACCACCCTCGATGTTGTCGTTCTGATCTCTCCCCCCATCATCAGTCACCACATCCTCTACAATCTCAACCAAAGATTTTTTCCAACCGATCAAGATGTACTCCGTTCTCGCTCTTGCCGCCCTCGTCCGCGCCGTCGTCGGGCAAACTTTCTACGGCTGCTATACGGAAATTCCCACTCGGGCTTTGACCGGCGCGAGCACCGCGGACTTCGAGGCGATGACCGTGGAGGCTTGCGAGACATACTGCACCGATCCCACCCGTAACTTCACCCTCTGGGGACTAGAATATGGAGGCGAGTGGTAAGTCAAAGAAGCTCTCCCCGTTTCCGTATCATTCGGTATCTAACAAGTCTCACAGCTACTGTGGCAACTCTCTTGACACAGGTTCCTTCCCTACCTTCCCGGAAGATTGCTCCATGCAATGCACTGGAGACGCCGGTCAGACATGCGGAGGTCCAAACCGCATCTCTCTCTGGGGCAGTTCTGAGGAGGCCCCTCCACATACGCCTTATCCTCACCCTGAGGTCTCCGCCCCAGTGTACCAAGGATGCTTTAGCGAGCTCCCCGCCCCCGATCGGGCTCTTGTTGGAGGTTTTGGCTTCTCCCCTGCGGCCATGACAATCGAACGCTGTGCGGATTACTGTCTCAACTCTGGATTTGTCTTCTTTGGACTGCAATACATGGCTGAATGCTTTTGTGGCCATGAGCTAGATGCTTTGAGCGTCCAACTCGAAGACACGGATTGTGATTTGGCCTGCACTGGTGCTCCCACCGAGACTTGCGGTGGTTCAAGCAAACTCAGCGTTTATCAGTGGATTTAAGGCGAGGGATGAATGGAGATGGGTGAGAGAAACCGGTGTTTGTTTCACGAAGTCTGGCTGTAGTCCTTTAATTTGACAAGAGTCTACTTGTCGGTTGAGAAGGATAGTGTTTTTGGCCATGAATATACAAGTACCTGAGAATGTTACTACCCCATCAAGGTCCCTCGCGGTGACCGTGTCCTTCTGTGTTGGCCGGCCTCTCGGCGGCACTTAGGTAGGAGTCCTCGTCCTGGTTGATAAGATAATGTAACCAATCTGACCCAATGGAATGATACCAGGATCTAGCAACTCTCTGACCCCGATCGCAGAGCAAAGGCCACCCAGATATCTTACCTAGATACCCAGGCACCTTGATGTGGGATCCCGATAAACTCAAGTCCACGATCACCGTCTTTCCGCCGCCGAAAAAACTCTCAATAATTCATATGCGGATCCAGGTGAGATCTCAGTGCCATCGTAACAAGCGATAGCTCTGAAACCCGGTGTGGTCTCCTTTACCGGGACATGGCTGACAAGGTCAAATGAGAGCTCTGTATGACTGAGCCAGGCCAAGGTGAACCGTCCCTGCCAGACATCCTCAACCCAATGGGGGTCAGTATTCTCCCAATCCAGTGCGCTGGTCATCTGTGCTACTCCACAGAACCGCCGACTGGTGCAGTGTGTGTCAGCTTCATGTCTTGATAAAATACCTTGCCTACCTCCACCAGTATTAGGTAATTTGAATCATGTGAAACGATTACTTACCTACCAATCACGGAGAAGAATAGAACCACATGGCCTGCGGATGTCCGGTATCCTTTGTCAAGGATCTTGTTGACACGCTGACTAGAAGTCCACACGCTCTGAGCAGCGCTTGTCTCAATATCTGTGGCGTTATCGGAGCGTAGAACATAAAACCGAGTCTAAGGTGAAGAAGGACGCCGTTAAATCGTGCCATTGGCTGGCCAATGGACAAGGAGAGAGACAAACCTTCTCGAACTCAATAGTATGGAACTTGGGAGATAGAAGAATAATATCAAGCCAGAGGTACTTGAACTTCGTCAGGAGCGCGTCGCTGTATGTCTTCGATCCTTTGCTCGGCCAAGTTCTACTGCCGATTGTCGCCCACGGATTCTTTGTGGAAGGCTGTAGTGAATCAGATGGAGCGGAGTCCTCGTCTGAGTCTGCTTCCGAGTCCGGGATCTCTCTTACTGGAGAAGGTTCAGTTGCTACGGTGGCCTGCATTAACCAAGGGTGGGCGAGGGCAGCAGCAGCAGTCGGCCGAAGTATTGGATCCGCTGCAAGAAGGGCCGCGATAAAGTCCTGGCAATCGTCTGTCAGAACCTCACCTTGACCACGGGTAAATTCAAGAGCCCGTTGTCCAAAGACATATTTGGCGTAGTCGCCCGGCAAAGGAAAGATATTGCGCCCAAGCAGCAAGGTCATTGCAATTACACCAACGGCCCAAATATCGACCGACATAGTGTATGCAATCGTAGTATTGTTGGTTCCGGTGTTGTTGGCATAGTAACCCAATACCTCGGGTGCCATATATCCCAAGGTCCCGAAGATTCGCATGGTGTGAAAGCGTGTTACACCCTGCATAGCTTGCTTGCTGATTCCAAAGTCGGCGATTTTGACGTGCCACATCGGGGATGTTGAGGCAATGAGTATATTCTGGGTATGACGATGTGAGCTAGGTATTTACAGGCAATAACGACTGACTGTATTGGGACACATGTGACATGGTCGAGGACATGAAGAACACGTAGTATCACCACTTACCCCTGGCTTCAAGTCCCGATGCGCAAACCCAGCATCGTGCATGTGTCGCACACCTTGAATCAGCTGCCACACGATCAGGCTTGTGTCAGATTCGGAAAGCGGAGGCGAGGACCTTCTGAATCTCTCTAGGTCACCGGATGGAAGATATTCCATGGCCAGAAACACAGATTCTTGGTTTTCGAACCACCCAAAGGTGCGCACAAAGAAAGGGTCATACTAGCAAGTTGCTGAATGTTAACTTTCATTGGATATTTCCACCACACGTGCTTGCATACCTCTGGCTGTGAGAACTTCACCACTGCTTCCAACTCGGCTCTATAATTCCACTGTCCTTGGTCTGGGTTTTGAGGAACCTTTCTCATTTGTTTCACGGCTCGTACCATTGGACCCTGATATTTCTCTCCACTGGAGTGAACTCGACGCTCCTCTTTTCGCACCACGCCAGATCCTCCATAGCCAATTTCTTCTCTCAGATCCCAGATTTCATTAATAGTTTCAAGATGGTGGACAACAAATGTCGGGAGGTAAAACTCTGTCACCAGCCGAGAGGAATTAACCAACTCGGATATACCTTCAGCCATGGTCACAGCATCCAAACTACCTCATATATGGGTAAGTCAGGCTCTAAGTGATACGACAGTGAGGAACGATGGCAGTATTTAACATCCATATTCATGCCTTGGATTTGAGCGCGTTTTTAGTTTTCAGCGCGACCCCTGTCTTCAGCGCGCGTCCAGAAACGAGCTATGGCGCTGTGGCTTGCTTGGCCACATGCAAGCGGCGGCCAGGCAGCGGTCAGCCGACCCCTGAATACGTCGTGGACAAAAGAAATGGAATCTGTACTTTGGATGAGGATTTGAAGATAGTTCACAGACTTTTGAACGTAGTTAATAGGTCTTTAAAGATACCTACTCACCTAGATACCATGGCAAGTGATATGCCTGCAAGGGCAGTCCACATACCCTTTCAGCTCCTTTAAAGGTGCTTGATATAGTATATTACAACAGCTGTTGAAGACATCCATGGTGTTTCTGGTTAGCATCTTTCGGAATAGCTCCATTGTCTATTATTTTGTCTACGACGCCTTTCCCCGAGCTGCGCCACGCCAAAACCAGCCGACGCAGACCGCATTTTTTCATCACCACCTTACCATCTGATACAACATACCTTACAACAACCTCACAAATCGCGTCACCTGGTCCACAGAACTGCAAAGAACCATGTCCGCAGAACTCGCTCTCGCAGTTGTCAGCGTCGTCGACATTTGCATCAAGCTTGCCAACAAGACCTTGCGCATCTGCCAAGCTTTCAGGACTGCGAAGAAAGATCTCTGTGATCAGGTGCTTTTACTCGAAACAATTTGGACGAAACTTGAGATACAGCTCGTTTTCCTCCGCGGGATCAAAGATCATCTGACTGAAGAACTTGCACAATGTCATTTTGATCTTCTCCAAAGACTACACGGAACTCTGCTACAGGCGGTATCTCAGCTCGAAGCAGCGGCTTCATCGATAGTCGCCTCCACAAGTACTGGACAGGGACATGTGCTGACCAGAATGCTTCAGCTTGACAGGTGGAGATATGCTGTGGCCAAAAGAGGGTTGGATGCGTTGATGACGGAGTTACAGTGCTGGCAAAGTCTGTTCGATCCATCGTGGTATACGATTATGCTCATCGGCGGCAAGGTCTTGGACCCGGCACTGCAGCAGTTAGGACAAGATAGATCCCGACAGCTACCACACAAACAATCTCCCGCAAGCCCTCTGGATCACATGTTTGCGTTAAGAAAGGCCATCGATTACACGATCAACACCGATATCAGAAGCGCGAATAGCATCGTCATGGATGAGACAGGATGGGACTTTACCACAGCAACCAGCATTCCTTTTTCAAGCGTCAACGTTGTGGCCCGACCGAAATCTCAAAGTCTGTATGTCATGGAAGGCCTTGGTACTGCCCCAAATACCAACACAAACACTACATCGGATGCCTATCAACTATGCAGGAGACTCCAGAGCGTTGACCCAAGCATATTTGGCCTTCTACGCTGCAAGGGTCTCTTAGAGATTATTGACGACAACAAGACCTTTCCCCCCGGCCCCCAGATTGTGTATCATACTCCGGCCCAGGCAGACCCTCTCAAGCCGCCTACAACCCTTCGCAGTCTCTTACTTGAGCAAAGACCTGTTTGTCTCAGTTCGGTCATCGTACTGGCAAAACAGCTTGTTCGTTCTGTCAGCTTCGTGCACACCTGCGACTTGGTACACAAGAATATTCGTCCGGACAATATTCTGCTGTTCCCAACAGCTCTTGCTTCTCTGCGACCTCTGGAACTGGGTCAGGCTTTTCTTGTCGGCTTCTCGCAATTTCGAAGCATCAACATGGAGACGAACCGCCTCGGCGACACAGCCTGGTATCGGAACCTTTACCGGCATCCAGCACGACAGGGACTTTGCATTTTGGAGAGATATGTTATGCAGCACGATATATATAGCCTGGGTGTGTGCCTTCTTGAGATTGGATTATGGCGGTCTTTGGTCTGGTACCCGTCCACCAGTAGCTCGACCTCGTCAACCTTATCATCACCCCAATTACGCTAATTCGTCATCATCGGTCCCAACTCCTGTTCCTGGATATTCACTGCAGCTGAGAAAGCATCTGAGCAATCGGGACTTTGAACATGCCCATTTACCAGGATCCACGTCATGGATCAAAGAGGATCTTGTCTTGCTGGCAAAACAGACCCTCCCGCAGCGCATGGGGCGGTTGTATACAGAGATTGTGGTGGATTGTCTTACCTGTTTGGATGATGGCAATAATGAGTTCGGCAGCTCGGACGTCACACATAACAAACAGGATCTGATCGTGGTCGGGATAAAGTTCGTTGAGAGGATTCTAGGGAAGATCGAGGGAATCACGATGTAGATATACACGCCATGGACGAAATGGTCAATTCTATGGGGTAGTAGAATGGGTGATACATTCAGCCTCCACTAGGTTCTCTAGGTGGACAATAGACTAGTTACCTGCTATAGCTTGAGGTTAGGTATATTAACTAGGTAGGTAGGTAGGTATCTTGTGCCACGTTAGCCACCTACTTACCTAGGTACCTATCCCTGAAGAATCTTTGGCTTATATTGGGGGCGTGGTACAGACAGTTTTGCAATGCGTACATTCTCGTCCATGACGTGTGGCAAGGGGTGCGACGGTTCCTTGCCCTTTGTAAAGGTTTGGTACTTGGGGCGTGGACTCCGCCTGCCAGCTACCTCGTTTGTGCATACACTACTATAATAAGCTCATGTCAGTCAGGACGATCGGTTGATTCCTGCGCCTCACTCAGTGCATGATCATCTGTCATTGGTAGACATCGTCCACCTACTTGAAGCCGGAGCATCTCGGTCTCCCCATTGAGGGCAGCAAATTGATTTTAACCGGTCTTAGACACTATATTTCCCTTGGCACCCAATCAACAGTTCTTGGAATAGGATGCTTCTGAGGTAAGCGCCAAAGTCACATTCTCTTCTTCCTTAAAGAGAAGCTACTTTCCTGTCGCATTTGTGCTTGATGTTGACCTTGATCTCCGTGTCGACAACCATTCTATCTGACACTGTCCAGGTCAGTTCACAGGGAGCCCAAAATGGTCAAACCTCATACACTCGTCATAGGGGCATTCGCACTTTTTGGCAGTGTCAAAGCCGTTACTGTCGGCTCAACCAAGCATGACCCAAAGCCCGGCCCAGCATGTCTCTCTCCAAAAGCCGTCCAGAGCGCAAGCTTGTATACCGGATTGGAGGAAGGAACAACGGGAATTCGACCAGGCTTGTCAAAATCGGACACGTAAGACGACACTCCTGGTCCAATGTTTACTCTTGATGCAAGGCTAACGGATCCCTGCAGAAATCCGAGCAACTTTATCAACTTCTGCGTTGGTCAAACTCTCACCAATGGCCGTCAGAATTCGGCTGGATCCTGCAATGGCATACCCATGGGGAAGATACCGGCCTCGTCTAACATGATCACGTCCATCATCACCCATCCGCAACCGGGTGACATTATCCCTGCGCAAAAGACGTTCAATGTCACGATCCAAACCCGCCATTTGAGGGCTGGATTTCTCGTGAATCCCAGCGTTGCATATTACACTGCCCCTCAAGACCTCGATGAGAACGGCGATATCATTGGGCACTGTCACATCACCATTCAGAACATTGGAAGTCTCCGTTCTGTCAACCCTCCCGACCCGACTAAATTTGCCTACTTTAAGGGTGTGGATGATGAAGGCAATGGGAAGGGCGGTTTGCAGGCTGAGGTAACGGGTGGTTTGCTGGAGGGCGTGTACCGCGTATGCACCATCATATCTGCTAGGAACCATCAGCCAGTGGTCATGCCTATTGCGCAGCGGGGATCGCAGGATGACTGCACCAAGTTTGTTGTTCAGAAGGCCGAATAGGCTAGACGAAACGAATGGGAGAGGGGTCTGGTACCTTTCTCACCCTGGGAACCTACTAGACAGCCATGTCGCGGAGACATAATAGACACTATCACTTTGAGATGAGGGCCATTGAAGATCACCAGCAAGCCTTGAAAGATAGTTGATACGCATTAGAAGATACTTGATACATCGATAAAGAAAGTCAAAAGGTCTTTAAAAGTACTTTAAAGAGGTATCAATGATAGTCGAGGACGGGTCTGTCATCTTTTCCTGCCTTGATTTCACCCTAAAGAGAAGTCCCCATTATTCTGTCCACAGCGTGAGAGAATCGCGAGGTTGAAACCCGAGAGTTCGAGGAGAATCCCAGTTCAACTTTCTATCTGGTATTTCTTTGTTGACCACGTCGAACATTGTTTGAACAGTGTCAAAAGGGAAGGAACAAAGACATCCCAACTGGTCTGTTCTGTTCGAAATCAATCTAGAAATACAATGGCATTGTCATACAACAAGGCATCGCGCCCTTGGAGCCATTAAATAAAACCGCGCCTTAGCTCTGAGTTGTATCAGCGTGAACATCTGCCTCGTCTTCTTTCCACTCTAACACTAGATATACCTAGACAGGAAACCTTCAACAAAAAGCTCACCAAAGATGTCTCCTTACTCTAACACCAAAGTCCCGGCTTACTGGCAGCTCTTGATGAGCGAGCTCAACATCCCCAATCCAGCCGCAGCAGCCCTTGCCGTCTCCTGCTTTGCTGACTACGCCTCCGAGCTTCTCGCTCACCAAGCCCCCAACCTACTTGACCCACATTTCCCTGACATTCAGCTTAGAATTAACCTGGCGCTTAGCAATGGAGGTGTGGGTTTCTCTTGGACTGACTTGGGCCGGCCCCTAAATCCAGCAGATTCCGCTGCCATCTTCGTGATTAGAGTTGTGCAACATGCTGCTGGGACTTGTGCTTTCGAGAACTCCCAAGAGCTCTTGAATGATGAGTGCATCTTGAAAGAGGCGCATGTCATCCTATGTAAGTTGCAGAGCATCTGGAGAGGCAGCGATTCCTGGGTGGAGGGTAATAGACTGGAGCCGCTCAGGGCGGCGCTGCTTAAAGCCATGGAAAGCTTGAGATAATGGGCACACATCTGTGTTGAGATGGTATGTAGGTACCTAGGTGAGTCAAAAAGTACTATTTAAATCAAGAAATGTTGAACCTCCCCTCATATCCAAACTTCTGTGCTATATTTGTGCTTATATCATGTATAACTGCTTGTCAATAGCATCATCTGGCTCATGATCAAACACCAGCAGCTGCAATTTTGGGCTCCCCTCCCTTTGATGAAACTTCCTTGTCACCTTGAGGGCGAGACTTTACTGTTGTGCTTTTGGGCCTAGTACAAACAATGCAGCACCCAACACAGGCCCCAAAGCAAGACAGAATGTGCAGAATGCTATGTTGCTCGTCAGTGATTGCATCAAAAAGAATCGACAAGGAATCATACCCAACAGCCAGAGACAGCTGCTCAAGAGTCATTCTCTCCGCCCTGTAGCCCACTCTGTCGTAATAATCACTTCCTCCGTAACCATATCCTGCTACTGCGACACTCAAGAAGGCAACGATACCAAGAATGCCGGGTATCAAGTCCAAAAAGCCAGCAATCCCAGCCCCGCTGGCGTCGTATCTATCGATGAAACAAGCAATGACACATGAGAGATTGACGGCGACACCAACTGCAAACTTGTTTTGCCTGACGCGTTAGCATTGAGACCTTATCATCTACTCAAGGTCGCCACCTACAGCTGCAAAACTTGTACCAAAGTCCTTCACGCCGCCCTCGAAAGGTGAGTCGGGTCGATTGACAAGCTCATGTACGTAGGCGGTGTATCCTATGGCTGCGAGCTCGAAGACCAACAATATTCCTCGGGAGAAGAGACTCCAGATGCGGTGATAGGGAGCGCGATCCGGATTTGTGGCTCTGTTTTCTTTTCTGATCTGTGCAGAGGTGCGCGGTTCGGTGAAAACGTCTGTTTTTGCGACCGCCACCGATGGTGCTGTTTCGGGGGGTGTCTCGACCGTTGCTGGTGATGGCTCTGCCATGGCGGCGCGTGTATGTGATGAAGTTTGTTGTAAAGCGACATTGATGAAATGGATATGGACTGCAACTGTCTGGGCGAGCAATTGGCATTAATTTGAGTTGTACTCTCATGCGACGAGGTGTGGCGAAGCTCCAGAATACGAACTCGGTATCTATATAGCAGGGTATCATCGCTTGTTTGATAGCGCGGATGGTTGGTTTGTAGGATTCGAGATGTCACCCAACGCGGCTGGTAATAATAGTCGGCGGACACCGAGAAAGAAAAGACCTGAGAGATGAAAGAAGTAACTTAAGGCAAGCAACCCCTTACTTAATATGTCGACATTTTGAACCTGCCCGTCTTCAAGAAATTGTGTTGTCATCATGTCTGCCTCAGGGATGTCTACCAGGACCCTAACCCTACAAATGCCGACCCCTGCGAACCGCACAAAACTGTGATGGGTGACGACATCAGGTGACTACGCGTCACGTCCAGATGGATCTGTTTCACGAGTCGCTTGTCGGGAGCGCGTCATCGGAGGCGCCACGATGCCCTAGTTGGCGTTGCTGCCTGAGGACTTGGAGGGGTAATCGCAAGCCACAAGACAGGAAGAAGTCGCTCCGGCTTCTTTGTCCATGATGTTTAATATGTGCCATCTTGCCCGACCTGTTGTTTGCCCGAGGATGGTCTCTCCTTCCTTCTTGGCCGCCTACCCGGACCTCTAGGCTCGAGCCGTTCAACAAGCCTCTCTGTCTCTTCCATACCTCGTTACTTGTCTGCATAATGTCGCTCACCACTCACGCTGACAACCTCACCCTCACCACTGTCCTCTGGTTCGACACTCAAGCTGAAGAAGCAGCCAAATTCTACACGTCCGTGTTTCCCAACTCCAAGATCCTACACAGCCAGCGCTATTCAGAGGCCGGCCAGGAAGTTCATGGACAGGAACCCGGTTCCATCCTCTTTGTCGAGTTTGACCTTGACGGTCACCGCTTCTCAGGTCTGAATGGCGGGCGTCACGTCAGCTTCAATCACGCCGTGTCCTTCATGATTGACTGTGCCGATCAGAAAGAAGTCGACTATTACTGGGGAAAGCTGAGTGAGGGGGGAGATGTCACAAAGCAAGAGTGCGGGTGGCTGGCTGACAAGTTTGGCGTGTCGTGGCAGGTTGTGCCCAAGAGGCTCAAGGAGATGCTAGTCAGCGAGGATGTGGCGGCAGCTGGACGAGCATCAGTGGCTATGATGGGGATGAAGAAGCTCGATATTGAGGGACTGGAAAAGGCGTTCAAGGGCGAATAGTCAGTCAGCGGTCCTATCACGAGCCTTTTTGACATGTGGTAGCGATTGCGTTCGTCCGGACTGAACGTGGTCTATCTCTAATTACACTCAACAACACCACACAACCTCTTCAGAGTGCCTTCCAGCCTAGCCACACCGCTTTTCCTCCCTCGTTTCCTGTCGAAAAGTGAATTTCGACTGCCTCCTCTTTCGCATCGGGCGGGCTGTTCCCGGACCCTTCCATCAGTCCATAGGCCCCATACCGCACGACTTCTCTTCCACTAACCGGCCCTTCAGTACCCCATGTCTGTTGGTTATATTGTTAGCTTTCTTGCTCCTTCCAGGTCGCCAGCCACCAAGAGGCAGCGGTCACGTACGCCAAAGATCCCACTCTGGATTCCACACTTGAATGTGACCCCATCAATGCCGCAGCTACCTCCCCCCGTTGATGAGAGACGGAATTCATTGTTACTTCCCACGCGCTGAGCGTTGAACTCGTCACAGAGCGACTCAACCGTGGTCCATTTTCCTTTTGAGGTCAAACAACCAAGATCTTGATTGTTTTCGCGGACATCGAGGGTGCGAATTTGGCCAGGCCCGCTGAAGTCTTCAGCTAGTGCCCAGGAAAATACGATAGAGGCCAAAAGAGGTGTAACAATGGTGAGATGCATTTTGGCTTGCGATTCTTGTCTTCATTTGAATGAGTTATATGTAGCTCAGGACAGGAGTTGGCTCGAATGTTCATCGCCATAAATAGGTAGCTAGGACATTCCCACTCTTCTTCAGGCCCCAGTCTTCACATCGCATTTCCCTGTTATCCGCCTGTCTGCTACATGTTGAGGTCCGTCGAAAGAATCCCGTCATAGCAAAAGACGAAACAGAACGGAGGGCCGTTGATCGCCCCGAATCATTACCCTCCATGACACTCCAACGTCACCCACGATGCAGCTTTCCGGTCCTCGTCTTCAGCCCCCATCCAAAAAACATCATCGGCCGGCACCTGACCCGTGTGGCTGCCAGTTTCGGTAGCTATCCGTGCCTCTCCCATCTTGGCGGCACAGGAGGTCAACCAATGGCTGTTGTTGGCTGCCCACCCCGGAGGCCCGGCAGTCTGTTTTTGCTGCCCTGGAATGGCATCTGTCAGACCCCCCCCCCCAAAAAAAAAACATGAAATCGACGAGGCGGACCAACGGGATTTTCATATGCAAGGTCTATTGGCCACCTACATGCTATCTCGGTCTTGTGGAAATCTAGTTGTTTCCTGGATTTTTTAGGCGTTCAGCATCTGATTATTGGCTTGGCTATGTCAAAATACAAGAGAGGACCAAATACCTGAGGTGTTTTGCGCTTGCTGGAGATGTATTCAACTTCTTAACTTGCTAGTTATATCATCTTACCACTGTTGAATATGCGATGAAATGTAGAGAGGTCTGTGGCCTGAGAAGATTGCGGCTGATTTGATTCCTTTACCGATTTCTGTATTGTACAGATTGTATGCTGTCACTTTAGGCGAAAGCACTGTAAGTCTCGCGTATTAAGGGGCTTTCATTTCATGTAAATCTCACATCCCGCGGTTCAACGAACTGACCAAGCAACATCATCATCTGCTTCCATTGATACCAACTCCCTTTCATTCCATTCCTTGACACCTGCTCCACCGATTATCTCGCCTCATGCCTAGCAATACAAACTCCAAGAACTCCCCTTTCAGATTTGTGACTCCTGATAACACAATGACAAATAATGCCCCTATCCCACTCTTCATCCCCCCCCCTTTTCTATTGCCCAAAACTCTATTGCGAAGTCGAAAGGATACCACCCCAACAAGCAAACCACCCAAGATCCACATCAACCCTTTCCCCCTAGCCAGATAGTTCCATCCTTGCTGGGATGCTGACTGGCTGTCAGAACCACGAGAGCGGTGGTAAACCAGAGATGTGCCAGTAGGGTTTTGGTAGTCGCACGCTCAGTTGGTTCAAATTTGAAGATGGATAGCAACAGGCCCGACAGAGCCTCGCCATCCTCGCGATCATGTAGTAGGCTTGGGCGCCAGATCGTTTCACCTCCAGTCCCCGCTGCCTTGATGTACTTGGGAAGACGTCCTATTTTCCTCCAGATCTCGTCCTGTTTGGCGAGCTCCTAATACTCCTCCCACGTCCAGGAAGCACATGTTTGAAAAAAATTCTGTTTCTGATCCCGTTGGGATCGCCATGGTATGTGGAGGCGTGAGATTCCCGACGATTGAAAGTCGCGTATTTGGACGGGTCATTTATCTGTCGCTCGCTCGGTTCTCTGCCGGCGCTAACACAGCTGGTGAGCAGGGGACGATAGCGCAGTGGCATTGGTCCCATAAGTCTTTCGACGTCCTCCATGACAAGCCATGGTGTGGACTCCGAGTCTTCATCGCCGAATGGGTAACTTCCCGCCACGATGTTCAGCTTCGTAGTATTTCTCATTCTCCAGAGGAGGGGGAGCCTGAGCTTCGGCATCTTCAAATGAAGCGATGTCGCTGGGAGAGATTGAGTTTGTGTGGTCGCTGTCTGACCAAGTCCCGTCCTGATTTCTGCCGGTGATCTCCATCTTGTGATGCGACTGATCGCTGGTGGTGATGTTGCAAATGGGCGCGGCGCGAGAGAGTTTGGATCACAATGAGCTTTGCAAAATGAGCTCGTCTCTTTTGACTGGTTTGAGAGGAGGCGAAGCGATGGTGATGAGGAGTTGCGAAAGCTGGTGTTGTGGTGCAGGAAGAAGAATTGGTGTGACAGGGCGAGCTTGAAAGTGTGGGTCAAAAGGAGCCAAGCTTTTGTGAACTCCTTTATTGTTTTGATATCAACATTAGCTTAAACGACCTACCTATTCACCTACACCTGCCAATTCACTTGCTGACAGAACCCAACCACCCAAAGCCCTCTAATAAGTTGCTTCTGCCAGAGCAAAATTTGGCACCGACGCACTATTCACTTCCACCCATCTCTCTCCAGCCGCCCCCCTGTGACCAACAAGTCGCTCTTCTAAACCCACATCTGGTTGCTCTGCTATTATTATTCGCCTGAAAACTCACAATGAGTGAACAGATCAAGTGGGTGCCCCACAGTAGGAGCATCGTCAGCGAGAAGAGTCTGCCAATTTTAAGTTATTTAAACCACCACAGACCACTCTGAACTCTCTCCCTCTCACTGTCTCTCCCTCTCACTGTCTCTCCCTCTCACTGTCTCTCCCTCTCACTGTCTCTCCCTCTCACTGTCTCTCGCAAGCATCAGCAACTGAGGTCTCTCTTCTAGAGTTTCGTTGCACTTACCAAGCTCACATCTTGATTTGATTATTTGAGTTACTTTCGACTCGAACCCCAAGCGTCGAGAGTTATTTTCAGTCTTGCCCCAATCCTTCCTGGCCTACGATCAGCAAACCTTGAGCCCACAATTAGCAATAAGTTGAGAAGTTTGGAGTCTTCGGGCACGCTCCAAAGTCGCTAGACATCCGCTTCACTCCCACCAATATCACGTCCATCGTTGACGTCGATTTATATTCAATCTCGAGCTTCAAAGGTAGGTCTGATCTCTGTATGCGAAGCAGTTGTCAACTGGTTGCTGACTGACGACAAGTCTAACAGCCCAGGAGCCCAGCTGTCACAATGCCCATCAGCATTCACCCACAGTGCGGGCAGAAGAAGGCCGAGCCAAGTCGGTCAGGCAAGGGGGACCCCGACCCGGAGATCGGCCTATATGTGGAGGGGATCTCTATCAGCGGTCCTGGTATCACTCCCCAGAAGCAGGGTGCTGGAGATCCAGCAGCAAGCAATCAAGCACCGCGAAAAGCTCAGACTACTACCAAGACGACCGGGGCCGGGACGTCACACTGCCTACAACTTGACGACCCGAACGCAGCGGAACCCACAACAGCTGCGGAAACTGAAGCGGCCGGTGGCCGCCGAGTACTGGCTTGTGGGCAACTGTTCACAGAAGGTACCGACGGATCACCCAAGCCGCCTCAAGCCGAGCCCCGGCAGGAAAATTGGTGGTTTGACTATGTCTTTACTTTCGTGTCCAACATAGAGATAACTAACATATCTGTTCCCTCTAGATTCGAGTCTGAAGCCCGCGGCCACGCCGCCTCCAATTACAGGGGGCTGGTCATCAAAGCTATTCCAGAATTAAGATGGAGGGGGGAGGGGGGAGGGGAGAGGGGAGAGGGGAACGGTTGGATACCTAACATCAAGAGATTTATGAGGGCGTTTCTCCAAATCTCACGGGAATCTGACGGGATGATGTGGATGAAATGCGGCGAGGAGATGGCGAAGTGCGGATGGCTTTGCGACAGTTAGATGAGATACCCCTAGAGGGAGGCACCGCGTTATGGAGTTATTGTTTATGAGGGGACTTACAATTGTTTATTTACATGTGCTAATTGGTGCCTTGTCTCATTACAGCCAGGTGTTATCACGGATCGGTCATGGGGCGTAAATGCTTACCTAGGGTATATAAAATGTCGAAGGAGGGTCAACGAGCTGGAGCCATCATACCAAGGTAGGCGAGCGAGACCGTAAGGAGGCACGCCGATTCGGGTTCTATCTTGGACATACAAGCCCCGACAGTCCTTGGGGATGTTAGGGATGACCATAGATATGATGCATAAGGTACCGTTTTTGGAAAAGCGAGGCATGATAGCAACTCCTTCAATGGGAGAAGAATTTCTGTATTCTCCTGTCGAGACATGTACAAGTTCCAAGCACTTTTCACCCCCCGGTTCCAGTCTAGCCACGTCGACATAAACGGCGTAGGAAACAAGCAACCCTTTCAAGGTGCCTTAGCCCTCAGTCGTGAATCACATTGCTTCCTGGCGGTATATCAATCCTTGGCCCGCTCGGCTTTGCCTCCTCCCCCTTCTCCGGAAATTTGCGGAACAAGTCGGTAAGGCGGTCCATCGGGGCTGTGAGCAAACCCACGACCGATTCAAACGGGGGATGCTCTCCAGCCAAGGGGTGACTGCGGCTGGGAACAAAGTGCTTGGTTCGTCCAAAGCTTTTCGCCATGGACTCGGAGTGCTCAGGTGTCAGTTTCTCTTCGAGAGCAGGCAGGTCATAGCCTTCTTCGTCCTTGATGTGGTCCTCGAGCTTGCACCAAAGCTCCTTGATTCTTGGTATATAATCGGGGTCGCTAGAGCTCATGCTCTGAAAGTCCTTGAGCATTTTCTTGACCTTCATGGAGTTAGTAGCAGCTCTGCCATCGCCTGGAGATGGAGCTGAACCTGGTGATGATCCTTTCTGTCCGTCTCGGCAATCTGGCTTCCCACGGTGCCCATGTGCCACTCGAAAGCAGGGTACAGAATCAGCTCCTCTCCCACCGAGTGACGAGCGAGTTCCCACGTGAACTGATTACCCCAACGCTGCTGGTGGTCCGGGTCACTCGAGTTGACCACTTCGTTGTAGCAATCCTGGATATGGCGGTGGTCGTCGGTAATAGCCTGGGTGATTGTGGCCATACAAGCAACACCCAGGGCGTTCTGCGTCTGAATGGGCCGGACACGGGCCGAGATGACCGAAGCTGGTGAATACCCTGGCCGTGGGATGAGTCTTTTGGTGAGGAAGCGACTAGCAAGCATTGTGGAGGAATGGGCAAGGGTTCAATCGGCTTAAGAATATCAAAAAGGGGAAAAACAACTTTTGCGCCAAGGATCGTAGGTCAATATTTGTAGAGATTTGGTAGTGCCAGGTGGGACAGGAACTCACGTCAGGAAGACGTGAGAGTGAACAGAGCCATCCCAGGAGCTGGGACCTTCACACATAGCCATCTCAACTTTTCCATCGTCCCAAGATTCCCCAAGTTGAGATACCAGACACTTCTACCGGACTTGGGTTGATAAGCACAACCGATAAGTCAGCTGATCCTCCACTCGATTCAACTCATGTCCCCGCAAAGCAGCGCCATTCAGACCGAGCTTCAACATCACAAAATCAACCTGTTAGACAATGAACCCTTTGCGACCGTGCTAAGAATCTGAAGCACAAATCACCTCGCATTGACCGCCGAGGACTGTGGTTGGTTGGTTATTTCAGTCAAAAAACGACAGGTTCAATCGATGATGTCATCATTACAGACAGCCTCCCGAAGCAACAAAACAGCCCCTTGCCTATTGGACAATGGCATCGAGATTCGCAAACATCAATAGCTCCTGGCCTCATTCAACCACCTGTGTCAAGCCGGAGCCTTTGTTCCTGGAGAGCTTTGGCTTGCCAAGCCTGTGCGCAAGCTTCCTCCTACCCTTCTCTAATATGATGATTCATTGACTCGACTTCGTCATGCGGGGAAGTGTCTGTTGTACAGGCATCATTGTCTTTGATCGACATGTGGGGTTTATGGTCGTGATGAAGATGCCAAGATGGTGGTGCCCGTGATATAAAGGGGTGAAGGGGCATCTGGGTCGAGGACCGCTGCCTATCCCAGCTCTCCTGTTACTTCATCCCGAGAACCTCTACGGATTGTTTCGAATCTGAAGACCATCACAGCCAAGAATCGCCATGTCGGGCCTCAACTCCAACCAGATGGACCCGCGCCAGCACCCTCTCAAGGCGACTGCTGCTGGCATTGCCGCCGAGTTGGTGGGTGAGCGCCGCAATCCTCGCATGACCCATATGCAGAGCGCCAACGAGGGCCCCGCCGACATCATCGCAAAGGTGTCCGGTGCCTCAGCTGGCGGAAAGAGAGAAGACGATGCCCTTTACTTCACCAACAATGAAGCCATCCCATTCCCGGACCCCGCCCACAGCAAGACCATCGGTGGTATTCCCGTAGCCAGCGATGTGTTTCTCTTCCAGAAGCAGCAGCACTTTAACCGGTCCAAGCCCCTCGAGCGTATGGTTCACCCATGCGGCTCTGGTGCCTTTGGCTACTTTGAGTGTACCAAGGATGTGACTGACCTCACCGTAAGTATCTCTCAGGTTGAAGCTTTGCGAGCAGAAGAGGTGCTGACCTTACCCCAGAAAGCCGACTTCCTCTCCAGCGTGGGTGAAAAGACCCCCGTCTTCACCCGTTTCTCGACCGTCACCTTTGGCCGTGAGTTTCCCGACGAAGGCCGCAACCCCCGTGGCTTTGCCATCAAGTTCTACACCACCGAAGGCAACTACGACATCGTGGGCCTCAATTTCCCCGTTTTCTTCTGCCGCGATCCCATTCAAGGCCCCGATGTCATCCGCTCTCAGTCCCGCAACCCCCGCAACTTCCTCCTCGACTATGATGCTCTCTTTGATCTGTTGGCCAACACACCCGAGGCCAATCATGCCGGCCTCATGTTCTTCTCAGACCACGGCACTCCTGTTGGCTGGCGATACAACCATGGCTACGGCTGCCACACGTTCAAGTGGGTCAACAAGGAGGGTAATTTTGTGTACATCAAGTACACCTTCCTCGCCAAGCACGGCCAGAAGCAGTTTACCGATTCCGAGGCTGTGGCTATGTGCGGCCGTGATCCAGATTATTCCAAGCGTGACCTCTGGGACACCATTGAGGCCGGCGAGGAGATTGAGTGGACTGCCTACGTCCAGGTGATGCAGCCCGAGCAGGCCGACCCCGACCTTCTCGGCTTTGACCCCTTTGACGTGACCAAGGTCTGGCCCAGAGACCAGTTCCCGCTCAAGGAGTTTGGCCGCCTCGTCCTCAACAAGAATCCCGAGAACTTCACCCGCGACGTCGAGCAGGCCGCCTTCTCCCCCGGCAGCATGGTTCCCGGCATTGAGGATTCGCCCGACCCGCTTCTCCAGTTCCGCATGTTCTTCTACAGAGACGCCCAATATCACCGCATCGGTGTCAACCTCCACCAGATCCCCGTCAATTGCCCCTTCATGGCCAAGAGCTACGCTTCGCTTAACTTTGACGGCCCCATGAGGTCGGATGCCAACCATGCCGGTAACAAGCAGTATGCGCCCAACAGCTTTGCTCACAAGTTCAGGCCCGACGCGGCCGAGGCGCCGTATGCTGTCAGCGACAACATCATGAGCCGGAAGAGCCATTACTGGCATGAGGGAAAGAAGAATGACTATGCGCAGGCGACACAACTTTGGGCGAGGGTAATGACGCCCCAGCAGCGGGAGAACACGATTCAGAATACGGCCAAGTACTTGGGCCTTGTCAAGTACCCAGAGATTCAGGTATGCTTCGAATCAGTGAGGGCGAAATAGTTTGTAGCTGACACCTGGAACAGAAAAAATATCTCGCCCAGCTGTACAACATCTCGCCCGATTATTCGGAGGGTGTGTTCCAGCTCCTGCCGGCGCCGCAGTTTGACATGAACGAGGTCAAGAGTCTGGCTGAGAATGCGCACACGTGGTACAAGGAGAAGAAGTTCCAGCCTTTGAACGGGGAAAAGCTGACCGGTTTCGCTCCGCCGGGACCAGTGTACAACTACTAGCTTAATTTGTTTGGTGTGTCTGTCTGTGAGTATTGTAAGGAGCTGGGGCCAAATGGGGCTCTTCATCACATTGAATAATCATTCCTGTCGTGTGTCCAGGTGTCTGCTGTGTGTGGCGCGGTAACTTTGTTGCCTTTTATTTCCCAAGCAGATCCTCTATACGCTAATAGTCCTGAAAACGCTAAACTCCTCGCCTGTGGCAGCCAGCACGCCGGGAATCTGTGGGTGCCAGTGGACCTCCTTGGCCAGGTTCTGGTAGTGCACAAACAGAAGCTGGGGAGGCACGTCCGCAACACCACCCGTGTCCTTGCTCTCCTCGTCGTCCAGCTCGACGGCCAAGTCCCAAATGGTGACGGTGTTATCACCAGCAGAGACGGCAACGATACTGTCATCAGTGGGATGCCATTCGACACTGGTAATCTGCTCCTTGTGGTAGTCGAAGCTGGCGATGGGTGTGGGCTTTCCATCCGACTTCCATTGTCTGAGATCCCAGACACCCCACACACCGGCATCGTCACCGGAAGCCAAGAGATGGGTGGTTTGTCTCGACCAGGACATGACGTTTACGTCGACATTGCTGACTTGCATGCTGAGCGCTGGCTTGCGGGCCTTGCTGCGGACATCCCAGACGCGAATGGTGCCATCAGACGAGGCAGAAGCGAAAACGGAGGCTTCCGAGGGCGACCATTGGAGCTCTTCTACCGAGGAGGTGTGGCCGGTGAAGGGGCGGTTGTCGGTCACAAAGCCGCCGCCGTCGGTGCGGGTGGTGACATAGATGAGACCGTCGTTGTCACCAGTCAGGAGCTTTCCCTGTGGGTGAAGGGTCGACCAGTCGACAGCATAACCCTCGGACTTGTGGGCGCGGATGGTGCAGACGGGCTTGTTTTGTTGGGGGGTGATAATGGTACCCGGGGTATCAAAAGAGGCGAGGTGGGGGGTAATGTCGTGAATGTAAACATTGGTGGACTCTGTCATGGTCGCGGTGAGGGTGGTCGGGGTCTGCGAGGCACCAGTGGCAGGGGTCTGGTGAGCTCGTATCCTGTTGGTGGTGCTGTTGAGAGGGATACTCTTGTGCTCGAGGAGAGGGTCGGAATCCTCATCGTCGTCCTCGTCGTCGCTGGAATCCTCGTCGTCACCGCCTTGCATCTTGCTCAGGGCGCTCAGCTTCATCACCATGAGAGAGTTGTCCGAGGCCTTTGTGTTCTCGGCTTGGGTGCCTGCTACTGTGTACATGGTCATGGGGTAGACGCTGCGGTTATCGCCGAGCCCGTCGCGGATAATGTCGAAGGAGAGGCATGGCCATGGTGTGCTCAGGTTGTGAAGCATGCGGTATGTGGTGGGATCGGGAGAGAGGGTCTGGCCAGGCTCGAGTTTTGTTCTGCCGACGATGAATGTGCCCTGGGGGTTGTCGAGCTCCATAGCGCCCTCCTCAGCCTCTCGTTCGGCATCTGGTCTGCCGTCGACACCAGCCTCGATGATCTCGTCCTCGCTCTCAAACTCATCCTCGAACTCGTCCTCGAACTCGCCCATCTCGTTGGTCTTGTCATCGTCGATGTCCATAGCATCGGGGCGGCTGCGGCCCTTGAGGGGGCCGGCGCTATCTTCGTCGGCAGTGCGCTTGGACATTTCGAAGGTTTTTCTTGACTAGGTAGCGATATTCAGTCGAGCAGGGTGTTCAATTACTTTGCGGCAATGCGACAATTAGAGAGAGGGACTGGCTGGCGGGGTTCGTCGTGGTCGCAAAAATATCGAAGGCCGCCCACCAAAAATTTGTGGATTTTCAACTTTTTAGTGGGGCATCTTATCACCCCGCATCAACCCCACCTGAGTCCCGCTAGCAGGGATTGATGCCAAGACCCAACTCAGGGACACCGAAGTAGCGAAGCTCGACGATGTCAACTCTCTCGATTTCCTGTCTGGCGGACATTGTCTATTACTCTTTCTTTTCCCTGTGGGCTGTAAATCGCAGCGATTTGTAGTTATAATGCTGACTATTCACAGAATCTCGATATTCAGCGCTGTCTCATTCTCAGGCTGGAACAAGTCTTATCGGCCACCCACATTCACTCTCATGACCTCTGCCTCAAATGTTCTGCTCACATGAAGTCATGTTTTGTAAATCAATACAAGACACAGGCTCGTAACTGTCTTCTTCACTTTCACAAGCTCCACAAGCTTTACGATCGAAGCATCCCTCTCTTCGATGCCGGGTGATGGGCTCGGAGTTGTGCCTCCGTGGGCAAAAGCGGGTCACTGTCCGCCATGGCATTCGACCCCAAGCCCATTTATCCGCACATCAACACGTCTCCATTTCTCCATTCTCTGAGCCTCAGGATGTTTTGTTCATGAGATGAAGAAAAAAATGGGCTTCATCAGCCCAGCCATGTCTCCCTCTCTGGTCTCCCGGCCTCGGGGCGTTCTGTTTCTTGTCTGCCTCATATCCTTGGTCACCATCTGGTCTTGCCGCCTCCCCAAAATATGCTTGTACGAAAGCACTTACAGGCTCTCACTCTCACCTTACCAGCAGCCCCAACCAAACGCGGTCGACCTGTCTCTCCCCGACTCACCCTTCGTTCGCTGGCCTCTCGAGCGTGTCTGCCGGGAGCAGACCATCTGGAGGCCCGGCCTGGTGTTTATATGCGAC
Source organism: Podospora bellae-mahoneyi (assembly GCF_035222275.1). Classification (NCBI taxonomy): domain Eukaryota; kingdom Fungi; phylum Ascomycota; class Sordariomycetes; order Sordariales; family Podosporaceae; genus Podospora; species Podospora bellae-mahoneyi. Next base: position 3,634,107 of record NC_085886.1, on the reverse strand, counting down.
AACAATTCGGGAGGAATTGGTAACATCCGGAATTACATCCTCACCTGCATCCGCTATGGTATCGAAGCCGGCGCCACCGGCATCGTCCTGCCCCGCATCCGCACTCGCAGCGAGAAGAATCTAGCAGAATTGATGCTGGACTACCAGCCGTTCACCTACTTCTTTGACGAGGACCACTTCCGAACCAATCTGGAAAGGGCTTGCCCTCGGATCACGGTCTACGATAATTATGAGAGCATTCCCAACGTACAACTCCCCGTGAAAGCCGAAAAGGTCAGGCCACATGATCTGGGGAAGAGGGGAGGCTGTGATAAGCGGGACCTCAACAAGCACGTCGGGGTATTCAACAAGGCATTTGCCGGTTACCTGGACAGGACGGAGAAAGAGTTTGGATGGCCTGAGTTGAACGAGATGAACCCCCGGCCGGTTAGGTTCCCTTGGGGAGTGCAGTTTGAGTGGCCTACTTGGAAGGATGGGCCAGAATTCACTGCCAGTTTTGGAGGGCTGTTGAGGTTCAGGGAGGATATTCTGGCTTTGGGGTTCAGAGCAAAGGGGTACATGGGAGAGTTCGCAAAGAGATATGGGGGAAGCGGACGGTATGTGGGGTTACATTTGAGAACTGAGAGCGATGCGCTGAGTCGGTGGCCGGATTTTGGGAACCAGACAAGGGCGTATCTGACGGCATCTGAGGCAACGGGGATCAAAGCTGCTTATTTGGCGACAGGAAATAAGACAGATGCAGCGAGGCTGGTTGAAGAGGCTGAAAGGAGGTTGGGCATGGGTGTCATCACCAAACATGACCTGCTTGCCAAGTACTCGAGGGAGGACCTGCTGATGTTGGAGGCTCTGACCTGGGACCAACAAGCCCTGATCGACTTTGTTGTGTTGGTCGAGAGTGACTATTTCTTTGGCATCAGCCCAAGTTCGTTCAGCATGAACGTGGCTCTGAAGCGTCACCTCAAGACTGAGGGCCTACACACAAGACCGTGGAAGATTGGTGGAGATGGAGACGGAAGAAGCTGGCTGACTGGGCGGTTTGAACAGTATTGGGATGATTGGTTGTACATGTATGAGTCCATGTGGCCATAACGTCTCGATTGTTTTCTAATCTCGATTCCTCTATCACTATGCAACCATCAACCCATTGAAACATCACTTTTCGAACTCTTCTCCATGTCAAACATCGGCCTGGGCGCCATTGTACGAGTGGATCTATCACCCCCAGCTGTTAGCTCACTTGTCATATGAAGGGAAAAGCCAAACTTACAGTATGATCGAAACATCCCGCAGGTGTATCCCACAGGAACGCCCCAGTGTTGATGAAGACCTCCTTGCTATCACCACAGACCAACCAAGCAGCACTGTTGGGCCTGTTGATGTCACTGACGGTCCAGGTGAGGGTGTCGCCCTGCCAGCCAAAGGTACCATAGGTGTTTGGTGTGGTGTCAAACCATGTCCTGAGTCTTCTTTGGGTTTTGTCGGTGGGGTTCTCGACGTTGAGGTAGAGGTTGGGGGAGTTTCCAAAGTTATTCTGGATTAGCTGGCCGGAGGTGAGCTGGAACTGGGCGGCCGTCTTGGAGTTGGCGAGGACCGCTGCTCTGGGGACGGGGGTGGATGTCGGCTGGGGCTGGAGATAAGAGCGGTAGTTGGGCGTGGCGACCGCGCGGATCCAGTACCACCCTGATTGCAGCGTAGTTGGAGTGGGGACAACCGGGCCGGAGCCTGAGCCGGCTTGGGTAGAGGTGGTGATGGATGGGGGTGTAGTGACAGTGGTGAGAGTGGTGATTACACGAGAGGAGGTAATAAGCTGGGAAGATGATGGGACAGGTGTGGGAGACGGTGCCGGTGTCGAGGTTGGTGCCGGGGCGGAGGTGGCTGCTGGAACGCACTGGGCATAATATGGGCTGGGAAGCGTCAGTAATCATCGACCGCAATGTGGGAATAGGAGTCTTGAGGAGGCTTTACTTGTATGTGGTGCACTGCCAGCCAGCACTGCAGCTCTCGTCTGGTCGCCCGGTACCACCACACTGCTCATATGGCCCGCGTTGGGCCGCCGCACCGGCCGTCAGTAGGAGAACAGCAGAGAAAACACGCATCTTGAGAGCCAAGTTGAGATTGAACAATGCCAAGGTGACAAGAAGAGTCAAGCTTTCCACCAAGCTTCAACGGTGGAAAAGTGAGACTTTATGACATTTTCATGATACCCACCCGCACAGGGACCTTGGCGTAGCCGGCCCGGTTCAGTCGTCCGACTTGCCTTTTCAGAATGGACGGAATGGAGCTGGGGCAGGTATTCCCGGGAATTTGGGAACGAAGACCCGGTTTGGGAGGAAGTGTTGCATCGAAATGATCGGATAAATTGCGATGGAGATGTAAACAGCGGGATAACCCGCTTCCCTCATGCTTTCAATCACTAGCTGACGGAACCTGCCTTCCGAACTGCCTACCTACTCGTTGGAAAGTATCTCAAGCCACCTGAATGTGGGTGCGAGTGGGAAAGGATTATACTCGGAAAAGACTGACTTTGATGCACAGAAGAAATATCTGAAATCGACATACAAAGAGGGTTGGTTCAAAGAAAGATCTGTCCTCCACTTGCGACAAACCCTGCGTCAAAGGACATCCTGATCTTGTAAACGAGTGTAGGTCCTTGTCCTTGTCCTTGCACATAGCTGTCCCTTACTTAGGTATGAAAACCATCAGTTCTGGCCATTTGCAGCCTTCTTCGCTTTTCCCTGGGCCAACTCCTGAAGTTCCGTCTCCAACTCAGCCAACTGCTCCAGAAGAGACTTCTTCTTCTTGTCATCAACATCTCCACTGGCAAACGCTACACGTATGTGGTATTGTGCCACATGAATGTTCGCCACATCAACGGCATACTGCGCTAGAGCAACGGCATTCGCAGTTCTCGGATCTTTGCCTTCCGGGTCGCTTCTCTTGCGACCATCGAGCGTTCGTTGCGCATCGGTGAGAGCTTTATCTAGTCTGGCTTTTTCGAGCTTCCAGGCCTGTGGTGCTATATAGAAATGTTAGTGTCTATTGAAGTGCCCCGTCACACTCACTCAAAGACAAAATAACCTACAGCGCCCATCGACAAAAGTAGCGCCTCCAGTACCGGACATCTTATCGTTTGGTGTTATGCGTGTAACTGGCGTGGGTAGAAGGAGGTAGTCCGTCTATATAATCCTGAGATAGACAAACCCTTCTGTCTTTCTGAAGCTGAGATGGACAAATGCTTCTGTCGACCTGTGTGTAGCTGGGATCAAACAGCGTGGAAACTTATATCTGCCTACCTTGAGCTGAGATAGACACACAACAAGGCTCGGACCATAAGAATGGGTACTTTCACATGTACTCTTTCGAGCGTGGTGTACAGACGGAAACCAGAATTTTCAGGTCAAAGAGGCTGTTGTGCCGCAGAGCCTGGTGATGTTGTCTGCTGTGTCGTGATCATCACCGGCTTGTTCGGGGCTCTTCACCGTGAGAAGGCCAGTTACAATAGGTAAAGAGAAGAGGGGCTCGCCCTCACCGGTGCGCATCACCTCATCAAGTACTTCCACGGTTTGGAGTTGGATGGTGGTCTGTGGATGGCCCCCGACGCGGGAGAGCTGAAGATGGTGTTCAGGGCCTGTTCATTTTTGGTGAGGCGTCAGGCCTTCCCAAACAATACTGTCCAATTTCGGCCATCTACTGCGTCAAGAAAGTATTGCCTGCCCTTTTATTGCCAAGGGATTGGCCCTTGGTGGTAACCCCCTGGTCGAAATGAGGCACACCTGGACTTGAGGGGGGCAATCAGCTGTGACGCCTCAACCTGTTAGTTGTCAGCTTCGACCCGTGAGGCTCTGTTTTTCATTGCTTGACCTTTCGCAACACCGGATAGAACAACAAAAGTTATCTTTGTGTATTCTTTCGTAAACTGTGTGTTCACAAAACAAATTGTAAACAATACCCCTGAATCTATGGATGCATAGAGTTATGCATGCACAACATACAGCAATTCTGAGTTGTGATTGTACAATGCATGGAGCCTGCCTTCAATCCCATGGTAGGTGACTACCGAGCCTCATGGTACGTCTTCTGATTGTTGGGACTCTCCAATCTGGGGCCTGTTCTACACCAGCGCTCAGATGTTAGGTTCCAATGTTACTCATGGTGTGTCGCACACAACCAGGAACTTGATTTGACAGGTGTGTGCACTGCCACGCACCCTTAGCAGAGTTTGCTGCGGGAATTATCTTGTGGTGTGTGGCATCCATTACTATCCGGTAGTCATTGCCGAGAGCCGTGTGCCTCAGTCAGATCATGATTCTGCTCTCACACTTCGTAATCAGACAAGTAGCATTCGAGGATCCTGGTGGCACCACATTTATGGTTCTCCTCAGTTTACGTGACCTGGTGAGGGCTAGTAGCTAATTAGACCATGCAGGAAACGTAGGTACCTAGCTAGTTACATGATGTTCACACGAGTCCGCTGGGTATTCCGTCACGTTGTAAACAAAGAGATGAGGCCTTGCCAAAGAGTCAACAGGCCCCTCAAGATACGCAATATACCTCTAAAAGATAGGAAATAGGCCTCCCAAGATAGTCAGAGGGCCCTAAAAAGATCGTCGAAGGCATATCGATTATCTTTGAAACGCTTAAATTCTTTGTGCAATCTCTATTACTTTGTCGACCACTCCTGCCTACCAGGGCTAACCACCATTGCGCCACATCACCAACGACAACCAGCTTGTCATTATATGTGAGTCTCTTTAGAATCAACACGTCAGACTCCGCCTCATGTGAACCAAAAGGGTTCCAAATCTCAGGAGATAGCGACTGTCGTTTCAACCAGAGTGTGCTCATGAGACGTATCATCTTCTCGGCCAGGGCCATATCACTCATGGCGGCAGATTATAGCTGCTGAACACGACCTGATATATGGCGGCAAATAGGAAGCTTGAAGGTCAACTGCCTGCATCAGTCAACCCTCAGCCTATAAGACTTCGTGGAACTGCTGCAATGCGAGGATGCAATGCACAACACATCCGCCATTTGATTTGACGTGTTAGGAAATACAGTAGATTAAGTGCAGTTTTGATCACATCATCAGTGGGAATTCCTGCTACACAGGCTGTCAACCAGATCCATTTAACCATGAGACTGCCACTCCAATCCCCAGTCTCTGGACTGGCTTCCCATCACCCGTTGCAAAGGCTGCGCTTCGAGCTTTCCAAATATTATTTGCTGCACAGCCATCATCATCACCCAGATACGTACGCTTAGGCTTCAAAATGGCACGCTCAGACTTTGCAGGCTCAACTCTAGGCTCAGAGCCCTCAAGCCCAACCAGTCCCATCGGGAGTGACAGGTCGCGTGGAAGCAGCGCTCCGACAACTGTAACAGCGGCGTCAGTGGATCCCTTGATCAACCCGGCACAAGCCATAGACGGAGCGGAACACCAACCGACTCCATCACTCGCATCGATTGCCATTGAGGAACCAATCCCCGCTGAAGGCTGGCTTGATCTCGCAAGATTGATGACGAAGACACCAGATTTTGCGGCCTTTTCGCGGTTCCATGACCTTCACATCAAAAACCTTTTGTATTATCAAGTCGAATTATCAGTGTTGAGGGAACAATTGAAGGATCTGGAAGAGCTGGACAGGGATTCGAATGGTCTCGACCTTCATGGCGAGTCTGAGTTTCACAAAGAACCCGAGAAGATTTTCTGGGGACCGGGCACCAACAGTAAACAGTTTTTGAAGATTCGAGAATTGAGGGAATGTTTGAAGGGCTACGGTATGTTCAATCTTGTTGTATTCTCCTCAGTTCGTCAAATATTTCGGGTCGTGGGCTCACATGGTCATAGACGAAGCGCTCTTGCAGTACTCCCAAATATCAACGCTCCCTGAACCCAGTACGCACAACATGCGACAACTAGTGAAGTGGCTCCAGGACGAAGATCATGGGAACATGACTGTTCAAGGAGTTGGCAGCGAGATATGGGGGGATCAGCAAAAGAAGCCAGAGCCTCCCCCACTTCGCCAACAGTTCATAAATCTCATCAGCTTCTGGAACAAGACGGAACCGCCAACCAGAGCAGACCTTGTGGTACCTCGTTGGCGAAAGGATGTCGACGGCCTGACACGGTGGCTCGCGGAGGAACTCATTCCCTTCAGAGAAGCTGTAAAGAACCCCCACAAGAGAGAAGCGGATGATTCGGAGTCTACGGCCGGTCAGGAAGGAAGCGAAAAGACATCTACCAACCATGTGGAGGATGCAGATAAAGAAGCGCAGAAAAGGAGGTCAAGAACCGTGAGTCAACATTCAGATTGGTGGTCATCCAGCCAGCCTACCAGGTTACTAACATCGGAAAGGACAACGTTCGAGCATACTCGGGCGACACGCTACTCAAGCTGACTTATCGCGGAGCAACTTTGGTGGCCTGCATGGTTCCAATTGTTGCCATTCTTTGCCTCTCTATCGTCCCCAACTTGTACCATAAACTGACCATGATCACATGCTTCACAGTTCTCTTCGCCGTAGCAGTCATGTGCATGACCGAAGGGACAAGAGTTCAAGTGTTTACGGCCACCTCCGCGTAAGCTTCCCTGTCTCTCTTAACACTCTTCGTTGCACTCCAGTGATGACCCCTATTTCAACCTGAACCCTGAGCCCCTGAATCCCTGAACCAAAGAGGTAGTGCACCAGAATCATGCATGGCCACGAACCCCCTCGTAGGAGCCACAGAGGAAGAGGCTGACACGACATCAACAGATTCCTCGCCGTACTGGTGGTTTTTGTCCCGGTTCAAAGTTCCTGAAATTCTAGACCGCGCTATGTCGTCAGTGATGCTTGGTACCTACCTAGATGATAGGCTTTAAACATAATCAACAGGTCTTGAAGGATAGTCAGCAGGCCTTGAAAGATAGTTCATTTAGCTTAAAATATAGTTAATAGGCCTTAAAAATAAGTAGTAGGCCTTGAAAGATCGTTAATAGGCCTTCAAAGATAGTTAATACGCTTTAAAAGAAATTCAATAGGCCTAAAAAGATAGTAAATAGGCCTTGAGATAATTAAAAGGCCTTAAAGGATACTCGATAGGCCTTAAAAGATAATGAAAAAAGTGTTGAGTGTAAGTTGTAGGCCTGTTAAAATGATACAATTTTCAACTAGACGTTGAGCAGGGCGTTGAGCAGGGCGTTAACTGGGCGTTGAACTGGGCGTGGGGGTGAGGAGAGGGTGAAAGGGACGGGGAAGAGTGGAAGGGAAAGGTGAGGGTGCAAGGGAGAGGGGGGGGTGGACGGAGAAGGCATGATGTAGTGAGATAAGACGTAGTGAATAGAATGATAGAGACCACAACGTAGAAGAAAGTGCGTAAAGCATAATAAAAACACCTCATATAATCATTTCAAGGCTTTTCCACCATCTCCGAAAACATATGGACTATCTTTAAAGGCCTATTAAGATACAAGGTAGGTAGTCAAGCCCTACTCACTACCTCTGGAGGTATGCTAGCTATCTTCAAGGCCCTACTGCTAGCGACAGTCTCTATCATTTGGTCCACAACGGACGTGGTAAGGTGGTACTATCGCTCGTGATGAAATTAATCCTTAAGTGGAGCAGTGGTAGGATCCCAAGACACATGCTCGTACACACCAGTGTCTAACGACTTCATATCCTCCTCAGTAAGCTCAAAGTCGTAGACCTGAGCGTTGGCCACGATTCTTTCAGACTTCACGCTCTTGGGCAGTGGAACCAGGCCTTTCTGCAAGCTCCAACGAATCAGGATCTGAGCTTCGCTCTTTCCATGCTTCTCGGCAAGCTTCTTGACAATGGGCTCACCCCATCGGTTGCCCTGGACCAAGGGGCAGTAGGCCTCGACAGCAATGTTTCTTTTCTTGCACCACTCGACAATGTCGTCTCTGGGGCACCAGGGGTGAATCTCCCACTGGCCAACGCTGATGACGCCGCCCTTGCCCTTGCCGCCGCGCTCCTCCTCCAACTCGGCAATGTGCCTTTCCAGCTCGTCGAGATGGGCAACGCCGTAGTTGCTTACACCGACGCTTCTGACCTTGCCGGCCTCAACAGCCTCCACCAGAGCCTTCCACGATTCTTTGCGTTTAGCCGAGCCGCCGTAGGGGGCGTGGATGAGCACGAGATCGAGATACCCGAGCCCCGTCTCGTTGAGCATGCGGTCAATCTGGGACTGAACACTCTCATAGCCCAGTGTGTAAGGCATGATCTTGGTGGTGAAGAAGATCTTCTGGCGGGAAAAGGAACGAATGGCCTGGCCGCAAGCTCCTTCATTGCGGTACAATGCCGCAGAGTCGATCTGGGGGTGGTCAGTAACTGCACATATGCCACAGGGGGGACTCGCACATGGGCGTAGCCGGCCTTTACAGCTTCGGACACGCATCTTGCTGTATCTGAAGGGGGGCTATAGTGAGCGTCAGCATGTCACACTCAACACTGAGAGAATAGCATGTTTTGAAGCGTACGTCTGGTAGACACCGAAGCCCAGTTGAGGGATCTCGTAGCCACTGTTGAGCTTGAGCTTGGTGTCGATGGTGAGCGTCATTATGAGAGCAGTCGGATGGTGTTGTGAATTGAACAGTCTCTGGTTTTGACATCAAACGTGAGCGATTTTTTATCAGATGATCTGATAACAAGCAATCGATCGGGGTGGGCATCGGCGAAGGCATCGGCGAAGGGCCACCCCACCTTGCAGAGCATGTTGCGGGTCATTTGTGCACGTCACCATCGAAGCCGCCAGCCGTGGTGACGTTTTCGGGGCTTGGCGTTACTTTTTGAGTCCCGAGGATGCGTCGCCGTGGTTTAGTACATACCTACCTAAACACGGTGAATTTGGATGAGAATGTCGATAGAAAATAATGACAATCATCGACTTCATCCAGGTCACTGGACTGTGCCAAGCCAGCGCCGAGTGCTCTTGCTGGCGTCTCCCTGCCCCTCCACGGCGTCCAAACAAATTGCGGGGCTCTCGGTCGCTGCAAGGCAAAATGAACGTCACCGTAGTCTCCGACACAAGAACCTCACGTGCCTTCGCGTCTCCATCTCACGATATTACGACTGTTGGTTCACGAGTCGGACAACACGAGAATCAACACGCTTTCAATGGATTATTGGACGGACTAACACGGAAGTAGTCTGGGCTGCGGCGCTGCTCAGGGGTATTATCGGGGCTCTTGTGTCACGTGCTGCTTTCTCAGCTCAGCCCAGCCAGGCCACTGAGACATGCTGATTCAATCGCGATGACCTTCTGGGGAAAGACACACCGGAAGCCCGCAGCGTTGCGCAAACCACTCTGTACCCGTTCAACATGGTCAATATCTCCGGGGCCAGGCCTCACGCGTTGAGGATCACCATCGCCCTCTTCTGCATTCTCTCCGTGTTTCTGTTCTTCGACCCCATCGGCTTCGCATCCACCATGAACCACAACCTCGCACCCCCAGGCTCGACCACAACGGTGACACACATTGTCCTGTTCAAGTTTAAGCCCGATCTTCATGATGGAGCTGTAGATGTGGTGAGTCCCGTCGTTTACCGGCCAATAAACACCCTTCTCACATGATATCAGGCCTGTGCCAAGATCTTGTCTCTCAAGGAAAACTGCCTTCGGCCCAATTCGCAACACGCGTATATCAAGAGTATTACAGGAGGTCGAGATAACTCCCCAGAAAACCTCCAGGTACGTCCCACTCTTGCCTCCTCGTCATGTCTCATGGGCTGACCTCTCGGACAAGAATGGCATGACACATGCTTTCGTTGTGCAATTCGAAAACACGGATGATAGAAATTACTACGTGGAACAGGACCCCGCCCATCTGGCTTTCAAGAAGGAGATTGAACCTCTGGTCGAAAAGATTACCGTGCTCGACTATGTCAGCGGTGTGTTTTAGTGGGTTTGGCCAGCTAGCTGAGTTATAAAGTAACGTCGGGTACCTATCTCTAGAGACTTCACAGTTTCCCATGATATTGCATCGCCGTTTCTTGAATGACATCAACGCACAGCCACGCCGAGCTGCGGCGCACGGAGCCGGCTCGGTCCCGATCCCGGCAGAACTTCGACTTCACTTTCCCGGAAATAAGGCCACTGCTTCTGTTGATGTCGTTTCAGTGGTCAATGCCTGATGGCGTAGCCATCGCCATTTCTGTGCAAATCACGACTCCAACACCCCGCACCCATGATACACAGCAGACAGCCACACGTTGTGAACAAAATAATTGGCCATGCAAAGGTAAGTCAACGCACATTATATTCTGAACTATGCGTTCAAGAAAGTCGATAGGCCTCATAACCGTTTCGTAGGCTTATGAACTATCTTTCAACGCATATCAAACTATCTTTTAGTGGCTATTGACTATCCTTTTAGGCCTATTGACTATCTTTTAAGGCGTATTGACTATCTTTCGACGCGTCATTTGGTTTTTTGTGCAGTGAAAGATATTTTGTCCACGACATACCATCAAGATCGAGAGATTGGTTCGTCATATGCGTGTCGTTGACGTGCTGACACTTACCGGCATACATGATTGCCGCGTAGGTGTGCAAATAGGATCAGGCCAGAAGCAATCGAGGAGATATAAAAAGGGTGTTGATAAACCATGAACGAAGACGTTCAAATTCAGCCAACTCAACATTCACAACATGGCGACCATCACGCAGACTCAAACCACCGCCGCCACCGAGAGTGCCCCTCTCAAGTTGACCCTGGCCTACCAGGAGGAGATTCATGAGGAGGTACTTGCTGTCATTCCCTACCTCCATGGCGTCCATGAAGCTAACAGCCTTCCCTAGTACAAATACTCGGCATACCTCCCTGTCTATGACACCGAGACCACTTTTCCCCCTCTCAAACCCTTCGAGTTCAACGACAGAGGTCTCGTCGCCAACAAGGAAAAGCCCAATCTCTTGTCCAAAGAGAATGCCCCCGCTCTCAAAGTGATCAATTTGACCCCTGGTATTGGAACCGAAATCCGGGGTCTTCAGCTGAGTCAGCTCAACGACATCCAAAAGGACGAGTTGGCTCTCCTCATCGCCGAGAGAGGCGTCGTCGTTTTCCGCGATCAGGACTTCAAAGACATTGGCATCGAGAAGCAAAAAGAGTTTGGCCGGTACTTTGGGCCTCTTCACATTCATGTGCGCCTCCCCCCCTCCACCCCCTTTACCCTTCCCTGGCCTGTCTAGATGATTCTAACCCCTTTCCTCTCAGCCCGTCGGTGCCCATGTCAAAGAATCGCAAGAATTGCATAACATATATTTGGGTAGCGACAACGAATACAGGAACCGCCGCCGAGGCAACCGTCTGACCACGACCGGCTATCACTCGGACGTTTCCTACGAGCGCCAACCCCCCGGGATCACCATCCTGACTTTGCTCTCGGTGCCCCCTACAGGAGGCGACACGGCATGGGAGTCCCAAACTGCCGCCTATGCCCGTCTTTCCCCTCCCATTCAGGCGCTTCTTGAAAACCTCCGCGCTGAGCACTCCGGCTTTCCCCCAGCAGAAGGCGCCCGCCGTGACGGCCTGTTTGTGCGCCGCGAACCAGTGAAAACCGAGCACCCGATCGTTCGGGTTCACCCTGCCACAGGCCAAAAGGCACTTTTTGTCAACCCGGGTTTTACCAAGAGGATTGTGGGGCTGAAGGATGAGGAGAGCGAGGCGCTGTTGAAGCTTCTTTTCCACCACATCACGTTTGGCCAGGACTTTCAAGTGAGGGTCAAGTGGGAGGAGGGTACGGTCGCACTCTGGGATAATAGGGTGACAAGTCACACTGCTATCAGCGATTACAATGTCCACGTGCCCCAGGAAGGGTTGAGGCATGGGTTCAGGATCACGACGCTGGCAGAAAGGCCGAGGGGGGTCAATGGACTGGAGAGCAGATGGGATGAGTAATTGCTCTTCTTTCTTTCTTTGAGCCGGTGACAGGGGAAAGCCCCTGTGAGAATGATGTGTGCAAAACTTCAAGTAACCTTAACCCCTAACCCAATTCACAACCCTAACCCATCAAAACATGCCATCAATGATCATTGCGTTCACAAGCTGACAATGTCTGTTCGCGTTCGTTTCACTCATTTCTGAATTCTGGTTAAGACCATAAGGCCACACGTGTGAGCCTCCGCAGTTAATCTTTGCGTCTTGCCCATCCCAGCTCTTCAGAAGGGGGGTGGCTGTCGGCCAGTTGTTTTGAGAGCAGCGCTGGTTGAACCCGTTGGTGGTACCCACACCTAGCGTGTGAGAGATCTCGTGTAGCGCAACTCGTTCATTCATATAGGACCTGTTTGAGCCGAAGCGGATGTTGCCGTTGAAGTTGCCGTCAGCGGTTTGGACAGAGGGGACGTATTGGACTGTCACTACTTTGTTTGCCCGTGGAGCGAGCCTGTTGTACCTGGCAACGGCGAGACGCATGGCATTCTCGATACGGGCGTAGGCGTCGTTCTGGTCAGAGGTCGGGTTGCTCGCCTTCTGGAGGCTCCAGCTGATGGCTGCAGTGGCGAATGATGTGTAGACCCAGAGGAGGGTAAAGAGCTGGAGAAGGACACGCATGTTGGGCAGTGTGATCCCGGAGACGATGACGGTCAGCACAGGGATTGGGAGTTGGATGTTGATACCGAGAAAAGAGGTATATGGACCTGACGGAGAGGTGAACGGAGAGATTTATACTGTTCACCAGAAATCACGCGGCAGACTGCCGAGCCGGGGTGGTTGCTCTACGGGTATATTTACCGGCGATATTAAACAAGCCTCTTGTAAACACGACCTGATCATTCGTGGGATTTATGTCAATGCCCACTGACTTTCGGAGCCCTCGCCCCCGAACGTTCCTATGCCGCTTGCTGTTGCTTTCGGTGCTCATCCGCGCCGAAAGACCAGTGGAAAGTTGCAATAAGAATGAAACGACGTGGGCATTGTGAAGAAATAAAAACTGGGTAACGGTAGTATTCATCAGCGGCAGTGGATCATGCACCCCGGATTTCGGAACTGGCCGCCTGAATGAGAGCGAGCTTCCGCATTGGGGAAGCTGCCGAGTGTGACGGCACTATCCTCTTGGGCGCGGATGGTGACATCTGGGATCGGCATACGAGAGAGTGAATTTGAAGAAATATCTGCGCTTTATTTGCCCCAGAGCCCAATATAAAAGGCTACCTTGATCTTGTGAACAAGTGTAGGCCATTGTGCTGCCTAGGTACCTAGGCACTCAACTGGGAGCTCAACTGGGGGTGGGCCAACTGAGTGCTCAGTTTGGTGAATAACAGGGTGTGCGAGAACTTCAGTTCGTTGAAGGCATGGCTGAACGCAGTGTTGGTGGCCTTTGATTGCTGCAGGTTGTTCCAGGAGCAGCCTTTCCCATGTTGCCGTTGACTGAACTTCACATCTATAGCCCTAGCCCCGATGATAGGATGCACAGGGAGTAAAGGGGGGGTGCGCAATAGAATTTGTGAGGCCGTATTTGAACCCAGAGTAGGTTCGAGACCTACTGGCGCCAACCTGTGGGGATCTGGGGATCAAGTGCAGCGGTCACAAAGTTGATGATGCACAGGGAGCAAGTGCCTTTGGTTAACACACCTTCATGCATAGTCAACACTTGGTGCTGTATAGGTAAGTATAGTGCCTGGAGCTCTCTATAGTCGATTCCTTTTTACAGTGTGTAGCGAAAAGCAGGATGACGATGCCCTAGCCGATGCACACTGCCTTCCACCAATCGAACGTCTCTTTCTCCGCTATCACGCTTTCTGTTCTCCCAACTGAGATATGCCACCTGAAGGCCCGTCAGGAAGAGTGTGATGACCAAGGCACCAAGACTGATGGAATGGCCCAGGGCGTATTTTGGCCTGTTCAGAGAGGTAAAATGTCAGCTTTTGGACCATTGCAGTAGAAAGTGCTACCGCGGGTGACATACGCATCTCGTTGCAAGTAGATAAACGTTCCAATGAATGCCGAGCAATTGGCGATGGATATCACAATGCCCACTCCCACTGCCCTGACGTAGTGAGGAGCCAGGTTGTTGGCAACCCACCCCTGCAAACCAAGTTAGCATCATCCGAAGATCTGGCCAAATGCCAACACCTACCATCAGCATAGGTGAAGCTTGAAACACTCCCATAGCAATCAGAAATGTGCCGGCATACTTGACTGCATTCTGCTCAGATACAAGGAGCATCACATAACCCGCTATCCCAACCACAGTGCCGGCAGCAATGAAGCCGCCTCGATTTTTGACCTTGTCAGAGAAGTGAGCAGTGAGAATGACCACGACGAAGCCGGCCATATTGGGTGGCACAGTAAAGAGCTGCGCTGTGGTTGACGTGTAGCCCATGCCGGCGACGATTGACGGCAAGAACAACGAGAAACTCTGTTCTTGTCAGTAAACGTTTAGGTAACCTGTCACTTGATGACATACGTAGAGAGGCACCAGCAAAAAGAACCAAACACCAGCACAGAACCACATCTGCGGTGACTTGATGGCCATCCACACCCAAAACCAGTCAAACTTCTCCTCATCGACTGTCTCCAGAGCCGTAGAGCCGCTCGCATCGATCTTCATCCTCTTCAGTGCCCAGTCCCGTTGTTCTTCTGTCAAAAACTGTGACGCGGCTGGCGTATCAGGCATGAAGAAGAAGCAAACGATCCCAAACACCACCGTCGCCGCCCCCTCCACTGTTCACATCGTCAGTATCATTCCCACATAGGTACACAAAATCATCAGACATTTTCAACCCACCAAAGAAGATCCACGGCCACCTCTTATACACCCCCACCTCAATATTCCCCAACGCCCCCGCCAGCAACCCCCCAAAAGCACCACTCAACGGCGCCGCACAGTAAAACAGCCCACTCCGATACAGCATCTCATGCCTCTTGTAAAACATGGCCAGGTAAATGATCACCCCTCCCAAAATCCCACCCTCAAACAACCCCAGCAACAGCCGGCAGACGATCAGCCCGGCATAGGACTTGACAAACCCTATGGACAAGCACACCACGCCCCAGGCTGTGATGAGGGAAGGGAGATAGACGCCCGCGCGGAACTTTTTGAGGAGGAGGTTGGAGGGGACGTCGACGAGAATGTAGGGGATGTAAAAGACCAGGAGGGCGAGGTTGAACTGGGTGCCGACGCCGGCGATGCCGAGGTCTTCGGGGAGGCCGGCGAGGCGGGCGTTGCCTATGTTGGAGCGGTCGATGAAGGAGAAGAGCCTGGGGTTGTGAGAATGTGGAAATGTGAGAATGTGAATATGAGTCCACTGACCAGATACCAAACAACCAAGGGAGAATGTGAAGGTCAAACTTCCGGTTGAGGATCTTGTCTAACCGTGCGTTTTCCTCATGAGGAAGTGTACCAAGGGCCTTCTCGGTATGGATTGCGTCTTCTGCGGGCAGAGCCGAGTCTACCTCTGCTGCCATGATGGAGGCTATGAAAAGACTCTTATTAGTTGCGCAAGTGCGGGAAGCAGCCGGGATTCATTTATTACTGTCTGGTAGCGACGCGGGAGACCTGCTACTTGGGTGTCATAGTCAACGCGACCGCAACGTGCGATGCAGGCAGTTAAGATATAAGAGTTGCAACGGATATAAATGAACCGCCGGTGAGGGGCAGCCCCTTGCTCGTTGTTGTGCTCATGATCACAAACTATCTCCTTTGGTGAAAATAGCTTGGTCAGCGTCGTATCGTTCCAGGGAATAACCACCACCAGTGGACAACACGTACAAGCACATGCATGACTTCCATAACTACCTAAGATAACGGGGATATGACTAGTGTTCGCAAAAGTTGAACTCCACCCCCGTCCAGGATGACTCTGCCTCTTCGTGAAACGTGCTCCGCTCTTCCATCAACTTCAACCTGTGCTCCTTTGCCTCCTCTCTCGTCATCAGAGCTTGTGGCATAACTCGCTGCTTGCGCACCATGTCCATAAGTTCAGGCGGCAACCGATTTTTCATCTTGTCAAGCACCTCCTTTGGCGGGGAGATTGTGTCGGCGAGCCCCTGCTCGAGCAAGAGTTGAAACACCTCGGAAGGGAGCTCGCCCTTTGGCACCTGCTCCTTGCCCCCAAAGACGGCTTCTGCCCACCAGTCCAGCTGTTGCGGTGGTACGTTGGCAGTGGAGATGATTCGTTGGTGTGGATCAACGAGCCAAAGAGCAATGAAGCGTCGATGTCCCGGCTTGGTCCGGTCCTGGAGACTGAAGGGAGAGACGCGATGCTGGCTGTTTCGTAGATCGTAGGTTAGACGAATGTGTCAAAACAGGTTATTACCTCGGATTGAATCCACTCACAAAACATTTGGGAAGGCAAGAAGGCGTCCCTGACGCGTTTCAACGTTGCCGAGCTTCTGCAGAGCTTCTCCGTAACTAAACCGACAACCAAACATGACCTCATTGGGCCGATAGCTATCCTGCCCGATAGTACGTTCCAAATCCGGGTGCTCATCTGCTTTCATGCGAAACTCAAGGGAGCTCGTGGTGATGTTCTCTGAATCAAGGTAGTATAGAGCTGTGGCAACAATGTGCTCGCTCATCATGCCCTCAATCTAGCCCCAGGCTTGGTGTCAGTACCTATCCAGAAGGGAGTAAAGATAGGGGTTCACTTACGTGCCAACCTCCAACCGGGAAGTCCGGCTTTTCCGGGGTAAGCTCAATCGTAGCCATCTTCACAATGACCTGAAGACCGGTTTCCTTAAACTTCTCACTGAGTTTGTGCTCGGTGGTGTATGTGACTGGCTGAAAGCCCAGGGGTTCTGGAAGGATAACATCCCGAATTTTTTCCCACTTATAATTGAGCAAAAGTCTCTCTTTCTGCTCTTCCAGAGTAAGACCCTCGTACTGCTCTGGGTTGGAGGTCCATTTATCTGGCCCTGTCCAACTCTCCACCTCATATAGCTCGTGATCATCCAATGGAACAGGCCTGCCATTCTTTTCTTCCCACTCCGTGATAAGTCCGGGCCGCAAATCGTCCGGCTGAGCCTCATAAGCGTCGTCGTCATATGCGCTGCTGAATACTGGAGCGGGCCCAAACCGCTGTTGCACTGGGACGACTTTCTTTCCGTAATTCCCATAGCTGGAGGACCTCCTTTCGATGTAGGGTTCACCGATGGTGGCCTTTCCGCTCAAGACCCGTTCCCATGCCGGAATAGCCGTGTCAATGAGCCGCTCTATGGTACGATAGATCTCGGGGTGTCTCTTTGGGTGCAGGTTGTTGATGTAACTGGTGAACCTGACTGTACCATCGTCCTGAAAGGCTAGGTTGGCAGGAAGCCATTGATATTTCTCAGACCAGAACGCATACTCTTGGCCGTTGTAGTCATGAAAGTCGCTCATTTCTTCGCGGGGTTTGGTGAGCGGCTTCTCAATGACCTGGCCCTTGCCAGCCCACTTCTCAACGGCATCCTCGACTCCCACAACCTCGTCTTGGAAAAATGGGGATTTCCCGTAGACAAAGGGGTGCATGGACGGGTGAACAAGGTCCTGGACCATCTCTTGAGCCTGTGGGTGCCAGTCAGGGTTAGAGCCTTGCTCAGCCACGAGTTTGTTGAAGGCGGCTCTGAGGTCTTCACGAAGCTCCTCGGTGACAACAGAGTCCGACTTGATGGCCATGTTCTCGTTTGTGTTGAGCGTAAAGATCAGGCCACTTTTGTTGAACTCGATAGCTTTGCAGCGAAGCTCAGCAATACACTGGAGTCGTATGAGTACCAAGCCGCAACTCTGATGAGGAAAAGAATACATACGTAATCAAACGCCTGCTCTGATATGATCCTCTGGCGCGCTGGTTTTTGAGGATGGTAAGTGCGGTGCCAGGGATAACATTCGATTTCGTCAGGATCACCCCTGACCAGTACTTGCCGTATCTCCTCGAGGTTTTCCAAGATTTGATCGGTGATGATGGAGTTCCAAATGTCATCCTCGGGTGCTCTCAGAGCTTCCTGTTTCCATTTGGCAACGATTTCCTCGTCAAAGACCTTTTCATGCCAGCAAGGTTTGTCGGTCAAGCGGTCCATGAGAAGCGTCATGGCCACCTCCCGAACCATGATGGGCTGTGTCTTGCTGTGGGCACCAGATACCTCGAAACACCCCACATGGTAATAGTCGACGCCCGGTTCGAGAGTCCAGTGCCGCAAGAGGTGGCGGAGGTCGACATTAATGCCGGGATACTGGTACGGCTGTTGCCTTTCCGGATTGGGTGTGGTTGGCTGAACGACACAAGTTCGAGGGGCGATCTTGTCAGCATCACGTTGGGCTTTATGTATCTGAGTTGTACGGGCCATGATAGTAGAACTGAGCTGGGTTCGAGAGTAGGTAGGTAGGTAGTTAGGTAGGTAAGGTGCATGTCGTTATTTATACCCGAATGCCAGGTTATGATGAAAATGTTAGCGTTGTGGAACCACCGCTGGTTGCCTGACTTGGCGATGGACCGCGACAGGGGCAAAATGCCGGCGGAATTCTCAGGGGGCGCTAGTCTGTGGCAGCTTGAATTGACCTTCATTTCTCCTCACCCCCGTCCTCTTGGTTATACACGCTAAAGGCATCTCTATACGTCCACCAAATCACAGCGCAAATGCCGAGCTCTATAGCAATCCATCCAAATGTCACCGCAGGCCACTCCAATGAAATACGATGCATCAACACAGCAGCAACCTCTGGAATCTGTGGCAGAGCAACCGGGACCTTTCCCCAAAGCGAGAAACAGTCGCACCGGTTGAAGATGCCTACTTGGACAACCAAAATCATGACAACGGCCGCCCATCCCACGATGAAGTCCTTGATAAACACAGTCTCATACCAGTATCCCTTCCCACTCTCGAGATGGCCCCAGCGGTCCATGTAGTATGCAAAGACACAGTCCAGCACAAAGCTGAGCAACCACATTATCAACAGCGCCGCCTGCCCTGCGTTACGACAGTCGAATCCTTCCGGAGGCACGCGGTAAGATATCCATGATGCCACAACCACAGACATGATGACGAGACTCAGGGCCAAAACAACGTGGCGCCATGTCTGTCGTATCTGTCGTGCTGTGAGGATCTCGGGCCGCCATCCATAGATTCCCCCGTGACACACCCTCTGAAAGATGGGCTGTTTCTCCACCACGACCAGCATCCTGACCGATTCCCTCTCCTCACCCTCGGTCCCCGAAGAAACCCCCTTCTCAACCACCCACTCCTCCTTCATCAGCTTCTCCTCCAAATCATTCAATACCCTTACCACACTCCTCTCCGTCTGACTCACCCCGATAATCGCGCTCAAAAACACAGCCGGCACCATGTACAAAAACGGAGCCGACATGGCGATCGAATAAGCCTCCACATTCGTCCACTCCCCATCCTCAGGGAAAACCCCAATCACCCTCCAAAACGCCGCGCTGATGGAGGCGATAAACACAAACTGCGCGATGAAAATAGGAAGCACATACGTCGCCCGATCAGCAGCGAGCATGTCAGCCGCCTTTTTAATCTGGGCGAGTACTTCCCTTCTTTGAACGAGTGATTTTGACCCGTAACGAAGGGGCAGAGGGTCGAGGAAGAGGCTGTTAAGCGTACGCATGAGGAACTCGGAGGATTCGACGCCCCATTCATCGTACGAGACTTTGATCAGAGACAGCTGCTTCCACAGACTGGCAAATTTTCGCTCGCTGGTGGATTTTCCCGAGTGGCTGTGCACCAACTCCCTCGCCAGGGGGTTTTCCAGCCTCCAGGACGCCGACTCGTCCTTGATGGCTCTTTGGATATCTCGTAGCTTCTTTTGCATCTTCTTTGCGCTGTGCCGGCAGGAAGAGAGCGTGTGCAAGAGGGACGCGATATTTGTTACAGGGCTGCCCAGGAGGTGGATCAGCATGAAAAGACTGGTGTTCGTCCATACTCGGAGGGGGAAGGGAGGACGGGAGAAGTGAAAGAGGAGGGAGACAAGGGGGAATTTCCAGGTGACCTGTTGTCGTCAGTTCATCATCTTTTCCACAGTACATGATGAGAAAAACTCACAAGTCTATTCCATATCCCCTGGTTATCGTACGCCGTGTAGATATCGGCTGTCATGTTTGTGATGGCCAGGCAGGCATCACGGGTAATGGAGATGTAGCTTCCATCGTGGGCCAATTGGAGGTACGGGCTTGCCAGGGGGTCAGTTGTGTTTGCAAGCGCCTCTTGGAGAAATGTATAGGGCCCTTCAAAACCGAACCCGCCGACATAACGTAGAGTGATGTTTCCATCCATAGGATAATCAGCTATATGAGTGCTAGGCCAGCGTAGTAGTGGAAGGGTGGTGATGATCACGACAGTCGGTTGTCTGTCTGCGTCCCATGCAAACTATATTATAATTTTTAGACCAGGATGTGCGGCATCCTGCAAGCTATACGCATCAAGCCCCAGTCCAGTTATGACCTTTGTTGGCCACACGACACACTTAGGCGAATCGACCAGACAGATTGGTGGCGTCGTGGGCGGACGTTTCTTACCTCTTGGGGGGGGGGGGGCTATGTTAAATTCTTATCTTTCTTTCGATATTTCCCCTGCATCGAGGTCACATGGCTTGGAGCTATGCAGCAGCTGATAAGGGTCTGAACTGGAAATTCGGTGTTGTTTCATTCCGAATTCAGCTCAGCTCAGCCCCAGAGGCCTCTGACTCTAAGTGTTGAAGAGCTCGCCGCGCGCTTGCAGCCTCCCTCCTCGTTATCGGTTTCGATTACTTGGGCGCATGACGACGGTGCATTGTAAGGCAACCGATGAGGCTTTCTGTCATCCAATAGCGTACGCAAGGAACTTTCCTTTGACGTTGGAGGATGGGGTACCCGTTGCCGCAGCCCAGCTCCAGCGCCGACTTGGTTGGTGCTTCTGAGTCATCTGTTGGGTTTTCGGTCTGCAAGAGACTGAGGAGGCGATCTAGATAGGAGAACCTCAGCGAACATGGATGGTTAACGGCCCAGGTGTTGTAGGTGGTTGCTATCGCGTCGTATGAGCGCTCCAGGCGGGCTTTAATCTTTGCAGAGGCAAGGTTGGCCATGTTGTCTGTTTACAAGATGGCTTCTTTAGTGAACTTGACTGATGAGACACCGAAAGGTCTGGCGATTTAAGCTTAAATGGAATCTCCGCAATGGTGAATCGCAGAGTGAGAAGCGAGAGGCTAGGTTCGGCAGATCAGCGACAGTGGCACCTTCCGTTTTCGAGCAGCTGTTATGGCGGCTTGCAGGACCCCCAAGCTGTGACAAATGAATTGCAGAGGCGAGTTGGCATCTGAGTTGAGCCCGTGAACCGTGGGACATGGAGCCAAGACATGGTACAGACTCGATTGATCCAAACTGCCCCGCATCGCGGTCCCCAGCACGCGTGGAAAAGACCCCGCCATTGCAATCCCGCTCCCTGTCCTGCAGCTCTGCCATAAACCCCGCACCCCCATTATTAATCCCTTTCAGTGAACCCTTTGCGCATCGTGAAATATCCGTTTCTACGACCCCTGAAATCGTGAACTTTCATATCTCACACCTATACCAACGACATTTTTAGTTCCTCCCGCTACAAACCGCTACAATGGCCGAGCCAATCAAAATCTCTACCCTGGACGAGCTCAACCAGCTCATCACCTCCACCAAATACGTCATCCTCGACTTCTGGGCCGAGTGGTATGTTATCCCCCCTCTACTTACTTTCTACCAACTACAATATCCCCCCACCCCCCGCCGTTTTACTAACTATCTCGCCCCCCCAGGTGCGGACCCTGCAAAGCCATAGCCCCCCTCTTCGCCAAGCTCTCCAAGTCTCACTCCGTCCCAGGCCAGCTCGCCTTCGCCAAAATCGACGTCGACGCCTCGGCCGACATCGCAAAGGAGTACGGCATCACCGCCATGCCCTCCTTCGTCTTCGTCGTCGACGGCCAGGTGGGCAAGGGCGTCGACGTCCAGGGCCGCAAGCTCGGCGGCGGCGTCAAGCTCGGCGAGGGCGAGAGCGCCGACCGCGTCGTCCAGATCCGCGGCGCCGACCCCAGGAACCTGACCCTGTTGGCCAACGAGCTGGGCGAGCTGGCCAAGAAGGGTGCCGAGGGTTCGGCTGAGGAGGCTCCCAAGGAGGAGGAGAAGGAGGAGGAGGCTGCCGCCACTGCTTAAAAGGGGTTGGAAAAGGAGTGCTGAATTTGGTACCATATGATATGGGTCAGACATGGCCGAACGAGGCTTTGGCACAGAGACCAGGGAAGAGAGATACAGCAGCCACCACGAAGCAAGTGGTGGTATGTCGTTGGAGATACAAACGGTTGGCCGCTGGGTTGGCCGTGGGCCAGCTTGTCTCTGGCTTGTGTGGCGCACTTCTGGATACCCTCTTTTCAGCAAGCATGAATTACGGGGTATTATTTGCTTCGCTTTTGGTTTATGGTATATTCTCAGCGAACCCAACGCAACACGGCATTGAAGCTCCAATTTTGTCCTGGAACCCCCTTTCATCCAACTGCGTCACAACCTATCCAACGCCATGCTAACAAAACGCTCGCTCTTATGGAGTAGTATAGATACAATCCTCTAGACATCTCTAACTGCCCAAATCTGAGCCAGGTCTCCCTCCGCTGTCGTGGGACGAGCTTCCGCGACTCCAGAGGTGCCGGTATGGAGAGCCATCTCGACGCACTTGCAGAGGGTTGACGGGCGCTACCATCCCTCCATTCGCTGGGATGGACCGGACGTCAGCCTCGCTGTCGGCCTGGCTCAAGACTGCTCCAGCTGGGAGAGACATGCGCTGATGCTTCCTGTCCTTTCCGTTTCCATCAGTGCTGTTTCTCACCACATGAGCAGCTGGTAACAGCCCCGTGCCTGTGCTCTGTCGCCTTGATGTTCCTACGCGCTGTTCTGGGCTGCCTTGTTCCTTCTGATCGCCAGGACCGGCGTCCCCTTGGACCCGCTTCACTATAGAACTGCGGCTGTCGCTGCGTTTGTGTCCCTCCACACCGCTACCGCTTTGGTTTGGCGACGAAGCGGTGACTTTGAAGGCCGTGATCCCTCGCCATCGGTTCAGATTCCAAAATGACGATGTAGTGCTGCCTCCCCCCGAAACCACCCCGGTTCCTGCAGGAGAATCGGGTGGATCATTCTCACTTGCTGACATGTAGGTAAAGCTGGGAGTCGGCGGCACTGACGTTTCCTCCTCCGGCTCCTTTGACATGCGTCTTTCTCTGAGGAGCCTCGAAGGGACACGCGAGGGTGCGTTACTAAACACACTGGCTGTTGGGCTCGTCAGGGTGCTGCCAGCCCTGTTTCTTGACGTGACGGTCGAGTTCGCATATGGCTGTTTTCTGGCCTCGCTTGCCAAGTTCACCTGTGAACTTAGGGGCGTCCGGATGACCTTGGCCGGGCTCATCGATCTTTCGCTAGCTGCTGGCGTCGCGCTCCCATTTAATAGAGTGCTGGATCGCTTGTCGCCTCCGTTTTCAATCCCCTGGCGCCAGCTGAGAATTCGGTCGGAGCTGCCGCCAACTGGGCCAAGCTGTGGTGAGAATGGCTGGGTAAGAGACCCTCTTCGGCTACGTGTGACGCTGCCACCGCTGGTTCTTGTCATCACGCTGCCACTGCGACCTAGCCCGTTTCCACTCATGAATCCGTTGCTGGGCGCCAGCTTCCGACTGAACGTGCTTCCTGTCTCCCAGCTCTCGTGTCTGCGCTTACCGAAGGCGCAATCTTGGCGAAAGACCTTAATGATGCCGGTATCGCCTGTTGTGATGAGAATGTTACCATCGTAATGAGTAGATCTGGCAATATAAGCGGGACTCGGCTCCGGCCTTTTTACCAGGTGTTCTGACGCGGGTGCTAGTTGAGACCCGGTGGTGCTTGCTGCGGCACTGGCAACCTCATCTAGGCTCTGCAAAACCACAGGTGGTGGATTGCATAGATCGTAAATCGGATCTCCGCTCTGACCAAGAAGCATCCTCGTTTGTGTTGGCGCAAAAAGAGCCGTCGTGACGGTCTCGCCGTGTGCTTCAAAATACTCGCAAGGCGATTTGTCCTTGTCTGTGGTCAGCGACACCCCCTTGCCCGTCACACTCCAAACAAAAGCCTTGCGATCCTCGCTTCCGCAGACCACATATTTGCCATCGTCTGAAAATGTGGCTGCGATTTGACTGCAGGAGTTCTCATGCCCTTTGAGCTTAACCTCCATGGTCTGATCCCGTAGACTGTAGATTCGGATTCGACTGTCATTGGATGTGACCATCACTCGCACCTCGGCGTTACTGGGCACGTCAGTGGAAGCATGCGAGGCCGCACTGGAACCTGGTGGTTGATGAGTTGGGTAGGCCGGGGCTGGTGGATGCACAAGCATGGTCTGGATGCCTGTAATCTTGCTTCCTTTGGCATTTTTGCCACGAGATGAGCGTACGTGAATTTGTGTCTGTTGTTTGAGTCCTTCTGTCTCGAAAAAGACGCAGAGGCCATTCAGTAGGCCGGCAATCGCTATCTTTCCGTCTGGGGAAAAGGCAACCGCAGTGATGAGATCGGGAAGGTTGGCCGAGAAGGCCACTGCCTTGTCCGGAATGCTCCATAATCGCAGCATGGTATCCAGGGAGCCGGCCAGGAAGAAGCGGTCATCCCGAGGGTGGAAGGCTAACCGCGTGACAAAGTCTTTGTGCTTGAACGTGCAGAGGCATTCTCTTCGACTAAGATGCCATAGTCTGACAGTTTTGTCCATCGAGGACGACAGCAAAAAGTTGTTCTTGCTCCAGCTGAGGTCCAAGACCTCCCCGGTGTGTCCCTCAAACTCCATCAGCGGCCGGTCCCTGAATACCGGCGCACTAAGCCGTTCTCCAGGTCCGCCATTGGCGTTCTCATCCTCTTCGTGTGCCCGGCGCTCGTCGGATGTCGTCAAGACTGCCCATATCCTGACAATGTGGTCTCGCCCGCCCGTGGCCAGGTACTTCCCGTCTCTGCTGAACTCAGTCGCCCAGATTGCTCCGCCTGACCTCGCTGTCTTGCGATCGCCGCCACCAGCCACGCTGACTGTCACAACAGGTGCCTTGTTCGCGTCGGCCTTCTCTTCATCTTTGGGAGGTCTTGTGCCGACCAATTCTTGGGCCAGAAACATGCGGTTGAACTCTCTTGCTTTCTTGTTGGTCGCTTTGGTTCGAATGTATCGTGGCGGTTCCTTGTGATGGGGGACATAGCCTCCGCCCACGACTGGGTTGCTTAACGTCTGGCTGAAGACTCGGGCATTGGTGCCGTCCATCCGGGCTTCAACACCAAATTCCGAGTCTGAATCAAAGTCGGCTGTGTCCTTCTTGCGGCCACCGCGCATGCTCAAACGACTGAGAAATGAACCTCCTTTCTTGCTGTATAAATTCAACACACTCCGTCAGCCGTGTCTTTCTTCTATCCCATTGCCTCGCCACGGCAGTCTGTTGGCCTACCTCTTGTCTTTGCTCACATCTCCTGCTGGTGTGACAGCTCTCAAAAAGTCCGAACTGGATCGTGCTAGCCCTTCGGCCATATGCATCGAACGTCGACCTGGTATGGGAACCTCGCTGTTGCGTCGTAGGTAGATTTGCTATACGCGTATACGGTTAGACAGGCTGCAGTGAAGCGTCCACCCCACCGCCACGGCCATTACCACTACTCACCTGTGACAGGGGATCGAGAGCCGGACTCGGTATTGGTGAGGGTGTGTACGCGCTTTGGTTCACTCCGATGGTGATGCCCGGTCCAGCTGTCCCGTTACCGGCGGCGGTGCTTTGGTCGCCAGTGTCGTCTGCATTCTCATCATCAACGTCTTGTTCCCGGCCCTTTTCCTTTTCCTTTTCCTTTTCCTTTTCCCTTTCTTTCTCCTTGCCGGTTAGCCCAATGGAAGTGTAGCTCCGCGAAAGCCTAGACGAAGTCTTTTTGCTGGTACTTGGGGGCTGTGTAGTCGAGGTGTTGGCTGCACTGGGGGACGGAATCGGAGAGGAACGGCTCTGTTGGTTGCTACTATTGCTGCCTGTTGCCATCGCGTGAGCTCCTAAGCTTGTAGCCATGGCTGCTGCCGAAAGCAAGGGATGAGCAGACGAAGAAACGGAGGATAACGTCACGGCCGCGTATGCCAGTTGCCAGGGCCTCGCCTTTGCATGTCTCGCCGACTGCTCGAACCAAACAAAAACAAGCAGTCCTGCGAGCTGCAAGCTGCGACCTTGCGATTGGCGACTCGACAAACTATCAACGGGCGATGACAATGGTGGGATGGAGAACGGAACGGGGAAACGGTCAGGGGAAACGTGATGAAATGGCATTACTCTTTTGGGGGTACTCGTAATTTTGATGATATCCACAAATGGAGGGCTAGGCGACTTACCTCGGATTTCACCCAAGATGCTGGTTGATCTTGGCACCGACTGTTGCGGCGGCGGCGGCGTTGTGCCCGGGACCCTGGATCGTGACAACGATGAGGCCCTGCTAGCGACACCCCGGACCGGCGGTATTGGCGACGGCTCACTTTCGCTTGGCTGGTGCTGGGACTGGGGCTGGTGCTGTTGCTCCGGCGCCCGCGTGCGAGAGGGGGCCGCCGCCTTTATGGTAGACCAAATGCTTGCCATGTCGGCGTTGTGTTCAAGCGACACTGTTCTGGCATTTCAGCCTTTGCTGCTGACCACCACCTCAACACGCCTACCGTGTAACAATTGTTGGGCGTGCCGTTTCGCAGGAGGCATGGATGGAGCTTGATCGGACTCGAGAGAGGGGCCCGGATGCCGATCTGCAGGCTATAACCAGCCCTGTCACGCTGGCACATGCAACGAACTTTTTACTATGCGGCAGTGTTTTGTGCGACCGTGTAAGGTTGTTGCGCTTTCTTTCCTTCAACGTCGTCGGCCCGGTTCGTCCGTGGTCTGCCGTCTACCGTCTAGCATCTACCGTCTACCGTTTTCTTGACCGGCTTAGCCTGGAACACGGTGGGTAAAGGTGAAGTTGGATGAGGGGAGCCGGCAGCAAGCGGAGGAGTTGACAGTTGTCCGTGTGTCCGTGTCCGACCTCAGCTTGGCGGGGCAAGGAAAGCTGAACTGTGGGGAGCGGGAGCGGAGACTGGATGACGCAGGCGATCGGGATGGGGCCGTATACGCGTACTGATCGATCCAAGAATGAGAATGACGAGGTCTCTACCAACAATGGCCGTTGTGTGGCAATCATGCGTATACGCGGAACAGAAAGAGAACTTGAGGATGGTGTGATGTTTGTGTGTTTCAACAGTGGTTCAACAGGTTACATCATCAAGGTCGATGGGTTTCAACTGCTCGCAAACGGTGGCGCAACCCCCGAAATCCGTCCCTGTGGATCTGCGCTGCGAGTACCTACTCTGTATATGTTATCAAGGACAGAATAATGTATAAAAACAAAGATACAATCGATTGTCATTTGCTGTTGGGTATTAAAATATGCACTCTGTCTATCTATACCTGTACATCAAACTTCATGTCGCATTCCCTTAGGTTCTGGTTATCCTAGATATGTCGTGTTTGATGATGTTGTACCAAGTTCCGGGTCGTTAAGCGAACTGTGAACCCTCGGCAGCACCCGATGCTAGTGCCATCAGAACCACCAGCTACCGAGCCGGGAACCCACCGCAGGCCAACGTCTGCCGATAAACACCGGACTCAGCTTCATATTATCGTCGTCCCCGCCGCCGACGCATCTTCCTCCTCATCCTCCTCGTCAAGATCATGCAACGGGTATGTCAGGAGCGCACAGATCCCGCCCAATGCATCCAACCGCTGGCCGCTCTCGTGGTCGCTGCTGAGCAGTCTAACGTCGCCGCCATCTTCCCTGACCTTGTCGACAAGTGCAACATATTTCTGCCGCTCCGCCACGTCCATGCTCTTGAAAAAGGCGCTGTTCACCATCAACACACCGCCGCCACGGCCCACGGCACCTTCTCTGATGGCCTTGGCGACTGGCTGAACACCGTACCACGCCCTCCCATCATCTTGCCGAAGCTTTTGGTAGAAATTGTCCATCAGCTTTGTCTCGTTGGTGAACTTGGAGTCTCGCATGGTTCGTTGTGCCTCGGGGCTCTTGAGCACCTCGTTGAGACTGTGCACATGTCCAGTGCTCGTGTGGATCACGGCCGCCTCGGTAGCCAACCGCGCCAGTGGCTTGTTCGCTTTCTTCTCGGCATACTCCTTCATGTAATCTCGAAAGTTATGCGCGACGAAGCCAGGACTGGCGAGTAGGAGTTGCTTGGGGATGCCGGAGCGCTCGTTGAAGTCGATGGCGCTGAGTATGGCTGACAGAATCTTCCCGTAAAAGTCTGACATGCCTCCCTCGGCCTCCTTGCGCGACGACCTCTTCTTGGGGATGGTGTGCTCGATCCTCTGTTTGACCAATGTTCTTGACTCGGTGATCAGGCAGAGATTGGCCATTCCCTCCTGCATCACCACTGCAAACACCACGTCCTTGTTGGCCGTCTCGCTGACAGCCTCTGCGAGCAGGGCGCGGGCCACTGAGTCCCAGCCTTGCTCCTTCCATATGGTAAACTTGATGTCGCGATCAGTGTGCTTGAGGGTGATGGTGTGGTACTGTCCCACGGCAGCGATTTCATTTTCGTTGACAATAGTGCCCGCCACGCGAAGTTCCGAGGCGCGCGGGTCAAAAGAGGTGTCGGTGACCTTGACGGCCAGCTCGATGCGCACTTTTTGAGTGAATGTTGACCCTGTGAGAGTCTCGGTGGCGACCTTGCGGTTGGTGGGGGCATAGACGGTGTCGCCAATTGCGATGAGGTTGTTGGCGTGCCATAGATCCTCTGGCTCAGTGATGATGAGGCCGACCCCCTCGGTCTCATCTATGCTGGCCACCGTCTGGCGAGGTGAGGCGAAGCGCATGCCGGTCTTTTTTCCCTCTGAAGCTGTATTGGGATCTTTGCCTGTTTTATGAGAGGTGATGTGAGTAATTGAGTGGGATGCGCCTTGAAAGTTCGCAGCAGCAGCAGGGCATACCATTGCGGGGTTGCGACCGCTTTACCCCTGCTCCTGGAGAGTGGGGTTGTCTCCTGTGCAGACTGTGGGGCACTACGTCCTCGCATCATTTTGTCTGTCTGAAGGTTGAATAGTGAATTTGTTGTGAATGGATGGATGGTGAAACTGTTGTGAATCAAAGGGTGAAGGATTCTTCTTGGGACTGGGTTCTCTGTGGGATTAAGTTACTCTTACACCGGTATAGAATATTTTTTAGTTCTCAACAGCCAACCTGGAAGGTTATGCGAAAACGCCAAAACGCTTAACTTGTAACTCTTGTGCCAGAATCTAAATAAACCACTTCTACATACCTGTAAGTGGGGTCCAAGATGAAGTTATTTCCAGCCTCCAATGGTCGCTACATCACAAAAGAGACCGTATCGTGGGCATTTCCAAGTCTCAACGCAGGATTCTTATTCAAATCCGCGGGAAAACCCAGTCCCCTTCCCTTCCATTTTATATCTATCCACTCGCTTGATATCATTATTCACTATCGAACGTCACTGACAGCTTTGTCACGGGGAAGATTCACAATGCGAGCAGATTCAAGCTTCCACGCCGGGCTACCTCGTGGCTTAATATCAGCGTTGCAACAGCTTATGATCAAGTCCAGATTTCAAACATCGTTAGGACAAAACCATATCAAATCCTAGTATTGGCGATCTTTCCTGGGGTCCGATCACGAGGCTTAGTTGGTTCATCCTGGCGACATTTGCGTTTCTTCGGCGCTTATCGCGCTCCACTTCCATGCTCGCTGGTTCAACGGTGTCTTGGAAGAAGAAATCCACTGTTCTTTTGGAAATGCTGATATAGTCACGGCCAATCAAGACGGACTCTAATCATTGGCGCTTCAGTGGCTGCAAACACCACCTCCAATGCAATCTCAATCACACCCTCACCTTGGTTCTCACCGAGAGCAATCCTGCGGCTCTGCTGACGACGTTGTCGAGTACCAACAGCCCTCGACATGGTATGGCAGCCGCCGCACATGTTCATCTCCAAAAACTCATACTGATTGGCCTCTTGTTCCCCCCACCACACCACCTTTGATGGCGGCCGCCCACCTCTATGCGGCCGCAGAGACCCAGCCCCCGGGATCAAGGTTTCACGACTGCCTGGCAAGGCTGCTTGTATGCGTCCAAGTGCCGGGGAGACATCCAGCTTGCCGAATCTGACAGCAGTTGCAGCTCCTTTCTCAACATCAAAAATAGTAACCGTCGTGGCGTTGGGGTCTTGGTAACTACCTAATAAGCGCTCTGAGGCGTTGCTTCGGCCACTTTCGTATCTGTCAGGATCACATATCCGGCCCAAGGTCCACACTCTACACCGAGAAATACAGGGTGATTTGGTCGGCATATACAATGTTCTCATGGCTGTCGGCACTGTCTTGGTCTCTTCTAGCCCCCTACTAGCACTCACATCACGGGCGTGACGCCGAAGATGTTTAGCTTCGCCGCTAGTGCGTTACCGCTTGAATTTCTTGTTTCCAATACCTCTCGGTCAAGTCTCGTTGACAGCATCCTAGTGTGTCTTCAAGCCCATATGATAATGGGCGCAACGCTGGTCGTCTCATTCACAGGACTACCTAGTATGCGGTCAAGGAGACACCGAAACTGCAGGCCGGTCTCGCTTCGTTTTGGGCTTCTTGAGAAGATGGTGGTTCCATTGGGTACAAGCTCTCACGCAGCTGTTCCACTGTTGCAGCATTGTGATGTCCACTGTGTCGGACAGGAATGGCCTGACATCCAACATGGGACGACGAACATGAGGCTGTTTCAAGAAGCAGACCCGCGAGGTATCTACCTTGGATAGGAAGTTGTATGATCAGGAATCAAATATAAAAGATATATGACCTCTGGAATGTTGTCTTGGAACACCCCTTTGTACATTATTGCCATCACACAAATCCTCACTTTTTCTTACTCTATTATGAATCAAGCAGCCAACCCAACCCCGACCCTCCGCTTTGGTTTGGAGATTGAACTTCTCCTCGGCCCTCGCAAAAAAGGTCCCTCTCACTCCAGCTGGAAGTCCCTTGCCAAAGACCTCAGCAAACGCCTAGCCAAAGCCGGCATCCCAAACCACGTCAACGACTCCAATGACAAATCCGCTCACAACTACCGCGAGTGGTCCATCACTCAGGAAGTGACAATCCCCAGTCAGCCAGGAAAGAACCTCTGTATGTTCTCGGTTCCCCCAAAACCCCTGTACATCCCCGTCCGTGCCTACTAACAATGCACACAAAAAAGGGGGCATAGAGCTAGTCTCCCCCGTCCTCTCCCCCCTCTCCACAAACTTCTCCCCCACCCTCGCCATCATCTTCTCCCTCCTCCACACGCACTACACCGTCTTCCCCTCCCCCCACTGCTCAACCCACGTCCACCTCTCCCAGTCCTACCCCTCCCCTTTCACCCCCTTTGACCTCGCATCCCTTGCCAAATCCTGCCTCTACTTTGAAGCCAGTCTCGACCGGCTCTTCCCCTCCTCCCGCGGGGAGGGCTACTGGTGCCAATCCAATCGGTTGAATCCCGCCCTCGCGGGGCTAATCTTGGGGGAGTGCATGTCTGTCATTGACGGCGCTTACCAGGACGGAGACGGTGTGGTGGAGGCGATGAATTTGTTTCCAAAGGAGTCTGCTTATGCGAGGGCGCATGGGTGGAAGAAGGATAGGGTTAGGGGGAAGGTGTACAAGTGGTTTGTGTTGCCTGCTGTACCGTGAAAGATGCATGATGTGGCTAACAAGGTTGAGATAGGGACTTCACTGGGATGCTGTCGGCGCCGGTGAACAAAGGGGAGCGGCAGCCTCGGGGCACGATCGAGTTCAGACAGCCGCCTGGGAGCGTGGTTGCTGCTGAGGCGGAGGGGTATGTGATCCTCGCGTTGGCGTTTACTGTCGGGGCGCTGGCCTATGGGTCGAGCCTCAGGGTAGAGACTGTGGGAGACAGTGAACACGGGGGGAGTATGGAAGAGCTCTGGGCTCTGTTGGTGGCCGGGGGAAGTGTGTTGGGGTGGGATAGTCTTGGTGAGGTGGAGGGTTTCTTTGCCAGGGTGGTGTAAGTTAGCCAGATGATCAGAATGATATGAATTACATGTATACCACAAAGAGAACTAGGTACCTCTTTACCATCTAAAAACTCAAGGGAAGCTTCCATACTCCACATTCCAAATCTTCAACCCATCCTCAAACTTGATCTAACCCTGGAGAACCGGATCAATGACTCGAGTCCTCAGCTCCAAATGCTCCAAGCCAAGATAGTAGGCCGTCTGCGCGAGCACGTGGCTGTGGCTGATCTGATGTCGCATTCCCGCCCTGCTCGATTCCACGTAAACTTCCCTCGAATCCTCAAAGAGAACCAGCGATTTCAGCGTCTGCTCGCTACGCGCAAACGAAACAGAAGCAACATGGGATAGCCTGGCTGGGAAGCAGTCGGTCAACCCAGGCCGCGCCGCCTGTCGCTCCATCCTCTCCATGGTTCGTGAAGAGTCTCTTGTAGACCCGGGGGGTCAGATGATGAATGATGAAGGTTAGATTGAACGAGTTCCAACTCAGACGACTGTGCCGCCGGATCTTGAGAGCTGTTACAATTGAGACAAGAGGCGCCTCTTGCTGAAGAGAGCTCATTCGGTGAGAAAAGGAGTAGGGCCGCTGAGAAAGCATCAGGAGGGTTACGGGTGGTGGTGGTGAGACCTGTCGACCTAGAACCCAGCCATGAGAGGGACCGTGTTCAGGTGAACATAAGAGTCGTTCCACCTGCTCCCATGTACTTGAAGTGGTGTAGAACGTCACTGGGTGATTCAACGCCGATATCCAATGTCAGGCCCGTGGTATTTCCTGGCCACCTGGTCCAGTGACTCATGATTGAGAGAAAAGTTTTGATCGAATTGTAAACTTCTTCAGTATCGATTCTCATGGCCAATTCTGGTAGGTTGGCTCAGTGGCCGAATCAAAGTGTGAATCGTGGTCGAC
The DNA here is from genome assembly GCF_035222275.1 of Podospora bellae-mahoneyi. NCBI lineage: Eukaryota > Fungi > Ascomycota > Sordariomycetes > Sordariales > Podosporaceae > Podospora > Podospora bellae-mahoneyi. Next base: position 3,601,208 of record NC_085886.1, on the reverse strand, counting down.
AGCAAGAACAAGCCACAATCGAGAAATCCAATGAAAGTTTGCACAGTGGATATGTGTGTTGCGCCGACTCACTTGCACCAAATTTCATCTGATGCGGTTGCTGTGCCGATTTACCTACGGTATGCCGAGACCAAATCATCACAGCCAACGAGATCTCTCCATGCCTCATCGCATAACCAGGAGGGCCTTAGTCAAAAACCCGTTTGGCATAGACCATCATTTCTGAGCTACCCTTTGACTTCAAAGTGTTTTTCTATACATCTCTGCCTTCTGTGCGACCAGATACGTCAAGAAGAAACATCTCGGAGGTATGAAAGATTCATAGAAAGCCCTGAAAGAAAACTGGGATGAACGCCGAGACTACCGATGTCTTGATACCAGTCTGTTTTGCTGCCCATATTTGGCAAGATAATATCGTTGAGTGTGAGGACCTGTGAGATGACAAAAGTCATATAGACAGATCGACCAGTACGAGGCAAAGGGGGGTCGACCATGATGAACTACTAAACAACTGGTCAGGCAAAGGCTAGCAAACATACAAGTGGAAGCTTGCTAATCGCATTGTTGAACAACAAATGGAGACTGCAGCGTAGGATCCTAATCATAACTTTATTAATGCATAGCTTGTTTTTGAAGATAGTAGAGGTTTTGGAATTGCCGTCGTTGAATATAATGTGCTGCTAGTGTGATAATGGCGGCAAACCACTCCGAAACTAAGCCATGTGGCCAGATAAACTACCTGGCAATCTGGAAACATAGACGATGATAGGATTTAGACCAATGTAACACACCAATCAGCCCTGATTATCGTGCCTGGCTACAAGCTTTGGGGCAGCACCGGCGGAAACCATCGTAGATGCAGCAACGATAAGGCGACCTGGAAGCTTGCAGGATGTGATTCCGGCATCCGCCGACTACTCCTCCGGACGCAGCTGTGATTTGTGGATGAGCCTCAACGACATCCGTGTCACCGGTGGCTTCCGGAACAGGGGCTGCAGAGTTGCCGAGCATATGCCGGCCATCGGGTCTTGGCCGGGGGATCTCGGGAGCTGGCCGGGGATCCATTCCCGCCCCCGTTACCCCAGAAAATTTGATATGGGGAATGATGCTGGCCCTTTGCCGACGGCGATCCCGTGGTGGGCACGCAATTGCAAGAAACAGCCCTACGGAACGTTGAGGTCCACCATGGAGTTTGGTTTTTGCAGAGGCGGGAGGGGGACGGCGCGAACGACAGAGAGACGGACTGCCCCCATTTCATCTTATTGTCACTGATAGTGTAAGAGAGGATCTCAAATGTTTGAAGATGGCGCCATGGTGTATTGTTATGGGGATAATAATATAAATAAGCGCGGGCAGTCCTGTCAGTCTCTGGCGAAGCAAAAAATCGGTGTAAGTGGCTGCCCCAATGCGGAAAGCGCACAGAAAACCCTAACCCGGTGGAGATTGTGCACGGACAACCTTCTTGCAGGTTGTGTTGGTCTCATGACCAGATGCTTGTCATGCATATTCCGGGGCATCCAATCACATGCCGCTTGGTCTTGGGCTTGGGGCAGCCATCAAGGTGCTTCCGATATTCTTAGCACTGACAAGGCCTGGAATCCACTGAGATGCTCTAGAAGGTTTTTGAATTTTCGCAGCACCTCTACCAGGGCTGGGCAACTCGCCTACCCACACTCACGACTGCATCCCGTCGTCCTCCAAGAACCTGACAAGACAGCCAACCGTAGAGCGAGTGTCGCAGCAGTTCGTATCGATCTTGGCACACGCTCCGTAACATTCCGACCCCACACCTCACCGCTGTGGTCCCGAGGAGCTGCCCAATAGGGAGCTCACTTTAAGGGCGTATTGCTGTCGGATGCGTTCTTGCAGGCGGGTTTGTTTCAAGGACACCACTGCCACGGGTGGGCAGCGTGGGCTGGCCCCTTCAACCGTGCCCCACCTGCTGTCATTTGCAAGCGGATCGATTTTTGTTCATCAAGAAATGATCCCAGTCAGCTCGTCAGTCATCCAGTGTTTGGTCTTTTTCCTCGTTTACATAAGTACATAAAGAAGCCACAATCCGTCAAGTCTCTGATACTCCGCCGTGCGATTGTTTTGAGTAGCAGACCGCTCGAACAGAGCCCCCCATTGATATACGGAAACCATAGCAGACCCTACCAAAAGACCAATCATGAACCGCCCTTCGAGAACAGACGATGACTTTGAGCATCCTGATTGGAACCAGAACCCGCCATTTCTCGCTCCCGACCTCACCACTTGCGAGGACCTCAATGGCATCGCAAACGCCCGCGAGCAGCGCAATGGCGCATCAGGAGGGGCAGCCAGTGCATTTGGGGTATTAAATGACGAGAAGGGGAGTTTTATCAAAAATTGCGACAAGCAAACCCGCGCTTGGGGGCGCAATGCCTCTGCAATGAGCGGTCGTAAGTTGTCCCTTTTTTTCGACACAGCTGGCGTCCTGTTTCAACGTCACTAACACAAAAATCACCACAGATCCGCCCATTGCAGCCCCCCAGACAGTGCTAGGTGGTGAAGGCCGAGCCTGTCATTCCCAGCCTCTGATCCGGCCCCCCTCGGGCTGGATTGGATGGCTTCTCTCTGTTGTCGCTGTGTCGACAATGGTGCACGTTGCCGGACACGGTGTACCGGTCATGTTTTCGGGTGGTCATCCCGTCGAGACGACCACCGCCAGTTCCAGTGCTGTTGTTCCCCGCGAATCTTCTCTGCTCTTGAAGCAGCTCACCAAGCGCCAGGACAGTGGTCGCTGCGGTACAAATGGCAATGCTACCGCCGACTACAACATGCCGCTTCATGTGGGCGCCCTGGTTATCATCCTCGCCGTCTCCGGACTGGCTTGCGCTCTGCCCATGATCGCCCTCAAGTTCCCCATCATTCGCATCCCCGAGCGCTTCTTTTTCGCTGTTCGTCATTTTGGTACCGGTGTCCTGCTCGCCACCGCTTTCGTGCATCTCCTCCCGACGGCTTTCATCTCTCTTGGCGACCCGTGCCTCTCCAGCTTCTGGACTGATGACTACCCCGCTATGCCGGGGGCTATTGCCCTGCTTGGAATTTTCTTCGTGGCCGTCATAGAGATGGTGTTTAGCCCTGCTCGTCAGTACACCCCTCGTCCTAGGAGACAGGCCGAGGACAGTGATGGGTCACAGGCCCAAGAGGAGCCTCCTCATCGTCACCGGTCTACGTCCTTTGGTGGCCACTGTTCCCAGGCACCAGTACTGGCTGCTATCACGAGGCCTTCGGGGGCCACTCGCCGGGAAAGCCAGGCTGTTGTTGAGCCTGTTTCCGAGGAGAGTGTGGCGGTTGGGCGTGAAACCCCGGCCGTTTCCCCAGATGAGAAGATGAGGTCTAAGGAACTGCTTGGGAGCGCTGTGGAATCCCAGCAAGTCGGCCTTACTGAGGAGCAGCTACACAAGAAGAAGATCTTGCAGTGCATGCTTCTTGAGGTCGGCATCTTGTTTCACAGTATTTTCATTGGTATGGCGTTAAGTGTCGCCGTCGGCGGCAACTTTGTCGTCTTGTTAATTGCTGTTGCCTTTCACCGTGAGTAGCAAACGCTTTCCTGTTTGTCTCAAAACTACAAGAATGCTAACATATCATTGCAGAAACGTTTGAGGGTCTCGCATTGGGAGCTCGTATTGCCTCTATCAACTGGCAAAAGGGGATGTTGCAGCCATGGTTCATGGTGTTGGCTTATGGATGCACGTAAGTGTTATTGTCAAACAGCCGGTGTGTTCAACAGAAGATGAAGCTAACGGTGCCGTCTTCAGGACACCTATTGGTCAAGCCATTGGTCTAGCCACCCACACGCTTTACGCCCCCGACTCTGAGTTTGGCCTGATCTTGGTGGGAACCATGAACGCCATCTCATCGGGACTGCTTGTTTTTGCCGCCCTCATCGAGTTGCTCGCGGAGGACTTTCTCAGTGATGACAGCTGGGCTACCCTCCGCGGTCGCAAGCGGGTTGCGGCCTGCTTCCTTGTGCTTTTTGGCGCCATTTGCATGAGTTTAGTAGGAGCCTGGGCTTAGTGTCTGAAAGATGGCACATGCCACACGGCTTTGTGATGACTCGTCTTTTTTTGAGTTGGAAGCGTTGGAGTTTATGGGGTCTCCAACGTCAGCCCCGGGTGTACGGTGCGACTTTTTGGGTTTCTTGTTTCTTTTTCTGGGTCTTGATGACTTGACCATATGGATATATGACATCTTTTGGAGGGATTTTGAGGGGCTATTTGCTTCAACGGATATAATTTCAGCATACAGGATATTCAACTATTCCTACCAGGTAGATTTAGATAGGGTTCTCCTATACATATCGCAGTAGCTATTTGCTGCGGCGTTTCACTTTTTCCCCCAACACAAACCGACGTCCCCAGTTTACTCTCGTTCAACTAGATAACGACGGTAACCGCCACTGCTGACCACCATCAACAGTAAAATGTTCTTCCGTGGCTCCGAGACTCAACCCGTCACCCGTCGTCACTATTGTTGATCGAAACCCTTGGCTTTGATAGAAAGCCTAGCATGGGGCGCCATGACGTCAAGACAAAGGGGTCCACTTGGCGATAATAACTCGGAGGCAACAACTGGGCCACCAAACCCAGTGCCGGCCTATGTATTGTGTCCAGCGCACTTCATCGCTGAAAGGTTGCACCGCTTCACTGCATATCTGACGAGGAAGGCATGAGCTGGAAGTGGATCGCAAAAGTGGTTCAAGGGATGGGATCATGTATACTCCCCTTATATACACTACCTCCACCCATGCCTTGCAACCAATCCTCTCACTACGACAGGTGCTCAACACCTGTACATCTTCCGTAGTATAGTGGTCAGTATGTGAGCTTGTCATCCAGTCAACAACGCTCGAGACCCGGGTTCAATTCCCGGCGGGAGAGATCATTTTTAGCTTTTCACCTTTCTCCACCTGCCAAGGCCAATCACCCCTTTTTTGCCCCTATCCATGTTCTACCCAACTGATTTCTCGACACAGGTTACCAAAAACAGTTGATTCCCAAATTTGGCACCTCCAGAGACATTTCCATACACGTGGGAACTATTTTTAGGGCGGGATTTTTCTGCAATCGTAATGATGCCTCACTGGAATGTTACCCAACTCTAGGCAAGACATGGTGAATCATCAACCGTCTCTCCATTGATAAAAAGCCATATGTGCTACTACTATACAGCATTCACCCTATACCTCCGGGTCAAGATGAGGATAAAATGTGTGAAATCCAAACCAAGAAACCCATATACCCAAAGTCATGCACGACATCATGAAACATAACACCTCCCTTTCTCTTCTTAGATATATCACGACACTCGGTTCTCAATGAGATGATCCTGGCCTGTGCCATGTCTGCTGAACACCCAACCACGCGTTCCCACCTTGAGCGTCCTGCGTTGGTCGAAACTGCGGTTGCTGTACCTGTGGCGGAGTCGTAGACCAGTACGGAGCACCCGGTTGCACATCTCTCGGATCCCGCTCCGTGTACGACGGGGATCGTGCCGGATAAGGCCCGCTTGCCGGAGTTGGTGGCTCCAATGTCTGCGGCGTTGACGCGTGCGTACCCCAGGGTGAGCTGTCGTGCTTCGCTGCCATACTCGCTGGGCTTGTTCTCGCTGTCCGATAATGGGCATTGTCATTTGCGCCGAGTTCTGCTGGGGGGTATACCGGGACCGATGGGAGCATCACCGGCGACTGCGGTTGGGTCGGAACGGTGCGGGCGTAGGAAATTTGCGTGACGGCTGGAGATGCGGGCGTGAGGGGCCCGGATGGTCCCCAGCCGTGAGGCGGGATGGCTTGGTTTGGCTGGCGAGGTCCCTTGTAGTGCTTTTGGCGATAACGGATGAAACAGCAGCAGCCGGCGAGAAGGGCGATGAGAACCACGGCGCCTCCGACGGCAATCCCTGCAATGGCTCCGGGGCTCAACGGTGGTGCGGATTCGCCTTCTCCGGTCGGGGCAGGCGAGGAAGTGGCAGGACTGACGTCTCGTGTAGGTGTTCGAGTTGATACGACGGCTTTCCTGGTCATCAACACCGAGAGATCTGGCGCGTTGAAGCCGCCGGACGGTGTGAGAACCCTAGCTCCTCCGGTGTTACGGCCACCCACGGCCGACATGATGAAAGTAGGCACGGCATATGTCGTAAGCTTTGGTTGGTATCTTGCCCAAATGGCATTCTCTGGGTTCTCCTCACCAAGATTCATGTTGTGCTGCCCCCCGACCGTGTCTACGTCACATTCGTAACCTGTTGCGTTGGAGTTCGAGCCGCCGATAATGACCATCTGAGCATTATTGACAACATTGCAGCTCATCATGTTCTTTGGAAACGGACCAGTGACGTTGCTGTCCTTTGGATATGGACCCCTGATCCACTGGAAACTCGGGATGGTTAGGACGTAGATGTCATCGAATCCTGCCGTGCTTGGAGGGAAGCCGGAACCGCCATAAATGTAGCTACAGATTGTCAGCCTCTAGGTGATACAGATTTGGGAGTAGCTGGAAGCACAAACATGTTGTAACTGGACTGATCTTGAGCCCAGGTAGCACCTCCACAGAATCGACGTCGACTCTCTGGTATCCTTCCAGTTGCCTTTTGCGCATACCATTTCGAGTTAGCAAGGTCGTAGAGAAAGATGGTGTCCAAAGGCTCGGGTGTCAAGGTCCCATTCCCGTACAAGTCTTGACTACCACCAAAATAGACAAGCATGCCGGCGTCACCAACGGGAAGAAAGACCATCTCGCCTTCGGCCCTTCTCACGTCATCAGGGCCGGTCACATTGCTCCATGCGTTGCTGTCCATGTCGTACTTGATCAGTCTGTTAGATGCACGCGGCGGCCCTGTCCAGCCCGGTACGGAGCCATTGTTATGAAAGCCGCCATAATAATACGCCTCTCCTCGTGCCGGGATCGATACACCGGCTCCAAAGCTCGTTGGGATAATAGCTGCCGTTCCAGTTGGCGGGCCGAAAGAATCCCACTTGTCCTTAAGAATGTCATAGGCGTAGAGGAGAAAGTTGGTTGGGGGTGCCTGGTAGGTTTCGCCGCCGTACAAGTACAATCTTTTGTTGACCGAATCCTCCCACAACTTGCCGCCCATGACGCTTGGAACTGTCGCATTTTTGGAAAGGTTGGCATGCAGCGTGGGCATATCCTTGGTCTCAGTGCTGAGATCGCTAAATATAAGGAACGGATCTGGATGGTAGGTATGTAGGCATCAGAAGAGGTCCATTTTGTTAAGAGCAAAGCAGATCAAACATACTTGTGTAATTTGAAGACGACGAGGTGAATGGCTTCCAATTCACCAACCCGCCGTCTATGTACAGTCGATTGTCGACAACGGCCGACTGATGTCCATGGCGTCGGCAGAAATCCTTGATTGGATCATACTGTGCAAAAACTGACAGGGACAAGAATGATATCAACAAGAGAAAGACGAGAGGTTGAAGCCGTCGGGAAAGCATCTCTCCTGCTCTTTACGTCAGCGGCCGCCCGAGCCGGTGGGGCCGATGGTCCGAAGTTCGAGAAGGGAAGGCGCGTAGAGGCAAAGCCTGAGTGAGGCAAGTACGTGGGTAGGAACTAGGAAGGAGAGAAGTCTAGGTTGTGCGACTTCCGGGTTATCGCTCGAAGGATAATAGAAAAACAAACGCTTCAACACATGGCCACAAAGCGAGAAGACGTCGTCGGTAAGGTGGAGAAAAAACGCGACAGATAGGCACAAGCACAGCAAGGTATGGAAAGACCTGATCCGGAAAACAAGGCCCCGGAAACATTGATATCTGCAGAGATGCTCACTCCGAATGTCGTGGCACCCCGGTTTCCGACGCCCCATCCCGCAGCACACGAGATACCTCGCATTGCGCTTCGACAGCTGTCTCGTCCTCCCCATTTCAGCTTCTGCCACCCGGTGGACATTGGAGGGGCATCCGAGGAGGTGGAGAGAAAAGCGCAGCGGCGGCGTGGTCGACAGCTTTTCAAATCAGCGTCGGGAGAATTGAGGTCGAGGTCAGATGTGATTGGTTCAGGAAGCGTCGGGATGGCGAAGCAAGCCGGATTAGAGACAGAGATTGGATGATCACTGCTTGTGCGACAAAGCCACTCTGAACCTCGACAGCAATCACAGTCAACCACACCCTTCATGGTCCAGTCGAAATCAGCCCTGCCACTCGTGGCTTCTCCATTACCGGCTCCCCGCAGGCAGCTACTGCGGTCTCGAACCTGGCGCGTGGGAGCAGAGAGACAACACAAAATACTGACAGCCAATCCCCGGGTGCAGGTTTATGCTGTCACCTTGTGCCCACTAGGCGCTTTTTGAATAAGACTTCATCAGCCCTACAAGTAAGGCCAGCCATTCTTGTCGCTTAGGGCGCTGGTCCCTTTTCTGACTCGATGCAGAAACGTCTTCCTCCGAAGAGCAACAAATGAGAATATCGATATGGAAGCAAGAGACTTCAGGCCATTTATTAAACGCAAACCGTCTCGAGCAGGTCAGACTAACTCTCTCTAGTCATATGATTCAATTTCAACAACTAGAGTTCCTCCGAAGCCCGCAGACCACCTTTCTGACAGGAACAAACACACCGAACAGGCCTGTGCCACCACCCAGGTCTCAGAGTCCTTTCACACCAACCCTTAGCAGGTGCCACTCAGAATTGAGCTTTTCCTGAAGCGCATCGTGCTTCAGCTCATTTACATCCCACCAGGCTGCCAGAAATCGGCCATGCAGGAACTTGGCCGCGGGTGTGGCCGCCCACACGGCAAAGTTACCAGGTAACGCCGCTGTTGCCAAGTTAGCCTCGACCCCCTCATTGATCCAAGACCTGGAGAGACAGAACATACCATCATCCCACACATCGATCATGTCCTTGGTGATGCCACCTTCTCGGGCCCCATCTGAGTAGATGGCACCGGGGTGAAAGCTGATCATCTGCAGCCTTGCTGGGTCTACATCCCTGGCAATTTGCTGAAACAAAACTTGGCCCGCAGTTTTCGTTGCCCCGTACGCGGACAAGAAGGAGTTTTCATTGTCCAGGTTATGCACCATGGAGGAAGAGACACTAACCAGATACTACATAGAACATCAGCGAGAAGGTTTGATCATGGTTTGGATGATGTCGCTTACCTTTTGCCTTTTGCCTTCCTGGTTATAAAATCGCTGGGTATGGTCCAGAAGCGAGCGAACGTTGACCTCATATGCCTTCCATACTACTTCCAAGTTGGCCTCCACCAGTGTCCCGCCAGGGCCCAGAGCAACGGCGTTGAGCACCAAGACATCCACGACAATCCCATCCTTCTTCAATTCAGCCCACAGCTTCTGGCTTGCTTCCAGGCTCGAAACATCTGAGGAGTAGCCGCTGATTTTGGTGTTGGTCCCCGCAGTCCGAGCCTCAGCTTCAAGTCGCTTGACGCCGTCTTGGAGGAATCCTTGGCGCCGACCAACGATAATGACATGCGAGGACGAGGCCTGGACAAAGGCCGTCGCGATAGCAAACCCGATGCCACCTGCGCCGCCGGTGATGAGGACTGTTTTGCCCGCTTGATTGTTTTCGGGTTTGAGAGGGGAAATTGCTGGGTAAGACTCTCTATGCAAGGTCTTGATGGGAGGAAAGTTGAGTGAGAGACTAACAGCCATGGTTTTAGATTTGGAGCCAAATATGTGTAAAGGAATGCGGTATGGGCACTGCTTGCTGTGCTTTTTGGGAATGATTATCTTCTCTTGTATCAGACAGCCACATGCCTCCCTTTATACTCTTGAGCTTTCATCGTTACACCGGCTTAGAAATTCAGATAACCCCATCATCGACTCCATTGCCGACAAAGGCGTACAAGACCAGCACAACTTAACAAGCGGTGGACTAGTTGCGGGCTTTCTGTGGCCGAGTGAGCGGACGAGTTGTGCGTTAATCGCCGATGATTATGAGTTTGATGAAAAATCTGGCGTTGTTCCAGATGACTTGCGGGCGAGAGCGGGTTTAAGCAAACCAGAGCCTCTCAGGGGGCCCTTTGTGTCTGGGTAAGACCTGCTTAGGCCCGCTCCTTGCTAGATCAGGTTGCTCAGTCAGCACTTGGCGCGGGTGAGCGGCGACTACTTCTTATCCATCACACATCATGTGGCTTACCGGGTTGATAGTTCTCGAGTACCGGAGCGCTCTAGATTTACCCCCGCTCATCCAACTACCCGACTATATGCTGGCTATTATCTAAGGCTACCTAGGTTTCTAGCTGTTATCGAAATGAGCGGCTCGCCTTCATCAGATGCAACATCACCACCAAGGCCACGGCTCCGGCGTAATCGGAAAAGAAAAACATGCATCCCCTGTGCGAAGTCGAAGAGGAAATGCGACCAGTCTACGCCTTGGTGCAAGAGATGCGTCGAAAAAGAAATAGTCTGCGTCTATCCACCTCGTCGTGGCGGAGCAATGTCACTGCCAATTGCTGACGACGATGAGGCTGTCTCACGGCTACTGACTGAGCCTGAAAGAGCTCCGGGAGCCTCCTCAACTCTAACCAGTGACTGGTTCAGTACAGAAAAAGGCAAGCACCCAGACATATCACAAGCACAAACAGACCTCGATCCGAGATGCCCACCACTGTTGTCGCCCTATCAATGGTTTCTTTCTCCTGGATCTTGGCGCCGTTCCACCCTGTTGGATGCGCACATCATGAGCCTGCCGCCCGAGCTCGAGGTAGCTATCAGCCAGGACTCTCTTCCCAACTTTATCCACAAGCACCAACAATGGCTTCAACTGTGGGTAAAAGAGGGCCACAGTCCTCTGATGCACCGCCATCTCTACCGGGACTTGATGCCCGAGTGCATACGAGATGCCTACACGGCGAGAGCAGCTTATGATCTGGCGGCCACCCCAGCAGCCAAAGAACTGTCCTTACGGATCATTCAAGATCGAGCAGTAGACCTCATTCAGAGCCAGCCAGACTCTCATCTCGACCACACAAACAACACAAACACAAATCTCCCTCTGGGAAGCCTCGATGCATCAAACATCATGCTGGGCACTTTCAACCACCTAGCCCGGACGCAATCTCTTTTCGTCTACGAGTTAACTCAGCTCTTTGACGGGGACATTCGCTCCAGAGACCAAGCAGAATCGTACATGGAGACGCTGCACCGCTGGGCGCGCCAGATGTTGGAGAGCGCAAGACTGGATTGCACCACAGGCGAGGTGTTTGAAGCCTATGCGTCGTCCGCGACTTCATCTGGCTCGTCGCCGTCCGGCAACAGTGACTTGATACGGGGCAGCAAAACAGGGACCAGCTCAAACACGGCTGTCGGTGCCATCACCCCACCGAGCAGTACGCACAACCCGTTCGCCCTCCCTCCTAACCCAGCACCGCACACACTCTGGCAGGTGTGGGTGATTGCCGAGTCGGTGAGGCGGACGTACATTTCTGTCAGTTTTGTCCGGTCTGTGTATCAGACCATCAAGACGCAGTGGTCGGTGTGTCCTGGGGGCGCTCTTTTCAGTGGGGTGAATGGGCTGTGGGATGCGACGACGGGGAGGGAGTGGTGCGCGGCTCTCAGGAAGGGGAATACGCTGCGCGGTCAAAAGGATGGTGAAGGTGCCATGTCGCCTTGGGCGTTGATGCAGAGCCTGGAGGTTTGGAAAGTGTTGGAGTATGCGTCTCCGGACGAGGTGGATGAGTTCACTGTGGCTGTTGCTGAGATTGGTAGGGGGATGGAGGTTGTTGAGCAGTGGATTATGGAGAAGAGTGGCATGAGGGGCTCATGATGAATACACTTTAAACCCCTCAAAATGGACTCCTGCGGGAGAACATCACCCGACCAACAAAAGTTTTCCTCTTTTTGTTTTCAGGGGTTTGTCAACAAGGAGAATGCTGGGAAAGGGGGCGGGGTGATTAAAAAACCCTAACCCGTGACAGGCCGTGGCATGCCAGGTTTCCCTTTCCCAGCGGCCAACATCGCTCTGGTGCGGGGGAAACAAGCGCTGAAGATTGGGGTTGCATTCGGTGGTGCGCCACCCTTGGCTCAGATCGGCCTTCAGCACCAACCATTGAGCTTCACCAATCGATCGACAGAATTGGGTATCAAGGGTGTGAACCCTTCGATATCACTATCGTGGATGGGACACTGGAAGCACACCATTGAAAGCATCGAGCCACCTTGACGACATATTTGCCACTGCTTTAAAGCATCTGTTGGGGGAAACACCTTGGATTGCCGCTGTTATCCGAAGGGCGCCGTGCATTGGATTAAGGGTCTTTTTGAGGTGCAGACGGTGGATGGAAGTTCCGCAACAGGACGGCATATCGGAACACGGGAGTCACCAAACATGGTCAGTAGAGAGGGGTGAATCTTCATGTGAGTGGAGGGGGAGGCTGGGCATTGGAGAAAATCTCGAAGTTGCTAGAATGTGGGGTGATGAATGGGCAGAACACAGTTTAATACAGTATCCGTCGATATTATATCCGCCATCCGAGACCACTGGACACCCGCTGAAGACACTGGAGGCACAGCATCTCAGAAGTGAGACCATCTGGTGTGGCCCAAAAACACAGTGTCAATTGCCATGGTGAATTGGTTTGGTCATCAACGTCGCAACGCCCGCGCCTTTTCTCCCAGATATTTCCACTAGCGGCGCCCTTTCAGCGATCCCCCTGCTCTTGGCTGCATAGCGACAAGCACAAAAAAAGTTTCAACCACCACCACGGCAGGGGTTACACGGCGAGACCGGCCACTGCTGACGGTTGTGTCGATTCGGGGAAGACTCAAGTCTGGATCCGAACCGCTTGTCCATGTTCAAAAAAGGACAGGAGGGGTATGCGTACATGTAGGGTGGAAATCGTTATCACCAATCCTTCAAGAACAAAAAGACCGATCAGGTCTCTCTTCTTTTTTTTCCTCTTCCCCCTTTCTTCCTCTGGGCTGTGTTCGTGTTCAAACGCTTCTTTTGATAGGGGGAAGAGTTGGAAACAGCGAGAAAATGAGCGTACGCCTCGGAACCCCGGAAACTCAACCTCTACTCATCAGTGTGACGGACGAAGGTCACCATTATCACACCTGTCTACCTGCTACGTCGGACTCACCTGCCGATTCCGCCGACGAAGATGACGCCTTCCTCGGGTCTTATAACCATCACAACAGGGGCAACGATGAGCCGATAATCATCGATTTTAATCCCTCTGGGGACCCAGAAAACCCGCTGGAATGGCCGACACCGTTCAAATGGGCTATTGTGTTCATCCTGGCCTTTATGGCTTTTACTGTGTATGATTTTTTTTCACCAGGTTCCGCGCAGCCACTCTTTCGAATCAAAACTAACATCAGACGCAGCACAATGACTTGTATTTCACTCGTCCCTCTGGCGACCGAGATTGTCGCAGACCTTTCGCCGCCAGGAAGCACGCCCAGCAAATCATCTTCTGTCCTTCTCGTGACGATCTGGGAGCTGGGCGAAGCCGCTGGCCCGCTGTTCATCGCACCGCTCTCGGAAATGTACGGCCGGTACCCAGTCATGAACGTCTGCAACATCATTTTCATCCTGGCCACCATCATGACGGCCACCTCACAGTCTGTCACGAGCTTGGTTGTTGCGCGGATGCTGACGGGGTGTGTGGTTGCTGGCAACGTGCTTAACCCGGCCATTGTGGGCGACATGTTCATTTCTGAGCAGAGAGGAAGTCCCGTGTCGTTGGTTTATCTGGCGCCGCTTGTCGGCGGAGCGGTAGCCCCGTTGATTGGCAGTGCGCTTGCTGAGATGATCGGGTGGAGGAAGGTGATTTGGATGACAGCTGGACTGGCGTCGCTGGGGGAACTCATGTTCCTGTTGTGCTTCAGGGAGACATACAAGGTGGCCATTTTGAGGAAACGGGCAAAGAGATGGGGCAAGGGGTACAAGACAGCGGTGGATTACGAAGAGGAAGTTAAGCTCAGGGTCGAAGGAGAACAGAAAGGACTCACTGGCCAACAGGGGGTGTGGAAGAAGCTAGGTGATGCGGTCATGAGGCCGGCCCATGTTCTTCTTGGGAGCGGTGTGCTGATGGCCATGAGCTTGTTTGGAGCGGTGGTTTTTGCGTTTTATTATGTGATGAGCACCACGCTGGCGGATATTTTGCAGGATGTTTATGGGTTGTCACCGATGGCGGTTGGGAGCTGCTATGCCAGTTTCAGTGAGTTTGGCCCTGCTCAGACTATTCCTATACACGTTGATGCTAACTAGACATCCTACAGCAATTGGATCTACAGTCAGTGTCCTGCTATGCAATCACTGCCTTGACAGAATTTACATCCGCATGCGACACACCCACAAGGGAGTTGGCAAGCCGGAATTCCGCCTTCCATTGACCATCATTGGAGCTTTTGCTCTCCCCGTCGCGGTGGCAGCTTATGGCTGGATCCCCGAGTGGAAGCTCCCTCTTCTCTTGTTGCTCTTTTCAGTCAGCTTGCTCGGCAGTTGTCTCATGCTGGCCATGATCCCCCTCATGACATACATTGTCGACGCTTTTGGCATATACTCGGCCTCGGCGCTGACAGGAGTCATGGTGACGAGGTGTCTCTGTGGCACCTTCCTTCCTCTTACGACGGCTCCGTTGATGGAGAGATTTGGGTACGGGTGGGCTTTCAGCATCCTGGCGGGTGGCACTCTAATGCTGGCCCCCATTCCGATTCTGATGATGAGATATGGTTCAAAGTGGCGGCAGCGCTCAAAGTACAGCCGTGAAGAGTGATGAATGATGACACGCAAAGGTATACGATGGGAAAAAAAAAGACAATCACGGCAATGGAAAATGGGAATGGTGGTAGATCAAAAGCACACGGGTATGATTTATGGGTTTATGAATTCATGGTATGATCAAAAACAAGAATAAAAACATTCTAAATGAAGCCATCTCGAGTGCTGTTTAGCTGTGTTCAAGTTGTTGCTCATTGGATGAAGTTGAAGCTGGTGGTTACTTGGTGCGCGCATGACGTGAAAGATGACGTATTTGCACCACCACCTTTTTCTCTGATGGGTAGCTCCTGCAAACGCGGCATAAACGCCACTCGACCCTGGACGCGACTGCCCTCTTTTAGAGCAGAATGCTAGAAACCTGAAATGGGGCTCAGGACTGAGAGGAAAGAAACTGTCTCTTCGCTTGCGGGAGCTGGAACTCTGATCCACTTTCATCCTGCAACATCTTTTTTGGCATCTCGGAGACACATCAGTATTACCGTCTCTCTTTTATCTAAAGCTCTGCTATCGCAATGAAGAGGATTTTACTGCTTTGTTTTATTCACGGCTTCAAGGTCAGTGCCCCATTTCTTTGAACTTCGAAATCTTCTATTGCTGTTTCAAAGCTGACGGACACATCGCGCGCGATTCAAGGGGGACGACGACACGTTTGGCAACTTCCCCAAACACCTCCAAGATATCATCACCAACAACCTACCGGATCACGAGGTTGCCTCTGTTGTCTATCCCAAATATGAGACCAAAGGCGAGCTTGCGCAAAGCACCGCTGCCTTTCTGGAATGGTATGTCGACCACGACGCGACACGCCAGGTGCCAAGACTAACCCCTTGATAGGCTCAAGGAGCGCGTGATGGACTTGCGCAAGACCCATCTCGACAATCCATGGCCGCCCAACGATCGTAGCGTTGGTGTTATTCTGGTGGCTCATTCCATGGGGTATGTTCTATCATCGCATCTTCGTGGCCTGCATACCTGCTCACACAACCAACTACAGTGGCTTTGTCGCCAGCGACTGCCTCTTCCGCATCCTCGATGAACGACGACAAGACGAGAACGCGTCCGGTCCCATGTTTCCGCTCATTCAAGGCATACTCGCATTCGACACGCCCTACAACGGCCTTGCGCGTTCTATGTTCGTGTACGGCGCCTTTTCCAACTACCAGAAAGTGAGCAATGTGTTCAACGTCATGACGGCTCTCTCGGCTGCCGCACCAGCCACCCTCTCACGCCTCGCCTCCAAACGTGCCGTTGGCGTTGCTACAGGCCGCATCGTCAAGAGATCGTCCAGTCCCGCGTGGAAGGCCTGGCAGCTCATCGCCATGCGCACGGGAACCGTCGGCGTCATTGCTGCTGGCGGAGTGGCCGCCTACATGCACCGCAAAAAGATCATCGAGGGCATGCGTACGGTGCGGAGCCTGACCAAGGAGGACGTGATCCAGGGCTACCAGCAGTCCGTTGATGCGCTCGGTCAGGGGCTCGCGTACGTCAACAGGGGCAACATTGGCGAGTCCTTTGCGTACCTGTCGGACCACTTCACTTTTGTAGGCTCTCTGCTGAAGCAGAATGAGCTCAATCGTCGACTCGAGCGGCTCGCTTCCCTGAGGGGGGTCGGCTTTTCGGATGTGTTTGCGTCTCTCGGCGAAAATGGGAAATGGAGCGGAGGCTACTTCGTGCCGGAGCGAACATTCTGTGCCATACCGGCCAAAGACCACCCGGCGGAACATCTGTTCACGAGACATGTTATCGAAGGGGCCAAAGACGAGATTGTAGCACACATCAACCTTTTCAAACCCGATAAGAACAAGGAGTATGAGAAGATGACCAACGACGCCGCACAGCTTGTTATCAACTGGTTCAATGATGATGCCGAGATCTGGGATGATCCAAAGTTTGCAGAGCCCATCCCGGCCGAGTCGGAAGAGACACAGGAGATTGCTAAAGCCGTCGATGAGGAGGGAGTAGCGAAACCACCCGAGGAGGCGGTTGAGATAGCTACAGGCGAGGAGGACCAAGAGACGGCAGACGACGATGTCCCTGATGAATCGCCCATCGACATCGCCGCGACCGCCACGCTGGTCCCTCTACCGGATGACTTGGACGGCAACGAGGGCGGGGAAAAGACCGAGGCTAGCGAGCAAAAGAAGGCCTATCTGCGGCATCTGTTCGGCGTTGCTCAAGAAACGAGCACCACTCTGCGGTCGTATCTGCCGTCGAAACTACCATCGGTCGAGATGCCCAAGATGTCGATGCCGACCATGCCCAGTGTCGGCATGCCCAGTATGCCTTCGATGCCCAGCATGTCGATACCCACGAGAATCAACTTGTTTGCGTCCAAGAAGTCGTCCGATACCGGGTCCACGACCGCACCCAAGACTCCCGAGGACGGCGGCATGCCAACAGGGGTTGGCGAAGCTAAGAATGACGAAAGTGATGGTGATGCCAGCAGCGGGGGGGCTCGACCAGGGGTCGTCGGTCCAGTTGCAGGTGGTGATGGGATCACGGTGCCAAAGTGATCGTTGTGTCGGCCACCTCCACGAATTTCTATTTCGTTATACGGCGGGCTCCGTCTTTTGTATGATGCTTATCTTTGATCTGTAGCTAGATTATCTCATAGCAAGTTGGGGGGGGGGTTGTATCTTGCGTACCTGCGTCGTCAGCTATCACCCAAGTGCCCAAATGTCTCCGCGCCCAGCAGCCATCAAGATAACAAAAACGTGGCTTGTGATAGCAGATCAGTCTACGAACAGCAGCCTATCTTTACAGCTCGTGCTTTCTCTACCACGTTGAATCTCTTAAGTCAAGCTTGGCACTCCCGTCTGACGAGACCTAGTCCGGCATCTCGTGCATGCTGCAGGTGAAGGCGTGGTCTTGGCGAGGGAATTTCCCGCATGGCTTTCTGGTTGGTGTTTCTTTTTTCGCTCGCCGTTGCGGCGGGAAGTGGGAAATGGGAGACAAAAAAGATTACCACTCGCGGCAAAGTTGTGCTGCATAGGAGGGTGATTGGTGTTTTGGGGCTCCATTGGTTCCCGCTCGGCAGTTCCTGAATAGGCAGTTGGTGATGCATCATGGATGGCAGTTGGAGCACCAAGATTGCGGGGGGATGCCAGGGGTTATCGGACCCTTGATAAGAGCCGTAGAATCTTTTTTTTTCTGGATCTCCTGCCCCCACAACCTTCCCGACGTGGGCTTATCTTGCATCTTGACTGGATGTCAAGTCTAGACTGACTTGGGGGAGGGGGAGGGGTTGCATAGTTGGGATGAACAGGGGTGGACAATATCGGTATTGGTTACCACTGGGAAGAGGTTGGAATTGGGTGGCAGCTGAGGGAGAGCCCCCCTCTGTGGGGTTTCTTGGATCTTACAGGTCCACCGGGATAGGTCTGAATTACATCTGAGACAATTGGTGGTACTTGGGATATGTGCTAAGACTTTGGGCGATCGACCATAAACCCCCAATCGCCTTCCAGAAAGGGAACACGGTCCCGTCTGGGGTGTAACACGTACCGCGAGCCATGGGGTAACATGTTGATGATTTTGGAGTTCCTATGACTGTGGATTGGTCCTGAGCATACATCGGGATGCGGGAAGTCAGCGAAGCAGCGACAGCTGCTGTGGCCTCGCGACTCGGGATCCCTACGAAAATGTGGAATTGTCCAAAGGTACCGAGGGAGATCGGCCGTGTCTCATTGTGGCATCTGAAGAGTATATAGAGGGCCTCGTGGTTCCTGAGATTGGGGAAGAGATTCACACTGCATCATCCCGCTGTCCACCGGTTCCTGCATTTAATCTATCTCTCGGTTTCCAGCATTCCATCAGTCAACATGAAGTCCTTCTTCCTCGCTTCGGTCCTCGCGGTGGTGGCGTCTGCCATCCCCATGCCCGCCCCTGCTCCTGTATGTGGATGGTCTCTGCCATGAGAAGAGAAGATAACTGACAAGAACAACAGCCTGGAATCCCTTCCAAGTCTACTGCCCAGACCCAGCTCAACGCCTTGACTGTCCAGGCCAACTATGACAACGGCGGTTACAACCGTGACCTCTTCCCTCACTGGAACACCGTTTCAGGCGCTTGCAACACTCGGTAGGCACCATCTCAACGCGGTCCGACCCTTCATGTTTGATCAAGGTATACTGACCCTTCCACAGCGAGACCGTCCTCAAGCGTGACGGCACCAACGTCGTCACCAACTCGGCTTGCGCCTCCACCTCGGGAACATGGTACTCTCCCTTTGACGGCGCGACCTGGACTGCCGCCTCCGACGTCGACATTGACCACATGGTCCCCCTCAAGAACGCCTGGATCTCGGGCGCCTACCAGTGGACCGCCGCCAAGCGGACCCAGTTCGCCAACGACCTCAACACCCCCCAGCTGTGGGCCGTCACCGACAACGTCAACCAGGCAAAGAGCGACAAGAGCCCCGACTCGTGGAAGCCCCCCCTCACCAGCTTCTACTGCACCTACGCCAAGAGCTGGGTCGCCGTCAAGTACTCTTATGGTCTGAGCATCACCAGCGCTGAGAAGAGCGCTCTTACCAGCATGATCAACACTTGCTAAATGCAGAGGGAAGACTGAACAGATGGGATACCCCAGGGATGTGAGATGATGATGACAGGAGTGGTGGAAGGGAAGCGCGAAAAGTGCAGTGTATACGAAGGATGCTAAGATCAGTGTATATATTTTCATGAGATGAATGACAGTGAGCTTCACTGCGAGCTCAGTGAGGGACCAAGGTATCTTTCCTCTTGACACCAGTTTGAATCACAAAACTCCTTTGAATGTATGAAACGAAACTAGTCTCAGGGATGTATATACCGTTAGACCCTATCCAAACCCCACAAAAGAAACGCCATTGCGATGTAATACCATCCCAAAGCCCAAACCCACACCCCCAATAAAGAACCCCTTCTTCACAAAATCAATTCAAAGGCAAAATCGTCAACCCACACGCCAGCTTCACCTTCCCCTCCCTCGCCGTCCCCTCCCTGAGCTCATTGTTATCATTCACAAACGTCATGGACATATCCCTAATCATGTCGGCCGCGCTCAAGCTATCCCCCATCGCCGTCCCCTTCCCCACCCCATCCTCATCACCCCCGTAGCCCCCCTCCAAGAACATGGCGTCATGATGTTGATGGTACGCAAACCGGTAGTTATTCTCCCCCGCGCCGGTGATCTCTGACTTTTCCGCCAGCGTGACCGCCTTGAGGATCAGCTCGGAGATGTCCTGCTTCAGCTGACACTCGGTGAAGATGGACGAGGACTCGATCGTGTCGAGCAGGATGGACTTTCCCGTCCCGAGCCGGAGGTCCTCCAGCTCGCGCGAGATTTGCCGCTGGCTGAGGTCTGTGTTGACGGAGCCGGAGTGGGATGGGAAGTGGGGGGTTGTGGGCGTGGAAAAGGTGTACCCTGGTGATAAGGGGGCTGATGTAGGTAACGTCTCGGCGTGGGGCCATTGGCTGTCGGCGAGCATGTGTAGGAAAAGAACGATACCGGCGAGGGCTTGGGTCAGCAACACTGCGCGTTCGTGAGGAGAGAGCGAGAGCAGGATGCTGCCGGATTCGGTCCCGCTTCTTCGGAGGGACTCGGCCAGGAGGGGCTTTTGGTGGGTGCCAAAGGTTGAGTCGAGGATGCGGTTGAGGAGTAAGGGGTCGGTGAGGACCGAGGAGGGGTCACGGAGGTTGAAGATCTGGGCGGCTTTGGCGAAGAAGTTGGGGAGGATGTCGCGCATGTCGACGCCGTGGATCTTGCGGGCGTGGCCAGTGTCGACCTCGTAGTAGTCTGTGGCTGCTTCGGCGCAGACTGAGAGAGCGTCAGCGTGGATGCTGAGCAATACTGAAGTAAGAAACCTACATTGGGTCGAGATGACGGGGGAACTTCTCTGTGCCGTGGCAAAAGCAAGCTTGACGTCCGCCTCTCCCTTCAAGCTGGCTAATGTACTGTTTGCCAGCTGTTGAAAGCTGCGAATATCATCATCCTCGTCACCAGAAGACACACAGACTCGCGGAATAGAGAACGGGAGTATCATGTTCCAATTGCGGCCAATATCCTCTTCAAACTTCTTGGAAGATATGTCTTTGAGAATATGGCCAACCGCAACCTTGGAAACACCGCGTTCGGTAGATCCAGCCCCTTTCATCCACTCCAACATGACACGGCTCACAAACTCATCGTATTTGGTGTACACCAACACGACTGGGATGTGGACCGAGATGATGTCTTGTGTGAAAAAGTGCTTCTCCAGATCCGAGATGCCTCGATCTTCCTCGTTGGTTGATACACAGTACCAAATCATGTGTACATGCTCGGTGTAGTCGGCGGAGGCCGATCTCCTGGACAAGAACTCAAGCACTCGGTTGTAATTCTTCTGATCGCCGTTCAGAAAATTTGGCGAGGCGTGAACAGCCAGACGGTCGTTCTGGCCTTGGAGATCCAACTCGGACTCGATGTTGTGTTTGGGATCAAATGTGTCTGAGACTAGTCTCTACGTGCTCGTATACATGGTCAGTTTTGCCAAGCGCTTCGATCGGAAGAGGTGAGAAGGGGTAAGCAGGGGTCGACACACCTTTTCAAGCTCGACTCCAAAAACCTTGGAAAACAGCTCCTGTTTGGTAGCTTCTGGATTACCCAGCACCAGGATGCGGAACTTTGAGCATGGTGATAGGAAGGTGGATGGAGGTGAGAGTGTCACCTCGGCATCAACTTGCAGTTCGGTGGTCATTGGCACTTGATCGCGGGTTGCGTTTTTTTTCCTGCGTTGGGTTGAAGAATGGGTGTTTTCTGATAGCTCGATGGACTTTTGGCCCCAAATAAAATAAAATGGAGACCCTGGGTCCGACTTTTATACTGCTTGCATCATCATGTTGAAATTCGCTGTTGCTGGGCGAGGTGCGTTGTGTGTTGGCACCCAGTGGTCTGATGACGCCACTTGGTCGTAAGGGGTCAGACCACCGACATCCAACCACAACGAAATCCATCGTTCGAGATGGAAATTTGGATTATGATGATAGATTGCGGTTTCAACTTGAACGCGGAGTTTGCGCTGATAATCGCGGGAGCATTCTCAACCTCACCAATAACCAGTCATTATCAAAGTCCTGTTTCGAAGGAGCAAGGCGGCATCTCGAAATTCTCATTGTGGTCGCTAATGAGCGTTCGTTGGAATTCCCATATCTGATAACAAAACAATTGTTCAGTTTCTAGATAGGTCCAAAACAACTGTTGGTTACTGAAGGCTTGTATATCAAAAAATAGTCCCATCCCTGCCTCATCGCATGGGACGGTGTTCAGTATGTCTGTATGTTCCCATGACCCAGTCGAACCCTTCCAGTCCGGGCTTCTGTTAACATGCGTACCCAAATCAAGTTCGCTCACTATGGGTACGCCGATGTCAAGTAAATGGCGATCAATGTCAGGCGTCACGTTTGTGTCTTTCTCCCATGCCCTTGTGTTGTCTATGGGTTGAGTGTGACTGATCATTGTCGGCTCTGGAAACCCTTGGCTTAGACTAGCATTGTTTGCAACGACAAGAGCGCCTTCCCACAAAAGACCTTTGGCATCAAGGAAGACCGGGGCGCCATCTTGCAAGGGCGCAACATGGGGGCTGCGTGCCGGTTGTTCGGGTTGGGTCAGTTGTGTGTGGTTGTTCACCAGTGTCACACCACTATCAGCCACGGAGCTGGAGGAAGCTACGAGGTTTGGGACCTCTAATCCGTTGGGCTCTGTTGATGACAGTTTCGACCTCTGCAACGCCTCAACCGGTGCGTCCGCCAGCCATTCTTCGAATATCAGGTCGAGAGCACGACCCAAGGCACCCTGAACGACTGCTTCAGTAACTGCGCTTGCTGTCTCGTATGAGCTTTGATGGTTCTTGCTGTCAGAAGTTGAGATAACGCGTAGAACACCACTTTCTGAAGCTCCCTTGTCACTATGACGCGGCCTTGACGCTTCGTAAACTCACGAAACTGGCAAATTGCTTCGGACAAGCGATGGTCCATATAGGCTGACATGGGCCTGGTCTGATTGGGGAATAGAATGTCCCAAATTGCGAACCATTGTTCCTGTTCACTGAGACTTCGGTTTGATCGCCTCGACAGCTCCCACTGTTGGAGATGGCTAATTCCGTCCAGGGAGGCATTCGGATCCAGGATACATAGCTGCGTCAGATGGCGGTTGTGGCTGGCCTTGTCGGGAAAGATTACCATGCAACGATCGCAGTAGAACGTCGGCCTGTGACTTCGAGAAAGATGCTGTTTAACTCGGCTAACCGTATGTAGTTCACTCTTGAAGCATTTTCGGTGCTTCTGACAATCAAGCTTCCAAAATGGACAGGCGAGCAACTTCGGCGAGTTGAGTAGCTCCCCTAGTTGGACCTTAGTTTGCCGTGGTCGTCTGCCGTCAGGGGTGTCGTCTTCATTGCTGTCGCTTTCACGGGTTCTTTTAAGCGGCTGTGAAGCAGGAGCCTCGGAACTAGATATCGCGCTTTCTCGAGACACTGAAGACCCATTGGGTGCTTCCCCATTTGCTACTTGGGTGGAATCTCCTCCGTCTTGTGGGTGTCCAGAATCACAGCCGTTCCGAGGCTGCTTTCCGGTAGCATTGGGGCGGGAAGACACTGAGATATTCCGAGATAGTTGATCCATGAACACCTTGCCAGAGTGCATGTGGCAGGAAAGGTTTTGAGCCTCACTGCTTGGTGTATCTGAAATTGATAGCATGTAAGAATCAATCGTCATCTCTGATGAATATGAAGAGATGTCTGAGTTGCTTCGTGGATCAGTCAGGAAGTGCGCCGCGCTCAGATCTGAGGTGTTTGGAAAAGAAGGATCTAATTTGAACTCCACCGCCAGACAACTAGGCAATGTCTGAAGCCAAGAGGAAATCTCTTCATGATTATTCGAAACACAAGGGATTTCTGGAGGAGAGGAACTTCCCAGAGTATTGGTCAATCCATATGGGCCCTTTCGGGAGTTTATGCCTTTCGAGGATCCGCCAAGAATTCTCATCCTGGGGCCGAGGGCGTACGACTGGTGTTGCCTGAGACTCGGGTGCTCAGCAATTTGGGACAAGCATGCAAGACCTTTCAGTATTGACGATGCTTTGAAACTGAGATGGACTGGACAGGTAGTATGCGATCCCCATGTGGTCCATTTGGCGGTAAAATCTGCAAGATGGCCTTGAGTTGGTGACTGTTTCGGTACCCGAAAGAAGTGTGACAGTTCCATGATTGACGACAGCCGTGGGCTCGGATACTCCGTGATCCAGCATTTCGTCTCACTGATGTGAACCTATGAGATAATCCACTCGAATAGCCGGCTCAGGCATTTTCGTCCACTGTCCCTCTTGTAGTCTACGATGAAAAAGGTTTTGGGTTTGCTGGAGTGGCTGATGTTAGCATTGAGAACGCGAGGGCTTAGAAAATACACTTACCCAGTCATAGACGGTATAAACACTGCAAGCTTTGAAGTGTCAACCCAAGAATCGACAGGGCCATGTTGCAAGTCAAGCATTTTCGCTTTCAGGTTAGACGCATGCCTAACACTGATTGATGATAAAGAGCGTGTCGGTGAGCTTGCTGGATGATTGACTCTAGAATTCCCAGATGCTGAGCTGTTGATATGAAGAGACGATTGGCTCCCTTTATGAACTGCAGAGGCATAGCTTGAATCTGTGAGCGGATTGTCCCAGCCAGACTCATCTTTGCGAAACGAATTTTCTATTGTAGTGGCTGGTTCTGAAGGTCTCAGACTTTTCGAGCTGGCCTGAGCTGTCGCTGGTGGTGGCATCTCAACATCCTTGGACTCAACTGCATCACCTCCAAGATCCTTAACTTCTAGATCCGACGACATTGGGTAGATGAAAGCAGGCTTTCGCAAAGCTGATGACCCAATTGGCGCTAAACTTCTGAAGAGATCTGGGATGTTTGCAATGTCGAGCTCTGGCTCTTGCGATGTAGCCATTGCTGGGGTTGGCCTCAATACTAGGGATGGAAGAGAGTTCATCTGTTCCATCCAAACCTGGATCGAGCAGGATACAGCCCCCGAAGCATTTGTCCAACGTTCCATATTGTGGAAGGTGAGCGGGTAACAGGCCCTTGTATGCAGTGTCAACCCATGCTGATTTGAATTATCGTCAAGTTGGCCTGAACAAGCCTCATCAAAACAATCCCGATATATGCCTTCGTCGTGTACCGCTGATTTTGTTGGATTTTTTGAGGGACTGCGGCGAGAGTCGCATGCAAGTACCCGAGGGAAGATTTTGGCAGCTTGTCATCATGTAGACTTGGGCAGACGATCAGAGCTTCCCAGTCTCCTGCGGGGTCCTGTTGGTTTCTGGGGATTTGATATGTTGCCATTGTCAACGGAGAACCATATGGTGCATCAGTTGTGATGTATTCGCAAATCAAAGTGTCCTCAAAACGGGATTTTGAAAAGGGAGCTGTCTGTCATATTCTTTTCTTTTTGATGAGCCAGAGACAACATCAACTGAGCCAGAGCCTGGTGACAGGGCTTCAGCACCATCGTACTGAAGACTTCACCTATCGTATAATTGGCACGAAGGTTTCCGAACATGCATAGTGGCAGGCGCTGCTTGCAGTGCACAATTCCATTTTCCCGTTCTGGTTCACGAGAAACATCTCTCAACCTCAAATTCGAGGGGAAATTTATGCTTTATCAAACGGTGCAGTTGGAAAGGTTCAAAAGACAGAGAGTAGGCAGACATTCAATCTATATCACAAAGCATGTGAAGTGTCTGGGATAGGAGTTGTAGTCAGTGGGTAGGAATCAGTGGGTAGGAATCAGTGGGTAGGTATCAGTGGGTAGGATTTTGTGGGAGTCGGTGTAGGATTTCACTTTATTTCACTCGGCCAAAAGTACCCAATGGCACGTTGCACCTTCCGCTTGACAGCTCCTTCCGAGGCCTCTGATTCGGCCGGCATCTGTGCCACTCTGGCGCCTCCAGCAACTCCAGGAACCTGTCGGGTGTTAGCGTCACAGGACTTGGAGACGACATGGCAGGTGATTGGACACTGAGACCTCCCCACGATCTGCTGCTGGCACCAAGCAGAACTCCTTCCATAAAAGTCATCCAAGAGCCGAGAAGAAATTGTTCAGGGGACGGGATTGAGGCGATACGTTCCATTGGAGTTGTGGAAAAAGTCGGCCACATGAGGTGGTCGACCACCGAATTGGACATCTGGGTGGAAATTCAAGACAATGGCCAACCTCCTTGAATGCTCCAGGGGTCATCCATCCCCCTTTTCTCACCAATAGCTGGGTCTGATTCACTGTGGGCGAGGGGGGAGCTGATATAAAACTTGGAATTCACTTCATCCCATCCCGTCTCAATCCACTTGCTCCCAGCAGGTATTTTGTCCCTCATGGCCATGATCTGGCAGTGCTATCCATCTCTTTGTATTTTCTGTTCTCTCTCAGTCGCTCCTTTTGATCACCTCCAGCCAGCCAGTTTCACCTCACCACGGCCATGAGAATCCTCCAGTCGCTGGCCTTCGTGGCCAGCTTCGCTGGCTTGCTGGTAAATGCTCAAGATGCCTGCAAGCCCCAAGACCGCACCTTCAGCACCGAGCAGACACCAGCCGGGAATTACCAGCCCGCCAGTGTCTTCATGAGCCCGGCCAGCCAGCTCTCGCCAAAGTTCTACATCTCGGTCGTGAACCTGACTCCCCACCGGTTCATTCTTGAAAACACCCACTCGTACCAGATGAGCACCTTCGACTTTGGCGACGTTCCCCAGGGCAAAAGCAGACAGAACGCGATTAAGTATCGCAATAGAATTGCTACTCAAGACGATGCTGGCGAGGCTTACTACCGTATCTACGGAACCGACAAGAAGTTTGCTCTGCGCGTCAAGGGGACTGGGCCCTTGGTAGATCAGCGGTCCGTCACGCTCGATCTTTCCGGGATGAACCTAGGCCAACGCATCTACCAGTTCCCCGGGGGCGAGTCCTCGGTCACTCTGGTCATAACCGGCAGTTCCAAATACGGCTTTTATGCCTCCCTTCGTCACGACAGAGGCGGGTGGATGCGTTGGATATACAACACCATCAAAGACAGGCCCGTCCGCCATCTCTTCCTCCCAGGCACCCACGACTCGGGAATGTCCAAGATTACCAACAAGATCAGGAGCATCGGAAACTCGTTCAACACCCAAAACCAAGGCATCAACATCTACGACCAGCTCCGCGCCGGCGCCCGCTGGTTCGACCTGCGCGTCGGCTCTGTCCACGACGACAACAACCCAGCCCGCAACCTCGGCTTCCACACCCTCCACGTCAACGACGAAACAGCCACGGTCTGCATCGGCAACTCGGGCGAGTCCCTCGACGAAGTCATCTCCGAGATCAACCTCTTCACCCGCGAAAACCCGGGCGAACTCATCTTCCTCAGCGTCCGCTACCTCATCGGCCGCTACGAAACCCCCGACCGCGGCCCCATCTACTGGGGCGCCCAGCTCTGGAACGACTTCCTCTCCAAGATCCGCGGCGTCAACAACCGCTGCCCCAACCTCGACACCTCGGTCCCCTTCCAGAACCAACCGGCCTCCTACTTCATGGACCGCAACGACGGCAAAGGCTGCGTCATCTTCCTGCTTAACGGGCAGAACCTCAAGGACGTGCCCAAGGAAGCCGTCGGCGACGGGCTGTACGCCCAAAACAGGATCGGGGTCAGGGATCACTGGTCCAACATCCAAGACATCAACGCCCTGGCCCCCGATCAGATCAGCAACTGGAAGGACCTCAAGCGCGGCGGGGACAAGGACTTTGGCCAGTTCCACATCGCCCAGTGGCTCGCCACCCCGAACGCGGTGGCGTCAACGGCGTATAGCCTCCAGGGCTTTGCCATACAGCAGGTCAACCCGGCTTTGTACTGGGCGGGCGTGGCCGGGATGAGCCCCGAGTCGTGGCCGAACGTCATGATGGTGGACTACATTGGCGTTCAGCAAAGGGACCAGATGAGTTGGAACATGCTCAGCGCCGAGATGTACTGGCTGGGCATCGGGATGAACTTGTACGTCATCAGTGAGAACTGTGACGTGAACAAGCTGAAGAGTCCGTTGGTCAAGGCGAGGGATCTGGAATCGGCGGGAGGGGAGAAGTCTTGGAATGGTATCATATTCGCCGACGGCAGGTCGATCGATCATCCCTCCCCCGAGCTCCACCCTGGCCACACAACTATTCTTCGTAACGGCACCATCTTCGCGAATGGGACTGTCTTGGAGACAACGATTCCGAACCCTTGGATTTGAGACGTTATATGGCATAGGCGTTTGTGTGTTTTAGATACCCAGATCATACATAGATGCTGCTAGCTCAGAAATATCTAGCATAGCACAGAGGATAATACAAGGGAACAGGTCCCCTATTGAGAAATGCCAAGGTCATCAGTCTAATATATGCGCTCGTGGTGGTGATAATTTCCCCATTAGTGCATTGGAGTACACAAGATCCTGCCAGGAGTCACTAATGTTGGTTTGGTCGCTGATGGAGCGTCTCGTTCTTCATGCTGACTGCTAAGGGTTACAGTAAGCAAGGTTGCAACATGGGCAGGGAGAGGGCACCACACAATAGAAGGCATCAGCCGGCATTAATAGATCGATATAAAGTCTAAGCCCGTCCCCCTGAAAGATACACATCACCCTTCCAATCCTCCATCCTCTTTTCCGCTGCATGTCAGCGTGACCCTTAAACTTCCACACTCGGCTTCCTCTCCTCCTTCCCGCCCCGACCATCTACATCCTCCCCCCTCTCCCTCATCTTCTTGATTTGCGTCCGCTCGACTTCCTGCCTTGCCTTCATCCTCTCCAAATCGCCGTCCTCCCCCAAGAAGCTCACTTCCCCCCTCACTCGCCCATGCGGCTCGCCACTCGTATCCCTACGTCTCGTACGTTCCACCGCATCAGCAACCTTGCCCTCGCCGTAAGTCTCCATCTTGCCCTGAGCATCCTCATTCTCGTTCTGTAACGCCTCCCCACCCTCGCCCTCGTAGTGTGTAGCTCTTCTCTCCCGCTCGCTAGTGGGCTTTCCGCCGTGAACGCCTCGCCCGAGGGACCCCGCCGTGGGTTTGCCAGAAGCCTCGTTGTAAGGGTTGCGGCGGCAGGTGAGGTAGTCAGTCCCAGGGGCGTTAGCCGTGGGAGAGGCCGTTGCGAGGGGTGTGTCGCCTACCGCGAACTCGGAGAGGTTGCGTGTCATGGGATGTCGGAGGTGCATCGGGGCGGCGCTGGGGTTGGCATTGGCACCGGCGTTGTATGCTTCTGATTTGGGGGGTTGGGAAGGGACGGAGCCCGAGGGGGACTGGCCAGAGGTGGGGTGTGACATGGTTACTGGTCCGTGGTCTGATGGCTGTTCTGGAGTTAAATCTCGTTCGGAAGTGTGCTTGAAGTCTTTTTGGCAAGGTATGGGATATTGTGTGTTGGATGTAGAAGGAGGTGCATGCGCAGCGAGCGGAGTGGTATAAAAGCTGACTGCCTGGGCAATGACGTAGGGGACCCTTCATGCAGGCGGCCGATGATGACGGTTGAGGCTTGTGGAAGTTGCAAGACAGTCCCAAACAAATAAACAGCCGTCTTCAACGGCCGAAAGTCAAACTCTATCGTGACCTCTTGGCGGGGATTCACTTTTGCCGCTTTCGGTACGAAGGGACGGGAGCTTAATTGAGGGGAGGGGGCAGCCGCGATGGGTGATCAGTTGGAGAACATGTTCGATATCAGTGACGTCACCGCTGACTCTATTTTTTGTTTGTTGTCAACATCCTTATCGATGGTCGACGGTAGTGGGACTGCGCAGATCAGGTGGCCAGTATCTAGCATAAACCAAAATATTTCCCTATATTTTATGGTATCCTCTCATAAACTAAATATGCCTATCCGTAAATCATCCTACAAGCCCAGCTATCAGGACACTCTTCACCGTGACGAAAACAAGGGGCTGCTTGAGAAGGAAATGCCAAAAGGGTATTCTTGAAACTGCAGGTATAGCTATCCTGGACCAATGAAGACAGCTGGCGCGCAAAAGAAATCCCAAAATGTTGACTCCCAAGATGGTATGTACATACAATCATGCTATGCAATGAAATCCCTTCCTCTATAGACTGTTGAGAAATCCACCAACCCACACTCTTACCCACTGGTACCCAAAATTTAGAAGAGAGCGAAGACACCGGCAACGAGAGCCAGGCCGGCGATGGTGACAGCCGAGAGGCCCTTGCCGAGGGAAGCACTGCCCTCGACGACATCATCCTGGTTGGAAGCCTCGGAGTCGGTGCCAGTCCCGGAAGAGCCGGAGTCAGTGCTTCCACCAGTGCTGCCGGCACCGCCAGTGGCAGAGCTGCCGGGGGCGCTCACGCTGGTCTGGGAGCCGGTGGCGCTAGCGGTAGAAGCAGAAGTACCGGTGGGGGTGTCAAAGGTGGTGGGGCAGGTGAGGTCAAAGAGAGGCTTGGTGGAGAGATCCTTGGTGATGGCGAACTGCATCTTGTTATCGGGGTTGGAGTCACGGAGGTTGTACCAGAAAGTGGGGACCTTGTTGAAGAGCTTGCGGCAGCCGATCTCCTGCCAATAATACTTGGCGTTGGCGACGGTGGCCTCGGCCTCATCCCAGTCAGGGCCGGAAGCGGGCCAACCAGTCTCGGTAATCCAGATAGGCTTGTCACCAACAGCGGCAGCAACGGCATCGTAGGCGCGGTCGAAAAGCTTGCCCGAGTTCTTGATGTGGTTGCCCTTACCGCTCTCATAGTAGGGGTACTCATCAACACCAACCCAGTCGAGAGCGTCGACTACGGCCTTGTTGGTGGCGTTGGTGTAGGCATCCCAGGTGTCGACGTGACCGATGGGGACCTTGGCGAGAGCAGTCCCGGCAACCGACTTCTTGTAATCGCTGATGAACTTGAGCAGGACGTCAGGGCCAGCACCGACGCCCGCCTCGTTCTTGATACCGGTCTCGGAGATGCGGTATAGATCCTCGCTGCCGATGGACATGCCGATGACCAGGTCGGTAAAAGACTTGCCATACTTGTCGATGGCCTTCTTCAGGGCGTTGAGCTCGTTGGCGATACTATCGGTGCCCGAGGTCCAGACACCGAGAAGGATCTTGGTCTTGGTCTCCACGGCGGCCTCGAAGGCCGAGATGGGGTCGTCCTTGGAGTAGGCCTGGATGTTGGTGTACAAACGCACAGCGTTGAATGTTCCTGGGGCGCTCTCGAGGTTCTGAGCGGTCTTGAACTCCTGGAGGAAGTCGGCCTTGAACTTGGCCGAGT
Source organism: Podospora bellae-mahoneyi (assembly GCF_035222275.1). Taxonomy (NCBI): domain Eukaryota; kingdom Fungi; phylum Ascomycota; class Sordariomycetes; order Sordariales; family Podosporaceae; genus Podospora; species Podospora bellae-mahoneyi. The sequence continues at coordinate 3,570,221 of NC_085886.1, read as the reverse complement.
GGTCGGCCTTGGTGGATCCTGAGTTGAAACCGAGATAGTTCTCAGCGGAGGCGCCCGAGGCGAGGACGCCAGCCACAGCTGCCAGAGTTGTGAAAGCGCGCATGTTGAGAGATGTGTGTGTGGTGTGAGGGGGAGCTGGTGGTGAGCTAAACTTCGACCTTGAGGTTTTAAATGATGCTGAAGCAGTGGCAAACGCGCGAGTAGAGCAACAACTGTCAGACTTGGCGATTGCGTCACACGAGAAAACTGTTTAAAAACGGCAAAACTCGGTTGTGACTTGTGAGCGAGTGTCAGAAGAGATTATGTTGGGAAAGAACGTGGTCGTCTCGGGAGACGGTTGGATGAGCAAAGAATGGAGGAAGAAGGAGCAAGAGAAGGTGTTCGGTGTGACGACGAAGGAAGGTCGAGATGTCTTGAAGAAAAAAGAGGAACACCACACGACGGCCTGGCTGGGGTCGCGAAATTATTATTACGGGCTCTCGACGCCACGGGGCCACACAGCAGCCCTGGGCTGTCAACCAACCCCTGGCCGGTGCTGCTGCATGCTGCAGGTCCATGTCCAATGCCAGGGCGGCTGAGCACAGCCCCAAGAAGTCATCTCATCTCTTGGCGACTGCCGATCGACAGGATGCCCCAGTGTGCCCCATTTCTGCCCAGGCACAACATGCATCAATTTTGCACTAAAAAGGTGAGCACATGTTGCCATCAAAAACCGAATGGGACAATTCCATGCTGGTGACTGGTAACAGCAGCACAAACTACCTACCCACGCGCCGAGGTGGTGATCCAACCTGGAACTGTGTGTGTGTGTGTGTGTGTTGTGGTCCGCCGGCATGGTTCATCCGTTTGTCATGATCCAACTCGCTCGTGTTCACTCGTATCCGCGCGTTCCGGGAATTGGCGGCAACTGGCAAAAGGTGGTTCCCCTGAAAAAGGCCCCACCTCTGGAAAACCTGGAACCAGATGCTGGAATTCCCAGAGCCGGAGCTATCCAACGGTACCCCGCCCATGGCCCCCTTTTTTTAGCCATTCCAACGGCCACTTCCCTGGCCTGCTGTGGAGAACACGCAGAAACGCAGAAACAACATTTGATGATCGCAGCTGAAAGTGGTCTTTTGGTGTGTTTCATGACTTTTGCCTGACAAATATCAGTCGTGTCTGGCTCAACGTGTCACCGGCCTCCCTGACTTCAACTTTTGACAAGAGGACTCCTCCGTGGCCCCGGCCTCCGAGCAGTGGGACGAATCTCGGTAACACGGCAGCCGAAACCGCCGGTCTGGTCGTTGACTGTCTGGCGACCACCACATGGTCAGGCCGAGTGACTCCGGTCACCGGGATTGGGGCCAGACCTCAACGTCTCACACAAAACTCCATGTTGGCGACCACTGTGCAAGGAAGGATTTACTGTAGAGACGGTGCTGCAACTTTCACTTCGTAAACTAGCAATAACCTCGGCAGGCTCTCGATAATGACAAAAACCAAGATGAATTTGAGGCTCATTTAACTAACTCTCTTGGGCATAGCTCGAGTGCAGTTCGATTTAAACTCGACACTATTTACCAGTTTGTTCAAGTTGACCCAACTTTCACCTCAAACCAACCAACCTCAGCAAATCATTCCCAGCGATGGACTCAGAAGAGGAATCGGTCAGTGAATGCGAATACCAAGAGATATGGAGCGCAGAACGGATCGCCAAGGCACCTGGATGTCAACTTCGTGCTGTTCTCAAAGCACTATGCAAGGTTGATGTGAAGCTCCGGGAACGCATAACGCAAGCTTTGGAGGCGGTTCAGTCCTACGATGGGGAGGGGGAGGAGAGCGAGGAAGGTGGGGATGCATTTGAAGTTGATATCTGTTGCCGATGTAACAAGGCTTGAGTCCGAGATTATGACCTTGATGGAGACTGCCGCTATCATCCTGGCAGGCTACTTCCTTTTCCAACATTCCAGTTTCCTCTACTAACCGGATCGTAGAGTCTCTTGTGGTGGATGATTCATCATGCACTTGGGAAGGTTGGGTTTGGGAAGATAACGGTCTCCAAGACACTCCCGAAAACCGTGAGAACAAGCCTGGAGGGTTTCGGTACACATGTGCTGCGACAAGATTGCGAGCGCACGAGGTTGTACATATGGCAAACACCAATTACTCGAAGACAAAGCCTTGGTAGAAAAGAGAAGGCAAAGAAAGAGGTCGGTCTCGAAGATCAGTAAAGAGTGAGAAGGCGTACAAAGACTTGGTGTCAATAGAGAAAAAAAGGGGTGTCAACAGTTGCCAAGTCGGTGGGGCTCAGATAGGGAAATTGCAATCCCATGAGCGCACTTCGTTTGCATGTTTATATCTGCTCAAAATTCAAAGCTCTGAATCTTTTCGGCATTCATCCTCATGTTCCCCGACTTTATCTTCTCTTTCATCATGGCTACGCATGTGGAAAGGTTGGACTACCTTTTCAATGCGCCGGAAGAGCATCTGCGCGATGCAGTGTATGCTTTGTGCAATAACGATGAGGTGGTCAGTATTCGGCTGGTCAGACATCTCAAAAATCTCCAGAAGAAACGCCCACTGCGAACTCCCGTGACCACTCCCGCCCCTGGTCCTCCATGTGCTCCGGTTCCTACTCCCTAGTCGTACTTTTACTTCTACTCATACTTCATCTTCCACTCGCACCTCTACTTCTGGCCGCCTGCCTGCTCCGGCTCCGATTCGCGCCGCCGCCCCTGCACCGAAGCCTAGGGTCAAACACGACTATCTTGAGTGTGTACAGTGCGAGGCTAGCTTTTTGTGTCAGAGCACCACGCAAACGAATGCCGATATCATCCTGGTAAGCGCCCTTCAAGTTGTCTACCGCTCGAATTTGACTTGCCGCGTTGCTAATAGTTTCTTCTGTTCATGAAGGCGAACTAGAATGCGACTGGGAAGCGGGGGAGTGGGAGGACTGGGACTCAGATGCGGGGGATCCTCGTGGTGATGAGAGGAATAAGGATCTGTACCTTGCTGGCTTCAAGTACATCTATTGCGACAAAGAAGGCGGCCGGTCAGGCTGTACACTTGGGCATCATCAAGCCAGGGACCCAACACAGCCTATATATCGCAAGATATCAGACATGGAGCCTGCCGTTCTCAGAAAGATGAAGCGGAAGAGGGAGCACTCAGATTATCAGGCACCTGAATCCAACCGTTTTGTGAGATATAGGAGGTAGCTTTACCATCCAGTCTTCACATCGTGTTCTGTGGCAAACAAACTTGGCCGGCTTCTGGATTGGTACTGTCTGTATCCAGGACATCAGAAGAATATATATCGGGTCTGCCAAAACTTGATGAAGACTCTCATGTCTGGTATGACTGGGTTGAGCTAGCTCACGAGCCTAGGGATAGGAAAGACACCCGACGAGAAAACGTGATTGTAAAATTAGGAGGCATTAGGGCAAGAACTCCAAGAGAGGAAGGTTTAAGTCGGATTCTAAGCCGGAGCATGAGGAAGCGGAATAAGAGGGAGAAGACGATTCCAAAAGGCTGTGATGAAGGCCGGGAGTAATCAAGAAGAGTGTCTATGCATTGTGTTTGGAGTGTGTAAATAGCGACCAGGTACATTTCTGAGTTTTAGTGTTTTGGCAGATTTATTTGTAATCTCATGATAGTGACGCTAGTGGCCCCGGGCCATGAACGGCTTAATGAAAAGGTAAAAGTTCCGGCATGATAGATAACCCCAGACTTCAGCTCTACTGGACGCGTTTGTCTAAACGCGACTTCTGAGGGTAGCATTTATTGCTTCACATTGCAATGTTCACTTTGCCAACTTAAACACAACCAACGCCCAATAGTCATTTAAAAAGAACCATGGAAAACTCCTAGAAACCTGACGACATTCTGAATTCACCGCCAGAGCATCTAGGTACTGCTCTGCGCATTTTCTGCACCAAGAATAAAAAAGCATGCGATACTATTGCTGAATATCTTTCCATTGTCAGAGAACAGACGCCTGACTGATCGGCCGAGCTGCAATTTTTGCACAATTGCAAAAAGCCATTATTGGAAACTGATAATCAAGATGGCGTGCACTGGTTTCATGATGGTAAGCACCCCTCCCCAAGCAGCAATCTCTGACAAAACGCAGTACATGTTAAGAGCTTAATACTGAGCTTTATACTGAAGAATGTATGGTAGTTGAAGATTCCAGTGTTTGGAATGATTATGAAGAAGATCACTATGGACCTATGGACACTCCAGACAATCAAATGGAATACCCAGAGGGCTTCCTCTGGACATGTTGCGACACGCAAGCTACGGAACAACGGTGCAAGAGTCAAAAGCATGAGCTCTCTGCACCACTTTCATAACCTTCAGCATTCCTCTGCTCAAGGAACCGGCATCTCAGTCAAGCGTGAGAGAGAAGATCATGACGACCTGAAGATTTGTGAGCGCTGCGACCAGGCATTCACCGATGCCAACAACTCAAACGATGCTCGCACTTCTCACACTTGTGAGTTTGTGACACTCAATGTCTTTAGAGTGCCAGTGTCCTGATGCTAGCTAATATTCAACAGCCCCTCTGCAGTTTGGATACTGAAGCCCCCAACGTGGTGCGAGTATGAGGCACCTACACCAGAAGACACCCCGTGTTACAGGGTGAGATACCCTGAAGGGTTCATTCACGAGTGCTGTGACACTAATGGAGGTGTCTCTGGATGTACCACAGGGCCTCACAGAGCAAAGGACATGAAAGGGACAGGGGATACGCTGTGTTTCACTTAAATACTTCATCTCTAGGCTCAGGCTCTACCTTTGTCACCCACGCAGGAGCCTAATACAATGCAAAAAATCTAGCATAATTATTTTTAGAGCTGTCAAACCTAGAGAAGTTCACACTGTGCTTAGGGGTGGCTTGGGCCATCTTGCCATGCCATTTGTAATTTCCCAGACGTGGTCACCCTGTGCCCAGTCCCCAAACTCACGCAACACAATACAAACAAGCACCAAGTTGAAAGCGATTCACCTCGAGCAGAATGGCTGTATTCGACAATATCAGCGACATCCTAAATGCACCGCCAGATCATCTCAAGGCAGCACTCAGAGTGCTATGCAGTAAGAACGGTGACGTGCAAAAGACCCTCGCCGAATATCTCTCTACCCTACACCAAGTATGCACCATTCCTTTGCTTGGCAGAGTAGATGCAGCTGGAACTTTCAAGCCAGCAGTCAAAACAACCGCACCAATTTCTCTCCAGTCGGAATTTCATTTATGTGAGCGATGTGAAGAGACATTTTTGACTCTGAAACAAGCACGGAGAGTGCGAGTACCACGATGGTATGTCTATCGGACCCATTTTTATGTACTTCCATCAGTCCGGTTAACAATTCCAGGGGGGTGTGAGCAAAACGAGGACGCCGAGATATGGGAAGAATGGGAAGAGTGGCGAAAGGGACCGATGACATTGGCGGAGAAAGATGAACATCCTGAGGGGTTCATCTGGACGTGCTGCAAAGGAGACGGTGATGCAAAGCCTTGTGAAGTTGGGGTTCATAAGGCCCCAGGACAAGATTACAGTTGCCACACAGCCGGATGCTGGCGTAGGTATGAAGCGAAAGAGGAACGACGATGATGCCGGTCTTCGCATCTGTGGACTTTGCAATAAAAAGTTTGATGAAGGGGCTAATGGTCAATCTGCCTGCTCTTACCATCCAGGTAAGTTGAGACTTCATGTTCTAAAGTCTTGAAGAAAAGATCCAGTTTGTCTTTTCGACAGCTAACCCGAATACCCTTAGCTCCTCTCGAGCTTGAATGAGCAGGGCGCTGCCTGGAATATTGCTACCTTTAGTGCCCCATCTCCCAAAGATACTCTTTATCACCCGGTGGCATATCCAGATGGACTCATATACAAGTGCTGTAGCCGTGATGGCACGGAGCCTGGGTGGTGGCATGGTCCGTACAAAGCTAGAGATGAGAAGAAAGTCTCAAGGTGTCATAGAACTGTCTCAAATGAAGATCCTAGATGTTGGTGACAAAGACGAAGATAATGAGGAGAATGACAATCAGGAAACGGGAGATGAAGAGAACCAAGACGAGGATTGCTAATTGACAATGCCGATACTCATGAATGTGTTCCACACCTGAGTAGTAGGGTCAGAAGGCAAATAGGGATTGAACCTGATATATGTTTAGTCTCAAAGCAAACATAACCATTTCACGATATACCACAGTACACATTCTCTTAGCTTTTAGTATCTACATGTACACGCGATGGAAAAGTCTCAGAAGCAATTACACTTACAAATGGCTTACATGTACAGAAACAGTAGGGGTCTATCATTGAAACTGCTATCCCATTTTTCTTCAAAGATATTGTGATGTCCCCATTAATAACAAATATAATCGATCCCTGCTGCCACTGAACAATGGAGAACTGTCAAAGACCTTGTCTATAAGTCTATCAGCTACCTATTGTGGTAGGTTACGAATGGTGGCTGGGTGTCACCAGGTCTTCCGTCGAGACGACGACGGAGCGGAGCACCTAGCAGCGCTGCCACTGTCGCCGCCCCGTATTCAAAGCCGGCAGGTAGGCACCCAAGGATGGAAGTAAATTTGTTTACTGAAACTCCAGAATTCCCACGTTGTCCTTCTTCAACCACGACCACGACAGAAGACCTAACACCACCAACCCTCTTCACAAATTTCATCCACAACCTGACTTTGGCATACCTACCCAGGCAACATGGCGGACAGGTGTATTCTGGCCATATCTGGCATCCCAGCGTTCAGCCAACCTCTAGGACGCCGACCTCCACCCATCATATCCCTCGGCGCACACGAAATAGTTCTTCCCCGTCGGTGGCAATGTCAGTCTTGCAATTGTCAAACACTTTGCAACGCCTACGAGCTCCATCTCAACCCTCTAATATCAACCCCGATTTTTGTCCAACCTGTTCGCCAGCAAGAAATCCTCTCCTCCTATCTTGAGAGCTCGTCTTCTGACTATGAGGATATTCCAAACATTAAAGACTGGAAGCCAACAAAGCAGAAAGCGTCACACAAGCCCGAGAAGAACAAGGTACCCAAGCTGCAACCATCGACATGTTGGAACTGCAAAAAACCGATGATTCTGTCTTGCATCCTTCTCAACAAGTTTTCGAATCCAATTTGCACCCTTTCTGGCGTGAACCTGATCCCCAATCGGCTCACCCCAGCAGGCATCCAGTGCTGCGCTTGCGAACGACCACACTTCCTCTCCTCGCGCCCCTTCTCCGTGGACGAACAAGATCACCCACCATCCCAGCGTCCAACCACCCTCCATCCCAGCAGCAAACCCCTCACTTACCAGTCCTCCGCCGCGCCTGGGCCCCGCGACCCTCGGCCTCCCTGCGCCCATTGTCTTCACCCCTCGACGCTCTACACTGCCCAGATCTACCAAAAGCTCACCCAGGAATCCTGCCAGGGCAACTGCTGGATCATTTCGAGATACGGCGAGCGGCTGGCCAAGATACAAGACTTGTTCACGCCTGTCTCCCTCCCTTGGCTCCTCCCCGACGCAAAGCCAGATGATGAACCAAAGCAAGGGTTGTTACACCTGCACCTGAGACTATGTGAGGATCACGTCGGGGAATGTTCCTCTGTTGTGGGCGAGGAAAAACAGAGGAAGAACCGCGCGCAAAAGAGAGCGGAAGCGAGCGCGGCGAGGGCTACGGAGCGGGAGTATCCGACACGGTTAGGTCCGGGGGAGGGAACGTCGAGGGTGGATAGACGCGTTGCTGCTGCCGAGAGAAGGGTTGTCAACGCGGAGAAGCTGTCTGAGGCGGAGAAGAGAAGGGATGAAGTGGTGGAGAAGATTGGGGAGGCGAGGGTGTGGGTTTTGGGCGTGTTGACCGGTCGGCGTGTGAGTTACGAGCATGCGGAAGGTGGTATTGCTGATGATGGTGACGGCTCGGGTGAAGATGGTGGTGATAACAGGGACGCTGAGATGAAAGACGTCTCCGAGGCTGATGGGGGTGGGAATGATGAGGGGGTGGGGCATGGGCAGGACCGGGAGGGCGATGTGAATATGGATACGGCTGGAGAGAAGCAAGATGAGAGCCCAAAAAGAAGCCGGAAGAGGAAGGTGATCAACTGGGATGATGAATCGCTGCCCCAACCAGATCCAAGTCATGTAAGGTACTGCTCATACAGGGGAATCCCCTTGTATGAACCAAGGCCTGGAAGGAGGCGTTAGGTCTAAGGACGCGGATGTCGATACTTTACACTGTAGGGAAGAATGAGGAGGCGTGTTAATGATGGAGTGTAATAGAGCATGTACATTAAGAATCTTATGTCTTATGATGTGATCCTATTCACTTTATTATACCCTCGAGCCTGTAAATTAGGTATCTTTCAAAGCCTAATAACTATCTTCCAAGGTATATGTATATCTGTACAGCAGGTGTGACTCGGTGCGGCCTGGCCATTCCTACTAGATACTTGATGGAACACGTGGACGGAGACAGACCAGTAGGTATCATGTCATTAAATCGGCGCCATGGCTCCTTCATCAGCCAGGCACCCTTCTAGTAAGCACAGTTGAAAGGGTATATACAAAAATTCGACGGGTTATTTTCTCAACCCATGTTCGCCAGGGCCAAGAGGGCAAAAGCCATGGTAACGACCGCCATCGGATGACATCTTGAACTTGATGAAGTAACTGGTGACCCTGCTGTCGAGGTTGCACCTGGTGGCGATTCAGGCACCACAACCGTGGAGACTGTCGCAGAGGCCCCGTTCGTATCCGATCCAGTACCACCACCACCAACACCAACACCAGGGGTCGCCGTTGTGCCGCCAGCACTCGAAACGGTCACCGCTGGTTCAGCTGTCAAACCGCACGCGCCCACCACCATGGACAGATCGTTAACGCTACCAAGTGCCGCAGGGGTGGAACCGCAGCTTATAGCTTGCGTCATCCAAATAGAGTCTGTCTCGAGGTCGAACACGACTGTCTCACCCCGTTAGTGTGACCGTGTATAACACTGTGGCGGACAGAAAACATACCATAAGCAGACCGTAGAAATGTGTCCCCCAAAAGCGTAAACTTCTTGCTTGGTGTAATGCCCAAGAAGCACGCAGGCGGGTTGCTGGGTACCTCTCTGATCATCTCCTTGTACGGGACTCTGATCTTGAGTCCATTGAAGGAGAAGTCCAGGGTTCCGTTCATGGATGTCAAACCGCAGTCGATGCGGTAAAACCCGTTGTCATCCTCTTTGTCTGCCCCAAAGTCCTTCGCGATCGTCGCTGCAAGATCGGGTGGAAGCAGTGTCATTGTCGACCCGGAGTCCAGGAACACGGGCATCTTGCTGCCCTCGTACACTTTCGTATCGTTGTTGGGTGGCGTGATAGCAATCGAATTCATGTTGACCCAGAAACGAGGCACTTGGTCCGGTGAGTTGTTGGCATCAATAATAGGCAGCTTGGCCAAAGGACCGGCGAATTTCGAGGGGTCAACACCACCAAACACAATGACTCCTTCCTTCTCCTCTTTACTACCCAACGCGAGGGTGTATGCCTTTGCTCTGATAGCGTTCTGGGCAACAAGCTGATCGACAAAGTTTTTGTATTTGGTGGCAATGCCCTTCCCATACCCAATACCCAGAATACCCGAGAAGGTATCTTCTGTTGCGGTGGCCACGCCAAACTGGACGGCCTGGAGGGCGGTGGCTGTCCCGGCAAGAGTGATGGTGTCTTCAAAATACGTGATGTTGGCAGTACCGATGCCATACTTCAACGTCTTGGTGGTCCCCAGAGATTTGGCTGTCGAAGATGTATTGCCATCGTACCGGCCGACTTGCTGGCAGAATGCTGCGTCGGCGCCCTGGACGGTGGTACAATCTGGATTCACCCACAGCTCAAATGATCCTGTATCCAACTGCACGAAAACCGGCTGTGGTGGTGTACCAATGCTCACTAGAGACTTGTTAGCTTCACGACGGTCACCTCACAGACACAGGGCGTATGTACGTTGGGCGTAGTACGCGATGTCAGACCGGTTAGCTAACTGGAGCTGAACACCACGCTTCTTGGAAAAGTGGTTGGCATTGGTTGAGTGAACGATGGGCAGATGAACGCAGCCGTCGTCATGCGCTATTAGCGACGAGTTTATGAGCTTTATCGGGGCATGTGTGTGTGGTATCGAGACATTTGTTGGTGGTATAGTGGTGTTTGTGAATGGCAAGGAGGAAGCTACCGCATGGCCGCTAAAAGTCGAGGAGAGGAGCAATACGGATGCGGAAAGGAGCAAGGAAAATGCCATTGCTGGCGAGTATGGTGTCGGCGGACTACCACGACGGCGTCTGCATCGGCAACGATATCGAGGTTGACACACCAGGCGAAATCCAGAGGGGTATGTGACTATAAAAACGGCCGGCCGGTTCCGCGAGAAATAGAGGTATAAAAACACAGAAATGAAGGTACCAAAAGAAGGTATCGAGACCAAGTTCCCAAGCTCGCCGGCGGCTCTGGACCGTACCAATACGCCTAGGGCAAGAAACAAAACAGAAAGAAAGATTGGGCTCTTAGAGGCACAGCAAGGCAAAAGAGAAAGAAAGGAAAGGAAAGGAAAGGAAAGGCAGGATAGAAGCAACAAAGAACCACACAGTGGTCAGTGTCGAGTAGATACCAAGGTAAATGGCAAAGAAGGAGAATTAGGTGGTGTGAAACAAGAAGAGAGCTGGGGAAAGGGTGTCTGTGTGCGAGTACGCTCGGTACGACCCTGTGCGGTTGTAATGTCTCATCCCACAACTTGCTGGTGGACACGCACATGGGAGCTCTCTGGAAGAAGATCAGGAGGTGTCGAGGACCAGGGGCCTGTAGCTACACAACAGCTACACTCCAGCCTCAACATGAGGCTGGTGGTGAGGCTCAGTGAGCAATTGATCGCCGACGGAGGACTCGCGCTTGACGGAGACAGCGCGAGAAAGCCGACTTGGTCAATGCCATGGTGCTCTCGATGGCTGTCAGCGGCAGTCGGATCTCTTGAGCTGTGACAATGAGGGTGATCAAACACTTGAGGGGATCATGTCGCAGCGAGGACCCTGCGTCTCTGAATAAGGTTTCTTGGAGACAGGGGTCTGCAAACCCCCAACGTCTCAGGGGACAAGGCCTGGGCCAATCACATCCCTGCTCCCTGCACACCCCACAAAACATCAAACCGGAAACATTCCCACATTGCCCTGATCATTCACAATACATAGCTACACTACCTACTCCGTACACAGCCATGTTATCAGTCACTCGTCGAAGTCAGCAACTCGAAGGACAACTTTTCCCGTCGTCTGCCCGCTCTCCAACCTCTCAAAGGCCGCCCCGTACTCCTCAAACGACCAAACGCTATCCACCGTCGGCCTGACTTTGCCTGCCTCGATCAGTTGTCCAATCTCCGTCAAGTCTTCCCCAAGAGGCTCAACGATGAAGAAATTGCTGTTCACACCCTCCTTTCCAACAAGATGGCTTGGCCTAGCACTTTCAGGAGGAGCGCAGATACTGACCATCTTGCCCTGATCTTTGATAGCGAACCAACAGCCCTCCAACGTCTTCCCTCCAACCATGTCCAAAACGACGTCAACCTCCCTTTCAGGCGACGCCCATTGCCGAAGAGAAGTTTCCTTATAGTTCACCCCCTCACTTGCTCCCAATTCCTTCACGTGGGCAATTTTATTCGGTCCGCAGAGCCCTACCACTTCGCATCCCGCCAGAGCAGCAAGCTGTACTGCCCAACTGCCAACACCACCAGTCGCCCCCGTAATGAGCACTCGTTTTTTTGCGTTCTCCTCTCTAGCAGGATTTTTTCCTTTAAGAAGGCCTTCTTTATTCAGGCCACCATGTGTAAACAAGGCTTGCCAAGCGGTCAGCGAGCTCAAAGGCGTTGCAGCTGCCCGGATCCATCCCAAGTTCTTTGGTATCAGTGCCAGCTCTGAAAGACGGGCAAGTGCGTATTCGCGGGCCGCACCGGGACGGGTCGCCTCGATTCGGCAGTAGACTTTGTCCCCTGGCTTGAACCCTCCGGTGTATCCGGGGGGCAAGGAGACAATGACACCTGCGAGATCTTGAGAGGGCACGGGGGTTTTGGTGGAGGGGATCACATCTGGGAATACGGCAGCCCAGGTGAGCTCGCCTTTGCAGGGCGCGGTAGTGTATACTTTGATGAGCACGTCAGAAGGATGAGAAGGTACGGGCAACGGTGAGGTGGTGAGGGTAAGGGAAGGAGACTGAGGCGACAGTTGGAGAAGAGTCTTCATTGACAGTGGTAGCGAAGACATTGCGTCAGGGAAGGTGAATCGTGAGTTTTCCAAGGTAAGTGTCACTGAGCAGACGAGTGAGTGCTCCAGATATTGCTTCACTGGGTCACTTTTATACGTCTTTCACAAGCAGCCAAGATTTGGTCGTGACTAATCGGTGCTGTGTGACCTACATGAAGCTGTCGATTTCAGGTTCGTATACCGATGTGAGATCAAGTCCAGCAATCACTTCTCCGAGGGGTTCAGGAGAAAGTTAAGCTCATGGTGCTTGTGCATTACTCAGCAAACTGAGTATGAGGTTTCCTCACGATGCATGGGCAGAGTAAGCACGGAGCAATATGTAAAAAGAAGCATATGCTTTGTTGCCTTGAAGTGATATGCATCAGTGCCTTATGTGCCTTGCCTTGTTGCCTTGTGGAGGACTTGGGCGGTGAGAGTGGGGCTCAACTGAAAAGGGGCCTGGAAGCAACATCTTTCTCTGTAACCTATCAACTTACCTTTTCTCCATATCAGCTAATATGCCACCACCACCTCCGCCGTCAGGCTTCACCTTCACATTTTCACCAAACCTCTCCGCCTACAATGTTACAGTTGGCGACCTCCTCGAGGTCCGTCGGCCTCATGTGCCGCTCCTCAAACACCTAGCAACCGGTGCCCTGGTATTTTCGCACGATGACCACATCCTGCTCATCCAGCGCGCCCCAGACGACTCGATGCCACTCAAATGGGAGATTCCCGGCGGTGCTTGTGACGTTGAAGATGAGACTGTCTTGCATGGGCTGGCGAGGGAATTGTGGGAGGAGAGCGGGCTTCTCATGATACATGCGGTCGAGCTGGTATCAAAAGATGTGTTTCTAACGCGAAGGGGGAGAACTGTAGAGAAGATGACATTCGAGGCAGAGGTGCAAACCCCAAGCACATCTGAGAGACCGGTGGTGACACTTGACCCTCAGGAGCATGTGCGGTTCCTCTGGGCTACCGAGGAAGAGTGTCGGGCGGGCAAGGCCATCTGGGACGGGGAGAAAGTGACCATCGATTTTACCACCAAGGATCAACATCGAGTTATCATGACTGGGTTCAAGATCAGGAGAGAGAGGAAGCAGCTGTAGGAGTTAAGAGAAAAGATGTATAGTAGCTTAACCCTAACCCCTGTTATGATTCCTCGATCCTCCCGCATCAGCCAGCAGCAACATGTTAAAAGTGCCCCACATGTCAGCTGCCCACGCGACGCGACTGTCCGCATTCCCGCTGTCCGTCAGATATTCTGTCGTCGTTCACGCAGCCTCATGCTCATACTCGCCGGGTAAACACAAAGATCCAATGGAGGCCGGCTTCGACCCAGCTCAACCTTTCCGGGGCGTTGTCATCTGCTGCACCAGCATCCCGCCCGACCTCAGGGTAACTAAAACCTCAACTCAACCAACCCATTACCGCGCCGTGTTCCAGCTAACCAGAGCTCCCCAACCGTAGGAAGACATCGCCTCGAAAACGATCGAACTGGGAGGTCTCCACAAGTATGACCTCACCCCCGAATGCACACATCTGATCGTCGGAAACTACGACACCGCAAAGTACCGCCATGTCGCCAGAGAGCGCCCCGACATCAAGCCCATGGCTACTGCCTGGGTCGAGGCCGTCCGGGATCTCTGGGTGAGGGATGCCGAGATCGACTTTGCCGCCCTGGAAAAACAATGGCAGATGCGCGCCTTCGAGAGGGATGGAGGAACTATGGACCCAAACCATCCCCGCGGCCAGCTTTTCTGTTGCACAACTGGCATCGAGGACCCCACCGCCCGTCAGGAAATCGCAAATTTGATCGAAGCCAACGGCGGGCGCTACACTGGCGATCTCGTCAAGAACGTCACGCACCTGATTGCCCAGAAACCCGAAGGCAAGAAATATTACGCCTCCAAGAGATGGGGACAACAGACTGTGTCGGTCGAGTGGGTCAGAGACAGTGTCGAACGAGGCATGATCTTGGATGAGAGGTACTACGACCCTGTGTTGCCTCCGGAAGAAAGGGGTGTCGGTGCTTGGAACAAGGAACGGGCACAGCACGCTGCTATGGGGAAGCGGTTGAGAGAAAATGCCGCCGCCCAGGAAGATGGAAAGCGAAAGCTGCGCAAGACTGCCAGTATGAAGCTTAATAGTCAGAGAGATAACCTTTGGGGGGACATTTTAGGCATGGGCAAGCCACCACAGCCCGAGACCGCCGAACCTTTCGAGACCGCCCCGCAACAACCTGCTCCCTCAGCGTCTTTTCAGCATGTCACACAACCATCACTTTCAGGCCCAAATCCCACGAAGTCAATGGACACCCAAGGCTCAAAGCTCTCGTCTTTCGGTCGCCCCGATGAAAGCGGCGTGTTCGCCTTATGTTGCTTCTTCATCCATGGGTTCTCGGCCAAAAAGACCGAGATGCTTCTCAACACTGTGGCCTCTTTGGGGGGCATGATATGCCATTCTCTAGAAGAAGTTTCCTCGGCATCTGGTGCTCAGATGGCACATCGGTTCTTTATTATACCGCAGGACTCACCCCCCGAGATACAGCCAAAAGTCCCCGAGAACGTCAGCATCATTACCGAATTTTATATCGAGAAATGCCTCCACAACAAGCGCTTTTTCCACCCAGCAGACCATGTCATCGGGCGTCCATTCCCGACATTTCCCATTCCGGGTTTTGAGAAGCTCTCCATCTGCACGTCCAACTTCACTGGCGTTGACCTCAACCAGATCGACAAGTCCATCAGGCAATTGGGGGCGAGATACGAAGAGCGATTCACTGCCGATATCTCCATATTAGTCTGCCCGACGCTCTCTGGAATCAGGCCGCAGAAGTTGAAGCTTGCGTTGGAGTGGAAAATACCTGTTGTGAATGCCGATTGGTTGTGGAAATGCATATCTACGGGCTCTATTGTTCCGATCCGGCACTTCCTATTTCCAGAGCTAAAGCAGCAGGATTTGCAGGGCCCAAAGCACACCATGGCACATGAGACTCCCGAGGCCACGAAGGGCAGGGAGAAGCCCAAGCAAGCAGCAAGAGACACGGTAGACAAGGACTTGTTGTCCAAGTCAACTGCCACGACCAAGCCTACACGTCGCTCAGATATCGATGCGTCAGCTTTTGCCCCTGAGAAGACGGACACAGTCGCTAAACCACCTAGAAAGAGAATGGCGCCAGAAGACTCCTTCTTGACGACGGCCAATACACACTTTGAAACAGCACCCACTCACCATGCTCCCAGCGAATCTACCAAAACCCCCTCCAATGAGACACCCAGAGCGCCTCTCTCGGAAGCCTTACCCAACTGTCTGAATAGGCCCTCTTCCTCCTCCTCGGCTTCTTCACGATCCGGACAGGCACCAGAAACTCACAAACCCCTTAGCCGCACACGCTCCGAAGTGGCCGATTCTGAGGCCACCGATGGCGATGTCGGGCAGTCAGCAGACACGGCCTCTCCCCTCCATTCTATACCCGAGGTAGAAGCACGCAAAGACAACGCAGAAAAGTTGCGGGCAATGCGTGCAGAACAGGAGCGTATTGCTCTGTCAGAAAAGCTAACATCCGCCCTTCTCAAGAGGACAACCAGCACAGTCATCGCCGTCGGGTCAGAGAGTGCCGGACTCACGGCTGACCCGTTGTCCTCCATGGAAGGTGACAGGCAGCAGCCACAAGTCAAGAGACGCAAGAGAGAGATCTTGGGCAGGGCCATCTCCAATGTGTCGGCCGTGTCCAACATATCGGCAGCTAGCAGCGCCGAGCAGAAGGATGCAGAAAATGGCTCGCTTGGGGACAAGGACAAATCACAGGGGCCGCTTGTGTCGAGCTCGCAGCTCCATTTTGAGGATCCGCAGTCGAGAAAGGCAAAGGCGGTGTTGCTTGGTAAACTGACGGGGAGCACTGTGGAGGGGGATGGGAAGTTGACGGCAGAGCAAGGCTTTGTCACGATTGGCGATTTGGGTGGTTATGGGCCCTCCCATAACGCTTCGAGTGCTGGGGCTGGGGCTCTGCCGCAGAGGAGGACTGCGAGGAGAAGGTAGATAAGGTATCTTGATTATTTCATTTCTTGTGATATTGCTAGGCACAGCAAGCAGGTTATGGAGTTTATGTCGGGCTTGGAAGGAAGGGCAGGCTCTCATGTATGTGAGATTATGTATAGAGATACGTTGGGCTACACGATAGTAGGATTGGGAAATATGGATTTATGTTGGGGAAGGCCTAAAGCAGGATATATAGCAGATAAAGCCAGCACTAATGAGATGATCAACATGGTGTCCCCAACGAACCTCAAAGGACATCTAATACGCTTTTCAGGGTGGTTAGAAGAACCAAGCAGATTGTGAGGGATGTTTGTGATGCTAAACACAGACTTGTAGGTGTATTATTGTTGAGTAAACATAAAACTAAAATAAATGGGCATCTTTGGTGCCCTGTTTCTTTCCAGATGTCCTCCCATTTGCTTGCCACACTTTATCCTTTTGCCTGATGAGTATCCTCTTGACTTCGCAGTTGTCCCCCATTACTTCCGAAGCAGTTCCTCAGCCCTCTGCCATCCCACCAGAGGTATCTATCTAAATCTAAACCATCACAAAGCCAACCTTATGAACAAAGGAAAATCATAAACAAGCAATGTCAATAACCTCCGTGAAATCACCCCCGGATTTTTAAATCCCTCCCCTTAATATCCACCTCCCAAATCGTTTCATTTTCATCACAAGAATTCCTCCCAAGAAAAAAAAAAGCAAGATTAAAATAGGTATATCTCCAAGTCCTCCTCACAAATACTGAACAGCATCCGTCAAAACACTCAGCAGCGTAGCAGCCGCCCCTCCCACCCCAATCGCCCCCGCCGTCTCCTTCCAGTGGCTCTTCCTCAGAGCCGACCTATCATCTTCCCTCGACCTGTCTCTGTACCGGTTGCCATTACTGTTCTCTCGGCTGTACCGATCCCTATCTCTGTCCCTGTCGGTGTATTGGCGGCTGCGGCGCTCCCGCTCCCGGTCTCGTTCCCGCTCGCGTTCCCTCTCCCTCTCCCTGTCGCGGGAACTACCCCTGCGAGGCCGGTCCTTCTCTCTTTCACGTTCTCGTTCCCGTTCCCGCTCCCGCTCCCGTTCACGCTGCTCGCGAGCTCGACTGTCCCGATCACCGGACCGGTTATCCCTGGCTCTGCCATCTCGGTCTTGGTTGTCCCGCTCAGAACGGCGTCGACCCTTTTCGCGGTGGGAGCGGTCCGTGTAATAGCCGGGAGAGATGTCCCTCGGTCCATCGTTGAACCGGACGTGGTTCTGTTTCAAGATCGGCTTCGGCTCAACAGTGGCCGAGGGTGAGATCCTACTGCCTTCGCCGTAGCCGCTATCAGGGGGCGAGATAATGATGGGGTGGGCTCTTGCACCATTGTCTTCGGGGCGGTATTTATCGGGGGTGTAGCCTCTGGGTATGTATTTGGTGCGTGCCGCCTCCTGGCGGTAGTCACGTTGATCGTCGGAGGAATCGCCATCATCCCAGTGTGCTGGTTGGGGTGGGTTGTTGTTGCTCCGAATTCTTGCACCTCCGCCTCCACGCATCCTTCGGCCCTCGGGGTATCCTCGAGGGTGTGCTCGGTTGGGGGGTTCATAGATCTCGCTTGGAGCATTGAATGGGCCTCTTGCGTTTCGGACTTCGGCAGTCTGTCTGGCATACTCGGTGATTTGCTCGGGGGACAGCTTGCCAAGGACTGCAACAAAGGTCGGTCTGGCCTCGTAACGCACACCAGCTCTCTCGAGAACGACAGGCGATACAAGGCTGCGCTTGATTCTGGTCCAGGTCGCGTCCAGTGGGATCTGTTTGCCTCGACCATCGGGGGCTAGGTTACTGTGCTGCCGAGCTTGTTGCTGCTGATGTTGGTGATAAGAAAGATCATTCCCGGCATGAGGGGCCGAGAGCGACACTTGGCTGGTGTAGGGAGGCGGTGGCGTCACGGTCGATGAACTTGGGGACAAGGCTCTGTTGTAAGGGGGCGGGAACTGAGAGGATGGCGAAGCGTATCGAGGAGGCCTCGAGTACTGGCCATCGTAAGAGATGGCATCTGCTCCAGGGATCTGCAGTGGCTGAACCCCAGGAGGCAAATACCGATTTCCTGGCGATGTTCCAGGAGACAGGTTGTAGTTGGGTGGTGGGCCGCGTGAGCCCAGGCGTCCAGGCATCTTGTTAACTTCGTACAAGTCAAGGGTGAGAATATCTCGCGTTGATATCAAAACTGTTTGAGAAACAGGGCTAGAATCGGAGTCGGAGGATTCAGATGATGTGCAGTAGTCATAGCTGAGATGTGATGAATAGTTAGAGATGGCAGGAGGTTGTAAATGTCGATGGACTTGAAGGGTTTTCTCTGTGTCCGAGGTCGGGATCCGTCGTCGTCCCTCGTTACTAATGGGGGCATCACCATGGTTGGGTCTTGGGTCCGGGTTGGGCACTGGGTAGGATGAGGAAGCACCCTGCTCTCCCATTGGCAGTTGGGTGCCCCATTCGAGCAGTCCGCGAACAGAAGGGGGTGTTCCATCCTGAGGGGCTTTGTGCGATTCGAGCTCACGTATGTATGCCCGAAGGACTTCCTGTTGACTGTGTGAGTCCACGGCTACAAAAACTTGGGTTATGACTTGACGTGCAAACCCAAACATACCTTGTTGTTGCGGAGGACGTCTGACGAGAACCCCTCGTTTTCGAGCTCGATCTTGAACTCTTGCCACAGCTCTTCTTGGTGCTCTCCCACTGGTGAACCTCGTCTTTTTTGAAACAAGCGGTTGGCAACGATATCCACCTTGTTCTTGATGTCTTCCATCTGCGAGTTGTTGTCTAATTTCACCAGCGAATGATGCAGCTTTGATGGGTTGTGTAGCTGCACCATGTCCAGAAAGTGGACAAGTTTGGCCTTTTGGGAGACCACGCGCTCCCTGACCAGGTCAATCTTGAGTGCCTTTTCGGTTGGGTCTTCATCAGGGGCCCTGGAGGAATCCCGGCTCTCGACTCCCATGCCATTCGAGACAGCGCTGGCACCACCATATTTTTCGATAATCGTGCTGACCTGCTTGATGGTGTAGTCGCTCTCCTGGACGAGCCTGGTTAGCTCCTCATGATAGACGCCATTTGGATT
This sequence comes from Podospora bellae-mahoneyi, assembly GCF_035222275.1. Lineage (NCBI taxonomy): Eukaryota > Fungi > Ascomycota > Sordariomycetes > Sordariales > Podosporaceae > Podospora > Podospora bellae-mahoneyi. The sequence continues at coordinate 3,550,845 of NC_085886.1, read as the reverse complement.
GTCATGATTGGCCGATCCCGGTTGGTTGAGAAGGGAGTCGGCGTCCTGGACCTCGTCGCGTAGGTGCTTGAGGACCCTTTGGAGACTGCCAACAGCCTTGCTCAGTTTGCTGAAATCCGAGCCAGCAGTCCGAGAACGGCGATACAACTGTTGTGCAAGGGCATCGACCGACTCGACGCGCAACACGCGGCCGTTCGCAACCGTCATCGAGGTAGGGTCGGGTTGGGAAGCCCAAAAAAAGAAATGCCAGCTTGGGGTCTACTGTTCTTGACAAGATCAACACCCCTCTGGAAGGGGGTCGTGGAGGCTTTTTGATCCAGAAAAGACAGGTCTTTGTTTTTGGTCTCGGGGAATCTCGAAAAGCTTGGTGATGTGTCTTGAGTACGGATGGGAGGCGGGAATGGTGGGAGCTGGGGAGCTGGAGAGCTTTTAGGCACTCGGTGTGTTTGACAGCAAGATGCTCAGGCTGGAATGGTGGAAGCAAGCACAGTCGAGATGATTGGGCTGCTGCAAGTGGAAGAGATGAGTAAAGAGAGACTGATCTGAGGAACCAATGGAGCGGGCTGTGTAACGGATAAGGAAATGGCCCGGAGGTGCTAAGCAGAGGCCATCATGACCTGGGGCGCCTGTTCCTTCGCTGGGTGCCCGCCCCGTTGTTTGCTGACGAATGAGGCGCGAGTGATCATCCAGCGAGCATGTGGGAGGGGTGCTTTTTGAAACCAGATACATATATGTCATCGAATCGCGGCACTAGCGGCGTTACGCAGCAGAGAAATCAACACTACTCCTGCCCAAACGTTCCAATGTTAGCATGCCCGAGGGTGACCAAGCAATTCGGTTCTCGTTGAGGCTATCATCCTAACACGTAGGTCGGTATCAGAATGCGGCGCGGAGTATAGCATCACGAGCATATGGTTGCAAGTCGCCTCTTTCGCCCGGTGCGATATCAAGCAGCAACTAGCCGTCTGCAAATACATGTTGTCCACCCAGTGAACACAGTCGGCCAAGGCTGGGTGCGTCAGAATCTTGTCACATCACCAGTAGGCGAGTGTAACTTTGTGGTGGTCTCGTTGAAAGCGCAGGTGTCAGAGCATGGCTTGCAGTTTACATTTTCCAGTTTCCAGGTTGGAAGGCTTGGAAGTTCCAGACGGCCTTGCGAATCTGCCGGCGAGATCAACGGTGGTGTGGTGGGTAGGAGAGACACGAGACACGAGCTTAAAAGGTGACTTCTCTTGTCTGATAGGGCAGGGCTGGCCAATAACGAGAGCTGGAAAGGGATAAAGGAGAAACTCGGCGATGACGTCCAACCGCTTTAGTGGGGTTGCAGGCTGCGCCACTGTGGCCAATATTCCATGTGGGAGCTGCCGAGCATGGGTGACCAGGGCCGCAAACATGCGACCGAGATGCAAGACATTGCAAACCTACCAAAACTCAAGCTTTTAGCATGCCGTTTTTGAGACAAAGATCACCAAGATATTTAAATCTCTATACATGCTGGGGGTCCTGTTTGCTGTCTGCTTTTGCGTGGTAAAAAGCTCTCAACAGTCCCGTTGTCAAGATATCCGCCAAGGTACCTATGACACCCAAATGAAGACCGAGACACTGCCTGTTCTGGAAACGCCGAACCGTTGGAGCTTGGGCTGTGCTGGGGAATTGTAGAGGCAGGTCCAGTCAAGATGGACAAGGACAGCAGGCCTAAAACCGAGATGACGCCGACTCCTCCCCGCATTCTACTGATCTCTCAGGAACGAACTAGAACCAAGACCAAGGCGGCTCTTCTGACTCTTTTTTCTCTGAAGCCAAGATTGACGCTCCTGGGCGAGCTGGTGGAACCACGTTAACGAACAACTCGAGCCTCGAGGCAAATCGGTCCCTCTCACGACCGGAGGACAGTTGCAGCAGAAAGGCAAGAGATACGTGGCATGCGGTGCTGTTTAGGCTGGGTGTTTTCACATCTTCGGGGCAACATTTCTCTCTAGTCTCACACTGGCAGATGAGGTCCCCGATCGTACATCGTACCATGAGGCTAAGAGCCCTCCTTCGGTGACGTTCTTGTATGAACCGCTTCGATGTCAGTAAAGAGACCGGGCGAGGTCATCAGTTGTCACACCATGTACCGTAGAGATGGAAGGAAGAAAGGCCGTGTCGAGCTTGACTTGTTACACAACCATTTAACATTTGGGTATCTGAACTTGTAGGACACAAGGTCCAAGACATTCTCACTTCTAATTACTTGGCTTCCTGCACAACGGTTTCGTGTGATCCCCTCACGCCCAACAACAGCTCTTCCGGTATCCGCTGCACCGAGTAAACGGCCCTCCTCCGACTGATGGCCTGGCCAATATCTCGGCTGCTGCGCTGGACAATTTCTCCGCCCGACCTGATCCTTTCCGTAGATATCCTGGCATCTGTCTTGAGCCCTACCGGCAGCTGCTCTGTGAACTGCACCGTTGTGGGCATTCCCTTGCCGGCGTCCAAAAGCGCCCGACGGGCCCTCTTTGCGTACCTGGTGGCCTCGGCCAGCATGCTTTGCAGATAGATAGCGTCGTGAATGCCTTGCAAGGCGGAGTCGATTTCGTGATTGAACCGCGCAAAGTAGTCAGCCGCATCTTCGTGGCTGGCCGAGTTGGCGAGCACACCGTCAAACGCCATCCAACCGCCCAGGCCGACCGCGTCTATGCATCTGGTCATGAGATCCGCGATGAGCTGCAGGCTTCCGTCTGGGGGCGCCTCGATTTCCTCCCGATAATCCGACGTCCAGCCATCTTTGATGAGTTCGGCCCGCAACACATTAAGTAGCCCGATGATCTGCTCGGGTTTGAACAGACGCCGAAGGCTCTGGACAGTGCTCACTGCTGGGCAAGCAGCCAACTTGCTAAATGCCACACCGAGTCCTCGGAAACGGTGCCCACTCAGATGCACCTCGGTGATCTGGAGTTCTTCTTCAGCCTTGTCGAGTTCCATCTTGATGTCGTCATTATCCTCATCAGCACTCTTTTCGGCGACGCCCTTCAGACGTTTCTGTTCCGGACTGGACGGGGTTTCATCCACGTCCAGGCTGTGGAGAAGCAACTTGACAGCGGAAACAAGCTCTGTGGGGCCAAGCTGAGTTCCTGACAAGTACTCAAGGAGTAACGCCATCGTGGGGTCGACTTGAGCAAGAAGGGGGGGCAGCTCCGCTCCAATAATATCGTCGACATTGTCCAACTCGCACGTCTCATCCTTGAAGGCTGATTTGACATTGGAGGTGGACAAGTGGCCAGCATCTACCAGATAGTTAAGAACACTGCTCGCAGCAAGTGGGCAAGACATTCTAGGTTCCTCCGAGTCGGCAGCCGGCTGATTCCACGCAAACACTTTGCTGATGGCGTAAAATATCCAGCGCCTGTCGACATGCGCATATTCGGCTCTGGAAGAGGGCCAGATCCATTCTGGTAGCTGAGGACTGGCGATGATGCCATTTGTAGCAGCAGAGCCAGCTTCCTGAGCTTCGATCGGCTTGATTTGAACTTTGAAAATACTGGCGAGGAACTCTTCCCAGGCACGCAAATCTTCGGCGGCAAGAAGCTTCTCCGCGTTGGCCACGCCATTTCTCCATTCAGCAGACATGGTTTCAGATAGCACACCAGGCAGGGCTTGTTCGAGAACTGCTGAAGAATGGTGCTCCGCGCGAGCTCGTTTTGTTTCGGATTGTTCACGAGGTAAACCGCGGCGAATCGCATCCGTCAATAACCCCTCTGCACGACGCTTCGTGTTGCGGTTCTTGGGCGCCTCAACCTGTACGGCAATGAGGCTTGATCCGTGCAAGCCAACCGCAACATCCCGGGCGCCAAAGTAGGAAATGAGTTGACAATCACCTTCGGAGTTGGCAGGGGTGGCAGCTTGGAGAGAGCGAAAGATGGGGTTGTAGATGGAAAAGGACTCGGGCGTAGCGGCGAGGACAGACGTCTTGGAGATTCGAAGAAACGAGCTCATGCCGGGGATCTGTAGCTTAGTCTCAAGGCGCGGGCTGCCGGAGCTGAAGGTGTAACTGGAGAGTAGCCCGTTGGCCAAGGTCTGCAGTGTGCCGGATCTCGCATCGAGCTGATATTCGGTCGAAGCCGGGAAACTTGGGAGCCGAGTCACAAAGATCGACTGCGCCTGTCTCCCTGACGGAAGAGCAAGAACGTGCAGGTTTTGCTGGGCGACGTTCTCGGGCGTTTTGGACGACGTGATGATGAGGAGGATATCCGGATTGAACCCATCGCGGCTCACATTTTCCTTGAAAACGCCAAACAGCTCGTTCTTACCACCAAACAGGCCATCGACAACATCAGCCGCGGTGGTGGCCTGGACAAAGTCAACCTGAAGATGCGATCCCGAACCAGAAGCAAGCCCTTGAACAAGCACGGTAGGCGCAGTTGACCACTTCTCGTCAAGCGTTTCCCCATCAAGGCCAATGATGGTGCCGTCGGAAGCCACGGCAATTATTTCGTGGTTTGGGAGCTCATCGCCCGGTACCGAGTGTGGAGAAGTATGAGCTGCGCCGGCGCAAAGATGGACGATGGGTGTCTTGGTTCGAGGCGTATGCGACAAGCTTGACACTGCTGTGGCCTGGGACGTAGAAATTTCCTCCTTGAACAGTGTGATCTGCTTCTCCTTGGACGTGGTAGCTGAAACATATGTGTATCGAGAAGCGCTCTTCCCGGAAGACGGTCTCCATCTGAGCGAGTAGGGGGGGCATGTGAAGACTGATTCTGTCGAGACATCGTGAGATATGACCTGCTGGGAGGAGAGAACCTGGACTTGAAGTCAGCATACATGTAGTCTAGAGGTGTTGGAAAAGGTGTCTGACATCGTAGATAGTGACAGCGACGCCGTCAATGGCCACGGCAAGCTCTGATCGTTTCTTGCGCTTGAGTCCTTGCTTCTGTCCAAAAACCTCGCCTGCAACATGGCGACCGGTGCCCTGGGAGTCGGCGAAGGGGGCGGCAAGGGTAGTCAACACATAGGGAGTGTGTATCTGTAGTTTGGACACCATTCTGGAGAGAGGGGTTGGCTACGTCGCCTCGAGTTGGTCGCAGAGAGTCGCTCAATTCGAAGCCATCACCAGTCAAATGCGAAGCTCTGCCAAACAGAAAAAAAGGCAATGCTCCACTGTGAAGAAAGGTGGGTCCAGAAACTTTTTAGCGGGGCTCCCGAATTCCCGGTAAATACTTGATCCAGCTCCGGACTGGAATTCCTGTCCCGCCCAGCAAAAATAGACCCACTTATGATGTAAGTGGACCCTTCAGTTCTGGCCTAGCCAGGCCCGTGCTAGCGCCAAACGCGCTGGAGAGAGACGCCAGAACGCGTTCTCCAGGCACTGGTTATAGTGGAAGTTGAGTTAGACGCGACTTCGGGTCTCAACTCTCAAGCAGGATCTCGTCTTGGTAACTTTCTCCCAGCATCAATTTTACTGCTTTTACCTATCACCGATTCCACCTCGACTTCCTGCTCTCTCCCGTCCCGTCTTGGTTGAAAATCATCAATTACTTACCTCTCGAAGAGTATTCACATGCATCATTCTCTTCTCTTCACAGCATGATACCCCCAGACGACTCTTCTCTGCTGTCTCTCTTCCCTTTGCTCTGAGCGACGACGCTGTGGTATTTTGCCCTCCCGTTCAAAGCTTGAAAATTGCCTATGGGCCTTGACTGACCGTGAAAAATACAAGGGTTCATACCATGGCCGAGACTGCATCTCCAGTAGTCATGGTTGCAACTCCAGCTCACCGACCCCTACACCCTTTCTTCACACCAAACCGTATGACCCCGCATGCCCTCGAAAGTGAGGCTGCCGAATCCTCCCCTATATCGACTCCGATCACCGCAAAGGACAGCAGTAAAACAGAAGATGATACGGCGGTGAATCAAGCCCTCGAAAGTGGGGGCAAAAAGAGACGCAATGTGAACAGTAGTGACGCACTGGAAGCCGAGGAGCCGCAGAAACAAAAGGCAAACAAACGGGCGAGGGTCTCTGGGGCTAGTATCATTGCCAGTCTCTTCACCAAAGTCAAGCAAAGCGAACCATGTCCAACAGATACGCCAGAGCTTGTGGGTAAGCATGAGGGTTCGTCTGCAACGCAACCAAGCAGTAACGACACCTCCAGCACTGCCGCTTCAACGGAACCCTCAGCGCCAGGACCAACTGCATCGAAGCCCAAAAAACTCTTGCTTTTTGATCCCAAGACTGGAACAATCGGCCCTCCTCCAGTACCCAAGGCGACACCAACGGTGCAGGGATCTGTTGCGGCGGGTGAAAAACAGGCCCCCAAGAAACGTAGCAGGAAGCCAAAGGCAATGGTAGTGTGCATCAAATATGGAACAGACATGGAAACTCGGACTCGAATCGGCACGCGCATCAATTCTATACTGTCAGTCACACCTGCACAGCCGGCAGTTGAATCTGAACCCGCGCAGGCATCTGGCACGGAGAAGACATACCCCACGGCTTCAAAGACAGCAGCTCCAACATCATCCAAATTGACACATCCATTCTTTCTCGGCAAGGCCAAAAAGCAGGAGGCGGTACCCGAAGATGTCAAGCCCAGTGAACCGACCTCGCCCCGGCCTACCAAGACCAAGTCAAAAATATTCGGCTCAACGCCTTTCTCGCCTAAGAAGCCACGGACCGCGCAGGTGCACAAAGCCCCTCTACCTCAGTTCGGCGTCAAGAACCTGGGCCTCAAATTCCCGGGGGCCAAGCAGCCAGCATGGCCGTGGCAGGGAATGGTGCATATTCGAGGCGATGAGGACGAGCCTGAGGCGATCGGAAGACCAGAGACCCATGTGGCAGAGGACAATCTGTGTTTATTGGCAGCTCGGAAGTCAAAGGGCCTTTCTGTCAAGGTGCCCCTTGCTGAGTCAGTGTTGGCCCTCATAGCCATGACCTTGAACATAGAATCCCTTGTCAAAAACATTCGTAATATCAATACGGATGTAGTCGTCCCTCCTCCTCCGGAGCTGCGGCTTCCTCAGAAACATTTTGAGAGTGGAAGTAAGCTTCAGGCACGTATCCTTCCGGAGCTCAAAACTTTCCAGACATCTGCACCAGGCAAGAAGGGGACTCAGCGTACACTCTTTACTGAAGACACGGGCGGAAAAGCTCAGCCACCAGCTCAGCTCTCCCTTCTTTTTGCGTCAATCTCTTCCTCTCTTTCTGCATTCGACCAGTCCCAGTGTGAGACGGCAAATTGGGTCCAAAAGTACGCCCCCACATGCGCTGTCGAGGTTCTCCAGCCTGGCCAAGAGGCTTTTCTCCTGAAGGAATGGCTGCAAGCACTGGTGGTGCAGTCAGTTGACACAGGGTCAAAAGATGACAAAGTCAGTCCACGGTCCAAGGCGAAGCATGGGAAGAAGAAGCGACGCAGAAGGCTCGACGGGTTCATCGTCTCTAGTGACAATGAGGACTATGGGCTCGATGACTTCTCTGGCGACGAAGCAGACTGGACTGCTAGTGGCGCCAGGGGCATCTTGAGAAAGACGGTCATCCGGTCTCTGAGTTTGGGCAAGGGCGAAAAGATGGCCAATACACTTATCATCAGCGGTCCCCCGGGCTGTGGCAAAACGACCATGGTTCATGCAGTTGCAAATGAGCTGAACTTTGAAATCTTTGAGATTAATTCCAGCACGAGACGAGCTGGAAAGGACGTGCTCGCCAAGATTGGTGACATGACCAGAAATCATCATGTCCGGCAGCATGAGTCCAGTACCTCGGGAGACAGCAATGACGCCAAGGGTGAGGACGAAACTGCAGCCGATATAAAGTCGGGCAAGCAGTCTACCATGGCTTCATTCTTCAAAACAAATCCGGCGGTGGCTGCAAAACCAAAATCATCAACAGTCGCGTCAGGTGAGACAGCAGCACCAACAGATGTTAAGAAGGGTTCTTCTAGAAGCCAAAGGCAGTCCTTGATTCTGCTGGAGGAGGTTGATGTTCTTTATGATGAGGACAAGCAGTTTTGGTCAACAGTGGTTGACCTTATCACACAGTCCCGACGTCCCTTCATCATTACGTGCAATGATGAGACTCTGGTTCCTTTACACACCTTGAGGATGCATGGCATCTTCCGGCTCAGCCCACCCCCGAGAGATCTTGCCGTTGACCGTCTCATTCTTATTGCAGCAAATGAGGGTCATGCGCTTGCCCGCCAGGCTGTCGAGACACTCTACGACTCACGAGATTGCGACATCCGTGCGGCCACAATGGACCTCCAGTACTGGTGTCAGATGGGAGTTGGTGACCGCAGAGGAGGGTTTGACTGGTTTTATCCTCGCTGGCCAAAAGGGGTGGACCTTGACGAGAACCAGGAGGTAGTTCGGGTCGTCAGTGAGGGCACCTACCAGCCAGGCATGAACCTGTTGGCGAGGGACAGCATTGTCAGTGACAAGACAACACCCCTGCAGGCAGAGGAGGAACTTCTTGAGCAAGCTTGGGAGAGCTGGGGCGTTGATATCGGGAACTGGGAGGACACGCTTCGTCTTGGTACTTGGGCGGAAAAGATCAATCCCGTCAGCGCAACCCCCGCTGGGCGGCTTGGTGCTCTTGAGGCCTTTGGTGAGATGACAGAGGCCTTGAGCGTGGCTGACATCTGCTCACTGGGGTCATTCGCCACGCACAAAGAGGTAAGCGGCACCAAGTTTTGCAGTCTTCCCTTTTTGGCTAACCGCTTGTACAGGAAACAATGGATGCCACACTGCCCGGGCTCTCCGAAAAGGCCCAGGGCGACTTTGTCCAGGGGCTTTCTCATCTTGATTCGCCCTGTACCACTCACTATGACTCCCTCGTAACTTCCTTGCCATTGACGATCAAGTCTCTTGCCAAGGCCTCTCTCAAAAAAAGGATAGAGGCGCTACAGGATCAGTCGGCCGACGAGTTTTGCCCTCTAACCGAATCACAAGCGGTTCAGTGTCTTCAAACGAGCTTCACGTCTCACACACCAGGATCGATGGCTATCACGCGCATGGACTTTGCGTTTGCCTTTGACAATATCGCAACCCCAGAATCGTCCTCCGCCATCCCGGCATCCTATCTCGACCCATCTGTGTTTGACAGAACGCTGAAACTCATCGTCCTCGACGTGGCCCCATATGTCCGTGGCATTGTGGCCTATGAGCAATCCCTCCAGAAGCAGAGACTGAAGATGAGCAGTCTTCTTAGCGAAGGCGGGAAAGGAACTCAAGGCACGAAGCGGATGCGGACGACAAGAGCTGCTTTGTCTGCAATGGAGGGTGGATCGAGGAGCAACAAACGGGGTGAGAGGTGGTTTAAAGCCGAGTTGAACCCTTATTTGGTAGCCAGGACAGGCGGGAAAGGGTGGAACCCCGGGCTGGATCTTGACGAGCTTCCAATTCCGCCAAGTCCGCTGAAGAGGAGTCCGATGAAGAGCTCTGCCGGGGAAGGGACGTCTCCCGAAGCATCTCCAGTCAAGCCGAAGAAGGCCGTGGGGAAACGGGGTAGAAAGCCCAAAGTCCAGAAAATTGTTGTAGATGAGGAGGACACGGCAGGTGAAGTATGAGCAGCTCCAAGAGTGTTCTAGAACATGCTCATGCAGTTCTCAGCAACACGTTACATTATTTTTTGCAACATGGATTTAAGGGGATTAGGTATTTGCGGACGCTTCTGATTGTAGCCGACATGGATGGGACACATCTAGGTAGCAAGCATTCGCATCTTATATGGCACAGACAAACATCATATCGCAAAAGGATCAACAGAGGAGGGGGGGCATAAGCAAGTAGATGGCGTAAAATGGACACGAAAGGCAAATGATCAATGACTACCTGATTAGCTAGATATTAGACTGTTGAGACGTGAGAAGCAGGCAGCAATCAGAAACATCACCGATAATCCCAGTCAAATGCCCTATTCCTCCCAGCCCCCAGGTCAACAGACGCCCTTCTGCTTCTTGCTGATGGCGCATCCCGGTACAAATACACAACCTCCTCTCTCGGAGCCCTCAGGGCTACAACCTCTTCATCATAGTATGGCCTCCTCTGCAACTCCCTACCCCTCATGCTTTCTGGCCTGGCAAGCAAGGACGGTCCAGCTCGGGGCTCTTCAATCAGGTATCTCGGTCTGCTCAACTCCCTCCCAGAAACATAACTTCGCGGAGGTGGCGGGGGGTAGTGACTATCTCTATTCCGGCTGGCCGCTGGACCGATGGCCGGTGTCATGTAATATTCTTCGTTCGCAACAGAGGAGGCGCGACGGGGAGGAAGGGATCGGTCCCGAGAGGGCGCAACGTCAGAGTAGAATTGGTCTCCCCCGCTTTGGCTCTTACTCCGCAGGACCGAGGGAGCGACGGCATATTCGGAGAGACCTCTAGTATACTCTCTGTCGTCGTCGTTGTAGTAACCTCTCGGATCGATTCTTCCCCGGGGGGCGGCACCTCTCAGGCTTCCTCTTCTACTTCCGGGGTTGCTGTACACCTCCCCCTCCTCCTGTTCTTTATACACTTCCCTCCTGTGGGATACCGGAGGTGGCCCTTTATAGGCATACCCACCCCTTCTCGCCTCCCTGCCGTCGTGCGCCGGTGGTGGGGGACTGTAACTCTTAACTTCCCTCTCTTTTACCTTGCCCCTCTTGGCGGCCTTTGCGGCCTGCAATTTCTCCCTGGCCCTTCTCTCGTATTTGGACAGCTCCCAGTCTTCCTTGTCGCCGTAGACGTAACCTTTAGGCCAGTATTTGTGTGCGAGGAAGGAGGCGGCGGCTATGGAGCCTAGGAAAACGTAGGGGATCTTGTGGCCTCCTTCTTCGTGGTTGTCGGAGGAGTGGCTGTGTTTGGACTTGGAAGAAGAAGAGGAGGAGAGTGAGGATTTGGTTGACTTTGAACGGGAGCGCGAGGAGTGTGAGGAGGGGTAGGGTGGGTAGGAATCTGGGTCCGGGAGGGCTAAGGGCGGTGATGGCGGAGGTGATGGAGAAGGGATGGCAGGTGGGGGGGTTGGGGGAGGTGTGTAATAGACTGGCATCGTTGACCTTGCGAGTTATCAAGAGGCGAGACTCGGGGAGTCGTTGGAGGGCGTGTCGGAGGGTGTGTCGGCGTGGTGATTGATGTCGGTAAAGAACCGATGCACATAGCCAAAGAGAAGACAAAAACGAGAGAGAACAAAATCTAAAAGACGAAAAGAAAAAAAGAGAAAACAGCAGGAGCAGAGGTTTAGGTTTGTCTGTCTGCACCCTTCCAACCAAGGCCGCCCGGTTTGGCGGGCGAGCAGAGCAGGTCAAACCAGGCTGCGGTGAATGAGGCTCGAGTGTTGCTGAGAGCTGAGGTGTAGCAGGGTGAGAGGTGTTGGATGGCCCTCCGCGCCGCTCGCCTTCTACACCGACATGAAACTCAGTGCTGGAGGATGGTCGGACAAATGGGCAACTGCCCCAAATAGAACCGGCCAGGCTGCCCAACGAAGAATTTTGTGGCGATATTCTATCGTTTCTCGGGAGTGGGCTTGAGCGAACACTTATACGACACTGTTGTGAGACTCCCGTCACACAACGGATGGCCGGATGAGACCTCTCTCTATCGAGAAAGAGCCAAGACGTAATGCACGCAGGTTTGCAAGAAGGCATCTCGGGCGACGGCCCACACGGCATCGTGCTGATCCGGGCGTGCCCGGCACCGAGACCACCACCACGAGAGGTGCTTTGCCGATCATGGCTTGTTTGGTGGGGTTTTGGCGATGACAAGACCAGACAAGCTTTCTGAATGGAATAACTGGCTGGTTGGTGACGATGAGGGTGCTGCAGGTGTAACTCGACCCAAGAGAGCACAAGTGCAACATGAAACGTGTTTTGGATCGCCCTTCTTCGATTTGTTCTTCTTGTTGTTCCACGGGTCTTGGCCAGGCGTGTGTTCAGGCCGTGGCACTGTCGGCCTGGTGGTGGCCATCCAGAAGCACTGCTGGTAGGTAGGTGTAGGTACTCTCTTCCTCGCAGCTCGAGCAGTACCCGAGAGTGCAATGAAAAGAAAAAGGGTTCGCATCACCTGGAGGCAGTGTAAGACCAGGGACCCTGTGGCCAACCGTCATGGCCATGCCCAAAGGACAGTTAGCCGAGATAAAAAAAAAATATTAGGATAACAAGATTCTGCTCCGTTGGAGCAGTTTCAGATAATAAACTGACAAGAACAGGTACTACACTTGATCTAAGCCAGAAGGCAAAGAGAGCTGAAGAAGAAAAGAGGAAATCAAGTAAAATGCAAAGGGTGGCCGACAATATATAGTTGGTGTGTCTGGTCTGTGCTCGTCTGCAAAATCGCATCCTCTCGAACATACCACCTGGAGCAACTTCGTGACAGCGGAATGTCCCGCCTCAAACCTGGCTGGGGTTCAGCCGGAATCCGCTGTAAAACCTCCGTCTCCACATGGCTCCACCGGCCAGTAACATGGAATTCCGGGAAAGCGGCATCCATGACGCAGTTACACCACACCTCTGTCCTTGTCCCTGAATAATCGCCCAAAAACAATGGCGCCTTTGTCTTTTCTCCGTCCGATAACTTGGGACAACATCCCCGATTGACCGTCAGAGACGAAGCTGGCATGGACAGTAATGAAGCACAACGACAAACCTGCGAGGAAGAGGGGGGGAAGATAATCGACGCAGAAAGCCCTTTCGACGGTCCAACACACACATATCCAGAAGCGACTTCATATACACCACCGGTACCGAAATCGAGAAACGAAAATGCACCCGGTGCCAATGTCGACCACAACACTGCTGCTGTGCCAGGCGACGATGGGCCACAAGACAAAAAGCCAAGCTTGATGGGCAGGCTGGTGAACAGGTTAGGACTCGATGCCGGTACCTTGATCATCATGTTCAAGGGGTCACTACCTCCAACAATCGCCATTGCCATGTACCAAGCCGCCCCCATAACCGCCTATTTCACCACTCTCGGCTACCTCGTCCCCATCGTCAGCGTTCTCGCTCTGGCCATTCTCCCGAGGGGAAAGTTTCTCATGAATATGATCCTGAACCTCTTTTCCGTTTGCCTCGGGGCCGCCATCTCCATGCTGGCACTCTGGTCGGCCGTCAAGGCCCGAGAAAACACCAGGTCTTCTGCTCCGCGTCCAGCGTCAGGAACAGGGGGTGGGCAGGCTTTGACCATGGTACCATATAACTCTAGCCAGTCGGCTGTCTGCGCTGTCTGGCTGTTCTTTGGCATTTGGCTGGGGAATGTAGTGAGGGCCAAGCTGCCGGCCTTCAACTTGCCCGTCATCATCTTCAGCATCTTTGTCAATGTCGCGGCCACGTACGGACCTTTCATGACAACAACTACCGCGGCACAGAAGTTTGTCAGGGAGTTGTTGACGGCCATGCTCGTGGCACTAGCATTGGCTTTTGCCGTCAATCTCTTTATTTTTCCCATGAGTAGTCGGTTGGTGGTGTTCAAAGAGTTTGAGGGCGCGATTGGGTTGTTGAGGAGGACAGTAAAATTACAGAGAGAGTATCTGGTGTCACTGGAGAAAGAGGACATGTTTGCTGTCGCAAGCCATGCAACGGGTTCAAGAGAAGAGAATGGGAGGAGATTGACCAAGGAAGAGAGGGCTGCAAAACAGCTGAAAGAGACTGGTGATAAGATGAGGCAGTTGGCGGGGAAGCTGCATGCTGATATACCGTTTGCCAAGAGAGATTTTGCCTGGGGAAAACTGAACGGGGATGATATTGGGCAGTTGTTTTCGTTATTTCGGAATGTGTACATTCCGGTGTAAGTACCTCTATGCTTTAATTTCTCTCACGCCTCGGAAGCTGACCGGAACGGACAGGCTTGGGATGATGACCATCATCGACATCTTTAAGAGAGTGTCGGAACACCGTGGGTGGAACCGTCTTCGCAATGAAGACGAGCTGTCTGATGACGAGATTGCCGCCAAAGAAAAAGAAAAGAGGGTTTGGAACGAGGTCATGAAACAAATGCATGAGCCGTTCGAGATTTTGTCTGGAGCTATCGATCAAGGTCTGGAACATGCTGGGCTCTGCTTAGGATTGTTACCGCGGCCAAAACGGACACGAGATGTTGAGGCCCAAGGCGAACAGGTTCGACCCGGCGACCCCAGACTTGCCAAAGTCATGGATGAAAAGGTTGCCGCTTTCTACTCCAAAAAAGGAGAACTGCTAAGAACTTGGGTCAGAGAGCGCGGCTTTCGCCTTGAGTACAATGAAGACGGGTATGGAGAAGAACACTTGACGGAGCAGCGAGAGCGAGATCAGTCCCAGCTCTACATTGTTCTTTATATGGAGAATTTGATGCACGCTTCAGGTGAGGCCGTTCAAGCACTTGTCGCGTTTGCTGACAAGAAGGTGGCCGATGGGATTATGTCTAGAAATAGGGTCATTATACCCTCGAATAAACGGCTAAAGAAATTACTCCTCTCCGTATTTAACAACGAAGATTCGTCAGGGGAAGAGTCGCCAGATCTCACAGAGACCAGAAACACCATCGTATACTTTGGAGATGGCTACAATCGAAAGAAGGATCCGGAGCACCTGCCACCAGAAACAGCTTGGCAGCACTTTGGCAATGGGCTACGCAAGATTTCTGCTTTTTTGGGATCCGAAGAGTCCATGTTTGGGTTTCGAGTAGCTTGTGCTACCATGACGGTTGGGATTGTGGCTTTTCTCGAAGAAACCCAGCGCTTTTTTATGGAACAAAGACTGGTTTGGGCCATGATCATAATCGCCCTTGGCATGACAATGAGTAAGCTATCCCTTCGGCCAGCCATGTCGAGTTTGAACTGACTAACATCAACAGCATCGGGCCAGTCCTTTTTTGGCTTCCTTTGCCGAGTTGGAGGCACAGTCATAGCTATGGTGTTGTCCCTGATCATATGGTATATCGTCGATGAACGGCCCGCCGGCGCCATTGTGATCATGTGGTTTTTCATCTTCATCAGCTACTACTTCTTCCTCAAATACCCTCGTTTCATTCCGGTCATCATGATCACCATCGTCACCCAAGTACTCATTATCGGGTATGAGCTTCAGACTATCCGACTTGGAAAGGAGATTGCCGAACGAACAGGGCAGCCCTGGTATCCAACATACTTGCTCGCTCCGTATCGTCTAGCTTGCGTGGCAGGTGGCAGTCTTGTTGCCTTTTTCTGGACGATATTTCCATCCCCATTGACAGATCGCACCTGGCTCCGAAGAGATCTGTCAGCAACTCTCTACCTGGTAGCCAACTACTTCGGTGTTATCAGCAGCACGCTTCGGTCCAATCTGGACGACACGGCTGGAGATGTTGATATTCCCGGGACGCCAGCTCATCAGCTTCACAAGATTAGCCGTAAAATCTTTGGCAAGGTTATGATGCTGGTCCCCTCCATGATGCAGCATTCCGAGTGGCAGCGATGGGAGCCTACGATAGGGGGGAAGTTTCCCCGCGAAGCCTACGACGACATCATTGCGGGAAGCACAAGAATTATGGCTTACCTCACCCTTATAAGCTACACGCTCATGCACCCTACGCGTGTCTATCACGCCACCTCGAAAGAACACAACGGGGAGGATGGCGATGAAACCCATATCCGCAGCCGCGAATGGCTCAACGCTCTCGCCAAGGTTCTGCGCACTCTGAGACCAACACATCACTCAATTCTGTCCACATTGACGCTACTGTCGAACTCTCTATTGTCAGGCCAGAGGCTACCCCCTTTCTTGCCCTTGCCAAGGCCGTACGAGATGACGAGACGGCTGATGACGCTGTCGTCATCCAAGTCTTACCCCAAACATGCCAACGACGATGAGGACAATGGCTCCGAGGAAGGAACGGGCGAAGAAGATGATGAAGACAATGAGTCGGACGGCGCCCCCGTTAGACTAGTCGACTCCCGAACAGGGAGAGATGACCGCGACGAGGACAGGTTGCTGCGGAAGCGCACCACTCGTTCGAGCCACAAACTTGATCACATCCCTGAGCACCACGATGGCGGCCGTCCAAGGAAGAGAAGGCCGGTTGAGGTGAATCTACTGGATCCGAGAAACATGGAACAGCCGGGATACGCAGAGTTTGCTGTGCTGCAGGTATGCACCACACTGGTATGTGACGACCTGGAGGGGCTAGTCAAGGCGGTGAGTGGGTTGGTTGGTGTGGTCGACTTCAGTTTTCGGTACGAGGGGAGCGAGTCAACCTTGGGTGGCAACTCGGGGAATGAGACTGCAAGTGAAGGGTTGAGACGAAGAAAAGGATAGGAGGTTTAGATGTATTGTGAGAATGAAATTGTATATATTTCCTTAATTATACCAAAGTCCGATCAATGCTGGCTGTGTAACATGCTTATCTGCGGGGTAATTTTTCAACATGGACAAGTCAGCTTACCCGACAAATGAGTGTTGTGGTTCCAATAACAATTATAGTATCCCGCTCGCTCAACATGCAATGCTCGCTCGACTGTCTAACTGCTTCTAGCCCCTTCTTGTAGCTGTTTTTTTTTTCGAGTCTCTATCGTCTATTTCTCTACCCGCTCTAATTTTGTTTGTTTTGTATGTTTCTCGTCTTCGTCGTCGTCAATGGGATGAACTCCTTCCGTCGCTGTGTTGCCGTTGGGGTATATACAAACCAGCCTCCCATCATGAATCCCTAATCATTCTCATTCCCTGGGGACTTGGCCCCTTTCCAAGGAAGAGCAGAAATAATGATATCAAGAGCAAAAAGAGATGCTCTTTACTTGCTCTCGGCCCACTTGAGAGTGCCCGGCACGGTGGGATCGGCCTCGACGTACTTGCAGGTGGTGAAGGTCTTCCAGAGCGAGCCGAGGAACGAGCCCTTCTCCTGGTGGTAAAGGTCGCCGACCACGGGCTTGATGGCCTCGGTGGCCTCCTCGGCCTTGTAGAAGGGGATGCGGCTGGACAAGAGATTTTTAGCCAGGAGTGCCGAAGAGACAGCAGGGTTGACAAAGGAGCAAACTTACGGGAATAGATGGTGAACGACGTGGGTGTCGATGATGCCGTGGAAGAGGTGACGGCCGACGAAGCCAAAGTCGCGGTCGACGGTGGCGAGGGCACCCTTGACGAAGGTCCAGTTCTCGGCGTCGAAGTGGGGAACGTCGGGGTGGGTGTGGTGGAGGTAGGTGATGGCGACCAACCAGTGGTGGACCCAGAAGTAGGCCTGGCCGTACATCAGGAACACCATCTTCCAGCCGACCATGGTCGAGGCGAGGTAGAGGCAGTAGCCAACAATGGCGAGACCGACGTCGGTGATGAAGATGTAGACGGCCTCACTGGGGCGGAAGACGGCGCTGGTGGGCTCAAAGTGGCTGACGCGGAGCCAGCCGCCCTCGCGCTGCTTGCTGGCGGGACCGGCGGTGGCGTTGAACAAGAGGTACATCTGCCAGCCGGCGAGCTGGTGGAAAATGAGCTTGACGAGCTGGACAAGGGGGACGTCCTCGAAGAGCTCGCGGTCGAGGTAGAGGTCGGCAAGGCGGCGCTTCTGGCGGTCCTCCTTGGTGGCGGGGACAAAGGCCATGTCCTTCTCCATGTGGCCCGTGAAGCGGTGATGGCGATGGTGAGAGAACTTCCAGGAGAAGTAGGGCACCATGAGAGCCGAGTGGAGGACCCAGCCAACAACATCGTTGAAGTTTTGGTGCTTGGAGAAGGCGCCGTGGCCGGCCTCGTGAGCCAAGATCCAGACGCCCGTCAGGACGAGGCCCTGGAGGTAGCCATAGAGGGCCCAGGCAAGACCGCGGACGATGCTGTCGTTGATCTGGGGGATGTAGGTGAAGGCAACCCAGCCAAGGGCGCCGGCCATGATGAGGTCGCGGAAGACATAAGCCATCGAGTGGAGGATGGTTGGCTCGAAGCAGTGGGCGGGAATGGCATCGCGGATGGTCTGAATGTCGGGATACTCGACCACCTTGGTCTTGAGCACGCCATTGGCACCGCCGTTGGCCTTGCGACTCCTGGTCTCGGTGGTGGTAATAGCGGTCGCCATCTTGGGCTGATTGTATGGATCTGGGGGGAGGGAGCCAAATCCACGGAGACGGAGAGGCGATGGGGGAGATGAGAAAGGAAAGAGAAGGGGAGGGAAGGGGGGGAAGCGGGCGAGAAAAAGAGGGAGAGGAGGAGGAATTAAACTTCTTCCACCGCCCGCTCGAGCGAAACCCGCAACAGGGGACCACCAGGGGACCACCAGCCAGCGACTGTCCGTTTTTCTCCCATTTTTTTTTTTTTTTCAACTCTCTTTCGAAACTGACAGGGACCCTGCATCTGGCTGCGTGTCTGTCAACGGTGCCATCCATGTCTCCCCTGCCCCTCTGGCCGGCGAGCCCCACGTGTGTCCTCTTTTGTCTGGTCCACAGCTCAGGCCCAGGCCAACAGAAAACGAATCTAGCCTCAAAAGAACGGGTCCCCTTGGCTGGAGCTGGTGCGGACGGTATGCGTGTGCTACGGTGCCAGGACGCGATTAAGATTGCAAACCAAACCCATTTTGCCGTTGCAATTGACGCCGCTGATTGGACCCATATCGATAAGGGCCCAGTATTAAAAAAATAGAGTTCAAGAGCAAAAAGGCGGTCACTGGGCATTGACTGACTGACACGCGAGTTGCTGGCAAGTGACGAGGCACCCCGGCGGCACACATGCAACATGCAACACAAAAGAACGCGGGTGGCAGACGTTGGTGTTTCACAGCAGACAGTCCCTTTTGGAGACAAAGCAAAATGCCATGTTCTCTGGCATCCAGAATGCCAGATCCAACTTCCCCTGGAGACCCTGGATCTTCAAACCATCCGGCCTCCATGTGGATCTGCACCATGAACATCGAAATACCAATTGGCAGTTTCAACCAGGTTGGGCTGCTGCAATCGCTTCACTCCGACTGGCTCGACGAAGAGGGGTTTCCCGATTTCCCCAACACCAGCTCACATGTCCACCCCACACTTGCCAACAAAAAAAAATTAAGAAAGGGGGGCGCCGAGGCGGAGTCCCAGCAGACGGCAAACCCAACGCCAACAAGGAGCCACGCTTTTTGAGAACTTGTCTACAACGGTACAGCAAGACCGTTGTTGTACACATCATCCCTTCTCCCGACTCGAGTCTCTTCTCCAACCGACCACCAATCGGCTTCACCTGTCTGCGAGTGATGGGTACTAACCGTCTGAACTGTTCACACTAAAAGTGAACCCCTACCAGCCGTTTTCCGTTATGCAAGAAGGGTCTCAGATTCGCCAAGTTAATATTCAGGCACACATTTATTGCTCTCTGATTTTGTCTCTCCCCTCTCTGCTTTTACTATTTACTGTACCCGACACAAATCCCTTGTTTCGAGGGAAAACCACTAGGACCATTTCTTCCTGGGCCTGCTCGGCTTCCTTCTTGGCCAGCCACAGTCAAACCAGCGAGTGTCCTTGTTTAAATAATACAAGCTCCCAGAGTTGAACCAATTTCCCCCTCCAAAACCTTTCCCTAGACCTTTTCCCAAGCGCCCCCATCCCGTCAAATTCGTGAGTAATGTTGTTTCATCTTCATAACGCGTCGTCGTGTCCAGACAATATGAGTGTGAATCTTTGCCCCTTGGATCGCCATACAGCATCATATGTGTTGGGGGAAATAAAGTAAACGAAATACGCCCTCCCCCCTTTCCTCCCCATACCATGCCTTGAAAGAAAGAAAACCCGCGTTGTCCTAGCAAAAAGGCCGAGCCGCGCATAGCTTTTGGGACTGTGCTCGTGTGGGAGTGTTAGGAGAGAGCTAGTTCCGCAAAAGTGAAGCCTGCCAACCAGCACATCTCGGCCATCAGGCACCGTATACCGCAAAAGATCATGCCATCCCCCTCATCTCCCTTCTGGATCCATCCGCCTAGTAAGACTGTTGAAGTCGAGGATGTCATGATGAAGCGGCAAAGTGTAAGTGTACAGACAACATGAATGAAGATAAGAAAGCCGACAGAACATAAAAGGGTATCAATGTCGTACAGAAATGGTGGTCGTCACATAACGCAAACGTGGGGCTACAGGACCCGAGCCCTGCAGTCAATCTCATGCCAGTCGGCATGGCTGCAACCAAAAGTTCATTCGTGGATCATGACCGATTTCTCTGCGCGCACTCGCATATGACCAGCATGGGTTTCCAGGCAGGCGGTGATCAGGCGAGTCACTACAGGCCATTTAGTTAGCAGAGGTTCATGGTTGGCAACGAAAGGAACAGTTCTGTACACACCTGGCCATACAGCGGCTTTGTCGAACATGTAGGCAGTGACTCTGAGCAGATTCGCGGCGTAGCCGGGACTGTCGCCGAGATGAGGCTTGCCATCCATGCCCGTCACCGCAGCATCGCCACCAGCCATGTCCTGATTCATCTTCGTCTCGGCGCCACGAATGATGCTGTCGATTTTGCCCAGCAGTTTCAGATCCTCCTCTTCAAGAAGCATGATGGCAGGTACCTGTGTGAGATCAACACTGTCTCGGCCCAGAATCCCAAGATAACGGCCAACCCGGTCTTGCAACGTCGCCACCCATTCTGCCAAGACCTGGGCGCAGTCAAACACACAGAGAGTCGATTGCAGCGGCAATTCGCGACTGGTCAGATTGGCAAAAGTCACGCCGAGCTTGTCCGAAACCGAGAGGGACTCGGCGGCGAAGAAGGCTGCTTTCCGCAGATGCTTTTCCCTGCGTGTTGTGGATCGAGTGCCCGAAGGCTGCTGCTGCTGCTGCTGGGGTTGTGTCACGGCAGCTGGGTTGACCGTCCCAGACTGCGAGAACTTGGACGCGGCAAAGTCAGGAGATGAGGTTTGCGTTAGTGGGGAGTCGACAAAGTGTGGGCTTACTCCAGATACATCTGACTGCTCCGTGGCGGCCGAATCGGTGTTGGACGCCGGAGAATGCTCAGCATGCTGTATGATTTCCGACCCTCTTGCCAGCTCCTCGGCCATGCCGTCCCAGTCCCGCTGCCAGAACTTCTCCTTGGACCGTGACAGGTTTACAAAGAGGCGCACATAGGCTAGATCAAGCATGGTGATGGCGTCGGCGGAGAGAGGGCCCAGGCCAAAAGGGTTGGGACGCTCTGGGCTGTGGTTAGGGTTACTAGCCCAGGCCGCATGCCAGGCCCGGAGGGCTGGCTCGATGTGCCGATGCATTTTTTCCGTCTCCTCGTTGGTCCACACCTTGCTGTGGTGTCGCTGGCGCGTCTCCCAAATGTAATTGTGCAAAGCATTGATCAGGATCAGACAGCCAAAGCTGCTAGGTTTCAGGTTGCTCTTGGGCAGGTCGTTGATATTAACCGCTGCGCCAAAGGGCTGGTGAACGTTCTTGAGAGCCAGATTCTTCTGCTCCTTCTCGTTTGTGCGGAGCAGCTCACCCAGTGCCTCATGAAACGTCATGCGATTACGGTTTGCCGCGGGGGCGCCGCCTTTTGACCGGAAGACACTGGCAGACTCGGCAGCAAAGAACTCCTCGTCGCAGGGCAGGTCGAGGTAGATCTCGGAATTGGTCAGAGCCGGAGTGTGATTGTATGCCGACACCAGAAGACTAGAAAGGATAAAGACAGCATAGAGAGTACGTTTTCTTTCCTCGGCCGCCTTCCAGCGCAGCCAGTCGACCTGTTCGTCAGCTTCCTTCCTCGCGGTTCCGTTCCAAGCGGCATCCACATCCATCATGTCAACATCTTTGGCAGGCTCGGGTCGCGGTGCCCGCAAGAGCTCGGCCCCTTGCGCAAGACTTACTAACGCAGCGGCATGGGTGGTCGCTATCTCTCCGGACCGCTTGTCTCCGCAATTATGACCATACACGACATTCAGAAGCATTGCCTGTACCAACCACACGGGAGTCTCGACGGAAGGGTCCTGCTGATGTGAATTCTGGTCCGACAGGGGAGTTCGTCGGATAGACTCTGCCTTTCTTACGTTCGCTTTCCTCCGCTCGTCGAGGTACAACTGGATCATTTTCTTGGCCAACCCAAACAATTCCATCGACGCCTGATGCTCCAACTCAAACAAGGCACCAATTGCCGCCATGGAAAGAAGCAAGCACCCACTCCCGCCAATGCCGCTGTTTCGACCGTTAGCTGATTGCGGCGAGGTCTCGAACGAAAGCGTCGGAACGTGGACAAACGGCAGGTGGGGGTGAAAGTAGCGCAAATAGGCCCCGACATATCGCTGAAGGTCTCGCGTGCTCGGGAGGTTACTGCTGCTGTTCTGATCGGAGCTGCTGGTGTTCGTCGGCGGTTGCGCGGTCAATGGCGAGTTCGACGTCGCAAAGGAGTATCTTCGCGTGCCGAAGGGGGACGCCTGGGAGGCCGAGAGAGCACCTAGGATGGCATTTCTTGTTGAATCAGTGATTGTCGAGACGGGTAAGGTGCCATGATTACTACCATTCATCGAGGACGGCGTCTCCGGACCGGCACCCATATTAAGAGTTTGACTCAGGTTTGGACCATTCAAACCTGAGAGAATCGATGGACTCAGCGAACTGAGAGAGGGAGGAGGTGTCGAAAAGTAGCCATCGCCGATGGCCTTACCAGCTGGTGGCGGTTGCGGCGAGAGGGGGGCGCCACTCAAAAGGTCTGGGAACACCGAGCCGCCCATGTCGAGAGAGAAGGGGTTGCCCATCTGCGGTGGGCCCATGACAGAGGGCTGCCAAACCACAGTCGAAACGGACTGATGGTTGGAACCGTCCACCATCACATCGCTAATGCCGCTCTGGCTGGTGGTGCTAATGGCTGAGGGTGATGAGCCGTCCACAGCATTCTCATTGGGGCCGCTGTTGAATGACATTTGGTTTTCAAAGCCGTTCAACCACTCGAACCCATCATCCAGCTGCTGGGTACCCGTCATGTCGGGAAGCCCGTGTGCGAAGGGTGATAACGGGTCCATGGACATTGGCGGCGGCGAGTCGCTGTAGTGCAGAGCATTTGGATTGATGGTCGAGCTTGTGGCAGGGCCAAAGAACAGGTTGTCATACTCGAATTCGGGATTGAATGGGAGAGGAGGCGCTGTCCGCAGGCCACCGGTGAAGTCCATGCTGATGCTGTGAGTCTCCAGCTTGGGAAGCCCATGAGGAGCCCCTCGCTGCGCCAGAGCGGCAGCCATGCCATAGGTGTCAAAGGTGTTGCTCATGGGCAGACCAACGAGGCTAGCGTGACGGCTGTGCGTAGGCTGGATTCCCCTTTGGACCTGCAGGTTCGTTGCCAGCATGTTCTGCATCGCAGCATTGTCGATGTGGCTGATAGTGTTGGCGCGCGGTCTCATGGACGCGGCATTGCTGTTGGCGGCGGCAGCAGCGGCAGCGGCAGCAGCACTCGGACCTGCGATGCTGTTTTTGCGGACACGGCTGGCACCGGGGGTGGCCCCGCTGGCGCTCTCGCGACGATTACGTGGACGGGAGGAAGGAGTCGTGGTCTGATGGAGCTTCTGCTGGTGTCGCAACAGCAGATCGCGGCGAGCAAAGCAACGCGTGCACTCGGGACACTCAAACGGCTTTTCTTTGGTATGCGAGCGCTCGTGGCGCTTGAGATGCTCCAGCCGAGCGAACGAGCGCTGGCAAGTGCCGCAAACATGAGGGCGCGGCTTGTCGGTCTTTGGCGTCGGGAAACTGGCTGCGGGAACCTTGGTGTTGACCGTGATTGTTGAGGCTTTTTTCTCGCCACCAAAGGGAGCACTTGTCAGTTTTGCAGGACTCAATCGAGACCGGATGATTGGAACGGCACCATTGGGGAACAACATACCAACTTCATCACCGACGGGCGCAGTGCCGCCAGCGGCAGTGGTCGACGCAGAGGCAGCGGAATTGGACATGGCGGCGACACCCTCAAGCTTACTGCCAGCGTCACTCGACACAGTCATCGTCCGTGGGACCGAGAATGGGTTACAGGCTCCAGGCGACTCTGGCGACAGCGTAAAAAGCAGAGACAAGTCGGAAGCGTCGAGATTGCGTGGGTGTGGTCGGGGGAAACAAGAGGCAAGAACAGAGTAGAAGCACGCTGAAGATTGGAGGGGTGGGGGGGGACAGACACGGAGGAGGCAGCGACAGCGGCGGGCGGCGGCGGGCAGCAGCGGAGCGGTGGGGAGGGACGGGAACAGGGCAGTGAAGCAGGCTATCGCATGCTATCCCGACAGGACGCAATTGGATTCTTGGAGGGTCCAAATAGCTTCGTATACCCGCTGGTCTGCTGAAATCACGCTCTCGAGGAACCACGACGTTTACAATTGGCATCAGCCCAAGCAATCGAGGTAGGTGAAGGCGGCGGTTGCATAAGGTGAAGTCGAGGAAAGGCTGTCTTGAGCAAGACAGACAAGACAGCTTCTGCCATGGATGACAGTCTTGTCTGTCCAGAATCCCAGATCGTCCCGGTGCCATGCGGCGAATGATTGGGGGACTGGACAGCCGTCAACTGGGTCTCATCCAACTGTCAGGCAGTGACGGACACCAGCGGCACAGCGACACGGCGACACAGCGACACAGTGCGGAATGGAAAAGCTCACCCCTGTAGTGAGAGAGCTAAGGAATCGATGGACCAGCATGCCCCGTTAGGGCCTGGTCAAGCGATGGGTGGTGTTCCTTGGCCAAAGGCGCAACTGATCTAACAAATCTTGGAACTCCGGGGCTGGTGGAGGGATACTTATCCGATACTTTGAATCGAGCGCAAGATGAATAACCACTCCGAGTCTCTTGGTGGTTGTCTCTACTTCTTCTACCCGCTGGACCCTGCAAAATGACAGGGACCTTGCCGAGCCAAGTCAGTCCCTGCGCAGACGTTCTCGCACAGTGACTCAGAGCTTCCATTTGGAGAGCAACCTCCCACGAGTATCGTGTGTGATAGATAAGACAGATTGTCCGATGCCTTCCTTAGCAGAGTTGGTTTCAATTTCGAGCTCATCTGCACCTGGCCCATTTCTATCCAGAACCCCCTGCCAAACATAAATTCATGAGCCCGTTGCGGTCCAGGGTGATTGATCACACGCGTTTCTCACCACAGCTTAGCGCAATGCAGCTCCTGTGGGCCGCCCACCTTCTGTCTGTCTGCACGGTGTCACGGCAGAGTTTCAAACAAGCCCAGTGTCCAGCTCCCAGCTCTGGAGCTTCGAGAGACCTTCAAGCCTTGTTGGTTGCGTTCAACAGACTCTCTCGGCGTGTGAAGCCAGCACAGTACAGTTGTTTTACACGGGAACAGTAGACAGTAACAAGGGGACATTCCGTGGTTTCATAGGTGGGAAGGTAAAGTGCTCACCGCTCAAGGTTACTTTACAACTCGTACGGATACAGCCGCATGCTTCCCTCGCTCATTCGCATCTACGCAGTACTGATACCAAGCAGGTAGTTCAGCCTGGAATCTTGTAGTGTAAGCATGTCGAAGCAGAAAGCAGAAAGCAGAAAGCAGAAAGCAGAAAGCAGAAAGCAGAAAGCAGAAAACAAGTAGCGGTCTAGGAGCTGGGAGCTGCCGTTCGCCACATGTAGTGGACGAGCGTTTCTATTAATAAAATGGCAGTCCACGCACCAAGCTCCTGGCCAGGCCCAGATTTGTTTTCTGCTTCAGTCCTCCTGGGCGGACAAAACCAGTCCGTACAATGCTAAAAAGTAAAACTGATGACATGAATCGTGTTCGGACAGACCAGGCCAGGCATTAAGCAGTCCCTGCCATCCAATGCCGTCCGTGGCTCTTTGCCTCCATGCATGTCCAGCCAAGTTTGGCTGGGATATCCGCGGCTTAGGGTCGATCGACCCTACCGGCGATGCGACACTGCCCAACCCACGAAACAAACACACGCCAGACCACGGAGCGGTGGCTGTTTTCGGAAGCTTACCAGCCCGATCATGGTCAGAGGTTGACAAACCGTGGGGTGCTGCCTGACCCAAGCACATACTAATAGATAATCGAAGCAGGCACGTAGGCACGCAGGCTGAAGTCTGGAGGTCTAGCACGCTCCCGACGAAATGAAACAGCCAATCAAGCACCAGCTGGGTGCATTCACTAGGGCTCCTACGGAAGAATATCGTTGGTTGGTCTTGGCCAGGAGAGCTTGAGAGTTGAGAACCGGACAGACCTCGGCTTCGCGAACTCAGCGGCCCTCGTTAGCGCACCTAAAGAGCTCTGGAACCATGGTGCCTTGCTCCAAAGATGAAGAGTACGGCGAGTACAATAGTATGTAGGTCTGAGCCAGCCATCAGCGACCAACAATGCGAGCACTGGCCAGATAGTGATAGGACACAGCTCAAGCAGAATCTACCCCGCCAAAGGACCAACGTCCCCTTGATGGAGGGGTAGGTAAGGTAAAGCTCCCGCCCACCTACCAAAGGAGCTTGGCATGGAGGGGTACCCTCCCCCAATTTTCCCCACCCTCAAGAAGTCCTGCAATGTGTGTGCCTCCAACACAGATGAATGAGTTAAACGCCTAGGGCATATCGATTGATATTGCAACGGCTCTGCTTCTCCAACAGCCCATGCCCATGGCAAGTCATCAGGTGTACCCAACTCTCACCTCACCCTTCAGCTCCCAGCCACCTTCACAGATAGATGGTCTAAGCGTCGGTGGTTTGCCTTGGCAGCAACTCCATTCTTCCCCCCACAGTGACAGTGGATCACAAGCCCACGAGTGACTTGGAACGCCCAAAGCCTCTCAGAGCGGCTTCACTTCACCCATAGCATGGGCTGTCTATCTCAACCACACCAGCTGTACAATCATGTATGTCCAGATCACCAAGGCACACACCTCTACCTTCGTTGGGGAACACCCTGTAGATGTCTGTTGACTCTCTCGGGGACAGCCGCGTTACCCTTGGGGCCGCACCACCCGATATGAAAAGCCCCCGAAGCGAACGAGAACCATGACGATGGCGGATATCTTGGTCCACTTGATCCAGATTGCATCCCCAGCTCTACCCCGAATTCACACATGAGCCAGATGGCCGTCAATATAAACGACCATGATTGAGCTGCGGCTCTTTTTCCAAGAGCCCTACCGTGCCGTGGGACGACTGGCTTCCCTCAAGAAAAGCAAAAAGGTCAGGTGTACAGCAGACGGAGGCACGGAAGCGAGGAGGGTTCCACGATGCTGCTGCAGGATCCAGTAACGTCCAACTGCTGATTCGTCGTCTCTTTGCATGCGAACCAGCTGCAGTTGCATCGCCGGTTGCATGAGTAGCCCAATTCACCACATTTTCGACTTGCCGTCTCTCCAAATTCCCGCAGCAGTCCTGTAGTCATCGTGCTCTTGCGGGCTAAGGAATGGCCGGCAGCTTGGTGATTCTACCAGGCCTGTTTTGTATCAACGCTAAGTGGGCATTGATAGGTATGGACCTCGTTCCTGAACCAGCAGATAATTACCTTCCCAAAAAATGACCCCGTGATTTTGCTAGTCGAGACCCTGTCCCGAAGAAGCTACAATCTCCAGCCGCTGCACGTAATTTGCGTGGGTGACGACCAACTGTGATGCATAAGATCCCACTGGGCACATTAAGAGTGGGTGGGATGGCCCGATATTGGTTGCGCACACATAATGTACAACATATGGGGGGGGTCCTTCGTCAGAGGCCCATGGTAGGTAAACTAATTCTCCCAGCGAGAGGGATAGGTATGCCGCCTCAATACTGTCACCCAGCTAAACATGTCCCAGATCTCGCCACAACCTAATAGATATATCAGAAGTGCAGTCTACCAGATGTCCGCCGCCCCGTTCCCTCGTTCTTCAGGAGATACTAGGCATCTCGAACTGATTGGTCGGTCTCTGAAAAGGCCAGACTCGGGAGGTGAAGCACGGAGCAGGTACCCGTTCTCGGGCTGTCCCGGACGGTGCTCCCACCCAGAAAACCGGTGCGCTGTCGGCGTCGGCAGTGGGTCGGTCCCATCCTGTATAAATCCGGCCCTCCGTACTTGCCCTCCTCTCCGTAGGCAGGTACCTTATGCTCAAGGGCATTAGGTAAGGTTAGTCTCGGCTTCAGACTCTCGGTGCAGCGGGCGTTTCGGCAGCCAACCGGCTTCATTTCCCACACATCACCGCATGTCTTCCCTTGCATTCCATCCATTTAGTTGTAGGGCAGACCTTTGGGTCTCCTACTACACCATGACCCCTGACTGCTGCCATGATGACGTCGCGATTGCACCCCAAACCACAGCCAGTGGTGGCGAGGTCCTCCTTGTGCCCCTACCGGAAGGTTTCACCCCCCTTTTTTCCCGGAATCGTGGCTGAAATCTTACTTTTCGGTAGCTGGAAAGTGTGGGAGGCCAGCAAGAAGGTAGCAAGCAATTCGTAAGTGGCGATAGTCCACCGCTGACGAATTCTTCCTCTAGGAAAGGAAAGGATCGTAGCGTTGGCTGGGCGAGAGTTACTGCGTTGTTAATTCCGACGATTGCCGAATCTCTTTGCGAGGGAGACGCCGCCGAGTTCGGAAAGGTCTTATACTTGACGAAAATCGCTGACTGGGTGCAGCGGTTTGTTCAGGAGGTCCTTAGATGACCCGAAATTTCTTGTTCAGAGCCATCGAGAACGATTCAGTTAAGAGGCTTGTCGACGCGGCACTCTCCAATGTCCATATTTGGTCTTGGCTAGATGCTTAGGTACCCAGTCTACCTAAGAAATGTTCCTCGAGACATTCTATAATTACTTGCCTCAGGGTTGGCTACCTTGACTGACTCGGCCGGCGATCAACTGTACTTTCTGCTGCCTGTCGATCATGGGTGCTCACCAAAGCCATAGTTCTCCTGCCGTCAATACTGTCGACCCCGTAGCTGAACAGGATGCAGATCCTCTTTAGCTGCGGCCGCCATATGCTCATCAATCAAGTGGAGGCAAGTCGCTTGCAAGACAAGCAAGCCAAGGCAGTCAAAAAAAGGGTTTCTTTGAATGGCTCAGGCGAGTGGCCTAAGCCAAAACGGCCTGCTGGTTGCCCCCCACGGCGACCCGCCACCGTGGTTCTGGGTTCTTTTTCAACTTGAATTACTTTGAACCCTCGAATTTGCCCACTCATGGTTCTTCTGTTTTGGGGCGACTGGAATTTAGAGCTGGGATGGAGCCATTGTCAGGAATCTCATCCAGGCCTCGATCACATGAACTGGCGTCTGGTGATGGCGCAGCACATTCTCGCTGCGTTGGACAATCCAATCAAGATAGCGAAATAATTCCATTGGGAAAGGTTGAAGAGTTGAGGCTTGCGCTCCGCCCTGCGATCTGATAGAGCGGAAGGATCAGGAATGCGAGGCTAACTAAATATAATTCCGAAGGAGTGTGATGATTTGGTGAGTTGGGGGCTAGCATCAATGTCAGCTCAGGGGCTGGGTTGCTGATCGGGACTAGTGTCTTGATATCCATGTATGAGTGAGGCATCTCAGAATGAAGACCTGGCTTTTTAACAAAGCTTGTCCTACCTTTTTCTACCGCTCGCTTCTTCCCAGCTCCAGACCTGCCTCCCAGGAGAATCAACAGTAAACATGAACGATGTAAGTCTCGGCCCTTTTTCCCCATTCGCTGTGAAATCCCAGCTCCGAGTTAACATAACTACAAGTTCGAATCAAATCTCCCAATTCCAAACCGAGAAAAGAACCACGGGAATGCCCTCCCAGAGGTTTATAGCTGCCATCACCAAAGCTCCATGGGTGCGGGTCAGCACCCATGGCGGGCGAAACCAGATCAAAAACATTACCTCGAAGATGACGAAGGCGTTGTTTACCGCCACGACGGCAGCTTACCACCGCGGCCACACTCGACAGTTCAGAAGAAAAGACAAGTCCTCGGTCTTGACCTCCCTATCGCCATCTTGACATTCTCCCTCGCCTTCGTCACAGCCTGCTTGGTTGTAGTAGCCGGGCTGCTGGGGCACAAAGTAATTCAGTTAGAAAGAACGCTTCCATCGGTCATTAATACCCAAGTCAACACGAGCACATCCCACCCACAAGAACAACAGCAACCACCTCTGCCCATCTCCGCAAGTCTAACCGAAACGATTCAAGTTAGCGTCCCCGGCTGGTCCTACTTTGGTTGCTATTACGACAACTCTGATCGCGTCCTCTCGGACTATGTCCAGTACGACAAAGAAAACCTGACGAACCAGATCTGTGCAGATAAGTGCACAGATAGGATCTATCAATACTTTGGTACTACGAATGGAAGGCGGTGCTTCTGTGGGTCAACGGCCGACAAACTCAAGAGGGCGCCGGATTGGGGCTGCAACGCTCAATGTCCTGGTCAAAAAAATGTGTTTGAGGCTTGTGGGGGGCCGAGTTTCCATATTAGTGTTTGGAAGAAGACCTGACACACTAGAGGGGTTGTGGGTTGGTATGTAAAAGAAAAGGGGATTTGAGACCATCAAAACATCTAACGTATTTGATAAGCGAGCGGATCGGACAAGCGAGTGGATCGATTTCGTACGCGATATAGCTCTCTACCTGCAATATCGATTTCCTCCACCATACCAAGATGTCTTCGATTCTAGTTGAAGCAAAAGTTATTCTTGCACTTAAAGCCCTTAAAAATAACCCTAAGCTAAGCCTCAAAGTTATAGTAAGGCTTTATTCTATGCCTTATACTACCCTCCATCGCCGGCACGCTAGTAAGCCTATACGACGTAATATTTTAACTAACTTACGTAATTTAACGGATCTAAAAGAGAAGACGATAGCTTAGTACATTCTTAAATTATTTACACGCGTATTCTTATTTAGATTAAGTAGCGTGGAAGAAATAGTTAATTAATTATTATATATATACGACGCGCCTCCTATTAGTAAACGCTAAGCCTATAACTTCGTTAAACGTTAATTATAATTCTATATACGTTTTACGTATAAATACGATTACTAGAGGGCTAAATATAAAAATCCGAAGATTTTTACCGAATAATTTATACTCGTACGGAATATTAAAGCTAAATACGGTATTATAAATAATAATATTTATAATTTTAACGAGATTAGGTTTATAATAAATATTATTTTCGTAAATATAATAACTATAACTTCGGACGGCTTTAATAAAGTAAAATTAATTTAGTTGAATAATTATAAATAAATAACGGTAATTTAAAAAATTAATACCCTTAGCTAAACTATCTTACCCTTTACTATTTTAGCCGTATAATATTACTTTATTAATTAATATATTAAATATAATTTATTATTTACTTAACATATTATAATTATTTATAATAATTAAATTATTAATCCGGTAAATTATAACGAACCCCTATCCAGAACCTCTGAAAGGGATACCGGTTAAAGGCTGCTTCTAAATAATCCTAATTCGGTACAGCTAAACAGTATACGACAAGATATCTCAATATAATCACAAATACTATAACTACAACTTGAATTACATACTGCGGAACTGCCTATCTATACCAGCTAGTTCCTCCGTATATATAGACCTGGTGCTAAGCTATATTTACTTCTTATTCAGTACCCTTAGTATATTAATTACGACTACTTAGTTTGCTCAGTACCCTAATCAGACTAAGCACTCCGCTCCGTCTGCTTAGTGCCTTTAGCACACTAATCAGTCGTCCCTTACTATAATTGGCTATTTTCGTACGTTCCTCCGATTGGCCCCTATTTCCGTAGCCCCACAACCCGTCCTATATTAGGGTTATAATACGATGCTCCCCCTCTTAAGCTAATACCCCAGTAGCCTAACTCGTTAATCTCTCCCATTAATAACTCTAAGTAAGTTTTCTTCCTTTATTACCCACCTTACGTAATATTTAACCGCGTTAAGAAGTCTACGCCGAAAGGTCCTTCTAATACCCTTCGTCGTTAAAATCTTATAGCCGCTACCTATATCTTCGGTAACGAAATACTTCCTTACTCTTTCTACGAGGCCTTTAATATCCCCGATTACTACGTTTTCGAACGCTCCTCTAAATACAATTACTATATACGTTTCGGTCGCTCCGACTATAATATCCTAGGTCTTACTCCTGCCTTAATAACCTCCCTACGTTGCTAGAAAAAGAAACTAAACGCCGAAGAGTAATAGGCTTATACGGCTATACTATAGGCCACTTCGAAACTCTTACGGGTAGAAACCCAGCGCCGTGCCCTAGTTACTAAATTCCGTTACCTCGCCGCCCGCGAGGAGCGGGTAATTAAGGATCTAAAGCGGAAAGAAGCGTAGACTTCTTCCACTACTAATCCTCCCTTATCCTCTCCTCTCGACTGGACCTCTAATATGCTAGACTAGTCTGGCCAGTCCCTGCCCAACGACCTATCCTTTGATCCTAGTGTGGCCGGTCCTTTTTTCCTGTCTATATAGGACGCCGCCGGTAGCACACCTTCCCCTTCCCAGGGTAGTTAAGGCGCGTGGCGCTACTTATATTTAGTCCTCCTCACACCTTCCAACCTCGTGGTGTAGCGTATAGTACGCCGACTACTCTGCCGGAGGCGCAGGTTCGAATCCTGCCGAGGTTCTCCTGGCTCTGTCTTATAGCTATCCGGCTATAAGCCAAGGCCAGCTTTTTATCGTCCGCCGATATCTTCCTTTTTACCTTAAACGGGCCTACTCGCCTATGGTCCAGCTTCTTACTAGGTCTTTTAGTACGTAAATTACGTGTAGAAAGGAATACTATATTTCCCCCCTTAAAGCGAGGTCCCTCGAGCCTTTTAATATTATAGTATTTCCGTATCCTTTCCCTTATAAACTCCAATTCTTGCTTAAACTTACCGTAGAGTATATGTATCTTATCTACCTTAACCCCGGCCCTAGGCACCTTAACCGTAGGTCCCTGCCGTAGGTTTGCCTCGTAGCCGAAATTCGCGAAGAAGGGTATAACTTTCGTAGTCTCCGTTAGCAATATATTGTACGCTAGTTATACCGTAGGTAATAGTTTAACCTAATCGTCTTGCTTAAAATTAATATAATTCTATAAGTATTATTCTACGATCTAGTTAAACCGCTTTGTTTAACTATCTATTTAAGGGTAGTAGGTTAATAACGCTTTACTTACTACCCCTAACCTCGTTATTAACGCTCTTTAAAATTTCGATACGAATTTAATATTGCGATCCGTAATAAACTCCTTTAGCTATATATATATTACTATAATATACCGTAGTACTATATCCGCTAGTTACTTTACCGACCAGGTCTCTTTATATAGTAAAAAGTATACTTACTTAGTAAGCCTATCGACTACCGTTAATATATTATTATACTCAACGCTAATTACCGTATCTTTAGACTTTAATAATTTAATAATAAAGTCTATAGTAACTAAACTCTATAGCCGCTCCGTTATTAATAATAGCTTTAGAAATCCGTAAAGCTTATACTTTATAACCCTCGTTTTCTCGCACGTATAGTATAATTAAATAGCTTCCTTAATATCGTCCTTAATCCTTAACTAATTAAAGTATTACTTAATTTTTTCTATAGTTTTAGTAATATCTATATATCCTCCGAATTTCGATACGTAAATATCTATTACTAGTGTCGTCCGATTACCTGGCTTTACGTACGCTCGATTCTTATACTATAGCCTTCCCTAGCTATCTTTCTAGATACCCTATAGCTCCAGCTCTTTCTACTAGTATTACTCTATAATATCGTTACCTACCTTCCTTTAGTATTTATTAGAAGTAGCTTTCTTATAATATATTATATAATACTCTATTTACGGCTATAGTAGATACTTAAAAGTACTATTAAGCGCCTCCTTAAATAATAGTAATAACTCCTTAGGTATATCCTTATAGTAGTCGGTACGCCGGTTAAGTACGTCTACCCTAATATTCTTTAATCCTTTTTTATAATTAATTTAAAAATTAAATTCTAAAAGAAATTCTAATTATTATATTTACCGCGCGTTAAGGACCTTTATAATAGTAAAGTACCGTAGATTCTTATAATCCGTATAGACCTATACTTCGTATTTAATATTATTAAAGTATAGCCTTTACTCCTCGAACGCTTCGATAATAATAAATAGTTTTTTATCGTAAATTAAATAATTTTAATATATTCCCTCGAGCTTTTTCGAAAAGAAAATTACCGGATATAATTTATTATCGTTATTTTATTATCCTAATTACCTACCGATCGTATAGTTTAATATATCTGCCTCGACCTTAAATAGTCGATTAGGGTTTAGTAATTTAAATATTAGGTCCTTTAAAATAATTTCTTTTAGCTCTTAAAAAGCTTACTTTTCTTCCTACTCTTACCGGAACTTTACGTCCTTTTTAATTAAATAGTTAAAAGGCTTTATAATATTTATATACTTTCGAATAAATATTTTATAAAAGTTCGTAAACTTTAAAAATTCTTTAACGTATATTTATAATTATAGCGTAAGCTAGTCCTTAATTACCGTAATTTTCTTAGGTTCTATATAAACCTTACTTAACGATATTAAGTATTTTAAATATATTATTTTTTATATATAAAACTCGCTTTTCTCTTTATTAACCGAAAGTCCGGCTCCGTATAGCGCGTCGAGTATTTCTTATACGTACCGCTTATATTCCTTTAAAGTACGTAAGTAAATAAGAACGTCGTTGAGATAATATATTACTATCTTATCGAGGTACTTCCGTATCGTGTAGTTAACGAGAGATTAGAACGTTGTGGGTATATTAGTTAGCTTAAATAATATTATAAGATATTTAAAATAACCGTAGGGCGTACGAAACGCTATTTTTTATTCGTTTCTTTCTTTAATCCGTATATAAGCGTATCCGATAGGTATATTTAAGCGTATAAAGTATTACGCCCCTGTTAGTTAATTCTATAACTTAGATATTAATAGTAGTAAGTAATTATTTTTTACCGTTTCGTTATTTAGCTATTAATGATCTATATATAGTCGTAAGCCTCCGTCCTTCTTTAGTATAAAAAAAATAGGGTATTTTACTAATAATATAAACTCTTTAATATAGCCTTTCTTTAAATTTTTATTTAAATACTTCCGTAATTTTATACTTTACTTATCGTTAATATAGTATACTTTAAATAGCCGTAATTTAGCTTTTTCTTTTAATTTAATTTTATAGTTTTACGGCCCCCGCTCTAGAAGCCCCTTTAAATATTTAACCGTAAAGGCTAAGTATCTTCGATATTTTACCGATACTATCTTTTTCTCGCCCTTTTTTACGTTATTATAATAAACGTATTTATTAACCTTTAATATTTCTATTAACGTTATTAACCTTACTTCTTCGATCTTACTGCCTATATCGATAGAGTATATTATTACTTTTTAGGCTCCTTATAGTAGGGCCGTAGAGAGTATTTATCCTACACTTTATTCCGTATATACTTCTAATTTTCTATCGTTAGCTAAATATTTTTAAGGTTCTCTTAATCGTAAGTAATTACTATCCTTCCAATCGATATCTAAATTATAGTCTTTATACTATAGTTACTTTAAGATTATATCCTTCGAGGGTCCTATATTTATAATATTAAATATAATTAAAGTTATTTTTCTTTCGATTATAATATCCAGGGGTAATATTTCCCTATAGACTTTTTACGTATAAAATAGTCCTTATATAACGATCTATTCCTTCTTTTTTTTTATAGTATCCGGGCTTAGTATACGAACTATAGTAAAATTAGATTCGTTTCGGTACCGCCGTTTATTAATATTATTATTTAGAGATCCTTTTATTATATAGTAATCTAAAAGTATTTATCTCTCTTATTTCCTCCTTATATAATAGTAACCTTATTAATAAACCTTAGGTCGTTATTTTATACTTTTATTTTATATTAATATTTTCGAAAATACCGTTTATAATCCGTTAAAGGTTAACGGCCCCCGCGAAGAACCGTAAGTCGTTTCTTAAGCGGTTATATCGTTTAAAAGTATCTTTTTACTCTAGATTAATTAATAATATAAAGTTTTTTAATTATACTTACTTAATTTCCTCTTATTTTCCGTCTTTTACTTTCCTAATATTTTCTTATATCTTTATCCAATAGCGGTTCTTCTATTTAATTTCGTACGCTTTATTTTAATAATATCGCTTAACCTTTTCCCATAAATATATAATATAGTTTAGGCTTAAGTACTATTTTAATATTATTTTCTTTAAAAAGTATATATTATTATTTATATTTTAACCTTCTACGTACTCGACATAGTATTTTATATACTTTAGTATAATCTATATAACCTAAAAGCTATTTTTTAGTTTAACCGGGTTTTAAACTTTTTATAAAAAATAGTCGTGTAGGTCCTCCTACTAAACCTTTTCTTACTTAATTATAGTTTTTTTAATTAATTGTAACTTACCTTCCTTATTTACTTTACGTACCGGCTAATAACCGTATAGCGACTTACTTTAATAATATTCTATATATTTATATATAATATATTAAAACTAAAGTATTTTCCGATATTCCGGATACTTAAAATAAAATTATATTATACCTCCCTTATAAAGTATATACTATATAAATATTAATACATTTTTTAATATTTTCGCGATCCTAATATTAATAACCTTTTTACTTTTTTAATACTTTTTTTAGTTTTTATATATAAACTTTATAAACTACGATATATCCTATAAAATAATACATTTATACTTACTATATTACCTTTTTAATATTATTTATTTAATAAATCCTTATATAAGATTATTACCTTTAGTAATTTTTATAGTAATTTCTATAGTAATCTATATTAATTAATTTTATAATATTTATATTTAAAAATCTTTTTCTTTATATTTTACTTTTAATTTTTTTATTACTTTCTATAACTCCTAGAACTTTACTTTTTTTTATTCGGTATACTAATTAGAATCTTCCTTTAATCGTACCGGTTTACTTTATTAGTACCTAATAGCTATTACTTTTATAACCCTCGGTTCTTTTAATATAGTAATTACAGTAATCTCTTTTTTTTAACCGAATCGCTTAAATACCCGACAGTCCTTCTTAAAATATTTTATTTTACTATAATTAAAATATTTAAAATTATCTTTACTTTAGCCCTAGCCTTATAGCCTTTATTACTATATAATATTAATATTTATCGGTCCTAAATATATAATGCCGGAGTAATTAATATTAAAGTATTATCTTTTACGTTTATCGTTAAAGCGGTTATTACTAAAGTACCCCTTATTACTATAGTAACCCTTATTATTACCTTTCTTTTCCGTACGACGTTAGAATTATTAATCGTCGATCCGTATAGCTATAGTAATATATTTATCGATAATATTAAGCCTTAATTCCTTATATAACTTATCCTTTACTTTTTCCTTAAGGCTATTATAGAAGAGTTATATTAACTTTTTATCGTTAATAGTACTACGTAAATTATTAATTTTAAATAAAGCTACGTAATTAGCCGTTAAGTACATTTAACATAGGTTTACAAGCCTTTCTTATACGTACTTTACTTTATTATACTTTTTAAATATTTCTTTAAGCTTAATTTTAAAAATACGGTAGCTCTTAAAGTATTTTATAGTAATTTTTTCCTAATTAAATAGCTCCTTTTCGTAATAATTATCGAGGATAAACTTAAATTATATAAGAGCCTTATCCTTAAGTCTAATAGCCGCGAAAATAACTTTCGACTCTTCGTTAGTAAATTAATTTAAGTATTAACGAAAATAAATTTTAAATTAAATTAAGAATCCTTTAAACTTTACCTTTTTTCCTCTATAGCGCTCCGGTACCGGGAACTTAAATATTACTTTAAGTAAAGTTAATATAGCGATAATTTACTCCCGAGTTTATTAAACTTCGTTTTTAAATTCCTTAAAATACTATATTATTTACTTTACGGTAGGTCGAGTATTAATAATAGTAGGTCCTTTATTACTTAGGTTAGGCGGGACGCCTCCTATCTAAACGTTCTTAAGTCCGGCTATAGTAGTGAAAAAAATACCTTTAACTTATCCGTAATAGAGTTAAAGTAAATATATAACGTATAACGAATCTCTATCTAGAACCTCTAAAAGGGATACCGGTTAAAGGCTACTTCTAAATAATCCTAATTCGGTATAGCTAAATAGTATACGATAAGATATTTTAATATAATTATAAATACTATAACTATAATTTAAATTATATACTACGGAACTGCCTATTTATACTAGCCAGTTCCTCCGTATATATAGACCTGGTGCTAAGCCATATTTACTTCTTACTTAGTGCCCTTGGCACACTGATCACGACTGCTCAGTTTGCCCAGTGCCCTGATTAGACTGAGCACTCCGCTCCGTCTGCTCAGTGCCCTTGGCACACTAATCAGTCGTCCCTTACTGTGATTGGCTATTTTCGTACGTTCCTCCGATTGGCCCCTATTCCCGTGGCCCCACAACCCGTCCTGTACCAGGGTTGTGACATAAATTTAAATTAAATTAAATATTTCGATTATTATATAGCGTTTTGTATAAAAAGGTAAATACCGATTATAAATCCTCGATAGTTACGAAAGTTATTATTTAATTAAATTCGAGTATTATTATTAGTAAAATAATATTATTATATTTTATTACCTTTACACTCCTCCTACCTCCTCTAGCTACTCGATATTAATTATTTTAAGCCGTTAAAATAAGCGTACGGCCGCTAAATCGAGGGCTTAATATATATATATATTAATTATATAAGTAAACTCGAGTTTCTCTATGCCTTCCGTAAAGCTTTTTTTACTTTTATAACGGAAAAAATATATAAAGTAGTTTTACGGGTATTAACTTTATACTATACGATTTAGAGAGGGTACTTTTCAAGTTAAATATAAAATTTCGTACGCTAATACCCTTATCCTTAAAGCCTGGTACAGTACTACCTTAGGTATTGTATTCTAAATACTATAAAACTCCCGAAAAGCTAACTTATAATTAACGCTTATTAAAATTCGTATTATTAACTATTAAAATAACTCCCCGACTTTAATATTAATTACGGTAAACTAGCTTATTAAAAGTATAATAGCTATAATATACTAAGTAGCTCTCTATAATAAACCTCTATATAGAACCTCTAAAAGGGATACTAATTAAAGGTTACTTTTAAATAATCCTGGTTCGGTATAGCTAAAAAGTATATAATAAAATATCTTAATATAAATATAAGATACTATAAATATAAGCTTAAATTATATAATATAGAACTATTTATTTACACTAGTTAGTTTCTCCGTATATATAGACCTTATACTAAGCTATATTTACTTTTGCTCAGTGCCCTAAGCGTACTAATCAGTCGTCCCTTACTGTGATTAGCTCTCTTATACGTTCTTCCGATTGGCCCCTGCTCCCGTGGCCCCACAACCCGTCCTGTACCAGGGTTGTGACACTCTCCTTCAGTTAGAGGTATCTTCGCTCCGTAAGGCGAACGAGGCACTAAGTAAGCGCCGGAGAGCGAAAAAAACACGCGTACAGCTGGAGGATTACTTACTGTGCAAGATGCACAGGATCTACTGGACCAGAAGGCTGTGGGTGGAGAGGTGGCGCAAGGAAAGGAGCAGGGTGGTGGTAGTGTAGGGGGGGGCCGTACGAAGGTTCAGTGCTGTGGTGTGTGCGGCAAGCCTGGCCATAATATCCGTACGTGCCAGGAGGTTGCAGAAGAGTCTGATTCAGCTGTTTCTGATGTAATTGTAGTAGGTTAATAGTGTTGTTGTTTTGCAATTGAGGATGGTTGTAATAGGGTAGTGGAAATCGATCCACTCGCTTGTCTGATCCGCTCGCTTATCAAATACGTTATCTGTTGATATTCCGTTGTTGCAGAGTGACTCATGCTTCGTATTCATGAGGACCTACGACGCACATACGTGCGTTTTTCAAACAGTACGAAGAAGAGCCTGCTGTTGATATTTCAAAAGGCTTGAGGGCTATCCCAAGCACGGAACATACAAGTTGATATCTATGACGAACCCCTATCCAGAACCTCTGAAAGGGATACCGGTTGAAGGCTGCTTCTGAATAATCCTGGTTCGGTATAGCTAAACAGTGTATGACAAGATGTCTTAATGTAAACACTAGATACTGTGAATACAAGCTTGAATTGTATACTGCGGAACTGTCTATCTACACCAGCCAGTTCCTCCGTATATATAGACCTTGTGCTAAGCTATATTTACTTCTTACTTAGTACCCTTAGTACACTAATTACGACTACTTAATTTACTTAATTCCTTAATTAAACTAAATACTCCGCTTAGTCTACTTAGTACCTTTAGTATATTAATTAGTCGTCCCTTATTATAATTAACTATTCTCGTTCGTTCCTCCGATTAGCCCTTATTTCCGTAGCCCTATAACCCGTCCTATACTAGGGTTATAATACGATACTCCCTTTCTTAAACTAACGCCCCGGTAGCCTAACTCGTTTATTTCTCCTATTAATAACTTTAGGTAAGTTTTCTTCCTTTATTACCGACCTTATATAATATTTAACTACGTTAAGAAATCTACGCCGAAAGGTCCTTTTAATACCTTTCGTCGTTAAAATCTTATAACCGCTATCTATATTTTCGGTAACGAAATACTTCCTTACTCTTCTTACGAGGCCCTTAATATCTTTAATTACCGCGTTTTTAAACGTTTTTTAAATATAATTATTATATACGTTCCGGTTACTTTAATTATAATATCCTAAGTCTTACCCCCGCCTTAATAGCCTCCTTACGTTACTAAAAAAAGAAACTAAACGCTAAAGAGTAGTAGGCTCGTACGGCTATACTATAGGCCGCTTCGAAACTTTTATAAATAGAAACCTAGCGCCGTACTTTAATTATTAAATTCCGTTACTTTACTACTCGCGAGGAGCGGGTAATTAAGGATTTAAAGTAGGAAAAAGTATAGGCCTCTTCCGCTATTAATCCTCCTTTAGCCTTTCCTTTCGACTAGACCTTTAATATACTAAACTAATCTAACTAATCTTTACTTAACGACCTATCCTTTAACTTTAATATAGCCGGTCTTTCCTTCCTATTTATATAAGACGCTACCGGTAATACACTTTTCCTTTCCTAAAGTAATTAAAGTATATAACGCTATTTATATTTAATTTTCCTTATACTTTTTAACCTCGTAATATAGTGTATAATATACTAATTACTTTACCGGAGGTATAAGTTTAAATCCTATTAAAGTTCTTTTAGCTTTATTTTATAATTATTTAACTATAAACTAAAGTTAACTTTTTATTATCCGCTAATAATATATTTTTTATAGTAATAAAAATATATAATATTAATTAAACTTAAATTCTTTTTTACCTTTTAATTTTATAATATAGTATATAGTATATTAATTACTTTATCGGAGACGTAAATTCGATTTTTATTAAAGTTTTTTAGTATTTAAATTTATAAATATTTTTTCTTTAAGTTTAAATATTAATTTTTTTATTTATTTAGGTTTTAATCGATTTAAATATTATTAATAAAATTCTTTTAATTTATTTAAATAATTAAAGTATACCTATAACTCCTATAAGTTATTTATAACCGAATATTTTAATTAATTAACTAAATACTTTAATTTACTTTTATTAAATTATAAATTTAATATTTTTTTTATATTATACTTTTTTTCTTTATTTTCCGCTATAGCCTATATATTAATTTTATTTACCGGTAATACGGGCTCCAAAAATAAAATATAAAAAGTATATAACCGTAGACGTATCGTACGGGATAGCTCTAGTTCGAATACCGTCTCCGATATCTTTCTTTTAACCTTAAACGGGCCTACTTACCTATAATTTAGCTTTTTATTAAGTCTTTTAATACGTAAATTATATATAGAAAGGAATATTATATTTCTTTTTTTAAAGTAAGGTCCCTCGAACCTTTTAATATTATAATATTTCCATATATTTTCCTTTATAAACTTTAATTTTTATTTAAACTTACTATAGAATATATATATTTTATTTACTTTAACTTTAACCCTCGATACCTCGACCGTAGGTCCTTACCGTAAGTCTACCTTATAACCGAAATTTATAAAAAAAAAATATAACTTTTATAGTCTTTATTAACGATATATTATATATTAATTATACCGTAAGTAATAATTTAATTTAATTATTTTATTAAAAATTAATATAATTCCGTAAATACTATTCTATAATTTAATTAAGCCGCTTTATTTAACTATTTATTTAAAAATAATAAATTAATAATATTTTATTTATTATCCCTAACCTCGTTATTAACGTTTTTTAAAATTTCGATAGGAATTTAGTATTATAATCCGTAATAAACTTTTTTAATTATATATATATTATTATAATATATTATAATATTACGTTAGTTAGTTACTTTACCGACTAAATTTCTTTATATAGTAAGAAATATATTTATTTAATAAGCCTATTAACTATTATTAATATACTATTATATTTAACGCCGGTTACCGTATCTTTGGACTTTAGTAATTTAATAATAAAATCTATAATAATTAAACTCTATAACCGTTCTATTATTAATGATAACTTTAAAAATCTATAAAGCTTATATTTTATAACCCTCGTTCTTTCGTACGTATAATATAATTAAATAACTTCCTTAACGTCGTTTTTAATCCTTAATTAATTAAAATACTATTTAATCTTTTTTATAATTTTAGTAATACTTATATATCTTTCGAGCTTCGATATCTAAATATTTATTATTAATATTATCCGATTACCTAACTTTACGTACGCTCGATTCTTATACTATAGCCTTCCTTAATTATTTTTCTAAATACTTTATAGCTTTAGCTTTTCCTACTAATATTACTTTATAATATCGTTATTTAACTTTCTTTAATATTTATTAAAAATAATTTTTTCGCGATATACTACGTAATACTTTATTTACGGCTATAGTAAATATTTAAAAATATTATTTAGCGTTTCTTTAAATAATAATAATAATTCCCTAAATATATCTTTATAATAGTCGGTACGCCGGCTAAATATATTTACTTTAGTATTTTCCGATCCCTTCTTATAATTAATTTAAAAATTAAATTCCGAAAAAAACTTTAATTATTATATTTAGTACGCGTTAAGGACCTTCGTAATAATAAAGTACCGTAAATTTTTATAATTTATATAGATTTATATTTTATATTTAATATTATTAAAATATAGTATTTACTTTTCGAACGTTTCGATAATAGTAAATAACTTTTTATTATAAATTAAATAGTTTTAATATATTCCTTTAAGCTTTTTCGAAAAAAAAGCTATTAAGTATAACTTACTATTATTATTTCGTTATTTTAATTATTTACCAATAGTATAGTTTAATATATTTACTTTAATTTTAAATAATCGATTAAAGTTTAATAATTTAAATACCAGGTCCTTTAAAATAACCTTTTTTAATTCCTAAAAAGCTTACTCTTTTTTTTACCCCTACCGGAACTCTATATCCTTTTTAATTAAATAATTAAAAAGTCGCATAATATTTATATACTTTTAAATAAATATCCTATAAAAATTCGTAAATCTTAAAAATTCCCTAACGTATATTTATAATTATAGCGTAAGTTAATCTTTAATTACTATAATTTTCTTAAATTTTATACGAACTTTACTTAACGATATTAAATATTTTAAATATATTATTTTTTATACGTAAAATTCGTTTTTATTTTTATTAATTAAAAGTCCGGCTTTATATAATATATTAAATATCTTTTATACGTACCGTTTATACTTTTCTAAAGTACGTAAATAAATAAAAACGTTATCGAGATAGTATATTATTATTTTATTAAAGTATTTCCGTATTATATAATTAACGAAAGATTAGAACGTTATAGGTATATTAATTAATTTAAATAATATTATAAAATATTCGAAATAACTATAAAGCGTACGGAACGTTATTTTTTATTTATTTCCTTTTTTAATTCATATATAGGTATACCTAATAAATATATTTAAGTATATAAAGTATCGTACCCTTACTAATTAACTTTATAATTTAAATATTAATAATAGTAAGTAATTATTTTTTATTATTTTATTATTTAATTACCGGTAATTTATATATAGTTATAAGCTTTTATCTTTCTTCGGTATTAAGAAAATAAAGTATTTTATTAGTAATATAAACTTTTTAATATAATTTCCTTTTAAATTTTTATTTAAATATTTTTATAATTTTTTACTTTATTTATTATTAATATAATATACTTTAAATAATTATAGTTTAGTTCCCTCTTTTAATTTAATTTTATAGTTTTACGGCCCTTACTTTAAAAGCCCCTTTAAATATTTAGCTATAAAGGCTAAGTATCCTCGATTCTTTACCGATATTATTTTTTTTTATTTTTTTTTACATTATTATAATAAATATATTTATTAATCTTTAATATCTTTATTAATATCGTTA
Source organism: Podospora bellae-mahoneyi (assembly GCF_035222275.1). NCBI lineage: Eukaryota > Fungi > Ascomycota > Sordariomycetes > Sordariales > Podosporaceae > Podospora > Podospora bellae-mahoneyi. Next base: position 3,506,605 of record NC_085886.1, on the reverse strand, counting down.
ACTTTATTTTTTCAATTTTACTATTTATATCGATAAAGTATATTATTACTTTTTAAGTTCTTTATAGTAATACCGTAAAGGATACTTATTTTATACTTTACTTTATATATACTCTTAATCTCCTATCGTTAATTAAATACTTTTAAAGTTTTTTTAATTATAAATAATTACTATTTTTTTAATCGATATTTAAATTATAATTTTTATATTATAATTACTTTAAAATTATATTTTTCGAAGGTCCTATATTTATAATATCGAATATAATTAAAGTTATTTTTCTTTCGACTATAATATCTAAGGGTAGTATCTCCCTATAAACCTTTTATATATAAAATAATCTTTATATAACGATCTATTTTTTTTTATAGTATTCGGGCTTAATATATAAATTATAGCGAAATTAGATTCGTTTCCGCATTACTATTTATTAATATTACTACCTGGAGGTCCCTTTATCGTATAATAACCTAAAGGTATTTATTTTTTTTATTTTTTTCTATATAATAGCGATTTTACTAATAAGTTTTAGGTCGTTATCCTATACTTTTATTTTATATTAATACTTTTGAAAATACCGTTTATAGTCCGTTAGAAATTAACGGTTCCCGCGAAGGGCCGCAAATTATTTTTTAAATAATTATATTATTTAAAAGTATTTTCTTACTCCGGATTAATTAATAATATAAAATTTTTTAATTATACTTACTTAATTTCTTTTTATTTTCCGTTTTTTATTTCTTTAATACTTTCTCGTATCCTCGCCCGATAATAATTTTTTTATTTAATTTTACGCGTTTTATTTTAATAAATATCGCTTAATTTTTTCCCGTAAATATATAGCGTAGTTTAGGCTTAAGCATTATTTTAATATTACTTTTTTTTAAAAAGCGTACGTTATTATTTATATTTTAACCTTCTATATACTCAACGTAATATTTTATATACTTTAGTACGATCTATATAATTTAAAGGCTATCCTTTAGTTTAACCGGGTCCTAAACCTTTTATTAAAGATAATCGTTTAAATCCTTTTATTAAACTTTTTTTTATTTAATTATAGTTTTTTTAATTAATTATAATTTACTTTCTTTATTTACCTTACGTATCGGCTAATAACCGTATAATACTTTACTTTAATAATATTTTATATATTTATATATAATATATTAAAACTAAAGTACTTTTTAATATTCCGGATATTTAAAATAAAGTTATATCGTATTTCCCTTATAAAATATATATTATATAGATATTTATATATTTTTTAATTACTTTACGATTCTAATATTAGTAACTTTCTTACTTTTTTAATATTTTTCCTAACTTTTATATATAAGCTTTATAGGCTATAATATATTTAATAAAATAGTAAATTTATATTTACTATACTATTTTTCTAATATCGTTTATTTAATAAATTTTTATATAAAACTATTACCCTTAACGATTTTTATAGTAATTTTTATAATAATCTATATTAATTAATCTTATAATATTTATATTTAAAGATTTCTTTCCTTATACTTTACCTTTAGCCTTTTTATTATTTTTCGTAATTTTTAAAACTTTATTTTTTTTTATTCGGTATACTAATTAAAGTTTTCCTTTAATCCTATTACTTTACTTTATTAATACCCGATAATTACTATTTTTATAATCCTTAGTCCTTTCGATATAATAATAATTACAATTTCTTTTTTACCCGAATCGTTTAAATATTTAATAATTTTTCTTAAAATATTTTATTTTACTGTATTTAAAATACTTAAAGTTATTCTTACCCTAGCCCCGGCCTTATAGCCTCTACTACTATATAGTATCGATCTTTATAGGTCCTACGTACGTAGTCTCTAAAATATAAGTACCGTACGGTTGTCTTTTCCTTTTATCGTTAAGTCGATAGGGTCTTTATACGTATATACCTTTATATTCTTTACGGTATTAATATTACCGATCGTTAATACGGATTATTATTACGATATATTCGTTAATTATTTCCGGTTATTTCTCTCGATGTAACTTATTTTTAACCTTTTTTTTAAGTTTATTATAGAATAATTATATTAACTTTTTATTATTAATTTTATTATAAAGTATATTCGTTTTAAATACCGTAGCGTAATCGGTAATAAATTTAATTTACTTTAAATTAATTAGTCGTTTTTAAATATATTTACCTTTATTCTATTTTCTAAATACCTCTTTAATTTTTTCCTCGAACTTTTTATATAATTTAAAGTATTTCTTCGTAATTTCCTTCCGCTCGTCGTTTTTATTATCGAAATAATCTTTTAAAATTAACTCGAACTAAGTAAGTATTTTATTCTTAAACCTAAACGTAGTATATATTACTTTAGACGGCTTGTCCGGGAAGCGGAAAGGGTAATACCGAAAATATATTTTAAATTAAATTAAAAATCCCTTTAACTTTCCTTTAGTTTCTTTATAGCGATCCGGAGCCTCGAACTTAGCGCGATCTTTTTTTTTTACGTATAGCGCTAAGTTTTTAATAAAGGATAGTATTTTCTTACGTAAGGGAGTTATATAAAATCCGCGACTTATCTTTAAACTCCTAGATATACGTAAGAAGCTAATCGACGGTAAGTTAGGTATTAATATTCTCGGCTATAGCGTCTAAATACCTTTAATTTATTTATAATAAAGTTAAAGTAAGTATATAACGTATAACGAACCTCTATTTAGAACCTTTAAAAGGGATACCGGTTAAAAGCTACTTTTAAATAATCCTAGTTCGGTATAGCTAAACAGTATACGATAAGATATCTTAATATAAATATAAAATACTATAAATATAAGTTTAAATTATATATTACGGAACTATCTATTTATACTAGCCAGTTCCTCCGTATATATAGACCTTATGCTAAGCTATATTTACTTCTTGCTTAGTGCCCTTGGCACACTGATCACGACTGCTTAGTTTGCTCAGTGCCCTGATCAGACTGAGCACTCTGCTTAGTCTGCTCAGTGCCCTTGGCACACTGATCAGTCATCCCTTACTGTGATTGGCTATTCTCGTACGTTCTTCCGATTGGCCCCTATTCCCGTGGCCCCACAACCCGTCCTGTACCAGGGTTGTGACAATTAATTATATAAATAAGCTCGAGTTTCTTTATACTTTCTGTAAAGTCTCTTTTTATAATAGATAAAAATATATAGAGTAACTTTATAAATACTAGCTTTATATTATATAATTTAAAAAAATTACTTTTTAAATTAAATATAAAGTTTTATATATTAATACCCTTATTTTTAAAGCCGGATATAATATTCCTTTAAATATTTTAAATATTAGAAAATCCTTAAAAAACTAACTTATATTTAACGTTTATTAAGATTTATATTATTGATTATGAAAATAGCTTTCCGACTTTAATATTAAGTATTATAAATTAATTTACTAAAGGTACGATAGCTATAATATACTAAATAGCCCTCTTACTAGTAAAGGTTTCTTCGCTCTATAAAACTAATGAAGCACTAAATAAGCGCCAGAGAGCTAAAAAACATATATACGGCTCGGAGGATTACTTAATATATAAGATACACAGGATCTACTGGACCAGAAAACCGTGGGTGGGGAGGCAGTGGAAGAAATACAACTGGATAGCGGTAGTACAGGGAGGGCTCGTATAAAGGTTCAGTGCTGTGGTATGTGCGGCAAGTCTGGCCATAATGCGCGAACTTGCTAGGAGGCTTTAGAATTGTCTAATTCAGCTATTTCGGATGCAATTATAGTTGCTTCTTAGTATTGTTGTGTAGTAACTGAGAATAATGACATAAAGGTTGTGAAAAAGTGGTCGCTCGCTTATAATATACGTTAATCATTCCAGCTCGTGTGAGTCTAGGCTCTCCAAGAACGCCAAGTCCACATTGATGAAGCTCTTCCACAGGTCAACTTCGCGCAGCCACGGTTGGTTTGCATGGCATAAGTGACAGCAGTGCACCATTTGAGCAAGTCCTTCTCATCGCCTCCCATGACCAAAATCAGATCGCCCCGGCGCAAGGTCTTAACATCCAGTTCAGAATGGCCTTGACTGAATTTGTCTTTGGCGCTGTACTTCGTTTCGGCCCATAAACGGCCTCTGGATTTGTCCACCGGCGTCTTGGAAACCGGGTCCGAGACCCATCATTTGCTCACGAAGGAACCCGAGCCGCAACATCGTTGTGTTGTGTACACTCCATTCGCTCATGGGCATGTCCTTTGGAATAAACTTACACTCCCAAGCTCGCCTCACGGGATCTAAAAATGAAACGGCCTGCCGCATGGGCAGCAGCATCATGAGAGGGTAGAAATGGGGAGCTGACCAGAGGCGAAGTAGGGCAAACCGTGGTGTCTTCGTCTTGCAAATCGCTGCAAACCTTCTTGCGGCCGGCAACAGCTCTGGCCAGTCTCGATATTCGATGAAAGATGGGGGCATGCCTTAGACAAACTCGTCCGTGTTGCTGTACGTGATGAAGAGATCGAGCTTGTCTGGCCGGTGCTGCTCCGTGTTTGCTGTCGCGAATCCGGGACCACATCTTGGCGAGACTCGACGCACGCGGGTCCAATCATGCCGGCTCGGTAAACTGTTCATTGAGCCATGTGAGCAAGACGGCCGCAGGCCGGGCTCAAGAAACAAGGTGGAAAACTTACGCTTTGCGATGATGGGCCGGATGGCCATGTTCCACTCATATGGGAATTTGTCAATGTACAGGTCATCTCCTGTATAGACTTTATTTTCCCACCCATCCCAGAACTTCCTTGGCCGATAAGCACAACTGGTTCTTGTACGCGCGTCTGGTCTCACTTGACGACGAGCTTCCGGATCGAGGATCTTGCTGTTCCTGAAAGCCTGTCCCTCCCTGGATCCAAGGTGTTCTTGTACAATGGACGTTACCTCTACGTTTGGGAAAAACAAGCGCATGGTCATAAATGCCTGTACGATGTCCTGTAGAATGTAGCGGTGAGGCCAAGGACTGGCGGGATCTCGTACGTAGACATCGTAGTAGATCTTCAAATTGAGCCAGTTGAGGATCTCCATGCAGAGCCATGTCAATTCTTCATGGCGACGAGGATGAGGTGATGGGTATTTCTGCAGACCAGTTATGAGCTTCATCGACTCTTTGTATCGATCTTGTACCCCGGGTTCGAGGTCACCGATATGGAACGTATCCTTGAAGACTAAGGTAGGGAGAGCCAGAGTTAGCAAATGTAATGGTGCCGTGAAGAGCTGTAGACGATGGCGTGCATACTATAGGATCTATCTCGCTCCATGGTCTCCTGTGCACAGACCGTTTCCTCGAGTTCTGCCATGCTGATTTTGAGTTTGATTGAAGCAAACTCCAGGGACGTAAGCAGCTTGGCACGGGGAGATGTGAGAGGTGTCTCGGTAATGATATCGTGCTGTTGCTGCCAGATGGGCGGGGCCTCAAAGGGGAACTCTTCGGACCCAGAGCATACGGCGTGTTGCCTTTCTTCTCCACCAACTTCCTCCGGCTGATGCCGAGAATCTCTTCCAAAGCATCGGGCATTTCGCCCGTCAGCTGATTGGCTTTGTGGTTCAGCATGCTCAAGGGCACATGAGTGGACTCCAATTGCTGGACCGGGTTTGATATTTCAACAGACGGTATGTTCTGCACACCTTCCAGCTGTTCTTCCTCAAGACGATTGTATCTTCCGCAGCGTCAGTATCGTTGTAGTACTCGTACGGGGAGCCCCCAGGTGGAACGTCCTGGCATGTCCCGATCATCTTTCCAGGTTGGTCCGAACATAAAACTGCGCATCAGGTCCGGCAAGCTCATCGTACAAACTCTTGACATTTTCTCCAGGCTGAATCTGACGAACGCGCATGGTGTCTGGCTCGCGAGTAAGGGTCTCCATGACGGGCTTCATGTGTTTGTACTTGTCACGGTTACCCCTGATACGATGGGCCTTGCTCAAGCACTGTGCAGACGGTTAGCATCGGGGAAGTCGGCTGTGTCGAGGGGCCTGGGAACTCACCTCCTTGATGTACTTATACATCTTGCCAAGGCTGTTTCCTGGGGCGAAGTCCCAGATATAAATCTCGTAGTATTCGTAAAAGCTGAACTTCCACTGGCACTGCATCCCAGTAAGCTCAAAGGACATGGCATCTACCTCAAGCTCGAGGTCCCATCCATCGTTCCTATGACGGTCATAGCCCTCGCCAGGCCTAACGCCCACTCCCGACCTCGATCGGACGATCCAGCGGTTGTAGTCTTCAGGCACGACGCCAATGCGACCAGTCCTGCCATCTCGAACAAAATAAAATGCTCGCTAGGACGCATGAGGGCGTACTGAATGAATCGCCGACTGACGGGATCGTTGCGTTTCATGTGAGCACATATTGAAGTTGCGCGCCTCCACAACAAGACTTTGCTTTCGAAGTACTTTCCGACGGGTGGTACCAAGCTGGCTGGTTGTATGTCGTCTCCTGCTGTGCTGTCAGGTCCATGAGAATGGCACGAATCCCTACGATGTGAGTTTAGGTGGTTAGCAGGGAAACACTGCCACAAGGCCAGACAGTTGAGCTCAAAGAACTCATCTCAGTTGTGGCAAAGTGAAATGGCCTTTGGAAACTCGCAGTCCTTGGCCATGATGGAGAAGTGTAACCAGCCATTTCGAGCCATGCTGTGCTGACTGGCGTGGTTCCAAATGCTTCAGCCCCAAAGCTGTACCTTCATTTACTTGTCTTTGGGTTTTTCGTCCTCGGCAATGTCTTCAAAGAGTCTGTCCGAGCCCCGAAGGACTCTGCGGGAAATGCTGCTGAGGGCTTCGCGATACAGGTCTTCGAGAGCCCCGTAGCGATAATGATGGCGAATATATTCTGCCACTGAGCCGTACTTGTCGTCCTCACCATCCTCGTCATCTTCGTCTTTGTCTGGCTCATCCCCCCGCACAAAATCGGCACCGGCATCTCGAAGGGCTTGCAGACTAGGCTGTTCCACCTGGATGCAGAGATCTAAGAGATCAGAGTCGGAGATGGAAGGATCGGCGAGGAATTCCTCCAAATTGGCTTTGACTGCAGCTGGGAGAAGCGCAGAGCGTGACATGACCTGGCGACAAAACAGAAGCTCCTTAATCTCGGTGATGTCGGCAATGAGTTTGGCAATATCCTCGTCTTTGACAGGAGCTGTTCTTTTGGCCAGCTCGGCCGGGTTTTGCGCGGTGCCCATGAGCATTGGTCCATTGATATGGCTGTAGTCTTTTTCAACGCCCTCCTTGAGCCGCTTTCTCACGTCCTCTTCGCTCTCTATCTTGCTCTTGTCTGGCTGTGGCTGGGATTTTCCTGTCGCGACCGAACTGCCAGCTTCCTGCTTCTGTGCTGCTGCTGCCGTCTTTGACGACTTTTTCTTAGCCCGCTTCCTAGCCTTCTTCTTTCGGCTGCTGTCATCTCACCCTTCTTCTCAATCGCGGCTTCCGCACCGCCGTCCACACCGGGAGCTCCCGCAGGAGTGGGATGAACGCATACTTCCTCCTCTTTGTTCTCCACGATAGGGGGCTCAATCCACAGGAAATGGCGTATGAGATCCAAGTACTGTCCTTGGGTGTTCTCCACTACATTCTCGATAGGATCCCACGAAGAGTCTTCACTATCCTCGGATGCAGAGGCAGCCATGCGTTCGGTAAAAATCTCTTCCAAATACGCAGCCTGGCTCCGTTCCTCTTCCTTGGCCCTGGCAGCAGCAAGGCGGGCCTCCAACTCGCACTTGTGGCGTTGAAACAGGGCGTGCTCCTGTTTGAACCTCTTCTTCTGCTCCTTCTCCTGGTTCTTGTCTTGGTCATCCTGAGCATCCCGAACCCAATTGTACCACTTTTCCTTTTCGTACAAAAGCTCAGCGGTGCGCTTTTCGAGGTTCTCCATTGCCTTTTGGATCGAGTAGCGAGTGTTGAGGAGCTTGTCTAGAAAAGCCTTGTGGCCGTAGTCCATGTCCTGGAGTAAAAATGTTTGTGGTGCAGTTCTCGGGCCCTGATGGCTTTCCCCACCAGGACGAACTGGTTAAACAACTATTCATAGACCTGGGTCAGTTCTTCCAGAGACTGGATGCCTTCAAACGACATGGTGTTGAGAGAGGCCTTGGTATCCCTTAAAAACGAGGATTTCTTTTCCGCAAGCGTCATGAATTCATTGGTATGTCTCTTGGTAACCCACATATAAGCCATAGCATTGCTTTGCGTGGAGTTTGCAAAAGAGGTTGCCGTTGGAAGTCTCAATGGCTGGCACCGTGCATGGCTTGTCGTCCGAGGTTCGGATTGCTTTACACAGCGGCTCTTCCACTTGCTCAACAGCCATGATGACGAGACAAAATGGTGAAATATATGGTGTTGGTGTTGGCCAAGGTAAAAGAGAGGTTCAGTCAATAGCTGTTTCGCCTTCAAGCAACGCTCTTCTGTTCACCACGTTTTAGGGGGCTGTCCCCACGGCAATTCGATGTGGGGTCCCGTCACTGCGCGCACAGATCCACTGAGTGCGAAAAGGGCTCAGGGGTAACGTGTAAATCTTCCCTGTTTCCAGACCAGACCCAACCACGCATTGACAACAGGCAGAACAGGCAGCAAACAGCAATACTGATGATATCTTCTCTCTCAGCGTGCTTCTTCTGAGAACAACTCGGACACCATCTCCAAGAACGGAAGAGCAACAGACAAGCAAGAATGGCGGCTCCATGCCGATATCTTGCTGGACGTGGACCTGGTCGCATTGCCCCTCTCGGTCGATCTGAAGCTGGTCAGCTCATTATTGTCAGACCCCCAAACCCCCGCTACATCTGTTCAGAATGGAGTGCTCAGAATAGGGCTTATCAGTCTACCAGACGAGCTTCTGGTGGTGATCCTCGAGTTGGCAACTCACGAACTGCGCCACCATGGTCGGTTTGGTGGTGACCATCTAAACCGTGCTGATAAATACCGAGATGCCGTGGCCCTGTTGGCAGTGTATCGCCGTTTTAGGCGTATTATAACGCCGTTCTTTTATCGAACCCTCAGCATCAGCTTTGGGTGAAACAGCGTCTGGTCTCAGGACTACATCAGGAAGCCCAGGGCAATCAAGCACTTAGTTTCCAGCCTTTGCAACAATTCAACACTGGGCCAATACTGCCGAAAACTGCAGTTGGTAGTTCAGGAAAATGATGGGGTCTTTTCGACTAGGTTCAATCTCGACAACGCCATGGCTCTGGTAAACTCATGCCCGAACACGACGCAACTCCATTTCACTGTGTCGAATCGGCATTCAGACGAGTTTTGGGCTATCCTCCGCAGAGTTGCGATGGCGATGCCAGCCCTCGCGTCGTTGTATCTTAGCATGGAGGATGCGCTCCGCCTTGTGCCGGTCTGCCAGATGATCCACGACATGCCCAGTCTCAAAGTCCTCGAACTGTACAGTGTTGCGCCGCCATACCCACAGTTCCCCTTAAGCGTATTCAAGGCAAGACCTCGTCTTCGTATTCTTTTTGTCCTGTAGAGATACAAATCAGGCTGACCAGACCCACATCCAGAGCCACCGGAGCTCCTCGGCCATCACTTCCATTACGCTCAGCTGCTTTGAAGACAGCCCTGACAACCTACAGCGCTTTCTACTTGTTTTCAGGGAGCTCGAGCACTTTTCATTCCCGCACTGGTTTCCACAATACCGGGCTTCGCAGGTATCGAGCCTTTGACTTGACTGTTATGCACGTCCTGCTCTCCCATCACAAAGAAACGCTTCGCTCAATCAAGATATCCTACTTAACAGGCGCGCTTGGTAGCTTTGACGTGACTGACTTTCCCCTGCTGGAGGACCTCACTCTCTCACGCTGGAACACTTATGGTGCATTGGGTGGGCGCAGACCCGTGGAGTAGGGACAACATGGTGGGCTCTGTTATCTACTTGAAGCTGCTAGCCCTGCGTTTGCGAAAGTTTCTGTTGGCAATGGGCTGGGGTTGACCAGCAATGCTCAGAAGGCATCTCCAGCTTTGACCAAGCCGATGAGGATTGGTTGCGAGGGCTTGCTCTTGCCGCGATTGCTCGTAAGATACCACTGCAAAGCATAAAAGTCGACTTTAACCCCGACGTGGGATTCTTCAGCCCTGGATCCAACAACACTAAGCCTGAAGTCTATCCATACGACAGGATAGATCGTGTCGCCGCTGAGGTTCGCCCGGCAGGCATCACCATCGATTATCCCACGCCCTCCATTTCCAAGCTCCAAGCAACGGTTTGAATCAGTGCCACCGCCGAGGCAAATCTCGTCACCCACGCCTTCCATCTGGACAGATGATGGTGTCAGTCGGGAGAGACGCAGAGGTGTGCCTCAACAAGACACATCACCCAGTATTTCTTCCGCAGGTGGAATATGTCAAGCTTCGACAACGAGGATGGCTTGAATATGGCTACACATATTTCATAGTTCATTATACCACCATCGCTTCCCGGGAATATATTGCAGTTATACCTTGAAATATAGACGCCTCTCTCACCAGTTATAAGTTATAGTCCAGGCCAATCCCAAACAGTTCGCTCCGCATTTCTCTTGGTGACCTCCACTTCATCCCCAACCCTCAGCTCGAAACTCGCACCCTGGCCGTCTTGCATTACAGCAGGGAAAGCATATCGGCCAAAAACAGGCGACCACTTGGACCCAGTATCCACTCGTCTGTCTTTCATCAACTTCTTCAAAACACTACCCAGCTCTCCCACAGCGGGCTTGCCAGTTTCATAATCAACATTTAAACTCACGCATCGCACGCAGTTCCCGGTGAGGAGCAGCTTGTGCTTGTTGTTGAAGGTCAATTCAGCCCACAAGTCCTCCGCCCAGGCTTCTTCACCCTGCCCATCGACCACGATGTTGGGACGAAACTTATACATGGGCATGGGTTCATCAGCAGGCAGCCGAGCGCTGACATCATGTAGGGACGACTCGGATGTCACAAGTAAAGGTGCGACATCAGTGAAGGTAATCCATGGCTTCCCCTCCTGACCCCTTCCGGTGACATAGGACGTTAGGGATGATAGCCAACCGCCCTTGCCATTCTGAGTGGTTTGTTGATGCTGCTTAGGAGGGAGGGTATCACCCAGTACAGCCCTCTTCCCATCACCAATGTAGACCAGTCTGATAGGAAAGCCAAACCGGGCAGAGAACCAGTCTTCATAGGGTGATCCCATCGAGTAGGCTGATGATGGTGCGCTTCCATGAAGATTGACGTTTATTCTGGCGAGGGTGGCAGTGTCGATGGTGAGTGGGATCACGAGCGGCTGCTCATCTTGGTCTTGATTTTCTGGCTCGTGATATCGAACCGAAATGTTACCACCCGAGAACTCTTGTTCAAAAAGAGCGCATTGTGGATGGGAATCGACCTGCATTTTCTTGAGCTCCCCATCAGGTTCAGAAACCTGGAAGAGCATGAAAGTCCGGTCATGGGCAATGCCTTGGGGCCCGATTCGGGCTGATTTGAGTTTGATGCCGCGAAGGGCCTTTATGGGATAGACATAAAGCTGTGTACAAGTCGTTAGAGAAAGGATCTGATCATTTAGATGGTGATTCCTACTGTTGTAATTTTCATGGTCACTGTGTGATAGATGAACTGAATGACAATAGGCAAGGTTAGATAGATAGGTTGGTGAAACCCCCTGCGAAAATGGCGGTTGTGGATGCAAAGCTCGACGTTTGAAGTCGATGTAGATAAGAGAGGTAATCGAACAAGAGGTAATTGGCTGCTAGGGCTTGGCTACGTGTGTAGTAATTATAGGTATGGGTTTTCGTGGAGCAGGATGCAGTGGAGGAATGCGGAGGCCACTGAATGACTAAGACGTGGCTGGACACTTGGCATTCAGTTCATTGTTTTGCCTCCGCAATCCATGCTGTTGTTTTGTTGGGCTGATGGGAGGCAATATTAAGGGCATGGTTGACGGCATCAAGGCCCCGCGGTATTCCAGTGTGATAAACCTCCATACGAGTTTTATGTGCAGCCTAAAGTGAGGTTGTAGACTCTAGATACCCCGCTGAAACGTCATTCAGATCTCCTCATACCCCCCAAACAGGTATCAAGCTCTTATCTAACTATATTCATAGCTCGGAAGAATAGACCCAATGCTTTGCCGTTTTCACTAAACCTTATTTCCTGGTTTCCTCTCATCACACCATCACATAATTAGTGGCTCCCAATGGAGGACATCACCATCACCCTCACCACCAAACCAAGTGCATCTCTCAGGGCATCTGTCTTCTCCGCCCATTCACCAAGTACCAGTCGCAACCTCTCAGACGTCCTGGTAGTATTTCTTAATGGCCTGGTTTTGTCACGTAGGGCCTGGTCGCCGGCCATATCTCACCTTCTCTCCAGTTTCTCCGACAACAATCAGCACCCTCCAACGATATTTACCTATGATCGTTATGGCCAAGGAGACTCGGACCACGACCCAGCCGATGACCCCAATAGCATCCCCTACAGCCATGACGCTCATGACATCGTCTTCGATCTCCACCAGCTCCTAACACAATTCACCAGCTCGTCGCCTCACCTCCCAAACCTGGAGTCAGCCCGTCTGGTGTTTGTCTGCAACTCCATTGGCTGCCCCCTGGCACGCCTCTACGCCCACGCACATGCAGACCAAACACAGATATCGGCATACCTCTTCCTGGATTCGATGATAGCCAACACAGATTTCGTCTCCATCTTCCCAGATCCCGACGACGCTGGCTTCGACCCAGGCTCCTTGCCAAAAGGCGTCTCCCCGCAAGAATTGCGATACACGCGTTCACAGTTTCGCAAATTCTTCCACCCGACGGTTCCCAACCCTGAACATTTTGACCGAAGAAAACTGGCCGAGATGTTGCCCTTTTCCGACAGACCCTCACTCCCTCTTATAGGTGCGCCGGGAGATGAGAAGCCCAGCGAGAAGGCACCGCTGTTGACCGTCGTCGGGCATGATTGGGATGAGTTCGCTGAGCAGTGCGAGAAAGTGAGTAAACACTTCCTGAGCCGAGCAATCATCCGTTGTGGTTTTAACTCTCCTACTGACAACACTGTGCCTCAATTCTGCTAGGGCACCATGGCTGTCCCGAAGCAAGTTATCAACACTTTTATGAACCCAACGTGGTCACGTTATAATGATGGCCTCCTTCGTCTTGTCCACAGCCCGGGAAATTCCAATACAGTGAAGGTTGCCAGCGGATGCGGGCATTTTATACAAAAGGACGACCCGGAATTTGTGGCCAAGGAAATTAAACATCTGCTTGACAACCTCTAGGATGGTTCTAAATCAAAGCCATGAATGGAAATGCAGCACACATGTCGATATAAAGTATATTATAGTGTAGGATTAGAAATCCGTAGACGACTAGGACTATTAGTTATGCGATACAGATAAATGATTAAAGAAGAGCAATGCCAACTCCTAAAGCTTCGGTCAATCACCAGGAACAGAGGGTAAGTTCCCTTTTGTGCAGACCATGTTCCACCAACAGTATGTGATTCAGAAATTCCGAGCCCAGGACCAAACAACCGTTATAAGCATCATCATTACCGCCGCCTGCCCGTCATATCTTGATCGTCGCTCATTGAGATATCCTGGCTCATAGCGTCATCAATCGTCATTTGCCCGCTAGTAGCGGTACCAGTTGCTTGCCGGGTCACCCAAACACTCGCCAACCGTGACAGCCCTCAATCCGTTCTCCTGAATAATTTCCAACATGGCGGGAGTGAGGATTTCGGCGGTAGTTTGATGTACATCATGGCTGAGCACCAGGTATGATGACTGGCCGCCAGAGCTTACCGCCCACGAGAAAGTATCTATCGCCGCCTGGATGGTGCCTGGCGAGTTGTGAAGGTAGTCCTTGGTGTCGACGTCGAAGTTGACCACGTGATACCCCAAGCTCTCAATATCGGGGAGGCAATCGCCTCCACAGTTGGCATAAGGCGGTCTCATATAAGTTGGGACCTTGCCAATCACATTTCGAAGGGATGTCTCGAGTTGCTGCATCTGGTATCTTCGCTGCTCCCAGCTGGCGTACGTCAGGTCTTGATGAGACCAAGTGTGAGATGCAATCTGATGACCAGAGGCAACCATGCGTTTCAGGATGCTGGGCCACGTAGTCGAGGGGTCATCGATTCCGTGAGACCAGTTCTCCCCGTTGACGAAGAATGTAGCCTTGGCACCGTACGCGTCCAAGAGGTCCAGGACATGGCCGGTGTAGCTGAAGGGACCGTCATCGAACGTGAGGGCCACGGTACCGGGAACAGTGCAGTGCTCAATGATCACGCCGTTAGGTACCCTGGGCGCCAGTCTGCTGGTGTCGGCTGGTGCGGCTTGCCCACCTGAGTGGAGCAGCCCGACAGAGAGGGAGAGCAACGTGGACAGCCGCATCATCGTCATGGTGGCCAACAAGGGGAAGGGGTATTTGACGGCGTCCGTAACGATGCTCGGATAAGGCTGACGAGGAGCAAAACGGCAGAATACAAGCGTGGGTATGCGGCTGAATATAACTGTGTTGAAAGTGTCGAGTCTGAGTAATGTTTAGCGTTGGTGAGGCAGGTCGAGGGACAGCCAGACAGACGGGCCATGGCGTGGACAGAGCAGGACCGGCCAGCTTTAAACTCTTCCTCGAACCGCGATCGTCAGTGGAAGAGACTGCAAGCGCGACGGAGGCAGCAGGTTTCCTTGGCGGGCAGAAACGCCGCCGGCTGCAATCCGATGCATGGTGTTGTTGTCTTTGCCATTGTTGCTTCCGTCGAGAAGAGGGCAGGTCCTGGGTACATGGACCTTCCATCGGGCCTGGACCTCCAGTTGGGGAAATGAGGGAAATGTCTCATGGCATGTTTTTCAACTGCATGCAGTTTTGACAAAGAAGTCGCGCCGGGCTTGTTGACCGGCCAGCTCAACTACATACCGCTCAACGGCCGCATCCGAGCTAACGCTAACTAAAGTGAGACATTCCGGAAAGAGTGGTGATGCTGTTCCAGTCTCCCTGTCCGGTGCGGTGACCGACGTGGCGCTTGCACCGCAGCCGCGAGGGACGTTTTCCAAACGCCCAAGCCGCACGCACCCATCACATCCCTCCAGCCACCCGATACCAGAGTGGACAGGAGGTTGCGCGGCACCAGTCGGGCGGGGAGAGAAGCAGGAAGTGATTTTCGGGACGAGGTACCTTCGGGTGACATGCATGCGTCCATACCTACACGATTGGCCCTAGATATCCCACCACACCTTGAAGCTGCAAGAACCCCCTTCCCCCTCCTTCTCCCAAGTGCCCACCCCAAACTGGTCCCCAGCCCCACACACGAGTGCCTCTCTTGAGGTTCATTTGATGTCATAGCCGTTGAGCCACAGAAAGCCCCCGGCTCCAACAAGGCTGAGAACAGCCCAGGGGAGTTCGAGTTCGATCACGGACCACACCCAGAGACACCCGAGAGACGGCGCCTGCTTCATGACTGCCAGATACCCGAACATATTCGTGATATGAGTCATGTAGCAGCCGGCGCATATGCTGCAAACGAAAAAGACGGACTGCCTCAGGGCCGACTGATATCGCAAGGGTAGGCCAGGTACGAGCGTCGGTTTCGATGGGTGAGGGTGGAGGGTATAAACCAGTAATCCGAAGACTGGATGGTGAATTGCGTCAGCGCGGCCGATCCGGGTGGCAAGAGAAAGAAATGGCACACATACCAAGAAGAGCCTGGAAGAACCTCGTCCAGACCGTGGGCCATACCACACGGTCAGCCGAATACTGGTGCTGGACCAGCACATCGAGTGTAAAGTGCAGCATTGACAGACACGAAGCCCAGAGCATCGTCTCGAGAATGCGCTCGGCGGTCGGAGACAAGCCTTTCTCCTCGTCCTCTTCGTCGTCCTCTTCGTCATCCTCGCTGCTGCTGTTCCCATCAACAGTCCCGGACTTTCCGGTTTTCTTCCTCAGCGCATTTTGTCGCTTCTCGGCCTCGGCAAAGAGATTCCTCTCCTGGGCAATCTCCAGCAGCGTCTTCTCCTTCGGGCCCGATCGGTCAGGTTGCCTGAGTCTGACCTTGGTGACGGGGTCTTTCCGTTGTCTTGCCATTGTCGTCGAGGTCCAGGGAGAAAAAAGACGAGAAGTAAGAACGCGCGAGCGTGTTTCGCGGCGCTAATACATATTAATTAAATACAGCAATCACTTCCCAGAAGCGTGGCTGACAGCTCCACTGGAGCTCTTGTTGCGCTGCGCCGCCGTAGTGGGGCAGCTCCCTGTGCATGCATCAAACCCTTCTGGCCGGTACAAACAGAGATGAGTCTTTTCATAGCCATAGCTCTCTATTCTCCAACTTTGAGTACGGCATACCTACACAAGGCTTCTGTGGTTCCTTTTTCCGGGACAGGGCTTGGTAACGACGTAATGTGAGCTTCACTATCCGCAGGTCCATTGAACTTGATGAGGACTAGGGGAACCTTGCCAATCGCAAAAGTGGCGCCTGATGCATTTTCCACGAAAACATTGTTTCTCTCAGACCGGTTGTCCCTTGCAGTAACAGCCCAAGAAATTTGCGACCCGCCTCCTTTTTGAACCGCTTCGCTTTTCGGCCCCTGCCTGACTGTGCGCCCGATTTTCGACAAGACGAACGATTTGGGACGATATCGCCGTCGAGCTCGGGCAAATCGAGATGGAGTTGCTCACCATCTTCGCCGTGCTGGTTGTCGTGCTCCCGTCACTTTACATATACACCGCCTCTGTGGTCTCGACGCGGTTTCCAAAGTTGGAGAACAAGAGCATCTGTCTTCTGATTGCGCACCCGGACGATGAGGCCATGTTCTTTGCCCCCACAGTTCTCGCCCTTACGCGGCCTGAAATTGGCAACCATGTCAAGATTCTCTGCTTGAGTAGCGGTGCGTACTTCGCCAGAGCTCCCCGGTTCTCGCACAAGTACTGATATTCTTTTCTTGACACAGGTGATGCGGATGGCTTGGGGGAGACCCGAAAGAAAGAGCTGGCCAAATCTGGTGTGGTCCTCGGCTTGCGGTCCACCAGTGATGTTTTTGTGGTCGAGAAGCCCGAGTTCCGCGACAGCATGACCACGACCTGGGATGCGGGCAAGATCTCGGACCTCCTTATTTCTGCCTTTGCGCCTCAATTGAACAAGTCAAAGGGTGCCTCATCGCCCCCCACAGCCTCCATAGATGTGCTCATTACCTTTGACGCCGGTGGTGTGTCAAGTCATCCCAACCATATCTCGCTGTATCATGGCGCCAAAGAGTTTGTCGGTGCCCTCGTGGCGGGCAAGGCGGGATGGGCACCCCCCGTCGATCTTTATACTTTGACAACCGTCCCAATAGCCCGCAAATACTCTGCTTTTCTCGACGTCCTCCCTACCCTACTGAGCTGGGCAATTGGTACCGGCAAGAGGGATAAAAAGCACCCCGGTGGGCTCGTGTTTCTCAATGGTTTGGCTGGTCATGGTAGCTTCACAACGGCGTGGAAAGCCATGACCACGGCGCACAAGAGTCAGATGGTGTGGTTCCGTTACGGCTGGATCACTCTGAGCAGGTACATGTACATCAATGATCTCCGGCTGGAAAAGATCAAGAGAAAATAAGGCGATGGCTGCCAGTCCCTGGACTAGCCAAGGAAGCACATACAGCGTAGTTGAACTTGTAATAATATCATAATTTCTCTACTACGTGACCCGGATTTCTCAAGACTGCCACTCTCGGGCAGAATGTATGTCGAAATCCCATGAAAATGAGAACCCAACTTGGATGTCAAAAAAGCTCCTGTCAAATGCCCCACTTATAGGGCTCCCCCTGTCCACCATGGTTCACGAACCCAGCATGGCAGGCGGTGTCAGCCGGCAGATCCATCACAACGGACTCCAGCGTGCACCCACTCAACTCACTCCCATCGCTCGCTCACTCGGCAGTCACCAACCAGGCTGGGATGAGTTGCTGTCTGAACTGCTAACTGACGACGACAAACAACCACGTTCAAAACAACGATTTACAACCACCACCACAACAACAGAACGACGGCAACTTCATTCTCTTGATCCTTGCACACTAAGCTTCGGTCCAAAAACAACCCCTCAAAATGGCCGATGTTGCAGAGGAGGCGCCTCCCGTTTCGGAGCCCCTCGATCTCGTCCGCCTGCTGCTCGATGAGGTTGTGTTTGTGAAGCTGAGGGGAGACCGTGAGCTCAAGGGTCGGCTCCACGTAAGCTTGCCTTCCTTTCTCAACACTGCCAGCACTTCCAGCACCTCCTGGCCTTTTTCTGCGACTAACCTAACTATGTAGGCTTACGACAGCCATTGTAATCTCATCTTGGGGGATGTGGAGGAGACGATATACGTGGTTGAAGACGAGGAGAACGACGAAGAAGTCAAGGTCAGTGAAAAGTCCATCATAGTGGGGGGCACCTACCTGTTGGATGCCATGTCAAAAACTGCGGCTAAAATGTGCCCTTCGATGTATACAGACTATCAGCCGGAAATCCGAGATGCTTTTTGTCAGAGGTTAGTACTTTTTAGATCCATCTCATCAGGTCTGTGGACCCCGGCTAACATTTCATGCAGGTGATAGCGTTGTGCTCATCTCCCCTCAGTCACGGATTCACTGAAAGTGGCTATATCCATGCCTTCAGCGCGTCCAGCCATGAAGCACTTGACGATCAAGGCTACACTCAGTACCATTATTGCTCATGCTACCCCGACCCAGGTATCTGAACAGATGAGAATTTAGCCTTAGCCCTGGACCGCATCGCCGAACTGTTCGCTGGAGGTGTCAACGAGAACGCGCTCTTGGCTGCTTTTGGCCCATCCGAATCAAGACCTGATCACATGGGTCTGGCAATGGAATGTATGGGAAGGCCCATTACTGGTTAGCTACAACAGAGGAGTACACTCCTTCCAAAAAGAGTCGTCAAAGGGACCTTCAGAGATTGCGGCTTGGTGCGAGCCACCGTTTCGTCTGAAGATTGATGACAACTATAAAGGCAAAAGAAAAAACACACTAATATATTTTAAAAACAAATGTAAAACCAAGATGAAAAGTCACCCATCACATGGGGCCTGCCCGAACTTCCAGCGCTCCTGAAAATGCTCGATTTCGCTGCATCGTCCCCGGTATTCTATCTGTTCTCAACAAAACAATCAAGGGTGCTGATGTACAGCCCTAGTGGCGAGGGGACTTTCAAACAGACAGATCATGCGTCGGCCATCACCTCAGCTCCTTTACTCTCCTCTGTTGCTGTTTGTGGAAGGGGGGCAGTACCCTCGTCTCCCTGTTTGGCCATCAAAGGCTGAGACGGATCATACCCAACACTCTTGACGATCCCCAGACCTTTTGTTCTCCCCTCGCGGAAAAGTAACCGATCTCCCGGCGCAAGATACTCGGGCCGTTGCACAAAGCGAAACGCGACTGTAGCTCGGTCACCAGTTCGTATAAAGGGGCGATCAACGTCAATGATGGCACAAGTTTGCGAAACAGGTCCGACATGCAACATGGCCTGGTACTTGGTTTTGATCGTCGTGGCGTGTGATAGGATGAGGACTAGACTGATTTAGCACGAGAGTGCGACATCTTCCTAGGTACCGCGGGGGTGGGATATGTGGCTTACCTTCAGCAACAAACTCGCGATAGACTTTTGGGGGGGCGCCGTCCAATTTGGCGAGAACAACCATCCCTTTCCGCACATCCTTGCGTCGTATTCTACGAAGGGCAAATGAGGCGGACTGGCCGGCGGATGCCATGGGGACACCAATTCTTTTCCTCTCGATCGAACGGATAGATGTCTGGGTAAATCGACCCAGGGAGTCCGGCCCTATTTGTACATCGTCGCCTGCGTGGATGACGCCGGACTTCACGATACCACTCACTACCGTTCCGACGTGCGGCACACTGAAGGTGTCATTGACGTGGAACTCGAATGGAGCCTCGGCGTCGTAGCGGCCGTGGTGTGGCAGAATATTGAGAAAGGATCGGACCAGGTCGAGGTTCTCACCCGTCACATTGGAGACCTGGAAGATAGGGCAGATACGCTGGCTCACAAACTGGGTGGCCGTGTTGATGCACTCTTCGCGGTTTTTGATGAATATTGGTATTTTCCGGGCCCCCGGGCTCTTTAGTATCCTGGTGATCTGGTTGACCGTCTGTTCCAGAATCTGTGGCGGACAGATGTCTATCTTGGTGATGACAACCATCACGGGCACGTTCAGGGCAAGGGCAATGCCAAGATGTTCTTTGCTCATGCCGATCAGCCCATTGTTTGCTGCCACCATCAGCAGGCAGTAGTTTGGGCTGCTAGACAAGAGTCCAAAGACCGTGGTGCGAAGATAACGTTCATGACCAGCCAGATCGCTAAAAGTGATTACTTTGCCGCTGCGTTTTCCAATCTCCTCCCACGATAGCTTGCGGCCTGGCGTGTCGGACACTACAACTTCGCCCTTGGTATCGAACCCCATAATTTCCATGCCGACAGACGATGTCCGCCCTGTCTCGAGTTCGTGCTTGTGCCGGAACAGGTTGACTCGCGCCTTACCCCTTCCATCGTCAAGATCGCCTTTGACCAGCACGCCCAGCATGGAGCTTTTCCCGGCGTCAACATTTCCCACCACTGCTATCCTGGTCTCGATGACCTCCTCGACGGTGGAAGGAGCCTGTCGTACCATCACTTTGCCGCTGCAATCCTTGTCTTTGGTGGGAGCTCCATCCAGCTCCCCGCCCACGTTCTTGGTCAACAAGAGCTGACAGTCTGCCCCGAGCTTCTTTGCGGCGTCGATGACGCGTTTGTATGCCGTGTCCCATTCATCTCGTGTAAGCTTCATGCTGTCGCCATTGTCCTCCACGCCCACATCAAACACGGTCTCGCCATGGCCCTCCAGTAACCGTTTCTGTATGATCTCGGAGAGCCCCTCCAGGGCGTCCGTGCTGCTTTCCGGAGACAGTAGAAACTCTCGTAACCTCACGCGCGGCGCTGGGTCAGAAAGGTCGAGGCTGTCGAGAATGTCATCGAGCTCGTCATGGTGCTCATGGTCGGCGGCGGCCTGGGCACTCTTGGCTGTGGCAGAATGGTGGGCAGCACTGCTGGTCGCGGGTGCTCTGGAAAGCGGAAAACGTAGCGCTTGTTGCTGTTCGACATACTCGGCGAAGTCGCTGAGGGCTGCTTCTCCTTTCCGCTTCTCGTGCGGCAATTGTTTTGCAGATTTGCTGTTCATGATTATGGCGGGGTACTCTCTTGAGCTTCTAGATGAAGGCGATGCAAACGGATGGAACACCAACAAGAAAGCAAGCTCCACCGGATACCAACTCAGAAAAAAGACACCAGCTGGGTCAGTGCAATTACCAAAGACAGCTGCTGCTGGCTATTTATGCAAGAAGACACGAGGAGGGATGTAAGTCTAGAGGGAACAATGAGTCCAAGATGCTGGAATGTAGGCCTAGGTTCGCCGGTTGAGTCGAAGCTCCGTCGAGTCACCACCAATCGAACCTGAGCTAACGGCAGGTGAGTAAACGTCCATGAAGGGTTAGGTGACTTATCGATAAGCCAACTTCCCCACCCCCACCTCCCCGCAAACTGGAAGTACCTACATGACATGGTTTTGACATCATCCTGATTCTATTCCCAGGGCAACTCTAATATAGATCAATTTTGGAAAAAAAGCAAAAGAGCAATAGACTCTTATGTTCGTGTTGTTTTCATTGTGGGAGTATGTACAATATATATACACCTTTGTTCCCACTCTCTCGATCATGGCCATGAATCATGACAGATGCAGACCCTTCCCCTTTTTCAATTTCCTTGCCTCCCAACGCCCTTTTCTTGAATGCTCCAGCCGAGGAGATGCCAGACCCTTTGAAGACGCAACAACTCTTGCTCTATAGACACCAAACTGACCGATTGCTCTCATCCCCGCTCCTCCTTCCTTTTTTTGAGTCCCTGAAACAAGTCCAAACAGAAAAAAACGCCCAAATTGCAAGATTGTAGATAGAACTGCCATGCGTGCTGCTGACGCTGTTCCCAGGGGTATAATGCAAACAAAACAAATAAACGCCGCTGTCAAGCCCATTGCTCGCCGTCTCCCTTTTCGAAAATGCACGCTTGTTGACCATAGGGTGGAGGTTTCCCACCAGTCTGACTGCAGTGGAACGTCCGGGCCCAGCTGAAAGGGGCTTTTCACCTCCCTTCAGAACTTGCCCTCCGATGACCGCGAGAGCTTCCTCCTTCCTCTTCCACCACCAACCTGTGCACCGGGCCCGCTGTCAGAGCGCCATCCAGTGGCTCAATCATCTCGGCAATTGACGCGTCGCTGTGCAGATTGGTTTCTTGAGAATAAGCGGGCGGGCTGGGGGGCACATCTTGATAAATAGGCGGGGCTTCGTTATCCCAGCTGATCCCAATGCCCCCACGCTCCGTCAAAATGGTGCCGAAATGCATGCGCAGGATGCGTCCAACCCCGGTGTGAGTGACCAGAGAGGGCTTGTTCACTGGCGCCCATTCCTGAGAGACCACCATCTCCACCATCAGCTGGTGACTCACCTCGGTCCCATCCTGGCTCTTGGTATCACAGGCAGACCTGGCGTGCTTCCCTAGGCTGTACTCCAGCTCGAGCTCCACCTTGGCGTCATTGGCGCTGGTATAGTCACTTTTCCAGCCCGAGAACAGCGTCTTTTCACCAATGATCCGCGTGTCGCTACGAACGATGCCTTTCTTGGGCTGCGCACCCTCCTCACTATCTCCCAATCTGGGACTGTGCCGACCGCATGCCGGTGCTACCGTCTTGATCGTTTCCTCCAGTCGCCACGTGAGCTTCTTGAGTTTCCAGTATTCTATCGTGTTCACCCTTGGATTGAGCTTAGAGATTCCATCCAGTCGAAGTGCCAAAGTGTAGCTTCCAATCGGGTGTATGACGTGAGGGTAGTGCGCACTGGCCTTGATGTTGGTGGGAGGGAACACTCGGATGGAGTGATGTGGTATCTCGGATGCTGGGAGACTGCGTTTGACATCGAGCACCTTTTCGAGCCTGATGGGCGGTACCGGGGTGATGCCGTTGCTCCTGGGAATGGCTTCGGCTTTGAACTCGTATGAGATCGAGACGAGAGGAGTTTCCATGCTGGCAGGTAAATGGCCCTCCATGAGCACAGAGAATGGGAACGAATGTTGGCCTAATGTGACACGGTGTCAGCTTATGAGATTTGCAAGGCCACATCTCAAACATCACCTACCTCTCATCATCACCAAGGGGTGCTCGAGCATAGACCATTTTTTGATCTCGGTACACTGACTGGTGCACTCGGCACAATGGTTGGCAAAAGGCTTCTTTTGCGATACCCGGATAGTGAGCGTCGCTGTAAACGATTCGATCTCCAGGACTTCATCCTTGATGTGGAGAAAGAGCTGCCCGGATAGCAGAGCGCCGGTGCTGTTCTCGGCATTCCCGTACATGACGATGGGCGGAGACTCGAGCTTCCAGTCCAGCGAGGCGGGGGTGTGTACATGGCTCTCCTTGTTGGACCGCCCAAAATGCATGCCGGGAAACGAGAGCCGGTGGTGGTGCCCATGATCCTTTTCTTTGTGTGAATCCGAGGTAAAACTGCTGGTCCGGGAGTCGCCCATCTTCAAGCGGGGAACGTAGGGCGGAGCATGGGAATCGTCAAGCTCCTCTTCAGATGTATAGGCCACTAGCTCTGAGCCCGTACTTCTTCCGTTGCCGGGTGGGGAAGCCCGTCTCCGGGAACCCGAGGATGACTTTTTGGTGAAATTCGAAACTTGGTGCTCCAGGGAATGGGTCGACGACCGGAAGAAGTTGGCTACCCGGTGTGGCATGTTGGCTGTTCTATTATTGATTTCCAAGTTAGGGAAGCCCCTGCCAATGGCGGGGTGGGCTCGGGGCAGGCACGGGGCTACTACCGGCTGCAGGCGGCCTGCTGCTGGATACGCCGCTTCTGCTGAGGCCTAGAAAGGCCTAGAGAATGCGGGGAAGGTGTCACGGGAGGATAGGTAGCTCGAGCGCTCCGCGCAGTGTGTGTGTCAGAGCTGCCGTGTCACCTGCGAAAGCCAAAACTGCTGAAAGTGGTCCAGTTGCTAGGTGTTGAGGTGGCGCCCTTGGTTTTCGTGGAAAATCCTCGTTGCGGTGGTTTTCCCTGTCTCCAATATCCATGAAATGTCAACAAGAGGTAGTTCGCCTTCGACGCGTGGTATTTAATCGAGTGTCCGTGGCTCGTTTTTTGACTGGAAAGTGAAGATGGGGTCAGCCAGTGGTGGGATAACGTCTATGGTCTGAAAGAGCACAGCTATAAATCTACCAACAATTCCTCAGGTCTGACGCAAGAGCAGGATGCAGGCTCGTCAGAGTATTTGTATGTCCCCGGGGACCAGTCCGGCCTTTTCCATCAAGTAATTATGTGTAATAGATGGCCAGGGCTTAAAGGGTTCCACCTGGACAGCCCACCACCGACTGAGCGAGCGGCAGGGCCGCGAACAAAACCGACCAGCTGGACCTTGTTGCTCCGCCATCGATCGATCCCTTTTGTTGTGTGAACCTTGTAGCCCACTTCCGGTCCACATCGTCTTGACAGCATGAGTCCAGGAAAGGCTTCTCATCATTGCGCAGCCAGAGTAGCACTTGTTTTGATGCTGTGTGCCCCGGCGGTTCTAAGTGCTTGATGAGTTTTGACGGTGACGTGGGCTCATATAGGTTGGGTGGAAAAATACTTGCACAAAGACAGACAGTGGTTCGTACCAAGCATCGATCTGGAGCACCCCTTACACTACCTCTTCCATGTGCAGAGCGGATCTTCACCTGGTCGATCCCGCATGTCAGGTCACTCCACTGCCCGGGCCAGTCAGCACCACAGTCGGTATCCATACCGAGTCCT
Source organism: Podospora bellae-mahoneyi (assembly GCF_035222275.1). Taxonomy (NCBI): domain Eukaryota; kingdom Fungi; phylum Ascomycota; class Sordariomycetes; order Sordariales; family Podosporaceae; genus Podospora; species Podospora bellae-mahoneyi. The sequence continues at coordinate 3,481,771 of NC_085886.1, read as the reverse complement.
CGCCGAAGCCGAGATCAGTGCTGAGTGAGACATCCGGAAAGCAAATGTCAATGCTCCGAGCTTACCGAAGAGCCCCATCTCTCCAGGGAATAATGAGGACAATGGCAACCGCATGTTCCAGGTCTGCGATCTGCCGTCGTTCCTTTCTTCCAACTTGCAAGTGAGTGGTGGACTGGGGCTGGAGGCACGCTTTTCAGGTCACGGGCTAATGCTGAAAGCCAACCTACTAGTCACAAGGCTTGCATGAGCTCACAAACTGGATGCCAGCTTTCAAGCTTCAAGCTCTTTGGGCTCCGCTGGAGAGACTGTCAAGGCAAAATCCAGGGTCACCCGGTGACCCAGTGACCTCTTCCCAAAATCCTGGGGCTCCACCTCGGGGGAAAATTTTGTGTGCGGCAAAGGTTCTGTTCCATGGAATTGGCTTTGTTTGCCCCATATTCCAAGCTTGCACCGACTGCTTGGAAAGCGGCCGAAGAAGCCAAGCGAGTCGAACATTCGTCCCCCTTTCCTTTGTCCACTGCAAATTTCTCGCTGCTCCCCGGCAAGCTGACGTTTGTTGTGCAAAGAGACTGAAAAACAAGAGTTGTGCGGGAACCCCTCGCCTGGATGGTATTAATTTTCCCCGCCATTTCTGCTTCTGCGCTAAGATGCAGCCCTATGACGCCATGCTCAGATATCTCTAAAATCTTCAACAGTGCGTATATCGTATCTACGCTCGGTACTGGTTATCCGCTAAAATAAATAACACAGGCCCTCAGAGTACCGCGTGACATAAATCATCCAAAAGTCTCCCAAAACCACGTGTCTCTGCCAAGTTCAGACTTCCTCGGAGATGGCATGTTCCGCCGGGCGTTGTGCGTTGCATCGAGCAGTCTGGGTGAGAGCCTCATGTGCCACCTGATGCCCAGATGCACCAGGTTGCAGTTCCAGTTAGGTAATTCCAGGAACCTCCCAGCCAAACGATTTTTTAACCTGCAGACCAACTCGGGCGGTTTACTGATGGTGTGTAAACGGAAACCTTATCAAAGATGTCATTGGGCAATTCGTCAACTCCAGCAACAAAACGCCATCAGGCTCTATTCTGAGTACCAGGGCACCAGGGCTTCAGGCGGCCTGCGATGGGACGTTTGAGGAAAAAAACTGGGAAAAAACCCCATTCATAATTCATGTGTTTGACGCACCTGAAATCGCTGGGGTCGGACAAACTGGCTTTAGGACGGCCGAGTCCGTGATGTCGGAAGGAGCCGACATTTTATCCCTTTGGCTGGGCAAAAAGTTCAATTTCGGTGGGGCTGCTCTGCCACAAAATAAGCATGTAAGTGACAGTGAACTATAGCACCACACTCGCTAAGGGTCGCTATAAGAATAGTGCTTTTCAGGTACCATTTCTCTTTTTGTAGCGCTTATTTAGCGGTTGTAGAATAGTTCGCTTAGAGATTGCTCTCCTATTGGTTCAAAAGTGGCCCCACCGAAATGGGACCTTTTTACCAGCCAAAGGGATGAGGGGGACCGGGCCGAAACTCGGAAGTGGCACCCGCTACGGGGCCCCGCCGACCCGGGGGTTTTTCCCCCGGACACCTGGGTCATTGACGGTCTCGCCAAAATAAAACTATCGAGTAAATATCGAGTAAACATTGAGAGCGCATTGTGGCCTAGACTCTCGACGATCCTCGGCTTTCATCCCGTATGCGAGTCCTGGGTCAGTGGCACTGTGGCTAACCTACTAGCTTTGCAAAATGCAAGGCAACAACTCGCAAGATAATTGAAATAACAGGATTCAGTGGCAGTGTGGCTCAATACTTTGTTATGTTGAGGACGTAAATACGCATCAATCCTCGCTCTGGGACTTCCTTCCTTGATCCATGGCTCGCTAGCGCCCTGTCAACGGATATGTCCCTGGATTCCCTGGATTCCTGGATTCCCTGGATCCCTTGGGTTGAGAACGAAAGGACTCCACCATGTAGCTGGTTCCGTTGACTTTCAACTGCGGGATGTGGAGTCTGGCAAGCAAAATTCTCTGATGCTCTCGCTGTGTTTCCCATCATGGTGGATTCTAGTCTCGGCTACAGCCGCTTATTGAAGGCGCGAGAACGACAGCTCAGCATCACACCTTGGGAGAGGGTCGAAAACCAGAATACAACGATGAGGCTGGTAATACTAGATTTCTCCAGAGCCTGAGACAACACCGTGATGGTCCAGCACTCATCAAACCAAAATAAAAAACGAATGCTTCATGAACACCGGCGCCCCTGGTTTGGCTCTAATGTAGAACAATTGGGTTCATTTGGATTCAAGGCAAACAGAGATCTCTGGCATCATCTACACAACTGCTCGTGACAGATCATCAAATTTGCTCATGCCTAAGCGCCTGCCATAATGACCAGGGAAGCTTCCAACTTTTCTTTACCTTGAAGGGGTCAAAGTTGGCGTTTTCCAAACGCTTCAGATAATCCCCGGCTGCAACAGCCTCCAGCAACACACCAAAGCCACGCTTGATATCGGAACCAGCAGTCTCGACGTTGTGTGCAGCAGATGAATACACATGTTCGGCTTCGCCTTCGTGTTCATAGTCGTGATCAGGCCCTTTTCCCAACCTCAGGTTCTTGAGCATCTCCCGGGCTGTAATAAGATGATCATTGGCACGCGTGGCGACGTGGAAAACAGCATCCTGAAGTCCCTCAGCGTTAGGACCCATTCGAAAGACATCTTCCTCTTTCAAGCCTGCATCCGCCATGACATCCAGGGGAAGCAGAAGCGCCGGGCTTCGGGTGCTCCCGAGATTGGCCCCTGAGGGACCCTGGATGGGCGTTGAAGGTGCCGCGAGCACTGGAATTCCCCGTAGTGTCGCGACAATACCGCAAGCTTTGCCAATATGGCTGGCGAGGTGATCCATGTGGACAGACCGCATGGGCATGAAAGCCAGCGTCATGTACATCAAGGTCGCGTAGGTATTCTCGGAATAGTCCTCCAGAGCGGCCAAACTGACGAAGGGCCTGTTCTCCATGTGCCGTTCCCTTGTTTTGAGAAACCTCAGCAGCCAGAATTTGAGAGAGCTGGCACTTCCATCCCCAGCCCTGGACTTCAATTGCGCAATAGCACTGTGCAACAAGATGGCGATAGGTTCTCGAGGCGGGCTTCCAGCAAAGACCCTCTCGATTGTGTCACGCCAGAACTGGATGCGCAGTCGGCCGATGGTGGGGTTGGAGACGGTTTCGGGAAGCCGAGCAAGCTCGAGATTGAGTGTCCGGAGCGCATGGTATGCATCGTTTGCTGACCGCGGAACAAACTGCCGTATCAAGTAGGTCTCATAATCGCTATGTCTGCAAAGGGGCGTCAGTCTCTTATTTGCCTCGAAGGTGGTGGATGGAGACGTACTTGAGCTGGTTTAGACAGTAGTCGCGGGACTGAGTCACATCGGCATCTGTGACAATGCCGCGACGGCATTCTCGAACCCATCGGGGGGCCATCCACTTCAGGCCATGGCCAGCAGTTCGAATCGACCGATACATAGATAGTGTTTGTGAGGCGCCCTAGCGCAGTGGCTCCATCCTGCAAGTCAAAGTCAAAACCCTTTCCATTCTGTTGCGGCGTTTTGGGTGAGGAACAGCAAACATACTGTGTACCTTGGGGATCAAAGCGATGGCCATTTTCGTCAATTGCAACGGATCGCTAGGAATAATTGTCTTTGAACTTCAATGACGAAATAGCGGGTCCTGACCGTTAAATTAATTAGCAACACGGTCACCTGATTTTGTGGATCAGCAACGCCAAAATTCGCGGTCCCGTTGACTCGGCGCGTCTTCCACATGCAACCATGCAACGTTAAAAACCACGGATACGTACCGCCACCATCCTCTTGCTCAGCGACACCCACCTGCTTTCAATATGGACTTTGCCGACTCAGACGAACCCCCAAACAAAAGACGCCGCTTCTTTTCCGGCGCACAACCTCAAGAAGAACATGCGACTCAATATGCGAACCTCTCGTCCCCACCACCAAATGAGTTCCCGAAAACTGCTGCTACTTCCGACATGAATCCCGCCGTGATAGCTTTTGACCAACCTACCTTCGAGAGCTTCGTTGGCGAGACCGTCAGCCCCGACATCATCACCATCATCAAAGAACATTGCGGGGACAATATCGAGAGGGCAATCAACCTCTATCTTGACGGCACCTGGAGGACCCTGAAAAGGAAGGCCCCGCCAACTGCCCCGATACGACCCGACCACAAGTCCCCCACACAAAGCAACAAAGCCAGTCCGAAGGTGCCTCACCAAACGCCAGCCACATTCTACTCGATGCCTGAATCACGCTATATCGGCGCCTTTGGTGCCGAAGGCTGGGCAACACGAAGTGGCGCTGGTCTTGTGAAGCATGGAGATATAGTCATGATTGAACGTCATAAGATCCAGCCTCCCAAGACCAAAGTACAATCCAAGCTCACGGCCGCTACTGCGAAGAGGAACGATGTGATTGTCCGCTTCTCTGATAGGACTGGTCGAGAGATCGGCCGTCTGGCAAAAGAAACCGCTGATTGGGTCTCGACTTTGATGGACCAAAAGATATGCAAATTCGAGGGCATATGTGTATATGCTCCTGACCGGCTTCGGACAAACGACACTGTTTATCTCCAGCTCAGATGTTCGCTCTTACGGTCTTGTTTTCTTGGAAGGGGGTTCCAAGTCGCCGATAATAGAGATGCCAGTCCGTTCGATCAAGGCGAGTCGACAGAGGAAAAGAGTTTGCGGCTGCGGCAGGTAGCTCTCGTCAAGCTCTTCCAGGAGATCAACCTGGTTCCAACCCGAGCCAATTCTGCCGCCGCCAAACATCGACGTCGAGAACTACTTCAGGCGGCCGAAATGGAGGATAAGAAAGAAAAGGAAAAACCAACAACCCGGTCAGAGTCTCAAGACAACCCATCCTCTTCTCCGAACTCTGACGAGAACGAAGATGGGCAAGAACTTGAGCAAGACCAGCTTGACGCGCTCTACAAGAAAGCCCAGTCATTCGACTTCAATACGCCCGAGGCCGAGCCAGCTGATACCTTTGCCATGACTCTTCGTCCCTATCAAAAACAGTCTCTGTATTGGATGATGGCGAAGGAAAAGGACCAGCAAAACAAGGAGCATGAGGAGTCTATGCATCCTCTTTGGGAAGAGTACACCTGGCCTCTGAAGGACTACGATGATAAAGACCTGCCCCAGGTCCCCGATCAACCTGCATTTTATATCAACCCATACTCGGGAGATTTATCTTTAGAATTCCCGCGTCAAGAACAGCACTGTCTGGGAGGTATTCTGGCTGATGAAATGGGGTTGGGAAAAACGATCCAAATGCTCAGCCTGATTCATTCGCATAGGTCCGATGTGGCAGTGAAAGCACGGCAGTCTCCTCCTCACCCAGTTGGCTTTGTTAATCAGCTTCCCCGTCTGTCCGTCATCAATGGCGCAAGTATCGCAGCCAACGCCCCATGTACGACCCTGGTTGTCGCGCCAATGTCCCTGCTGGCCCAGTGGCAGAGTGAAGCCGAGAAGGCTTCAAAGGAGGGCACCCTGAAGTCCATGGTCTACTATGGAGCCGAGAAAAATGCTGATCTCTTGACCTTATGCTCTGAAGCCAACGCCGAAAATGCTCCGGATCTAATCATCACCAGCTATGGTGTGGTGTTGTCGGAATTCACTCAGATTGCATCAAAAGGTGGTGACAGGGCAACCACTCGTGGTCTCTTTTCACTCAACTTCTTCCGGGTTATCTTGGACGAGGCACACAATATCAAGAATCGACAGGCCAAAACTTCAAGAGCTTGTTATGAAATTATGGCGGAGCACAGATGGGCGCTGACGGGCACCCCGATTGTGAACAAGCTAGAGGACCTATTCAGCCTCGTCCGGTTTCTGCGGGTGGAGCCCTGGAATAACTTTTCTTTTTGGCGTACGTTCATCACGGTGCCATTTGAATCCAAAGATTTTGTGCGGGCCTTGGATGTTGTCCAAACGGTCTTAGAACCCTTGGTGATGAGGCGGACGAAGGACATGAAGACTCCCGACGGTTTACCACTGGTTCCACTTCTGCCGAAACACGTCGAAATTGTCGACATCGAGCTTTCCAAGGCTGAGCGCGACGTGTACGAGTATGTCTTCACCAGGGCCAAGCGCACATTCAATGCCAATGTGGAGGCAGGCACTGTGATGAAGGCTTTTACCAGCATCTTTGCCCAGATTTTACGTCTTAGACAATCCTGTTGTCACCCTGTCCTCGTTCGCCATCTCAGTGCCAATGCAGATGACGAAGAAGCTGCTGCCGCTGCAGACGCGGCTGCCGGATTGGCAGACGATATGGATCTCCAGGCCCTCATCGAACGCTTTACAGCGACGACAGATGATGCCGCCGACTCCAACGCTTTCGGCGCCCATGTGCTGAACCAGATCCGAGACGAGGCGTCCAACGAGTGTCCCATTTGCGCCGAGGAACCGATCATTGACCAAACCGTAACTGGGTGTTGGCATTCCGCTTGCAAAAAGTGCTTGCTTGACTATATCCAGTATCAAACAGACAAGAACGAGTTGCCAAGGTGTTTCCAGTGTCGTGAGCCTATCAACAACCGAGATTTATTCGAGGTTGTCCGTCATGATGATGATCTCGATGATGGAAGGCCTGGTGATGGGCCGCGTGTTATGCTGCAGCGCCTCGGGGTCAACAACTCTTCTGCAAAGATTGTGACACTCATCAAGAAACTACGTGAGCTGCGGAAGGGACACCCTACAATTAAGTCCGTCGTCTTCAGTCAGTTCACGTCGTTTCTTTCTCTCATCGAACCAGCTCTCACCCAAGCCAACATGCATTTCGTGCGACTGGATGGTTCAATGAGCCAAAAGGCCCGGGCCGCTGTACTCGAGGAGTTCAAAGAGTCCAAACGATTTACCGTGCTCTTGCTCAGTCTTAAGGCAGGCGGGGTTGGACTGAACCTTACCATGGCAAAAAGGGTGTTTATGATGGACCCTTGGTGGAGTTTCGCAATCGAGGCGCAAGCTATCGACAGAGTACACCGGATGGGTCAAGATGACGAGGTCAAGATTTACCGCTTCATTGCAAAGGGCAGCGTGGAGGAGAGGATGCTCAAGATACAAGAAAGGAAAAAGTTCATGTGAGTCTCTAGCCACCTCCAAGGCCCCTGCAATCAGTTTGCTGACATGAGTTCCTCTTACTCGTAGTGCCTCGTCCCTTGGAATGATGTCAGATGAGGAAAAGAGGGTCCAGAGGATTGAAGACATCAGGGAGCTTCTTAGCTAGTCTTGATTGGAGGCTTATCTATCCTATACATTTTGGGCTCACGGCGCCTGTAGCTTTGTCGGTTTTGGCACATAGCTGCATCAAAGTGGCGTTGGGAACAGTAATAATATCCGGTGTTCCATTATCTCACTCCCTGTTGTTGCTCGACTAATTCAGGGGCATGACACCTACGGCGCGGAACTTCCAAGAATGCTGCCGGATTGATCATGAACCAGGTCGTCACGACTCTCATCTCAAGCACCATCCCCGGATCCATCACTGTCATCGAGGAATGAGGAACGGTCGGGTAGGGTCGGAATCAGGCTGGTACACTGACCGGGCCTTCTGTTCTGGTGCCAGCAGGATGGAGTGGCACTGACTCAACGACGCTAAAGCGGTCGGCGCGTCAAGCGGTGACCTCGTCGATCCCGGTAGCTTTCAGCCAAGCGTGAACGACTCTGTTCACTCAAGTGGCACCTCCGTTTAATCTGGCTCCGATACGAAACTGCGCAATATAAGTAAGTTATCATGCCAACCCGAACATGGTAAGAAGATCCAACAACCACGCTCCTTCTCCGCAGTCAGATTTCGCTGTTCAGACCACACACTCTTTCCAAATCGTACTACAAAGCACCTCGCACACAATCATTACAACTTTGAAACTGTCCGCTTCAGCCACTCACACACTACAATAACTGCCCCCATACACTCTTTCCAAACTAAATCACCATAATGAGGACCTCCGCTGTTTCCTTGGCCGTGTTCATTGTTGGTGCTCTCGCCAGCCCTATCAACATGGACATGGCCCATGCCGAGCAGCAAGTTGCGGTGCCCGCTGCTCTCAAGATCCAGCTCCGGGACACGGAGTGTGCCACCAAACGCAATGGAGACGAAAATAAATACAACCGCCACGGACACATGACGTACTACGAAGTCGGACCTGGTGCCTGTGGTCACGACGACAGTGGCAAGGGTTATACTCACAACATCGTGGCTATTTCATCGGCACTGGTGAGCGGTCAAGGTGCCGGCGATGCTTGTGGCCGCAGGGTTTCCATCAAGGGCCACGATGGCAAGAAGGTCACTGCCGTTGTCCGTGACAAGTGCCCTTCGTGCCCCCCCGGTGGGATCGATGTCAGCCCAAAGGTTTTCAAGGAGCTTGTGGGTAGTTTGGACGTGGGGAAGACTGAAGTGTCATGGACTTTCATTTAGATAATGTAACAGCAAAATTGACTGAACAGCACTCTCGTTATGTAGGTTTGTTGTGGCGGTCTGCTTTTTTTTTTTTTCAATCAACGGCTCCAACTTCGATTTTACTTGCAGTGTGACTCGAATGTAGAGCATGTATAATTTGGCACACAAACTGTTTGTTGGTGCAGTAAGCGTGAAGATGATTTAAATATACTGAGCAATAAATAAGTAAAATAGCTGTCTGCCTTGTATGTACGGTCTATGTATGTGTTTATCTAAATTGATATCAACGCTTTGGCACAATGCAGTATTAGCCATGTTCATGACCCGGGCGTCACTGCCCCACGACCGTTCCGGTTCTCATTCAGAACGAGAAGGCGATCATCACGGGGGATGATGCTTTCTTGCATGACTCCAATGCCTCATCCCGCGCTAAATCATCCGCTATCACAGTCGATAGCTGCCAGCCAATGCCTGAGAATTCCGCCCCTTGCGATCCGCGAGAAAGTACCGAGGTAGGTATTTTGGCCCCCCTGCGTCCTTCGCCATCCTATTACAGCTATTACTGCAGGCCACCCGGGCAGTATCTGAGCTTGCCACACATCTTTATTATAAGCTCTCGGAGTCCACGCCTTTAGCTCCTCGATCTCGGTCGAATAGGACTCATTGGGGCCACATGCTTCCACGCAACGGGGTTGCCAACCGTCGCCTCATTGTTATTCATCGTAGGCTATCGCGACATCTGCGGGTTGTAGGTGTACTGGCGGCTATCCCGATACACAGATCCAGGCTGACCGCTTTCGCGATAAGTGCTCTCCCAGTCCCCTTGGACTGTTGAACCAGCCAGGCTGGTCATATGGGATGAGTGTAGCTCGTCCCTCTCCGTGGTTAACTGTTCTTGTCTGATTTCAGTCGATATGAGCACATATCCAGAGCTTGGCAAAGGCCACGATACCCCGTTGCCCTGTCGAGAGTCGACGCGATGGTCATCTTGCTTGTTGGGTGTCACAGCGACACGGTGGTGCGAAGAGGCATCGAATTTCTCGGCCAGTGTGTCGTTCTGCGAGAGGACTCTCACGGTGCCAGCCGAAGTTTCAAGGCCCTCATCACGGTTATTGCGCCGTATAAAGGTACGCATTCCCGACATAGTAGCACTTGGGATCTGCGGGAGGTCGCTGAGAGACTCCTCGTCACTATGCTGTGCCCTTTTTTCCCGCCATCGCCTCATGCGTTCGTGAAAGGAAAACAAAGCTCGCGATTTAGGGCTCGGGCCTGCCGCTCCTTTCCGCTCTTCTGAATTCTTGTTCGTTTGAAATGCGAGTAAGGTGCGGAAAACAGTCAACGAGCCCATTAGCACTGCGATAGTGGCTTCCATGAACTGCCAGAAGAACTCCCACGGGATATCGATGCCCTGTGCTCCTTTAATTTTGCTGGCCCTTGTGATGGCAATACACACCATGACCAAGGACAGGCAGAGAAACATCCCAAGGGCCACCTTTTGTCGGGTCCGGATCTTTGCTTGGTAGAGAATAATGATTGGGATACTAACAATCATGAGGTCGGTGGTTGCGTCCAGGCCGGTCACGACGCCGGTCAGAGATATGTAGAGGATGTTTTTTGAAGGAGAAAAACAGGAAACTACTCATGATTAGTTGATGTCTATGCAAATGAACACCGCTCTTGACTGGTGGAAGTAAGAAGTATTGAGAAGAACTTACGAGCCTTAATCCCAAATTCGGAACACAGAATAAATGGCTCTGCCACAAAGAAAAGGTACGAGACGATGGTGATCCCTACTACGGCCCAGTAATAGCGTTGGACCCTTGTCTTCCAGATCAATTGCCGGAAGAAGGCGAGAAAGGAGAATTTGACGAAGAAGATTGCGGTCCATGCAAGGATGAGGAAGGTGTGAAACTGCTGTGTTGCATGATTCAGAAGGTCCATCAAGAGCTCCGAACTAATTAGAAAGGCTAGTGCTGGGTCTTTTTGGAGCGCGGCCGAGAGATAGATGCGGTCGCAGCTGTGAAGAAGCAGGCCGGTTGTCACCGTTAGGGCTGTGGCTGCCATAAACAAGAGATAATCATCCAAAGATAATCGCCTCAGCGTCTTGAGGCGGATGGCTACTCTTGCAACTACCGACAGGATGGACAAGGCAAAGAAGACGCCCACTGTGACCTGCGTTGAGATGTCAGCTTGATATATTCTCTTTCTCTGCAGGTGCCACTCATATACTTTAAGAGTGATCTTTTTGAGACTGGCATGGTCGTCAACAATCGCATCTAGTTCTTGCTGGGAAACCATTGTGCCTGGCGCTCGGGGTATCGACAAGAGATCGCGAGTGTCGACCAGGAGGATCTGGGGTAAGGAGCAGAGGAAGAAGTGAGGTGGGAAAGCCAGAAGAAGCTTCGCACTTCTAAACACCCGACACTTGGTGATATGCCCATTTTCTCACGCTGTGCCACTCATAAGTCTTACACCCACGTACTCATCTTGCACCCTTCGTTGCCAATCCCGCGGCCCACACCTCCAGTAGAAATGGGATATCCTACATATGCGTACACCAAAAAAGGCAAGGGGCTGGTTATTTTGGTCCACCTACATCCACCCAAGTGGCACAGCTGGCCACGCTAGAAAGAATGGGACTAGGGTGGCCTATTCTAAGTGGTCATTATTGTGCCACAAGCGTGCCGGGTATGCGCCCAACAGACGCATGTCGACCACAAGACGCTGCAGCGATCACCATCACCAGTGACAGATGAGGGAATATTGATCACTTGCAGTAGACAAGTGAAAATGCATTTGCCCAATCTTGTCTTTGTCTCCATTCATAGTACTGGTACCCGTTCAACAACCAACCTCCCGTCGGGTGCTCTTGAAGATATGACGCGGGTGAGATTGAATTTCATCTTGTGCAAGGCTCCAGACCACCTATATTTGTCGAGGCAAGCGGATTCTCATCGGTTCTTTTATGGGTTGCAGGTTATCAAGGGACCTCCAGTTAAGCGCTTATGACCAGCATTGGTGGGGGGCTCAATGAGATCTGGAGGCTGTGCCGATTCTGGGCCACAAGGGCTGGGGTTTGAATTGAACTCCAATGTAACCCCGCAATCCAATCGGCATTCGGGCACCAACTCACTGCCCTGCTGGTGGGTGATGGTAGGGCTATGTGCAGACCCAGCTGGCGGTGGCACAGTCTCACTCGGCAAGACGGAGTGGCGCAAGATAACCACTCAATACGTCGGGTTTCCCGAACACAATGTTGTACAAGAAGATCCAGAAACGCTGCCTTCGTCAAGATTCTCATCAGTTACCCAACTTGCTGACTCAACCTGGTGATACACCCAATTTACCTTGCACAAATTGGCCCCCACCGCCATTCCCATCCCTTCAATTATCATGACCTTTGCTGTCGACCAGGCCGACCTCGCGTGGAGCAAACTGTTGCACTCCCTCGAACGGGAGCCAGGTCCCCTACACAGCACCCACGAAGCATTTACTTTCTTTATCATACTATTCTTCCCATTCGCAGTCCGATTCTATGTGGAGCTGTTTATAAACCACCGCCTATATCTCGACAAAAACGCTCGACGGGCCCAATGCTCCTCCTCCAACCTTGTCATTCATCAATGTCACGACCGGTGACTTGCTTGAAGATACGGCTTCACCCAGAAAACTTTCGCAGGCGGAATGATTCTTCTTGACCGACTTCAATCAACCACTTCTACCATAGCTTCCTGGCCACATTGACCCTGAAACTATATTACCCGGCTCGTTCCAAGCATGTGAAGATGTTGGCCCTCCAACAAATGTGAGGCCAACAAGGGTCAGAAGAGATATACCAGTCATATAATCTAGCTAGATATTGCCACCCGGACCGTGTCTTCGGGGTATGAAAGGGCAAAATACCGCTGCTGTAGCTCGGAATGATAGATCCTAGAGGACCTGCTATTCCGTGCTACAAGCAACACATGAATGAGCAGTTCCAGGCTATGAGCCAAGCCTGGCAGCAAAGATACATGTAGGGACAACAAGCTAGAGTTCACGTCAACCATGACGAAGCATAGTGGGTGACAATAAGCGCGAAGAGCCTGTTTGTTGAATAAGACGGATGTGTGTATATAGATTGGTGGCTAAATGAAATTGAGAGACTTCGGAACTAGTTACGCAGAAGAGACGCGATCTATTCTTGCCGAACCAGCTGTCAACAAATCGACACAAGCCGGGCTCGGTACGACGGTTTGACAAGACTCTCTGGTTTATTCATCGATTGTGCGGAAGACTGTGAATGTGGCCTCTCCAAACTCCTTGTCCAGTCTGCTCTGTAGTTTATCAAGAGTTTCCAAGTCGGCCCCAAAGGTCATGAGGTCACCTGAGTCAGAGAGCTTGAGTCGCGTCAGCTCAAATGCGAATATCGTGGCCTTCCCTTCGCTGTCTCCAGTCTCAAGCCCAACACTCAGCTCAACAGCCCAACCCCGCCCTTTGTTGGATTCGGTTTTGACACCGGCACCGCGGATCGATTTGATACCCATTACCATGAACACAGATGCTTGGTTCTTGCTCGTCTTCAAAAATTGCGACACGCGTTCAGTCTCAGGTATGACTTTGAGCTTGAGCTCATCGCTAAGCATGAAGGACGATGTCTGCAAACCCCGAATTGAGTAAGCAAGGATTGGTCTTTTGCGGTCATTGTGGAATAGATCTTCGTTCCAGAGACCAAAGAGGTTGATAAAGATACTAAAAAGTGCCGTAGGATGGTCTGGTTCGTCGCTTCTATTTATGAAGTGGGACTTCGTTACCGTAGTGGCTTCAACTGAGGAGGATGGTTTGAAGAGCGTCAGTTAGGGGTGCACTGGATCTGCAATAATGCTGCCGCGAGTGATGGCCCCCTCAGAAAGGTGCCATCCCGATGTGAGAAAGTATGTGTTCCCCTAGACTGCTTGCAATCTAAGTCTTTCTCTGATTCTCAGACTATGAGGCAACAAGTCTTACTCCACCCTTATTGCCCAGCGCAACATAACTTTCTGCCAACATAAACCCTTCACCAACAGACCCTAACTCTAACGCACCAGTGTGGGAGTCTGGGCGTAATACTTTGTTTCTAAGGAACTCTAAAAGCCTACTCTTATTCTGCAAAACTAAGCATATAATTAAGCGAAAAGTATATTATCAACGATCCTAGAAATTATAAATAAAGGGTTAGGTAACGTAATTCTACGCTTAAAAAGAAAGTGTAAATTTATTACTATAGGAATATAGAACTTAAAAGAAATTACTATTTTTATTTCATCATTGAAAATTACTCTATATCTTATTTAATTTAAAACTTTTATAAATAAACGGAAGGTGTCACAACCCTGGTACAGGACGGGTTGTGGGGCCACGGAAGCAGGGGCCATCCAGGAGAACGTATAAGAGAGCCAATCACAGTAAAGGACGACTGATCAGTATGCTTGGGAGACTGATCAAGGCTTGGCACAAGGTCTATATATACGGAGGAACTGGCTGGTGTAGATAGACAGTTCCGCAGTATGCAATACAAGTCATAATCGTTGGTATCTAGCTATTGTGATTGAGACAAGCCATTGTTGTACACTGTTTAGCTGTACCGAATGTCACAGTTAAGCCAACAGGCAGGACGGACCATATGCGGGGCACAAGACGCACAGCTAATCGCTAGTAGAACCAATTATAGGACAGGAGGATGGACCAATAAAAGGTGGATTATCTAGGGCATAAGGAATCCTAAATGATTCCTGGGAATCATTGTGATTCTCGAGAATCAGCCATGATCCTTAAAGAATAGAATGATTCAGGGCTTAGCATTAGGTCTATATATATAAAGGAATTAGTTAATATAGATAAATAATTCCGTAATATATAATATAAACTATAATTGTAATATTTTAATTATTATAATTAAAATAAACTATTTATTATATATTATTTAATTATACCGAATTAAAATTATTTAAAAATACCTTTAATTAATATCCTTTTTAGAGATTTAAATAGAGGTTCGTAATACATTATATATTTACTTTAACTTTATTATAAAGAAATTAAAAATATTTTTTTATTATTATAGCCGAACCTAAAAACGTTTAAAAATAAAAAATATCTTACTTAACCCGGATAGCGAGGGATCTTCCGTAAATACTAATACTTAATTTATTATAAAGTAAATTATATAGCGTTATAAGGAACCTAAAGACGAAGCTTAATAAAATCGGGAGTAAATTATTACCTTATTAATTTTACTTAAAATAATATCTAAATTTCCGATCCTAAAGTATTATAAAGGAAGAAAAGTAAAGCTTAAAAGGTTTTTAATTTAATTTAAACTTATTTTTATTAATACTTAAACTAATTTATTAATAAAAAGTTAAAAGTAATTTTTATAATTATTAAATTTAAAGATAGGGCTTTCGTATAGTTCGAGCCTATCCCTAAAAATTATTATAAGGAAAAGCCGGCAAATTAAAGAAAAAATGATTATAAAATACTTTAAAAATTATAATATTTTTAAAATTAAGTTTAAAAAATATTTAAGAAATATAATAAAGTAAAGCGCGTATAGAAAAAACTTATAAATCTATATTAAACGCGTTTAACGGCTAATTATATCATTTTATTTAAAATTAATAATTTATATAATACTATTAACGATACAGGATTAATATGATCTTTTTATAATAGCCTGAAGGAAAAAGTAAAAGATAAATTATATAAAAAGTCGAAGCTTAATATTATTAATAAATACATTATTATAATTATACGGATCGGCCGGGGTTAAAATAAAAATAATTTTAAGTATTTTAATTATAATAAAGTAAAATATTTTTAAAAAATTATTAAATATTTAAATAATTTAATTTAAA
Organism: Podospora bellae-mahoneyi; assembly: GCF_035222275.1. NCBI lineage: Eukaryota > Fungi > Ascomycota > Sordariomycetes > Sordariales > Podosporaceae > Podospora > Podospora bellae-mahoneyi. The sequence goes on along the minus strand of NC_085886.1, from coordinate 3,466,432 downwards.
AAGAAATTATAAAATTATTATAATAAGGGGACCGAAGGTTATAAAAATAATAATTATTAAATATTAACAAAGTAAAGTAATAAGCTTTAAAAAAAACTTTAATTAGTACGCCGAATAAAAGGAAGTAAAGTTCTAGGAACTATAAAAAATGATAGAAAAGCTAAAGGTAATATATAAGGAAAGAAATCTTTAAATATAAATATTATAAGATTAATTAATATAAATTATTATAAAAATTATTATCGAAGTTATTAAAGGTAATAATTTTATATAAAAATCTATTAAATAAGTAATACCGGAAAGGTAATATAATAAATATAAAATCTTTATTTTATAAAATATATCATAGTTTATAAAGCTTATATATAAAAATTAAAAAGTATTAAAAAGTAAAAAGATTATTAATTAAAAAATTATAAAGGTATTGAAAATGATATTAATATTTGTATAATATATACTTTATTAGAAAATATAATATAATAGTATTTTAAATAATTAAAATACTAAAAAGTACTTTAGTTTTAATATATTATATACAAATATATAAAGTATTATTAAAATGAATTATCATATAGTTAATGACCGGTATATAAAATAAATAAAAAAAGTAAATTATAATTAATTAAGGAAATATAATTAAATAAGAAAAGATTTAATGAAAAGACCTTAATAATTATTTTTTATAAAAAATTTAAAATCCGGTCGAATTAAAGAATAACCTTTAAATTATATAGATTATATCAAAATATATAAAAAATTATATTAAATATATAAATAGTTAAAATACGGACGATAATATATATTTTTGAAAAAAAATCATAAAATAATATTTAAGTTTAAATTATATTATAGATTTATAAGAGAAAATTAAATAATATTATCAAAATAAAAAATATAAAATTAAGTAAAAAAACTATTATCGAACGAGGATATAAAAAAAATATTAAGGAAATAAAAAACGGAAAGTAAAAGGAAATTAAGCGAGCATAGTTAGAAAACTTTATATTATTAAATAATTTAGAATAAAGAAATATTATTAAACGATATAATGATTTAAAAAATTATTTACGGCCCTTCGCGGGAATTATTACCCTTTAACGGACTACGAACGGTATTTTAAAGGTATTAATATAAGGCGAAAGTATAAAATAACGACCCAATATTTATTAACGAAATTGCTATTATATAAAAAAATAAAAAAGATAAATGTCTTTAGGTTACTATATAATAAAAAGATCTTTAAATAATAATATTAATAAACGGTAGTATAAAAATAAACCTAATTTCGCTATAGTCTGGGTATTAAGCCTAAATATTATAAAAGAAAAGAAAAAAATTGTTATATAAAAACTATTTTCTACGTAAAGAGTTTATAAAAAAAATATTATTTTTAAATATTATAAATATAGGACCCTTAAGGGATATAATTTTAAAATAATTATAATATGAAGACTATAATTTAAATTAAAAAAATAAAGTTAATAACGTTATTAAAAATATTCGATATTAATAAATATATTCACTATAATAATATAGAAAAGAGCGAGAAAAAGGTAATATCGGTAGAGTATTAAAAATACTTAGGTTTTACGGTTAAATATTTAAAGAAGTTATTAAAGTAAAGATTAAAAAACTATAAAATTAAGTTAAAAGAAAAATTAAATTACGGTTATTTAAAGTTTATTATATTAATCATAAATAAAGTAAAGAGCTACGGAAATATTTAAACAAGAATTTAAAGAAAACATATATTAGGAAATATATATCGTTAATAAAATACCCCGTTTTTTTCGTACCGAAAAAAAATAAAAATTTATAAATATATATAAATTACAGATAGCTAAATAATAAAATAGTAAAAAATAATCACTTACTATTATTAATATTTAAATTACGAAGTTATTTAGTAAAAATATAATATTTTATATACTTAACTATATTTATTAAATATATTTATAAACGGATTTAAAAAAAAAAAATAAAAAATAACGTTTTATATATCCTCCAATCATTTTGAGAATTTCATAATACTATTTGGATTAATTATTATACTTATAATATTTTAATCTTTAGTTAGTTATATAATACAGAAATACTTTAATAAAGTATTAATATACTATTTTAATAACGTTTTTATTCACTTACGTACTTTAAAGGAATATAAATAATAAATATAAAAGATGTTCGACGTGCTATATAAAACTAAACTTTTTATTAATAAATAGAAAAGTTAGTTTTATATATAAAAAATAATATATTTTAAAAAATTCAATATTATTAAATAAGGTTTATATGAAGCCTAGAAAAATTACGGTAATTAAAAACTAACTTGCACCGTAATTATAAATATACGTTAAAGAGTTTTTAGGATTTACGAACTTTTATTAAATATTTATTTAAAAATACGTAAGGACCTTATAACTTTTTAATTATATAAATAAGAAAAATATAGAATTCCGGTAAAAATCAAAAAAAGAATAAGCCTTTTAAATATTAAAAAACATTATTTTAAAGAACCCGGTATTTAAATTACTAGACCTTAATGAATTATTCGAAGTTAAAGTAAATATATTAAAGTATACGATCGGTAAATAATTAGGATAGCGAAATAACGATAGCAAATTATACTTAATGATCTTTTTTTTTAAGAAACTTAAAGGAATACGTTAAAACTATTTAATCTAGAATAAAAATTATTTATTATTATTAAAGTATTTAAAAAATAAAGGCTATACTTTAATAATATTAAGTACGAAATATAGGTATATACGGATTATAAGAATTTACGATACTTCATTATTACGAAAGTCCTTAACGCGTAATAAATATAATAATTAAAGTTTTTTTTTCGGAATTTATTTTTTAAATTAATTATAAAAAGGGTTCGGAAAACTCTAAAGTAAACGTACTTAACCGGTATATAAATTATTATAAAAGTATATTTAGGAAATTACTATTATTATTTAAAGAAGCGCTAAATAATACTTTTAAGTATCTATTATAACCGTAAATAAAGTATTATATGATATATTATAAGAAAATTACTTTTAATAAGTATTAAAGGAAATTAAGTAACGATATTATTAACTAATATTAATAAGAAAAACTAAAGTTATGAAGTATTTAAAAAGATAATTAAGGAGCACTATAATAGAAAAATCGAATATATATAAAATTAGGTAATAGGACGGTATTAATAATAGATATTTAAAGATCGAAGTTCGGAGAATATATAAATATTATTAAAACTATAAAAAATTAAATAATCCTTTAATTAATTAAAAATTAAAACCGACGTTAAAAAATCTTGTTTAATTATACTATATATACGAAAAATTAAAAGTTATAAAATATAAGCTTTACGGATTTCCAAAGTTATTACTAATAGCGGAACGGCTATAGAATTTAATTACGATAGACTTTACTATTAAATTACTAAAGTTTAAGAATATAGTAACCGGCGTTAAGTATAATAATATAATAATAATAATCGATAGGCTTATTAAATAAATATATTTCTTATCATATAAAAAGATCTGGTTAGTAAAGTAATTAGCGGACGTAATACTATAGTATATTATAGTAATATATATATAATTAAAAGAGTTTATTAGAGATCGTAATATTGAATTTATATTAAAATTTTCAAAAATATTATTAGTAAAGTTAAAGGTAATAAATAAAGTATTTTCGGCTTATTACCTTTAAACAGATAGTTAAATGGAACGGCTTAATTAAATTATAAAATAAGATTTATAGAATTATTTTAATTTAAAGCCAGACAATTAGATGAAACTATTATTTATAATATATTTAATATATAATATATTATTAATAAAGATTACGAAAGTTATACCTTTTTTTTTAATTTCTAATATAAGATAAATCTATAGTGAAGGTTAAATATTAAAATATTTAAAGCTAAAGTTAAAGTAAATGAAATATATATACTTTACGGTAAATTTAAATAAAAATTAAAGTTTATAAAAGAAAGAATACGGAAATACTATAATACTAAAAAGCTTAAAGAACTTTATTTTAAAGGAAAAAATATAATGTTCCTTTCTATATGTAATTTACGTACTAAAAAATCTAATGAAAAGTTAAATTATAGGAAAGTAAGCTTATTTAAAGTTTAAAAAGAATATTAAAGACGGTATTTAAACTGCAACTATTTAGCACGATACGTTTATAGTTATATACTCTCTATATTTTACTTCTAGAGCCCGTATTACCGGTAGATGAAGTTAATATATAGGTAATAACGGAGGACGAAAAAAAAATTCAATATAAAAGTTAGGATATTCGGTTGTAAATAATTTGTAGGAACTATAAATATATTTTAATTACTTAAATAAAATTCTTTTTTACCGGTAATATTTAAACCGATTAAAACCTAAGTAAATGAAAATGAATTTAAGCTTAAAAGAACCTTACTAAATATTTTTAAATTTAAAAAAACCTTAATAGGAATCGAACTTATACCTTTAATAAAGGAAATAATGTATTATATACTATATTATAAAATGAAAAAGTAAGAAGGAATCTAAACCTAATCAACGCTATAGATTTTCATTACCGCAAATAAAAATCGTACTTTAAAGTAAAAAAGTATTTTCTTTAATTTAAAATACGGAGAACTTTAATAAAAATCGAACTTACGTCTCCGATAAAATAATCGGCGTACTATATACTATATTATAAAGTTAGGAAGTATAAAGGAGACTTGGTATAAGTAACGCTACGTACTTTAATTATTTTAAAAAAAGAAAGTATATTATAGGCGGTACCTTACGTAATTAAAAAAGAAGGACCGGCTACGCTAAAGCCGGTAAAGTTATAGAATAATTAGTTCGGAGGAATAAAAGACTAATTAAAAGATAAGCCGAAAGTAAGCGAGGTAATAGTATTTACGGCCTCTTAACGCTCTAGCCTTTCTAATTCCTTTACGGTATTAAAACCCCGGAATATGGCCCGTAATATTTTCTCGAACTATATTTTCTTTCATTTATATAAACGCCGGACTTTTTTATTAATAATTTTGGCCTTTTTGAAAATACAGTAAGCATTAATAGTATTAACTTCCGTTTATTTTTAACTAAACTTAAGCTCCGCCTTCAAGGTATCGTATTAAAAATAATATAGGATAATTACCGAAGGGTAATTCCGAGGACGTTATGGTACGGAAAAGTACGGTAAATATACTTTAAATAGCAAGAGGATTTAGAGGGTAAGACGATATAAAAGAATTTATAAGTAAAATAAGCGAAGTAGGGAATAGCTATTTTAAAAGAACAACGAAGAATCTACGTTACAAGGTCGAAATAAATTAACGTTAGTAAACGCTTAAGCTTACTTTGGTAAATATAAGTTCGATCAAGGGAAATCGTTAGTCTTAAGTTAGGAAAAGATACTGAATAATATTAGTTAAAAATGATATTATAAAAGTAATGTTGATTTAATGAAATTATTTTTCTATAATATAATTTTCTAAATCAGTAATTAGATTAAAACTGAAGCGAATGAATCAAAAATATCATTACTTCAAAGCAGGAAAACACTATGCGGGAGATTAAAATCATAAACTTTATAAATACTTTAAAGATATTTTTTCAGAATAAGTTTTTTAATGAAATTATAAAGAAAAATGAATTTCTTAATGATGAAGAATTCTTTTAACTGTATATCGTAAATAGACTTTAAAAAAATCTTAATAATATTACTTTTAAGAAAAAAATCCAAGAGCGAGTAATATACAGTGTAATCTATAATTGAAGGGCTATTAAGAGGGAAGTGATGAATTTAAAGGGAAATTAAAAAAAGAAAAAGTTTTGTTTTATGTATTCTTAATATTTAAAATTACGTTAGTTTAATATTCCTCTTCCTACATATATTACGTGAGTAACACATTTATTCTTATTGTTTATTTAATTTATAAAGTAAAATTATTCAATGATCAGGTAAACTGTTTAAGAAGAAAAAAGCGTTTTATTAAATCTTTTTTTATCAAGGCCTATAAAATAAATCATATAGTTCTATTCTTGATTATAAATATTCATATTATTTTTCTCTATTTTTACTTACTCCATGCTCTTTTCAATATTTATTAATCATTATTGCATAATAACATTTTCTTTGAGAAAACTTATTGCTTAATCTAATTCAATGGTTATCGACTTTACTATTTGAATAACTGAAAGCTTTGTGATTAGAAAGACTTTTAATTGAATCGAGGGAGTCCTTGATTTTATTATATAGGATTGGTCCAAGATTACTATAGACCCTATTTAAAAACCTTCATTTACCATTCTTATTGATTCATTTCCTAACTTGATTATATTTTTAATAATTAAAGAGGTATTTATAAAAATACATTTAGATTCAACATTTCATTACCGTATATAACTTCATTATACTTAAATATATCAATATTATTATGATATTTCCTCATTTATTACACTATGTGTAGTACCTCAAGATTTTCATTTTACATTTTAAATATATAAGTATTCACCTTTTCTTTGACCAGTTTCTCTGGATTTGACAAAAACGAGAAGTAAAAACATTGTAAATACTTTTGAAAAATATTAACATGGGTATAACAATTACCAATTATATTTTTAACTTGTTAGTAATTCATTTAATTAAATACAGTCTCGTTAAGTGGTTTAATAATTCGTTTTTCGGGCATAGCTTTTCAAAATCGTCAAACGGATTCATTACTATCAAAATTTGTCTATATATTGAATTAATTCTGAGATATAAATTTAATTACGTTAATTTAATAATAAATACGGTTGAAGTCATTGCCGATCTTTTGTAACGTTCCTTAAAAACCAAGACTTGAGTAATACAATGATACTTTTATTACATAGAAACAAACGGAATTCAATCAAAAATAGAGAAACTATTAATATGAAGGTATTTATTATTTATAGTTTAATCCTGGTAAAGACAATCATTACTCGTCGGGATCTTGATAATAGGGAATTATTCAAGTTAAATTATACTACTATAAATTTAATTCTTAATCAAAAACATTAAATAAAAACAAAAATAAAAATAAGAAGAACAGTAAGTTAATCGTAAACAAATAATAGTAAATGAATAAAAAATAGTTTTTTTCTACTTTCGATTAAAGGGAGGAGTAATAAAAAGAGGAGGGAATAGGGAAAAGGAAATGATTGGGAAAAAGAAAGAAATGAAATAAAAAAGATAAAAGTTTGACATAATAATCTTTACCTTCAATAAATATTTCCTTTAATATCTTTCCTCTATTTGAAAATGAATAACTTTGATAGCTTCATCTTATTATTACAAATCTAATTAAATAAAAAAAGATTAAAAATAACTTTTTCTTGTTAGTATTTTTCCTCTTTTTAAAAACATATAGTTTTAATACTCTATTCTTATAATATAGGCTTTAATACCTTGCTAAAATGATAATCATAGCGTTTTTGTTATTGTCTCACCTTCATTACCTAAAAGACACTTTGATTTATCTTTTTGTAAAAATCCTTTTATAATTTTTCCCCTCTCAAGTCTTTGCTATACTTCAATATTCTTGCGATTCATTTTAATTTTCCCTCTAACTATTATTTTCCCTTAATATCTCCTCTACTATCATTTCTTATCATGTTTTTTCACGATATTTATAGTTTCTTCTACCTTGTTCTTGAAAACTTATTTAATTTCCCTCAATCCGAAATATATATGTACATCTTCTTCATATATATATATATATATATATATATATGTATATATTAACTTAAAGAACCTTTCTGTTTTACTTAATATAAAAAATATAGGATAGTAGCTCATTTAAAATTTTGGGAAATGATAAGTTTTGCTTAGTTCGACTTTTATTACCTCAAAGGACCGTCTCAGCGGCACTATAGTTTTCTTACGATACTTATATGTAATTTTTTATTTATCTATGTTTTATTTTAAGTTTCTTTTTCTAGTTATAGTACTCTTCAGCTTAATACTACGAATTCCTTTCCTGTTCTTTTTTACTATAGCTTTTCATTTTACTATACTAACTTTTTAGTTACTAAAGTTAAATTTATGTTTTGGAATTTTACTTGTTTTACCTTTACCCCTATTAAATCTATAATTCCTTTTCGTTTCAATATTTCCCTAATTTATTCAAACTAATATTCTTTTATTAAACGACTTTCTATAACGTATATTATAAGCGAGTGACCCATTTCCCACCAAACCGTAACAAACTATCCTCAATTATACCGCAATAACACTAGGAAGCAATTACAATTACATTGGAATCAGTTGAATCAGATAATTCCCCAGCTTCCTGGCAAGTGCGCGCGTTATGGCCAGGCTTGCCGCATATACTACAGCACTGAATATTCGTACGAGCCCCCCCTGCACTACCGTCATCCGGCTATATTTCTTTCACTACCTCCTCACCTACAGCTTTCTGGTCCTATACATCCTATATATCTTGCGTAGTAAGTAATCCTCCGAGCTATACGTATATTCTTTTCGCTTTGTAGCGTTTACCTACCTTCATATTATAAAATAAAATTTCTATCCAGAAAGCTTTTAAGCTTTTTAAAATCCTAATAGCTTGGTTTTTAAATTTGAAACCACCGTGCATTATTACGATCAAAGGGAATCCTATTTCAAAATCATATTGTATAAAATATTTTTTTAACCTTAAAGGCTTTATTTAGATTTAAAACCTTCGCTTTTCAATACTCAATTAAGTTTTTCTCGCCGTCAAGAAGTAAATTCCCTTTATTAAAGTTATCAGGAAAACTAAACGTTTAACTACTACTTTACAAATAACCTCATTAAAGGTTTAAAATATAAATACTACTCTTCTCCATATTTTAGCCTTAATAATTAATATTATTCATATATTGTAATTTAAGGCTGGCCGTTGATATATATACCTTTTTAATAATAATCTTATATTATTTAGGTATAAATAGTTCTTATCCGTTATAATTTATTTTATTATAATATATATTGAGAATTTCCTTATTTGATTAAAGGGTTAGTAAATTTCTCAAGAGACAAACTCGTTTTATTTAATTTAAAAAATAAGTTTTCATTTTGAGAAATGAATTTTAAAGCATTACGTTTGATAATTTAAATCATAAACATTATTGTAGCTTTTAATTACGCTTTGATTGCGAGGAATTTAATAGTAATAGAAAAATGAAGAAACTATAGTTTTGTTAAATAAAGCTTTTATTTGATATTTTTCTTTTTTCTAACGTTTATTTATTAAATATTTACTTTTCAAGTTTTGTTCTAAAGCTTTACGTTAACTTTATCATTGATGTTTCGTTTTTACTCCTTTTCTTTTAAATCCAAATGGCTATATTTTTCTCGACAATATGTATACTATAGGTTATTATTTTCAGAATATGAATAATTATAAAGTTAGAAATTTTAATTATTCTACTGATCAAGTATCAGGAATATTTTTAAATACTCTTTAACTTGATGAGTTACTATTTAATCATCCGTTTCCACGGTAAAGTGTACCCCGAAAAAAATACCTTTTAAATCTCCTTAAAATATATATTAGTCCTCTTAACTTTCTTTTTATATTATTATAGTACTGCTTAATTAGGCTCTAAATAGTACTTTCAAACTAAATAAACATACCTTCCTTTTTTAAATCCTACACATTGAATTACTTTTTCTTGCCCCGTGAAATTTATATTGAAAATAGGAACAGTTTCATGAAAACGATGATTATGAAATCTTAAAGAAATCAAATATGGTACTTCTATAATTGAAAAAAAAAGATTGTTTTATCGGATCCTCTTAAATTTCTGTGTATTCCTATCTCGTATTTTTTTATTAGAAATATAGCGGAGGTATATTAAAATTAAAGAATAGTATGTATAACTACTATTAACCGGTAATCCCCAACAAAGCGCAAATATCTTTAAGACTATACTAAGTTCGCTATTCTCTTAACTTGATTACTTTTATCGAACTAAAAATACGTCCATCCGATATATAAAATCAGTTATAGATATTAATTTTGCCTCTATATTATAGGGGCTTTACGGTTTTGATTATAGGTCCTATAAACTTATAGTTAAGTAAAACTGTATTGATACTTTTCAAATACTTTAGGACTTACCTTTTACTCTAACCTTTTCTCTTTACCACTATAATCCTACCTTAGCTTTTTTACTACAATATTATTTACGTATAACCGATCTCTTTACAGGATAGAATTTTAGAGGACTTTAATTACAGCTCTCTAAAACTAGGCTATAGAGTTAGTAGCCTTTTAAAGTAAGACATATATTCTTAATAGGGCGATAACTAATCCGAAAGGAGTATATTCCCGGCCTATTAAAATTAATTTAATTATACTTGAAGGAAACCTTCAATAGCAAAATAATAAAATAATTTATAAAGTAGTTGCTAAATTCCTTAACACTTAGTGAAATGAAGATACTCGTTTCATAATTTCATAATGTTTTCAAATATCGTTCATGAAATAAAAACTATTATCTTTCTGCTTTATTAGAAATTAATTATTATAGTAAAAACTATATACTTCCCTAATAATACTTTTCTGACTTCGTTTCTTAAAAAAATTAACAATTCTTTTTATAGGTAATTTCGGGATCGGAATAGACTTACCTTATGATACTTTATAAAGATAGTCCTAATACAATTACCAAGGAAATTCTTATTAAGTATTCATCCATTTTCATGAAATTGTATATTAAAGTAACCTTCTTTATAGATAAAATTAAAAACGACACCTTAATTTTTCAATTTATTAAAACATTAATAATTCAGTAAAGGAAATTAGTTGATTTCTGGAGAGTAAAGCGCAACCCTTTTAATATTTCACAAGCTAAAGGACTATAATATCGTTAAGTTTCAAACCATGCTATAGGGATTCTTCAATTATTATTTATTTCTTTACTTTTTAGTTTAAGCTTTTTTTAAAACCGTTACTACTTAACTTTACATTGTTAACCGGCTTGACTTTTGTATTTATTTTTTAATATATTCCAATATTCGAAATAACAATATTTATAGATGTTGATTATATTTATTTAAAAGTAATAATCAAGTCGATGTTTATATTATTATCCTTTTTAAAGGGTCCAAAGGTAAGGAATATTTACGAAGTTATATAGTAAAAAAGTTACACTTATTTCATTCAGTAAACCACTAATGAAATACCCCTAAAAGTATATAAATATAGCATTAAACTTAAACAAGGTTATTATAGAAATCCTTGAATTAAACTGTAATAATATTTTATAGTAATAATAACGGTACTGTTCATAGTATTGCAGATAGACCGGGAATAATACTGATTACTTTTTAAAGATTTCGTTTAAAGTGAAAGTTTTCATTATAGGTTTTATTTTTCTAAGTTAATGATAAAGACTTTTTTTTTATGATCTTGTTTACCCTCTTTCTTTCTGCCTTTCAATCATTCATGTTCTTTGCTCCCTTACTTTTAATATTTCCCTTTTTCTTTATTTTTATAAAAAAAATATTGAAGACTAAATTTAATTTGGTTAAAATTAAATAAAATAAAATAAAAAAATAGTTAAAACCCTTAATAAATTTGCTAACTACTTCTTTTTCTTTTTTTAATTCATCCGTTACTTATTCAAAGATAGGTATTTGATTATTAACTAATACCTCAATTACTTATAAGGATTGATTAGCCAAAAAATATTATTTCAATCCCTACTGTTATATTCAGCCTTTATTTTATTAATTACCTCCTTTTGTATTGCGCGAGCTTTATTTAACTTCCCTTGATATAATATTATGTACATTAATTATATGCTCCTTTATAAAATTAATCGTAAAATTATGTTTAAAAAAATAAAATGATTAATGATAAGTCATAAAACCTGAACCTTTAGTATTGAACAAAGAAGTAATATAAAACTAAAATCCTGATTAAGATTATTAAAATTTAATTTTTATTTATAAACGTAATTGCGGTAATCTAAGTCATCCGAAAGTAACGAAAGTAATCTATGATTACTATTGGTACTGTAATCTATAGAAACTTAATACTAGGAAAAGTAATTTAGGATTACACTTAGTATAGTGATTCAGCTAATCCACTGGTCTATATATACGGAGGAACTAGCTAGTGTAGATACATAGTTCCGTAGCATATAATATATGTCATGATTGTTGATATCTTAACTATTGTAACTATGATAAGCCATTTATTACACTATTTAGCTGTACCAGACCAGAATTGTTCAGAGGTGCCTTTGATTAGTATCCCTTTCAGAGGTTTTGGATAGGGGTTCGTCACAGTAATCCAGATTACCTCTCTTTCTTGAAATTATTTAAATTACCGTATTCCCATCGTCTTAACTGTAATCCTGTTGCTTTACTCTTTTCTACTTTATTAACAATTAACTAAATTTAGCTTACGTCCGGCATATTATTCCACCTACTATTAACTTAACATTAGTATAATATTTCTCTTTTTAAATCGACGGTTTGGAGATTAACTTCTAAATAACTATTATTTTTCATTTTTTATAATACTTTCATGATAATCGCCTTTTAATATTTTCTTTCCTTAAGCTATAACTATATCTGACTATAATCTCACTAGTTTTAGTTCGAAATGCTTTTAATATATATTTGATATAGTCATTCTTTTTTCTTTTAGTTTCAAAATTATGCTATATTTCTTTCATTAAAACGTTGTTCGCATTATAGCAAGTATATGATAAGGATATTTGTAATGGGTTCGAAGTTGCGGTTTTAACGTATAACTATACATATATATATATAATTATAAATATATGTGTGTGTATATTCTTTTCTTGATCTTTATCTAACTTTTATCTTTCATTAACTGTAGAATCTTTAAGTTTAAACGTCCAACCAATGAAGGAAAATGTGTTAAAGAGCGTTCTTAACGTAAATCAACAACGATTATAAGATACAGCGGGAGGTTTCAGAGACTGTCGTTACTTTACTTTGGTTTTATTATTAATATTGATCTTTAACGTTTGGAAATACCGAAATAGCTTAATGTAAACTTCCTTCTTCAAATCAACTTAGAGAAATAAATTATTATACACTAGAGACTATAATAGATATTAAGGTTTGCAATAACCCTCGATATAATCGATGAAAATACTATATTAAATAACACTTCCCCGGTTAACCCTCTCCTATCTGTTTCCAAAAATTTAAACCGCCCTATATTGTTTTAATAAAACTCCTTTGGCTTTTTATAATGATGGAAATATCTCATAATTTTCTGAAAACTATTTCTGGTTAAGTAGTTTGATTAATTAATTTAAGATTTTAATTAGCTTTTCTAAATTGGGAAGTTCAGTATTTCTTTCATAGTATATGTTTATTTTGAATTGTCTTTAAAAGATTTATCATCTTTACCGAGCCTATAAGTTTTAAAAGCAAAATTTGAAATATATATGACCATAAATAGTTTATGTTCAATAGCTGGAATATACGTATTGTTTTCAACTTCTCTTTTAACTTTCGAATGTTAAGTATATTATAGTTTAACATTTCATTTCGTGTTTCAATATCTAAGTTATATATAAGACTATTCATTTTCTATTATTAACCAATATTTTTCAACTCCTACCAAGATATAACATTAATATATTTTTTCTTTTATAAGCTCTAGTTGTTTTCTAATCTGTTATTAAGTATATAAGCTTGTTTACTTTAACAGTTATTATAATGCCTCTATATCAGATTTAAATTAAAAGGTTTACCTCATTTTCACATTTCGTAAAGAAAAGTCACTATTTTATCATTTCTATCATTATTGCATTATATACTTTTCATGTTATAAATAAGAATTTAATTTCATAACATTACTGCAAATTAGTGAATTTCAGGAAACAGTAATTTATAATTTAGCCAGGCTGTTCCGTTTAGTTATAAGTTTAAAAATAATAACTTGAGAATATTCTAGTTTTCAATTTTAGATTTTTTATTAATACTTTTCAATATTTCAATATCAATTTAAATATTACGATTTATGATTAATTTGCTTAATTACATATATTATACTACAATACACCAGAATATGGTACTATTTCATTGTTGTATTTTTCGATTTTAATGATTTAGTAAAAATGTCTATTATAATGAAACATTAGTATGACCAATTTCTATCCAGAACCTCTGAAAGGGATACTGGTTGAAGGCACTTCTGAACAATCCTGGTTCGGTACAGCTAAACAGTGTACAACAATGGCTTGTCTCAATTACAATAGCTAGATACCAACGATTGTTACTTGTATTGCATACTGCGGAACTGTCTATCTACACCAGCCAGTTCCTCCGTATATATAGACCTTGTGCCAAGCCGTATTTACTCCTGCTCAGTGTCCTTGGCACACTGATCATGGCTGCTTGATCTGCTCAGTGCCCTGAGCGTACTGATCAGTCGTCCCTTACTGTGATTGGCTCTCTTATACGTTCTCCCGATTGGCCCCTGCTCCCGTGGCCCCACAACCCGTCCTGTACCAGGGTTGTGACAATTAGAGGTATTCGCTTATTAATAATAACTTCAAAAATCTATACAATATCTGTTAATAATTCTTCTTAGAAATATTTATTGTACAATTATATTATGTCTTTAAAGTTCTCTTTAATTTTGGTTTGTTAAAGTATTAGTTAATTTGTTTTAGTTCGACTAATACCTATAAATCCTCCAAAGTTGATTTTAAATCTGTTTTATTAGTACCCTCCCATAGCCTAAATCTATGTAAATTCGGTTTTATATTATAATTATTCTCTGCTGTTTTTCTGAATGCTTTGTCACTTTTATTAGTTTCATTATCATTATTTAGTAATGCCATTTCTCATTTACCATGAAAATTCACCCAAAGTAATATATTTATAATATATTACGTAATATCTTAATACGGCCATAATAAATATTTTGAAGTCTGTTTTCAGTCCAGGAGTATTTCTTTTGCTATTTTTATTAGAACTCTACATGTTTTTTGGAAAATAGTTAAATAAACCCTTAATTCTCACGTAGTTCCGAATCAATACTTAATAAGAATTAATCAATTCTAATATTCGCCACCGTATATTTATAATTATATCCTAACTGACTTTTAATAATTCTATTCTTCTAAATTCTCCTCATGCCTTGCTTATAAATACGAAATATTTCAAATACCCCACTTTTCATATACAAAACTCGCTGTTTTATTTCTTCATTTCAAGTCAGGTTTTATATAGCGCATTAAGTATCTCCTCTATATAGTTTCAATATTCCATTAAAGTATACAAGTAAGTGAAAACGTTCTTAAAATGCTACACTATTTTTATCGAGATATTTTCGGATAATGTAATCGACGAAAAATCAAAATTTTACGGGTATATTGATTAAATTAAATAATATAACGCAATGGTTAAGATAGTTATGAGGTATAGCAAACGCCATTTTTACTGATTTCTTTTTTTTTATTTATATATAAGTGTATTCCAATAATATCTTTAAATATATAAGTCATTATACTTTTATTAACTAAATTTGGAGCCTTGACTTTTATAATAGTAAGTAACTATGCCCTTACAATCTTTTTATTTAATTACGGATCATGTGTATATAATTATAAATTTTTCTTTTTGGAGATACGAAAAATGAGAGATATATTATTAAGAATATTAACTTTAAAATATGGGTGTTTTCCCATATTTGAATACTTTTATGAATTACTTAACTTAACTTTCATTAATATAATAGAATTAAACTTATTGTAAATAGCTTATTTGTCACTTTTCATTTTATATTTTTGATGTTTTTTTCTTTAAAATTCACTCGAGATATTTAATCATAAAGATTAAATTCCCTCGATATTCTTCCAGTAATACCTTTTTTTCGATCTTTATAATGAATATATCTCTTCACCTCCAAGATGTCTATAAACGTTATCAAATTTTTTTTCCATTTTACCGTGTATATCAATAAAATATACTATTGCTTTCAACATTTTCTACCGTAGGACTATAAAAAATATACATTTGATACATTATCTAGTTACACTTTTAATTTCTTCTTAATTAAATTTTTCCGTTCTTTTTACGGTTATAAATTAGTATTTCGTTACCCAGTACTTAAATTATAGGCTTCATACCATAAGGATCCGAGAAATGTACTCTTCCATAATTTGATATGTTTAACATCATATACAAATAAATTTATTTTTCCTTTGATTATAATATGTCCATGTAACGTTGTTTTGGAAATTATTACAATTTTACATAATCTTTGAGTAATAATTTATTTTCACTTTTTTACGATATTCTAAACCAATATACAAATTGCATTAAAATTTAATAGCTTTGATTCTAAGATTTTTCAATATCAACGTTTGTAAATTTCATTAATGTTATAATTTAAAAAGAGATATTCTCTTCTGATTTATTTTATACAATAGAACGTTCCTTAGTTAATATCGGGTCGTTATAATATACTTTTTGTTCTTTAGTATTTTGGAAGGTACTATTTATAACTCCTCTCAAGTTAATAATTCTCAACAAAACTGTAAATTATTTCTTCGATATTATTATACTTTAAAATCATTAATTTCTTTTACATTCATTAATAATATAAACTCAATCATTATATTTAAACCCGTTTTTACATTTTTATTTTTACTACTTTAATGGACATTCCTTCGATTCTACATCTTTCAGTTCCTAGCATTATTTTCGGCTTTAACCTCAGTTTTATAATATCATTTAAGTTTTATTGATCAATAAAAAATACTCTAAACTTTTATATTGTGTTAATTAAAATTCCTTTGAAGAAGAAATATTCTTTTGAAATGGTTATTACTTACGTTGAATAACTGTTAAAATACTTGATTACTATTTATATTATTTACAGATACCTTTAAGTTCTTTTAAATCTCTTTATTTTCTAAGAGCTCACTATTTAACTTCACTGGTGATTCATTTTATTTAATCATCATCCTTATAACCGGTTTACAATATCTAGTACCTTTAGCACCGTATTAATTGATATCCTTAAAAAGCTTTACTTTAATAATACTTTAAATAACTATATATATTGTATTCAAATTAAACCGGTTTCTATCTTCGAAATAGTTAAAAATGAGTTATGTTGTATATATTATTGTACTGCATTTTACTCTAACGTCAAGCCTATAGTAATAATGGTTTTATTTTGTTAATATTCTTCCTAACCTTTGCATATAAATTACTACAATATTTTATCGCGAGATTGCTGCTATTCCATTTTTAATATATTTTATTCCATGAGTTAATTGAATGCTTTAAAACTTGAATCTTCAAATATTTGTTTTGATTATGTATATTAACTATTCTTTTAGTTTACGAAATTGTATAGTTACGTTTTAATCTTTGTTTTGAAGTTATTTTAATCTTTTGTCAAATCGTAAAATTAATACTTTATCAAACGTCGCTCTTTAAACTATTACTCTTTCTCTTGATAATTTTTTGGAGCGTTTTTGTAATAAGTAATTGTATTATTTCGATGAACTTTACACATTTCATGCTAATTTTTATTCCGATTTTTGATTGCTTTAAACTATTTAAATATATAAGAATTTTCTTTGAAGTATTTTACTTTTCTATAAATTTAACATTTAAAGTTAGTTTTACTTTGGGCTTAAAAAGTTTACTATGAAACCGTATTGATTGTCATAGGCTTTATATAAACAATTCAGGGGCTTTTGATATCGAAATGCTATTACTTTTTATCATTGTTTAAGCGATAAGTTCCTTATGATTCCCGAACTATTTCTTTCTGTCTACATCATTAAAACTTTTAATTGTTAATCTAGATGGTTATATTGATATGTTTATTTGTAATATAAAATTTGCCCTTTTATATATTTAAGTCTTTTTTCATTTTTCTAAAAGCTATTATTGATTAACTGAATTACTTCTTTACCTTTAGTCATATTAAATAAATCATTACATTTCAGCAAAGAAGAACAACTAATTGTGAAACATATTTAATATGATTCTATGCAGCGATTTTAAATACATTACATTGAATTTTTGCAAAAACAACACTCTTAAATATCGAACCTTTAATAATGTACTTAAATATAGGTATTATAGGATTAACTAGTATGAGTTACTATAGAATTACTACGAAAGTTGCAAAAGATAACAACCATATATAGTAGGGAGAACTTATTAAACAAACGATACTGGAGATACAATATAATAAATATAAAATTGGTATTTCGGAAATGAGTTCATGGCTTATAAAGTTTAAAAATAAAAACTAAGAGTAATAGTAGAAAAGGTCAAAAGTTATTTTAAAATACATTAATATTTATGTAGTATGTACCCTATAAAGAAAATATAGTATAACCTTATTCTACATACCCGGAATATCGGAAAAACACTTTAATTCTGACATGTCATATACAAATATATATGATACTATCAAAGTGAATGCTATACAGGTATTAACCGATATATAAAGTAAGTAAGGAAGGTAAGCCGTATTTAATTCAAAAGACTATGGCTAAATGGAAGAGAGTTTAGAAGGACTTATATAACTGTTTCTTATAGAAAGTTTAAGACCCAGTTAAAATAAAAATTAGCTTTCAAATAATATAATTCGTATTAAATATACGAATCATTACGTTAAGTACGTAAAATGTTAAAATATAAATAATAGTATACGTTTTTAGGGAAAAGTAATTTTAAGATAGTACTTAAGCTTAAACCATACGCTTTATCTACGAAAGAAAGTTAGCAATAGTATTAGGTCAAAGTATTTAGGCGAACGATTAAGTTAAAGAGCTATTATTGAATATAAATATAAGAAAATATTCAGGAAGTAACAGATGGAAAGTAAGAAAAAGCTAAGGGGGTATAGTTAAAAGACTTTATATTATTAAAAGTAACCCGGAGTAAAAAAAAATCATTAAACAATATAACCGCTTAAGAAACAACTCCCGGCCTTTCGTAGTGGCCGTTAACCTTTAACGGATTACGAAGGATATTATTAGAATTATTAGCGTAAAGTAAAAATAGAGGATCACGATTTAATATTTATTAATAACCTTATTATTATATGGGAAAAAGATAAGAAAAATAAATACTTTTAAGTTATTACATACTAAAAGAATCTTTAAGTAATAATATTAATAAATAGCAGTATAAATAAATTTAAGTTTACTGTAACTCGTGTAGTAAATCCGGATATTATAGAGAAAAAAGAAGGAATAGATGATTATTTAAAATCATATGTTACGTAAGAGGTTTATAGGGAAACGTTACCTTTAAATATTAAGGTCGAAAGAAAAATAACCTTGGTAACATTCAATATTACAAATATAGGACCCTCAAAAATATAATTTTAAGATAACTATAATATAACGATTATAACTTAAATATTCGTTAAAGGTAGAGTAATTATTTATAATTCGAAGAACCTTAAAAGTAGTTTATTAACAATAAGAGATTAGGAGTATATATAAAGTAAAGTCTATGAAAAGTACCCTCCGCGGTACTTCCGTAAAGACGTTAAAAAAGTAAAGGTATACTTTATCGTTTTAAGCGGTAAAATTAAAGAAATAAAGTTAGTAATATTAGTAAAAATATCGGATATTAATAAGTACGTTTATTATAATAATATAGAAAAAGGCCAGAAGGAAGTGGTACCGGTAAAATAACGAGGATACTTAACCTTTATAGCTAAGTATTTAAAAGAACTTTTAAAGTAAGGGCCGTAAAACTATAAAATTAAGTTAAAAAAAGAACTAAACTACGGCTTTTTAAAATTAATTCTATCCACGATAAGTAAAGTAAAGAATTACGGAAATATTTAATAAGAATATAAAGAGAGGATATATTAAGGAGTTTATATCGCTAATAAGATACTCTATATTTTCTATACCGAAGAAAATAAAGGCTTATGACTATATATAGATTACCCCTAATTAAATACCGAGACAGTAGAAAATAGCTACTCGCTGCCGTTAATATTTAAATTACAGAGTAATTTATTTAGGGCGCGATACTTTATATATTGACATATATTTATGAAGTACGTTTATATACGTATTAAAGAAGCAAATAAATGAAAAATAGAGTTTTATATATCCCATAGTTATTTCGAGTATCTCGTAATACTATCTAGATAAATCAACATACCTATAAGGTTTTAATATCTCCTTATTTATATAATCCGGAAGCACCTCAGTAAAAGAATAATATATTATTTAAATAACGGTTTTATGTACTTACGTACTTTAAAAAAGTATAAGCGGTACGTACGAGAGATACTCGACGCCCTATACGGAGCTGGACTTATAAATAATAAAAAAAAGAGCGAGTTTTCCGTATAAAAAAAATAATATATTTAGGATATTTCATATTATGACAGTTCCTACAGAATTTAAGAAAATTATCATAATTAAAGATTAATTTACACTATAAAAACATATATCAAGAAATTTTCAGGGTTTATAAATTTCTATCAGATATTTATTTAAACATACGCGGAAATCGCGTAGCTATTTAATTACTTAGTTTAAAAAATATAGAGTTCTGGTAAGGGTAAGAAAAAGAATAGGCCTTTTAGGAACTAAAAAAGGCTATTTTAAAGGACCCGGTATTAAAATTATTAAACCCTAATCAACTATTCCAGGTCGAGGTAAGTAGATTAACTATATAATCGGTAAATGATTAAAATAGCGAAATAAAACCGGTAAACTATACCCGGTAATTTATCTTTAAAAATGTACAAAATGGGTACGTTAAAATTTGTTAAGTTATAATAAAAAGCTACTTACTATTATCGGAACGTTCGAGAAGTCAAGGCTATACTTTGACAATATTAATTATAAATATAGGTTTATACCCATTATACAAACCTATAATATTTTCTTATTACGAAAGTCCTTAATATATAGTAAACCCAATAATCAAAATCTCTTTCGGAATTTAATTTTTAAGTTAATTATAAGAAGGGTTCGGAGAACGCTCAAGTAAAGATATTTAGCCGGCGTACCGAATATTATAGAAATATATTTAGGAAGTTACTATTATTATTGAAAAAAAGGTCACAAAATACTTGTAAGTATTTACTATAGTTATAAATATAGTATTATAGAGGATATTACGAGCGGGCTATTTCTGGTAAATACTAAAGAAGGTTAGGTAACGATAGTATAGAGTAATATTAGTAGGAAAATTAAAGCCCTAAAGTATTTAAAAGGATAATTAAAGAAAAATTAAAATATAAAAATCGAATATACGTAAAGCTAAGTAATAGAAAGGTACTAATAATAGATATTTACAAATCGAAGTTTGGAGGATATACAAGTATTATAAAAACTATAGAAAAGATTAAATAATACTTTAATTAATTAATATAACGAACCTCTACCCAGAACCTCTGAAAGGATACTGGTTAAAGGCACTTCTAATAATCCAGGTTCGGTACAGCTAAATAGTGTATAATAAATAGCTTATCTCGATCACAATAGTCTAGATACTAATAATTGCGACTTATATTGCATACTGCGGAACTATCTATCTATATTAGCCAGTTCCTCCGTATATATAGACTAGTAGACCGTGGGCTATTAACTAATAGACGGTCCTCGGTCTACTCCTAATTAGCCGATACTGGACCGTGGACCGTAAGCTCTACCGCGGTCCCCGGTCCTTATCTTATTAAACCGTTCGGTCTAACTGGAGGGTAAGTCCCGCTTAATCGTTCGGTCTAGCCCTAATTAGTCCAGTGTACCCCACTGTCTCCTAAAACCGTGACAAGTGGTAGTTAGTGTGGTGCTAGTAGAAGGTCCCTTGCTGCCTAGGCTAAGCGGGACGCCTCCTATCTAAACGTTTTTAAGTTCAGCTATAGTGGTGAAAAGACGCCTTTAATTTATCCGTAATAGAGTTAAAGCAAATATATAACGTATAATAAATCTCTATCTAGAACTTTTAAAACGGATATTAGTTAAAGGCACTTCTGAACAATCTTAGTTTGGTATAGCTAAACAGTGTATCATATATAGCTTATTTTAATCATAACAGCTAAGATACTAACAATTGTAACTTATATTATATACTACGGAACTGTCTATCTACACCAGCCAGTTCCTCCGTATATATAGACCTTGGGACGGTGAACCGTTGCCTTCCAGACGGTCCTCGGTCCACTCCTGATTGGCCGATACTGGACCGTGGACCGTGAGCCCCGCCGCGGTCCCCGGTCCCAATCTTATTGGTCCGTCCTGTCCACTGGACCATGAAGCCCGCTCGGTTGCCCGGTCCAGCTCTGATTGGTTCCTTGCGTCTCCACCATCTCCCCAAACCGTGACACTTTCTCATTCTAATTTTATGTTCCCGAAAACGGGCAGGCGCAGATATCTTGGGTGAGAGGTCGTGCGCACAACTACATTGGAGCATGATGACTGAGGTGTACAACAGTGCAGGGATCTGCAGCAAGCGATGCTGCGAACGACGATCGGCCTCCACAGGCCAAGCCTACCGGGGTTGCATTTGCGGGGAGTTATGAGTGGGGTGTTGCCTGCACTAGATAATGCTTCAGCAGATCTGTCGACATAGCCTTAAGTCGTAAGTGAATCCGCTGAAGTAACGAGGCACTGCGTGCAAGCCAAAGTCAGCACACTCTAGGGCTTGCATACTCAGGCACAAAGTCAACGGGAGGCCGCGTCATCAATGGGAGTGGAGGGTCCCTGAATTGGTCTGAGCGGGTAAAGCGCTAAAGGACAATGTCAGACAATTAGTCCACAGGGATCATTGATGGCACCAGTCAATTGATGAGAATTATCTAAGGAGCAATTGTACTATCAAAAGAAAATGACGCTGCTGTCTTATATGGAAGATGGAAATCCGTGTGGAACAGAAATTCCGAGTGGAATTCCGGAAATAATCCGTTGGGCTAGGCCGAGTGTGCGACAGGCTGATATGCGACAGACAGACAAGAACGCGTGGATATGCAGCAGCAATGAACGGCCAAAATAGGTGCTGCCCTTACTGCAGCCCAACAATGGTTCTAAAATGACCTTGTCATGGCTTCCTTATTTCAACACATTCCAGGACACCACCTGTTATACATCAAGGTAACTGCAAACATGGCGCGTCCAGCAGGGGTTGGCAAGGGTTGATCACATGTGAGTTAGTTGAAAATCCCGACACCGGATTTAGGCAAGTCCCACATTTCGGCCCTCGATGTGGCTGTGTGGACCGACCCGCTTATGATCCAGCGTCTCAAACAACAAACCAGTTCTCGGCGCCGATCACCCGCTCCCTCTTGCACAAATCCATCAGCCTCCATGGGAGAACTTGAGAGGCTGCGAGAGCAGCTACGGGAAGAGCAACGCCGACGTGAAGCCGC
Organism: Podospora bellae-mahoneyi; assembly: GCF_035222275.1. NCBI lineage: Eukaryota > Fungi > Ascomycota > Sordariomycetes > Sordariales > Podosporaceae > Podospora > Podospora bellae-mahoneyi. The sequence continues at coordinate 3,443,046 of NC_085886.1, read as the reverse complement.
CGAACACCAACGAGAAGAAGAGCAACGCCGACGCGAAGAAGAGCAACGCCGACGCGAAGAAGAGCAACGCCGACGCGAAGCCGCCGAAGGTCGCGCTCTCAAGGAACAACACCGACGAGAAGAAGAGCAACGCCGACGCGAAAAAGCCGAGAAACTCGCAGACGCATCGCAACCATTGACACTCCAACCATATCTCGAAACATGCCATTCCCTCAGCCTTGCTATCGAAATAATAACCGACCGTTCCTTGACGACACAAGGGGACACGACAAACCCGACTGGACGAATTTATCCTGAACGAATCATCCCGTGGGCCACATTCGCAAGGGAACAAGAACATATCTGGGATGAGCTTTCATTCAGTCCCTCCTTTTCTTCCCAAGCCGCCTTTCCATCTCGCCATCAGTTGGACTATGTGCGATCCCTGCTTCGCCCGATCAGCAGCGAGATTGGACTCCGAAATAGCGAGCAAAACGTTGTAGAAAATGCCGTCCAGAAGCTAGTGGACGCGACATACAACGACGAGTCGCTGAGGAGTCATCTCGGCCTTCATGGAACGGTGACTTTCGAAAGCCACACGAACCTCGGTATTACCGACGACTCCCTCTCCGAATCGATGGAGCAAGTGTCGGTCAGTTCCAGACCGCCCAACCGGTTGACTCGACAACGGCGAAAGGCGCGGGGGAAGGGCAACCGAGGAGATCAGTTCTGCATATACCGGACCTCTGACGATCAAAATATTCCTGCCGTTGCGATCGAGTACAAGGCTCCACATAAGTTGAGACGCGATGAGATCGTTACTGGGCTGGTCTCGGAGATCCAGCCAGATCGTGATGTGATCAACCAGGAGGGCGAGGGATATGAATTCGCAGCCAGGCGACTTGCCACTGCAGTCGTGACCCAGCTCTTCTCCTACATGATAGGTAAAGGGATCCAGTATGGATACATCGACACCGGGGAGGCATATGTTTTCCTCCGCATCCCGGACGACCCTTCCTGTGTCTACTACTCCGTCTGCGTGCCAAGCCTAGACGTCCAAGATGATGACGAGACTCGGCTCCATCGCACTGCTGTTGCGCAAGCCTTTGCCTTTGTGCTTCAGGCCATCCGATCGCCGCCACCCTGTCAAGCCTGGCATGATGCTGCTGAGCATCTCAATACATGGGCCGTGGAGTACGAGGACGTATTGCGAAGCATCCCGGAAACAGATCGGAAGCCGCGACGCGAGACTACTTACAAAGCGCAACGGTGGAAAGGGTTTGTACGCTCTCCAATCCGGACACGCTCCCGATGCTTGCCACCTCAGGACGGGGCGCAGCAACCCAGCGGTGACGACAGCGACGACGATGATGACGAGAGTCCAAGCCCAACGCCAAACCTAGGTCGTAGTCGCCGAGGTGCCTCGACCACTACATCAACAGGCGTCGGATCGAGCGAGATGCAGGGGCACGATGGAAACGCAGCCTCGCAGGAGGGCACCAACGTGCGACCAAACATCCAAGGTCGACTGTACTGCACGCATGAGTGTCTCCGTGGGCTCGCGTTTGGTGACCCAATGGACAAAGAATGCCCCAACTTGGCGGATCATGGAAATGCGCACATCAACCAGCTCGAGTTTCTTCAACTGGCACGGGATCAACTAGCAGTTGATCGCGGAAAGGATGCTGATTGCGTGCCGCTCTACTTGTCTGGTTCACGTGGCTCACTCTTCAAATTCTGCCTCTCGTCGCATGGCTACACACTTGTGGCGAAAGGGGTAGAGGCAATGGATGCTGAGCATCTACTCTACGAGAACAAGATATACAATCATCTCCGGAACCTTCAGGGGAAGTTCGTTCCGGTCTGCCTCGGTGTTGTTGACCTCATCAAGCCCTATTACTTCAACAGCGGCGTGTACGAAGACTTCATGTTCCTCAGTTATGGCGGGCGACCAGTGTTGAAAGGATTGAGAGAAGTCAATACGGATATCGTCAAGGAGATTCTTACGGCACTCGGTCAATTACATCAGCATGGAGTCCTCCATCGCGATGCTGAACCACGCAACGTGCTCTACGATAAACGCACTGGCAGATACATGATTGTGGATTTGATGCTGGCGGAACTCCGTACTCGACAACCTCTCGGACCCGTGAACGTGAACCGACGAAATCAGAAGAGGAAATGGTTGTCAGGAAAGCATGAGAAGGACGTTTTTGTTGCTGAGGCGCAGTCTTTGCGGGCGAGTCTGACGCAATAGGGCTAGGGTCTAATAAACCGTATTTTAGGATATCAAAGCTGTGGATGTGCTGTGATATTGAATGTACTGTGACACTAAATATACCATGCCAGGGACTATGCTATACCACAATGCAGTATCCTAACTTCTGTGCTGCGACACTATGTCCTATCCTAGAAACTGGTCCAGGACACAATGTGCTATCTTATAGCCTGGCCTGGAACATTGGGAGGTCCCAAAACCGGGACCTATCCTGTTGCAGCTGGATTCAAGGTCAGATCCGTAGCCCAAAAATTCTCGTGTGGCTGCAACAACTGTAGTCTTATGAAGATAAGAAAAATACCCGAGACTTAGCCGCCCGAGCAGAAAAGCAGCCTCTGGGACAGGATCAATAACTTTCTACCCCTGGTTCTCGAACCTTCCACGCTCTACGTGCCGCGAGAAAAAAGGCGGTCATGCTTAGACTATCTTGACCATACCAACCTAGGCAGTCAGCGGGATTACATCGCTCCAGCAGTCCGGCTTATTCTGCCACTAGCCACTACTCGAAGATAGAGCTATTACTTGTCTATTATTTGATGAGACTAAGCTTACGATAAATACTTGTGACGAACCTCTATTCAAAACCTTTGGCAGGGATAGTAGTCGAAGGCACTTCTGAACAATCCTGGTTTGGTACAGCTAAATAGTGTACAACAGATGGCTTTGTCTCAATTATACGAGTCTTGATACTAATAACTGTAAGTTGAATTGTATATTGCGGAACTGTCTATCTATACTGGCCAGTTCCTCTGTACACATAGACTTCATAACTCTGAATTAATTATGGCTAAGACGCCCTAATTACGTCCTGATTCCTTCTGTTAGTAATTAATGTAATTATATCCTGAATACCCTAATTACAGTCCGATTACTCTAATTACTTTTTAATAAGCTAATTCCAATTTAATTTAACGATTAATTAAGGGCGCCCCGCGTTTGTTTATCTTAGCTATTAGTTTAATTATATTATAATACCTTTCTTCTAAGTCAACGCTCCAGTAACTGTCCCAGAAATAACTAACGTATTTATTTTACTACTAATATCCTATAGTAGTTTTTTTTTAAATTTACGCCGCTATACCTAACTGTATTTAGAAAATTATTTCTATAAGCATTAAACGTCGTTATAATTAAGCCTTTTTCCTTAAGAAATTTAGTTTTATTATACTATAGTATATTTATCATAAAGAAAACAATTTATAGTATATTAGTTTTCCTCGGTGTAATTATTACCTATTATACGTTAACGTTAGTTTTAGTTATTATAATACTTATAGTATCGATCATAAGTAAATTTCCCTTCTAGGCCTTTGCCTCTCTTTACTAATCTCTCGTAATTTATTCTTTCGTTAAGGAGAAAAAGCGTCTCGACACGGAGAAGTAAGCTACTTTAAGTAAACTTCTTCGTCTAGAGGTATAGTCGCTCGCTTTGGAGATTTAAGCCCTTACTACCTTCTGCCGAAAATTACGACTCCTTACCGAAAAGGAACGAGAATCTATTTTGGGCCCCGCTTTTACGTATGTTTTTTTCGTAACGGAATCCTCCGTTACGGTTCCTTCCAATCTTTCCTTTCTAGATCCGTCTTTAGGCTTTACCTAGCCTTGTAGCTTTCCATTAAACTTTAGCGCAGCTAGTACCTTTTTTAACTGGTTAGGGTACCGCTAATGGAACTTTATTAATTATTCAAAAGAATTAATATAGCGTTGATTATATACCGGTGTTAAAGTATTTATTAGCCTTGCAGTATAGTATATAGTATACCGCTTATGTTATCGGAAGCGTGGGTTCGATTCCCGTCGAAGTTCTAGCGCGTTTAGATTGATAAAAATTTTCCGTAGTTTACGCACGGCTCCTTTTATCTATACTAGCTATAGTCGGTTTAAAAACCATTAATAAATTTTCTATTTATTTATTAAATTAATTTAGATTCTATCGCTTAACGTTAAAAGTAAAAGGATAGTGAAATTAAAAGAGTCCTAACAAGCAAATATCCTACTTAAAGAAGTATGAGACCCACACCTTAAGTAGGGTAAGTAAATGGCAGGACCCGGTTATATAACCTAGCTTATACTTGCATTCAAAACTAGAATCAAGGCCTTATTTAACCTAATAACCTTTTTAAATTAATCAATTTCGGGTATTGAATATACTGTTAGCTTTTACGAATTATTTATGATCGGGTAATTTTATTAATTAACTGAATACTTTAATTAACTTTTACTACACCGTAAATTTGAAAAAATTGAAATTATACCCCTTTTTTTGGTTCTTTTTTTCCTAAGTATTAACCTTACTTATTTATTGTAAAGATTTTTGAAGTAAAATATAGAAAGTATATAAGTATAAATGTACTATATTATGTCACTTTAATTCGAATACCGTCTCCGATATTTTTTTTAATTTAAATAGGCCTATTCTCCTATAGTTTAACTTCTTACTAAGATTTTTAATATATAAATTACGCGTAGAACGAAATACTATATCTCCCTCTTTAAAGCAAGGTTCCTCGTGCTTTTTAGTATTATAGTATTTTTACATTCTTTCCTTTATAAACTTTATTTTTTTTTCTACGTTTATTACAAAGTATACATAATTTACTTAACTGTAGCTCTAGGTACCTCTATACTGGGTCTCTAGCGTAGGTTTACTTCTTATCCGAAGTTTATAAAGAATAGTATAACTTTTTTTATTTCCGTTAACAATATATTATATATCAACTATGTCGTCATCTAGAATCTCTAAAAAGGATACTGGTTGAAGGCACTTCTGAATAATCTTAGTTTGGTATAGCTAAATAGTGTATAATAATAGCTTATTTTAATTATAATAGCTACATACTAACGATTGTAACTTGTATTGCATACTGCGGAACTGTCTATCTACACTAGCCAGTTCCTCCGTATATATAGACCTTATGCTAAGCCGTATTTACTTCTGCACAGTTCCCTGAGCGTACTGATCAGTCGTCCCCTACTGTGATTGGCTCTCTTATACGTTCTTCCGATTGGCCCCTGCTTCCGTGGCCCCACAACCCGACCTGCACCAGGGTTGTGACATCCGGCGCTTATATAAATAAAAAAAATATAATTCGAAAAGATATTATAGGCTATATTTTAGGGTTTTAATATCTATCGTAAAGGAGTTAGAAAAGTTAGAGCGCTAGGAGGCTACTAATGCTACTACCTCTTTTACTTTCCACTTATTCTATAATTAATTTTCTTTTGTTTTAAATTAATTAATTTAAAACCTTACTTACCATAACGTAGCCGGTCCTTCTTTCTAATTATATAGGGTACCGCCTATAGTACGCCTTCCCGTTTTTATGGTAGTTAAAGCGCGGAACGCTATTTATATTTAGTTCCCCTTATACCTTTTAACTTCGTATATAGTATATAGTACGTCGGCTATTTACATGGAAGGTATAGGTTCGACTTCTATATCGAGGTTCTTTTAGGTTTAAAAGTACCCAATAAAGTTTTTGTTAAGCCTAGATTTATTTATTACCTTCGACTTTTTTTTACGGTACTAATACTACTTAGGCCTAAATTTCTCTTTACTTTTTAACGTTATAGTACAGTATATAGTACGTTAACTATTTTATCGGAAATATGAATTCAATTTTTATTAAAGTTTTTGTTATATTTTATATTAAAGAAAAACCTTTTTTATTTCAAGCTATAATTTTTTTATTTATACTAGTTTTAATCGGTTGAGGTATTACCGGTAGAATTTTTATTTCTTAAGTAATTAAAATTTATTTATAACTCCTATAAATTATTCATAATTAAGTATTTTAGTTAAGTAACTAAATAGTTCAATTAACCGTTGTTAAACTGTAAACTTAATATTTTCTTTGTATTATTTTTTTTTCTATTTTTCACTACTTTCTATATATTAAATTTATTTACTAATAGTATAAGTTCCAAAAGTAAAATATAAAAAGTATATAACCCTAAACGTATCGTACTAAGTATCTTCAGTTCCAATACCATCTTTAATGTTTTTTTTTAATCTTAAACGGACTTATCTTCCTATAGTCTAGCTTCTACTAAATCTTTTAATACGTAAATTATATATAGAAAGGAATATTATATCTTCCCCCTTAAGGCGAGGTCCCTCGAGCATTTTATATTATAGTATTCGTGTATTGTTTCGTTTATAAACTCTAATTTTTATTTAAGCTTACTGTAAATATATATGTTTCATTTACCTTAACTTTAATTCTAAGTACTTTAGAATTGAATTTTTACTATAAATTTATTTCGTAATTAAAGTGTATGAAAAAATATACCTTTTATGATTTTCATGAATATTATTTTATACACTAGTTATATTTTAAATAAAAGTGTAATTTAATTATTTAAATCGAAGATTATATAATTCTATACATAGTATTCTATTATTTAGTTAAGCCTTTACATTTAACCGTCCGTTTAAGGGTAATAAACTAAAAAATGTTTTATTTATTACCCTTGATTTCGTTATCAACGCTTTTTAAAACTTCGATACGAATTTAATATTACGATCCGTAATAAACTGCTTTAACTATATATATATTATTATAATATATTATAATACTATACCTATTAATTACTTTCTTGATTAATTAAATTTCGTTATATTATAAAAAATATATCTATTTCATAAACTTATTATATTCCGTTAATATAAGCTTATATTTAACGCCTGTTATTGTATTGTTAAATTTCAATAATTTAATGATAAAGTTTATTATAATTAAACTCGATAGCCGTTTTATAATTAATAATAATTCTAATAATCCGTTAAGATTATATATTATAATTTTGATTCTTTTATATGTATAGTATAATTAAATAGCTTTTTTAATATCATTCTTAATCTTTAACTAATTAAAGTGCTATTTCATTTTTTTTTTACGATACTTATATATCTTCCGAACTTTAACCTATAAATATTCATTATTAATAGCTTCTTATTATTTAGCTTTATATACGCTCGATTTTTATATTATAGTCTTTGCTATCTATGTTTTTAAATATTTTATAGGTTTAACTTTTCTTAATAATACTACTTTATAATATCGTTATTCAATTTTCTGTAATATTTCTAGAAATAGTTTATAATATATTATATAATACTTTATTTACGGTTCCAATAATCATTTAAAAAAATCTTTTAAGGTCTTTTTAAATAGTAATAGTAATTCGTTAAGTATATCTTCATAATAGTCGGTATGCCGGTTAAATACATTTATTTAATTTAGCGTTCTCCGATCCTTTCTTATAATTAATTTAAACATTAAACTCCGAAAAACCCTTTAATTATTATATTTACCTCATATTAAAGACGTTTATAGAAATAAAGTATCGTAAATTCTTATAATTTATGCAGACCTATAATTTGTATCTAATATTATCAACGTATAGTTTCTACTTTTTATAATACTTCGATAATAATAAACAATTTTTTATTCTAAATTAAATAATTTCAATATACTTTTTTATACTTTTTTCCAAAAAAAAACCCTATTAAATATAGTTTATTATTATTATTTTATTATACTAATCATTTACCTATAATATAATTCAATATACTTACTTCAACTTTAAATAATCAATTAAAGGTTAATAATAATTTAAATACCGGGTCCCTTAAAATAACCTTTTTTATTTTCTAAAAGGCATATTTCTTCTTTTACCTTTACCGGAACTCTTTATCTTTCTTAGTTAGGTAATGGAATAGCCGCGTAATCCCTACGTATTTTTAAATAAATAACCAGTAAGAATTTATAAACCTTAAAAATTCTTTAATATATATTTATAATTATAATACAAATTAATCTTTAATTACCGTAATCCTTTTAACTACTAAAAGAATTTATATAATAATAATAAATGTTTTAAATATATTATATTTTATATATAAAACTTAATAGTTTTTTTATTAACTAAAAGTCCAGTTCTATATAGTATATCGAATATTTTGCGTATATATTACTTATTTTTTTAAAAAAATACGTAACTAAATTAAAATATAATTAAAATATTATATCATTATTTCAATAACGTATTACTAAATTATATAATTAATAAAAAATTAAAATATCATAAGAGTATTAATTAACACGAATAATATTACGAAATACTAGAAACAATTATAAAAAATACGAAACTTTATATTTTTTATTTCTTTCTTAAATTTATATATAAACGTACCTAATAAATATATTTAGGTATATAAAGTACTACGCCCTTATTAATAAATTCTTTAATTTAGATATTATTAGTAACGGATAATTATTTTTACCGTTTGGTTATTTAATTAACGGTAATTTATATTTAGTCGTATATCTTTATTCTTTTTCGATATAAAGAATACGAAATATCCTCCTAGCGATATAAATTTCTTAATATATTTTCTTTTTAAATTATTATTTAAGTACTTCCCTAATTCCTTAGTTTATTTTTAGTTAAAATAATAAACTTTCAATAACCATAACCTAATTTCTTCTTTTATTTTAATTTTTTAGTTTCATACTCTTCGCTCGAAAAACCCTTTTAAATATTTAACCGTAAAAGCTAAATATCTTCGATATTCTACCGGTACTACCTTCATTCTTTATTTTTCTTTATATTATTTTTATAAATATACTTATTAACCTTTAATATCTTTACTAACGTCGGTAACCTTATTTTTTAATCTTACTATATTTATCGATAAAGTTGTTATTATTCATAAATTCTTTACGGTAATACGATAGTGGGTATTTATCTTATGCTTTATTCTATATATATTTTTAATTTTCTATTGTTAATTAAATACTTCTAAAGTTTTTTTAATTGAAAGTTATTTCTATCCTTTTCATTAATATTTAAATCATAGTCTTTATATCATAATTACTTTAGGATTGTGTTTTTTTAAGGTTTAATATTTATAATATTAAATATAAATAAACTTATTTTTATTTCGACTATAATATTAAGGGTAGCGTTTCCCTATAGACTTTTCATATAGGATATCATTTTTCTATAACGATCTATTCCTTTTTTTATAACATTTAAACTTAATATATAAATTATAGTTCAATTAAATTCATTTTTAGATAATTATTCATTAATATTATCACTTTAGGAATTTCTTATTATATAGTAATTTAAAAGCGTTTATTTTTCTTACCTTTTCTTTATATAGTAGTCACTTTATTAATAAATATTAGGTTATTATTCTATACTTTTACTTTTTAGTAATATTTTTAAAAAATATTATTCATAGTTCGTTAAACGTTAACGGCTCCCGTGAAAGGCCGAGAGTTATTTCTGAAATAACTATATTATTTAAGAATATTCTTTTACTCCGGATTATTTAATAATATAAAGTCTTTTAATTATACTTGCGTAGCTTTTTCTTACTTTCCGTTGATTAATCTTTTAATATTTTCCTATATTTATATCCGATAGCGGTTTTTTTATTTAGTTATTAACCTAAATATGTTTATTTAATAATATCGATTAACTTTTTTTCGTAAATATATAGCGTAGTTTAGGCTTAAGTACTATTTTAATACTATTTCTTTTCATAAATATATACTATCGTCTATATTTTAAGCGTCTACGTATTTCACGTAGTATCTTATATACTTTAATACGAATTATATAACCTAAAGGTTATACTTTACATAAACCGATATTAAACTTATTATAAAAAGTAATTATTTAAACCTTTTCATTAAGCTTTTTCCTATTTAACTATAGTTTTTTTAATTCAATATAGTTTTCTTTCTTTACTTCCTTTACGTACCGGCTAATAACTATATAGTGGATTACTTTAACAGTACTTTATATATTTATATATAATACATTAAAACTGAAATACTTTTTAATATTTTAAATACTTAAATAAAATTATATCATCTTGCTTTTATAGGATATATATTCTATAAGTATTAAATTATCTTTTAATAACGTTACGATTTTAATATTAATAATTCTTTTACCCTTTTAATATTTTCCTAGCTCTTATATATAAGCTTTTTAAACGCTAATATACTTTATAAAATAGCGATTTTATATTTACTATATTCTTTCACCGGTATCGTTTACATAATAGATTCTACGTAAGACTATTACCTGTAGCGATTTCGGTAATAATCTTTATAATAATTTATATTAATTGGATTCTATAATATTTATATTAATAAATTTCCTTTTTTATACGTTACCTTGATTTCTTTTAATACTTCTTTTACTTGCTAAAACTTTATTTGCTTTTATTTAACGTATTAACTAAATTTTTATTTTAAATTTATTATTTCGATTTATTAATATTTAATAATTAATACTTTTATTACCTTAGGTCCCCTCGGCATAGTAATCATTATAATCTCCTTTTTTTTAGCCAAATCGGTTAAATGCCTAACAATTATTTTTAAAATAGTTTACTTTATATATAATTACAATACTTAGAGTTATTTTTACTTCAGCATATGCTTTATAGCTTTTATTATTATATAGTACCGATATTTATTAGTCCAGAATATATAGTAGCGGAGTAACTAATATCAAAATATTCGCTTTTATAATTATCTTTAAAACGGTTATTATTAAAGTATTCTTTATTACTATAATAATTCCGATTAATATTTTTTTTTCTCCGTATAATACTAAAACTACCGACCGTGGATCTATATAGCTATAATAATATATTTACTAATAATATTAAGCCTTAACTCTTTCTATAATTTATACTTTTTTTATAAAAGTTATTATGAAGGCTATACTAATTTTTTATCATTAATAATATTAAATAAATAATTAATTTTAAGTAAAATTACGTAATTAACCGTTAAATGCGTTTAACGTAGGTTTACGAGTCGCTCTTACGCGCGCTTTACTTCGTTATACTTTTTAAATACCTTCTTAAGTTCAGTTTCGAAAATACTGTAATTTTTGAAGTATTCTATAATAATTATCTTCTATTCCTCCGGCTCCTTTTCGTAATAATTATTGAGAATAGGCTTAAACTATAGGAAAGCTTTATCTTTATATTTAATAGCCGTAAAATTACTTTTAAGTTTTCGTTAATAAACTAATTTAAATATTAATAAGAATATGTTTTAAGTTAAATTAAAAACCTTTTAAGCTTTACCTTTCCTCCTTACGACGTTTTAGTATTAGAAAGTTAAGTATTACATAAAATATAGTTAATATAAGAATAATTTACTCCTAAATTTACTAAGCCTCGTCCTTTAGTTCCTTAAAACGCCGCATAACCTATTCTATAGTAGGTCGAGTATTAGTATTAATATTAGCGCAAGGTCCCTCGCTACCTAGACTAAGCGGGACGCCTCTTATCTAAACATTTTTGAATCCGGCTATAATAATAAAAAAATACCTTGCATTTATTTATAATGAAGTGAAAATGAATATATAATGTATAACGAACCTCTATTTAGAACCTTTAAGAAGGATACTAATTAAAAGTACTTTTAAATAATCCTAATTCAATATAGCTAAATAGTACATCATAAATGATTTATTTTAATTATAATAGTTAAAATACTATAATTATAACTTATATTATATACTACTGAACAATCTATTTACACTAGCTAGTTCCTCCGTATATATAGACCTAATGCTAAGCCTTAGATCATTCCATTCTGCGAGGATAATAACTGACTCTCGAGGATTATAAATGATTCCTTGTGCCCTGGATGATCCACTTCCTATTGGTCCGTCCTTCTCTCCTATAATTGCTTCTGCTAGCGATTGACTGTGCGTCTTGTGCCCCGCATACGGTCCGTCCTGCCTGTTAGCTTAACTGTGACATAAACCCTCTACTACATTATTTTTTCTATAATTAAGGCCCTAGTCGTTAAAACCCAAATTATTAACCGTTTAATATTCAAACTTTAGATAATCTCTTAATAATAGAAACTAAATAACAAACGGAATGGTAGCGCTTAAGGTAAAATAAGTAAATAATAGCCTTACTTAATAATAAAGCAGTAAGGTTATATAATATATATTAAGGGACTAAAATAACTCGACATCTCCATTCATAGGGACCTAGCTAGCTAAGTCCTCAAAAGTCAAGGGCTTTTTTATACGGGTTAAAGTAGAAAATCTTGGATTATAAAATATCTATAATAAATCGAGTAGAAAATCCCAAAGAAAACCAAAAAAAACTTGTCACAGTTAACCCAACGGCATGCTCGGGATGATCGAAGGTATAGCACGACGAGCACTTTGCAGGATGCAATGTGCTAGGAGTGATCGGGGCTATAGCAAGGCGAGCACCTTAGGGTCCCAAAGGTCTATATATACAAAGGAACTAGCTAGTATAAGTGAATAGTTCTGCAGTATATAATATAAATTATAATCGTTAATATGTAAAATATTAAAATTAAAATAAGCTATTCATTATATATACTATTTAGCTATATTAAACCAGAATGATTTAAAAGTATTTGTAATCAAAATCCCTTTTGAAGATTTTAGATAGGGATTCGTTATATATTATATCCTTACTTTTGTTTAATTTATGTAACGAAGGACCTTCTACTAATGTTAATATTTAACCTACTATAAAATAGGTTATATAGCGTTTTAAGGAATTGAAAAACGAAGTTTAATAACCTGGGAAGTAAATCATCGCTGTATTAAGCGTACTTAAAATAGTACCTAAATTCCTAATATTAAAACACTATATAAAAAGTAAAGCTTGAAGGTTTTTTTTTTTAGTTTAAAATTTATTTTTGTTAGAACCTAAATTAATTTATTAACGAAGCATCGAAAATAATTTTCGCGGCTACTAAACTTAAGGATAAAGCGTTTATGAAGTTCGAGCTTATCTTTCACAATTATTATAAAGAAAAGCCGGAAAACTAAATGAAATTACTAGAGAATACTTTAAAAGTTATCATATTTCTAAAACTAAGCTTAAGGAAGAATTTAGAAAATATAAACGAAGCAAGGTACGAGTAAGAATAACTCCTAAATCTACGTTAAACGCGTTTAGCAATTAATTACGTAACTTGATTTAAATCGATAACTTACGTAATAATATTCATAATAAGGGATTAATATAGCTTTTCCGTAATAACTTTAAAAAAAAGTAAGGGTAAATTATACAAAAAGTCGAAGTTTAATATTATAAATGAATATATTCCTATAGTTATATAGATCGGCGATAGGTAATTTTAATCTTATATCGAGAGGAAAACTTCCAATTTACTATAGTAACAAGGAATATTTTAGTAAACCAGTTTTAATGATAAATATAGAAAATTATTTTAATATTAATTATTCCGGCATTATATATTTAAAACTAATAAATGTTAATACTATATAATAACAAAGGCCGTAAGCCCGGGACTAAAGATAAAATTATTTTAGGTATTTAAGTTAGAGTAAAGTAAAATACTTTAAAAAGGATTATAAAGGACTTAAACAATTAGGATAAAGGAAAAAGATTATAGTTGTTACTATATCGAGGGAACCGAAGGTTATAAAGGTTATAACTATTGGAAGTTAATAAGGTAAAGTAATAAATTTCGAAAAAAAAAACTTTAATTTATACGTTAAATGAAAGAAATAAAGTTTTAAAGAATAAGAAAAATATTATTAAAGTAGAAAGCGAAATATAAAGAAAACCCTCGTTAAGTAGAAATATTATAGGATTAATTAATACAAATTACTATAAAAATCATTAGATAAGTCGTAAAAAATAATAACCATATATAATAGGAAAGACCTATTGAATAAACATTATTAAAAAATAGTATACTAAGTATTAAATAGCTATTTTATAGGATTTATTACGGCTTATAAAGCATATATATAAAAGCTAGGAAAGCTATCAAAAAAGTAGAAAAGGTATTAATATTAGGATTATAAAATTATTAAATAATATATTAATGTTTATTTAATATATATCCTAAAAGGGAAATACGCTATAACTTTATTTTAAGTATTTAGAATATCGGAAAGTAATTTAGTTTTAATATATTATATATAAATAAGTAGAGCATTATTAAAGTAAGTTATAGAACGCCTATAAGCCGGTACATAAAGTAAGTAAGGAAAATAAAATATAGTTAGTTAAAAGGATTATAACTAAATACAAGAAAGGTTAATTAAAAGATTTAAATAATTATTCTTCATGAAAAGTTTAAAATCCAGTTAAAGTAAAGAATAACCTTTCAATTCTCTATTCCGCTCCGAAATATATAAATACCATATAAAATACATAGATAGTTAAAATATACATAGTAATATACGCCTTTAAAAAAACAGAATATTAAAATCATATTTAAGCCTAAACTAAACTATATATCCATGAAGGAAACTAAGTAATATAGTTAATATTTAGTCTAAGAATTCAATAAAAAGATCACTATTGGATATAAAGAAAAAGAATTAAAAAAATTGAAAAGGGAAAGCAAGAAAAAGTTAAATAAATATAATTTAAAAGATTTATACTATTAAATAAGCCAAATTAAAAAGACGCTTTTAAACAATATAACCACTTAGAAAATGACTTATTACCCTTTGTAAGTGCTATTAACCTTTAACAAATTATGAATAATATGTTCAAAAATATTAACATAAAATAGAAATACAGAATAACGACTCCATACTTATTAGCGAAATTACTATTATATAAAGAAAAGATTACAAAATTAAATATTTTCAAATTCCTATATATTAAGAGGACCTTTAAATAATAGTATTAATATATAAAGGTACGGAATAAAGTTAATTTCGTTATGGTACGTATATTGAACAAAAATATGCTTGAAAAAATTTATCGTGATATGAAAAGTATTTCTGACGTAAAAAGTTTATTTAAGAACGCTAACCCTAAATTCTATAATTAAAAGAAAAATAATATTGATTATATTCAATTCTATAAATATAGGACCCTCGAAAAACATAATTTCAAAGTAGTTATAATATAAGGATTATAACTTAAATATCCATTAAAGGAATAATAGTTACTTACGACTAAAAGAACTTTAAAATATTTAACTAACAATAAGAGAATAGAATATGCATGAAGTAAAGTATAAAATAAGTACCCTTTACGGTATTACTATAGGAAACTTAAGAAATAAGAATATACTTCATGGATATAGGTAGTAAAAATAAAAAAGTAAGGTTAACAACGTTAGTAGAAATATCGAATATTAATAAGTATATTTACTATAATAATATTAACAAAAGTAAAAGAAAAGTAATACCGTGAAATATTAAAGATATCTGGCTTTTATAATTGAGTATTTAAAATGATTTTAAAACGAGGACCGTAGGATTATAGAATAATTTGAAAAGATAACATTAAGTTACGGTTATTTAAAGTTTACTATATTTAAAAAGAATTAAAGTAAGGAGTTACGGAAGTATTGAAATAAAAATTTAAAATTAGAACATATTAGGAAGTTTATATTTCTAATAAAATACTTTCTATTTTTGCACCAAAGGAGGACGGAGTTTATTACTATATATGCGTTATTATTAATTAAATAACAAGGCGGTAAAGAATAGTTATTTATGTTATTAGTATTTAAATCACAGAGTTAATTAGCTAAAGCCCAATATTTTACGGGTTTAAATATACCTATCGGGTGTACTTATATATACATTATAAAAATATACAAAAATAACGTTTTATATACTTTAATATCATTTCGAGTATTTCATAATATTATTCAGATTAATAAATACGCTTATAAAGTTTTAGCCTCTCGTTAATTATATAAATTAGAAGTACTTTAATGAAATAATAATATATGATTTTAACGATATTTTTATTTACTTCTTTATTTTAAAAGAATATAAAACGTATTGGACGTACTATATAGAGCCGGATCTTTAATTAATAAAGAAAAAGAATTCATATAGAAGAAATAATATATGTAAAATATTGAATATTCCTAGGTAAAGTTTGTACGGAATTTAAGAAAATTCTAGTAATTACGGATAAACTTACGCTATAATTATAAATATATTTTTGGGAATTTTCATAGTTTACTGATTTTCATCGGATATTCATTTAAAAATATATCAGAATTATATAGTTGCTTAACTATTTCCAAAAAAATATAGAATTCCTATAGCGGTAGAAAGAGAAGTAAACTTTTCAAGAACTAAAAAAAGTTATTTTAAAAGACTTAATATTTAAATTACTAAACCCTAATCGATTATTCGAGGTCGAGGTCAATATATTAAACTATACAATTAATAAATACTTAGGATCGCGGAATATTAATAAATGTAATCTACTATAATCGAATCGTCTAAGGACCAAAAATCATATTTTAAAAGTATCGAGTATAAAATATAGGTCTATACGGACTATAAAAACGTATAACACTTTATTATAGAGGTCTTTAGTAGTGAATAAATATAATGATTAAAGTTCCTTTTTGGAATCTAATTTTGAAATTAATTATAAAGAAGGTTTAGAAGATACTAAAGTGAATACATTTAGGGAATTACTATTATTGCTTAAGAAAACGCTAAAAGGTACTTTTAAATATTGACTATAAGTATAAATAAAGTATTATATAATATATCGCGAGCGAATTTCTTAAATAATTGTTAAAGGAAGTTGAATAACAATATGATAAAGTAATATCAATAAGAGAACTTAGAGCCCGATCGTATTTGAAAAGATAATTAAGGAAAATTATAATATAAAAATCGAATATGTGAAAACCTGCAATAGAATGATATTAATAATGAATATTAACGAATCGAAGTGGGGAGGATATATAAGTATAATAAAGACTATAGAAAGGATGAAATAGTATTTTATTAATTAAAAATTAAAAACGATACTAAAGGTGTTATTTAACGATATTATACGTATGAAAGATACGGGTTACGAGGTATAAACTTATAGATTTTTAAAGCTATTATTAATAGTAAAATAATCATAAAGCGTAACTACGATAGACTTTACTATTAAAGTATTAAAATTTAAAAATATAATAACCGGCGTTTTATTTAATGAAATATTAATAGTACTCAATAAGCTTATTAAATGAGTATGTCTTCTACTATATTAAATAACTCTACTAGTAAAGTAATTACTAAAAATAGTATTACGGTATATTATAGTAATATATATATAGTTAAAAATATTTTTTACGGACCGCGATACTAAGTTCGTATTAAAATTTAACGAGTATTAGCAACGAGGTTAGGGTTAATAAGTAAGGCATTTTTGGCTTTTTACCTCTAAATAGATAATTAAACGGAACGGCTTAATTAAACTATAAAATAATATGTATAGAATTATATTAATGTTAAATAAAATAATTAAATTGAATTTTCATTTACGGTATAATTAACCTATAATGGATGATTAATAGAGACTATAAACGTTATTTTTCATTTTACGAATTTCGGTTACGAAATAAACTTATAATGAAGACCTAACGTTAAGGTATTTAAGTCCAAAATTAAAGTAAATGAATTATATATATATTACGGTTAACATAAGTAAAAAGTGCAATTCATTAAGGAAAGGAAATACTGTAATATTAAAAAGCTCGAGAAACTTCACTTGAAAAAGGAAAATATAACATTTCTTTTTATATATAGTGTACGTATTAAAAGATTTAGTAAAAAGCTGAACCATAAAAGAGTAAGGTAAGCATGTTTAAAGTTAAAAGAAAAATATCGGAAATAATATTGTCATTAAAGTTGCTTAATATGATACATTTACGGTTATATACTTCTTATATTTTACTTTTAGAACCTATATTACCGGTAAGTAAAGCGAATATATAGCAAATAGCGTAAAACAAAGAAACATTACAATAAGTAAAAATTACTAAATTTATAGATTGATGAAGATTAATTAAAACATTTAATTAATTAATGAGAATATTTAATGGAAAATAATGTGTAAAAACTAAAAGTAATTTTCAATTATATAAATAAGTAAAGAGCATTTCATTAATGATATTTGAATTAACATAAACTTAAATAAATAAATATAAATTTATGCTTAAAAGAATTTCATTAAATCTTTTTAAACCCAAAAAACCATTAATAGAAATTGAATTTACGTTCTAACAAAATAATCCACGTATTATACGCTATGTTATAGGATTAAAAAGTACAAGAAAATCTCGATTTAATTCATATTGCATATTTTTGTTACCCTAAGAAAAATCGAAAATATATTGTTAATAGAGCAATAACAAAAGAGATTTATATTTATGTTTACGGAGAAATATTTATAAATTTAGATTATGAAAGAACCTCCATAGGTGTTAAACCTATACTTTTAATGTAAATATTCGACGTATTATATAATATATTACGAGGTGAGAAAGTATAAAACAATCTAAATATAAATAGTGCTATACGTTTTCATTACTTTATGTCACAGTTAACCCAACGGCAGGCCGCGCAGTAGGTGGGGCGCGGGGCGTCCCCAGCCAATCATTAAGGGAACCAGGAGGCAGCCAATCAAGGCTGGCCAGGAGTGCTACGGCGCCAAGAGGCCTGAGCAGTCTGCAGGATGCAAGATGCTACGGGTGATCGAAGGCATAGCACGACGAGCACTCCGCAGGATGCAAAGTGCTATGAGTGATCGGGGCCGTAGCAGGGCGAGCACCTCAAGGCCCCGAGGTCTATATATACGGAGGAACTGGCTGGTGTAGATAGACAGTTCCGCAGTATGCAATTTCAAGTTGTATTCACGGTATCTTGTGTTTACATTGAGACATCTTGTCGTACACTGTTTAGCTGTACCGAACCAGGATTATTCAGAAGTAGCCTTCAACCGGTATCCCTTTCAGAGGTTCTGGATAGGGGTTCGTCATACGTTACATACTCACTTCAACTCTATCACGGATAAGTTAAAGGCGTCTTTTCACCACCATGGCCGGACCTAAGAACGTTCAGATGGGAGGCGTCCCGCTTAGCCCAAGCAGTAAGGGACCTACCACCACCAGCACTCGACCTACCGCAGAGCAGGTGATGCGGCGTCTCAAGGAACTCGAGGACGAGGCTCAGCAGACTCGGGAGCAGATTATCGCTATATCAACCTTACCTAAGGTGGCACCTAAGTTCCCGGCACCGGAGCGCTATGGAGGAGGAAAGGCAAAGCTTGGAGGGTTCTTAATCCAGCTCAAGACCTATTTTCGTTAATACCCAGACCAATTTACTAACGAAGAGTCGAAGGTTATCTTCGCGGCTACTAGACTCAAGGATAGGGCTCTCGCGTAGTTCGAGCCTATCCTCGATAACTACTACGAGGAAGAGCCGTCCGATCAGGAGAAGATTACCGTGGAATGCTTCGAGAGCTACCGTGTCTTTGAGACTAAGCTCAAGGAGGTGTTTGGGGAGTACGATGAGGCAAGGCGCGCGCAGGAGAGGCTCGCAAACCTGCGTTAGACGCGCTCAGTAGCCGACTACGCGGCTTTATTCAAGATCGATAGCCTGCGTAGCACCATTAACGATGAGGGGTTAATGCAGCTCTTCTACAATGGCCTCAAGGAAGAAGTGAAGGATGAGTTGTACAAGGAGTCGAGGCCTGACACTATCGACAAATATATCGCCATGGCCATACGGATCGACGATCGACAGTTCCAGCGTCGTACGGAGAAGAAGGGCAATAACAGGGGTCACTACGGCAATAAGGGGCACTTTGGCAACAACCGTCCCAACGACAAGCGCAAGAGACGATACCCTAGCACTAGCTATTCCGGCACCACGCACTCAGGACCGATGGATGTCGATGCTATATAGCAGCAGAGGCCGCAAGGCCGAGGCCAGGGCAGGGACAACCTTAAGTGTTTTAACTGTAGTAAGGCAGGACATTTTAAGAAGGACTGCAGGGCACCCAAGCGACTCGGCTGGAAGAAGGAGATCGCAGCCACCACCACATCGAAGGGACCGAGGGTTATGGAAGTAGCAGCCATCGGGTACCAACAAGGCGGAGTGGTAGGATCAGAGGGAGACTCCAACTGGCACGCCGAACAAGAGGAAGCAGAGTTCCAGGAGCTGCGGGAAGCAGTGGAAAGGCTGAAGGCGGAGCACGAGGAAGGAGATCTTCAGATACAGGCATTGCAGGATCAACTGGCACGGATCACTGCGGAAATCACCATGGAAGTCGCCAAGGGCGATAGTCCTGCGCAAGGACCTACCAGGTGGACGATACCGGAGAGGCAGTACGGCAAGCACAGATTTGCTGTCTCACAGGATGTATCGTGGCCTGTGAAGCTCGTATATAAGAGCTGGGAAGAGTACTGGAAGGGCAAGAAGGTCGCTAGCATTGGGATCGCGAAGATACCAGAAGATACACCAACACCCACATGGTATACACCCTATAAAGGAGATACGGCACAACTTCATCCCAGGCATCCGGAACATCGGAGAGTACCTTGGTTCCAGTGTATTACACACGGATGTGTGGAGCACCACCAGAGCAAGGCACTATACGGCCACTGGCCGGTACGCAAGGTGGGCAAGGAGGGCAAGCCACAGCCGGTCAGGAAGACTATGGCTAGGTGGGAAAAGGCCCAGCAGGAGGACCTGAATGACTACCTCTTATGGAAGGTTCAGGACCCGGTTGAACTGAAGGATGGCCTTCAGGTTATACAGATCGCACCAAGGCATGCGAGATGCTGCGTCGAGTACGCAGAAGGTTGGGATACGGACGATAGCGTACGCTCTTTGAACGAAGTGGTACTAGGATGGTGCCCAAGCCCAGACTGCGCCATACATCTGCGGGAGAAGGTCAAGCGATATCATCAAGACAAGGCACATAAGACCAAGCAGAAGAACCGCTATCGGACGAGGATGCGAGAAAGTGCCAGGGAAGCAAGAGACGGAAGATGGGAGGAAGCCAGGCGGGCATGGTTGAAAGACTTCGTGTTGCTAGTCAACCCGGGGCAGGAGGACGCTCTTGAACGACACAACCGCTTGGGAAACGACTCGCGGCCCTTCGCGGGGGCCGTCAACCTCTAACGGACCACGAACGGCATTTTCGAAGGCATCGGCGTAAGGCGAAGGTATGGGACAACGACCCAAGGCTCATCAGCGAGGTCGCTGCTGCACAGGGAGGAGGCAAAAGAGATAAACGCCTCTGGGTTACTGCACGATGGAGGGATCTCCAGGCAGTGGCATTGGTAGACGGTGGTGCAGAGACGAACCTAATTTCGCCACAGTTCGTACACCAGGCCCGGATACCATGGAAGAAAAAGAAGGAATGGATCGTTATACAAGGACCATTTCGTACGCAAAAGGTCCATAGGGAAACACTACCCCTGGACATCACAGTCGAAGGAAAAACAACTTTAGTTATATTCGACATTGTGGATATGGGACCCTCGAAGGATATGATCCTAGGGCAACCATGGCATGAAGACTACAACCCAGACATCGATTGGAGGGATGGTGGCCACCTACGACCAAGAGAACCTTGGAAGTATCCAGCCAACGATGGGAGATCAGGAGCACGGACGGAGCAGAGTGTAGGACAAGCACCCTCCACGGCACCACCGCAAGGAGCCCAAGAAGTAATGGTGTACTCCATCGATACAGGCGGCAAGATCGAAGAAGTAGGGTTAACGACGTTGGTGGAGATATCGGAGGTTAATAAATACGCCTACTATAATAACGTAAAGAAAGGCGAGAAAAAGGCGGTACCGGTAGAATATCGAGGACACCTAGCCTTCATAGCCAAGCATTTGGAGGGGCTTCCAGAGCGAGGGCCGTGGGACCACGAGATCAAGTTAAAAGAGGGAGCCAAACTACGGCTATTTAAGGTATACCACACCAACGATAAGCAGAGTGAGGAGCTACGGAAGTATTTGGACGAGAATTTGAAGAGAGGCCATATCAGGGAATCCACATCGCCAGCAGGATACCCCGTTTTCTTCGTACCGAAGAAGGACGGTGGCTTGCGACTGTGTGTGGATTACCGGCAGCTGAATAACGAGACGGTGAAAAACAGCTACCCGCTACCGTTGATATCCAGGTTACGGAGTCAACTAGCCGGGGCGCGATACTTCACACGCTTGGATATGCCTGTCGGGTACGCCCATATACGGATCAAAGAAGGAGACGAATGGAAGACAGCGTTTCGTACGCCCTATGGTCATTTCGAGTATCTCGTAATGCCATTTGGGCTAACCAATGCGCCCGCGACGTTCCAATCTCTCGTTGACCATACGATACGGAAATACCTCGACAAGACAGCAGTGTGCTATCTCGACGACGTTCTCATCTACTCACGCACTCTGGAGGAGCATAAGCGGCACGTACGAGAGATACTCGACGCGCTACACGGAGCCGGACTCTCAGTTAATAAGGAGAAGAGCGAGTTCCACGTACAAAAGACAGTATATCTGGGATACTTGATATCGCCAGGTGAGGTTCGTATGGAACCTGGGAAAATTGCGGCAGTCAAGGACTGGCCTACGCCGCAGTCACAGACATACGTCAGGGAATTCTTGGGGTTTACGAACTTCTACCGGATGTTCATTCGAGGGTACGCAGGCATCGCGAGGCCTCTCAACCACTTGACCAAGAAGGACGTGGAGTTCCGGTGGGGGCAGGAAGAAGAGCAGGCCTTCCAGGAGCTAAAAGAGGCTATTTTGAAGGACCCGGTGCTCAAACTGCCAGACCCCAGTCGACCATTTGAGGTCGAGGCGGATGCATCAGACTATGCGATCGGTGGGCAATTGGGACAGCGAGATGACGATAGCAAGCTACACCCAGTAGCCTTCTTTTCGAAGAAGCTCGAGGGAGCACGTCAAAACTACCCAATCCACGATAAAGAGCTACTCGCCATTATCGAAGCGTTCGAGGAGTGGAGGCCATACCTTAGTGGCACCAAGTACGAAGTACAGGTCTATACGGATCACAAGAACCTACGGTACTTTACCACCACGAAGGTCCTCAACGCGCGGCAGATACGATGGTCAGAGTTTCTCTCGGAATTTAATTTCTAGATCAACTATAAGAAGGGATCGGAGAACGCCAGGGCAGACGCACTTAGCAGGCGTGCCGACCACCATAAGGATGTACCCAGGGAGTCACCACCACTACTTGAAGAGGCGCCTGATGGCACTCTCAAGCATCCACTGCAGCCGTGGATGGAGTGTTGCGCAGTGTATCGGGAGAGGGCCATTTCCAGCAAATACCAAGGGGAGTTGGGCAACGATATCACGGAGCAATACTGGCAGGAAGAACTGGAGCCACAGGGCATCCAAAAAGACAGCCAGGGAAGGCTGTGGTATAAGAATCGAGCGTACGTGAAGCCAGGTGACAGGACAACACTGGTGATGGATATTCACGCATCGAAGCTCGGAGGACACATGGGTATCGCAAAGACCATGGAAAAGATCAAGCAGCACTTTGACTGGCCGAGGATCAAGGACGACGTCAAGGAAGCCATCCAGTCATGCCACACGTGCGAGAGAACGAGGGTTGCGAGGCATAAGCCTTACGGATTTCTGGAGCCACTACCAGTAGCGGAGCGGCCATGGAGCTCAGTTACTATGGACTTCATCACCAAATTACCAGAGTCTAAGGACACGGCAACCGGCGTCAAGTACGATAGTATATTGACGGTAGTCGACAGGCTCACCAAGTGGGCATACTTCTTGCCATATAAGGAGACCTGGTCGGCAGAGCAACTGGCGGACGTGGTACTACGGCATGTCACAGCAACACACATATGGCCAAAGGAGTTTATCACGGATCGCGATACCAAGTTCGTATCGAAGTTTTGGAGAGCGTTGATGACGAGGCTGGGGGTAGTGAGTAAGGCGTCATCGGCCTACCACCCTCAGACAGACGGTCAGACGGAGCGGCTCAATCAGATCGTGGAACAATACCTACGGAATTACATCAATTTCGAGCAGGACGATTGGGTTGAACTGTTGCCTACGGCACAGCTGGCGTACAATACATCGCCAACAGAGACCACGAAAGTCACACCTTTCTTCGCGAATTTCGGCTACGAGGCAGACCTACGGCAAGGGCCTACCGTTGAGGTGCCCAGGGCCGGGGTCAAGGCAGATAAGATGCACATGCTCCACGGCAAGCTTAAACAAGAACTGGAGTTTGTGAGGGAAAGGATGCGGAAATACTATAATACCAAAAGGCTCGAGGGACCTCGCCTTAAGGGGGGAGACATGGTATTCCTTTCCACACGCAATTTACGCACCAAAAGACCTAGTAAGAAGCTGGACCACAGGCGAGTGGGCCCGTTCAAGGTCAAAAGGAAGATATCGGAGACGGCATTCGAACTGGAGCTACCCCGTACGATGCGTCTACGGTCACATACCTTTCACATCTCACTTCTGGAGCCCGCACCACCGGCAAGTAAGGCCAATACACAGGCCGTGGCGGAGGACGAAGAAGAGGAGTACGATGTGGAAGAGATACTGGATTCACGGTTCAACAGAGGCCAATTGGAGTATTTGGTCAGTTGGTTAGGATATCCGGCTACAGACAACTCGTGGGAGCCACAGGCACACCTTAACTGCCCAGAGAAGCTAAAAGAATTCCACCAGCGATATCCAGACCGGCCAAAACCCAAACAGGCAAAATAGATCCGGGCGCAAGAGGACCCGACCGGGCCCTCTTGAGCCTGGAAGAACCTCAGCAGGAGTCGAACCTGCGCCTCCGACAGGGTAGTCGGCGTACTACACGCTATACTACAAGGTTGGAAGGTAGGAAGGAATCCAGGCCCAACTAGCGTTACACACCCCCACCACCGCAAGAAGACGTACCACCGGCGGACGACAAAAAGCTGGCCTTGGCTCACAGCCAGATGGCTATGAGACAAAGCCAGGAGAACCTCGGCAGGATTCGAACCTGCGCCTCCGGCAGAGTAGTCGGCGTGCTACACGCTACACCACGAGGTTGGAAGTGGTGAGGGGACCCAGGTATATCAAGCGCCATGCGCCTCAACCACCTTGGGAGGTGGAAGGCGTGCCGCTGGCGGCATCCTGCGCGGTCAGGAAGGAAGGACCGGCCACACCGGGATCAAAGGAAAGGTCGGTAGGCCAGTCGAGGCCTAAGGCAGGATCCAGGAAAGAGAAGGCCGAGGCAGGAGCAGTAGTGGAAGAAGAGGCAACGGAGGCATCCGCTACCGGCGGGCCATGCGGGGTAGCAGGCCGCGCGGAAGACTCTCTCTCTTCCTCCTCAAGGAGACGAGATTCGCGACGAAAGGCAGCAAGGGCTCGCACCTCGAGGGCACGCGATTGTGCCTCGAGACGAAGGAGCTTACTCAAGGTAGCCTGCTTTTCGGCGTCCAGGCGCTCTTTCTCCTTGATGAGAGGACGGACTACAGGGTCAGCGAGGAAGCGTACGGTAGCCCAGGGAGGACTCACGATCCACGCCATGAACATCACAGTGGGAGCGACTCGACTTGACACACGGGAGGCATCGGTCGTATCGAGAGGAAGCCACGCACTCAAGGCTATTCTCTTTACAATAGGTACACTCGGGCATGATAAGGCCGAACTTCTCAAGGAAAAGTACTTGATCACGGCGACGGTCGGTACTCGTACGAGCGGGTTTCTTTACACGGTTAGACATGACGGTAGGATAAAAGAGGAGGAAAACTTACTGTAGGGATATTGCAGGAAAAGGGGATCCAGGACTATTTCAGGAATACGGTCGCCGGGGCGTCGACCTGGGAGGAGGGGCATCATGTCACAGTTAACCCAACGGCAGGCCGCGCAGTAGGTGGGGCGCGGGGCGTCCCCAGCCAATCATTAAAGGGAACCAGGAGGCAGCCAATCAAGGCTGGCCAGGAGTGCTACGGCGCCAAGAGGCCTGAGCAGTCTGCAGGATGCAAGATGCTACGGGTGATCGAAGGCATAGCACGACGAGCACTCCGCAGGATGCAAAGTGCTATGAGTGATCGGGGCCGTAGCAGGGCGAGCACCTCAAGGCCCCGAGGTCTATATATACGGAGGAACTGGCTGGTGTAGATAGACAGTTCCGCAGTATGCAATTTCAAGTTGTATTCACGGTATCTTGTGTTTACATTGAGACATCTTGTCGTACACTGTTTAGCTGTACCGAACCAGGATTATTCAGAAGTAGCCTTCAACCGGTATCCCTTTCAGAGGTTCTGGATAGGGGTTCGTCATACTTTAAGAAGTAAAAAGCGCGGTATTAAAAATATTTTATACGGTTAAAAAAGAAGGACCGGCCGTATTAGGATCGAAGAAAACGTGGGAAAGTTAATCGAAACTAAAAGAAGGGTTTAGGAAGGAAATAGTCGAGCAAAGAGTAATAGTAAAAGAAGGGGCAGCGGAAATATCCGTTACCGGCGGACTATATAGGGTAATACGCCGCGTAAAAAAATCTTTTTCTTTCTCCTTAAAAATATGGGAATCGCGGCGGAAAGTAATAAAGGCTCGAACTTCGAGTGTACGCGATTATACCTCGAGACGACAAGATTTATTAAAAATAATTTACTTTTCGGTATTTAAACACTTTTTCTCTTTAATAAAAGGACGAACTATAGGATTAATCAAACAAAAGTGGAATAGCTAGGAAGGGATTTATAATTTACGTTATAAATATGATAGTAAGAGTAACTTGAGTTAATATATAAAAGGTAGCGATTGTATCGAGAGAAAGCTATATACTAAAGGCTATTTTCTTTATAATAAAAATATCGAGGTATAATAAAGTCAAACTTTTGAAAGAAATATATTTAGTTATGATAATAGTTAATACTTATACAAATCCGTCGTTCAAGACGGTTAAATATAACGGTAAAATAAAAAAAGGAGAAAATCTTATAATAAGGATATTATAGGAAAAGGAGAGTAGTAATTAATTCAGGAATATTATTACCGGAGCGTCGATTTAAAAGGAAGGGTATTATATTATAATTAACCTAACGGTAAGTCGCGTAATATACAGGGTATAAAACGTCTCTAACAAATTATTAAGAAAGTTAGGAGGTAATTAATTAAAGCTAGCTAAAAGTACTATAGCACTAAGAAGCGCGAGTATTTTATAGGGTATAAGATGCTCGGGATGATCAAAGGTACAGTATAACGAGCACTTTGCAGGATATAATGTACTAGGAATAATTAGGGCTATAGTAGGGCTGAGTACTTTAGGGTCCCAAAAGTCTATATATACGGAGGAACTAGCTAGTGTAGATAAATAGTACCGTAGTCTATAATATAAGTTACAATCGTTAATATCTAAACTATTATAACTAAGATAAGCCATTTATTATGTACTATTTAGCTGTACCGAACCAGGATTATTCAGAAATGCTTTCAACTAGTATCGCTTTCAGAGGTTCTGATAGGGGTTCGTTATATCGGGCGGGGCTTACGGTCCAGCTACGTAAGCGGACCAATAAAATAGGAACCGGGGACCGCGGCGGGGCTCACGGTCCACGGTCCAGTATTGGCTAATCAGGAGTAGACCGAGGACCGTCTATAAATTAACGGTCTACGGTCCTAAAATCAATATACGGAGGAACTAATTAGTATAGATGGATAGTACCGTAGTATATAATATAAGTTGTAATCGTTAGTATCTAAACTATTGTGATTGAGATAAGCTATTATTGTACACTGTTTAGCTGTACCGAACCAGGATTCTTCAGAAGTGCCTTCAACTAGTATCCCTTTCAGGGATTCTGGATAGGCGTTCGTCACAAAAGGATATTTATTCTACATATTATTTAAATTATGTTTCTATTATTTTCATGACTATAAATTATGTTATTTTCGTAATCAATATTTACATGATAATCCTTATATTATTAATGCCCGATAATTACAGGCTTTAATACTTTTATGTTTAGAATATTAAACATGTTTTGGCTTAATCATTTAATTATAATCCTCAAAGGCAACGTTTCTGGTAAACTTTTTAAATCCTGAATAGCTTTTGAATAGGAACCTGTTACCTTTTTATAGCATATGAATTCGATATAGAAATTCTAATAAAAGTCAATGGGTTTTCCGCACCGGTCTTTTGATATTAATACCTCTATCCTTTATTCATATACTATCATTTAAAAACATTGATTTTCTTTCGTTGTTACCTCAAATAATATGAACTTTACTAATTAATATCGGGTCAATAATCTTTACTTTCTTCTTCCTCCAATATTTCCAGTAATACCGTTTATAATTCTTCAAAAATCAACAGCCCCCGCGAAAGGCCGTAAGTCGTTTCTTAAACGCCATGATATTTTAAAAATACGTTTTTACTTTAAATTCATTAATAACGTAACCATAATTATTATTACTTTGAAGTTTCTGTTTCATTTTTTATTTTTCATATTTTATTGAGTCCTTTTTTCATTATCTATTCTTCGGTTCCTAACCTTATATTCAGCCTTAATCTAGGCCTTGTAATTTGTTTCACTCTTCATTTATAACTAAAGCAGAAATTCTCCGAACTATTATATTATATTAATTCAGTATTCCATACTAATACCATTCTCATTTGTCTATTATTTACTTTAAACAGTAATTGAACATCTAAATGCAATTTAGATAATGCAATTTGATTAGGTCACTTTATTTTTAGAGGAAATCATTGTTTAACTTTATCTATTATTTATGCTTTTTCACTATTATCCTGGTAACAGGCCTGAAACCTCCGCTCTTTTTTATTCAGTATATAACAAGTATTTTTAAGCACCATTACTTTCATAGTATTTTATTATTTACATGGGATACATTAAACATACTGTTTCATATTTTCGGTATTTGTAATGAAGTTATACTAATTTTTTGATACACTTTGTATTGTATATATATTGCAGTATTAAATCAAACTTCTATGTAATATTATATTAGTAATGTCTTTATCCTCAAACCTCCTCTAAATTTTTAAATTACAATATATTTACTATATAGATTTATGAGAATATTTCATCGTAGTATCCATTATATTTAGTCTGTAAAGCATTTCATCATGTAAATCCGTTAAATAACATCAGATTGGTATTTAAATACCTTCACTATCATTCATATTAAACATTTGAATGGTTTTTAAGATGATATGTTCATGTTTTAATATTTCTTCTTAAATTCTTTTGAATTTTCTTCAAAATTCTGAAGAAAATATGACATTACGCATCGCTCTTCAAACTATTATTCATACTTTACATAATGTATTCTAAAAACTCTTTTCTATACAATTCATCATTATAGGTCTTAGGTCTTTCAATATAACTATTATTATAATTTCCTTTGGATTGAAATTACTCTTTGGAGAAACTTACTTTTTTAAATTTAAAATGCATTCAAGCTAATTTTACGCTAGTTTTAATGGGTTGACTAGTAAACTGTATTAACCTGTTTGGATTTTACATTAGTAGTTCGAAAATAACCATCACCATGACACTATTGTTGTTGTTCTTTTATTTCGGAGGTAAATTTTTTATTTCTTTTTAAATATATTGATGCTCTCCACACTCTTAGACCATTGATCATTAATATAGATCATTATAGTATTATATTATTGATTGTATGAAGTATTTCTCTTTATATAATTTATACTTTGCCTTTTCTTTAGAACCGTTCATATAATCATTACATTAGACCGTTGTTATTAAGCTCACAAAATGAATTACCGGTTTTATGTAAAGTAATAATCCGTCACAGAATATATCTATTATAATGTGATATATTGATTTAAAATGTATTATATTTCGTTATTTTTTCTTTGATTTTAGGTTTGACCTGTTAATAAATATAAGAATATTTGATTTCTATATTTTACCATTTTTGGCCTTTATTCAATAATCATTGTGTTTAATTAATTTAAATTCTATAAATACTGTATTGTTAAATATAAATATAGGAATAAATATTTCGAGATTTTTCCGTTAAAATATATTTAAGTAGAACCGAAGATATGCTTTAAGCTAAAATTAGGAACTGCTTCATTTCTCTTTCCCTTTTATTATTATATTTTAACAATAAAAACTTAATTGTATATTTTTCCCCTTCGCTGGTAGTATAGATTTCGTCCTTAATTTAATAGGCTTTTTCTTTATGTTTTTTAATATATATAAAAAACTTGTCCAGAGTATTATATTAAGGCGTAACGACTTAGCTTTCAGTAAACGGAATATTATCTTTCAGTAAACGGAATAGCGGAAATACTATTTATCTTCAGATTTTTGGAATCAATGATAGTAATAGTAAAGTAGCTTTAATATTATTTATAATAAAGTTAAAGTAAATATATAACGTTTAACACACCCCATTTCAAAAACTTTGAAAAGAATATCAATCGAAAGTACTTTTAAAAATTCTAATTTGGTATAAGTAATGATATTTAATAATACCTTTTTATAAAGATAAAATTTTTAATATTACCAAGTATGATCTATATTATGTATTACAGAACTGTTTATGACATATTTATTCCCTCCGTATATATACCTCCTATTAGTCTGTTAACTAGTTGGTGGAGGCGCCCTGCGCCCTGCACACTGAGTGACCTGTTGTTGGCTTAACTGTGACAATTATATATATTTTAGCTCGGTTTTTACTGTTCTTATTATTATTAAATTTAATTAGTACAGTCAAGCAGTCACGAACTACTATATGTTTTTATTTCTTTGTGAAGATATTTAATTGTAATGTACAGTTTCTTAAAATCTAATAAATCTTCTTGTGGTACTTTGACAAATCCGAAGAAGTAACCCTTTAGCTATAAATAGTATAAATATGTCCAGGTAAATTACGTGTTACAAGATGTATTATTTTATATTCTAATGAATAGATACTCAGGACCTTTCTATACAGTAACCTTACAAATCTTATTTTTAATCGGAGTGTTTCTATCATTAATGGAAATCTTTTGTTTTGCAATTGAGATTGGGGTGAACTATTTAAATTAAAGTTTTAAAAGTTTTCTTTTATTTCAGCCAACAACCCTAGAGATTGTAGAGAAGTTAACTGTAGTTTAGTATATTATCATGATATGCTCAATCATTGTTTTGATTATTCTTAATCTAGTAAAGAAACATTATTAGTTTAATTAGGGTATTAAACGTGAATTTTCCCTTTAGAAATTCATGTATTGTGATTACTAAGTACGTTTTAAATATAAAGGTTAACAATGAAATATTACAGAGAAAGTAGATTTATTACTGATAAGTTTAATTTTCTAGTAATTATAGCCGGTTAATTTTTCTATAGTTTTAGGCTCGGTGAATTTCCACGGCCGTATGTTATGCTCACAATAAGCCGGTATGTGAGGGTCCAAATAGTTATGTATCAACTGTCGAGATAACTAACGTTGGGTATTAGCGGTGTAAAACAACGATTTGTTGGTTTTTTCTCTGTGTTCCTCTCTTATGTGGAAACGAAATTTCACTCATGGACTTTTGCTATCATTGTGGTTCTTAATAACGATTAAATTGTTTTTGAACTATTATATTAAGTTTTCTTTCTTTCTTGGAAGTACATTTGTTCCATCAAATATCGGAGGTTGTTTTCATTTATAAGTAATATAGTTTATGAGTTTAGTAAAGTATGAAAGCAGCAAAGCTTATAGCATATAAATTCATAGATTTAATAGTTTTCAAATCAACTACAAACTTATGTTCATTTATCAATTATTAACTCTCGGCTTTCATGTTCTTCCTCTAGTTTGGTCCTGTACTATTTTTCTTTTGGCTTATCGGTTCTGATTTAGATAAAGAAATATCCAATATAGTTTTATACCTTTAGTATAGTTCTTAGTTCCTTCAATCCTACACTTCTTCTTTATTTTATTATTTAGTAGGTCTTAGATAACATAAAGGAGTTTGTAATACTAATAAAATCATCCCGATATAATCATCTAAGCAAGAAACCTATAAAGCCAAGCTCAGAGTGAATCATAGCTTGTAATTTATAGGTACAAAAAACAATTCTTTTTATATTTTTAAGGAAGTTTTTTATTTACTTTTGTTCAATCATTATTGCTTCTTTTCATAATAAAAATTTATATATATACTATTCTCTTATTTTTGATTAAGAGTTATTCAGTCAGCACCTCTATGTATTCCTCTGTATTTTATTCCTCATTGTTCTTTTTGGTTTATATTATAGGGTTTTAAAAGGCTTTAGAGGGATCATTTTGAAGCTTCGGCCTTTTATCTGGTTTCCTTACAGTAATAAGTTTAAATAGAGTTCAGTATAATATAAATTGTTATCGAATTATAATTTAATAACTAAGCTACTGTTTAGTTCTTTTTAAGATTTATTTCTTATTCAGTTGGTATTAATTACGTCAATTCTTTACACATGATATTCAATCTCATCCTCTTTGTTTTTTTTACCACTAAATACATTTATCAATGTTTTCCCGTTGCCTTTCTAGTCTTTATTATTCTATTTAATAATACTTTCTTTATTCATATTATCTATATCATAACCTAAAGTGTAGCTTGTATCATATATCATGATTTAAATTAATGACAGGTTTTGAAATGCAATACATAGGTTCTTGAATTTAATTCTCTTGATTCAATCAATAGAACTAGAGTAGTATATTTTCCTAAGGAATTTTTATACTCCTTTAAGCTATTGAAATAAAGTTATTTATTTACTTATATAATACCACCCTTAAATTCGACATACCTGTTTTCCATGTAATTGTTATCAAAATAATAAAAGGAAATAAGGGGGTTTGTAAAACATCAACTTGAAATAGTAATGTTATTTCAGAAAATATACATAATAATAAATCTACTTATATTGATATTTTATTTATTCATCATATACAGTCTAGCCTTTACGTTTCAAATTTCTAAATCAACAATTCTTTTTTAAATAGGATTATTACGGGGCCTTCAACTTTTGAATTATTTCATTTTACATAAGGTTAATTTATTTTGAAACTGAATTTTGGATTTCCTTAGTTAGAATTAAGTTAACTAAATAGTACGGCAGTATAAATTTAACATCATAAAGTAAAACAAAACGTTTCATAAGATTGATAGAGAGTGGTATAATATACACAACAAACACTTCGAAGTAGAATTGGAGGACCATTTAAAAGAACAGATAATGGGTTTATATCCTTTTATACTTCAGTAAATATCTTAGCAAATAGATTTTTTAGAACTGTAATAATATTAAAAACTTTATTTATATTAATTATTTTTATAATATTGTTTATATTGAGAATCGATGGGTCTAGGGTAAAAGCTATTCTATTTCATTCATTTTGTATACAGAACATTGTATTATGTAAAGTAACTATATTACCTTAAAGAAATATAGAAAATACGAAATATCTTATCTATAGTTAGATGTCAGAAGTCATAGTAATATCAATTTTTTTAGGTATTACTTTTGTGTTTCGGAAAAAGATTTAAGAACTTTCTTTTAATCTATGTACATTATTCAAAGCATAAGTTTGTATTAAATATTATATAAATTTCTGTAGTTATCACTGTGGAATATTCTATTCAAAATCAAGTAAAATGAATCAATATTGAGATTTTAAATTTGAGGGAGGTGAGTAAATCTATTGACGCAAAATAGGGGATTTTTATTACGATTATTCAAGAGGATTTTATATAAAAGAATTCAATATTTTTTTAAAATAATCTTTAATTTTTGGTTCCTCTTTATATTTTAGCCTGGAAGTAAATATTAGAAGACAGTTTTGACTTATTAAACCAATTAAGTAATTACTTTAACTCAGTTAACCTTCTCATACTTTGAAGTGTAAACTAAAGTCTTAAAATAGACTTTATTCTTCCTATAGCCGTGAAATTTGTTTTTATAAGTTACATAAATATATTCCAGAAAAATTACTTACTAGTCATTAATTGTTAATTATCGGTTAACGTAATTATTTAGTAGATGCTGTTCATATATACACGCTATATATAAGCTTTAAATTAAATGTAGGTGTTAATTCCGTTTTTAAATAAATACTTATATTAAAATATTAAATAAATAGAAGAAAATAGCGTTAGTACAGTTATTATAAGAGTCCCTATAAAACTTTAATCGAAAATTGAATACTTGTACTAAATCATGATTACAATTAATTAGCATCTTAAATTCTTCACTTCTAAGAAACCACGTGTATTACTTGATAAAAACTGTTCTATATTTACAAATATATTTCAGAATCTTAATAAAAAGATTTTTGGTATTTTTCTCCATACAATATATATATAAACAGCGTTAGTCAACCATTAAAATGAGTGAAGTATATGATGTTAGTTAACTTTTCAGTCAACACTTTTATTATATTTACTCTTTTCTGAGTATTGTTTTGCATTTATACTTCAATCAATATGTAGCCCCTATTCAAAGTACTCTTCTTAATATAGGCTAACTTTATAAATAACACAAATTATCGTTTAGTAGTTATTAGTGTATCTACCCTATATATTCTAGCGTATTACTATAGTAGTTAATTAAGATAAATACGCTTATCTTCTCTTTTGATTACTAATATACCCATCTTATTTTTTTTTACTGGAAACCCTCGGTATTATCACTATTACTAATCTAATAACATAACATCGAGTAATAGTCATAGGTTTATAGCTTCAACCTTTTAATTAAAGAAAATTAAACTGAAAGTTAGAAGTTTTCATTATTAATTCCCTGATTAATTAATACTATGTTAAGGACTACAATTCTATAATATCCATCCTTTAATTGAATAGGACTAACTTATAAAGTGTTTGTAGTATTATTTTTCAAAGTAAATGATGCCATATTAGAAGTATTATATAATGTTACACTTTTAATTCAATAGAACTGAAGGAATATTCAATATGTTAATAATATCCATCAAGTAAGCTGTTTGTTTTATGAAATTCATAACGAATATTCAAGTTCGACTTAATAGAGATGATTTACTGTCTAATTTACAGGGAAGTAAACACCTAGATAATTGGGTAGTAGTGATAAAAACGAATGGGTAAAATCTCTCAAGGTTTCATAGTAATGATGAAACTAGATATTTATAAGCAAAATAAAACTAAATAATTGAACCTATTAAAAGACTTTTCAAAAAACTAGTCAGTTAATTAACAAAATTGTAAATTCATAAATGGTTTATAATCTACTCGAATATTTTATACCTTTAAAATATTAATTGAAATTATTACACTTAAAGGCAGTTTTAATCTCAAGCATTATTGTATTTCCATTTTGTATGTTTATGTCGAAATTAACTACTACTAATATATTTATCATAACACCATTAATTATTTACGACATTAACACTGCTTTTGAAACTCGAGCTAAAGCGGTTTATAGTACAAAATAAAACCAATTTACTTCAATATTTCAAAAATAGTACGGTTATTACCAAAATTAAGTTTAAAGATAAATTTATATATAAAGAGCTATAACTTGAAATGTCCAATAGTATAAAGACAGAAAATTCAATTAATTAAATCTTTCAAGTATAGTACAGTTATTCAGTATATCAACCTTATTTTAACAGTAGGTATTATTAACAAAAGGTATATTTTAAAGGTCACGGTACCAAAGCAACAACTGGAGAGGGTTGGAGTGTGGCGCACGACTGGGGTAGCACCTTTCCGACTGTATTAAGACACCGCTTCGTAGTGAGCTTCGCTCTTCTCTTCCTTTCCCTCGCTCAATACCAAGACATTTACCCTAGCTCTTGGTCAGCAACGTGATAGTAGTGTATTTATTATTCAAAATGAGTTTATCGCAAAAATAGGTTTCAACCATGATTATTAGATATAAAAAATTAGAGACACTTTGCATTTTATATTAAAGTATTCTCTTAAAAACTTTAACCTTTCTAGATAATAGTATTTCTCTAGAAAATGAGCAATTTACATTGAGATATTATTATTCTTTTATTTTGAAACCTATTTCATAATAAATAAAGTCATATATTATTCTTAAATTTTACTATCCAGTATAGACTTTTAATCAATTGAAACAATATGGTCATTTTGAACTTCTAGGATTACTTTGCAAAATATTTAAACTTCATATTGCAATCCTCAAATTTTGATATTGATACTAGCGTTATTCAAAGTCGATAAATTCAAAGCACGTTCTCTTATTCATTTATAAAATTACACATTTCGGTTGATTATGTTATATTTCTTACTTAATAGATAATATAAAGCTAGAAAGTTCAATATCTCATCAAAGACAAGATAAATATAAGTGAATAATAAACAATATCTATACCAAAATAATTATAACTTTAAATATAAAAGAAAAAAACTGCGACACATTTTATACTAATGTTATTAAGAAAACTTTATACTACGAAATAATACTGAAACTAAAGTGTAAATAATTCAAAATTTCATAGGTTTAGCTGTAAATATTAAACTAATATAGATAATACATATTCTTAAGTATATATTGAAGTTTCTACCTATACAAGTATCTCCTGAATTTCCTATAGTTCAAGGGCTAAACGATCTTAATCCTTCTAAAATGCGGTAAATAACCTCTATTAATCAGGAAATCGTTAAACTAAACTAATTAAAAAAAGTAATGATAACTGTAAGTTTTTATGTAAATACCAAAAACTATAAACAAAGTATATTTTAAAGACTCTAATTTCCGGTAGTAAGTACTATAGATAGAGTTTTAAGTTCATTTCATAGCCGTTTGAAGTTAATAACTTTACCAAAGTTTTAGTCAATTTATTAAAATTGATGATATAAAGATGTATAGAAATTCTCTAGTTTAAATTATGAACTTTAAAACTATTCTTAACTATTAGAAGTATTGGATCAACTCAATAAAGTAGCGGGAATTAGTCATTCAAGTTCCTAAGTCCCCTATTATTAACATTTGTAAAACCCGTATTGATGGTTTTACTAATTCCTACGTTTTTAGTATCTTGATTATTATTATCAATACCTATAGAAACTTTCAATAATATCAAAATCCTTTAAGTCTAAACTATTAAGAAGTAGCGTAAGTCATTGCGGCCTATAAGCAATACTAATTGTTGTAGAGTGATATTTTATTTAATAGTTAATCATAAAAAGTACTTTTTATAAGGACTTTAGAGTTCAATACCTTTAAATGAGCTTTCGAATATAGCAAAAATACTAATAATTGTATATTATTCTTTTTAATCTTTATTAACTTTTTGTTATGAAAGTCTTTCATTTTATAAAGTGTTAATAGATTGAAAGGAAGGCTTTCACAAGTCATTAGGCTTCTAAAACTTTAAAAACCCTTCTAGGGTATTAGATTAAGAAATAAAACTTGGTCAACTATCTACTGAGTTTAATAAACCTTTGATATTAACTAACAAAAATATTTTCTTATTAAAGGTTTTTTATATAAAGGATAATATTAGTGCTAACTATGATATTTCCTTACGATATTTGATTAGTTAACTTTATAAGTATTTTTTCAATTTCCAAAATGATTTTAATACTTGTAAAACTATAATGGTAAAATAAAGAATTAATGACAGCCTTATTAAAGACCAGGTTATTTTTCTATAACAAAGGCTCTCAACAGTTTAAAGTAATCCTCCTAGCCCTCATAATGAGAGGTTCTAGTAATATTTTAAAGCCTTAGGTTTTAACGTTTGTATTTTTATTATAGTTATTTATTTTTACCCGAAAAATGAAATCTTTATTATTAACTACCTTAAGAATCATTTATTCGTCGACCCTTCAATCTTTCTATATATATCATAGCCTTTGAAAAAACCTACAAGAACATTTAATAATGAAATGAAAATCTAGGTATTATTTACTATTAGAACAATACCAATCTAACTCACTATTATTTTTAGTACTATAATTCAGATTGACGGAAAAGATTACGGTACCAAAAAAGATATTCAAGTTTAATTATATAGTATTAATTTATATATTAAAATATAAGAGTAACAAAGTAATGAAACAATATCTAAACCCTCTAAACTATGTTGACTCTCATCATAAAGTACAAATTAACTTAATAAATTAAGTAATAAAGATTGATAATAAATAATAGAAATTGAAGCTTTAGTTTAAACTGGTTTTATTCTAAGAGCAAAAATAGCTGTAAATCAAAATGAATAAATGCCAACAAAAATATAGTTATAGATACTAGGAATATCAATAAAGAGTTATAAAAAAAAATTGAAGTAAAAAAAGGTTAAAGTAATTAAAAGAACAGTTAAAGTAATAAACAAAAGTTAAAGGCATAAAAAGACTAAATAAATGCAACACATAGCTTTTAATAAAGGAATAATAAACAAGTATAATAAATAAATACATACATTCTAATATTATATCATTATGACTTTATAAAGCATGGGATACAGTAAATAATATATTGTTAATAAGACAGCATAAGATAGAAAAAAGAACTATATTGAATTAGGTTAATATATAAAATACTAAGTAGTTTTCTTCACATATATCATAGTATATTCCGGTCGTTATTTTATAACATATAGTAAGGGAAATTAGTAGGCTTTAAAAAAACCTAACATAATGGGCAGTCTATTGGGCGACGGGTCAAACTATTTATTGTTCTACTATATACACTCTTCCTCTAGGAATCTCTTTTTTTTATTAATAACTTTTACAAATATTATATGTTAGCCTCTTCTCTTTATTCCCATACTACCTATTAAAGGTTATATTTAATAATATTAAGTATTGGAAAGAAAATATTATTCATGAAGAAAGTATAAGTAAAGTAAATTTTACATAAATTAATAGTTTGAAAAAGATAGTTCAAGACTAGTAACTTAATTAAAAAGATTAGAAAAGTAAATGATAATAGTATTTATGGGTGTGACGAACCCCTATCAAGAACCTCTGAAAGCGATACTAGTCCAAAGCGCTTCTGAGAAACCCTGGTTCTGTAAAGCTAAACAATGTACAACAATGGCTTGTCTCAATCACAATAGTCTTAATACCAACGAATGTGACTTATATCTATTGCATACTGCGACACTGTCTATCTACACCAGCCAGTTCCTCCGTATATACAGACTGCTATGGCCCCGATCACTCCTAGCACATTGCATCCTGCTGAGTGCTCGTCGTGCTATGCCTTCGATCATCCCGAGCATCTTGCGTCCTGCAGAGTCCTCGTGCTCCTTGGCGCCATAGCACTTCTGGCCAGCCCTGATTGGCTGCCTCCTGTCTTTCCTAATGATTAGCTGGGGACGTCCTGCGCCCCACATACTGCGCGACCTGCCGTTGGGTTAACTGTGACAAACTGTGACACACTGGCAGCGGTCGTGCTCTGTTAGCAGTAATAGGCTTATTACTTAGGCACGTTTTAACCTTTTCCTCATTTGATAGCGGCAAGCCTTCCCAGTAAACTTAAACTTATATTTCTCGCCTCTCCGACGTATATATATCTATACCTTAGCCTTACAAGTCTGATGGATATTAAGGCTATTTTTCAAGAGTACTTTATTTTCTTTTAAAGTTCTAATTACTTCGGTCTCTTCTAGCTCTTTAGATATACTTATTCACTGCTATTATGAAACATCAACAAGGTAAGGATTATATTATAGCCATAGAGTAGAGTATAAATTGCTAGTTCCCTTTATTATCGCTAACTTTTCTAGATATTATATTAGTAGTATTCATAGTTTATAGTTTTATATATCTAAAGACTTATTTTAGTTCTCTATTAAGTTGCGCTTAGCTAGTCGAGTGGACTAGGATTATATAGCATTTCGCTCTCTTGTAAAACATGGCATATGAAGCACTTCACTTAACGGTAGGTGCATGACGCACTTTGGGCCTTTCATTTGAGCTCCAGGGCTACGAATACGGTACGCTTTGGAGGCATAGTTTTGTGGAGGCTCTTCTCTTCCTGCTGGGGTTATTCTCGAGTATTGTTACTGTTAAGCCGACGGGCTGGACGGAGAGGCGCGGGCCGCCCTCAGCCAATCAGGAAGTGATTAGGGTGATTGGGCCATGATCAACATGATCACGGAACAGGCCAATCAGGATCTGATCAGAGTGATCAGGGCATGATCACAATGATTACTGAGAGCACGAATCAGGACGTGATCAGGGCGTCTTGGCTATTTAAGTAGGCCATCTTCCTATAGTATAATTTCCTAAATCAGTAATTAGGTTAAAACTAAGACGAATAAATAACAAGTATTATTACTTTAAAAAAGCAAAATACCGGGCGAGGGACTCAAGTTATAAACCCTATCGATATTTTCAAAACATACTTTTTCAATAATGCTTTTAATAATAATGAAAAGTTTTTATAATATATTATAGATAAACTTTTAAAAATATTGATAAATTATTTATAAAGGATCAAAAGAAAGTAATGTATATGTGTGTAGTTTATTATTAAAGGTTTATCGGGAATGAAGTACAAAATCTAAAGGAAAGATTAACAAGGGAAAAAGTTTTTTTAAACTGATTTTTAGTATTTATGATTAATTATATTTTCATACTTATGTTCATTTTCTATTCCTTTCTTATGTAAATCATATAATTAATAAAGTTTTATTTTTTATCATTTACTCAATATCTAAAATGAAATTTTAAATGATGATATAACTTTATGATAATATTTATAAGTTTAGTTATCTGAGTAGTTATTTTTTCATTAAAGAAATTTTGAGCCTGTATTTTCTCCTTTTA
This sequence comes from Podospora bellae-mahoneyi, assembly GCF_035222275.1. Classification (NCBI taxonomy): domain Eukaryota; kingdom Fungi; phylum Ascomycota; class Sordariomycetes; order Sordariales; family Podosporaceae; genus Podospora; species Podospora bellae-mahoneyi. The sequence goes on along the minus strand of NC_085886.1, from coordinate 3,402,208 downwards.
TAAGCTTTCTAATACTTGACTTTTTTCGTATGAACTTTACAAAACTGATTTAATTTTAGTTCTAATGAAATATAATATAAATTAAGTAATTAACCTTTCTTCTACGTTCGGCTTTCTTTACATTTTTCGAATTAAATCATATTTTTGTAATATTTCACCCTTCCTCTTATTAATATATACTCTGGTTCCTGAAATATAATATAATGTTTACGGTTTACTATCTTTGATTTTAATATTTCGTCGATTTACCCTAATAATTACATTTATTATATTGAAAGGTTTTTGTAATCGACGAGGATTATTACGGTATTACTTTTTAATTACACAAATCAGTTATTATTACTAATAATAAGGAGAGTATTGAAAACCGATTTTATTTTTATTAGGGCTAATGTTGGAAATTTAAAGAGTAAAGTAATGGCCCTTTAAATATTATATATAAATCCTTATAATTCAAAATTTACCGTTATTTCATATAAGGAAATTCTCATAAATATATATTTTTCAATGTTACAGTATTATTTCTTCACTTATTATAACACTAATGGTTTCATGTTAATCGAGTACCTTTGCTACTTATTTAAAGATAATGAAGGAAAATATTATAATCGCTTTATCTTCTTTTTGGGATTTTCCTTTACATTATAGTTATTTCTAATTATAGTTTTATTTTGGTTATTTTATATCATGAAATTATAAATGGTAAATAAAGTTCGGATTCTCTTTGAGATATAAAGGTTATAATTAAGAATAATTTTTTTTATCTATATTCTAAAAAGTATTTAAAACGTAAAAGTAATTTAATTCCCTATAAGTATTTTTATTTTTTTCAGGGTCATAGATTTTGGAAAGGTATTTAAAATACGTATTTAAAAAAGGTTAAAGAAAGTAGGTTTACGTAAGTTTATATACTTATTAATCTATTTTCTCATATCAAAATTATATTAGCAGTTAAATAAATAAATATACCATGTAAATTTCATAACTTGATATTTTTATTAGTTTTCTCAAAATGTTTGAGATATTCCGTAAAGTATGTCCTTTTAAAATTACTTTTAAAGTTATTTTTCTTTAAATTCAGGAATTAGTATAATATATTTACGGTTATATACCTTTTACATCTTACTTTTAGAACCTATATTATTAATAAGTAAGGTTAATATATAGGAAATAGCAAAGGATAAAAAAGAAAAGTACGATATAAAAGAGATATTAGATCTACGGTTCAATAAAACTCAATTAAGGTATTTAGTTAATTAGTTGGGATATCCGGCGATAAATAATTTATAGGAATTATAAATATATTTTGATTACTTAAATAAGTAAAAAGAATTTTACCGGTAATACCTAAACGGATTAAAACCTCAATAACTAAAAAGATTAATATTTAAAGTTTATAAATACAACCTTTAATACCGAAGAACCTTAATAAAAATCGAACCTACGCCTCCGATGAAGTAATCGACGTATTATATACTATACTATAAGGTTAGAAAGTAGGAAGGAATTTAGGCCTAACTAGCGTTATATACTTCTACTATTATAAAAGAAAGTTAAAGGTATATTATAGGCGGGATAGTAAAAAGAGATTATTATCCGAGTTTCTAGGGAAGGATTAAAGAACTTAAATAACGAACTTTAACGGGAGTCAAATCTATATTTTCGATATAAATAATCGACGTACTACGTATTATATTACGAGGTTAGAAGAGGTAAAGAGAATTAAATATAAATAGCGCTATACGTCTTAATTACCTTAGGAAGCGGAAGGCGTATTACTAGCGGCGTCCTATGTAAATAGAAAAGAAGGACCGGCTATACTAGGATTAAAGGATAGGTCGTTAAGTAAGGATTAGCTAGAATAGTTTAATATATTGGAGGCCTAGCTAAGGGAAGAGGTTAAAGGAAGATTAGCGATAAAAGAAATTTATATTTCTTCCCGCTTTAAATCTTTAATTAACTGCTTTTCGCGGGTAATAAAGCGACGGAATTTAGTAACTAAAGTATAGCGTTAGTATCTACTCGCGAGAGTTTCAAAGTAGCCTATAGTATAACCGTACGAGCCTATTCCATTTTAGGGTCTAGTTTTTCTTTCTAGCGACGTAAGGAGGCTATTAAGGCGGGAGTAAGACTTAGGATATTATAGTCGGAGTAATAAGAATAAAAATACTAATTATATTTAAAAGAACGTTTGAAAATACGGTAATTAAAAATATAAAGTTTTCGTAAAAAAATAAAGAAGTATTTCGTTATAAAAAATAAAAACCGTAGCTATAAGATTTTAACGGCGAAAGGTATTAGAAAAGCTTTTCGGTATAGGCTTCTTAACGCGGCTAAATATTACGGAAGGTTAGTAACAAAGGAGGAAAACTTATTTAAAAGTTATTATTAAAAAAGATAAGCGAATTAAACTATCGGAGCGTTAGCCTACAAGGAGGGGTATTATATTATAACCCTAGTGTAGAACGGGTTATAGGGCTATGGAAGTAGGGGCTAATCGGGAGAACGTATAAGAAAGTTAATTATAGTAAAGAATAATTAATTAGTACGCTTGAGGCACTAAGTAGATTAAGTAGAGTGCTTGGTATGCTTAAGGTACTAAATAAACTAAATAATTATGATTAGTATACTAAGGATACTAAGTAGAAGTAAATATAGTTTAGCATAAGGTCTATATATACACGGAGGAACTGGCTGGTATAGATAGATAGTTCCGTATATATAATATAAGTTATAATCGTTAGTATTTACACTATTGTAATCGAGATAAGCTATTTATTATATATTATTTAGCTGTACCGAATTAGGATTATTTAGAAGTGCCTTCAACTAGTATCCCTTTTAGAGGTTCTGAATAGGGGTTCATTATATATAGTTAATCGCTAGTAAAATTAATTATAAAAGAGAAGGACGGACTAATAGAAAGTGGATTATTTAGTGTATAAGGAATTATAGATAATTTCTAAAAATTATTTATAATCCTCCAGAGTTCATTATAATCCTCGCAAGATAAAATAATCTAAAGCTTAGTGTTAAGTCTATATATACGGAGGAACTAGCTGGTATAGATAGATAGCTCCGCAGTATATAATATAAGTCATAATCGTAGTATTTTAGCTATTGTAATTGAGACAAGCCATTTATTGTATACTGTTTAGCTATACCGAACTAGGATTGTTTAGAAGTGCTTTTAACTAGTATCCTTTTAGAGGTTCTGGATAGGGGTTCGTTATAATTTAATAAATAAAAGCTATATATAACCCTAACACCTATAAAGTGTAATATGCGAATACTGAATAAGGAATGTGTCTATATACAGTTTCTACTTTAGAGTGGTTTTTTTTTTCATCATTATTATTTGCACATCCTCTTCTATACTAGGCTCCTATGCTATCGTGCTTCGAAGCCCCTTAAACTCACAATTAGTCATGTAATTGCCATTTCATTAGTCGAGTCTCCGAGCTGATGGATCGAAACCTGCCGAACTGTCACCTTGTAACTGGCGGGATGAGGTCTAGTGGCATATCAGCTGCTAACTCCCAAGCCGCTCTCGTCTCTGTTATGTATGCAAATACTTACTCCACGACCCTCACTTCCAAGTTGGTATACAAATTAATGTGTCGACCATGCGGTGTCTTCAGCTATGTGGACTCAGCTCACTCACTTCCCGGGTCACTCCAACTGAGCAGAAAAACCGCCCTTGGCACCCGTGATCGTGCCAATCTAGGCTACTACCACAAGATACCACAACCATGCACCGTTGCGATACTCTTAAGAACCAGCTTTCGAGTAGTGGCTATATCCTCTTCTAATTGTCGACCCTGATTCCGGCCTGTATGAGGCCTCTTCTCAGCAATACAACGTGGTTCTTTTTGATGGTGTTAAGGCTGATCGTCGTAAAGAGTTGGGACATCCTTACTTTGAATCGTCCTCTGTCCAGACTCTCTCCGAAATACTATATGAAGACGTGGTGTGGTTGCACTAGGTCAACGCTCTTGTGCTCCTTATCCTCTACAGGGAGTTATTTCCTGTGATGGGATCTACCATGCATCTTGATTTATCCCCGCGACCCTCCAATGAAGCTCACGGAGACGCTAAATATGGTCCAGCGACAGGTCAAAGCAAACGGGAAAGGCTAGGGCAGCCAACGCGAGCTGGCATTGACAAGAGTACGCAAGGAGGCAAGGGCCTCAGACCGCTTGGATACACTATCACCGTCTCATCCCTGGAGGGAGTCTTTGAAATGAAACCAAACATGCAGCTAAAATGGGGCATACGTTCATACCAACATGACGAAAGTTGCCATCAACATGATCGCCCAACCAGAAGCTTATATCGTGTGGAAGACAGGGCCTGGTGGTGAATACAGATCCATGGTACATGTCTGCTGCGCCTGAGATGGACGGCGTGGAGGATGGCGCCGGGAAGGTGTTGTGGCCAGTTGCAATCGGGGAGTGAAAGGGACGCCTGTCTGGAAGTGATTTCGGAAACATTATGGCGCAGTGGAGGTCGATGCTGACACACAAAGATGAAGGATGTATTTGGAATATGAAGCTTACATGCCCTTCTGTATAATTAAACTTTGTTTGGATAATCCCCTGAAACAATACCCTCCGCGGTACAAAGTGAAAAGGGCCATTCAATGTACACAGGTACCTATGTAGGCTATTATTTTAGTCTTCTTGGTGCTCTCCACCCAACTCCAAACAGATATCCAATATATGCCTTTCTACTTGGACCTCTTGAATAGGCCTTGAAATACAGGCAACGAGTTTTTGAGGATCGTCAACAGGTTACGCAACATAGTGACTGGCCCTTGAAGATGGCTCAGCTCTTGAACTGTAGTTAAACATATAAGTGGCGCCAAAATAGTCCTCTCTTGCTTTATGAAGCCCTGTAATTTTTGATAGACCCTATCAGGGCTAGATGCCTTACCTGTTCACCACGTGCAGGTCATGGCTCAAGGCCAAGCCAAGATACACATGCACAGCAAAGAAGGCGTAGTTGACAGTCCATTGAAGCCCGCATCACAATTTAGCCGCACGGGGACAGATGATTTGACATGGCGAAACGGGACGATCACTCCAAATATCATCAACCAGTTCCTTTTTTGCCACGGCCCATCATGCCTCAGCCTCCTCCCGCATGATCTCCACAACAAGCTCCGGGAACGTATCTTCCAGCCACTCAGTTTCCTGGCTATCGATCATGGAGCGGGCATTCCCACAAAGATGTAAATCAAGCGGCTTTTCGTGCACCGGAAATACTGGAACACCTGTGAAACAGTCAGCTTATCTCCTTCAGAGAGGCCACAAGACCTTGCGAAATGAACAAACGCACCATCGTTTAGTTCGGTTCGTGAGACTGGGACTGCCATCGTGAACGGTCTACTGTTCATCACTGTAGGCTTTTCGTAACACCTGTCGAGCCCTTGCAAAGCAATCTGAAGACACTGAGAGATGTGGACGAGTGGAGGTTGGATTGTAAGAACGATGGGGCTTGGTTTCACTGTGATGTCCAGCAAGGAAGGGTAGGCTTCTACAACCCTGGTCCAGAGGCGGAGACACCAGTCATAGGGTATGAGACAAGCATGCGGGTAACGAAACCGACAGTGGCCATGTTTGGATGTTTTTGGCTCACGGCGTCGATCAAGATCTAGGATCCTAGGTATGAACTCGGCAACCACTCACAGCTGCTGTGGAAATGTGGCTAATGTTCTGGCGTGGAGATTGCGGTGCCAATGACATCCTGAGTTGGGTGTAGTGGCGAGAGTATTGAGCGGCCAATGCCACGAGTTGCTGGACCTTAACTGCGTTGAGCCGTGTTTGTGCAGCCGAATATCCATCCATGAAGGCCTTTATTTGTGGGAGCGATCTTCCTGGTATCGGTTGTTGGTATGCTTATGCCGGCACCCGGGCCGTGTAAAAACACGTTGCTGGCCTTTGGTTGCGAGTGGTGTTGAATATGACCCAGGGTCCACTCTACAGGCGCATCTCAGCATTTTCATCTCTCTGTAGAGCTCGCGGCGCAGTTCATCGGCATCCGGAAATGATTCACTGGTAAGCCAAGGTACTATCGTTGCTATTTCTTCCAGTGAAAGTTCCTGCACAAGAATGACAATGTCGCAAGACCGACCCTGGCCGTGATTTCCAGAAACTTCTCAAACACGATGGTATGTGTATGTTGAAAGAAGTCATAACCGTTCCATAGAGTTCTTTCCGCGTGCCATTCTTCGACGAAACATATCCGGAGTCAGACCTAGCTCGCGATCTGTAGGATCATGCCTATTTTCCATCAGCAACAGTGGAACAATAACAGCAGAGAGAAATGGAAATCAAGCTAACCAGCTCCCGCCGCCCAAGGGTACTATTAGAGACATGATTGTCTGAAACTCGGATTTCCGAGCCACATACACAGGCCAGATGTCCTTCCATGCTGGGCTGATGACGAGAGCGTTGGCCAGTTGGCAGTTGTCTTCGGCACATATCGACAGTGCAATGATATCTCGGAATGTCAGGTTGGCCAGGATAGGCTCGATGAGTTCCGAGGGAAGGCATTCGAGTCTGCTGGCAATGCGTTTGTCCTTTGCCCTCGTGGTCATGGTGGCATGAATGCATGTCCAGCTCGACGTTTTGGAGCCATCTCATGTGGAACTCTTCGCTGGAGCTTGACCAGTCCGAGTGAGTGGATATGTTTTTGTTAGTGGCCGCTGACCTTGCTGCGATGCCGCGGCAGCCTCTGTTAGTGCATCGGCAGCCAAATCAGCAATCCGTAACAACGCGTGTAATTACGGTTAGGGCGGCTGACGGAGAACGGGCGGTCGGGCCAACTTCGGTCTGCCGCCCCGCGCTTACCCCTGTCCACCAACCTACCCTAGATTACCATGATGTCTGGGCTTGGGGGGCGCGGCCATCGAAGTCGGGTCTGGCATCTGACAGAGGTTGGCAGGGGCCAACTCTCACTTTACCAGCCATGTCTTGCTCATTCGCCAGCAACAACACCACCGCCATGATACACGACGACGCCGTCGCTTCCCAGGCCATCCCGAGAACCAACGGAGTTGCGAAGCAAGGTGAACCCGCGCCCGTCGCGCAACCACCGCAGCGTACCCTGCCAGATATCTGCTACGAGCTGCGGGGCAAGATCGATGCATTCCTTACCGAGGACATCACCAACGACAATGTCTTACGCAATGTGCAGAGCCAGATTCGGGTGTCCATTGGCGTGATCGAGGAGGCGCTGCGCCAATATGGGTAGGTGCTGCGTCATTTCTTGCCCGGTGTGAGGCGGGGGCCGTGCCGTTTGTGATGTGCTGCCTTTGCGACATGACGCTGACCTGTCTTTGGATGCAACCGTGTAGGCTCGATCACCTCTCTCTCTCGTACAACGGCGGCAAGGACTGTCTCGTGCTTCTGATTTTAATCTTGGCTTGCTTGCCAACTTGCATCAGCCCGCCGACTTCCTCTGGGAGTGTTGTCGCAGCCCCGTCCGAGATTCCGACTCCGCCATCACAACCGCCGACGTCGGAACCCGTTGAATCGGCTCACAGCTTCCACACAAACAAGTCCCTCCAGTCGATATACATTGTTTCTCGTCATCCGTTTACCGAGGTCGAGGAGTTTGTGGAGAGAACGGCGCAGGAGTACAATCTCGACCTGAAACGGTATGCGCTACCAATGCGGCCCGCGCTCGAGGCATATCTGCTGGACCGTCCCGCGATCAGAGCCATATTTCTCGGGACAAGACGGACCGACCCCCATGGGGAGTTTCTCTCGCACTTCAACCCCACTGATGCGGGCTGGCCGCAGTTTATGCGCATTCATCCTGTGATCGACTGGCATTATGTTGAAATCTGGGCAGTAAGTTCAGCACGTCGTCACCTGCACACCAGACGAGTGACGCTAACAACCATTGATCAAGTTTATCCGGCATCTTGATATCCCATTTTGCGATCTTTACAACCGTGGCTTCACGTCCCTTGGCGGCGTCACTGATACCCGTCCGAATCCCGCCTTGGCTGTAGGCGAAGGCGCATCTAAATTCCGGCCAGCGTATGAACTTCGGGACGATGACGAGGAGCGCCTTGGCCGAGACTCATAAACCAAAGTCCGAGAACAGGGCGGTAGATACGGGTGGCCGGAAAGTGGGAATCGAATTGTATAGACCATAGAATAGCATAGATGGCGTTTGGGGGCGGCGGGAAGGGGGTTCGTTGCAAAGCCTCTGGTGCAGTTGGCGCTGCCTACTCCACAAGGTTCATTTGACGTAGCAGAGTTGTTCATGGCCTCCGATTACGATCTACTCCCTCTCTTTGGAGTCATTGGGGCTCTCTGATATATGAGAAGTGAGGGGGCAACTCTGTATGTCATAGGTGCCATTGGGAACCGTAAACTTTAACCAATTGTGCATCACTGGCTTCGAATTGCCTTAGTTAACTTTCTTGGGCAAGCATTGTTGACTGGCGTTCTCTTGGAGCACGACGCTACAAGGATAAGTCAAGTACAATCAACCAATGCGTTACGTGACAAAGGAAAAGGGAGTTTCAGGGGTTCAATGTCACTGGAAGGGATCTCGTTTTGGGCAGCCACCTCTGCCCCGCGCCGAACCCAAGTTTGTTTGTATATATATATATATATATACCTGTATCCAGGGTGCCAGCCGGTATGTTTTCCGCCAACTGCTTTCGTGCCACCTTGAGTGTACTGTGCAAGCCTCGTGTGTCCGTGACAGAATATGGTAGGCGGAAGGGTACCCACCATGCCATTGGCCATGAGTAACACCCTACACCAACATAACAAGCCAAGACCTTGATGTCACTCTTAAACATCATTTGCCAACAACCTCACGACATCATACAACAACATCGAACATCATGATGCATCGCCTTGTTTTTTTCCTGGCTTTCGCCGGCATAATACAAGCACACGCCGCCTCTCCAACGACAGCAAAACGCCTCATCATAGACACTGATCTATTCAGTGATGTTGAGTGAGTCGATCTGCCTCAAAATTGTGCCTTATTCTCTCCTGATTCATTGCGCAATGCCCGCCTTCAGCGACGCCGGAGCCCTGCTGCTCGCAGCAACATCATCTTCCGCCAACCTTCTCGCCGTCAATATCAATTTCCCCTCCACCTACTCGGCCCTGGCAGCATCTGCCATTCTGGCCCATTATGGCAGTAATACTCCCATCGGGATCCTGCGTCCACTGAGCAATGTCACGTTCTTCGACTCTTGGTTTTTTGAATTAGGCGAATACACAAGCAAAGTGGCTTATCACTGGTCTGGAGGTCCGTTGCCCTGGGGCCATGCCGAGGATGCTTGGGATCCAGTCGCGCTGTATCGAAAAATCCTCTGCGAAGCCCCTGATCAAAGCGTCACTATCACTTCCATTGGATTCTTTGATAATGTATGATATATTTGCCTCCCCTACCGGTCTACTTCTAGCTTCTGCCATGCTTCCTTGTTCAGATGCTAACTATCATGGTGCTGTTGAACACAGTTGTCTGGGCTTCTTAATTCCTCATCAGATATCTATTCACCGCTTTCAGGTCCCGATCTTATCGCCGCCAAAGTCTCGGAGCTGGTAATCATGGGTGGTGAATATCCCTCCGGCTACGAATACAACTTCTGGGGCGTGAGTTACCAAAGCCACGTGGTCTTTTCATCTGTCCCCTACCCCTGCCAGTGCAGGTAGCCTGAGGCAAGCAGAGGCAAGCATGCTAACGAACATTGCCAGAGCAACCCATCTATCACCGCTCATGTTGTCAATACTTGGAAGGGCAGCCCAATCACCTTTTCCGGGTTCGAGATAGGGCAAAATGTAACGTCTGGCCTTCGTCTGATCAACGAAGGCCCGCGGGATGACCCGGTCAAGGCTGCGTATGTCTATTACGGGTACACCACAGCCCGTCCGTCCTTCGATCCTCTGACGGTGCTGTATGCAATGGAGGGGTTGGGTGATCTCTTTGAATTCGGAGTAGAGTATGGATACAATCACGTTGAACAAAATGGATCAAACAAGTGGGTTTATGACAAGGGGGTCACTGGTCAGCGCTTTTTGAGACTCAAGGTGTCTGAACACGAGGCCGGTGTTGAAGTGGACAGGAGACTGCTTCAGGCAGCATGGTCTACAAAGAGAGACCAAGTACTCACTCGACAAAAGCTTTGACTATTCCGGATAAAACAAGGGTTGATACTCTGCTTCTTTCGCTTGGTGCCAGCTTTCTCTGGTATGATTCCTGTTCAGCTTTCTTGTACAAATATCTAAATACCCCGTGCAGATCAAAGACCCTCGTTTCATTGTGCCACAAGCCCTGATCGTCCACAATCAAACGGGCTGAATAGCCTGTGGGTAGTCAAAGAGCTCGGTGGGATCAAGCTCTGTCTTGAGCGCTCTAAGCTTCGGCAGGTTCTTTCTGTAGTAGACATCCTGCGCCATGGTTCGATTCATAGTCGGGTCGGCGTAGTTGATGTACATTCCCCATTGGTCTGTGGTGAGACCATCGGTGAAACTCTTGACCCAGCCGTCTAGGAATTCAAACCCATTTGATGGGTAGGAGCCGAAGTTTACACGGTCGTAAAACTCGTAAAGAAAGAGGTGATTGTTGGGGTCGCGGAACGCATAGGCCGTTGCATTGCTGGCCACCTTTGTGATGGCCGAGTTGGCACCGCCATATAGATCGATGATGATGAACCAGTTACGATTGTTGGACATGGCTTTTTGGATCCAGTAGTTGGCAACGTTTTGCAGTACATTACTGGGTAAGGCGGGCGTGACTAGACTCTTGCTGTAGAATGTCTCGACCTGAGATGACGGTTAGTCTTGTGGTCATGGGTTGGAGTCCTTCGAACGCACCAAGTTGTAAGGACGCGAAACATCCACCTGCTGACCATAGGTGTAGTAGGAGAATGCACCCATCCAATCATACTGCTGCTGCTGAGAGATCTGTGCATTGAGCTTGGTGAGAAGGGGTTGAATCGCCGTCTGGAGTTGAGCCTGGGTACCGTGGTAAAGGCCCTGGATCTGTGTCTGCATGCGGTTTCCAAGGATACGACCGTTCATCTCCTTGGGCATCTCGGCCTTGAGCCAGTCTTGAATGGTGGACCAGCCTTGTACAATAGCACTCGCATTAGTCCATGGCAAGTTGATGGCAAAAACCGTCACCTGCGAAGGGGCGGCAAATGTTTTGAACTTGAGACTCGTCACGATTCCAAAATTGGACCCCGCACCACGCAGCGCCCAGAAGATGTGAGGATTTTCAGTTTGGGATGTTTCGACCACGCTGGAGTCCGCGAGCACCACGGTTGCTCCAACAATGGCGTCGACGGCCAAGCCGTAGGTGTGAGAGCTGAATCCAAAACCTCCATGCAGAGAGTGCCCAGCAACCCCAACACTAAAGTTAACGAAAACGGTTAGTAGTCAAATAGAAAGGAGAGTAACTGACTCTAACCATGCCAGAACGCGGATGTATTGGCAACATACCCTGGACATGTCCCGTGACTGAACGCTCTTTTGCCGTTGTTATAGAGAGCTGTCGCGACGCGGCCAAGACGAGCACCGGCTTGGACGGTTGCGATCTCCGTTGCCGAGTCATACGTGACAGCGTTCATACGATCCAGCTGCACCACGAAGTGGCCATCTTCACCACCAAGCCCAAAGGATGCATAGCTATGTCCACCAGACTTGGGGTTGACCTTGACCTTAACCTTGGCAGCACATGAAACAGCAGCCTGCACCTGCGCAACCGTGGTCGGGACTGCGATGGCAACTGGTGTATATTTGAGTCTTTGGTTGAAGGGGTTGGAATCGGCCCTCCAGTCGTTCGAGTTGGGTGCGTCAACAGGCACATTGGCAGTTCGCAGACAATCATCGATAGCTGCTCGCTTGGCCAAGCGGTTCGATAGGGGGTTGGCAGCAGCGAAGCTCACCAAGGTGATCGATGTAGCAAACGAGAGATGCATTTTCAGCTTCGGACTGCGCCGCCTGCTCTGATGAAAAGCTTTTATTCGATTCGAACAGATATCAAGCTTGAACGAGGGCCAACGTATGGCACCAGCCCTTGATATACATTTATAAACCCCGCACATGCAAGGGGTATGATGCGATCATAGAGTCCCGCTACCGTAGAGTGTCCTTTCAGGGAACTGAGTAGCAAAGGAGCCGAGTTCTATTCCGATCCACCACGTTGGCGGGCTCGTGGACATGGAGACTCGGCATCATGGTCCCGGGATTACCACTAGCAGCCTGCAGGACGGAGACGACGGGAGGATTGCCCAAACTCCAGGAATGCGGATAAGAGATCGGCGCAATACCACCGAGAGTACCGGGTGTGATGTTAGCTGTGGCGGCACAGTTAGCCTAAAGCACAACTTCGATGTATATGTACTTATGCTGGGTCTGACCAGTCACTCCTTTTCCCCAGACCCAGCAAGGGCCCGCCAAGAGCCGGGTACCAGATTGTGTGTGAGGGGATAACAATATACCGAAGACCTCCAAATGCAACCGCAGCAAGGCTTGGGAGGCTGGTGGTTGGTGCGGTTTGCGGGTTCATCGTACTTGGCGATGATACCCCGGTCTCGAGTCGGGTTAATGGGGGAATTAAGAGGACCACCAACCCGTTATCGCACTCGAAAGAACCACCAAGGCCTCGATTCTAGTTCCAAAAGATTGCGCGATGACAGATATTAGCCCGGGGCAGGAATCGGACGGATTATAGCCTAAAGCGACTCCGTGCCTGAAGGTGCAGCCCGAATAAACCACCCGCCCAACGGCTGTTCCTGACGGTAATAATCGAGGTTACAGAGCTGAGGAGCAGATCCAAATTGATGGCAATATCTGGACGCTCCCACGCACGTGGCGAAAGATGTAGAGCGATTGGGAAGAAAAGTGAGATGGCAACCATCTTATGTCTTGTGCTCCGCCGATGAAAATCGGCCATTTCATATAATCGTGTGATATACACAACCAATGAGTGGGAAATGAAAGCTGACGAGCTGGCGACGCTCTCATGCGGGTAAAATGAGACGAGCGCAATCTCGGTCAATTTGTAACGGTCCGACGAAGGTGCTTCTATTCAACCCAAAGCCAACGTACTATCCCAGATATTGTGAGATAGAGTTCTTGCGTTGCTATGGGGTTGAAGTCTGGGCTGGAAGAAGATGGGTTTGATAGAAGCGGACGATACAATCCTGCAAAGAAGCCGAGTTAGCCGTGCGCAGAAAGTAAAAGAGGCAATGTTCTTGAACCAAGTTAAAATCGAGAAATTCTGTCTACGACCCGAGGTGATGATCCAGAATTGTAGATTTGTAACGCAAAGGAATAACTCTGCTTTGATATACCGGTTCTGTAAGCGATGCGTTCTTTTTGATGGCACTGGGATGGAGCTGGGCATTCCGACTAGCGAGTACTCCGCAGAAGGAGCGTTCTGCTTCCGCTTGGATGCAGTGAAACAGACAGGATGAGGGGAAAAGTCTCTGTAATTTTAAGCAAATTCAGTTTAAACTTAACATGATCTCAAACAACTTCCATTCTCAGTTGGCCATCTATGCCATGTGCTGTTTTCGACTTCACGGAGGTCTCTGTGATGGTGGCTTGAAGCAAAGACAGGGCGATGTCTTGGCATTCAACAAGGGACAAGGATAGGAGTTCGGCTTCATGCTCCACTACGGGTACGAAGTACCAAACAATTCCCCACCGTGATATACTTAATAGGTACTATTCAAATCTTGTGGCTTATCTCTGTCATTGGAATCAACCACCGCATTTTATGGTTCATCATGGCTGCTGCTGATGGTTGAGACGGTCGCAGCACAATATTTTTGGTGCAACTCAAGAATGCGGGAAGAGCCGCTGTGACCCTCACCATTATAAAAGCTTAATTTCAGCCTCAACACCAACAACAGTTTGTGGGGCACGTGCAGTCCAGCATACTGGAGAGAAGTATCATGGTTAATAAGAGAGGCAGGGCAGGTGCGCAGGTTATATGATTGAAACCATTTTCCCGGCCAATCTCTCGCCCCTTTCACTCTTGTTCTTCCTCAAACTTCATCCTGTCACAGGCATACGTTATGTGCCTGAAAGTCTTGTTCTTCATTACGGTGGGGTCATCGCCAGTGCTTGTGGATTGATCATTCCAACGTCTCAGCCTGTGGCATAGCGTTGGGAAACAAGGGGAGTGGAGCTTCTAAATTTTGGGTTGAGTCCTGTGGCCAGGAATTTGTTCAGGCAAATCGTGGGGCCCCTATTCTTTTCTTAAGTCTGTTTGAGGTTGCAAGAGAGCATGAAAGGTTGTTGCTGGCTGCCACGCTGCCAACTGGAAACAGATTTGGATGCAATGGTCTGTGCGTCCTTGGCGTGGAGCAGACTGCAAATCAACAAAGCCAATGAGAGAACGGCGTCCAACATCAACAAAGAGCGACTGCAGCCCTATAACTGGGTTTCCCTTTTTTCTTTTCAAGGATATCTATGTGTCAATGCCTTTCTGGCCTGCTATAGTAAACTTCACAGGTCACCTCCTTTCACTTATAATAAGTTGGTTGCTGCCTTTCGCTCATTGCATTTTGGGAAGAAACCGCCCCGTTTTCGCCTGCCAGCAAGCCCCGGGCCTCGGATTCGGCTGCCCTCAACGGGCCCATTTAGGAATTTGTCTGTTCGTTTTCCTAGCTTTCTCAGTGTCTTGACGCAAGCGACGATGCCTTCTCCCTCAAGGAGCGCCCACGAGCCGAAAGTTTTACACTTTACCCCTGTTCCACCTGGGTATCGCCACGTCCCAAAAGGCAACATCTACATTACAAAAAACTGCCGGTTACTTACCCATGCCGCCAAACAACCTTTGTATGTCGTTGTTGATAAGCGCAATCGAACCCTCGGAATTCACTGTCCAGATCGCATTTACCGCCAAGTGCTCTCCTCTTATCACGAAACCGCACCTAAGCGAGCCCAGGCGGTACAGAAGCGGGACGCGCTGATCGAGGATAAGTTCGAGGCTATCATCCTCAAATTATTCCCCAAGACACCAAAAGCGTCGATCCCGGTCATCGTCAAGCATGCCGTCAAGAAGAGAAGCGGGAGGGTAGGTAGGAGCACAAAGATAGGAGAGTTGGAGGACAAGGTCATGCTGGCCGTGCGAGCACATATCAGGCATGTTCACACAGACTACGAAATGTTGTTGAGAGAAGGCGTGAACAGGGAGGAGGCCAGGCAAAGGGTTTGGGAGAGAGTCAATGAGGTCGCAAGGGAGTGGGGGGCTGCCACGAGAAGCCTCTTCCGAAAGAGGGTAAATAGCGCAAGGGGCAAAACGGTGAGTAGGGATAGGCCGACTGGAGCAGCACCAGATACGGGGAAGAAGAGGCTACATCGCCCAGTCATAACAAAGAGGATACAGGTCACTGCTCCGGAAACAGCCTCGCCACTAGACCAGAGTGCGACCGAGCCACCAGGAAGGAAGCAAAAGAAGCGGAGGGGGAGATACACCCGGTTCCTGGAAAGGAAGGCGAGGGGCGGTGTTATGGCGATTTCACCAGACAGGGTGCGCGTTACACGGCGAATGACGAGACAGTCCTTGGAAAAGTCCAGCGCGGAAGCAAACGATGGAGTCGAGGTTATAGAAATCTCTTCGGACGAGGATGGCGACGAGGATGGCGATGTTTTGGAAGACGACCCCATTAAGGTCTTCATCGTTGATAACGACGACGAGGAAGCTTTGGCTGTTTTCTCTGTCGATGAAGACACAAGCGACATTGACTATGAGAGCGATGACAGTGGCTGGAGTGGGAAGTCTTGAAGGCTAGGTTGAAGGCTGTTAGATGGCAATGCTGGTATACCGTTGTGACTAGAAACTGTTGAACAGACTGAATTCTGAGAGACGGGGCCAGGGCGGAGTTGTCCAAAAGGCCTCGGCATGTCGGTCATCAAGCGAGGGTAATTCAGGACCGGGCCCAGATATCGGGCGGCGCGGTCATGAGGCATGCTTCATCCGGTTTCCAGTAGTTCGCGTTCTAGACTTGACAGTTGGCTTGACGTTGGCCAGCAATTCGTTCCGGAAAGTCGGTTCATCGGCTAGTCAGAGGGGAAATGGTCCATCCGTGAAACTGTCATACCAGTCTTTGACTGGGGGTACTGGTCGGTAAGGGTTTCCTTTCCAGCCTTTTGAAGAACAAGGAGGCACGAGCCCGCCGTCCGACGGTGCTGAGTCCACATCCCGTCCGCACATCCCCACCAACATCCGGACTCCGCCTTGGGGATTTCGGCTCTGTTGTTTGCATTATTGGCCAATTCATTCACAGCGCTGGTAATTCTTAGACGGCTTCCGCGGGGGTACATAAGCCTAGGAAAGTCCCAGGTCGAATGGATGGTTTGGTCAAACTTGATGAACACGAGGGTCGACACAGAATAAACAGCCGATTTCGCAAACATGGCCCAACAGAAGAAGCAGCAGATCACCTTTGAGGGTATGTCCTAACCATCACTCTGGAAAGCTGTCTAATCAAGTTTTATAGATTACCTCGGTGTGACTGAGGCTGCGTTTGAGTGGGCTGACAGCTACGACTCCAAGGACTGGGACCGTCTGCGAAGATGCATTGCTCCCACCCTGCGGGTATGTTGATGGGCTATCCACAACGAAGAACTGCCTAGTCAGACAGGGCAAGATGGCTGATACTGAAGACGTAGATTGACTACCGGTCGTTCCTCGACAAGATCTGGGAGGCCATGCCGGCCGAGGAGTTCATCAGCATGATTTCGGACAAGTCAGTGTTGGGCAACCCCCTTCTGCGCACGCAGCACTTCATTGGCGGTGCCAGCAAGTGGGAGAAAGTGTCCGACGACGAGATTATTGGCTACCATCAGCTCCGCGTGCCGCACCAAGTCTACACAGACTCGTCCCTGTCCAAGGTGGAGGTCAAGGGCCACGCCCACAGCCACAACACTCACTACTACAAGAAGGTCAATGGCGTGTGGAAGTTTGCCGGGCTGAACCCCAACATCCGGTGGTTCGAGTATGACTTTGACAAGGTGTTTGCAAGTGGTCGCGACAACTTTGGTGAGCACTGAGTTAGAGAGTAGAAGAGATCAAGTGCAGGGAGAGTTACGGGACCTGGAGTCGGGTGGCGGAATTTGGTGGGTGATGTTTGGTCGAGACTTGGGTAGTAGTTCCATAGAGCCAGGAGCTTTGAAGCGCCTTGGACACCTCAATACACAAGGCCATTTCGCACTTTATGCAAATGGAGTGTCTCCCCAGGTTGTGAGGTTGCGGAGGGGGACCCTTGCACTGATGACGGGATGGTGGGGTCAAGCTCCCCATGCCAGCCCATGCAGTACATGATTGGAGCACAAAACATTCAATGGGCCCGGCCTCAAAACCTTGGCTTTACTTGACCGTGGCGTCCGACACTTTTGTAACATCCGAAGACAACTTCCCTATTTCCCGCGAAATTTGTCAATGACAAGGAAGAAGCAAAACCCGTTTGCAGGTCTGCATTGAGGAGGGACTGTATTCCCGTCCGCACGACGATGCGGGAGTTTATGCAGTATGTCAGAAATGCCTTCTACGGTGCTACAGGATGGAGCGAGGATAACTCCTACAAGGACTTGAACGTGACAGCAAGAGGTACACATGTTTATGCCATGCCCCTCTCACTGGTTTCGTAGCTGACAATGCGTGTTCGACAGAACTGATTGACTTCCCGCTGCCTCGAGGAATTCGCTTGAGTCTTTCTTCCCTTGCCACGCCACACTTCGCAACCAGCTATCAACTCTGCAATGTAGGTGTCGTCGACGGCTCGATATCATACCTCCACAGCTCGGTCCCCCTGGCTGCCGCTCCTGCCCAGTCCGACAAAATACCGCTAGGGGCTCTTATGAGATCCTATCGCGGGCTGCATCAGCTCGGCTCACGAGGAGGAACACCATGGTCGTGGGAAACTGGTCCTCAGATAGGGACAATCCCCCAGGTACCTGCTGTTGCGGATATGGGTCAAGTCCCGAATAAGGACAAGAGCTCGCTGTTGTATGGTCGGCTGTATCTCCCACAGTCGCTGCTTGAGGCCATGGTAATCAAGCGGTTCAGTCCGGCGCTGCAGGTTCAGATATCGGCTGTCAGTGAACAATCTTTGCGGAACGGAGGTACAATGCTGAGCGTCGTTCAATACGACCGGGGGAAATACGGAGTCGAGGGGCTTTACTCGACCGACGGAGGGCTTCTTGGCCTGAGAGGACTGTATAATTTCGGTGGGGATGCTTCCGTAGCTGTGATGGGTTCCCAAAATGGGACGGGCAGTCCAGAATCCACGGAGAAGGAACGAATTTATGGCCGTTTCAGCGCTGGAGGAGAAATGTACTATGGGACCTTGAACAAGTCTGGAGGCATGTCCTTGGGTGCACGTTTCGCAACTCTACCCACGCACAAAGGGACGCCGCTCACAGCGACACTTACTATCAACCCGCTCATGGGAAACATCAACACCACATATGCCGTGCTGGCGAAGGACTTTCTTGCCATGGCGACACGGATGGAATTTAACGCGTATAGCTACGAGAGCGATTGGGCTGTCGGCTTAGAGCTATGGAGTAACCGACGACCAGCCGGTTTCCTGCTTGGTGCCGAGCCCAGCCTTGATCTTGAATCCGACCAGCCCGAACTTCCGAGCAAAAAGGAGAGAAGTTTCCAGGCGAAGATGGAATGGCGGCTAGACGACCCTGAACCCGACCCCGATCCCGTCAAGATTGCCAAGAAACCAACAGAGGGTAAAGAGGAATACCTGGGCGTGTTCAAGGCCCGTATCAGTTCCAATCTCGATCTGGGCTTGGTCTGGGAGGGTCGGGCCAAATCACTGATCTTCAGCCTCGGTACTGGTGTGGATTTGCAAAGGTTAGGCGAGCCGTTCCGAAGCTTGGGATTGGAAGTGCAATACTCTTCTTGAGAAGACGGCTGTTAATGCCCACGAGGAATGTCTCCTGAAGGGCTAGCTAGCATGACCGCGATTTCGACTGTTCGGCAAGAGCGGCGGGGGGGGTTGGAGGGAAGAAAGGTTAACTGGGCGCTATTTGGACTCCGGAGTACCTTGATGGTCCCAAACATGCATTTGTTCTGACGTCGGTCGCCACACCACCAATGACATCAAATCATTGAGATTACACCGGTGCTGGTGTAGTACCAGCCATCAATCCCGATGGTAAGCTAGGGGCCGGGTGTCAGCGGACACCATCAGGTTGACAGGTCCGGCACAATGGGATTTTGCAAATGTTTATGGTGGCTGCTTCTCTACTGGTTGGCGGTCATCGGCTTGGTGTCTCCAGAGTCTTCGGGGAGTGCCTTCCAAAAGCCTTAAAACACAGGTCCGGGCCCCTTCTCCGGGACTGGAATCTCCCCTTTTTTGTTTTGGCGCACCGTTCTCCCGGCGATGCGGTTTCCTTGCGGTCTCATTGCGGCGTATAGGCACCTACGCTGTTTTCCACGCCACGGCCGTCTTCCATTCACATACTCTAAACCTCTCCTGCTCCCTTACCTAAGCATTGTCTGTCTTCTGGACTCTCGATCCTGCAAGCTTCTTATCTCATCCGTCTGCGTCCGAAGCATCATCTCTCGATCAAGAATCTTTACTCAAGCATAGCACTGCGGTTGTTTGTCCAAGGAGGGCCATTGCGATATTCTGGTGCGTGTTTTTTTCCGCACGTACCAAAAACCTCTGCAGTAGTGGTAGTTGCGCTTGCTGTTTGAGACGTGCGCTAGATGGCGAGCTGGTTGCTGACTGGAGCTTAGCCATCAAGGTTCTCGGTCGAACTCCCGCCTCCCGCCTCCATCTCGCCTTTGAGTTGCGCCCTCGCTGCCCACCCCTCATCTTCACTCAGTCTCTCGTACATATCGAATCTGTCGTTTGGTGCCCATGATTACTCTGTAGTCGTGGTGGCCCGAGATAGTTGTCGCCAGAAAATTGTGGGCTACTGAACTGCGAAGCGCAAACGATCCAGTCTTCCGACCAAGAACACCATTATATATCAAGTCCATATCGACGGGTTTAGACTTCATTTGGTACGGAATCTTACAATCTTTGCGCCCACAGCTTTTCGACCCCGCCGATCCTCCTTCTCAAGGGCCGTACCGCCCGCACCAAACCTTCCCCCCAAATGTGCCCGTCGGTAAACCTCGAAAGAGAAGGCTGGTCAAATCACACAATGCAGCACTCGGAGCTGTTACTCAGAGATGAAGCGCCAGCGCCTAGCTGTGTAGGCACACTGTTGAGCAGAGATGATCTGGGATTGCGTATCGCCTCCGTCTTTATCATTCTACTTGGCTCTGCCGTCGGTGCGCTTTTGCCAGTATGGTTGGCGAGGAGCTCCAAACTGCGCGTACCCAAGCTTTGCTTCTTCGTCGCCAAGTATTTTGGTACAGGAGTCATCATTGCAACCGCTTTCATGCATCTCCTCTCGCCAGCGTCCGACAACTTCCGGGATGAATGTCTTGAGCACATTCTTCCAGAGTATGATTGGGCTATGGGGATCGGTCTAGCAACCGTGATGGTCATGTTTCTCCTCGAAATACTCGTTTCACGCTTCGATTTCGGCTTTCACTCTTCACATGGGCACCAGGAACCCCCCGAGACACTTATGGTGGATAGTGCTGCACTGCGCCCGGTCAGCAGCCGCTTGCGAATGCACGGCCGAGAACTTGTCCCATCCACCAGCCCAAGCGGAAGCCCCTCGCCAGTGGCCAGCAGCATCGAAGGTGGAATGTGTGGTAAACACCAAATCCCAGTGTTGCGCCACGAAGTCAGTTACCCGCCTGGGGGGGAGAACCACCTGGGCCATTTGCGAGATCATATCGAGGGCGACGAGCATCCCAACTTTGCGGGGCAGATGACGGCCCTGTTTATCCTCGAGTTTGGTGTCATATTTCATTCCATCTTCATTGGTTTGACCCTCGCCGTCACAGAAAACTTTACTGTGCTTTTTGTTGTGCTGGTATTCCACCAGACCTTTGAGGGTCTTGGCTTGGGTGCCCGCCTTGCAACGGCAACATGGCCTCCGGACGCTAGAAGATGGACGCCATATGTTCTCGGGACTGTTTACGCTCTTAGCACCCCCCTGGCCATCGGTATCGGGCTTATAGCGAGCAAGTCGATGTCACTGGAAGCTACCACCAGCAAGATTGTCAATGGTGTGTTTGATGCAATCAGTGGCGGCATCCTTCTATACACTGGCCTCGTCGAGCTACTGGCTCACGAATTCATGTTCAACCCCGAGATGCGCAAGGCCGGTTTGCAAATGCAACTGTGCGCGTATATTTGTGTGTTTGTGGGCGTTTTCGTCATGGCTCTCCTGGCAAAATGGGCTTGATTGGCAGGTACCTCTAGTATCAAAAGGTCGATTTTCGATTTTGGCATGGCGTTGGAGTTGAATCGGGTACAGGGTGAAGCGTGCATCATGCTGGGTCATGTTTATGACGGATGAATGGTATATGGAAAGAGCAATAGAGCATTAGAGCAATGATCGGTCCGTTTGATCAGGGTACAAACAAAGAGCGGGGGCATGAAAAATGCCCAAAATACAAAAGATATGATGGTACCTTAGACAGGCATGGCTTACGCGCCATGGACTCTCATCATGATGTTCACGTAAACAGGACCATTGTTGGTATTGTTTTATGAGTACTCGGGTTGCTCATGATAGAGCTGAAATTGAATAGGTACATATATATCTTGACATAACATTCGTGATCGAGGCCACGACCAACACCATGGGCAATATCTTCCGCCCTGCAACAGACCTTCTGACTTCCTGTTCCTGGCCCTCCTTTTATGGACTGCAAACAACAACAGTAAATTACATTGGAATCGTGGGATTGGAGTTTACGGCAAAAAAGCCCATCGCTGAGCACCGGCGCAAAAAGCCCACCAACTTGCCGTAATAGTCTCGACAAAAGGTAGAGTACACAACGAAGCAAAGGAAAATGGAAAAAAACACACAAACAAGACAAAGCAAAACAGTCAGTCAAACCGAGAAGCAACTGCTCTTGCGAATGTGCTCCTAGACCTGAAGCTCGATTCCCGCCGAACTTCCCTTCTATTTCTAGGGTTGGATTTCCCCCTTCGACCTATAGACGTCTTGGGCTTGCCACGGGTCGTGCGGACGTCAGGCTTACTTCCATTGTCGTTGGTTCCGTCCACGACGTCAACGTCGTTGTCCTTGATGGTGCCAACGCGGCCCTTCTTCAACCGTGCGGAAAGCAAGGATCCCGGCGCCTCTGAAGTAGCGGCTCCAGCATATGTAAACCGCTCAAGATTGAGGGAGATTTGGGAACGGTAAATTGGGTGAAGCAGTGGCTGTCGAGAGGCTTGGGGTGGGCTTGTATGGGCGACAGGAGACTCTATATTGGGCTCATGCCCGTCATCTTCAAAGTAGGCTGAATGCCCGCCCATAGTTGACACGGGGTCAACCCTCTGCGTGCGGCCAGAGACTTCAGAGCCAGGAGATGACACAGGGCTTTTGAAAGCAGGTCGGTGTGGAAGCGAGAAGGTAAGGACTGCTCCATTACTAGGATCAGCTGCATCACAGATAGGTCTAGAAGAGGCCTCGATGTTCTTCTGGATTCTGTTCAGTGGCTTTGCCACTGGTCTAAGATCTGTGGATGGGAACACAGTCCACTAAAATGGTCAGCAAAGTTTATAGTTCAAGGAGACACGGAGCATACAGTATCAGGGGCTGCAGTCCCATTGTAAATCCCACCATTGCTACGAGAATGAGGTGGGCGAACACCTTTGTCTTCAGTCCCCTTTAGCTCTGTCTCGAATTGAATGAGCGGCAGTTGCATGTCATCCTCTGATGGCCGAGTCTCTTTGTCTGATTCATCGCTGTCTTCGTCGTCTTGTTGGATTGCCGAGTCGGAGGATGGGCGACTCATCTGTGCTTTCTTTTGGCTGGTACATTTCTGGCATGTACAGTTTGGACACCCCTGTGGTCCAGATGCCCGATTGCCCGTGACGCAAAATGATATCGACTCGACACATATTAGGATCCCGGTGATCCGCTTCACCTGGTGCAAAAAGTCCCAGCACTGAGTCCTTTGGCATTAGCAAACATCCTTATACTCGAGACCAGCTGGGGATTACTTACATCTTGGCACGGCCCGTGGTCAAGAAAGAGCATAGCCTCCCGGTAGTAGTTGGGGACATCTGCCCCTCGCAGCTCCCTCAGGCGCTCAATATCTGACGTGTTGAAGACTTCCTTTAGGGCCTTCATTACCCACCAGACGGCGAGCTTTTTCTCAACATGGCATGCCGCAAATCGACCCTTATGCTCGGGCAAAGCAGTCTGGTTGCCGTTGTCCCGCTGGGACGCACGAACCTTGAGGCCATGGAGGTGAATAACATCCCTAACCCGTTCTGTCAAGACAACGTTATCAAGAACCCGAGGACCACGGCCTGGATTTGGCTTCCAGCCGCTGACTGCAAACTGCTCAACCTTCACATCTTTGGGAGAAGTGGTAGCAGAGGCTATGAATCCCGCGGTTGCACTAAGAAGCTCATTGCCCTCTTTGCCTGGCTTGAATGTCTCGAAGCCACCTACAGGCTTGAGAATGACCAGGTCCTTGGCACGCTTGTGCAGTCGGCTGCGCGAGTAGTGGTGATTGCCAATTCGACGACTGCACTCTGTTAGGGATCTGTAAAAGGAACACATATTGTAGGGGTGGACCAGAATGCTTACCAAGATCGCAAAGCGGCGGGATATTTCAGAATTATGGCAATTCTCCTTCTCTCACGTTGCAGACTTCGGGAGATTGGGGGAAAGCCCAGGTGTTGGTACATCTTTGGCTTTCGGTCAAACAATGAAGCGCGCGAGTACTCCCAGGTGACACGGCCTTGAAGGTCTTGTGCTTTCCTCGAAGCGCCATATCTCAACAGGAGCTTCGCAATAGCGAGACGACCATAGAGAACGGCTGCCATGAGTGGTGTTGTCCCATGTCGGTCGCGCGCTTCGATAACTTTTCTTGTACCGCCAGGTGACGTGGAGGTGCTCTTCAGGAGCTCTCTCACATGTTGAAGGTCGCCATTGAGAGTCGCAATATGGAGTTCTGAGAGCATCAACGCCTCCCGAGTAAGCTTAATCGAAGTCGAAGAGAACGTCTCCATTTTTTCGACGGCGTCATGAAATGCGTGGGTTGAGGTCAAGAGAATGAGAATAGCGAGAGAAGCTTGGAGGAAAGATTGATGGACCGGGCGACCAAGGAAATCTAGGCTGAGGCTCTCGGTCGTGGACGACGACGACCTTAGGTCGGATGCCTAATAGCTGGGGCACTTGGAAAGAGCATTAGAAGGAAGTCGCGGTCTCGAAGAAGCTGAAAGATTGAAGCCTACCTTGATAGCTAGCCACCTAGGCAACAGTAGACAAGGGGGTGGTGGGTAGTGGTGACCAAGGAGTTACTTTGGAACAGGGGAGACAGCGCAGTGTGGTTGGATTACGTCGACAACCATGACGAACTAGAGGCAATGGCAGGTGTCTAACCATGTAATGACTCGAAGTAGCGAGTGAGAGATGCTTCTCGGAGAGTGCCTTTCACAAAGAAGCGATCGGGTACCTTCCTAGCCAGGAGACAGAAGCGGTTGACTACTTATCTAAATATACGCCTGTGAGAAACAAAATGGTAGGTTAGATGTTGAGACTGGCAGCTTGCTTGGGTCATAAGTGGTTAAGGACACAGCAGGAGAATGTCTGGAGGCCGACGTTGGCATTTGACGAGGTAACTGGGTGTGCTGAGCAGTGGAAACGCGGCCTACGTGTCAGTCACGGAGAAGATGGTACTATTGTTTATTTGACTTGGTTTGTTGGGCATTCATTTACGCTCTACGCGTAGGAAAGCTGGAGAAAACACCGTCTTATGGCAGATATGCTTTAAAAGCTAGCACATATAAAGCCAGCTTGGTCGCCTAGGTGAGCGAGGAAAGGCATGATCAAGCAAGCCATTAAGTCCTTTTTTGACGCCTAACCCATATGCTCCCGGAAATCCATGCCATGCCGACCCTTACGTTTCACACCTTTGCGTACTCAGTAAAGAGCCTGGTATGTAAAGCGACTGTTGGAAAAGACGACATTTACTCGTCATCCTCATCCTCCTCACCCTCCGCCTCAGCAACGGTCTGGGCAATACCTATGTTTACGTACGTTAGCAAAGTGCAAACGGCTCGAGAGATCAAGTAAACTCACGGTCAAGATCACGCTGACCCTGCTGCGTGATGCGGCGGCCACCCTTCTCCTCATCCTGCTCAAGGACCTGGATCTTCTCAAGAGCCTGCATGATCTTGCGATCAACGCTGCCGGAGGCCTCGACGTGGTGGGAGGGGCGCGAGCCACGGTTCTTGGCGCTGCCGTGAACGCGGCGGAGGCGGCCGACACCAACGGTCTTGCGGAGGTAGACGTGACGAGCGACGGCAGCGGCACGGACGTAGAACCAGTCGATGTCCTGGGGAGGCATCTCCTTGGCGGGGCCGGTCTTGACGGTGTCAACCCAACCGGGGACGGGGAGCTTGCCCTGACGCTTCAAGAAAGCGGCGTAGGCACCTATTCAGAGTCAGACATTTGCCGCACTGCGCACCAGACATATCGAGGCAAAACGAAGCAAAGCAAGACTTACCGACGAACTTGTGGGCCTTGAACCAAGCAACACAATATGATTAGCACAATTCCGTCTTCAGAGATCTTTCGACCCCCTCACGCCTGCTCCCATCATCTTCCATGTTGCTGTCTTGACCAGCGGTCCATCGTCGTCGGCCAACCCGAGCCTCGTTTGAGGAAGCTGGCAGCGACTCGGACGGCGAAAGAGAGTGTTCGGGTCTCGGTCGCAAAGGCCGTCATGGCGAAGGGCTCCCAAAACTTACATCGACATCGCGAACGGTGACTCCTCCAGGCATTTTGGCGGTGTGTATGGGGTGATTTGGCGGAGATGGGTGAGGTTGATCGTTCGTGTCGGAAGCTGTCGTTCGGAGTCGGACAAGGCGCAATCGCAATTGAGGTCTGGTATCTGGAAATTTTGCGGAGTGGACGTCTTGGCAGAGAAACGTTGATTAGGGCTGTGGCCCTGGCAAAGAAGCGGGGCGGTTTGGGAGGGAATCAAGTCTTTGACCCTAACCCTTGGTGTGTCGACAATTCCTCTCCACATGGCCCATCACGCAGGCAGTTGGAGCCGTGTATGCAATCTTACGTCCATGATTCATCTGAACATCTTCACGCGGTGACCGACCCCAGGCCAAGAGCACACAACCGCCGTAGTCTTCTCTTATCTACCGGATCCCATCTGCCAGACACCCAGCACCAAGCTTCCCACATGGTCGGCCTCAAGAATGGGCTCCCGGCGAGTCTCAGTTGCACCGAGCTTGAGGGTCTGAGACCCGGGGGAACCATCTGAAGATGTAGTAGTGGAGATATACTAGAATACACAGGACTGCAGGTGAGACGGACTTCATGCATTCGAGCAATAGTAATTCTGCGCGCTCGAGGTCCCATGTACTTTCTCTTCTGTACGAGGTGGTGTAGCAGCAGGGATTTGCAACAACATTTAACCATCAACAATGTGAGTACTTGAGATGAGATTCCCAGACAACGTTATATTCAGCTCTCGTCTACCTCCGAGAACATGAAAGCTTTTTACCTATGTATTAAATGGGAACAACAGTCATAGGAGAGGCCACAACGGTGGGTCGATACTGCTCGACGTCATCCCGGCTCACTGGTTCAAGGTGGGGCCTTCAGCGGGGGATTTTCTTTGATCGCTGCAAACACGAAGGACAACAGCATGGATGCCAGGGTCACAAAATCCCTCTTCCTCTCTTTCTCCAGCCCTTTTCTTCGAGGAACTTTCGTTGAGACGATGGACCCTTCTCCATATCCTGCGTTCTGTGCCGCTGTTGCGAGTGTATTGTGTGGTGGACGACCCCCGATCTTGGCGCCATCTCTGACAGGTATCGTTTCACAGCCCAGGCCGTGATCTCCAAACCCCAGCTCAAAATTCAGCGACTGTGCAGGTCACCCGCTGGCGAGTGTGTCAGGGATGTGCTACAGGGGTGCAGCCCTCCTTTTTGGGCCAAACACATCCCATCTTTTGGCAGGCGTGTAAGCCGTGGAACCAAGCTGCCCTGCCATCGGTCTCTCCCAGCGTCAACAGACAGCGCTTCGCTCTCCGATGGCCTTTTCCGCGCGTCTTTCAACAGGAAACATTTGGCCCTGACCCCTGCGTTATCCTGTCATCACCACCATCCCAGACTCTGATCAAGGATCAACTGATCGGCCCCTGAACTGCCATCCTGGATTTTGCAGGCCATCGCCTTGGTCGCTTTCAACTTCGGCACGAAACAGCCCTCCAAGTGAGCCTAGGTGTACACACATGAGAGACCATGAAACCCCATCATGAAGTCCCTTTTACCCCAAATGCCCGTGTAAGGGGTGATAGGGCCTTCTTGTGGAAGCCCATGAACAGGGATAAGTAGCCAGGCAGGGCCGTCCATTTCGTCTGATGTATCTATGGTATATATCCCCTTCACTCAACTCTCAGCGGGTTGTTGTGAATATCATCCATTTCTCACGTTCCTTCTTCATTTCTTTCTTGTCCTTCTTTTCCAGTCTGCTGCGCGGACATCCATTCCTTTCTTCGAGCAGGTTGATCGGCTGTTTTCTGCCGTCTCTCACTCATTTTCATCTACAATCATGGTGTCTTCACTCACTTCTTTGCTGGCCTGGGCTGCTGTCGTGGGAGCCTCCCCGCTTGTACGACATCGGGCAGTTGACTCCCTCAATGAAGAGGCCACGGCCGAAGCCCATCAGAGGGACAATGGTGCTACCCGGGCTTTCTCCAACGTTGAGATCCGAACATCAGACGGGAGATGCCTTTTCGTTGACGAGCTGTCTGGAGATTTCCGAGCCAACCTTACTCCCGTTCAGATTGCGGACTGCGGTTCTACTGATGGGCAGGGCTGGGACGTCATCACTGCCGGCGCTCATATCAGAGGCGATGGCGTGGCCCTCATTGTGTCATCCTTGACCAATGCTTGCCTGAACTTTGATTCGCGCCGACAAGCCGGGAATCAGCTTCTGCTCTTCTCATGCGGCGGTCGAGCGGATGGAGGTAAGATTATTGGACTGACTGAATAAGAGAATGTATGCTGATATTTTCAGGGGGTGATGTGACTGACTCTCAGCTGTTTGACTTTGACGGCGGTGCCGGCCCGCTTTCACTGAGCCCTCAAAACGAAGGAGGAAACTTTTGCGCAACCGCAAGGGGGAACACTCTTGACATTGCGAACTGTCAGAATGAAGACGCCAGCCAGACCTTCACCATTGGTGGTGGTGCCCCGGCTAGCGGCAACAACGGTGGTAACGGCGGCAACAATGAAGACAACAACGGTGGGAACAACGGAGGCGATGAAAATGCTGGCAACGGTGGAAATGGCGGAAATGGTAGTTCTGGTAATCCTAGCGGTACCTCCATCTCGAGCTGTACTAAAAGTACTCGAACAGTGACTGTTACTCCTACAGCCGCACCTTCAGCTGCCCCTGCCCAGTCAACCACCACTGCCCCTGGTGCCGGGAACAGTAACAACAACGATGGCAACAACAACGGCGGTAACAACAACAACAACGGCGGCAACAACAATAATGATAATGGCAATAGCAATGGCGGTGGGAGCATCCCCTCGGTCAACCCTACCGAACCTGTGCCCGTGTCTCGTGCCGGCGGTACTCTCCAGCCCACTGCTGCAGCTCAGTCTCATCAGCGGGACGAAGGCGCTACCCGGGCCTTTTCCGATGTCACCATCAGGGCACCAAACAACAAGTGTCTCTTTGTCGACCCGACCGCTGGCGACTTTCGACAGAATTTGATTCCTGTCTCGCTTGTGGACTGTACAGGTAGCCCGAACGAGAAGTTTGATGTTATTACCGCTGGTAAACATAACAACAACCGGGAACTTGCTGCTTTGATCGTGAGCACTCTGGTAAGTGATCCCTAACCATTACCATCACCACTAGCTTGCTTTTGGAGAATGTTACTAAGACAACTGCTTTGATAGACCCAGGGCTGTATCAGTGTAGATCTCAGACGCCAGCCAGGGGACACCGTCACTCTGTTCTCATGCGGCGGACGTGCTGATGGTGGTAGGTCCATCTTTGCTTTCCCCCCCTTCGTCCAGGATATAGCGCACCAAGCTAACAGACCTTTTTTCCAGAGGGAGAAACCGATGGTGCTCAGTTGTTTCCTTTCCTTGGGCAGACAAGCTTTGCCTTGGCACCACAAAACGAAAGGAATCAGACTTGCGTCGTGCCTGGAAACGGGAGACTCGAAACCGGACCATGCGCTACTGATGGATCTGAATTGTTCTCGATCTTCGAGTAAACGCAACACTGAAGGTGTCAAAGGGTGCGATTCGGATCTATGATTTCGGACCGTCGATTACTTGGTACCGCGGAGGACGGTGATGGACTTTGGCTAGAAATTGGCTTCTTTTTCTCTTTTGTTTTAACCCCCTTTTCTTCGATTCTTGACTATCTGTATTATAGGGTATTATTTTGGGACTGGGAAGGCGTTCTGGATATCGTAGACTTGAAGACTCGGGCATTCTAGATCTTTGGGATTACTGGAATCACTTGACACATATGAGATCAACAAGAGCAACGAGATCCTGCTTCAGTCTTTTCATTGCATTCAACTTCAGGGTGGATGTTGTGTAACTCAGGTGTCGCCGCCGGTTGTAAGCGCTGGTGAATTAAGACCAAAACCACCCCACCATGATTGGTCAGCGCTTTGCAGCTTCCCGGGTCTCGGCCCTGACATCACCGGAAATTTTGCAAACCTCCCGCCATCGCTTGCAGAACGGCACCGGCATTTCACCGACAGACCAACCCTACCTAACAGCACCTTGTCAACGGCGCTGAGCATCCATCCCCTGAATACAACTGTTCCTAAAGCCGTCTTAAGGAGTTAAGAATGCCACCACTGCACTGTGTCAACCCTCCCGCCACCGCGAGTCTCTTTATCCAGCTCAGCATGCGCCGCCGGGCCATCGCGACCTCACCCTCCATCCTCGATCTTCTCCTCCCTCTGCCAGTGCGGAGCGCCTCTGGGCCAACTCGGGCGCATCACTCTGTGTCTACTGCACGCACTCGCCAAATACCTCACCAATCGGGCCCCAGCCAAATTGCCGCCAGGAGTCCTAGATCATCATGGCGTCCTTGCTCTCCCCGAGGTAATCTCACAAGACGGAGCTTCACAACCACGATGCCGCGGTCTGGCGCCACCACCGCTCCCCTAAGCGGTACCACCCGTGCACTCTTCAATCCCCAAACGGACGATGATGGCCAGGAAATGATGTTGGAGATCACTCCGCGTGCAGCCAAGGTTCGTCCCTGCTATTCAAGTCCGGCTCGTTGAGCTCTCTCTGACGAGCTATTTTACAGCGTCTATCCGAGATTATGGCCAAGGACTCAAACCCATACCTCGCCCTTCGTATTCAAGTAGAGTCCGGTGGCTGTCATGGGTTTCAATATCTGATGAGGCTGGTCACTCTTCCTCCTTCACTGCCTTCCTCCTCGGCAATCGACGGGGCAGCAGAGGAGAGTACATCCGCCATCGGAGAAGATGATACTATCTTTACCTTTGAAGCCGATGGTGAGAGTGCCCCAACTGATTTGACATCTCCAAAAATCATTCTTGACACTCCTTCTCTTGAGCTTTTAAAGGGGAGTAAGGTGGACTTTACGATGGAACTTATTGGATCGCAGTTTAAAATCGTGGACAATCCTCTCGCTACAAGTAGTTGTGGGTGTGGCACAAGCTTTGACATAAAGATATGATAACCTCAGGGAGCATTGCGCAATGATAAGCATGTAGGGCTACTTATTTGGGGAAGACCTATGTAATAATAGACATCAATGCCTGGACGTTGTTCAAATCACTTCATATCAGGGGGCGGAAACACATTGAGCAACAGCTTCATAGAATTGGGCTGCGTCCTGGCCAGTAAGGGGGCAATCTACTTCATCAACTGTGGGAAGAGTGGTGTGCAAGAACGACTTCGTGTTGTGGTATTGATTCCCCGGAGCCACCCAACCCGGCTTCCATTTAACGCCATGCACCCATGCCAATTCTCATGACCAAAGACAAAACCGCAAAACCATCAAAGTCCCCCAACTTAGTTCATCTGGCGGATGAGAGCGTTGATGTGCTCCTCACGGTTGCCAAGGTCACCACCCTCGATGAAGTGCTTGAACTTGCGGGGACGGAAGCCACCGTTGGGGTTGCTAAGCTTGAAGGGCCAGAGAAAGTTGGCAGCCTGCTTGAAGTTGGGGCCGACGGTGACGATCTCGTGGATGAGATCCTCGATACAGATGATGCCGTACTTGCCAAGGTTCTCCTCGACGATGCTGTTGTCGGTGAGGGCAATGCGCTGGCCGTTGACCTTGCCATATCCGCGCTTGTAGATGAGCTCCTTGACGCTCTTGAGGTTGGGGTAACCGTAGGCAACCCACGGCTCGACAACCTTGATCATCTCAGCGGTGGCCTTGGTGACGCGGACGAAGACACCGTTGTTGATCTGGAGGAGACGGAGAAGCTGAAGGATCTTGCGGGGCTTGGGGGCAATCTTGTTGATACTGTGTGGACGTGTCAGTAATGACTCAGAGATGACTATGATTTTCACTGTGGAAACATACCCCTTGATGCGGACAATGAAGATCAACTTGGCCTCAGCGGGGATGTGGAAGGCACCATCCTGCTTCGCAGCGCGCTGGAGGCGAATCTTCTCGCGCTCGGTGTCGCGGTACTCCTTAACGTACTTCTCGGCACGCTTAAAGATGACACCACGCTTCTCCTTGCGGGCCTGTAGAGATGAGTTAGCACAATGTCCACGACGTGTGCCTCCAAAGTACAAACGTCATCATCCATTGGTTCGATCAGACCCGAAAGATGGTTAATTTAGCAACAGCATTGACGTATCTAGTCGCTAGGTTTGTTGTGCATCATATCGCCCCTCCAGACTCAAAACAAAGAGATAAAAACTTACAGCCTTGGCCTTCTCGAGCTCGGCAGCGCGCTCAGCGCGGGCCTTCTCCTGCGACTTGCGCTTCTTCAGGAGAGTCTCGGGAACGAGAATGTCGTTCTGGGTGGGGACGGAACTAAAGTCAACAGATCAGTACGAGGTCCGGACATACACGAGGTATGCGGTAGAGCGCCGTTGGAGAACTGCTGCCTCAGTGCGGCATTCTCTCGTGGCTGACTCGATGTTTTATGTCAGTCGATGGGCGAGCTCGAGTGTGAAGTGACCATTGCAAGCCGTACACAGTGTAGAGAACCCCATCTGTCGACAATCTGAACTGAAGTCCAAATATGAGCTTGCGAGCGCAGGGTTATGGTCCTGACAGGCCTCATTGAGGCTTGCTTGGACCACATCACCAAACGGCAAATGTTTTTAAGGGAGGAGACAAGTCTTCATCCCCAACACCCCATGAGACGTCTCTCAGTCCGCAGGCCACACACCACCAGGCTTGCAAGAAAGAGGGAGAACCATGGGAGGGATCGAGCTGGAGCGATGCCCGGTCTGCGAGGGCAGAGTCGAGAAAAGCGTCCAGTGAGAAGACCACGCCAATCTGCAGAATCTCGTCGAGCGATACACGACGATACCATTCAAGGGCTGAAGGAAAACATCGGGGGTGAGGCATACGTAGCGGCCATTGTTCCGGTTGTCGACGTCGGCGAAGGTTGTCGTGCGTTGCAAAGAAGCAGCGAGAAAGAATTTTCAGCGGTGGTCGCGAGAAAAAGGGTTGGCGAATTGGGAGCTTGGGTGGGGCGGTCGGTACGGTGTTACTTAGGGCTTTCCACTCGCAAATTATTTGTGGCCCCGCACCTCTCTTTTCTGCATTCCCACACCGCCAAACTCCACACGGCGACTCTTCACCGCACCACTGCCTGCCAAAAATTCCGAATATCTGGGGATTGTCCACTTCGAAACTACAACCGCAAATTCCCAGGTCAAGTTTCCGGATCACCAGTCAAAATGCCCCCCAAGAAGGTCGCCCGTCCTGCCCAGGAGAACATCTCCCTCGGCCCCCAGGTTCGCGAGGGTGAACTTGTCTTTGGCGGTACGTTTTTCCTCATCAGGATGGTTCGGTTGGGAGCTCGTCATCGCTAACAGTTCCGGCTTAGTTGCGAGAATCTTCGCCTCGTTCAACGACACCTTCGTCCACGTCACCGATCTGAGGTTTGTAGGCTCCTGAATATGGAATACATGGCAACATTGGGCGACAAGAGGAGGACTCGACGCCTGGTGTTCGTGGGAAAGCAAGACATGAAAGGTTGAGGTTCAGAGGCTAACTTTGGGTGATTCCAGTGGCCGCGAAACCATCTGCCGTGTTACCGGTGGTATGAAGGTCAAGGCCGATCGTGATGAGTCCTCTCCCTACGCTGCCATGTTGGCTGCTCAGGACGTTGCGGCCCGCTGCAAGGAGCTCGGCATCACTGCCCTCCACATCAAGATCCGTGCCACTGGTGGTATGTAACCCACAAATGCACCCAATTGTCGAATCAATCGCTGATCAATTTGAATAGGTAACGGTACCAAGACTCCCGGCCCCGGTGCCCAGTCCGCTCTCCGTGCCCTTGCCCGCTCCGGCATGAAGATCGGCCGCATTGAGGACGTTACCCCCACTCCCTCTGACTCTACTCGCCGCAAGGGTGGTCGCCGTGGTCGCCGTCTCTAAGTTATTGGGACAGCGGTGGTTGCATTTTTCGAGCTGGACTTGGTTCATATCTGGGTTTGACTGCGGCGTTGACAACTACGAGGGGAACGGCGTGGGATTGCCTGGTCTCCATATTCTTGCGTTTGTCACATATTGCCTTTGGCACGACTGCAGTTGATGAAAGAAAGAATCAAAAGAAGGTGCTACTGAAGTAGCCACCCAAAAAGCCCGTGTCATCTTGATTGTGACCTTCTGTTTGCCTTGCTGATTTCTCCAAGCCTCTACCCCTATTTCATCATTTTCTGTGCTCTCGGTGCTTTGAATAGACCCCGTGTACCTTTACGGTAGTAGTTGGTAATATGCTGTTGTGAGGGTATTTCAGGAGGAGACAGCAGCGTGCCCTTTATACCCTCGCAAGACTACACTAAGGTCATGAATCCGTATCTGATTACTTAGTAAATTCCAGACAAGGCATCAGCCAATTACTCAACTTCCTATTGCTTTGCCGTCCTCGACATCGTTTTTGAGTGAGACATCCATGCCAGCAAACATTAAAAAACAATACCACCATACAATTGTAAACAAGTCACAAGAAAAGACATTGAGTCAAATATTAAAAGCCCCACGATTCTTGACTGCCTGCCTATGATCTAAACGTGGTGCAACACCTAAACGCACCCCGAGACCATTTTTGATACGTAACATGCCAAGCCCAATGCAATAGCGCAACGAAAACCATGTATACCCATCGTGACAACCTTAACCGCGGACCGCAGCACCCAGAGCACCACCCGTAAACTGGGTGCCACCAGCCTGTCGCTGAGCGTTTCCTCCAGTCCGCGCCCCGCCTCTGCCACCCCGTTGTCCACCGCCCCGCTGACCACCTCGTTGACCATCCTTCCTGCTGAAGGCATTGGCCGATCCTTGTGTCCGCTGCTCCAGTGTGCGCTCGTTGGTCTCGATGAGCGAGCTCGCCTTGTCTGAGAGAGCCAGGGCCAAGCTCTGCAGACGGCTGAGCTCCACGCCCTTGCGGAAGATGACGGTCTCGGTGACCTGATCGAGGGCAGCCGCGAGCTCCTCGTGGCTGATCATCTTGCTGATAACGGCAGCCACCTTCCTGGAGTCGAGCTCAAACATGGCGCTCAATGTGGAGATGGCCAGTGTGTCGTAGAAGGGCGCATATGTGAACAGGTAAGTGCGCAGACCCTCCTCCTGAATCTGCTTAGCGAGCATCGTCTTGATGTCCTCGGCGCTTGGCATGAGCTCCCAGATCTTGATGCTGTGGATGAAGTGCGTAGCCTTCTTCCACTCACCAGCTGCGAGGGCCTTGGACGCCTGCATGACGTGGTCGCGGGTGTTCTCGGGAGGGCCAGTAAAGATTTGGCGCTCATGATACTCGAGCATACGGCGATATGTCTTGCTGATGACGCGCTTCTTGATATCGGGAGACGAACCAGTCTGAGCCAACAGCGGGATCTCAAGAAGCATGCTGCAGGTCAAGTACACACACTCCAAGAGCTCAAGGTTGATGTGCATGTGGAAGGGTAGCTGCCGTTGTTTCTCAAGGCGCTCTTGCTCGGGAGAAACTTGGTTGAAGCGCTGAATCATGACACCCTGGGCAAGAAGCTCCTTTTGGCGCCCGCTGCCGCAAATCTCTTGGAGAGTGTTTTGGGCGTCATACACGAGACCCTTGCGGAAGGCGCAGAGACCAACTTGAACAAGGGTACGGTTGTAGAGAATTTGGGTGGCAATGTCGAAGTTGGAAATGCTCTCCTGCAAGTGAGATGTGAGCATCATGTCACGGGCCTTGTAGTACTCATCGTGCAACGCCAAGAAGTAGACCTGGCAGAGCATGGCGCGGGCACGGATAATGCCTTCGCTGTGCTCGAAAAGGTAGTTGCAAAGGACGTTGACGAGTTGGCTGGCATCCTCCGACTTATTACGGGGCGTGATGGCGGAGTCGACGCCCGCAGAGACCTGCTTCCAGGCGTTCTCTTCCAAGATTTTGATGACTTGAGCTGGCTATTTTTCGTTAGCAGATAGGCATTACACTGGACGGGGCCTGAAAGGTCCATACCTTGAAGTACACATGATCCAGGCGTCTTTGCATGATTCTGTTGAGACTCTCCTGGGGAACTTCGAGCGAGGCGTCTTTGCGGATGGTCTCGTAGTACAGGAGACCTTGCAGAACAATGTTGTACAGAGAACCCTCGTCGGTCAACCGCTCAATGTATTCAGACGTGTGAGGGTCGATGGCCTGAAGGGAGCGGGTGAGCTCATCATCAAGACGCTCGATATACGACACGATGCTGCCGGGGATCTTGATATAGCTCTCACCAGCGGCAAGGGTTGGTTGCTTGTCATCATCATCCCACTCCTCAGCATTCTCAATCACAACGTGATCCTTCTCGGTCTCGAGAATCTTGAGCAAGGCAGACAGCTCCTTCTCAGCCGCCTTCCAGTGCTCAAGGGGCATCACATTTCCGGCACCAGCACCGAGATCATACCGGGCAGATACAAGAGCCTGGAGAACTCTGATCTGGAGGTAGGGGGTGTTGGCCACCTTGCTGAGCTCCTCCATGATCTTGATTTGCTCGATACGATCGGTGTTCTTCCTGCCTCTTGACTCCAGAATGGCGCGGAGATGCTTGAGGATGCTCTCTGGAGAGAAGGGCATGGCCTTTCCACGCTTGTCGACCCGGGCAAAGCCCTTGTCTTCATCCTCATCAGCCGCCTCGGGAATATAAGTTTCCTTGACACGCAGCTTATCGGCGGATGGTTTGGGTGGGGGGGGGACCTCGTCATCGGATTCCATGAAGGCATCGCTGTCTTTTCGGAAAGCATCGATCTGGCTCTGGTAATCCTTGTTGTTCTTCTTGACGCGTTGCTTCACGGCGTTGAGGCCACGGGCGTTGGTGGCGTTCATCTTCTTGGGGGTGACCTTCTGCTTGGCAAGGGTCTCATTCATAAAGTCCTCCAACTCCGCAATGCACTTGATGTAGCTCTTCGGCGCCTTGCCGCCATCCTGGAGCTTGACGACTTGACGGTTGAGCTTGTCGAATTCTGGCTACATGTTAGCAGACGAGCGACAAGATGGGCAAGCAACCACAAACCATTCGCAATAGAGCCCCAGTCATTGATCTTCTGGCCGTTCTGAATAAGGGAGATGGTCGCCTCGAGTTCGTCATGTCTCTTGTCCTTGGCGCTCTTGACCTTTGTTGTCCCCTCCTCCTCGCTCTCTTCGCTGTCGGAGGATGCTTGGTCAAGCAAGAAGCGAGACAGACCCTTCTTGGCAGGACCGGTCTCATCGTCGCTGGAGGACTCCTCATCCTCCTCCTCCTCCTCCTCCTCAGAAGACTCCTCCTGCTCCTCCTGCTCCTCCTCGTCCTCGGAGGTGGAGTACAGCTCCTCCTCCTCAGAGCTGCTCTCGCTCGAGCTGTCGTCACCGCCGCGGAAGAAGCGAGACATGGTTGCGGTTAGTCGTCAAAAAGTTATCCTTCGGGGGCGGTGAGATCGGAGATCAAGAATAACTTTGCGCAAGGGCGATCGTGGGTTGCCGGCGATGCACAGCAAAAGTCTGACGGGTTGGAGGGGTTCGATAATTAATTTTCGGTGAATGGTGATTTTCTGGTGGGGCGAATTTGGGGCTAGCGAATGCTGTTTCGCCTGGAGCGGAGCGCTATGACAGACTCGAAACTAATGGAGCTGCTCTTCGGCCTCCTCCCTACTTTTTATGACTGGCACCTGCAGCAGTTCTAAACGACAACACCTGGGGATTGGCACTCGTGAGATTTTTGCGCAAGTCGGCCGGAATCGTGCAAGCCGTAGAAGTGAAAGAGCTCTCCAATATTGTTCTTGTGGGGCTCCCTGGCCTGTGAGTCAAGCCCATCCAGCCCGCCACTGAGACAGGTCAGCTGACCCCGCACGTGCATTCATCGCAGACAGTACCTGTACGGTCTGCATTTATCGGGGCAACGGTGGCTTCAAACGGGGGGCTTGGCACAGACGGGACGGCTGACAGGGACCCGGGCGCGCTAGCAGCACTTTCGCGCGCTGTTCTCGCCGTCGCGAAGAGCTGTTCCAGTTCGAGATTTTCTAAACCAAGGCGGCAGCCAATTTCTGGCTTCACCAACAAAACAACCAACCTCACATCACGCCATTAATCGCCGTGAGCCGCTGAGGGATTGTCGCTTTCTCTCTCCTGCCTGGAAATGCGGACGTCATAATAAGAGAAACACCCATACTCCATCTCCCTTAGCAGCGGACAATCTTCGACCACTGCGATAGACAAAGTTACCGACGGCCACGAACGCCAACAAGGCGACCTTCATCCTTCCCTCTCAACCTCCATCCAAGAATCCCTCCTGAGGCCGTATAGAGATGTCTTTCCCTCCTCCTCCCCCCGGATGGGGTCCTCCGCCTCCACCCCCTCCGCCGCCGCCCCCCGGACCGCCGTCCTCACTTCCTCCGCCGCCTGCTATTCCGGCACCACCTCCCCCCGGATACCTGCCTCCCACGAACCCTCAGATTGCCAAGTTTGCCCAAAAGAAGAAGGAATGGCTTCGGGACCAGCGCAATCGGTTTGGCGAGAAGCGGAAGGGTGGCTTCGTGGAGACGCAAAAGGCCGATATGCCGCCGGAACACCTGCGTAAGATTGTGAAGGATATCGGCGATGTCTCGCAGAAGAAGTACACCAATGACAAGCGAAGCTATCTTGGTGCGTTGAAATTCATGCCTCATGCAGTTTTGAAGTTGCTCGAGAACATGCCGATGCCTTGGGAATCAGCGAGGGAGGTCAAGGTGCTCTACCATGTCAATGGTTGCCTGACGCTCGTCAATGAGATTCCACGCGTCATCGAACCCGTATTTTTTGCACAGTGGGCTACTATGTGGACGACCATGCGCAAGGAGAAGAGCGATCGAAGACTGTTTAAACGGATGCGGTTCCCTCCGTTTGACGACGAAGAGCCACCCCTTTCTTGGTCCGAGAACATCGAGGATGTCGAACCGCTGGAGCCGATCCAGATGGAGCTCGACGAAGACGAAGAGGCTGCTGTGTACGAATGGTTTTATGACCATCAACCTCTCCTGGACACGACACATGTCAATGGCCCAAGCTACAAGACATGGAACCTCACACTGCCACAAATGGCGAGCTTATATCGGCTCAGTCGTCCTTTAGTATCTGAGGTTGTTGATCAGAATTACTTTTATCTCTTCGAGCTCAAGAGCTTTCTCACGGCCAAAGCCTTGAATGTTGCGCTGCCTGGCGGTCCTCGCTTTGAGCCACTTTACAAAGATATCGACCCCAATGACGAGGATTTCGGCGAGTTCAACGCCATGGACCGCATCATTTTCAGAAACCCTATCCGAACTGAATGTCGAGTGTCCTATCCCTATCTTTACAATGCTCTCCCGCGCAGCGTCCACCTTTCCTGGCATTCGCATCCTCAGGTAGTGTATACCCGAACAGAGGATCACAATCTCCCTGCATTCTACTTCGACACCAGCATCAACCCCATCTCATCTCGGGCCGTGGCGCCGAAGAACCTCACCATCAGTCATGAAGACGAACTTTTTGGCCAGGGCAGCAACGAGGAGCCAGAAGAGGAGGAGTTCGAGCTTCCCGTGGGTGTTGAGCCGTTCATGGCCGACGAGGAGCTTTATACAGACGACACGGCATCTGCGATAGAACTGTGGTGGGCACCGTTTCCATTTGACCGTCGCTCTGGGCGTATGGTCCGGGCTCAAGATGTTCCTCTGATCAAGCACTGGTACCTCGAACACTGTCCACCAAAGCAGCCTGTGAAGGTTCGCGTCTCATACCAGAAGCTTTTGAAGACGTATGTCCTCAACGAGCTTCACAAGAAGAAGCCCAAGTCGTTGCAAAAGCAAAGCTTGCTCAGGTCCTTGAAGCAGACCAAGTTCTTCCAGCAGACAACCATCGACTGGGTAGAGGCAGGTCTTCAAGTCTGTCGCCAAGGTTTCAACATGCTCAACTTGTTGATTCATCGCAAGAACCTTACCTATCTCCATCTTGATTACAATTTTAACCTGAAGCCCGTCAAGACTCTCACCACCAAGGAGCGCAAAAAGTCGAGATTTGGAAACGCCTTTCATCTAATGCGAGAGATCTTGCGGCTCACCAAGCTCATTGTCGATGCCCAAGTGCAATACCGGCTGGGTAACATTGACGCATTTCAGCTCGCCGATGGTATCCTCTATGCGTTCAACCATGTGGGACAGCTGACGGGAATGTATCGATACAAGTACAAGCTCATGCACCAGATTCGCTCTTGCAAGGATTTGAAGCACTTGATCTACTACCGGTTTAACGCGGGCCCTGTTGGCAAAGGCCCTGGCTGCGGTTTCTGGGCTCCTGCCTGGAGAGTCTGGCTGTTTTTCATGCGCGGTATTATCCCCTTGCTGGAGCGCTGGCTTGGAAATTTGTTGTCTCGTCAGTTTGAAGGCCGCCACAGCAAAGGCGTTGCCAAGACCGTCACGAAGCAGCGTGTCGAGTCACATTTCGATCTCGAGCTTCGGGCTTCGGTCATGGCGGACCTGATGGATATGATGCCCGAGGGTATCAAACAAAACAAGGTCAACACCGTGTTGCAGCATCTCTCTGAGGCCTGGAGGTGCTGGAAGAGCAATATTCCGTGGAAGGTCCCAGGATTGCCTGCTGCTATTGAGAACATCATCCTCAGATATGTCAAGTCCAAGGCTGATTGGTGGGTCTCGGTTGCTCACTACAACAGAGAGCGCATCAGAAGGGGTGCCACCGTCGACAAGACCGTCGCCAAGAAGAACGTCGGCCGCCTTACCCGTCTCTGGCTCAAGGCTGAGCAGGAAAGGCAACACAACCATATGAAAGATGGACCGTATGTATCCTCCGAGGAGGCCGTGGCCATCTATACGACCACTGTGCATTGGCTCGAGTCCCGCAAGTTCTCCCCTATTCCTTTCCCGAGTGTTTCCTACAAGCATGATACCAAGATCCTCATCTTGGCCCTCGAGCGTCTCCGCGAAGCCTACTCCACCAAGGGGAGACTTAACCAGAGCCAAAGAGAAGAGCTGGCCCTTATTGAACAGGCATACGACAGCCCGGGAACTACTCTCGAGCGGATCAAGCGCTTCCTCTTGACGCAGCGGGCCTTCAAGGAGGTGGGCATTGATATGAACGACAATTATAGCACCATCAACCCTGTGTACGACATTGAGCCCATTGAGAAGATCAGCGATGCCTACCTGGATCAGTATCTCTGGTATCAAGCCGACCAGCGTCACCTCTTTCCTGCTTGGATCAAGCCATCGGACTCTGAGGTCCCTCCTCTCCTCGTGTACAAGTGGGCTCAAGGTATCAACAATCTCGACCAAGTCTGGGAAACCGCAAATGGGGAGTGCAACGTCATGATCGAGACCTCCTTGTCCAAGGTGTACGAGAAGATCGAGCTCACGTTGCTCAATTCGCTACTTCGCCTCATCATGGACCACAATTTGGCCGACTACATTACAGCCAAGAACAACGTCACACTGACCTACAAAGACATGAGCCATGTCAATAGTTACGGCATGATTCGTGGCCTTCAGTTTTCGGCGTTTGTTTTCCAGTATTATGGGCTGATTCTCGACCTTCTACTCCTGGGACCTCAGCGCGCCAGCGAGATTGCTGGCCCGCCTCAAAGCCCCAACGATTTCCTCCAGTTCCAGGATCGCGACACGGAGACGAGACACCCCATTAGACTGTACACCAGATACATTGACAAAATTTGGGTCTTTCTCCGCTTCACGGCTGACGAATCGCGCGACCTCATCCAGCGGTTTCTTACCGAACAACCGGATCCAAATTTTGAGAATGTCATCGGGTACAAGAGCAAGAAATGCTGGCCGAGAGATTCTCGCATGCGCTTGATGAGACACGATGTCAACCTCGGCAGGGCTGTCTTTTGGGATCTGAAGAATCGACTACCAAGATCCGTCACGACCATCGAGTGGGAAGACACATTTGCAAGTGTCTACAGCAAGGACAATCCAAACCTCCTGTTCTCAATGTGCGGCTTCGAGGTGCGCATTTTGCCCAAGATTCGCAATCAGAATGACGAGTTTCCCGTCAAGGACAGCGTTTGGTCACTGGTGAACAACGCCACCAAGGAGCGCACCGCCCACGCCTTTTTGCAAGTTACCGAGGAGGACATTCAGAAGTTCAACAACCGCATTCGCCAAATCCTCATGTCCTCGGGCTCAACCACGTTCACCAAAATTGCCAACAAGTGGAACACTGCCTTGATCGCTCTCTTCACGTACTACCGCGAGGCTGCTGTTTCGACTGTCAATCTACTTGACACAATTGTCAAGTGTGAGACTAAGATCCAAACCCGAGTCAAGATTGGCCTCAACTCAAAGATGCCGTCGCGGTTCCCGCCTGCTGTATTTTATACCCCCAAAGAGCTTGGTGGTCTGGGTATGATCTCTGGGTCTCACATCCTGATCCCAACGAGCGATAAGCGATGGTCCAAGCAGACCGATGTCGGGGTCACTCATTACCGTGCCGGCATGTCTCACGACGAGGAAACCCTTATTCCCAACATCTTCCGCTACATCATTCCCTGGGAGGCCGAGTTCATCGATTCCCAACGCGTCTGGACGGAATATTCGCAGAAGAGGCTTGAGGCCAACCAGCAAAACAGGAGGCTGACCTTGGAGGATCTAGAAGACAGCTGGGATCGGGGTCTGCCGCGCATCAACACGCTGTTCCAAAAGGACCGCAGCACGCTGAGCTTCGACAAGGGGTTCCGCACCCGGGCAGAGTTCAAGATTTATCAGTTGATGAAGAGCAATCCGTTCTGGTGGACCAGTCAGCGACACGACGGCAAACTTTGGAACCTCAATGCCTATCGCACCGATGTCATTCAGGCACTGGGAGGTGTTGAGACGATTCTCGAGCATACTCTTTTCAAGGCAACAGGCTTCCCTTCTTGGGAGGGTCTATTCTGGGAGCGGGCCTCCGGTTTCGAAGAGTGCGTAAACACCCTCTAATCCACATCTCAGCATGCAGTGTACTAACTATTTCCCAGATCAATGAAGTTCAAAAAGCTCACAAACGCCCAGCGGTCCGGTCTCAATCAAATCCCCAACCGTCGGTTCACTCTTTGGTGGAGCCCAACCATCAACAGAGCAAATGTTTACGTTGGTTTCCAGGTCCAACTGGATTTGACTGGTATTTTCCTTCACGGCAAGATCCCGACCCTCAAGATCTCTTTGATCCAGATTTTCCGCGCCCATCTGTGGCAGAAAATACACGAGTCGGTTGTCATGGATCTCTGCCAGGTCTTTGATCAGGAACTGGAAGCTCTGAGCATTGAATCTGTTCAGAAAGAGACGATCCACCCGCGTAAATCCTACAAGATGAACAGTTCCTGCGCAGACATCCAGCTGTTTGCCAGCCACAAGTGGAATGTTACGCGACCGTCCCTTCTGTTCGACAATAAAGATGTCATCGAGGCAACCACGACAAACAAGTTCTGGATTGACGTTCAGCTGCGCTACGGCGACTACGACTCCCATGATATTGAAAGATATGTCAGGGCCAAGTATCTGGATTACACCACCGATAGCATGAGCTTGTACCCATCGCCTACCGGCCTCATGATTGGTATCGACCTTGCCTACAACCTCTATTCTGCTTACGGCCAGTACTTCCCAGGCCTGAAAACGCTGGTTCAGCAAGCCATGTCCAAGATCATGAAGGCCAATCCTGCTCTTTATGTGTTGCGTGAGCGTATCCGCAAAGGTCTTCAGCTGTATGCCTCCGAGAGCAACCAAGAGTTCCTCAACTCGCAAAATTATTCCGAGCTTTTTAGCAATCAGACTCAGCTCTTCATTGACGACACAAATGTGTACCGTGTGACGATCCACAAGACCTTCGAGGGCAACCTGACCACGAAGCCCATCAACGGTGCCATCTTTATCTTCAACCCTCGGACTGGGCAGCTGTTCCTGAAGATTATCCACACCAGCGTCTGGGCAGGGCAGAAACGCTTGGGCCAGTTGGCGAAATGGAAAACGGCTGAAGAAGTGGCAGCATTGATCAGATCCCTTCCAGTAGAAGAGCAGCCCAAGCAGCTCATTGTCACGCGGAAGGGTCTTTTGGATCCTCTGGAGGTCAATCTCCTGGACTTCCCCAATATCTCGATTCGCGCTTCTGAGCTCCAGCTTCCCTTCCAGGCTGCCATGAAGGTGGAGAAGCTTGGCGACATGATTTTGCGTGCCACCGAGCCTCAAATGGTTCTTTTCAACCTCTACGATGAGTGGCTCAAGAGCATTTCTTCATACACAGCATTCTCTCGTCTTATTCTCATTCTCCGTGCCCTGCACGTCAACCAGGATAAGACGAAGTTGATATTGCGTCCCGACAAGACTGTCATCACTCAGGATCATCATATCTGGCCCTCCCTCTCGGATGAGGACTGGATCAAGGTCGAAACGCAGCTTCGTGATCTGATCCTGAATGACTACGGGAAGAAGAATAATGTCAATGTCTCCAGTTTGACAAGTAGCGAAGTA
Source organism: Podospora bellae-mahoneyi (assembly GCF_035222275.1). Taxonomy (NCBI): domain Eukaryota; kingdom Fungi; phylum Ascomycota; class Sordariomycetes; order Sordariales; family Podosporaceae; genus Podospora; species Podospora bellae-mahoneyi. The sequence goes on along the minus strand of NC_085886.1, from coordinate 3,357,935 downwards.
CGCGACATCATCTTGGGTATGGAAATTTCGGCCCCCTCTCTCCAGAGACAACAAGCTGCCGAGATTGAAAAGCAGCAACAGGAGCAGCAGCAGCTTACTGCTGTCACAACCAAGACTCAAAATGTGCATGGAGAGGAGATTATCGTCACGACAACATCGCAGTTTGAACAGCAGACATTTGCGTCCAAGACCGAGTGGCGCACGAGGGCTATCGCCACGTCGAATTTGCGGACAAGGGCGAACAATATGTACGTGTCACCACTGGACAATGATGTGGATGACATCACATATGTGATGCCCAAAAATATCCTCAAGAAGTTTATCCAGATTGCCGATCTTCGAGTGCAGGTCGCGGGCTATTTGTATGGAGCTTCGCCTGCCGACAATGATCAAGTCAAGGAGGTTCGCTGTATCGTCATGGTGCCCCAGATTGGTGGTTTGCGCAATGTTCAGCTGCCTCAGCATCTCCCTCAACATGACATGCTCAAAGGAATGGAGCCTCTCGGCATTATTCACACGACATCTGGTAATGAGCTTCCTTATATGTCGGCCATGGATGTTACCGATCATGCCCGATTGCTTGATGCCCACCCATCGTGGAGCAAGGAGAGCACCCTAACTGTGGCAGTGTCTTTTACACCGGGCAGTGTCTCACTGTCAGCCTGGGCGCTCACGCCGCAGGGCTACAAGTGGGGTGCAGAGAATAAGGATGTCGGCAGCGACCAGCCCCAGGGGTTTACCACAACCATGGGCGAGAAGAGGCAGTTACTGTTGAGTGAAAAGTTCAGGGGCTTCTTTCTAGTGCCTGAATCAGGGAAGTGGAATTACAGCTTCATGGGTAGTGCCTTTGGCGGCCTGGAAAAGAAACCGGTCCATGTTAAGCTGGATACACCTGCGCCGTTTTATAGCGATCAACACCGTCCGATCCACTTCTCCAGTTTCAACGAGTTGGAAGATATCTGGGTGGACAGACAGGATAACTTTGCATAGGCTGATCAAATGTCGAGGAGGATGTATCAGAGCAAGCGGGTAGTAAGGGAAAAAGCATGGTAATTTGTACTGCACATAGGGGGTGTTTCTTCAAGGCGTTTCGTACTTTCGGGTTTGGGGTTTTTCATGCTTAATAATTAAGTGGGCAAACCTTGGGTGTTTGTCAGTCTGTAAAAAAAGTCATGCAAGAAGGATGGTGGCTCACTGGGAGGATGGAAATAAGGATATGTTTATGAACAAAGCCTAGGTTTCTCGCCATTATGTCCTAATCCTCTGCCAAAAGGTGACAAGAAACATGAAGCATATTGATGTAAGATCATCTTGATCCTCACCAACGAATAGCTGGATCCGAGCCTGACTTCAAAGGGGTAATTTCAGGCCCGGTTTGACAACAGTGATTATCTTTTTCTCAGTGAATGCCTCGACTCCAGCCATTCCACCAAAGCGTCCATATCCACTGCCACCCCCTGTCCCTCCCTGTGGCAGGGTGGATTCCACATATAAGCTCGGCCCGTTGATGTGACATGCCCCTAACCTGAGCCGCTTGGAGATGTCCAAGGCCCTCATTGTATCTTTTGAGAAGACACTCCCACATAAAGAAAAGTCGCTGTCATTTGCTGAGGCCACCGCCTCGTCGTCCGTTTCGAACTCGGACAGTAACATGACAGGCCCAAATGTCTCGACGTGTGCAATATCCATATTTGTGCTGACATGTTCAAGAATATGAGGTCGGATAATGGTACCTCTCGGGCCAGTGACTTGGAGATCACCAGCAAGCAGTTTCGCACCACCGTCTACCGCACTCTTGACCAAGCTCATCACCCGTTTTGCATGAGCCGACGTGAACAATCCAGATATCGAAACTGCCGGGTCCTCCAAGTGATTGCCGGTCTTGATAGTTTCCACCTTCTTCAGCAGTTTCTCTTTGAACTCCCTGCTGATTGACTTGTGCAATATCACTCGCTCGGTCGACATGCACACCTGTCCACTAAAAGCCAAGGCCCCAAACACCACCGCCTCGACCGCATCGTCAATGTTGGCATCCTCAAAGACAATAACAGGGGCCTTGCCACCGAGTTCCAAGACACATTGTTTTAGGCAGGTGGCTGCCCAGCCAGCGATGATCCTCCCCACTCTGTCGCTTCCCGTGAAGTTGACTCGAAGAATCTTGGGGTGCTTAACCGCCAATTCAGTCACCTCAGGCGTCCGTTCCGCTCTCGTGGGCAAAACGTTGACGCATCCTGGCGGTAGGCCCGCGGCAGTCAACGCCCGTATGGCCAAATCCTGACTTTTTGGGCTGAACTCGGATGGTTTGAGGACTACCGTATTGCCGCAGAGCAATGGGACGGCAATTGCTCTTGCGGTGAGGTTGATCTGTACAGAGATAATTAGCTCTCTGAGTCATGAAAATAAAACGACAAAGAGACGAAGAAAAGAGGAGTCAACCAACCGGAGCATTCCATGGTGAAATCGCAAACACCACGCCCACCGGCTGCCTTTCCACCCAAATTGTCGTTCCGGGCCTGTCAGCTGGGACTATCTCTCCTCTGATTTGAGTGGCCAGGCTCGCGGTTTCCCGAAAAAGGCCCGCGGTGGCAAAGACGTTGATTTTGACCCAATGCATAGTGGCAGACACCTCCTGGGACATGAACTCTGGAGCGTCCCCTGTGATGTACGATTCCATAATGTCGGCCGCCTTGAGGAAGATGCGTCTCCTTGCTGAAGGCCCTGTCTGTGACCACGTCTGGTAGGCCGAGTGTGCATTCTCGATGGCGGTTTCGTAATCAGCCTTCGAAGCAGAAGCACAGTTGTAAAGGACGCTGCCCGTTATTGGGTTTCTGACTGGGAAAGTTTCCTTGTCTGAGCTGGGGATGTATTTGCCGTTGATGAAAAGAAATTGAGGCTGGGAAAGAGTACTGGTTCTCTCAGAGACTCCCCCATTATTCGATGTAGTTGGGCTGTGAGATGCCATTTCTTGGTATTTTGAAACTGAAATGTGGATGTCGTTCAGATTCACCGTTCATGGTGAGAGAAAGCCACATGAAGAGAAGAGCGCGCATGAATTTTATTAGCCTCGAGCAAGATACTCCGCATTATGCGGATATACTCCAATAAAATAAACCCCTAAACTCGGAATTGGCACCCGAAAGGGTGCCGTGAAGTGCGGAGAAGCCGGCACTTGCGGGGCTGTGATGATGGCAGTCGGACATTAATATATCAACGACAATAGTTGGATAAAATCGTGCCGAGAATCAAATCTTTATCAGTGATAGCAAAGTTCTAGGTTGAACTATGTTTCGCTCTGCGAACATATCTAGGTACGTAGTATCTGCTGCGGTATGATTCTTGGCACAGATAACCTTGACTAACTACAACGGTAGTGACACAAGTCACTGTTGTATACGGACATCATTGCGCTGGACTTAGCGCAATATAATTTTGCAGTGAGGTAGTTTTATCCACCTGACAACACATATGCACACCCAACTCGAGACATATAGGCCATACACACAGCTCAGGTGCATATCAAACTGAGTTTAACAGGGGCCCAACAAGTAACGTACATTATAAGCGAGTGCACCATATAAGCGAGTGCACCATATAAGCGAGTGCACTACTCTCCACCACCCTACTACAATTACCCTCAATTGTAATACACCAACACTATTAACCTACTACAATTACATCAGAAACAGCTGAATCAGACTCTTCTGCAACCTGTCACAGTTAAGCCAACAGGCAGGACGGACCGTGTGCGGGGCACAAGACGCATAGTCAATCGCTAGCAGAACCAATCATAGGAGAGAATGACGGACCAATAGGAAGTGGATTATCCAGGGCATAAGGAATCATAAAGAGTTCCTGGGAATCATTTATGATCCTCGAGAGTTAATTATGATCCTCGCAGAATAAAATAATCTAAGGCTTAGCATTAAGTTTATATATACGGAGGAACTAACTAATATAAATAATTCCGTAGTATATAATATAAGTTATAATCGTTAGTATTTAACTATTATAATTAAAATAAATTATTATTATATACTATTTAACTATACTAAAGTAAAATTACTTAAAAATACTTTTAAATAGTATTATTTTTAAAGGTTTTAAATAAAAACTTACTACACGTTATATACTTACTTTAATTTCATTATAGATAAATTAGAAAGTTTTTTTTATTATTATAGTTAAACTTAAAAACGTTTAAATAAAAAACGGTTTACTTAGCTTAAGTAACGAAAAACTTTTTACTAATATTAATATTAATACTCGACTTACTATAAAGTAAATTATATAGCATTTTAAAAAACTTAAAAATAAAATTTAATAAACCCGGAATAGATTATCGCTATATTAACTATACTTAAAATAGTACCTAAATTTCTTATACCAGAGCGTTATAAAGAAAGAAAACTAAAGTTTAAAAGGTTTTTAATTTAGTTTAAAATTTATTTTCGTTAATACTTAAATTAATTTATTAACGAAAATTAAAAGTAGTTTTATAACTATTAAATTTAAGGATAAAGCTTTTAAGTAATTCGAACTTATTTTTAATAATTATTATAAATAAAAGCCGGAGGAAATGAAAAAATTACCGTAAAATACTTTAAAAACTATTATATTTTTAAAATTAAATTTAAAGAGGTATTTAAAGAATATAATAAAATAAAACGTACGTAAAAAAAATTTATAAATTTACGTTGAACGCGTTTAATAATTAATTTTATAACTTTATTTAAAATTAATAGCTTATATTATACTATTAATGATAAAAAATTATTATAATTTTTTATAACGGTTTTAAGTAAAAAATAAAAAATAAATTATATAAAAAGTTAAAGCTTAATATTATTAATTAATATATTATTATAATTATATAGATTAATAATTAGTAATTCTAACGTTATACGAAAAAAAAATTATAAAGATTATTATAATAATAAAAACTATTTTAATAATAACCGTTTTAATAATAAATATAAAAAAAATATTTTAATATTAATTATTTTAATATTATATATTTAAAGACTAATAAATATTAACGTTATATAGTAATGAAGGCCGTAAGGCCGGAACTAAAGTAAAATAATTTTAAATATTTTAATTATAGTAAAGTAAAATACTTTAAAAAAAACTATTAGGTATTTAAATAACTCGGTTAAAAAAATTATAATAATTACTATATTAAAGGAACTAAAGGTTATAGAGGTAATGAGTATCGGGTATTAATAAAGTAAGTAGTAAGTTTCGAGGAAAAAGTTTTTTAAATATAAATATTATAAAATTATTGAATATAAATTATTATTAAAATTATTATAGAAGTCGCTAAAAGTAATAGTCTTACGTAAAAACTTATTAAATAAATAATACGAAAAAAGTAATATAGTAAATATAAAATTATTATTTTATAAAATATATTATAATTTATAAAGCTTATATATAAAAATTAAAAAAAATATTAAAAAAATAAAAAAGGTTTTAATATTAAAATCGTAATATTATTGAAAAATATATTAATACTTATATAGTATATACTTTATAAAAAATTCAATATAATTTTATTTTAAATATCCGGAATACTAAAAAGTATTTTAATTTTAATATATTATATATAAATATATAAAGTATTATTAAAGTAAGTTATTATACGGCTATTAATTAATATATAAAATAAATAAAGAAAGTAAATTATAATTAATTAAAAGGATCATAATCAGATAAATAAAAGTTTAATAAAGAAATTTAAATAATTATTTTTTATAGAAAAATTTTAACCCGATTAAATTAAAAGATAGCTTTTAAATTATATAAATTATATTAAAATATATAAAATTTTATATTAAGTATATAAACGGTTAAAATATAAATAATAATAATATAGTATTTAAGCTTAAACTATACTATATATTTATAAAAAGAATTAAACGATATTATTAAACTAAAGTATTTAAAATTAAATAAAAAAAATCCGTTATTAAATATAAATATAAAAAAATTTAAAAAAAAATAGAAAGTAAAAAGAAATTGAACGAATATAGTTAAAAAACTTTATAATATTAAATAATTGAAAGTAAAAAAATATTTTTAAACGATATAACCGTTTAAGAAATAATTTATAACTTTTCGCGAAAACCGTTAACCTTTAATAAATTATAAATAGTATTTTCGAAAAAGTCGGCGTAAAGTAAAGGTATAAAATAACGATCCGATATTTATTAGTAAAATTGCTATTATATAAAGACGAAATAAGAAAAATAAACGCTTTTAAATTACTATATAATAAAGAAATCTTTAAATAATAATATTAATAAATAATAATACAGAAACGAATTTAATTTTATTATAATTAATATATTAAATTAAAATATTATGAAAAGAATACATTATTATGAAAAGATTATTTCTTTTATAAAAGGTTTATAAAGAAACGCTACCCCTAAATTTTATAATTAAAAAAAAATTAATTTTAATTATATTTATTATTATAAATATAGGACCTTTGAAGGATATAATTCTATAATAATTATAATATAAAGATTATAATTTAAATATTAATTAAAAATAATAAATATTTATAATTAAAGAAATTTTAAAGATATTTAATTAATAATAAAAGATTAAAAATACGTATAGAGTAAAGTATAAAATAAGTACCTTCTATAGTATTATTATAAGAAGCTTGAAAAAGAATAATATACTTTATTAATATAAATAATAATATTAAAAACATAAGGTTAATAACGTTAATAGAAATATTAAAGGTTAATAAATATATTTATTATGATAATATAAAGAAAAGCGAGAAAAAAGTAGTACCGGTAAAATATTAAAAGTACCTAGCTTTTATAATTAAATATTTAAAAAGATTTTTAAAGTAAGGACCGTAGAACTATGAAATTAAAGTAAAAGAAGGAATTAAACTATAGTTATTTAAGGTTTATTATATTAACGATAAATGAAGTAAAGAGCTATAAAAATATTTAAATAAAAACTTTAAAAGAAAATAGATTAAAAGTTTATATTATGAATGAAATATTTTATATTTTTTATGCCGAAAAAGAACGGAGGTTTATAATTATATATAAATACCGGTAATTAGGTAACGAAATAATACAGAATAACTATTTATTACCGTTAATATTTAAATTATAAAATTCATTAATAAAGGTATAATACTTTATATATTTAGAATCACCATAGCTTCCTTTAAAGTAGGAGGCATATTGGATTGTGTAGAAAAAGTCAATGTTGCGTGGAAGGATAGCGCGTCGCTTAAAAAGTGGTGCACTCGCTTATATGGTGCACTCGCTTATAATGTACGTTATACAAAGGCATACATAGCGCGAGACTACCTGCCATATCCCATAAGTCAATTAAGTATGCGGGCGTGCTGTGGACGAAAGTTGCGAAACAGAATTTGCCCGTTGTACATACGCTTCGCGCGATATGTGAGGTCCTTGAAAATAGGTAGTCAGTGAATCCTCGATATAACGGGAGGCAACCTGAAATGTTCAAGAGGCGTTGACGCACAGTTGAGTAAATAGTATGCGTTTTCTTGACAACTCAAACCTTGCTGAGAAAGAAGAACAGAAAGTGCCCTAAGCCGGGAACGCGCGTTCATAAACAATCATCCTCAAGTACCTGGTGTCTCCTTTTTCAAGGCCATTTGATCTCTGGCTCTCCTTGAAGTGTATTTACATTATCGCAATCTTGTGTGCAGGGTGTGCCTCAAATGAGCCAGAAGACTACAATGGGATCATGGGTCGCAGTCAAGATTACGAGTTGTGCACAAGCAGATCGTATGATTGCATAGAGTCGGTTGAGCTTGCCATATTACCTAGGCAGTGGGATAGGGTCTGTGCAGGACAACAATATAATTCTTGATACGAAGTTCACAATGAACAGGAATAAAACACGAGGCGGCGACATCTCAGCTGCATCAGACATTCCCGTGTAAGTACCCAACCCCAAGGTTGTACAAACCTTCCTCCAGGACTGTTCGGGTGTCCCGTATTGACACAAGTGACAGGAGACAAGAAAGCTGAATACAACTTCAAAAGACACGAACACCGGCGTTTCCGTAGTCAGCCGAAGCCGGGCGGCCCAGCAGTTGCTGAACGCGGGGATAGTCCGGATGGAGTAATGGATTTAGCCAGCCCATCCGACACTCTGAATACGAGGTCTATAAACATGGAAGTCAGGTGTGCTGGGTCTTGGCAACCATCATTGACATGTATACCCCGCATATAGAGCTCGCTATCTTTTTTCATCGGCACTGTTATTCCTGCGTTTGGCGTGGCTGGGGTGCTACACTCTTACACACTCAGATCGGCCAGATGCTTGGCCGGGCCAGAGTTGCACCTTGTACTCCACAGAACCGTCCATATCCCTCCCTCACGCAGATAAAGGTGAACTTCCTGGGTAACATTGGCACAAACTGGTGTCCACCTGATCGGAACTGACTCGGAAGACATCGCGCAGTAATCCATCCTGGATACAAGACATTGCCTAATCAGCAGACAAGTGACGGCAGCAATACGAGATGCTACATGTACAGAGAGTCTGCAACCCATGTCAGTTACCCGCTCAGGTTTGTACGAGGAGGCGTGGGGTCGAGTGCCATGACATCGTCAATGGAATATAAATGCTCTGGCTTTCACTCCGAAAACGCACCTCTTGAATCTTTCCCATTCGACCATCACTTCCAAGAACCTAGGAGTCTGCAGTTATCGCTTGAAAGGCCTTTGCACTTGCACTCGGATACAATCATCACAAATATTCCTATCGATAGCAGAAATGACTCGATTTAGCCTGACTGCTGCCGTCCTCATTGGCCTGGGCCATCGAGTTCTGGGTGCTCTGGAGCAATGTGGACCAGCACAATATGACCCTAGCAACGTAAGTGACCACCTCTACAAACCAACCAGGCTTGTACCACCTACCCCTGATTTTATCTCCTACAAAATCATTGCACAGCTTCCAGATCACCTCGTACAGCGTCACACTAACTCAGATCTGTGTTCAGTACGTATGCTGGGAGAACCAATTTCTCTGCCCCGTCACAGCCGGTGAAGGCCTGTCTTATTGCAATGGAGCCTGTTACAGCAAGTTCATGTACACCTGCAACAATAACATCCTCAGTCTTCTCCCACCCGCCGAGTCTGCCTTTACTCTCATCGTCTCAAACCCGGCGCTCCCCCAGCTTGACGGCAAGCCCGTCACCGCCCAAGGGCTTCGTCTGTGGCTTGGAGGAGAAACCAAGAGCTACTGCCCTTCTGTCGTCGACCCCAACTGCCCACCCGGCAACGTCACATCGATTGTGGCGGGCGGCTTCGGCGGAGCTGGTATGAACACAATGGTGCCCGGCGGTCAACAGGTCTATCTGACGCCGGACTGGAATGTCGGATACACCCAAGCTCATTCGGCATACATGCCGTCCGGCAGCACCTCGACTGGCTTTGCCGCCTACCAGGGCGGTGGGTTTATCAACCTCAATGGTAACGGTTGGGGTTGGGTCGCTTGTCCTCCGAGGGCTTCGGGTCCTGCTGGGCCCGAGTGGACTTTGTATGGTAGAAACTCAACAAACGCCGAGAGCCTCAACTACTGCACTCCCATCAACCTCAAGGTCACTCCTTACCCCGGCCAGGGGGCGGCTGCTTGGCAGTATACTTAGAGGGCAGCTACTTGTGAGATTAGAGAAGTAAGAACTGTCTAGGAGAGAAGTTTTACAAGAAAAGAATACCATGCATGGGCAGAAACAATGAATTTAGTCTTAACTCGAGGAATAGAAATTTTGAGGTGCATTGAACAAGGGACAGTGAAAATAACCCTAACCCTGCGCTTTTCTGTTTACTTGTTTTGTGATAGTAGCCCCTGAATTACCCCTGAATGCACCTGGCCACCACAACACCCGATCTGTTGATTCTTCCAACATTCAAATATGATCACATCTTATGACATACTTGAGCCTTTTCCTCAGTTCCCAATGTTACAAACACCTCTGGCTTTTCTGAAACATGCTTTTCTCACGCTTTCAAAAAGCATTTTCGTCTTCAACTACTAGCTTGTACCTATCGTGGTTTGTCTGACATGAAATTATTCGTATGGAGCTGGAACGTGATGCGATCATTATTTTGTTAGTTGATAGGAGGTCAATCATGGACAAGTGGCATGGAAACATGAACAAACCAGCATGAATATCACGACAATACTGAAGGAACTGATGAAATCAAAGTTAGCATTGTTGATTCTAATAACGTGCATGATAAGCGAGCGACGCAGATAAGCGAGCGACGCACTCTCCACCACAATACGTCTCTTTAATATCTTCTACTATAATTTACTACCAATAACTATAGACGGCCCTTTAAAAGAAGCTAGACTTCTTCTTACCCTCGAAGCTATTTAAAATAAAGAGGATTTTAATATCCGTATTATAACTAAGTTATATAACGTTCCAGAAGCAACCCTTTACTATAGGCGTAATAGCCGACTAATGTAACGCGATGTTCTAATTAACTTACGTAATTTAACGGATCTAAAAGAGAAAATAATAATTTAGTATATCCTTAAGCTATTTACACGTATATTCTTACCTAAATTAAGTAATACAAAAAATATAATTAATTAATTATTATATATACGTAACGCGCCTCCTATTAATAAACATTAGGCCTATAACTTTATTAAACGCTAGTTATAGTATGACGAACCCCTATCCAGAACCTCTAAAAGGGATATCGGTTGAAGGCTGCTTCTGAATAATCCTGGTTCGGTATAGCTAAACAGTGTACGACAAAGATATCTCGATGTAAACACTAGATACCGTGAATACAAGCTTGAATTACATACTGCGGAACTATCTATCTATACCAGCCAGTTCCTCCGTATATATAGACCTTGGGGCCCTGAGGTGCTCGCCCTGCTACGGCCCCGATCACTCCTAGCATTTTGCATCCTACGAAGTGCTTATCGTGCTATACCTTCGATCACCCGTAGTATCTTGCATCCTGCAGACTGCTTAGGCCTCTTAGCGCCGTAGTACTTCTGGCTAGCCTTAATTAGCTACCTCCTGGTTTCTTTAATGATTAGCTAGGGACGCCCCGCGCCCTATATACTAAGGGGCTTACCGTTAAATTAACTATAATATAATACCCCTCCTCCTAGATCGATGCCCCGGTAACCGTATTCCTAAAATAGTCCTTAATCCCCTTTTCTTATAGTACCTCTATAGTAAATTTTCCTCCTCTTTTATCCTACCGTTATATCTAACCGTATAAAGAAACCCGCTCGTATAAATACCGACCGTCGCTATAATTAAATACTTTTCCTTAAAAAGTTCGGCCTTATTATACCCGAATATACCTATTATAAAGAGAATAGCTTTAAGTACGTAGCTTTTTTTCGATATAACCGATACTTCCCGTATATTAAGTCGAGTCGCTTCTATTATAATATTTATAGCGTAGATCGTAAGTCCTTTCCTAGATTACCGTACGTTTCTTTACTAACTTTATAGTCTATTTTTTTATTAAGGAGAAGAAGCGCTTAAATACCGAAAAGTAAGCTACCTTAAGTAAGCTCCTTCGTCTCGAAGTATAATCGTATACCTTCGAGATATAAGCTTTTATTACCTTTCGTCGCGAATCTTTCCTCCTTAAAAAAGAAGAGAGAGAGTTTTTTATACGGCCTACTACCCCGTATAGCCCGCCAATAATAAATACCTCCGTTATTTCTTTTTTTACTATTATTTTTACCTCGGCTTTCTCCTTCTTAAATCCTACTTTAGGCCTCGACTAATTTATTAACCTTTTCTTTAATTCTAATATAGCTAATCTTTCTTTCCTAACTACGTAAGATACCGTTAATAATATACCTTTTACCTTTTAAAATAATTAAAGTACGTAACGTTACTTATATTTAATCCTCCTTATATTTTCTAACCTCGTAATATAATATATAGTACGCCGATTATTTTACCGGAGGTATAAGTTCGAATCCTACCGAGGTTCTTTTAGGCTCGAGAGGGCCTAGTAAGGTCCTTTTACGCCCGGATTTATTTTTATTTATTTAAGTTTTAGCCGGTTTAAATATTATTAATAAAATTTTTTTAATTTCTTTAAATAATTAAAATATACCTATAATTTTTATAAATTATTTAAAGTTAAATATTTTAATTAATTAATTAAATACTTTAATTAACCTCTATTAAACTATAAATTTAATATCTTTTTTATATTATACTTTTTTTCTTCGTCCTCCGCTATAGCCTATATATTAGCTTTACTTACCGGTAGTACGGGCTCTAGAAGTAAGATATAAAAAGTATATAACCGTAGACGTATTGTACGGGATAGCTTTAGTTCGAATACCGTCTCCGATATTTTCCTTTTTACTTTAAACGGGCCTACTTGCCTATAGTCTAGCTTTTTATTAGGTTTTTTAATATATAAATTACGTATAGAAAGGAATATTATATTTCCTTTTTTAAAGTAAGGTCTTTCGAGCCTTTTAATATTATAATATTTTTATATCCTTTCTTTTATAAACTTTAGTTTTTATTTAAATTTATTATAAAGTATATATATTTTATTTACTTTAATTCCGGCTTTAGGTACTTTAACCGTAAGTCCCTACCGTAAATCTACTTTATAATCGAAATTCGCGAAGAAAAATATAACTTTTATAGTTTCCGTTAGCGATATATTATATATTAATTATATTATAAATAATAGTTTAACTTAATTATTTTACTCGAAATTAATATAATTCCGTAAATATTATTTTACGATTTAATTAAGCCGCTCCGTTTAACTATTTATTTAAAAATAGTAAGCTAATAACGCCTTACTTATTATCTTTAGCTTCGTTATTAACGCTCTTTAAAATTTCGATACGAACTTAATATTACGATCCGTAATAAACTTTTTTAACTATATATATATTATTATAATATACCGTAGTGTTACGTCCGCTAATTACTTTACCGACCAAATCTTTTTATATAATAAAAAGTATATTTATTTAATAAGTTTATCGATTACCGTTAATATACTATCGTACTTAACGCCGGTTACTATATCTTTAGACTTTAGTAATTTAGTAATAAAGTTTATAGTAACTAAACTTTATAGCCGTTTCGCTATTAATAATAACTTTAAAAATCCGTAAAGCTTATACTTTATAACCCTCGTTCTTTCGTACGTATAATATAATTAAATAACTTCCTTAACGTTATTTTTAATCTTTAGTTAATTAAAGTATTACTTAATCTTTTCTATAGTCTTAACGATACCTATATATCCTTTAAGCTTTAATACGTAAATATTTATTACTAGTATCGTCCGATTATCTATTTTTACGTACGCCCGATTTTTATACTATAGCCTTCCTTAATTATCCTTCTAAATACCTTATAATTTTAGCTTTTCTTACTAGTATTACTCTATAATATCGGTACTTAACTTCCTTTAATATTTATTAAAAGTAATTTTTTTACGATATATTATATAATATTTTATTTATAGTTATAGTAAATATTTAAAAATATTATTAGGCGCTTCCTTAAATAATAATAGTAATTCTTTAAATATATTTTTATAATAATTAATATACCGGTTAAATACGTTTACTTTAACGTTTTCCGATCCCTTTTTATAATTAATTTAGAAATTAAATTCCGAAAGGAACTTTAATTATTATATTTATCGTATATTAAGGACCTTTATAATAGTAAAGTACTATAGATTCTTATAATCTATATAAACCTATACTTCGTACTTAATATTATTAAAGTATAGCCTTTACTTTTTAAACGTTTCGATAATAGTAAATAGCTTTTTATTATAAATTAAATAGTTTTAATATACTTTTTTAAATTTTTTTAAAAAAAAGGTTGCCGGGTATAATTTATTATCGTTATTTTACTACCTTAATTATTTACCGATCGTATAATCTAATATATTCGCTTTAATTTTAAATAATCGATTAAAGTTTAGTAGTTTAAATACCGAGTCCTTTAAAATAGTCTCTTTTAATTCTTAAAAGGCCTACTCCTCTTTTTACCCTTACCGAAATTTTACGTCCTTTTTAATTAAATAATTAAGAGGCTTCGCGATATTTATATACCTTCGAATAAATATCCTATAAAAATTCGTAAACCTTAAAAATTCCCTAATATATATTTATAATTACGGCGTAAGCTAGTCTTTAACTACCGTAATTTTCCTAGGTTCTATACGAACCTTACTTAGCGATATTAAATATCCTAAATATATTGTCTTTCGTACGTAAAACTCGCTCTTCTCTTTATTAACCGAGAGCCCGGCTCCGTATAACGCGTCGAGTATCTCTCGTACGTACCGCTTATATTTCTCTAGAGTGCGTAAGTAAATAAGAACGTTATTAAGATAGTATATTACTATTTTATCGAGGTACTTCCGTATCGTGTAATTAACGAAAGATTAAAACGTTACGGGTATATTAGTTAGCCCAAATAGTATTACGAGATACTCGAAATAACTATAGGGCGTACGAAACGCTATTTTTTATTTATTTCCTTCTTTAATCCGTATATAGGCGTACCCGATAAATATATTTAAGCGTATAAAGTATTACGCCCCGGCTAATTAACTTTATAATTTAAATATTAACGATAATAAATAATTATTTTTTACCGTTTCGTTATTTAATTATTAATAATTTATATATAATTATAAGTTACTATTTTTTTTCGGTATAAAAAAAATAGGATATCCTACTAATAATATAAACTCCTTAATATAACCTTTTTTTAAATTCTCGTTTAAATATTTCTATAATTCCTTACTTTATTTATCGTTAATATAGTATATTTTAAATAGCCGTAGTTTAATTTCCTTTTTTAATTTAATTTTATAATCCTACGGCCCTCGCTTTAAAAACTTCTTTAAATATTTAACTATAAAGGTTAAATATTTTTAATATTCTACCGGTATTACCTTTTTCTTACCTTTTTCTATATTATTATAATAAACGTATTTATTAACCTTCGATATCTTTATTAACGTTATTAACTTTATTTTTTCGATTTTATTACTTATATCGATAAAGTATATTATTATTTTTTAAGCTCCTTACGGTAGTACCGTAGAAGGTACTTATCCTATACTTTACTCTATACGTATTCCTAATCTCCTATCGTTAATTAAATATTTTTAAGGTTCTTTTAATCGTAAATAATTACTATTCCTTTAATTGATATTTAAATTATAATTTTTATACTATAGTTACTTTAAAATTATATTTTTCGAGGGTCTTATATTTATAATATCGAATATAATTAAAATTATTTTTCCTTCGACTATAATATTTAAGGATAATATTTCCCTATAAACCTTTTACGTACGAAATAGTCCTTATATAATAATCTATTTTTTCTTTTTCTTCTATAGTATCCGGGCTTAGTATACGAATTATAATAAAATTAGGTTCGTTTTTATATTACTGTTTATTAATATTACTACTTAAAGATTTTTTTATTGTATAGTAATTTAAAGGCGTTTATTTTTCTTACTTTTTTCTTATATAATAGTAACTTTATTAATAAATTTTAAATTATTATTTTATACTTTTATTTTACGTCGATACTTTCGAAAATACTATTTATAGTCCGTTAAAGATTAACGGCCCCCGCAAAAAACTATAAATCGTTTTTTAAGTAATTATATTATTTAAAAGTATTTTTTTATTTCGGGTTAATTAATAATATAAAGTTTTTTAACTATATTTATTTAATTTCTTTTTACTTTCTATTTTTTACTTCCTTAATACTTTCTTATATTCTTATCCGATAACGGTTTTTCTATTTAATTTTATACGTTTTATTTTAATAATATTACTTAATCTTCTCTTATAAATATATAATATAGTTTAGGCTTAAATACTATTTTAATATTATTTTTTTTAAAAAATATATATTATCGTTTATATTTTAACCTTTTATATATTTAATATAATATTTTATATACCTTAATACGATCTATATAACCTAAAGGCTATCCTTTAGTTTAACCGGGTTTTAAACTTTTTATAAAAGGTAGTCGTTTAAATTTTTTTATTAAACTTTTTTTTACTTAATTATAATTTTTTTAATTAATTATAATTTACTTTCCTTACTTACTTTATATATTAATTAATAGCCGTATAGTAATTTACTTTAATAATATTTTATATATTTATATATAATATATTAAAATTAAAATACTTTCCGATATTCTAGATATTTAGGATAAAATTATATCGTATTTTTTTTATAAAATATATATTATATAAATATTTATATATTTTTTAATAATTTTATAATTTTAATATTAATAATCTTTTTATTTTTTTAATATTTTTTTTAATTTTTATATATAAGTTTTATAGGCTATAATATATTCTATAAAATAATAAATTTATATTTACCGTATTACCTTTCCGGTATCGTTTATTTAGTAAGTCCTTACGTAAAACTATTACCTTTAATAATTTCCGTAATAATTTTTATAATAATCTATATTAATTAATTCTATAATATTTATATTTAAAAATTTTTTTCTTTATACTTTACCTTTAGCCTTTTTATTATTTTCCGTAATTTTTAAAACTTTACTTTTTTTTATTCGGTATACTAATTAGAATTTTCCTTTAATCCTATTACTTTACTTTATTAATACCTAATAATTATTACTTTTATAATCCTCGGTCTTTTCGATATAATAATAACCGTAATTTTTTTCTTTTAGCCGAGTCGCTTAAATATCCGATAATCCTTTTTAAAATATTTTACTTTACTATAATTAAAATACTTAAAGTTATTTTTACTTTAATTCCGGCCTTATAGCTTTTATTATTATATAGTATCGATATTTATCGGTCCCGAATATATAATACCGGAATAATTAATACTAGAGTATCGTCTCTTACGCTTATCGTTAAAGCGGTTATTACTAAAGTACCTCTTATTACCGTAGTAACCCCTATTATTATCCTTCTTCTCCGTACGACGCTAAAACTACTAATCGTCGATTTATATAGCTATAGCAATATACTTATCGATAGTATTAAGCCTCGACTCTTTATATAATTCATCCTTTACCTTTTCTTTTAGTTTATTATAGAAGAATTATATTAACCTTTTATCGTTAATAGTATTATATAAGTTATTAATTTTAAATAAAATTACGTAATTAATTATTAAATACGTTTAGTATAGGTTTACGAATCTCTTTTACGCATACCTTACTTTATTATACTTCTTAAATACCTCTTTAAGTTTAATTTTAAAAATATAATAGTTTTTAAAGTATTTTACAGTAATTTTTTTCTAATCGGACGGCTCCTCCTCGTAATAATTATTAAGGATAGGCTCGAACTATATAAAAGCCCTATCTTTAAGTTTAATAGCCGCGAAAATAATTTTCGACTTTTCGTTAGTAAATTAATTTAAATATTAACGAAAATAGATTTTAAATTAAATTAAAAACCCTTTAAGCTTTACTTTTCTTTTTCTATAACGCTCCGGTATTAAGAACTTAAGTATTATTTTAAGTAAGGTTAATATAATAATAATTTATTCTTAAGTCTACTAAACCTTATTTTTAAACTCTTTAAAACGCCGTATTATTTATTTTATAGTAGGTCGAATATTAATAGTAATAAATCCTTTATTATTTAGGCTAGGCGGGATGCTTCCTATTTAAACGTTTTTAGGTCCGGCTATAGTAATAAAAAAACGCTTTTAATTTATCTATAATGAAATTAAAATAAGTATATAACGTATAATAAACCCCTATCTAAAACCTCTAAAAGGGATATCGGTTAAAAACTATTTCTAAATAATTTTAGTTCGGTATAGTTAAATAATATACGATAAGATATCTCGATGTAAATACTAAATACTATAAATATAAGCTTAAATTATATACTACGGAACTATTTATTTACACTAGCCAGTTCCTCCGTATATATAGACCTTGGGGCCCTAAGGTGCTCGCCCTGCTACGGCCCCGATTACTCCTAGCACTTTGCATCCTACAAAGTGCTTATCGTGCTATACCTTCGATCACCCGTAGCATCTTGCATCCTGCAGACTGCTCAGGCCTCTTAGCGCCGTAGCACTTCTGGCTAGCCTTGATTAGCTACCTCCTGGTTTCCTTAATGATTGGCTGGGGACGCCCCGCGCCCCACATACTGAGCGGCCTGCCGTTGGGTTAACTGTGACATATAGCTCCGTACGCGTTTTACATATAAATATAATTATTAAAGGGTTAAATATAAAAATTTAAAAATTATTATTAAGTAATTTATACTCGTACGGAATACTAAAGCTAAATATAATATTATAAATAATAATATTTATAACTTCGACGAAATTAGGTTTATAATAAATATTATTTTCATAAATATAATAATTATAATTTCGGACGGCTTTAATAAAGTAAAATTAATTTAGTTTAATAACTATAAATAAATAACGGTAATTTAAAAAGTTAATATTTTTAATTAAACTATTTTACCTTTTATTATTTTAATTATATCATATTATTTTATTAATTAATATATTAAATATAATTTATTATTTATTTAACGTATTATAATTATTAATAATAATTAAATTATTAATCCGGTAAATTTAAATTAAATTAAATATTTCGATTATTATATAACGTCCTATATAAAAAGTAAATACCGGTTATTAATACTCGATAGTTATAAAAATTATTATTTAATTAAATTCGAACGTTATTATTGATAAAATAATTCTATTATATTTTATATACCTCTATATTTCTTTTATTTCCTTTAGCTATTCGATATCGGTTATTTTAAACTATTAAAATAAACGTACGGCCGTTAAATCGAAGATTTAATACGTATATATATTAATAATATAAATAAGTTTAAGTTTCTTTATATTTTCCGCGAAACCTTTTTTATTTTTATAACGGAGAAAAATATATAAAATAGTTTTATAGGTATTAGCTTTATATTATACGATTTAAAAAGGATACTTTTTAAATTAAATATAAAGCTTCGTATATTAATATTTTTATTTTTAAAGCTAAATATAGTACTACTTTAGGTATTTTAAATACTATAAAACCTCCGAAAAGTTAATTTATAGTTAACGTTTATTAAGATTCGTATTATTAATTATTAAAATAACTCCCCGACTTCGATATTAATTATTATAAATTAGTTTATTAAAAGTACGATAGCTATGATATACTAGATGGCCCTCCTTTAGTCAGAAAACGCTTCGCTCCGTAAAGCCAATAAGGCACTAAGTAAGCGCCGGAAAGCTAAAAAAATATGTATACGGCTCGGAGGATCACTTACTGTGCAAGATGCATAGGATTTACTGGACCAGAAGGCCGTGGGTAGGGAGGTAGTGGGAGAAATATAGCCGGATGGCGGTAGTGCAGGGGGGGTTTGTACGAAGGTTCAGTGCTGTGGTGTGTGCGGCAAGCCTGGCCATAATGCCCGCACTTGCCAGGAGGCTGCAGAAGGGTCTGATTCAGCTGTTTCTGACGTAATTGTAGTTGGTTCTTAATGTTGTGGTCTAGCAATTGAGGATAGTTATAGTAAGGTGGTGGAGAGTGCGTCGCTCGCTTATCTGCGTCGCTCGCTTATCATGCACGTTAGCTAAACCTGCGTCTCTTCGTTAGCCCTGTGCACTGGCAACAGGTTACCAGGCGACACCACGAGGAGGTGCAGAGTCCGACTTCGCCGCCCGCAATGGCAATAAATAGTAGATGAGAAAATAGATGGCACGCTGGGTGGAACACACATCACAAAATACGCCAAACAAAACACACAAAACACGCTGGGGGCTGGGGGGCTGTGGGCTGGGGGGGCATCAACAGAACACAGACAAACCAAAGCACGCACAACACACCATTACAAAAATGACTGAAGCAGAGTCAGCAAAACGAAACGAAAGCACAGAAACAAACCAAAAAGAACGCCGCCACTCTTCACAACGAAGTCCAAGGAGCGAAGACGACCGGGGCGAAGACAACCGGAACCAACACCACGGGAACGAACACGACCGGAAAAAATACGACCGGAACAAGAGCATCGGAAGATGGAGGACGAGGAATCGGGCGAGGAGGACGAGGAGGACGAGGAGGAGAAAAATCCGGATTGCGCTTCACTCCGAAGATGCTGCCATCGGAACTGGCCAGAAGGAATGGGCGAGCTGGGGCCCATTTGCGCCGCTGGGGAGGACCGAGCATTGATGCGTCCAGGGCTCGACGTACCGACGAAATGGGAAGGACCCCGTCCTTCATCTTGCGGACCACACGATCCAGCCAGGCCTGCACCCGGATTGCAGGGTCGGGAGGTCCGGGAGGTGCCGGACGGACGACGTACCGGGGCCGGGTGGTGGAAGGTATGGCACTGTGAGCCATTGTGGAGAAAAAAACGAAAAAAGAAAAAAAGATGAATGGGTGGCGTGGGGTGAGCGAACGAATTGAGCAAGCGTGTGCAAGAACAGCTGTAAAAAAGAGCAGCATTAGCGGACAAGGTCAACAAGAGTGAGCGAGCAAAAACTTACCACAAACAATTCACCAGCGAGTGACAAGCTGTCACACAAAATTTACGAGCGAGCGGTAAGCAATCACACAAATCTGCAAGAGACTGGTCAGCAAGCGAAATCAAGAAGGCGTGGACGAACAGAAGCTTACCACAGCAGCGGAGCGAGCGAGCAAGAGTGCCTGTTGTGTTGGGTAGTGAAGTATGTGTTTGTTCACAACAAAAATGGGGTGAATTATACGTGCCTTTATGCTTGTTGACTGGCTGACTTCTGCAGTTCGATGAAAAGAAAAAGAAGAAAAGCTTCCGCCAAAATCTGGGGACTGAAGGGTTTGTTAAGTACATCATTGGGGGGCACCTCTGGGGCAAACACAATCAGCCCGCCTGAAATGGTCAAGTGCGTGGCCATTACGTAGCTACTTGCATGTGTCAGTGTGATTTGGCATGTGATGGTTGAAGGTTACTTTTGGTGGGGGTGGATTGGTATGTTGGTCTTGATCTGGTGATGCACTGCTCCTTTCTTTCAGTAAAAAATGTGCGGAGGTAAAGCCAGTGCTAATTATGCCAGAGATTAGTTTTTGTAAGCGATTTCGAGTGTGATGGACTGTTGATCGTCTTTTCATATTTGGGAACTGCAAAGTATCTGGGGGTGTAGTTAGGAAGCTTTGTGATAGGAGTGCGTTCAAGGTAGAAGCACGCACCCTGCGGAAAAGGACCCCCAGGAAAGCAGATGGGATCTCCCCTTCTTCATCGAATTGCTTGATAACGTGATAGACCTCTGTCAAACACTCCACGTCAAGTTATAGCGCGAGAAAAGAAGAATTCAAAGATACTACTGAAGTAGAATTTGGACCTGTTGCGCGTAACACGCAGATGGAAAAGGACATAACACCCAGCTTTTCGGGTATTTCGTGACTCTCTGCGGCAATATCTTTGCAACATCGAATTTTCTCAGAAAGAGTTTTACATACGGTTGCTCTCCAGAAGCCCCTCTATCCAATGACTTTATTTTCCTCAACAACAACTCATTTGCCCATGAGTAATAAGGCAAAGAAACGAGAGCCTCTGTGGGCGGACTGTCCCATCCGATTCTCACGACTTTCGGGTGACGTCAGTGCCCGGTTGCCATCTGCTCGGCCCCACTTTGGGCCACAGACTGAGAGTGTGATGAAGATGCTAGAAGACGATTGGAAGAGCACCACCAGACTCTAGAAGAAGCCAGATGGGAGAACCACAAAGAAATACCCGTTTGCGTCACGGGTACCGTACCCGAGAAGTCTCGAGATGTCGCTACCTCAGTTGCGTAGTGTAGTATCTTCCGCCACAGATTTAACTCCCCTGCCTGGAAACAACCCTCTAGTCTTTGCCTTCATCTCATAATATCCCGCCAGCCACTCCTCGGTATGCCCCTTCATGTTGCAGTCATTCCGCCCCTCTCCATGAACATCACCTTCGTTGACCCATTCAACCAGCTCCCTTACATACGCCAACTCCTTTCCCTCTTGATGCAGCGAGTGGAACCCTCTTCCGAGGCCTTTCTCCAGCACCCTTCTCTCGTACTCGTGTCTCATCAATTTTTGACTTGGAAGCTTTGCTCTCCCAGCAAACACTCTTGCCACCGCCTGGGCCTGAAAATCAAAAAGCGAAAACGTGACCACATGATAAGGTACGCCTACAAAAGCCAAGGTTGGGTCGGGGATGTAGAAGATATCTTTATGCAAGTTATGCGCCATGTTGCCGTCCGATGTCACCACTAGATATTCCCCTGGTTCTGTGATTGGTGCCGTGTCGGAATGGAGATGCGGGAGGAAAGGATAAGATGTTATATATCCTGTTGCCATGACCACGTGGTGAATCTTGTCGAGTACCTGGCCGTCCTTCAAAGCGATCTTCCCGGGAATATGCTGGCCATCTTCCGGAAAGTGCTGGTGTCTTTCGTCGTCATCGAGAATAAAGCTAGCTATTTCCGGCACTCGTCTCGTAGATGACGGCAGCAGTGAGACTGGGAGGTCAAACTGTCCTCCACGGGCACTCTGGTAGACTTTGTTTACAACTCCATCCAGCTCCCGGCAGATATCCAAAGCAGACACACCAGCACCAAGAACCACCACATTCTGGTCCCGATACCTCTGTGGGTTTCGATACTGCTTTGAATGAATGATCCTGGCGGGAAACCTTGTTTTCCATTCCTTGAGTCCAGTAATGTCAGGAATCCGTGGCATGTTATAATGCCCCGAAGCCACGACAACTCGATCAAATAGATGTAATCTTTCAGTGAACCGAACACCAAGCTCTTCTTTCTCCAACGTCACTGATCGCAACTCCCACTTGGACCCGTCGTGTGTCTTCTTGACCTCATCTACTCGGGTGTGAAATAGAGTCTGGTTGTTGACGTCATGCACTTCTGCCAGGCCTTGGACGTAATTTTCAACATCTCTTTGACCAACTACGGGTTCGGTACCCTCGGGCCACTGGCCCAGACTACTTTTCATGAGGTTTGTCGGGACGTTATTGCGTAGGCCTCGGTAACACGGGCCGGGTGGTGAAAAGTGCGCCTCAAGGTCGGAAAGGTGGTTGTTTGCTTCCACCCGAAAGGTCTGATTCTGTGGTGTTTCGTTCCTTTGCTCAGATGGAGGCGTAACAAAGGAAAATTGACCTCGTTGAGAAACCTCATAGTCCCCAAGAGACGGCGTGTTGCTAGGATATGGTGGGTCGCCGGGAACGCGGTCATCATAGTGCCAGATTCCACCGGCAATGCTTGAGCGTTCGAAGACCGTCACTGAGAGGCCTTCTTTTAGCAAGTGTGCAGCTGTGCATACGCCGCTGATACCTGCTCCGATGACTGCGACCGTCTGCCGAGAAGGTTGACTTCGTAGTTCCGACATGTTCCTGATGGTGAATCTATATCACTGTTTTGAGCAAACATTAGGAAGGGAAATATGAAAAAGTATCGAGCTCAGCATCTTAGTGGACTCCAAATATGGAGATGCGATAACTTTCTGCGAGCTCAGATGTGGCCCAACCCCCGCGTCATGGATCACGCCATATTGCGTAGCTGATCGCGCAAACATCAATGTTGATTCTGAAAATGGTATGTGCTCTGAGGGGCTGTATCGAAAGAGTTTACAATGCTGAATTGTGCCAGATCCCTTATCACTCTTCGATTTGATCGGCATTCTCTAGGTAGGCTACATGCATTCATCTCTACTTTTGACAAGACATTGGGTGAGTCCATGGGACAAGAGAATAAATCGGATGGAATGGCTTTGAAGACTGCCAGAACTGTGGACTTGGGCATACGACCAGCTCTGTGGTAGCCTGCAATTTTGATACCGTGACAAGCCCTGAAATCAAATGTACCCGTATTATGGCGACTGCCAAGCACACAATTTGTGCAGACATGGCATCACAAACGCATCCGTCATTCCCCGTCATCGAACGGACTGATAGGTCCGGTGTGTGGTTTTCAAAGATGCAACCGGTATCTTATACCCGGTGATGTGCAGTGCCCCTCACTTCCACGACATATTGTAGTGATCTCGCAATCCGGTATACATATTGGATCATTGATAACCGCTTTGCAGAAGCGGTATTGATATGAATGCTTGGTAATGCCGGTTTCCTTGACGAGTGGGGGGCATGTGAGCGATGTTGTTGTAAATCCAAACCATATCTGTTGCTGAACCCTCTCATGGACGACCCCAAAACAGGTGTCTTCGAGAGCTTGAAACATCATACATTTTCTTGTCAGCATCTTGACCATGGAGCCTGCTGCAATCGAGGCATCAATCGTCGACACAGTCGAGCCCAAGAAAGACACCTTGGCCCTCCCAGAGCCAGCCCGGCAACGGCTGATCAGGTCTGGAGTAGACCTGACCAACGGATATCCATACCGTCCACTAGTACCCTTGTATCTTCAGGATGTCTACCAAATCCGCAGTGCTGAGCGTATCCATGAAGATGCAGGGGCCAGAGCTGACAAGTCCAAGAAGAATCTGTTTTCGGCGGCAAGCAAGGTGACCGACCTGACAGCCCATATCGGTACAGAGATAGAGGGTCTCCAGTTGAAGGACCTGACACCCGAGCAACGTGACGAGCTTGCTCTTTTGGTCGCGGAACGCAGTGTTGTGTTTCTCAGAGACCAAGATATTTCCCCACAACAACAGAGGGAGCTAGGAGAATGGTTTGGTGAGGTTGAAGTGCATGTATGTGATGCTATCCCACCCCCAGTAGCAATGAGCTGACTCAGTCGTGATGCAGCCTCAGGTCCCACAAGTGCCTGGCGTCCTGGGCGTGACTGTCATCTGGCCAGACCTCCAGGCCCAAGATTTGCCCGCCAACTTTCGTAACCCAGGAGGAGCGTCTCGATGGCACACCGATCTTGTCCATGAACGACAGCCGGCAGGCATTACCCACCTCCACAACGACACTGTGCCTCCGGTTGGGGGGGACACGCTCTGGGCCTCGGGATACGGTGCTTATGAGAAACTATCCCCCGAATTCCGCAAGTTCATCGATGGAAAACAAGCTGTGTATCGCTCCGCACATGCCTATCTTGACCGCGAGAATCCGAGTGCCGGTCCAAAGTTCGTCGAAAGGGTCCATCCTCTTGTTCGTGTGCACCCTGCAACAGGCTGGAAAGCACTCTGGGTGAACCGCGCGATGACGACGAGAATAGTTGGATTGGATAAAGCTGAGAGCGACTTGATCTTGAATTATCTGCATGACGTGTATGAGAAGAACGCGGATATCCAGGTCCGATTCCGATGGACCGCAGGGACCAGTGCTCTGTGGGACAACAGGTGAGTCAGCGACGACAGATTGAGGGAGAGGAGGGGAAAGCAAATTGACTAACCTGCAAATAACGTTAGAATTACGATCCATAGCGCCAGTTGGGATTACGAAGGAAAGTATTCAAGACACGGCACTCGTGTCACATCGCTTGCCGAAAAGCCCTACTTCGACTCAAAGGCCCCGACTCGTCGACAGGCTTTGGGTCTTCTGGATGAAGACGAGAAGGAGGCTCTTGGTCTGGCAAGGGACAGGGTGTGTGACCACTCGCCTTGATTGCAGGCGACCCACAATTTTTATTGTGTGCATCAGGTGAAATAAGAAGGAGCTCTGTAGGTAATCAAACTACATCAATCTTCCCTCAATCGAACAACCCATGCGCATTTTCGGCCTGCCAATGACGTTTGTGATCATCAGTCTTTCGTCCACGTTGCTAAACAGTCCCTTCCACTCTTTTAGCGACCTCTACTTTGCGTAGAACATCAATCATGGATGCAACTGAACACGGTGCTCCTCTCTCTATTTCCACCCGGTGCGCACAACATGATGAGCACCCGCAATCAAAAAGTGGTCGATCACCTCGAAATATTGAATTTTGGAAACTATAAATTGAACGAAGTGTTGGCCTTGGTAAATCTCATCAGATTTCAGGGACAGCAGTTATGATACTCTTGTTCCACCAACCGGCCACTAACCATCCCAGACTATTTTCCCCTGCCAAGAAAGCTAATATTTAATGTCAAATCTTCCTCAAGCAAGAATAAGCAAACTAATCCGACTCCGACCCCGAGTGCTCTCCATCATCCTCGTCATCATAGCTGCCACTACCGGAGCCACTCTCACTGCCACTCTCATCACTAGTGGATTCGCTCTCGCTATCAGTCTCCTCCTCATCATCATCCTCGTCATCGCTATCCTCGTAGTAATCCTCGTCCTCATTCATGTCAGCATTTTCATCGATAGACTCTGAAAGATCCCCCAACCCTAGGATCTCCTTAGCCATCGAGATTGGCCGCTTCTTGATCTCGTCCATGCCATCCATAATCCCCGAAATAGCAGTCTCCTTATCCTGCTGAATTTGAATAATCCTCTCATCCACAGAGCCTGCAACCACAATCTTGGCCGTATGTACTTCCTTGGTTTGTCCAATACGGTGGACTCTTCCGAAGGCTTGCTGCTGGCGACAGACATTCCACCAGTGGTCATACATGATGGCCCGGTTCGCCACCGTGAGGTTCAGACCGTGTGCGGTGCAGGTAATAGATGCCAGCATGATCTTCACGGCCGGGACCTTCCTGAAGGTCTTTAGAGACTGCTCTTGGTCGTTCTGGTCCAGGTCGCCCCAGAAGTACACAAACCGGTATCCGCTCTGTGTAAGCATGCGGCCCAAAATCGAGAGCATCGGGATCCATTGCACAAAGATCATAATCTTATCCTCTGGCGCTTCAGATTGCCATCCGTCGATTAGGTCAAGTGTCGCCTTCGTTTTAGCGCTGTGCGGCACCGGATCCCAAGGATGGGAGTCGACGCCCTTCATAAAATTGAGCGTGTTGGCGCGTGTTTGCTGCACTGTTTGGACAGTTTGTCTCTTCTGCTTTCCCCCCTTATTATTCGCCTTGGTTGCTTTTCTTCTCTTCGATGGATGCCTCTTCTTCTTGCCAGACTTCGCTCTGCGTGCCTTCTTTTTCGTCCCTTTCCTTGTGGTTTCTTGATGCTTACTGAACCGTGGCTGAAACCCATTGTCATCGTCACCAAAGTGACGGTAAGTGTGCCCGTTATCGCGAGGCAGGATAGGCATGCCATGATGACTCGGACAGCTGCCCTTGCCTGATCTACCAGAACCGACTGGCTTGTTGCAGCTCGGGCAACAGGCTTTCTCCTTGTTGTGATGACGGGTTATGAGGTTACCGAAACATGAGGCGCAGAACAGGTGGCCGCACTGAACAGATTTATTAGTATTACGGACGGACGAAAGTTCCATGAAAGCAGGCGCTTACATCAGCCAATTTAGAGGCCGGGGTCACGACTCGCCGGCAATATCTGCAGAAGCAGTTGCATTTGACCTCACTGGGCTCTGGCAGCCTAGACTTGTCCTGGTTCTCCTGGTCCTCGTACCACTCAGGCTCTACAAGGGCTGGATGCGAGGTGAAGAATTGGAGATGATCGACAATCTTTTGCATTGTACCCTTTTCTGGTCCGGGATCATATGGTTGACCGGCGTCTTGATACGCTTGGCGCCGTACCTCCAACGCCATCTGTCTCCGGTTTGTTCTCCCGTATACTTCCATCTCAAAAGGCGAAAAGTTAACCGTGACAACCTGAACCGGATGTGCCTTGGGAATCTGAAAAATGGGTGCGCCCATCAGTTGCGTGTCAACACGACGTCTCAGAGTAAGTTCCTCCAGCGTTTTCTGAAGTTCTTCCATGTCTCCCATCTTGCCCTTGACGCCCCCCATAGCCTGAACGAAGGTATCATACTTCTTGAACTTGGTGCCCAAGAAGTCAAGGTAGGGGAATACCTCTGCTGTGGTGTTGGTCAGAGGGGTTCCTGTTAGAACCCAGCGATATTTGCCTGTGAGGTATCTACAGGCGAGGGACGTGCTGCTCTCCCTGTTATTAATCGCATGGGCCTCATCTAGAACGATGCGGTGGTAGTTGATGCGAAACAACGGGGGGCCATGCCGGTGCAGTTTCTGCTTCAGTGAGGTCTCTCGAAAATCTGAAGGTTCCTCACTCTCCTCCGACTCCTCGCATTCGGCGAGCCCTTTGCTAGCTTGGCGTTGAACTTGTGCATAATTTGTGATTCTGAACGTTCATGCTTGATTAGCATAGAACGCACAGGAGGGCAACTCCGTGACACTTACATGATATCACTATTGGCGCACTCAGCATCGGCCATTGCATTGGCGTTTTTGTAGACCAACACTCGCAGGCCTTTGTCGTCGCAATGATCAAATATCTCCCGATACCACTGCGTCAACAGCTTCTCTGGCGCAATGATGAGTGTTTTTTGGGCTTTGTCCCGGCGACTACTAGGCGGGTTTTGTGATATGCACGCCAGGAGCTGAACTGTCTTCCCGAGACCCATTTCGTCGGCGAGGATCCCTCCATTGGACCCGCGGGGGTGAAACTCTCGAGAACACATCCATCTCACCCCTATCAACTGTCACATCCATGAGATATTGGTGAGCTGATCCTGAGTTAGGGGTGAGAAGCATGTACGTACCTGGTGATTGTAAAGTGGTGTTTTGAAGCCTTTGAGCTTCCACTTTCCCTCCACTGGCTTACAGTTATTGACCCCAAATGACAGCGTGGCCTCACGAAGCTCTTCAAAGTCCTTGCACGCCTGCATATTCCCCTTGTCAAGCCTGTCCTCAATTGTTTGCAAGGCATCGTCGACTGCAGCCTGAACCGCCGTTTTACTTGGTAAAGGTATCTTGTAGTCAAATGCGGTATTCTCCTCAGTCTTGATGAGAGCTGGCCCCTCAGCCTTGACGAAAACAGGCGCCTCGATCTCGATGAAACCAGGTTCCCCAGCCTTGACCGAAACACCCTCCTCAGCTTTGACCGAAACACCCTCCTCAGCTCTGACCGAAACGGCCTCTTCAGTCTTGACTGGAACAAGCCCCTCAGATTTGTCGTCTGGGCCTGACATGCGCTGTATTTTGGTGGAGGGAGTCTCGTAGGGCTCCTCAACAGCCTCGCGCTTCAAATTCGACCCGCTCTCGCACGCACGAGCATAGTGTTGCTGCCAGTATTCCTTAGCATTCTTGGGGGGCCTGTCAGGGTCCGCGTCGCTTTTTTTGGCCTTCTTGCCTTTTTTACCGGCCTTTTTTGGCCCGCTGCCTGCACCTGGGTCAACCACTGGAGCAAACGTGAGTTTGGTGTGCGATGGCGGGAAGTTACTCGTGTTGGAATCTCCAACTGTCCCATATGCCTGCTGGTCGATTTCAGGTGTATCCCCAAGAGCCATGTTGAATAAGATGATGACTGAAGATGAAAAAAATGAGTGAGTAAATTATTTGTGAACGACAACTGGCGAGGCCCTCTGTCCTGTGTGCAAGTAAGAATTGAAAGATAAAAGAAAAGGAAGGGAAAAGATTGTGGTCGGGAACTTGTAGAAAAAGTCAGGTAGAAATGTCGGTTAGTTGAAAATAGAGGAAGGTGCGATGCGCTGTTCGATATCAGCTGTTGGAAGGAAGGCGCGGAATAGTTGAGCGAACTCGAGCAGGATATATCGGATATCAGAGACAGAGAGTCGAATTTGTAGTGAGAGTGGCTGGAAGTCGGGGGGGGACTTGGTAAGATTGTGAAGAACTGGAGGACGGTCGATCAAAAGTCAAGCGAGCCAGCAGTGAAGAAGGTAAAGGATGACGTGGAAGAGTCGATGTAGAAGTGAGGCTATAAGTACGAGAGGGTGAGGAAGAAGAGGATGGAAGGAAAATGAAGGTGTAAGGAAGAGGAGGGAGGGCGTGGAAGGATGAGAAGGGAAGATGTGGAAGGATGGAAGGGAAGATGTAGAAGAATGAGAGAGGAAGAAGGTATCAAAGTGCCAGATAGATCAGGTGTGGGCGGGAGAAGAGGCAGTGAATGGACCAGAAGCGATAGTAAAAAGAAGATTGCAGGTCGCGAGCAGAAGAAATCCGCGTATAGCTAGTGTCTGGCCGAGAAGCAGTGACGCGAGACGTTCTTTCCCTCCTAGAAAGCATCTCCTGGGCCGACGAGATGATGAAGTTGTAGGTTCTGAGTTCGGATGGACACAACAGTACCTGACAGAAATATCTGAGAATGCCCACATGAAAGTAGAGACATACAGTATCCTCATCCTCAAGTTCACGAAGAGCACCAGTCAAGCAACATCGTGACGTTTATGAAGCGCTTCTGGCCCTGAACGGCGTAAGATATGGGTATCATAAGCATCCTTCCTGATCATGCTGCGTGTGTTTACACACCAGACCCGCTCTACACTCAAACCCGCTTCTTGTTTCGTCGATCCGAGCGCCTTTTCTTCAACTCCCAGAGATAACGACGCTGGAAGATGGCCTTGCAATAGTCGACAATGGCTTCCCTCTGCAAAAGGATTATCGTCGCAAAGACGACAGGGACAGCGATTTTCCAGCTTCAGATAGACTGGTTAGCCTGCTTGACAGATGGACTCTCGAAACCGGAGAGAGAAACACTCACAAGTAGCCAATATCTTGCTCTAAAACGGTGAACGGAACAAAGTTTTGCCCGAAGTAACCCGTGATGAAAGTGAGCGGCAAGAAGATAATGGTGGCTGTGGTCAATTGCTTCATGGATTCGTTCTGATGTGCTGAAATGGTGTTAAAAATCAGCCCTATCATCCCATCAGCGGAGCTCTTGAGCCTATTTAAAGTATCTGTGATGAGGACGCAGTGGTCCAGAACATCACCGAGATAGGTGTACGTCAGCGTGGTGATGATGGGGTCATGATTGGGGTCCAAGATTTTGGCCATAGCTTTGTCGAGCGCCATATCCGTTTTGTGATCACGCAGGGCTTGTATCAATGTCGTGATTGGATTGATGAAACTAAGCAGCGCATTGATCTCCGATGTGAGGATGTACAGCTTTTTGGTGTGGCCGATGTTGGGGTGAGTCAACACTTCGGGTTCAATATCGCCGATAGCATCACGATAGCAGCTCGCTACCTGGATGGCAAGATCGATAATTCCATCCAGTACTGCGTGTCCCACCATGGACGCATCGCATGAGCTAGAAATCAAGGCCTGTTAGTCGAGCACTAGCGATGAGAACGGGAGGTGTACGCACTGTCGGATGATTGTATCACTCGTCTGGAGACGTTGGATGATGGGTGCCTCTATCACTTCAGCCGATTCTTCAAAGAAACTAATGATGGTGTTGTCGTTCGTGATGAACATGGAGACCTGCTCACAGGCTACCGTGTAGTTTTTGGAGATCAGGGCTGAGTTCCTGTCCATAAACCTTGCGATAGGATCGTCTGGTGCGGCGTGGTATCTTCGCAAGGTTCTTGTCGGGCCCTCTGGGTACTCAGACCGTGAAGCCCTGGGATACGGCCCAGAGCCATCCTGGGGCCAGTTCTTCCCACCCTCTAATGTGGTGTCTGAGGAGAACTTCCCAGCACAGAATATCCGTTTCAACCGCCTCAAGAGCTTCCGGGAATACTTGCCAGTTTTCCCACTGAAGATGCTGCGATTACTAGCATGGCTAGATGTGTCATCAGCCTCATCAGAATCAGAGCTCTCGTCGTCAGAATCCCTGTAGGTGTCGTCAAGCCTTTGAAGAGTCAAGACAATGAAGGCATGTGTTGGATACCACTCGGCCTTTGTCCTGCTCCTCGTGTTCATAATATCTTCCACGGCCAGTTTATGAAGGCTCTTGTGCTTCCCCAGCAGCTGGATAACGTCCCAGCTCAGGCCATTCACATTGATCCACCGACATTTTGCCCACTTTGGTTGTGGCACCTCCAAGAAAGAGCCGAGAGACGAGTTGTCCTTGTTCTGAATCGAGAGCTTGTCTTCGGAGAAGTCGACAATAGTGATCTCGCATGGGGCGCTCAGTTGAGGCATAGATGCGTGGCCACCATCTGGCTTGAGTGGATCGACCCCTGGTTCCGAACCGGCTGCAAAGGAGTATGGTAAGCGTCGAGGAGCAGGACAAGTTCGACATGGTCGCGGGTGGTCAGGTAAACATACGATGCCATCCCGGGCGGAGTTCAAAGTCTTCGAAGTTGTCGACTGTCCGAAATGTGCTGACCCGGGTTGTGCGCCGTCGACTGGTGGGGCTGAAGGGCACACCGGTATCTGCGCGGGCGGGTGCCTTTCTCGGGCTGGTCGCGGCATCGTTCGTGGGGGCAACCTCTTCCGCAATGGTGGTATCGATGTTGGGATTATATCGAACGCGGTGGCTGGTGGTGTCAACAGCGGTGTCAAGATCTGGAGGAGCAGCCGGTGGGTCTGTTGCGAAGTCGCGCGGCTGTTGCAGGGGCCCATCAAAAGGCGGTCCGCGCGACATTGTGTACAAGCACTTGTCGAGTGAAAAAAGGGAAGTTAAAAAAGGTTTACGGCAGGTCTGGAAACTTGATTTCAAGACAACCTAGGATCACATCAATGATACCATGTTGAAGTTGAGGAGGTAAGTAAGATGTCACACGGCGTAAGAGAACTATACCGATCCCCTCCCGCCCAATCAGTGTCGACATGCGGCACAGAACCATCAATTGCTACAACAATGTTATTTATCTACTGCCCCCGGAAGGTCTAGCCATATGCTCACGGCTTCCGGCGTGGGACTTCGTTGCACTCGTCGAGCTCGATGACGTAAATTTGTTCACAAAGATCCCGCCAATTTGATGGTGCTGTGTGGAGACATGCGAGATGCAAGCTTTCCAGGTTCTGTGCTACGATAAGATGGATAAGACAAGCTGAGTACAGGTCACTGAAATGCAGGGTTAGGGTAAAGCGTGGGAGGATTAGGTGGGCTTTGTAAAAGATCGAAGGCTCAGCCCAAAGAAGACAAAACATCACCTGCCTCACTGCCAAACCCACGGCCTCGGGACAACTACCTAGCTATACACCACACACTCCTCCCATTGCCCGACTGCTTTCTTTGCCAAGCTGGATCATCCGACCTACCGCTCACCTTACGAACCGACCGGAAGGCAAAGCTTGCGAGAGGTGACGCAATATAGTGAAGCGATGCCCGTATGATTGCCCACACAAGTGTGATCCGAGGTTGAGGGCTAAAGACTGTCTGCATACAGTGCGGGACGAAGGACGATCGTACACCCCAGGACCGGGAGGGCAAAAAAAAAAAAGAGAGAGACCAGCACGGTGGAACCGAAAGGTTGTTCTTCCCGTAGTGAGAAGACACCATCTGTAAGGGCTGATTCAGCGGTTGGATATCGCTGATCACAAGAGATTGCGCTCAATGCGTTCATGCGTGGGGAGGGATGAATGGACGAGTTTCCAACTTGGGAAAGTTGGAAACTCGTCCATTCCTAGGCCACTGCGATGGAGGTGTGGGTTAGGTAGGAGGAACTATTGAACGCCTACGTCCGCGTTTATTTCTCTGGCGGAAGCGGTTGATGCCGTGTTGAGTGAGCACTTGAGGCGTGTGGTGTGTTTAAAGTCGGCATGGAAACATGCACGCCAAGCCGTCCCTGCAGATGTGGGAAATGTCCGCTGCAGGTCCCGAGCGGAGAATTGACCTTGAGCTCCAGCGCAATAGGTAGGTATTCCTTCCGTGCTGCCTGAAGCTCAGGAGCTCTGGCCCGAAGTTCGTGGGCTGATAGGGACTGCCTAGGCAGGATGGAATATCTCCATTGCTTTGAACGGCAGGGCCAGGATCCGTAGGATAGGCGGACGATGAGATGGGATGGGTGTTCATGTAGACCCCGGACTGTCTTGGGGGCTTGACCCTGACCCGCAGCGGCAAGCCCGATCCGGGGTAACGACTCCACCTCGAACTTCTTCCCCCCCATCCCGGGCCGAGTCAAAACGCTGATCAGGAGTCTCGGAAGGCCAGGCCGAGCAGGAGAATGGTGTCACAGTTGCTCGCGAGATGGACCGCAGATGCTGATTGTTTACACCTGTATTCTTCGACTACCTCGTAGCGAGCTGCGTCCGTTGTGCTACCTATGCTATGAGGTGCTTGTGGCCGTCCGATCTTCTGCTGTTGCGTCAGCCTCGTTCAGCCTGGCGACATGGGTTGGACTCAGCTAGTGAGGTCGCATGAATCTGTCTTCCGATCTCATTAACTTCGGGATCCACCGTTTGTCGTCGTCCAAAGTGCCGTTTTTCGAACCAGGGCGGCGGTGGGAGCGAGGGGTGAAGGCATCCCTGGTGACTGCCTATTTTTGGTGGATTATGACGAACAGTGGAGGTGCGCTAAAAATTAAACAATCATCAGGGTATCATCAAGACATCAACGAATCGAGATAGAAAAGGATACCTCTCAAGCAAATACATACTCTGATGCGCGACGATCAACGGGAACGCGGTCATCACCGCCCTCACGGCCCGGCTTCTCTCGCTCTCCTGGCCGCTTGGACCTTTTCGGTGACCCAGCGATGGCGTCCATGTTGAAGCTCCCTTGGAATCTTCGAAGCTTCGATATCTTGACAGTCCCGGACTTTCCGGTCGCCCGCTTCAAGCTAGAAGATCGCTGCAGGATTCTAGAAACCCGAAATCACGTTAATCTTGCCATTGGGGGAGCATAACACGGCCTTTAATTGCAAGGTTCGAATGAAACGCGTTTCCTTCATGCGATGCTTGGCCAGAGCCTCCACCGTGTCGGAAAATCGTTGCGCTGCAGCACCTCCTGGCTGCCAAGAAACACCGGCGCCGTCGTAGTCAGCTGGCACGTCCACTTTGATCCGAACAGCTACCCTTTCCTGACTTTTCTGTCTCTTGTTTTGGCAAAACTGGATCTGTCGCCCTTTTCTTCTCCTGCTGACACCTTGTTTTGTACAGTCAGTTGGCCGCGAACGACCGGGAACCCTCGCAGCATTGACATATGCGCAATCTTGGGGGTCCCGAGATTAGCTTCATCCGAGTTCCCTACCACACTCGCTGTCAAGATGGTACTGCCCGTGGCCCAGCTCGTCAGTCGCGCTTGTCGCCGATAGAACGGACGGTGTGTTCGCCTCTTCCCATCAACCTCCACTCACTCTCGATGATCAGATGAACCGGATATGGATCTGGATATGGTATCCTGGGCATATCATACCCGGGGCGCCTATAGCTTCGCGCACGTCCTCGCCATCGTCACCGGTATCTTGCAGCTCTGATCGCCGACCACGCACGGTTTTGCTCCATGAAAGGGTTACAACGGGAACGCTTCTGCCGGCCGACTCGACGGGTATCCTACTCTTTTCCAGACCGGGGTCAAGTCCTTCCAGAAGCATGCGGAGGCACGGGTTTACGCCGTGCACCTGTACCAACATGTCGTCAAAATTCCCGGCGATATGAACAGAGGCAGCGCCTGAGCTGGCTGACAACTGGTGTTCTCTCTCATACCGAGCGCGAGCCTTGCGTTGGCAATGCCAGGATCCTGGAGCTTTTGGCAGCTCTAGGGGACACGGGAGCTAATCATGTGGCCGTTGGACCAGCAGTCGGTCTTCCGGTTGCCCTATGGTGTGCCCGTGAACCGAGCTCTGGTCTGTGTCTGATATAGGCCCCCTGGTCTATTATGGCCCTTTTGGGACAGGCCTCGAGCCCACCACCAAAACCCAGCAGCTTCTCCGCTTGCCTCCCACACGGCATTTTGCAACGCTCGGCGGACTCATCAGCAAGGTACCGTGGTCCTTCCCGGGTACCCGCCAGTATCTGAC
Source organism: Podospora bellae-mahoneyi (assembly GCF_035222275.1). Classification (NCBI taxonomy): domain Eukaryota; kingdom Fungi; phylum Ascomycota; class Sordariomycetes; order Sordariales; family Podosporaceae; genus Podospora; species Podospora bellae-mahoneyi. The sequence continues at coordinate 3,322,258 of NC_085886.1, read as the reverse complement.
CGGCCCCAGCGAGCATCATCGCCAAGTACATTCGCGCTGTTTCCTGTAAGCTCTCTGCCCTCCTAGCCTGGTCAGTAGGCTAGGCTGGCCTGGATGGTCTGCTATCCCCTTGACCCCAGCCCCTTTCTGCTCTTTTCCAGCAGATCTCGCACAAAGAGATGACAGACGGTAGCATCGTTGTCAAGTTTGGTTCGCAAGGCAAGTGCCGTTACTGCAGTGGACGAGAATCTCACTGAAGGACCTGGAGTCACTTGTCGTCATGCCCGTCTCCGCCTGCATGGTGGCCCTGTTTCACATTTTAATTCTCCATCGAGCTGGATGTTTAGTCTTCTTCCATGCGGTTTCCATCCCACGTCTCTCTTTGGGCCGTTTTGTTTCCCTAGTTCCCCCTCGTTGGTATGAGTCGGCCGGGGTCATTGAGTAGGATAGATTAGTCCTGTATTCATAACCCTGCCGGTCAAGCCAAGTACTCATGCCCCCGTCGTTGCATCATCAACTGCTGCCGGGGTGCAGTTTCTATATCCGGCAGCTAGACCATGGCATAAGATCCTCAAATTATGCTACCGTCATCGTTGGTCGAGGTAGCTCGGGCTCCACCTTTGCTCAGGAACGATCTGTTGTCAGGCACATGAGAAGTATCTAACGAATGCTTTAACTCTTGGACCCAAAGCAGGCAGGCAACAGGTACTAAACCCACACCCTCCCTCTCACTCTGCTACGCGGTACCGAATATCAGACGATATAATGCCAGTCATGCCCACTGCCGCTTGCTTTGGACTCTGAGTTCTCTGCCTGTATCTTTTCCAAACCATCGACCAAGAGTTGGACCGAACCGATCATTAGCAGCCAATGTCGAGACCGACGTAATACTATTTGACGCCTACCGCCCATAGCGAGATACCGCACACGCACACATATACTGTAGCTATCACACAGTAAGCTACCAAGAGGAGGGCCCACCCCCCAACACCAACGTGACCGACACAGCCTATCACCGAAGTCTTTCTGAACGAGCCCGCTCACCAGCAGCCACCACCACATGCGCCCTGGTTTTCCTCGACAACCAGGCTCTTTTCATCAGCGAGGAGAGCAAGTAGCAAGTCCCAGGTTTGACAGCAGCCATTTTGAGTGGGCACGAACAGCACCACACGCCAACCTCTCCGCCGAAGAAGCCCCGCGGGGCCCAGTTTCCTCCAATTCTTTCCATTCAGAATCCGGCGACCAGCCAGGGCGGCTCGCTCTGGCGGAACCCATGCATCGGAGGCACACTGGCGGGCAATTATCGCGTAGGACCGGATTACAATGTCGACTACTCGTCACAGGAGCCGCATACGGCCGAGCAGAGCCAAGCTCCGCATCCTTATGATACGCACCACCATCGCGGCTCGCTTCAGCACGCCGGGCCGCCGCCCCTCCATGAGCCGCCTCCCCATCAATCCCACCACGGCCTGCCACAGCACTATCCTGCCACTCACCAACATCACCCTCACCCTCACCCTCACCCAATTCTCACAGACCCATCCCACCTGGGCGGCCATCCGGGGGCGCGACATCTCGGCCACCCTGCCCATCCAGGGCCATCGCATTACGGCGCCGGCCCCTCTCCCCACAACGTCGTGCCCCCCCTCTACCCATCTCTAACCCCGACCCATGGGTCTACTGCCGGCGTGAAGCGTCAACGGCCTGATGATCTCGATCTTGCGGTTCCCGGCATATCGGAACTTGAACAGAATGAGCTGGATTCAATGCAGCAAACGCCCCTAGGCGCTGCCTATGCCCAAGCAACGGGAGTCCCGCCAGCACATCACCACCACCGGCTGCCAGACACAGGACCTCCGAACAAGTTGATGCGACGTGATGGGGAGAGCAGCATAGGAGCCGGAGCTCCGAGCGTGGTTGGGCAAGCTGGGATGCCAGCCCCAGCTCCCAGACCGAGGGGGCCTAAGCTGAAGTTTACGCCAGAGGATGATCAGCTCTTGATTGACTTGAAGGAGAACAAGAGCTTAACGTGGAAACAAATTGCGGACTTCTTCCCTGGTCGGTCAAGCGGGACATTGCAAGTGCGTTACTGCACCAAACTCAAGGCGAAGACAACACAGTGGACGGATGAAACGGTCAGCATCCCCCTTTGCACTCTGACAAGCAATGTCAGAAAAAGCTGACAGCAGTCTAGGATCAAAAACTCAAAACCGCTCTGCAAGATTACGAAAACGAAAAGTGGCGTATCGTTGCCAACAAAGTCGGCACCGGATTCACACCAGCTGCATGCCGCGAGAGGGCAGCACAGCTATCAGGCGAAGAGTTATAGCAATCAGCGTCTCCACCAGGAGCTCCAGCACCTGAGGGAGACACCACCGTTTACCCGTCACAACTCCAGTGACAGCATCCAGTACGACCCGTAGGGGCTTCCTTCCAGCTTCCACAGACACATTGTCCATATCGCCCATCGAACAGGGCCCGATCTAGGATTTACCTTCACATACACTGGATTTGCTTATCCACAGCCAATACCTTTTCATCTTCTTTACGCACTCTCGTGCTTCTTGATTTACTTTTCTTGTTAGCGGATGGATTTATGTTTAGGGGATGGGCTTGCTGTTTTGTTGGAACAGAAGCGGCGCTAATATTTGAGATACCCCGAAACCGCTGAAATTCTACAATTTTGTGCTCTGTTTTTCCTTTGTGGCATCTATTTCGTCCTACACATTTGTTTTAGCTTTTTTATGATATAGACTCGGTCGGATGGGTGGAAAGTTACGACATACACGACAGGCGCGCGACTATAGACTACGCAACGCCTACGACCGAGGAATGAGGCACGATTCCCGGGGGCAACGAAAGGGTAATATTTTGCATGGACGGACAAGAAGAGGATACACACGAGAGACAGGAGAGGACACAAGCGCAAGCTATGGACGAGCTAGGTGGATCCTCGGAGAGGATTGTCGCGTGCACAGAAGATATCCAAGGCCAGCTGTGTTTGGATCGGAACTTGAAAGCTGAAAAGGCAGTGGCATACATACTTCTACAATATTCTCTCCTAGGTGTTCTGATCAACCATGTTTACACTTTTTAAGACGGCATGGAGAAGGCCTTGTCTACATAATTGTATATTGTTTATTCCTCTTCAGAGTTCACATCCAGATGAAATCACGACAGTCAGATCCAACTAGAAGCATCTAGGAGTTGTTCATACGAAATAAGGCTTGCTCCGTGCGCTTCAACGGTTGCCAAGATAGGGCCGGCTGCCTAGGGTGTCTTAGGTATCTGGTGACAAATAGCTACATCATCACCTTTTACACCATTCCCCTCGGGATCTCCTTTGAGTATCTCGTCGCTGCACTGTATATTGAGCCTGTCACCCTCATAGCTACTCCGCATTCCCCGTCCGCTTCCAACATATGGATTCCGAGTCACAGAAAACCTCCACGTGCAGAGATGCAGTCGGCTGTTGCGGCACACCCCTGGAGGCAGGGTTGTGGAAGTTGGCCCCTGCTACAGCTTCGCCAAGTAGGTCTCGGAGAATTCGCCATATTCCCTCCCAACGAGGCTCGTCTCTGTCATGGTCTGGCTCCTTGGCAACAATATACGCGCAGTATGCATGACGTGCGGCAGACACATGTATCTGGAACTGAAACACTTGCCAACAATCACGATACGCCTTCTTGACCTTCCGTGGTCGAATCGGTTTCTGCTTCGCTTTTGGACAGCCACAGGAGCTACATCGCTTGGAGATCAGGACTGGACAGCACAGGGGTTGTTGGGCGCTGACAGGCAGGTTTTTTGCAGGAGGCGAGACCCCTGTTTCGGTAATACTCCGAGAAAAAAGCTCCTTTGCGCTGCTGATGCACCACTATCTCCCTGGATCCTGTTGTCAGTCACCTAGGTACCTAACCCAGTCAACCTTGGAACTGTCGTTCCCCCGCCCTCAGGTCATCTTTGTGCCTGGTTCATGGAGGTTGGCAGACCGCCACTGCCTTGGTCGGGGCACGGCATTACCTTCTCTGCGAAATTGCGTCCTGTAGTTTGGTTCACCAGTGATCGAGCAACACGCTCCACGAGAAACTCTCTGTGTAGCGCGATGGCGCCAAGGTTTCTATGCGTAACACCTCTCGGTTGGTTATGGGTCGTCCCGCGAGATGTGAGCGACAGGCTCCTCGGTGTACCAGATACCTGGCTTTGCCTGACCATACATGTTTCGACCTCGCCATCTACCGTCAAAACCTTTCCAGCCTTGCAATCTTGCTGCTCGTGCTACTTGTGGCTCTCTAACCAGCACTCTGAAAGCAACCGACAACTTTAATGAAGTATCGCACTGTCACCCAAGACAGGCGAGTTCGGTGTTTCTTTCTAAATAACGCTAAGATGGTTCCCATTCCTTCAACACCCAACTCCAAAGTACGGCCGAGATAACAAACTCCAGATACAGAGGATCATGGCCTCGCCCCCATTGCGACATCAGACGGGACGTGACCCAATCGGAGATTAATTTCTAATATACGGTCTTATGCTCCCCTCAGTGTGTTGGTCTCCCTCAGTAGGTGATTGGGATTGGTGAAGCTCATGGTATATCTCCAGGTGCCCTGAAGCGGTACCTGCTGAAGCCGCGCAGTTCTCTGCTGGCGGCTATTGCTCCTGGACGGCACATGCAGTGTAGAGGGCGGCTTACCCACTGACTTGGCAACCACACCATGCGGCCACCAAGCCCGCGATATCACTTGCGTCTCGTATAAATTGCGACTTGCTTCACCCGGTGGAGCAAACTGGCTGGGACCACGACCACAAGACAGAAGCAGTGTCAAAGCGCAGGTTGGTAGCCTGTGGCTCTTGGACCGACAGAAACACCACGCCAGTCATCTCAGATATTCTTAAGGATCTTGAGTTTATCCGATAGTGATACATGAGGGAAGGGTCTGCAGTTCTGTAAGCGCCAAGAACTCGCGATACCGGTTGACCCCGTCTATGCACTGCGGCAAAACCAGACAACGACATACTTACCACTTGCAGAAACCGAGACAGCTCGCACCATGACCGATCAAGAGACGACTGCACACAGAATTTGAGGAGGTTGGAGGGCCCCATCAGCAGCGCGCTTTTTTATCATTCTGTGGCAAGAGTGGAGTCGTGTTCTACCCCCAGACCCGGGCTATATCAGGCCGCTATATGAGGGTATATCAACAACCTTTAAGGCCGGAAAGAGCCTAACGCCATGATCAAAGGAGAAGGCAAAAGGGTACCGAGCGGGGAAACGGCGACGGTGTGTCGCAGAAAGGGCATCCCGATCAAAGCTTATCGAACTTTTCACAGGGTGTGTATCACACCACCAGCCAGCCAGTCCGTTAACATTTTCCTCCTCGCCGCCCCTGAAGTACGAAGATAACATGGTGAGGGACTCCAGAGTCGGAACAACTTTACCCGTATACCATGCGTAAAAGACAGATCGATCCTCCCTACTAAGTTGCGACCCAACAGCAAGAGAACTCGATACCTCATGTTATCCGGCCCGTGAAACGAGCAATCGCAAAGGGCGGTGAGGTAGGAGAGAGTGACTGCACACCAAGAACCCCCTCTCAGCGCCTCGTCTGCCTGTTTGAGAAGGAGACTTCGCAGATGAGCCTTCGTGTTCTGCGGCTATTGGACCACCCTGATTTCTAATGCCTTCGCTCTTGTAGCGGGGTTTCCACAGGAGCCCACCGGGGGAAAGGAAGGGCAGGACGCCGACGAATGACGAGGGCAGAACACATGAGTGGGAGGTGATGAGTGGAAAATTTCTCTGCTAGTGTGAGACGACCACCCGCTTTGGTCAAGGTTCCAGGTTTTCTGGCCGGAGAAGACGGTACAAACGGTACATCCCTTACCAAAGACTCCACGGGTCTCCGCCCCTGGATTCTACCTGTGTAAGGGCAGTCAATGCCTTTAACGAGAACGGTGCGGGTGGGCGATAGACACGCATGGTGTGGTGTACAGCTTTCATGGTTTCGTGGATCTCATGGCGGCAATGCCCCCATCTCTTGCAACCTCACCCTTGCGTCCCAAGGGCTACTGTTTCATCAAGTCCAGAGCCCAGAACGGGCAGCAATCAAGAGTCTTGGTATCTGGCTTGTCTTCTTGACACGAAAATCTCCCGCTCTCTCATCCCATAGGATAGCATGCTTGCCAGACATCAGTGTAACCAATCTTCCTGGAGATCTCAGTAAGCCATGTAGGACGTCTCGGTGATATTGCCTAGGGGAGACCATTATGCATCGAGTATGTTTTGCTAAGTTGACACATTCTATGGCATGCTTTCAGCTGTGTACGGATAACTGACGATCATGACTGGCTGTCTAGAACTATACCTTGTTTTGGACATTCTCATTTGTGCGCCTGTATAGGTAGATCCAGATTTGTTCCTTGCAGATATGCTTGTATAAGTGGTTTGATATTGGCTAGTCTTCAAAAGCCTTGCGTTGCTCTGAACAGCAGTTTTCCAAATGTCAGATTACCAGCCACACTTTTGATATTGATGCTCGCGGGCCGCCCACGATCCTTGAAAGCTTTTCTACTCCTCGTAGTTTCGCAATGGTCTAAAGACACGGTAGTGATGGTCGAGAAAGTTGGAAGTATAAAACGATATCCAGCTAAATGACCAACATAGGATGAGTTGTCGTTGAGATTGACGTCGAGCAAGGATGTTGAACGTTGAAGTCGGCCCCCTCCCCTGAACCCTTGCCAAGGCTCCACTTTGGCCTCACAGGGCTGAGCTAAGCAAGATGCACGCAATTTAGGTCACATGATCGCGCGGTGTTTCGATGCGCGCGACTGAGTGGATTCGATGCGTCATTTGCTCCCATGGCGACTTCTAGGCAGGAGGTCCGTCGTACAGTGAACGGCATCTTTTGAGCAACAACTTCCACCTAATTTTTTGTCGCAGTTAGAATGGCAAGTACCATCCAGTCTCATTGCACTTGAAATCTTGTTTTCCTCCTTTGATTGCTTCAGAAACGCCATCATTCACTCCACCTCGAAGGTCACGAAATTGGCTTTGCAGATCGCAAATTGCCATCCGCAATGCCGCCAAAATACAGCGTCATTATGAGCCCCCCAGAGGCGGAAAGCCCCGATGCGGCCGGTGATGCCTCGCAAGAAATACCACAAACCGACAAACCGAATTCGCTATCGACCAAAGAATCCAACGCCGCCATCGAAAGCACAATGGAGAACCCCGTCCCCGACCTTGCCGCCCCCAATCTCGATGACGAAGCTTCCGCCCTTGCTCACCTTACCGAAAACGTCCGTGACCAAGACGAACTAGAACGCGACATTACCCTCCAAGCCAACGCGGCCCTTATCGAAGCCGAAGACACTCGCGACAGGAAGCGTATCGAGAAAGCCCAGATCCAAAAAGTGAGGCTGGAAAACCAGCGAAAGACCCAACAGGCCAAACTCACTTCTGGCCGCCTCACGCCTGCCAACAGGCTTAGGATTCAGAAGGAAATCACCCGGCTGGACTCTGAGATTGAGATTTGTGAGCAAGATGTTAGGGACTTTGAGACCAGGATTGAGGCTAGACATCAGGAGGGAGCAGCAGAGACACAGTCCAAAGGGGCCGGAGCGGTGGGTGGAAGGCTTCCCAATGAGACGCAAAGAGAATATTTGATCAGGACTGGCAAAATCACCCCATTCGCGACGTTTGGTGGACCGAGACCAGATGGGGTGGAAGGAGAACTCGCTGATGCGATTATTGAAGCTGAAGACGAGGCTGTTGCGGAGGAAATCGAGGAGCAGGTCGGGGACGGGCCGCGAAGTCATCAAAATCTAAGGAGGCCAGGGTTTGCAGAGGAGACCGAGAACAGTTCAACGGCCGAGTTGGAGTTTTCGCTACGGCCTAGAAAGAAGAGGAGAGTAGTGCAGGAGGTCGAAGGAGGATCCGATGACGAATTTGAGCCTGAAGACGGTGCCAGAGATGATGAGGAGGACGAGTCTTTGGAGGATGATTTCGACATGACCGACACAACTCTAAAGAAAAAGAGGAAAAGGGGGAAAGGTGTCGCCACTGCGGCGGATGGCGTTGGTGAGGAAAAGGTCGATTTGAGCAACATTGACGACGGTAATGAAGCTGTGTATCAGGCCCGATTGGAAGATTGGGTCAAGCGAAGAAGTCGTGCAAGGCGAGCCCGCCAGCTCAGACTGGGTCAAGAGGTTGAGAGCGAGTGGGACGGCGAGGAAGAGTGGTTCAAGCCTTCTCCCGACGAATCTGACCATCAATTTGAGAATGGAATGAAGCTCCCGGGTGACATTTACCCTTCGCTTTTCGATTACCAAAAGACAGGTGTTCAATGGCTGGCTGAGTTGTATGCTCAGCAGGTGGGTGGCATCGTCGGCGATGAGATGGGACTCGGTAAAACAGTACAGCTGATCTCGTTCGTGGCGGCTTTACATTACAGCAAGATGTTGAACAAGCCAGTCATTGTAGTTGCACCGGCAACCGTTCTGCGGCAGTGGGTCAACGAGTTTCATCGCTGGTGGCCACCTCTCCGCGTGTCGATTCTGCACTCTTCAGGCAGTGGAATGTTCAACGTCCTTGATGAGGGCAAAAGGGAAGATGTGGAGGATAACTGGGATACGAAAAGTCCCGCCAAATCCAGCAAGGCAGCGAAGAAGATTGTAGACAAAGTGGTGAAACACGGCCATGTGCTGGTCACCACTTATGCCGGTCTCCAAACCTATGGCGATGTTTTGATCCCCGTGGAATGGGGTTATGCTGTTTTGGACGAGGGTCACAAGATTCGGAATCCCAACACTGCAATCACAATCTACTGCAAGGAGCTCCGAACACCAAACAGGATCATCTTATCTGGCACACCAATGCAAAATAATCTCACAGAGCTCTGGTCACTCTTCGATTTCATTTTTCCTATGCGCCTCGGGACCCTGGTTTCGTTCCGGACTCAGTTCGAAGTCCCCATCAAACTCGGAGGTTACGCTAATGCGACCAATCTTCAGATCATGACAGCACAAAAATGCGCCGAGACACTCAAAGAGGCCATCAGCCCGTATCTCCTTCAACGTCTCAAGGTAGACGTTGCTGCGGATCTACCGAAAAAGAGCGAACAGGTTCTGTTTTGCAAGCTCTCTAAGCCCCAGCGGGAGGCCTACGAGCTCTTTCTCAAGTCGGACGAAATGGCATCGATCCTTGATAGGAGCCGTCAGTCGCTTTATGGTATTGATATTCTTCGCAAGATCTGTAATCATCCAGATCTGCTGAATCCCCGACTCAAGAATGAGCCTGGATATCTCTGGGGGAGCGTTGAGAAGTCAGGCAAGATGGCAGTCGTCCAGTCTCTGCTACCGATGTGGAAACGACTCGGACACAAGACACTGTTATTCTGCCAGGGCACACAAATGCTAGACATCATTGAGGCTTTTGTTCAGCGGCTGGACGATGTGAGGTATCTGCGCATGGATGGCAAAACACCAATAAAGCAGCGCCAAACCCTCGTCGACCAGTTCAACAACGATCCAAGTCTTGACGTGTTCTTGCTAACAACCAAGGTCGGCGGACTAGGGGTGAACTTGACAGGTGCTAACCGAGTCATCATCTTTGATCCCGACTGGAATCCGTCTACGGACGTACAAGCACGGGAGAGAGCGTGGAGATTGGGTCAGAAGAGGGAGGTGACTATTTACCGCCTGATGACGGCTGGTACGATTGAGGAGAAGATCTATCATCGCCAGATTTTCAAGCAATTTCTGTCCAACAAGGTACTCAAAGACTCGAAACAACAGACCAACTTCAACCTCAACGATTTGCATGATCTTTTCAGTCTCAGCTCGTATGAAGACGGCATGACAGAGACGAGCCAGCTGTTCAAGGGAAGTGAAGCCAAGAACTTTATGAAATCCGGACCCAAGGAGCTTCTTATACCTGGGCAGGATAGGGTTCTGCTCGGCCCTTCTGCAAAGAAGGCAGCTGCTCGTGAAGTCGCCTCCGTTACGGTCAAGGCTGAGCCCCAGGATGACGGTGAAAACGACCTCCGCAATATTGAGGGGGTAGCTAGTCTGGAGACATTCAAAGCAGAATCCGACCCACCAGCCAATGAAGAGGATCGCCTGATGGAAGGACTTTTCGCGAGGTCGGTCCACAGTGCCTTGGAGCACGATAAGATTATGAACGGCAAAAAGACTGTGAGGGCGGACAAGAAGATGATTCAGCAGGAAGCCAACAGGATCGCCGCTCAAGCTGCTCTCAGTCTTCGACGCGCAGGCGAGCAAGCCCGCAACGTGCCTATTGGCACCGTGACATGGACAGGTGAGGTAGGAGAGGCTGGCCGACCAGTGCAACCACGTAGACGTATTGCGCCAGGTTCGGCCATCATCCGAAATGCTGGTGCGAGTGGTTCGAGACCAGGAACTCCCAATGCCCAGCCAGCACCAGACAGGACGCTTCGAGCCAAGGACTTTGAAAAGATGATTCCTGCCTTTATCAAGCGCCATGGTGGTCAGGTCGTCTCTAAGCTTTTGGTGGATCATTTCAATCAGTATTGTACAGGTACTCGTCAGGCGGAAGAGTTCAAGATTGCGCTTGGGAAGGTGGCCCAGATGGATAAGAAGGGAACCAGTATGCGAGCTACTTGGTCTCTCAAGCCCGATTTTCAGTGAAACTCAAAGAAGAGGAAGGCATTGAATTATAGCATTCATGGCCAAATAATGGTTATCGCAGTTTCAGGGGTGAAAATATTCACGGTTATGGGTATGATATGGTGGCGAATCTGGGTTGAGCAGGCGGTTAACATGGGCATCTGATATCAGGGTTTTAGCGATAGCGGCTGGATTTCATGGAGTTACCAATGTAATATCATACACCTTTTGTCCCAAGGCGTGAAAATACAATATGTGCCCCATATCAAGAGAAGTCGCTGAGCATTTCCAGTAATAGAGGTTTGTCATTGTAAGTCCAGAAGGGGATACCGCGCGGTGACTGGGGCTAATGTGAGGGGATTGGGGTTGCTAATTGCTTACCAAATCACCACCACCCCCCCTATTGGTAACAATGATCTTTGAGGTCTCAAGTCCGAAAGAGCGCGACCACAGTCTGACTCAATCGTGGCTCAGAACTGGACAATTACCAATTTATCTGAAGACACTGATTCCTTCTCGAGACCTTTGAGTCATTTGTGCAGAAAACAATTTCTTGGTGCGCTGGATGCCCGGATGAGAACCACTGTCATTGTGCTGAGCCGCAGGACAAGCAGGGTATTTTCCACAGCCTCACTTCGTTTCAATCTCTGTTGCAGGTTCAGAGTCTGTAGAGCGTCTATTACTTATATCCAGTGCCTGGGCTAACATCATGCGCAGATCGAGCATTACATCAAACCACCAAGCTCAACAACCCGCCAACACACAGATTGCCCAACATGGCAGACACAGAGCAAGCAAAGGCTGCTGTAAATACAGATGAATCAACCACTCAGACTTCATCTCCCCAGCCAACCACTCCTACTGCCAATGACGATGCGTCGTCCACTGCAACAACTTCGTCACTGCCGCCACTGTCACCAACCGAGTTCAAAATCTACAACCGCTTAGCTGAACAAATGAAGTACTTTGTAAGCTTGTTCATATTTTTCCATACCCTTGTTTGTTTCAGTCTATTCCCTCACATACTCATCTCTCATTTTCCCTTCTTATCTCTCCAGCACGACCACTTTGTAGGAATGTGGACAATCCTCTACACAGCCTGCGTCAACTCCCGCCGCCCCCAAAACATGTCCCTCAAGCAGTTCCTCGACGAGGGCCTCCGGCTGGTCCGCTACCTCGAGTCTCACCACTCCATCGAGGAGACCCACCTCTACCCCATCCTGGCCAAGAAGATGCCCCAGTTCAAGGCCGGCAAGAGCAACAAGCTGCTGAGGCAGCACGAGCTGATCCACGAGGGGATGGACCAGCTGCACGAGTACATCCTCATGTGCAAGAGCCGCGAGGTCGACTTGGAGCTGTCGGTCCTCAAGGAAAAGATGGACACCTGGGGGGAGGTGCTGATGAAGCATCTGGATGACGAGGTCAAGGAGCTGGAGGCGGAGACGATGAGGAAGTACTGGACGTTGGAGGAGATGAGGGCGATTCCTATCTAAAGAATCTTTTTTTTTCGTCAAAACGTTTCAACAGAACATACACGCGGTAGTCTAAACCAAGACAGTAAACATATATCCATCTTATTTTCATCTTTCTTGCCCCCCAAGACCAAAACCTCGAGCTCAGGTCCCAAAGTCTAGGGAAAATAGATGATTCATGAACAAATCGAGAGAAAAATAAATAAAAATAAAAACCAACCAAAATTGTGCAAATCAGGTATCCAACCACCCCTCCACCTTTCCTTTCAAGACAAACACAAAGAATAAATAACTCCCTTCTGAAAGCAAGGATTCCTGCTTCTCGCCAACCGAAAATACAGAATCTCGCTCGCGCTCGAACACATCACACACGCATACACATGTATCATCGTAACTAAAAAATATCCATCCAGCCAACCATCATTGTCCTTTCCAATCCTCCCGCCCCACTGACACTAGACATGTGCCCCTTCCCCCTTTTATTCAGACATATTCCAGAGATATACGAGAGAAGCGGTCACACGTTTTCCTCTTTGGCAGGCACATCACGGTTCCCTCGATAGCTTTATTATGTAACCCCCAAAAATTTAGTAAGGGGGGTTGGGGCCGAGAGGGGGGTAATCCTCAGGGCGGCCCAGAGTCGAGGGGGCACCGCTGGGGCCGGGAGCGCGGCCCTCACCAAAGTGCTTCTTGCGGAGGGCCGCCAGGCGCTTCTTCTTGGTGATGGTGTTGATGTAGGTGCCGATGATGAAGGACACAAGGTTGAAGAAGGGCAACCATGTGTGCTCGGGCAGGAACTTCTGGGCAAAGGCCAGGCAGAGAGGCGAGGTGATCCAGCTCACCTTCATCACCTTCCAGAAGCCAACCTTGACCGTGGCCTTTACTTGGTGGAAGTTCTTGGCACCCGCGATCAAGGCCATGGCGACGAGGTAGACGGTGTTTTGGATGGGGGCAATCTTGAAGAAACAACTGTGGTTAGCACATCATGGCCTGATTCAACATAACCGTGTCATAGGAGACCTACAATCAAATTGCTGACGAGAATCTGCAAGATCTTGGCACGCAGGCTGGTACGGCCGCTGAAGGTCTTCTGCAAGAGCCAGATCAAAAAGTGGCCGAGGGGAGCGCTGACAAGTGCGCCATAGGTGGCCATCTTGGGCACGCGGGATGTGAAGTAGTTGCCATGCTTGTTGCGGTCCTTGGCCAGCCACGATGCGATTAACTCCTGAGCGCCAGCGAGCGTGCCGGCCGTGAGCATCTTGGTCCGCAGAGGGTTGGTCTCTAGTTGGCGGAGGTAGGCAGCGAGGTAACCCTTTGTCCCAGCATTCTTTCTGCCGCCGGTGAGGGCAGTACCGACGACGGCCGAGATGGGATGCTTTCCAGTGGTGCCGGGAAGGTCGCCGTGGGCAGCCTCGGCGATGGCGGCGGCGGTGCTGCCCACGAAGCCAACATCCTTCTTGCTCACGCTCTTGGCGGCATCGGTGATGGTCTGCTGAACGGTGTCCCGCTCAATCTTGATGGACGACATGGTCGGCGCGGTCAAATCGGCATCTAGCTATATGTATAACTCGTTCGGTGTCGCGGCGGCGGCGCACAGTTCGGTGTCGGCGGTCTGTCTACCTTGTGCCCAGGTCAACGCTTTGTTTACAACAGTGGAGAGAGTACGGGGGCAACAGGGCGGGTCTCGAATCCCGATGACGACGGCTGCAAGTCAAACGAAAACGGAGGCGCGTCGCAGCTGGAGGAGAAAGCCAATTGGGCTTGGAAATGACAAATGCTCTGGGGTGGACAAAAAGAACAACTCACCAGTGTGATGCAGGAAAGGTACGGTGAAGAGGATCGAGGAGAGATGGCCGTCGTCGCGAAATCTCGGCTTGCACCAGCTCGGGAAACGGGGAGGCTGGTTTTTTGGATCGGATTGGGGCGCTGGGGGGGAGCAGACGAGCTCTTCCCCCATCAACGGGCGTCGCGACAGGGGCCCACCTTCAAGACAGGCGTGTGGGGACCTGAATGCAGACCACAGGGGACGCCGCTGATTGGCTGTTCTTCCCATGGCCCGAGGCTTTTGTTTTCCCCCACAGCTGCTGAGAGCGACAGCAACCACAAGACAACAGCACACGGCAACGTCTGATCCCTGCCCATTCATCCCTGTCGCTCTCACTGCTTCCTCCAGATCTCAGCTCGTCTGGGCCAGTCATCCAGACCACCAGCACCACGCCTTGACGCACAGGGTTTCGGGATGTCCAAAATGTCTGATTGGCTGTGACATGACCATTTGGCACTGCTATCCGACGAAGAAGTCAGCAATGGAATGAACGGAAGCTGTGGGAAAGCTTCCTCGGTAGCTCCACTGCCAGCCTTAAATGGCGACAACACAGCCCCGGTTTTTCATGAGCCGCATGCCATCCATGTCTTGGACCTTTAAGTTCACCTCCACCTCATCCACAATGGACATCTTCTGCGTGTACAAGTATCTAGTGGTTTTCTAGAAGGCTTGTTCCATCACATCAATCTAGATACTCTGCACATGTGTAGTCAGGCTCGGATAGGCATGAACGACACTCACTCCCCTCCACATCTCCACCTACACACCTCGTAGGTCAGAGAAGAGAAGACCCCGCTACAGACTCACCAAACTCTCAAGGTAGGCAGACCGAACGGATGAATTGTGTGTGTATTTGTGGCCTTGAGCTGGTGACATCCCAGCCATGCCCGATGTAGTACAAAACGGATGGCAATGTTGAGTTCTGTTTCAAGGAGGCAACCGGGAGTTAAATACATTAGGATCATGTCAAGCAAAGCAGAAGAAAAGGAACTCATCGCAGGTAGGTGTTGTATTTCTCTGGTGATGATAGGTGTTTTATCTGAGTTCTGATGTCAAGCTTTGGTCGTGGGAAAGAGCGTTTGCCCATCTCCCCACCTTCCCGTTCACCTGGGTCTTGGTGGCTTTGGCTCTAGGCTTGAGGTGGAGAAGAAGGAAGGCGCGATGGATGGAAGCTTTGAATGGTTTTCCAGTTTGTGCTCCTGCCAATCCTAAAGGTAAGCAAACGCGATGAATATTACTGGCTAAGGGACTGCTCGGCTTTCCAAGCTCACGCCTGCGACCTTCAGGTGAGTCTGCCTGGCTCCGGAATCTATGGCTGTCTCCGCCGAAATCGTCAGCGACTTGACTGCTTCCGTCATAATCCATAATAATAAAAAAGCCGAGCAAGCTCGCTAGCGTTGTTTCTGTAATCTGGATGCCATCTTCAGGCCTCTTCCTTCATCGCTATTCGACAACATGAGCACCATACCCCCATCAAAGCCACCCCCGGGCTTCTCAGGCCGACCACAACAACGGCAGAGCCCCCCTTATGGTGATAATGATGATGAGGGAAAGGGGAAGCAGAGAGTGTTGCCTCGTAACCTCGCGCTGTCAAACTACGATCCCCAGGCCGTGCCCGTACGTCCGCACGATATGAGCATCCCACTCTCAAGCCTCACAGCCTACCAGCTCAGACCTCCAGCTCGACTCTCCCGCGCCTGGAGGCCAAACTGCCACCATTCCGTCATGTCAACACTGTACCAGGTCAACGAGCGATTCAAGTGTGATAGCTGCAAGAGGTCTCACCCATTTGGGTGGCTGTATCGCTGTGTCATGGACCGAGAACCTCTGATTATTGGGATAAAAGAACTCGGTTTTCAGGTATGTGCCTTTTCACTCAAACTCACACACAGAATCATTTGTTAACATAAACCCCCCAAGATTGCCTTTGATCAACTGGGCCACAACTTTTCCCAGCAAATGACACTCGGCAAACACGGCGCAGACGCACGAAGCGAAAAGTACAGCTTCTTGGACGAAATATCACAGGAGCAACTCTGGAACTACACTCCAGAAGAGTTGAAGGAGATTCTCGCCCAACGCGACCACGTCCTGGACGTGATAACTGACGAGCGTCTTCGGGACCAGGACTTCAACAATCAGTACGGGTTCAAATACCCCGATGACGACCGTCCTTGGATGCCGGACCCCAAGTATGAGTGTCAGCACAAAGTCTGTCACAGATGCCACCCTATCGGTAGACAAAAGTCCTGGGTTAGTCTGGATGGTGTTTTGAACGGAGATATACCTCCCACTATAGCCACTGGGTATTCGTTCAGCCAAGTGAAAATGAGGCCATGTGTCGATGTGGAGACTGTAAAGAACTTGGGATGTCGGCCTGTTCCACTGGTAAGTCCATTCTCTTATTATCCCATGTACCCTGAGATTCCACTGACGTATTCCCATGAACCAGCCCCGTGGCCACAAAGCCCGTGCCCCTGTCGCTTCTTCTTCTTCTTCTTCTTCTTCTTCGGTCTCACCCAACGAGATCATTGATGACCACGTCATGACGGAATCGACAGGCATGGTTTACGATCAGGATACTGGGGATCCGATTGCCTCCATCTCGACTTTTGGCCCTCCGGTACTAGCCTCGCCACCAACGACAGCCGAGCCAGTCTTCTCCGTCGACTTGGATGGCCTATGGACTCGTATCACGGCCCCGGGCTACACCACTTCCGTTAAGGATGACGATAACGAATCCGAGACTGATCTGTCCTCATCCTTTGAACACGCCGAGCACAACAAAATAGATGCGGAAGAGGCCAATGGGATGGACATCTTTGGATCTGAACCTTTGGAGGTTATCGAGGGGGTGGCCTTGACCGAGGAGGCTGTTGAGTTCGGGACTGCAGATATTGTTGTCACAACGACAGCTAATGGTGCTGCAGAAACTACAGGGCTGACAACCCCGACTCTGGGGGTACCCCCGGGTTTGAGCCCCATTTCAGGAATGTCCAACGAGCAGTAATGGGGGAGGTATTCACAGCTGAATATCTCACGTTGTAGGAGCAGAAGCAGTAGAGCGAGTGGAACAGCTAGTGGGCTGAACTAGCTGTGTTGCATGCATAAAGGTTATGTCATTTCTTTTTCTCAAATGGCAATTTGTTCACCCCTTGTCATGTTGGGTTATAGGGGCCGGATCTTTCAGCGTATGGGGGATACCCTTTTTACAGCGTTGTATTTCTCGCTTTTGGGTGGCTATTTGCTATGAATGATTAGGCAGAGCCCCTTGCTTGTTTTTTAAGATGACAGACAACAATCGATAATGCAATATGCCACTTGCCATCCGGTGTCAAACATGCAATCCAAGAGACAACAATCGTACAAATAAATGTTATTCTTAAATTCAACATCGAGTTCAGTGTTGGGTTTCCATCTATTTTAAAAACATCAAATTATCAACCATGATATAAACCGTCATCAAGGTTCCCCATGCACAACGGCTCTCCTGAGAGGGCCTCTGGTCGATTTTGTTGTGTTTTATCCTGTCCCAATCATTTTTCATTCCTAGGACACAACCAGAACCTGTACAAACCGCAGTAACCTAGACCTTGAAAGCCTGTGAGGTAGGTTGCTTTTGGACCCAAATGATGAGGCCTGGTCTGGTCGGGGTTGAAAGCGCCTGTGTCTGCCTTGTGTATGGCGAGATGGGACGAATCCAGTGGCGTCTCCAGACAATGATGCCTGCAGTTTATCTTGAGGGCAACAAGACAGCATGATTTAGACAACGCCAAGCCGGTAGGGTGGAAATTTTCTCATCCACATCGGTTCAGCTCGTCAACAGCCATCATCACCACTCCCTCACCCCCCAAACCCACCACAGTCCTGCCCCTCCAGCATAAACCCAGGACTCCAGTAATCCCACTCACCCCCAGCCTGCTTATCAACCCACAGCATCCCCTCCCCGACCAAATCCTCCACCGCCGTCTTGGCCCTCGCCCTCGCCCACTTCAAATTCACCATCAACATCGAAACTGACACATACCCCAGCACCTGCACCGCCTCCAACACAGCACTCTGATCCGTATTCAGCTCCTTCGGCACCGACCGAATATACGGCTTCGACCCCACCCTCACAATCGAGTACGCCGACCCCAACGGCTTGAGCGTCCCTACCGCCCGCAGTACATCATCCTCCGTCAACCCCCCCCCTTCCGTCTGCCCCGGACCGCCCATCTGCTTCTCCTGCCTCACCTGCAGCAGCTCCCTCACCTTCCTCACCTCAATCAACCCCCCGTTCTCCCCCCTCGTGTCAGAGCAAACCTCCACCACTTTCACCGCGAGCTCAAAGTAAAAGTCGTTCACCGTCCTCCCTAGCAGCTGGCCCCAGATGGAGCTCTCCCCCCCCTTTCCCCCGCTGCCTTCGTGGCTGGCCGAGGCGGCCAGAAAGTCCACCCCGATGGCGGTGCACATCCGGGCAAACTGGGCGCGGAAAGAGGGGTTGGAGCGGATTTCTTTGCCGTGTTGCTGTGCAAACTGTTGGAGGAGGGAGCGAAAGACGGAGAGCTGAGTTTCGAGGGCTTGGGCGTTGGTGGTGCGGAGGGCGGTGCCGTGGTTTGCGTACGAGGCCGAGGTGAGGCGGGAGCGATCAAAGGCGGCGAGGCCGACGCCTTTGCGGGACATGATTTCGGTGTTAGGCTTTCCTTGGACTAATGAGAGCAGGGTGTTTTGGTGTTGGGGATTATAAGCAGGGTGAGTTGGTGAATGAGTGAGGTTGGTGACGAATGATGAATGAAAGCGGGTAGCTTCAAGGTGGGAGGCGGGGCGATGAGATAAGCAGCCACAGTTGGGGAATCCGGGGCAGTCCCACTGGGCCGTTCGCCCACAGCAACCACCGGAGGCACCGCTGGCTTGGTAAATAAACAGTGATTCAGGGGCACCTGTCAGCCACAATAAGCTTGCCAAATACGCAAGTTTGGTTATGACAGGACTCAAAGCACCAGCCCAACTTTACCAACAGCTTTCAAAAATCATTTTTCTGCACCATGCACCCAAAGACCAATCCAAGCCCCCACCGAGAAGATAACCACCAAAGAGCTGGGCCTTCAAATTGTCCCGCGTTCCAACACCACAACAAAGCGCCAACACAGCTAGTCGTTAAAGCTGACCAGCCCGATTTCTCTTCCCTTCTCGTCCAACTCAACCATAACCGGCTGATCATCATCATCTTCGCTATTCCAGTTCTCGTCCTCCTTTGCATCCTCATCCTCGCTACTGCTGCTGTCCTCTCTGTTGGCACCAGAACCCTTTCCCCCAAGGTCCCAGCCCAAACCAAACAAGAAGCATTCCAACTCTTCAAACCCCTTCCTGGCCTCCGTAATCTTCCCACTCTGCCCTGGAATACGAATTATCGTGTCCTGTCTAAAGCTCTCCAGCGCCTTCTTCAACCGTTCCCTGCTTCCCCTCTTGACCTGATACAACACCCTATCCGGATTCGGACCAGCCTCAGTCTTGGACTTCCCCTTGGCCCCACCCAACACAGGCGTGTTGTCCCCCTCAAGACACACCTCTGTGAAGTACAACTGGGCATGCAAAATCGTAATCATGTCCCCCACAAACTTGGGTCGTGCCCAAACCAAATCCCAGGATTTCAACACCACTCTCAACACCAAGTCCCACCAGTGCTCAAGGCAGGCCAGGTTGCTGAGCAAAGTTCCGGTCATAAAGGAGAATTGTATCTCGGAGAGTATCTCGTCCATAATTTCGTCGTGTGGTCTGCCAATTAATCTTCCGGACCCAGCTTCCCTCGGTATGTGGGAGAACGGGATAAAGTGAAACTGGCCATCGTATTTTGCTTGCATTGCTGAACTACTTTCCAGCGGCAGGTCTGGCCTGCAATCAGTAGTCGAATCGACAAGAAATTCGTTGTTACGTGGCTCCAATTTGTTTCGAGGAATGGTGTCGGTAGTAATATTATCCGTCAGGATGGCCCAGAGGGACCCAGGATCTCGTGACCAAAGCGGCTGCGAAGAGTCAGTGGGTGCAAACGAGTAATCAGCAACTGCCGGTTCACCACCGGACCGGCCCTTGTTGTTGGTCAGCCCATCAAGGGTGTATGGTACGAGTTTCTCGAAATCCGCTCTGTCAACAGCATCCTTCTTCTCCTCAGGAGTCGGTTCGGCCAGCACCTCGTTGAACTTGTCCCACTTTATGATCCAAAAATCTTTCCGCCAATTTTTTGACACGAACCAGTACCCTGACCGGAAGGGAGCACCTGGTTGCTGCACCCAAAGAAAATGACGCCCTGGCGGGATTTTCTGAAACCCTTGGAGGCTGGTGGTGGTAGTCATGGTCATCAGGTCGAGCCCAACGGTGAAGTTGTCTGGTAGGTCTAGTATCCGTAATGCGTCCCTGATGCTCTCGTGCCATTCATCATTTTCATTTGGCCGTACAGTGATATCCTGCTCGAGTACATGGCCGGCATTTTGATCCCGTGTGCTTGGTTGTGTGATTTGTTCCATGATGTCAGAGGGTGTTGACATGATATGCGTTGATAGCCGAGGATTTGGAAATAAGGTATGTCGTTCCTGGCAGCCAAAAAACAGGGGAATGCCTTGCAGAGAAGGGGTTATCTGATACCTTCGCTGCAAAAAAAAAAGTTATCCCCTTTTTATTTTGCGGGTGAGCGCGGGAGGGTCTTGAAATGGTGTGAATATAAGGTTTTAAGGTGAGCTGCTGGTGCCTCAACCTTTCCTGAAATCTGCCAACCGAAAAATGACTGGGCAGTCTCCACACACACACACACCGCTGCAGATTGCTGCACTTTCAAGCTGATCACTGGCTGTCATCCGCAAACCGAAAGGCTGTCAAAATTTCAAGGTAGAGCTGCAAATAGTTTTCCAGGTTGTTTTTGTCTCTGCGAATAGATAGTGACTCTAGCTGAGTTGTGTACATGGTGGTGGAACGGCCAAACTGAAGACAAGCTGCATGAATTGGCTGCGCTAGACTCGTCTTTTACTTGGCGCATTTGGCTTCCTCTTTTTAGAACCCATGCACGTAATTGCTCTTATTATTCCTAGACCCGGGCATCGCGTGTGCAAAAGCAAGCCACCTCCGTTTGCAAAGTGGAGGTGGGTCCGGGGGAATGGGGCGGAGCCGCGGCGGCGACACGGGACGGGATGATTACCCGCTGACCGTTGATCCGGGGGAGCGCACGGGGCGATCGTCAAAAAGTCAACCAGGGACAGGCCCGCTCGCCCGGGCTTGGGGGGGAGGGGGGCGGACGAGGCTAAGCAAACAAGCGCGCACAGTGCAGCCCGTACGGAGCCGCGGCCTTTTAGTGCCAAACTTGGGTGACGGGCTCTTCACCTCAGCTTCCTTCTAAAACATGTCGTCCCGTCCCGGTTCCAGTGCGCCGGTATGACGGACCCTGCGGTAGTGTGCGGGACGGGCTGGGATGGCCAGATGGTAACGGAAAGGGAGCTAAACAAGTCTTTTTTCCTTTTTCTCACTAGGCTTTTTAGCCCTGTGCGACGCAACCATCACAAAACGTGGCAGGCATGGGGCATGGATGGCACCAGAATGGAGCGAAGGAATGCTAAGGTAAAGAGACTGAACCGTTGGAGTGCATATGCAACCAAGTCTTGGTGATGGTAGGTTAAGGTAGGTACAGTACATTACATTACCTACTCCTTATCAACAGAGTAAGAGAGAGACGAGAAGAGCCAGGTCAAACGTTGCCCAACTGCTCGTATTTTCCCCCCTGCTGTGCGGTTGAGAAAACTCCTCGTCCTGTCTCCCCGGCACAATTATCTATCAACGAGCCCTGTGGTCTGGTTATCTGGCCCGTTGTATCAGTGTCAGGTCGTACGTACCTGCACAATGCACAGCATCATCCATCCATACAGTATCACCCACTGCTTTTCCAACGGGCCACAACACTTGGCATGCTGCAGGGCACATGGAGTTTAGGGTAGGCACTGCCCTCGAGCATTTTATGGGACAGCAAGGTAGCAACCGTCACACCGAGCCCACTGACTGCAGCATGTAGTTGATTTAAACGAGAGTCATCGGGTCCCCTTTTTGTGATTATCCGTATCTGCAACCCGCCCCGGCTGCTCTCCCTCGGCTCCAGTCAATTGGGTTCCAACATGTCGGTCCTTTTCCCGGTCCCGGTCCCGGTCCTTGGCTGGCAGATTCCGACAATCCATGTCCGTCTTGCTTCCATGTTTCTTGCACTGTCACCCCATCCCGTCGTCATGTGCCGGGTGGGATATGTGCAGCAAGCATGTGTGCTGCTTCCTGCGCGTACAGTAGCATTCGCTTTTCTCGTCAGATCATTCCCGGCAGGCTGGCACTCGGGAAGAGCAAAAAGCTGCTTATTTCAACCTTTGCATAGCAAGTGAGTATAGCTCCCAGTCCCCCCTTCTTTCTCTTCCGGTATATCCTCCCCCCACCCCTTCCCCCCTTCCATCCCTTCCATCCCAGCTGGTCTCTTCTCAAGCAACCAAAGTATGACAAGTGTCACCCAAAAAGCAAGTCATCTGCCTCGCATATTCTTCTCGTCCTCGGCAACACTCATGTAACCCACAGGCTTTGCTGCTGTACACCAACCTGGCGAAGAGAAAACCGTCGATCAACAAACTTTTAGTTTTCGTTAAATTATTCCACCATCCATCCCTCCCCTTCCCGGCCCGCTCCCGAAAGACAACCTCCCGCACCGGCCCGATTAAACCCCCCAATGCCAAAGAAGAAAAAGAAGAAAAGAAAAGTGTGGTTACACAACGCTAGCTAAGCAACTGCGTCATCCCAACAGCAACCCCCTGTCGCAGTTCACTCAGTTTTGACAACCACTCCCCCCCTTCTTCCAGAAGAAGAACAGTAAAAATGACTACAATGTATATATACATTTTCCACTCAGTTAACTAGCCTGTATTTTCCGTAATAATTAAAACGTCGGCAGCACACCCAACGTTATTACCCCTGAGGAAGAAAAAAACCACAACTCAACAAAAACCGTTGACGATGCATGGCTGGGCAGTCCGCCACCGAGACAAAACATCCCAACGTTACAACACAGCTTAATCGCTAGGGGTCACCCCGGCCATGGCGTCAAAGTTCGTCTACAGATACAAAGACAGGGCAGGTAAGGAAGGTCTTGTACCTCGCAAGTACCGGTACTTCTGTATACCTGCCCTTTTGCTCTCGGCCACCTGCCGCCTCGAGGAAGTTCTCGTCCTACAACTGCGTCCCGCCGTTTGTGGCACCTTCTCAACAGTGGGAACGTGTTCGTCTTCTAGAAGAATAAACTAAAAAGGTTCGGACGGTAGCTGCAGCAGCATCGCACATGGAAAGTTCTTGTCAAAAGGGTTACGCAACACAGGAACAAAGATCAGAGAACGGGAAGGTAGAGCGCTTGGCTGTTGTTTGTTGGAGTTTTACAATTTTGATCCTCGAGTTTCTAGATAAGTTCCGCTCTGCTTCTTGAGAGGGAGGCGGCGGTTGGATATTCCTCTTCCTCGCCTCATATGTATGTGGACATGAGCCTGATCTGGTTTTTTCCCATACCAAGTCAGAGCCCATCCCACGGCGTGCTTATATAACGTAGCAAATGCTTGGGTAGGTGGACGGTCGCCGTATCATATGCAACCGCACCTTTTCCATTGCCTGCTGGCGAAGCCGCACCACGAGCAATCCAGGGAACGGCTTTCCAGTTGCCAGGGCCGATCGTCGGCGGCAATGCCAGTAGTCAATGACAAAGGCACCTCCCAGCATGATCAAATTATGCACGCCTTTTCCTTGCTCTCCACCCTTTGCTTGCGTCTGTTCCGAGCATTGTGCCATGCTCCTCACTCAACAACGCACAAAGCCATCACCCATCCTTCTCTCGTTTTCACCGACTGCCAACACGCACCTCCCATACCTCCTGTTCCCTATTTCCTCATCTCTATAATTTTTCTTTCAAAGCCTTGCAAAACAAACTCGCAAAACACCCCCCGCTCTCAATTTGATTTGATGTGCAGGAAAGAGAAGAATAGACATGTAGACATAAACAATAAGCGAGAATTCAATCAAGACACAGACAACTCCACACATCCGCCAACCAAGCATTCTCCATCCCCGGGGTATTTCCTCCACAACCGAAAAATGAAAAAGAGGTCTCGCAACCCTCCCAGAAAGTATACAGTTTTGGTAAGATAACATTAGCGCGGGAAGGTTGCCAAAAACAACAACACAAGAACCACAACAAACACCTTCAACCCAATGCTCCGAGACAGCCATGACTTTGTAAATGCTCCGCTCCGACCAAACCTGTCGATACCAACCTAGCTCCCCTATCCTCGTCAGCCGACCTCGAAAATTATCGGCAGCTTGTGTGAACGCTCCACAAAAATCAAAGTAAAGCCATATCAGCGCTTCCTTTCGACCGGCTCTACGGCACGAAGTGTAGACATGACGCCATGAGTATCTCAAGCATTTAGCTCCATGGTGGCATTGTGCCATCGTCATAACCTGCTCCACTCTATCACAAAGCCTCCTCCCTCTAGTGGTTGTTTTGGCCGCCGTTGTCTTCAGCAAAGCAGTGTGTTAGAATGCAACATTGCCGACAGCATGCCCGATCAGGGTTACATACGCTGGTTATACATTGGCTGAGATGTTTGACCGTACGTAGGGGGCGAGTAGCTGGGGTAGACGTGAGCAGCGCTCTGGTACTCGGAAAGAGGCTGCTGCATGCCCGCCGAAGGAGGGGCAGGGTACTGAGCAGGACCGTAGCCAATCGGCGGGAGCTGAACGGCCCTCGAACCCGAATATGTGGTGGATGGTTGGGCACCGTCGGCGACGGAGGAATCCGCCGTGCCTTGCGCAGCAGCGGCGGAGGCGGCAGCCTGGCGTTGGCGCTCTTCTTCCGCCTTCCTTTGAGCTTCCTCCTCCTTCTTGCGCGCCTTCCACTCTTTACGTATTTCCTTGAATTCTACGAGGCGCACAAGTTAGTTATCAGTCGGGACATGGCGTTGTTATTGAATACCAACAGGCCGGTTCGACCCAGCGCTAGCCCGCGAGGACGCAACGCCAAAGGGAACCAAAACTCAGGAAACCAAAACAAGAGCGCGCTGGTGCGGCACTAAACTGAGCAACACAATGAAAAGGCACACATACCTTCAGGAGTCCTCTTGTTTCCATGGCCCTGCATGGTGACATGCGCATTGAGATGGTTGAGTGTCCCATAGGCCTTTTCGCACCCATTCCACCCGCACTTATACATGCGCTCGATTTCTTCATATCTTCTCCGAGGGCGTTTATGTTGTTGCGCGCCCGGAATTGGCACGAATGAGTACACCTGCGCCACAGCCGTTAGCAAACTGTCGCTTCCCAATCTTTCAACCTCTGCGCCATTCCGATCGTTGTTCTCGACCCCCCTCCAAACCCCTGATTGCCTGCTTACAAGTGGAGCCACGCCGATTCCACAGACAATAAGATACCAGCAGAGTCCGATGCCGGAGCGTCCTCCCCCCCAAAAAAAAGAAACACACCATAGTCCCATACCCGCCGCATCTCTTCGAGCGCGAAGTGCTGTTCTGGAAAGGAAGACACACCAAACTCACCTGATTAGGTCGTGGTTGAGCAGCTGCCGATGCTGATGGGGCGAAGACAGCGTGGTGGCCTCCGGTCATAACCCCGCCAGGGGACTGATAGGTGGCCCAATCTGGTCGACTTGTCTGGTAAACACCCGAGTGGGCGTATTGGTGGGACATGTCTTGATGAGGAGCGGCGTAGGGTGAATATTGCGGATGAGAATACGTCGTCGGGCTTGCTGCGGCGATTGATGGATCTATAGGTACTCCGCTGTCAGATCTGGCTTGCTGCGGGTTGTGATGGCTACGCCCATCTTGTAAAGGCAACGGACTGGTTGGTGTTTGCGCCATACCTCCACTGCTGCCTTGGTGGTTGCTGGCCGGGTGGTAGGAACGCTGGAGATGGGTGTCCGGAAAAGTGCCGTTGGCAGACCGGGCCGAGTGAGGAGGATACACGCTGTACTCTGAAGAAGTTGGCGTGCCTGCTGCCGGGTACGCGGTTGCTGACCTCACTTCTGGCTGCTGAGAATATGTTGTTGATGCAACCGTAGCAGGATCTACAGAAGAGGCCTCAGATTGGGCGTCGCCGACGGTACTAGGATAAGGCGAAGGCAAACCTGAATAGTCGGCAGTGCGTTCCATATGCTGTTTGCCTGGCAGCTGTTCCTGGCCAGGGCGGGGGAGCGATGTAGCCTGCTGTGGTGGAAGCTCCCTAAGCATACTCCCGTCTGGGTGGAATCGGCGTGAAGCGAGCTGCTGGTGGAGGCGTAAAGCGGGAGGTCTGGCGGATTGAAAGATGGCTGCTTTCGTCCCAAGTAGCGGGCGGCGGCGGGAACAATGTATTAAGGCGTTCAGACAGACAAGGGGTAGAGGGCTGTAGCCTTGATGAATCGTCGATGACCCGGCACCTGATAGCTCGAGGACCGGCGATGCTGGCGCTCTTATTTAGCTTTGTTGGGCCCAGACGGTCTTCCTCTTGGTAGCTCTGAGGGGACTCCGCAGAACCAGGGTCCTTGTACTTGACTCGATGGGGGCTTGTTGATAGGCGTCCACCAAGCAGATCAATCCAGTCACCAGACAAGGATGGTTCTGACTTTCAAGAGATCCACCCTTGGCGGAAAAAAAAGTTTGGCTAAAATGCGCCCAGTGCCTCTCTCCCTCTGCCACTGCACGATTCTCTTTTCAGGGCGAAGGCGCTAAAAGGGCTAGAAAAGTGGCTCTCCCTCTCGACAGTACGGGATAGCTTGATGGGTCTGTTTTAAGGTTTGTGCTTTGCTGAGGACTGACTCTGTTGATCGACGACGGCGGCTTGTCGTCGCTGATGTATGTAAACAGCTTGTGATGATGGAGGATGCTGTGTGGTGATGAAGCCTGTCGCCTCTGCGAAAAGAGAGGCACGTTCCAGATGCTGATTGACGTGCAGACTGAAGTCGGGAGCCGCCCTCCTGAGAAATGCGCGAGGAAAAATCGAGCTTAGTGCGGGAGGACGCGAATTTTATACAGGTGTGGTGAGTGGGAAATGAGATAGATGGGTACCGGTAAGCTGTATGGTCCAAACCTAGCAGGGCCGGTATAATTCTCCAGTTGCAACAGATGAAGGGGTGGTCACCCCAGTTCAGGCTACCCACTGTGATGGTGCGCGTGGACGAAAGTGAATGAGAGGGAGGGGTTGACGTTCTCGAATCGTTGACAAGATGAGTGGAGCCCGTGTGGAGGAGGATGTGCTGAGCCTGGGCAGGCACGTCCTGCACAAAATGGCTAGTAATTACTGGAAGTCGGTGAAGGTGTAAATACAATATGTTAGTTGACCTTGAAGGCCTGTTGAGATGTCCTCAGAAGCGTGTACTGCTTGCTGTCTTTTGTCTTTTTTGACGCGTGGTCCAGGCGAGTTATCACGTATGGAGTGGCTTGCTTTGGAAGGCCACCTCAGACAACAGGCAGGCGCTGCGTGAATTGAGCCGATGCTTGGTATGTATGTAGTGTAGATGCTGGGGTCCTTGCGAATGGGTGCTTGCGGTTGCTGAACGCTGGGCAGCAGCAGAATGGGACACCAGCCGACCTGGAGCAACAAGGAATCCCCACCAGCCCACAAGTGATCGGGACAGGGGACTGACTGATGATACCCAGGTAGGTTACTGCGGAGTGTGCGGTCAAAAGGCAGTACGGGCCGGGGTTTGTTGTTTTTTTGTTGTTGTCAGTTCCCGGCTTCTGGCCGCCTTCCGTTTCTCGTTACCCGTCGACAACACACGGCGACCGGCTGTTTCTACGATTTCCGGTGAAATAAGGCGGGCAATAGGTAATCGTTTTCGCCTTCGGGGACCCTCGGCCTTTGATGATCCAGCGACTGTCCAGGTTGCCCCCAGGGTTTGCGCTTTCTCTTATCGAAGTCGCAGGATAATTCAGCTAAAAAAAGCGGGCAGCCAGCCAATCGCCCATGCAACCCCGGCTTCCTGGTCTGGTGCGAGCCCACCTCAGGTGGATTTGCCTGCCAGGATGTGCCCTCCTGCTGAGCTCCCCCCCCTCAATGCCCAGCTGTGGGTTAATGACTCGTGGCTCGAACCTCTTGCTGGTGAGGGACCGTCAAGTCCAATCTGTGGCCCGAGATGCTGAGCGTGGTTGGAGCTATTGTTGCAGGCTGTCGGCACGTAAGAAGCCCTCCTCCGAGCGGTTCAGCGGACAGTGAGGAAGTGGTAAATGTATGCAGATGTTAAGTTGTGGTCAGTGTTTGTGTGGTTCGGAGAGGTTGCAGCGTGTCTGTGCTTTTTTGACGCGCTTGGGACGGAATGGTGGGTCGAACAAGAAGGGCAACTGCCCAAAAGAATTGGGGCAACCAGCTCGCAAATCCTGCCGATGGGCCGTTGTTTTTGTTTCCCCTCTTGGCTCCTGCTAATGGGGGATAAAAAGTCCAGAGGGAAGTGGCGGCAGAGAGGTCCAGGTTGTGTGGTGTGCAAGGTGTGGCAAAGAGACGGGTAATGTGACTGGCTGGTTCTGCGTGAATGAATATGCCGAGTATGTGCAGGTATCTGTGCATGCTGCATTCTGCATCGATCAAGAATTCAGCATTGACCTTTGCTCTCTTTCTACCCACCATCTCGTTTCCACGCTTCATTATGTTGTCTTGCCCGAAAAAAACCACGATCTTCTCGAAACCCAGGTTCCGAAGAAGGAATTGCTACATGCTAGGGAAGATGACTACACTATCTGGAATAGGGTAGGAGCGCGGCTCACCCCAAGAAACACGGCTTTGCAGAGTAACCCTGGGCTGGTGCATTGCATTCCGGGGTCCAGTAGCTGCCATGTGCGGAACACTGTGTGGTTCCAAAGAGGTGGCTGGAAAAAGATCAGTCGGGAAAGCCATTAAGCGAGGATCTTCGCAACTTATTTAAATTTCCGCACTAGCTCGATGGATCGAAAGGTGATGAGTTGATCTCTGAGAAGAGCTTCCCGCCGATCAATATTCACAAGCAGTTTTTTGGGATTTCAAAGCATCATCGGTTCAACGTAATATTGTGCGGCGCAAGAACACAGTCACACACATAGTAAGCACAGGGCGGACCTCGGGAATGCCACGTGCTTCGTCTGTTTTGCCAGGCCCCAGTTTCAGCGGCCGCCGCCAGTGTGCATGGCATGAATGCTATATTTACAGGCGAAGCGTCTGGGAGGTTACGTCGCGGTGGCCATCTCCGACCGCGTGGCCAGCATGGGAAATCTGCGAGAAGAAAATGCGGAAGAAAAGAAGAGCCAAGAACCGAGAGAACGTACGCAGTAGCACTGATCGGTGTGGTGTGTTACCTGGCACCAAGTTCTCCCGAGACATAGCGTAAGCAGATGTCCTCCTCTCTGCCAAATCAGAACCACAGACAGCATCCCATCTCGCGGCCAAAGTTCCGAAGTTCCCTGCGATATGCGTTTCAAGCCGTCCATGTTTCTTGATCGAGTAGCGGGACAAACCAACCGTGGCTCCGTGGACACCAGCGGGCGGGAGTGAGTTGAATTAAGGTTTCGCACTTGCGGTGTTGTGGCGAAACTAAATTAGCGTGCTAAGCTTGATTTTCAGAGCAGCGAAAATCCGGGGCAGCTGGGGTGCCTGGTGTGATGCCGTCGCGAACGTAAATAGCTTGCGCACTAATCGGGGATTTGACCGGCCACGCCGGGAAAATCGTAGAAGGCATCGCTGACATCCAGAAGATATCTCGTCCGGGGACAGAAACATGAATGTGACTGCCTACAAGCCACAGCGCTGTGTCTGGCTGGTTTGTCCGACCTCGTAACGACAGGATTTGGTTGTGAAGCAAGGTGTGAGCATCACCTGTTGATAGCTTGTTACTAGCCAACGACTCCTTGCTTTCAGCTGGTGAGCTTGGCCAAACATGGCTCTTCTCCACCAACCCCATCCTCCACCGTCGCCAGTTTCAGGGAAACCGGCAATGGCGATTGCGATCACTGCTGTATGCCTGTGCTGCCCAGTAGCGCCGATCTGGGCTAAATATTGGCTCAGAGGGAAGAGCAGAACTTGACTCGGATAACTGACAAGTCACACACAGCTGCTTCCTGATCACGGGCCAAAGGTTGTGCGAGGGAGTTTGAGAGCTGATGGGGGCTTCTAGAGGCGGTCTAGAACACAGGTTTTTAGTCACGCCCAGACAGGGACAAGCTGAATGCGACAGAACCTGATGCTTTTGTTGCCAGGTGTTTTGGATGGGCGGCCGGTGGTTAGCTGGAAGCAAAAGAGCGGGCGAGAGAAGCAAAGTAACAAGAAATAAAGGAAGAAATCAACTGATACTAAGTACGATAAAGGCCAGCTTATGGTCGGCCCAAAACCTACATGAGCTTGTCGCTAAAAGCAGTTAGTGAGATGATCTGTCAAGGGCAAAGTTGACAGATCTCAACCGACCCGGTGGTTTGGATCACACTAAAACCGCGTGTGATGTCTTGGAGGGGCACGGTGCCAATGCCTGATGCCGAGGAGTCCAAGCCACCGGCTGCATCAGATTGCCAGCCTCAGTTCAGCAGAACATCACAAAGAAGCGGCTCCGACGATGAGGATAGTCGTGGCAACTGGCTGGAACCTCGACTGCCATCTGGGGCGGCTTGACAGAATCACCATGCAATGGAATTTGGGACTGACCTTTGCTCGATGGTTGGCTGAAAGGACACCCGACTCTTCCCGTCAAATTATTGAATTGAGATCAAAGTATGACTGAACAAATTGGTCACTCCAGGCCGTTAGTAAGAAACATTCGTTTTTTACCTAAATGTAGGTTATCAGGTTCGCCACGTGCTGGCCAGGTCAACTCTGATATCGAACAGCTTAAGAACGTTTCGGGCCTGTGGGAACGTTGAAGAAAGCAGACAAGATTAATTTGTCATGCGCCAGTTTTTATTCTCGTTCGATCTCCGTCCAATTCATTGTGGCTCGTCATCTGCAACACGGGCCGAAGGGCTCACATTGTGATCTTACTGAGCTGGACGTTGCGTGGGAGTAAGCGGGATGGCAATCGACATGACACCACAATAGAAAGAGCGGTGGGAGAGATGCATTCGAATACGAACGAAAGCAAATACAAAAAGCCACCGCCAGGGTTGCCACAGATACCTATGCAATACTCCGAACAGGAGATAGAGTAACCAAGGGGGCGGGTGCGGGCGAGCACCACCCGCAAATGGCCGCTATGAACGGGCCGGGCCATGCTTTCAAAGAGAAATGGAATGCCCCTCGGCCGAGAGACGGCTTCGGCTCCCACATCCCAGTTCGACACATAAAGGCGACCTACTAGGAAGCGGGAATACACAGACGTTCCTGACTAGCAAAGAACGCTTGACCTTCTATGTCGCAGGAAAAGGCTGGGCTCGCGAATCTGGCACCAAAGCATGGCAGCAGCCGCCACAAAAAGCTGTTCCGTTTGTGGAAGCTTTCACGACGAGACGGGTATTTCTGTCAGGGGCGGCTGATCCTTTCCAGCTACATGCACTTTTGGGTAGTGTACTCGACGTTTCTTTTTGTGGTATTTCGAAGAGCCGATGACACTCTCCAGGATCATCACACGCGCATGCTTGCATCACCGCTTTATGTCAATACAGTGCAGCTGTCGATATTCAAGCAGAGCCGGCGAAACAGGAGGGCGGGATTGCATGCTGGGGCCCGGGTCCTTTGTGGGGTCCTCGTCCCGACTCCCTGGAGGGGTGAAAATTATTGCCCGAACTGGGAAGTATTTGCGCTAAATTTCTCGCGGCAGGCACGCGAATATTCGCGACTCCAGAACCCGGCTGCCGGGATGGCCAGCGTCGACAGCATTGCGCCATGGTACTTAGCAATTTATTGCTCCGCTCCTTTCCCCCCCTGTGGCTGCAGGAAGCCCAACTTACTGGTGATAGGATCACGGCCGCGAAGGCGGCGGCAATTGCAAGGCAAAAAGCGGCTCTTATTGCCCCCAATTTACATGTGGTGCGTTTGCCGGTGTTGCGGTGAGACTCCTCTGGGTGAGAGCGATATTGGAAAAAAGAACTTTCACATCTTTTGTTACCGCGGCACCCGTGGGACCACATGACGTGCGCTGGGCCTCCCGGCATCATGGATGGAGACCTGCCACCCTGCCCACACACCTTTGTACCCAATGTGGTGACGGTGTGCGGAGCGTCGCCAACAAATCATGCTGCACGCAATTGGACAGGAAGAGGAATCTCCGGTGGTCGGCCGGCATGGATGGCATGGATGGCATGGTGATCTCAGGCATCATGAACTGGATGAATGAGCGTGCCCGACAGAGGGGAAAGCAGCAAAAGTACCTACACTCCCACTGTTTGTTGTACATACATCATGGTATCTGCGGCGCGCTCTTGGGGCACGGTTGCAGCTCGGCTAACTCCATACGGCAAACCGACCAGCCTTTTCTCGTCAGAGTGTGCGATGTTTCCTGGAGCTCGCGCTGATGGGCTGCAGTTTGACATCGACGTGGTTTTGTGAGGTGGTGATTGATACTGATGTTGGTCTAGTGTAATCTACATTGGTCGGAAGGATACTGCTAAAACAAGCTAGCTGATTTCCCACTGGCTGTAGGGTGGTGACTGTAAATCCCGTCAGAATGGTACAGCCGGCGCTCGCAGGAGACAGCTTCATCCCAACGAGGCGGGAAGGCCAGAGCCCCAAGTTTGGGGGGCCGTTCACAGAATCCGTCTCGGACGCTTCCATGCAGCTGGGTTGAGTCCATTGTACACCATCACATCACCCTTTCTGGCGGCTGCTTGTAGTAGTGTGGTTTTGCGACCTTATTTAGTCTCACTGGGTGTCAAACTTGAAACTTGTTCATGGGAAGGTGCGGGAGGGAAGGTCCAGCCGATGAGGAAACCGTGCGATTCCAGACGCAGCTGCAGTCCTGCACGTGATGGTGGTGACAATATCACTTTCCTCACCTGCAGCACGGCCTTGGACATTGACACATGGCTTTTCTTGATTTTTCGACCTGTCTACGACGGTTTGACGAAGGTCCTTCCTTTTCCCCCTCCCGGATTACGGAAGCGAAATAATGATTGGAGCATAGACACAACATCTCATACCATGTTCTCGATCGACCAGCACACTTCGACTCACTCATCGAAGAGCAACAACCAAGTGCCGCGTATTCGTATGGGCCGGATTGGTGTTGCCGTGTGCCTGCACGCGGGCTGCGCTGGGACACCAACAATGCAACACCCTCTTTTCGGACAAAACCCCTCTGATCTGATTTGATATGGCGAGGAGGGGTCAGAGCCTTGACGGCGGTCGATTGGAGGTTTTGGAAAATGGAAAGGCAGGCAGGCAGGCGGTCGGCTATCACTCCAGTTCGTCCGCTGGCTCCGCATTTCGCTTTGGGCCTCGTCCGTCTCCACACGCTCCAGTCAGTGGAGAGAGTGGCTGGTGCGCACCCCTGCCCCAGGTCCGCCATTACCCACACCGTGCTGGGTTCAAGGGTGGAGCGTGTCTATGTCGTCGCCAGAAGAAGGGCACAAGGAATGTGGGCGGAAATCATCACATCCAGGCGGGCAGGCGGGGAAAGCCCACGATCAGCAACTGGTTCAAGGGTCTCTCGCTCTCGCTTGCTTGAACGCTTTTGGGATTTCTGATGGCAGCTTGGTGGTCCCGCCCGGGCCCTTCAACATTCCCGTTGCTCTGTTGTGGTCTTTTTCATGTCCAGCAGGTGCGTAGAGCATTCTTCCGATCGGCCCTTTGTCCCCCAGCAGCTTTGTTACGTGATGCTCCTTCAAAGAAAAAAGCAATGATTCCGTAATAATGCACGTCGAAACTAGGTGTGGTGGGATCGGCGATGGCACGTGTTGGCGGTGGTAGCGCGAGATCTTAGTCTTGAAGAAACCTGTCCTGCTCACCAACCAGAGTCTTTCATCAACAACCTCAGCAAGCTATTGCTGAACTTTATATATGTATGTAACGCAGTCTGGAAATTGGCCGTGATAAAGCTTACAATATAGTGTACACAGCCCATAGTATAGGAGCTAACTACCCGTCCTGTTACCTATCAGTCCTCCTGTTCGTCCGGAAAAAATTCCGACGTACACTACAAGAGTCTCCAGATTGCACCCTTCACGTCATCAACAAGACTGTTGACGTGTTTCATGAAAACATGGATAGTCCCTTCAGCTGCTAGAGACCCTGACTCCGGGTTTGGCGACCAGTCTCCACATCCTGAATAGCAACACAGCAAGTGTTTCCCCGGTTCGCTATTACCATCATTCTATTACTATCACGGCCATCACCGTCGCTGGTTCACCTCCCCAGAGACGATAAAGAGTAGAAATCGGTTTTGAAGGCATCATGCAGCTGGAAAGACAACAAACACCATCTTGGCATAGGAAACCACTCGCTTCTACAGTGCCGCCATTTGTTGGACTCGAGTGCCGATGAAGAAAGAGAGCACTTCATCAACTGGTACAGTTACGCTAGGACTGCACACAGTGATAAAGCCCATTGTTTTGCCCCGCCAGAAGCGGTAATGCCCATTTGTCAAGCATTGATGGACGAAAGAGGATCGGGGGCTGGCAATGCTGGGGTACATGAGACAGTTGAAGATAGCGTCGTGGTAGGGGCCGCAATGGGATGGCGTCCCTGTTGCTTCTTTGTTATCCCGACCATCCAAAGCTGCAGGACACGATATCACGCTCGGGCTTGCTGCTGGCCACTTTGTGCACCACACAACCCGACCCTCGGGAAAGAGCTAGGCCGTCTTGGTAAAAGCAGTACACAGTAAGCATGGCAAAGCAAAGTAGACGCAACCCAAGCGAGCGGTCAAGTCCCGACACCAGCCAGCAAACAGCATGGCAAGTCTATTTTGCTTATTGGCATGTGCACACTTTGTCGATCCGTGATGCTGGATATGGCACTACTGTACTGTGTCCGCAACTTTCAGAGAGACGGCACTAAGCCCTGTCCCGCCGGCCGGAGATAATCGACCACTTCGACAGCACTTGTTTAGCTGAGAATAACGTATCGATTTTCCCTACAGTATTCAAATCATTGCAGCACACAGTGGGAGTGGTGGAGAACCCTGAAGCAATTCAGGCGGGTAATATTTGGCCCCCAGTTGAGTGAGATGGTGGTGGATGGCAACAAGAATGATCCACCTGGTCATCCGAGCCAAGAAGGGACTCGGCCCTGAACAAAATGCGGAGTTGCCCCAGAGGGTGGGTTCTCGACCAGCCGAGCAGGAGATAGGCGGGGGGGATGGAAGGGTGAGAAGAAAGGCAGTCTTGGGAGAGCAATGGGCGAAGGCACCTGAGCAAACACAAACACCAGTGGACTCTTTGGCTGCCTGCGGATACTGGTGGGCTTGCGGAACAGGGTCTGGAACTGATCCGCACTGATAACACGACATACCATCAGGGGGGAGGGACGGAATTTGCGTGGAGGAGGAGAACGTCCGGGGAGGGAGGAGGGACTTTTCCCATGATTATCCACCCCCTCGATTGTTTGGTTCCCCACCTGGATGCCCCTCTCAGTTGCTTGCGGAGGATCGGCAGGATTTACTCGGCCGAGAGTTGCTTGTTGTTCTAGTTGTTGTCAAGCACCCCCCTTCTCTCCTTTGTTGGGCATTGCCGGCAGCCTCGTGGCCAACAAACCTCATATCGGTGTGTGAGGTGTCGCTCGGTACGTGCGTTGCCATCACTCATGATACCCTTGTCTTTGGTATATGGCGGTGTGGCGGCAGGTATACCCAAAGGCACTGTGCACATACGCTAAGTAATGGTAACGGGAAGCGGGGTGTATTGGGCATGCGGATCTGGCGCCGTCCCCCCCTAGTCCAGTCGGCAGCGTTATACGGTCCGGAGTTGACCCCGCAACTTCTCGTTGGCTGTGGATGTGTGGTGTTGAGGGTTGGCGAGGGGGCGTTTTGACGGTCATCACCGTTTGGTATGAGAGGGTCAGCTTATGCGTAAGCCACCAAGGTGCTGGTGGCGATCATGTGTATCTGATTTCTTCAAAGTCAACCGCGGATGTGTCTTCTGCTGGGGGTTGTTGCGTAGGTGGTGGGTTCGGGCCGTATACTGGTTGAGAATCGCAAAGGCAGGCGTGATAGCCATGTCACAGGAACCGAGATCCCAAGTTTAATCAAGGGTTCCTCGTAAGACTTGATGTGGTTGTCGGCGCATGGCTTTTCACGTGTCTGCGACCTTCAAGATGGGGGAATAGGCATCACTTGGAAAGTTGGAAACCTCTGTGTATCAGCGGAGAAGGGCGAGCAACTTCCATGGTTCCAGATGGAGACTCGTCAGTCGCCTGAGGATCATGATTCAGGCGTGTCGAAGTCGGCATACGAAGTCGGACCGAGTATCAACATGACACTCAGAAATTTCACATGGGCGCCACGAGTTAGGGGAGGAGACGGTGCCATGGTGCGCCATGGGGCATGTCGGATGAGAATTTGAGCCGACACACGATGAATACTGCAGAACCTTGTATCTGGATGACCCAGAAAAGTCAGTGGTGGCTGGGCTTTATATCTTCTCTTCAGAAACTCACGCCGAGACTCTCCACTTTTACGATGTTAAGCTCTCTCCGTTTCAGTATTGCTGGCTTCGGCCGAATTTGATTTGCCATACGGTTGCAGTGGCACATGGAGAGAAGCGTTGGGGCAAATGCTCGGTCAGCGACGGTTTTGCATGATGGCGGTTTGTGAACTTAAAACTGGGTGTGGCTGAAGAAGCCAGCCCAGATGATGAGTATCATGGTCAGCCTAGAAGTGTACGAATTCATGTCAGCGGACTCCTGCCTCGTGCCATGAAAGCTTTCGAACATCCTCGAAGGCTTACCAAAAAATGACCTGCTTCTGCGTAAGCCGAAGAAGTCAGGAGATTGACCTGGAATTTTCCTCTGATCTCTGAAGCGTTGAGAGTGCTTGCCTGTCCCCTTCTTGGATGACTCGAATACCGGTCTGGCTTCTCATTCTGTGTTTGCCAAAATGTCATCGAGCATATGGCGCTTCCCTGGGGGCAACAAACCAAGCTATGGGTTTCGGTATGGTTAGTCTGAGGACAGCATCAAGACTAACAGTTTGCGGGGTTAAGTGAACCGGCCTCGTTTCTCCCGTCAAACTGCCCAGTGTTCTGTTAGCAAACGCCATCGTCGACAGGTTCGTCAAGATTCAGCTCTACCCGCTATAAGGGCGCACACACTAACCGATCACCTGCTACGAACCATATCTAATGGATCGGCATGAGTCCAGACGCAGCTAAGCCACTGCCCGATTGTAAACTGTCGTCGACGTTTCAATGTGGCGACGTTCAAACCGTCTTTGCAGAACAGTCAATTGCTTGGAGGTGGTAGTACCGCCATACTTGATTAAGAAGCTCACGGCTGCCACAAGGCAAAGAGACAAGATTTACGAGGAACGTATCTACAGTCCAACACGTTATGTAATCCAAAGGGCATTAGACCTCGCATAACGCCAGACCAAGTTTTGTTCTTTCTCTACAATCAGCCTAGAATGCCAAACGAAATGACTTGATCGCCAACATTGTATCCAGAATTGTTGCCTCCCTACTATTACAAGAACCCCCTACACTGTTCTGTTCATGTGTCTATGAACTATATCACACCCCATTCCCACAGTTCAGCCCCGAAACTACAACCAACCACTACAATTCACGATCAACCCTGCATATACATCTCCTGCTCTTAGCCTCAATTTTCCCATTTAAGCCCAATCCTACCCACTTACCTCCTCCGCCTCCCAGCTCTGTTCTACCACTAACGCAAGTCTCTTGAGCAATTAGACGTCAACATAAAGTTGATAGACTTTTCTACCGTTGATGTTGGAAATAAAAGGTAAACCAGCAGGCACCCTCAGCCATCGCAGGGTGAGTTCACAAGCCTAAACAGACCACAGGGTGCTTATTTTGACGTCTACAGTGCAAGAGAGAAGAGAAGGGAGAAGAGAAGGGAGAAGAGAAGAAAGCAGAGAAGAGAGAAGAAAAAAAAAACCAAAGCCAAAGGCACCCAAGATAATCTCGACAGTGGCCTTGCCCACTGTGAAGAGACCAAAAACAAAAGCTTAGAAAGAACAAACATAGAGCTCATTACATTATACTACTGACCATTCCCCACCTCTTCTACTACAAGAGAGTGACAAGTGTTTCAAGCTATGCCCCCAAGGCTGAGTAACATGAAGCAAACACACACCCACCACAGCCCGAATGAACAGCACAAAGATTGGATGGAAACATACCACACACCAAGACAAATCCCAACACATCTCATACTACTCTCTTGTTGAGACAGCTGATCTAATCTGGTCTAATTACACGGCGTTGTCATCGCCGGCATGCATTTCCGCGAAGCGAAGCTGTTGAGACAAGAAGGGACAGATGCTAGCCATCTATTCCTCCTCTCGCAATGAATAACTAAGTGACTACTACACTTTGAGTACAAGCAGTAAGCAGGGTAACGCTGATGCGGGGGGAACTGAAAAACATGCGACCCCGATGAATACAAAACCAACAAACCAGGCTTTTTAAAATACTTTTGTTTTGGCTGCTGCTGCTACAGATAGCAAGCTGCTCTTGGCCTTGGGTGATCAACCGGCCCATCATCTGTTAGTGAAGAACTGACCAAAAAATTGGCCAACAATGATCAGCTATGGCTGATCGCTGCTGTAACGATGATGGCACAAGGTTTTGCAAAGATGCAAACTGTGGCATGGCATACTGCCACCACAAGACAACCCCCAAGGGACGACAAGAAAGCGAGCCACACCTAACCCACACATGAAATGAAGAGCTAAAAGCCATGACGCAAACATGAACCACCAGGCGCCCTTAAAGAACCCATGAACCGTAACCGACCTCTAACCGTCTACGCGTAACGCCGTGTGTCCGAAAAATGGATGCCACCAGGTTGAAAGCCAGCCTACCGAGGGCCTGGCAGGGAAAAAGTCAAGACGACAGACAAGATTCTCAGGCGAATCAAAGCCTCCATGATTGGAGCGGCAGTACATGCTTACCAGCGGCCCTTGCCACCGAGAGGCATAGCATTCGAGCCATTAGCGCCGTGCGAACGACCTGCGAAGATGTGTTAGCACTCAAGACACGATGTATGCATAGGAAGTTTGGAAAGTAACCCACTTACCTCCGCGCCAGCCGCCACCGCCTCCACGGCCACGGTAACCACCATACCGGCCACCACCACCACCACCGCTGTAGCGCGCCATCTCCTCGAGACGAGGGTCAATAACCTGCTTCGCCTCCCTGAGGACACCAACAAGGTCACGCGCCTGCTTAGCATCTAGAAGGTTGTCAGCAAGTGATCAGATAGAGCGGGGGAGTGATACATACTGTCAGTGGTGAAGTAAGTGATGGCTGTGCCCTTCGCGCCGGCACGGCCCGTTCTACCAATACGATGGATGTAATCCTCCGAGTTATTGGGATAATCATAGTTGATCACGTGAGTAATGTTGCGCACATCTTACGAGTATATGGTTAGCCAGACAACAGGCAAAGTGCTGGGCATAGCAACGTTCCAGCATGAACGGGTGACGGTAACATGTTTTTAAGTATGTTTTCGTGTTCCATGGGATAGTACTTCTCCTTGGCAGATGGGCTGTCCGATGCGAAAAGAAATCTTTGCCGTGAGTTCTCGGAGCTGCTAACCTCCCCAACCGAAGGCCACGCATGCATAGCTTGATGACAAGCATGGGCGGGTTCAAGGAAAGTCAACTCCACACTTGTACCACGAGAAGACATGAACAGGTACAAGAGAAGAATCAATGACATAGCGAGGCTTTTCAGGCCTTGCTACGTTACGAACCCAAGACTCCGCTCAAGAAGACCATGTGGGAGATACACGGTCTGGCAAATTCGCATAAAGAAAGCCCCTAGACAGAAGAGTAAAGCACAGCACACAGTAATGCTGGAAGGTTGCCAGTAGGAGGGGGTGGGGGAGGGGGAGGGCGTATACATACCGATACCACGAGAGGCGACGTCTGTGGCAACCATGATGGGACTTTTGCCCGTCTTAAACTGGTCCAAGACCCAGTCACGCTCGTTCTGCTGCTTGTCGCCGTGGATAGCTGCAAAACGATTAGTTCAGTGTCGTGTATACATGAGGCATCAGCATGAAACTTACAGAGGGCGGGCCAGCCATCCTGGCGAAGGAAACGGGTGATCTCGTCGGCAACGCGCTTGGTGCCGGTGAAGATGAGACACTTGTTCTCGGCGGTCTTGTCTTCCATGATCTTTTCGAGCTCCTTGATCATCTTGTCGCGCTTCTCGCTCTCGGAAACGACCTCGACAATCTGGGTGATGCGGTGGTTGGCAGACAGATCCATGGAGCCAATGGTGACCTGGATGAAGTCGGTCAAAAAGTCAGACGCAAGGTTGCGGACATCCTTGGGCCAGGTAGCGGACCACATGAGGGTTTGACGATCGGGGCGAATCTGGCCGATGATCTTGCGAATTTGGGGCTCGAAACCCATGTCAAGCATGCGATCAGCCTCATCAAGGACGAGGTAGGTAACACGACGAAGGTTGGTCTTGCCAGACTCCAACATGTCAATGAGACGACCAGGAGTGGCAATGCAGACCTCGACACCACGCTGAAGATCGCGGATCTGGGGACCCTTGGGCACGCCACCGTAGACGCACGTGTTTCTAATGCGAGACGACTTGCCAAACTTGCTAATCTCCTGCTGGATCTGAACAGCAAGCTCACGAGTGGGAGCCAAGATCAAGACGATGGGACCATCGCCAGGAGCCAGGAGAGGCTGGGCGTTGATGTGAACGATGGCGGGAAGACAGTAAGTAAGTGTCTTTCCGGAACCAGTCTCGGCAATACCGACGACATCGCGACCGGAGAGAGCCATGGGCCAACCCTGAGCCTGAATGGCAGTGGGAGCAGGGAAGCCTTGGGCCTTCACCTCGTCCATAACATAGCGGGGGAAACCGGCCTCATCGAAGTTCTGCACGGGACGGGGCACGTCCTTGCCAGTGATGGCCATGCTGTGCTCACGTCTGAACGCCTCAACCTCGGCGGGCGACCGGTTGGTGACATCGGGGTGCTCCTTGTAGAAGGACTTTTCGAACTTGGGAAGCGCGGACAAGTCCCACTCCTGCTTCTGAAGACCGGAGCCGAGGGCAGCCATACGGTCACCACCACCACCGCCACCGTAACCACCACCGCCGCCGCCGTAGCCGCCGCCATAACCGCCGCCGCCGCCGCCACTGTAACCGTTGGAACCACTGTGAAAATATTGTTAGTGTCGTGATAATAATGAAGCAAAGAAGGATGGAGAGAAAAACATACCCATTGGAGTAGCCGTTGGAGCCACCATTGCGATCGTAACCGCCGCCTCCGTAACCACCACCACCACCGCCACGGGAGCCGTAACCACCACCGTAAGACATGGCTGTGATTATTGAGGTGTAAAAGTCGGTCCTGTTTTAGACACGATGCTTGCTGTCGTCGACAGAGGAAGAGATTCGGACTGGGGCGACCGAATCAATGTATTGAGCACTGGCTGGATCGGTTGATCAAAAGCAGTGCTGAGAGCCGACACAAAGAATTTGTGCTGGTCAGAGCGAGGAAAAAATGGTTCTGCTGCGACAAGAAAATTATGCGCTGCGAGAGGAAGAGGTGCCGACGTTGCTCGGTGAAGAGGAAGCGGCGCGTCAAAGAAACAGGCGGGAAAGAGATGTAAATGGTGCAACCCGACTCTGATGCAGTACCGCAAGATGGACTTGGGGTAAGTGAGTGGAATGAAGGATCTTGCGATGGCAGAGTCCTTTGGTGGGTTGGTCGAGGGGGAGGGAAGAGGTAAGAGTGAGATTCGGCAAGGCGAGAAAAAAGTTTTGGGGATGGGAAAGAGGGAAGGGTTCAAAAGAATCGCCCCCGGAATTTGTCTGGGCCAAAATTTGTTAGCACTTTTCTTGGGTGGATCCAGCAGCGCGCCTTGGCTTTGGCTCCAGATTTTATTTTTTTTCTGCTTTGGCGAGGCGGTCTGCGTCTGATAAGCGCCGCTAGGCCTTCCGATAAGCTGAGTGCCTGAGGCATCCACTGAAATTCTTCAACAGCCCCACTTGCGTCACAGGCATGCTGATGGGCATCCCACTCACTTCTTCACTGCAGTCTGCGAGTGTCACAAAACTTCACAATTGAACTTTAAGGCCTTTTTGGGATCCCATCTAGGTGAGTCTAGCCTCCCCACTTGTAGCTGGAGCCCACACGACTCAGACAGGTACCTACTCACAAAGAGTCCTGTCAAAAACTGTTACTTCAGGAGGAGCTGTACATTTCCCAGAACGCAATCTCCATCTAACAAACTCCCCATCAGCTCATGTCTTTCGTGTTTGCTCAAGAGCATGCAACCTACCTTTGTAGCATGGATAAAGATGCTGGCCAGCTCATCTATTCGGGCGGGGCTTTGAAGCACGGCGTGTCGTTCCAGCAGGTCTTTGTTCGTCATCATCCGCCGTTAGCTTGCTCTGTTATCTGGCACTGATTTCTCTCGTCTTGATTGGGCAGTCCACCACTCACCGGAGCCAGTCTTGAGAGCCAGCAGATAGTCATCCTCCACATAGTTCTTGATCCAGGCCCAGTAAACATTTCCTCCTCGTTTGGACCTGGGGTCAGAAAACAGCCTCTTGGCGATATCTCCATACCCCAAGAGGCACGGGGCCATGGCAACTTGCAAAGCCAGCCAGTCCTCTGAGTTGCCGATATCCAAGACGTATCTTGTGTACGCCGTGCATGCTTCCTTCTCCTCGCAGCTCTCGATATCCTGCTTCGAGATACCGAAGCCGCTGCAGTAGTTGATGTGCAGCTCCATCTCGTGGAAGATGTGTGTTACAATAGTAGCAGCGGCGCCAATATCCTCAATCTTTTTGGCTTTATACCCAGCAAGGGCACTTGCTCGGGCGTAATGTGTCTGGCATTATCGTCAGCCAAGCGGTGCAGTAGGTAGGGTTGGGCAACAGACCAGATACAGATAATCCTGGATCAAATACCCCTTGAATGACTCCAACGGCAATGTGCCATCGCCCATGGCCAACACAAAAGGGTGAGTGACATAGCGCTTCCACACTGGAGCGACGTCTGGTCTTTCGAGCAGGTACTCAATGAAGTGGC
This sequence comes from Podospora bellae-mahoneyi, assembly GCF_035222275.1. NCBI lineage: Eukaryota > Fungi > Ascomycota > Sordariomycetes > Sordariales > Podosporaceae > Podospora > Podospora bellae-mahoneyi. The sequence continues at coordinate 3,279,181 of NC_085886.1, read as the reverse complement.
CCCTAGTTCACAAGATCAGTGCCTCTTTCTTATTCTTCCAATCCGAGGTCGTAACTCACGGCGCGAATGGCAAAGTATACGTCGAGTGGAAGTGGTTCAACGGCCCATTCCCCTTCCCCAGTCCCGGCGCAGTCTTTATCCCAGCCTCAACATATCGACACGCCGCTTCCACCGCCTGGGGCATATCCATCCTCTTCGCCAAGTTACACGCAATCGCCGCTATCAACCACATCAGCACCCCAACTCTCTCAACCCGTTAAAGGGTACAACTCACAAGCTAAAGAACACCCCGTTCCGTGCGTATGCTTACTCTCCCAGTACGGCGTCTCGACCCGTCTCAGCACCTCCCCCCCCTTCTCATCCCTCCCCCAAAGCACATCCACCACCTTCTCCCTCTTCCCCTCCTCCGCCGCAATCATCCCCTCCCCATTAAGAGGACAATGCCCCCCCTTGATCAAAACCCACTTCGGCCCCAAACTCCCCACCGCCCTGGCAATCCCCTCCAAATCACTCACCTTCTCCACCGGCAAGTGCCCAAACCCAGCATCAGCAAGTAGCAACCTCGCCTCAGGCAGATTAGGCGTGAGAACCGTAGCCAAAGGCACGAGTTTCTCCCTAAGAAGCGAAAGCGAGGTATTAGGCAACAAAGGCGACCCCGTCGTGGCAACCATAACTGGGTCGACAACCACTGTCTTGAGTTTATATTCCCGAATCACTTCAGACACAGCCTCGATAGTCCCAGCTGATGCCAGCATGCCTTTTGTTTTACAGTCAGTACAATTCAATCCCTCAAAAACATGTTTGGACGTTGAGAGAGAGTTTACCAGTCTTGACAACATCCACCCCGACGTCCGTCACAACAGCATCAATCTGCTTCCGAAGAAACTCGGCGGGGACATGGTGTATCTCGTGCACGCCGAGGGTGTTCTGGGCTGTGAGGGCTGTGGTGGCCGTCATGGCGTAGCAGCCGTGGGCGGCGATGACTTTTTGGTCTGCTTCCAGGCCGCTGGTCATTTTTTGGGGTTAGTCTACTTGTGAGTAGAAAAGAATAAAAAGGGGGTGAGGGGTGATCGTAGATAGGTAAGAGAAAACATACGCTCCGCCAGAGGAATCAGACCCGGCGATGACGAGGATTCTTCCAGGTGGCATTTCGGAAATTTTGACCGGCTTCACAGGAAGTTTTTTTTTTTTTTTTTTTTTTTTTTTTTAAAAAAAAAAACCCCGAGTCTCTGAAAGATCAAAGGGGTTTCAGAAATCTCTTGCGGTTGATGTTGAGAGGCTGAGTGAGTGATTACCGAGTAATAAGTGATGACTGAGTGGGTGGTGGGGGTTGGCGAGGTCAAAGGAGGGGTGCAACAGACGGTGGGGTGCCATGGAATTGTCGATGGAGTACGCCGTTACGTATTATGCAGTCCATGGCTACGAGCAAGTCGGTGTCTGCAGCATGGGACTTGACCGAAGAAAGAAGATAGGTTCATCGCATGTATGCTTTGTGTTACTTGACTCTGAAAGATGCACCAAATAGAAGTTGTTCCTATCACCGTTCTGACAGACATCATAGACATGGGAGCACCTTGTAAGATGATTGGCCAACACTTGTTTGTGACCCGCAAACATGATGATATGTTCACAGCCTTCAAATTGTCTCTCGTCTGGCTACCATGTTTTCTTTACAAACGCCAATCCGCTTATGCCATCCCACTGTGTTCTGACCAGAAGTATATGCAAGTCGACGTGACGACGTAACCATGATCCGACCATTCCCATCGGCCACCTTCGCCTTTTGATATGCACGATATAAACCATAAAAAAAAAAAAAAAAACACAACTTGAAACAGTAAAGACTCGCCCGCTCAAAATATCAAACCCAGCAACCCCCGCGCTGAGAATCTACAATATAGCAGTTCCAGGACAGATCCAAAAACAACCCATCTGGCCATCTCATTTACTACAAATCCATCCCTGTCAGAACGCCCCCTGAGTGCCACCTCTCCCCCTCCCTGTTCTATGTCTCTTGCTAGTGCTGCCTCCCGCGGGATCGCTCACACTCCTCAGCCGTTCCGTCCTCTGTTCATCTCCCTCACTTCCGCTATAAGCATCATCGTCGTCACTTACATCCTCCTCTTCATCACTACTCTCCCCCCCACTGCTCCCCTCCTCTTTATTCCGCTCCTGCTGCTGCTGTAGGTGTTGCTGATCCCGCTGCACAACAAACCCCTGCCTTCTCTGACCCACGCCCGCCTGGTTTGCGTCTCCAAAGTTAGAATCACTTTCACTCTCACTGCTTCCCCCCTTTTCCTGACTGTCTTCATCCCCATATACTATCGCCCTAAACACGCTCCGTTCAAATAATCCTACAATCATCGCTCTATCCTGCAAGCGGTAGTGATGGGACTCCAATAAGCCCATGACCCTTCTAAACAAGTGTGGCTGTGAAAACGACGAGGCCCCACTCCCAAGAACTCTTTTCTGATTGTTCTGCGTTGGTGTCTGCGGCTGCGTTTGTGCCTGAGCTTGCTGATGCCTCACTTGCGTCTGCTGCTTGATGTGCATCAATTCTGCCCTCGCCCTCCGGTACAGCACCATGTTCGCCATGTCAATCATCAGCTCCAGAATCCTCTGGTTTACCGGGTCCGGATCTAGCTCAACGCGCTGGATCTCCTCCGGCACCGACCCTGTTGGCGTGTCTTCCTGGGCATCTGCCTCTGCTTGGATAGCCTTGATAAGACTCAGCGACCTCGGCCGGGACGGGACAGATGGCAGTTTGTCTCTTTCTGTCTTTTGGGCATCAGGTAGTTGAATGTTGGTTACCGGTATGTGCTTCCACGGCTTGAGAGAAAACAGCTGGTCCAACTCGGTAGGGACGCAGAAGCCGAGAGACTGCCCCAAAATGTTTGTGTTGGAGTCCCACCCATTTTCCGACAAGATCTCCAGTCCATGAATGGAACGTGATATGAGTCCAAGGACAAAAAAAGCAGTGCCGCGGAGACTCATGACTTCGTGATTTTGAGCAATGTTGATAATCTGCTCCACAACATCGCAAGACTCCAGGAACGGGGCGCCGAGCTCCATTGATCCGACGTTACCTACCGCCCAGAGACAACCTTTGACCTTGACCATCATTTCTGGGTCATCGGATTGCATGCCATGCTCGCGAATCGTGGTGACAAACTCGTTAAAGTGACCCTTGTCGCTAAGAAGCCGGCAGCCTTCTTCGGTGCGGGTAAGCTCACGGTAGAAGTGTGGCGGAACGTGGCTGTCGGCCTCCATCTCCTGCTCATCATCAAAGACGCTTATTCGGTTGGTGTGGTCGTCCTGATGGTCCATGAAGGATCGCGCTAGACTGGCTTCAATGACACCGACATAGGAGTCGTTTCGCCCGAGGAACCAATCATCCATCTCGTTGCTAATGTAGTCCAACCCATCGAGGTAGTGATATCCAATCGAGGTCGATAGGAAGCGTAAGAGGAGGGGAGCACCTATCTCACCCAAGTGATCTAGTGCCGGCCGACACTCGACAATGTATTTCAAGTGGTTTTGAGTATTGCACGCCTTTTCGAGAATTTTGACCGCCGTTTGGCAGACCTCCACTTCTGGGTCATAAAGCTGAGTGACCAAAAGTTGGATGGCCCATTTCGAGTCAACAGGCTCATGGCCTTGGGAGTTCAACCGCGGACGTGTTGCGTACTTCCGCAGCGCATTCGTAGCATGAATTCTGATGTCCTTGGTCCCTGCTGTCAAGGACTTGGACAAAATAATCCGAGAATGACCCTGAATTGAATAGTCAAAGTTGGAGATCATGAGCTTGATGATGTCTGGCCGCTGCTTGAGATCGACGATTCGGTAAAGCATGTTGAAGATGCGCCACCGGTCTAACATCTGAATGCCCTTGGGGTCCCCGCTCAGAACACCAAGCATAGGGAAGTATCCGCCACTCAACGTATCTGTGAGGCCGTCCCGGGAGAACATGGGATCCTGAGCGGTTAATCCACTCGTTGGGTCGCACTGCGCCAGGCACTCGGCAATCTGCCGCAGCAGTTTGTTATCTGTCAGATACCTCACGCCTTCGGGGCTCTGCAGCAGAGTATGCATCAGCGCACAGCCAACCCGCACATACTTTTGCGTGCTTCGCGAGCTCTTGAGGGCAGAGAACCTGTACTTGAAGGGACGATAAAAGCTCATGATTCGTTTCAAGAATTTGGATGCTTTCACGGCCTCTTCAAGCCTCTTTCCATTCACCAGCGGTCCCTCAATCAGCTTAAGTATTACATCCCAATTCCACTTATTGTAGTTAGAACTATTCAGCACCACCGAATCAAGGAGAAGCACTCTAAACGTGGCATCGTCACAGTTGACCGCTGCCATATTGCTTTTGGGGTGCTCATCTAAGATGCTGAGATCGATATTGTTGCTTGGAGAAGGGAGGAAGGACGAGGGAGAGGATCTGTACAACGTTCTGCTCACGCTGCTAATCTGAAAGATGACTCCAGAGGCCGTGAATCGATTCTCGTCCCCCAGCCGGGCAGCGGTGATAAACAATTCAGGAAGCAGCTGTATCTCACTGCTCCACGAGCGTGGAAGCAGGTGACTTGCCAACTTCAAAACTTCCCCTAGAAGTAACGTTGATTTTCGTTTTAGAGTTGGGTTTTCGTTGTCTTGTGTCATTTTCAGGAGGCCTGGCACCACTCCGGACTTGATAAATATGGCAAGCAACAGTGCCGTATAGTGTTCGACGAAATTTTGCTCGCCCCCGTCGTCTTCGTATTCACCATGGGCAACTTTGGTGGTGGTGGTGGTGGTGGTGGTGGTTGTTTTGAGGTTTGTGACCCGGCCATAGGTGGTGAGACGTCTTCCGGCAAGAAACGAAGTTGCCCACGCTGGGGATTTGATTCGCAACAGGGAAAATATCAGATCCATGATGGTCTCTCTGATAGATCCTTTTTGTGCGACCATGCTGTTGATCATGGACCTGATCGCACGGAAGTTGTACATGGACAGGCTCATTAAACCAGACCATGATTTGAGGGCTGACGAAATAGCTTTGGCGCTTTGCTTGAGAATGCGCTCATTGGATGACAGCTCGTCTGTAAATGCCGTGAAAAGAACCTCCAACTCATTTCCCGGGCGGAGATATTGACGCCGCTCTGGCGCATCGAGGAGGTAAAGAAACGCTGCGGTCAAACTTTCTGAGGCTTTGTATGACCCGTCCGCAAGAGCTTCGTGTAACGGGGCCAGCCCCCCCGAGGCTATGAGGAGACGAGGGTCGCGAACCAGAATTTCCGCCAGCGTCTCCAGACAAATCGGCCGTAGCCTTTCTTCTGGCTCCTCTGCCACGGCAGCAATGGCCCTGACTACGGCCCGTGAGATTTCCCTCACACCATCCTTGACATCAAGAAAAGCGCGAACAAACTTGAGTGCCTGCTCTCGTTCAACATCAGACTTTCGGTCTTTTGCCAAAGACCTGATACCACACATTAGCATCCTCTTCCTATGCAAAGTCAAGGCGGTACAATAGCTTGGGCTTACCATGTGACTAGGTAATCCGTGTTAAGGGTACGGATATTCTGGAGTGAAGTAATATCAGAGATGGCGTATCGAGTCATCCGGTAACCAGCAGCAACCACCTCGCGACTTTCACTCATGAGGAGCGCTTGCATTCGAAGCCCGAATACAGACCAGACCAGATCATACTTGAGAGTTGGATGCCTCCTGAACAAGTCAACGAGACTATTGGCTCTGGAGACATAGTAATCTGGCGTCATGCCGGCCACCTCAAGGGCTTGCAGAGTTTCGGCAAGCGCAAATGTTGGAGACTCGGTCGGCTCATCAATGTCAGATCCAGCCCCGCTCCTGGAAAGACTAGGCGGTGACCGCAAACCACTTCCAGCCGCTATCGTGACATCGATCCTGGACCTCGTAGGTGTTGTTGGTCCCGCTTTTGTCCTTTGTTGAGCATCCGTGATCCTCTGTCGCAAATCCTTGATCCGTTTACTTGACGAAAGAAGCTCGGCTTCGACCCTCTGACGCTGCTCCTTCGTTTGTTTTGCCTTTTTGCTGTTCAGTGCCTCCAGCATATTCTCGCTCCCTTCCTTTATCTTCAACTCTCGACTCAGGGCATCTCGAAGGTAGGCAATGTTGCGCTCTTGTGTCCGGTTATCGTCCTCGTCCAGTTTCTCCAGCGCAAACATGTCGGCTCGCGAACCGGCGCGGGAAAGATTAAGCTGGCTCCGGAGCTCAGAGCTGAAGCTCCCCGGCATGGGTGACGGGTTCAACGAGCCACCCCTGGACGCAAAGGTAACGGCAGAGGCCGAGAGATTCCTGCCAGCGTTGGCGCCTGGAGGTTGCAGTCCATCGCCGCGGTCGAGGCTAGGTCGAGGGTTTGAAATAGTGGATGCATAGCTGCCCACTTGCTGTTTCTGTTGTTGCTGTTGTTGCTGTTGTGTCTGCTGCTGCTGCTGTCCTTGCTGTTGTCCTTGCTGTTGTCCTTGCTGCTGGCGTAACGGCGACTGTTGCTGCGATACATAGGACTTTTGCGTGGGCGTCGCCGAGGCGCTCAGCATGGTGGATGGCCCGGCCATTTGCCCTCCACACTCGACGCTCTCGACGCTCTCGTCGTGTCTTCGGTCGGAATTTGCATTCGATTCGCAACGTTCGCCGGGGCCAATTGGTGGTTGCCCCTTGGCCGGCGCATGGATTCTCGGCGTTCTCGAGGTTCTCGACAGTTCCCCCAAAAGAGTTGGGTGCGGGTGAGGGCTACCTATGTGACGTAGATGGTCATTGCAATCTACCGTGGGCGCTGTCCAGTCGCGTGCGCCTTTCAACTGCTTGTTACGGCACCGTCCGTCCGTATCAAACTATTATGCGGGCACTCTCAGGGAGTCGGGGCGGTGGAAGGAGCCAAGTTCCTGGCGATGATCCACTTCTTCAGTCGTTGTGCAGCCGGGATCTGAGGGATGGATCACGAAGGTGGTGGTCGGTGCGCACAGTGCTTGCCCTAGACTCCCACGGCTCTGTATTCCGACATTGAAGATGGTGAACAGCAGTTACAAGTACTACGAACTTTGTTTACTGTCAAAACACAAATTTCCTGGCATGTATAAGCACACCACTTCCTCGGCGTCTCTCCGCGAACCATCTAGCGTACTATGCCACGTTACTATGGTCGCAATGTGTTTGTGTTTGGGTGGGTGCAAGTGTCACCGATGAGGGTTAGGGTCTCTTGCAAGCGTCCTGGAGGTTCTGCTCCTGCATTTTCAGTTTTCACTTGATCAGTTCTTGAACATGTGCAATGAGAGGGGACACCAGTGTTGAATCTCTCGAGTCACAGCTATGCTTACTATTGTCTGGGTCAGCAGCTCATTTCAGTGTGTTGGATGAGGGCAGAGCTGTTCTTATCAGCTTCAATCACTGATAAGATGGACCATCCGCAAAGCTAATGGCCGCCTTATCTTGCCCATGCTGTGCGAGGTGGGATTCTAGCGATCATCTGTGTGACGACAAGCGTTTGAGGCGAGCTTTATGCTTTGGAGGTTTCAATTAGCTGAGCAGCCGCACCATCCCCAAGTCTTGTTAGCCATCCTTTCGTCGTACGATGCCGATGATAACCTGTTGTCAACGGTGCGTGGCGTATGGAGGGGCGTCGAACCCCACAATCCGGACTGTGCCGGGAGAGGTCAGAGAGAGTGGGGGCTTTCAAGTTCCAGGTTCCAGGCTGTCTCATCGTCGTCGTCGCCGTCGGAACTCGAACGGCGGGAGGGCAGTCTTCAGCTTTGTAAGTCCTCCGTCAGAAGTGACAAGACATGGCTAGCAAGGCAAGGCTACTGCAAGGGTTCAGATAGATCAGACCAGATTCTGGGGATGTTGAAGAGAGGTTACAGGGACTAGAAGCCGAAGATTGAACGATCGGCCGGTGTCGCAAGCCTCCGGGAGCTTTGCGCGGGGGAGAGCCCTGGGCGTTGGGGGTTGGCAGTCGGCGGACTCCGGCGAATCCACTTGTCCCTGTTGCCGGCTTGCTGCTTACACGGGCGGGACCAGAACGCCGCGAGGCGCCGTCCGATCTGCATCTTCGGCACGCCTGCTTGTGCTGACATTCCTTTGCCCGCGGGGGTGGGTGGTGTCGTGCTTCCTCGCAGCTGTCCACATCCGTTCGTTGGTTGGGACCTTTAAGGTTTGTATAAAGACTCACCGTCGTCCACTCTCTCCAACCTCTCGTCTTCTGTCTACACAAACAGCTTCTTCCTTGTCTTGTAATTTGAACTCAAATCCACTTTGCTCTCTCTCTTGCATTAGTCCCCTCCGAAGCCGTTCATCAGCTTCTCATATTCTAAAAAGCTTTGCAAATACCCTCAGCACACAAACACCAACCACACACACGCAATCGTCGAAATGGCTCGTCTTGCTGCTGCTCGCTATGGAAAGGACAATGTCCGTGTCTACAAGGTGCACAAGGATGAGACTACCGGCACTCAGTCCGTCACTGAGATGACCGTCTGCTGCCTTCTCGAGGGCCAGATTGAGACTTCGTATGTATAATCCCTGAAAGTTGTTCCAACAAAGACTAACCCTCTTTTCAGTTACACCGAGGCCGACAACAGCGTTGTTGTGGCTACCGATTCTATCAAGAACACCATTTACATCAAGGCCAAGGAGCACCCCGTCAACCCCCCTGAGCTTTACGCCGCCCACCTCGGCCAGCACTTCCTCGACAAGTACCCCCACATCAACGCCGCCAACATCAAGGTGATCGTTCACAGATGGACTCGCATCAACATCGACGGCAAGCCCCACCCCCACAGCTTCTACCGCGACGGCAACGAGACCCGCAACGTGGAAGCTCGTGTCTCCCGCGAGGCTGGCATTGAGCTCAAGTCCGCCATCCAGGGTCTCTCCGTCCTTAAGTCCACCGGCTCTGCCTTCCACGGCTTCGTCCGGGACGAGTACACCACCCTCGGCGAGACTTGGGACCGTATTCTGTCTACCGACGTTGATGCCACCTGGAACTGGAAGACCTTTGCCACTGTCGCCGACGTGGAGAAGGGCGTTGAGAGGTTCGACCAGGCTTTCGAGGTGGCCCGCAACATCACCCTCAAGACGTTCGCCGAGGACGAGTCCGCCTCGGTCCAAAACACCATGTACAAGATGTGCGAGGAGATCTTGGAGAAGGCGGCCGAGGTGGAGGTTGTTGGCTACTCTTTGCCCAACAAGCACTACTTTGAGATTGGTATGTTTTCTTTTTTTATCATTCTTCTTCTCAAGAAAAGCGATTTTCTAACAATACATGACACAGACCTCAGCTGGCACAAGGGCTACAAGAACACCGGCAAGGACGCCGAGGTGTACGCTCCCCAGTCTGGCCCCAACGGCCTCATCAAGTGCGAGGTCGCTCGCTCCTAAGCACCTCACACTTGGTTTTTTTTTTTAAAAAAAAAAATCTGTTTTGGATTTTGAGTTCTACTGCTTTTTTCGCAAGACTAGCTAGAAGCTGTTGTACGAAGATCATGAGCATGGCGTTACCCTGGTCAACATATTTTTTGGGGACATAGCAGCGACAGGCAAGCATCTGGGACAGGGGGGTTTGACTTTTTGGTTTTTGGTTTTGGTCTATTGCATTTTAGATGGCGTTGCTATTTATTAGCATTTTTGGGATATCAGCAATTCATATTATCTTTGAGTTGACGCACACATGATTCCGAGGAGTCTAATCTCTAGGTGTGGTAGAAGAGTGAATGACTGCCGCTCTGTCAATGTGGTATAACTGTAGAAGAGATGCTGCGAGTATCATGTATACAAGAAGGCTTCATGTAGACAACATAACCATTCTCCATTTGATAGTTTATTCTTGTGTCTCAGCTAAAACCAAGCACCACTTCAGAAACATATGAATTGGGATCCCGAGCAGTTATGGTTTCCAAGAACTACATTCAAACCCAAAATAATGTATGTACAGACAGGATTTTGACCACCCATAATCTCAGCTTTACCCCCCTGGTAATCCCATACCGTGCAAATACAGATATCTGAATTTCTGAAAAACCAGCCATCAGTAGCCTTCAACGTCACGTATACCAAACTCAGTTCCATTCCATGATTTTATACTCTATAGTTACAACCCATCACCGCGCCTTAACCCCTTCATGACGGGATCGTAGCCTTATCACCCTCCCTAACCGCCTTCACAATATCCTCCCACCCAGTCTGGCCAACCTTCTTTCCCCCAAACCTGATAATATTCTCCTTATACGGATGGGCATCCCCCTCGAAAGCCTTCAACCTCGCCAGCCTCTTGTCCCTCAACCTGTTCTTGGGCAGCATGCCACTAACCGCCTTCCTCAACACCTCGGCACCGCCAAACTTATCCATAAGCACATCCATCGTAATCGTCCTCAGCGAACCCGGTCTGGTGTTGTGGCGGTAGTATGTCTTCCTCCACTTCTTGTGACCGGTGGTGTACAGCGCCGCGCAGTTGGTGACGACGACGTAGTCACCGCAGTCAGTGGAGGGGTCCCAGATGGGCTTGTGCTTGCCCATGAGGATCATGGCGATACGGGAGGCGAGACGGCCGAGCGAGGGGGGGGTGACGGCTTCCGGGGGGGACTTGACGGTTGAGAGGGTTAGGTGGGGGGCCGAGGCGGAGATGTGGTGCCATACTCTTGAGTAGGCAAGGCGGGTCTGTGGAAAGGCAGCGATGTTAGTCTGAAGCTCAAGAATACTCAAGCGGGGGGGGGCAGCATTACAGAGCCTATAGTTTGAGACATTGTGGCGGGTTTGTGTTGGGGTTCTTTGAGAAAAGTGAAGCAATCAAGCCCCTGGGAACGAGTCCCTCATTAACTGTCGCACCAAGAAACGGGAACCACCTTTTTGGTCTCAATTGAAACCTCTCTTTCCGAAAGGGGTATCAAAATATGGCGGAGGTGAGTTTGGCGGGAGGGGTGTCAATTGAGCTGGTTGGAGTCGCGATTGTCGGCAGGGTCTGGTCAATGGGGCCCAAAAAATTGTCCAGCTTCCTCACCGTCGGTGAGTGGTGACCTTTTGCCGAGCATACCGAGAGGCGTGGAAATGCGTGTGCACGGGCTACAACGGTTAAGAAAAAGCCAAAGGTGGATCCCCAGAAACAGCTGGAACCCATGCCGCCTACTGCCCCGCGGTTGGTGAGCCTTGAAACTGCCCCGCGATCGATGAGCTGATGGAAGGCGGCGAAGACATAACGGAATTATTATTTAAGAGAAAAGTTGGATTTCAAAGCAAGTCCCTGAAAGATTCACGTTAGATCCATTTGACCGTAATATCTCCACATTCTCATATTCTATCATCAAGCAGAAGTTGACATTGCTTCTATCCAACGAACATCTTCCTCATCGAGTCATCTCGTCCATCTGTCTGAATCAAGGCTTGTTAGTTGGTTGGCTGGTTGATGCCTCCTATCCCCAAATTCAGCTTCACAAAACCCATTGCATACAGTCTCAGTGGCATCGCCCTCTTAGCATCTGCAGGCACATACACATATCGACGGCAGCTTCTCCATCTGCAACAACAGCAACGGCAGCGATCCCAGTCGCCAATATTCCCAGGAAATAAAAGTCCCAACTCACCAATAGTCTCAGCGGCAACCGCATCTTCTTTAAAAATGGCCATTACAACCCCTTTTCAGGTACGTCTCAGACTGCCAAGTTGAGATCATTGGATCTTCTAGGGCTTGCCTTTACCTCACTCAGGAACAAGGCTAACCACAATATCTGGCTCTTCAGACTCTCTTCGCAGTGCCCATGCATTGTGAAAGTTGCGCCAAAGACATTTCGCAAGCCCTGTTCAAAGTATGCGGCATCACAAAGGTTGAACCAGACGTCAAGGAGCAGCTGGTGACAATTGAAGGAACCGGTGAGTCCCTTCTTAAACCGTGTCCTCAAATCAGAAAACTCACACATTCTCCCTCTGCATAGCACCACCATCAGCCATCGTCGATGCCATTCAAGCTACCGGACGTGATGCCATCCTCCGCGGATCAGGAGCTTCAAACAGTAAGCCCCCCCCTTTCTTCTCATACCTATCCCTCCCCGCCTCAAGTTTCTCACACGCACATCTTTCCAGGTGCGGCAGTAAGCATCCTAGAAACCTACTACCGCCGCTCCGTCCAAGAAGCCGCCGCCTCCGCCTCAGCCAGCAAGCCAGCCGGCAGCTGGATCAACCAACGCCTTGTCCGCGGCCTCGCCAGGATGGTCCAAGTAAGCCCTACAGAAACAGTCGTCGACCTCACCATCCGCGGCCTCTCACCAGGAAAATACCGGGCCACCATCCGCGCCTATGGAAACCTCCAGGACGGGGTCACCTCTGCGGGCCCCATCTGGAGCGGGACCACCACCACGTCAACTGCTGACAGCGAAACAAAACCTACCACCCCTCGTGGAATCCTGGGTACGGTAGAGATAGGATCAGACGGACGGGGAACCGTCTTCCTCAACCACCCCTTCCAGGTGTGGGAGGTCATCGGCCACGCTCTGGTTATCTCGCCCAATGACGAGAGCGACGAGGGGAAGCCCCTGACCAATGATGAGAACACCGTGGTTGGGATCATTGCGAGGAGTGCCGGAATTTGGGATAATGATAAGACTGTTTGCTCCTGCACGGGGAAGACCTTGTGGGAGGAAAGGAAGGATGAGGTATCAAAAGGGATGCTGTGATTGAGAAGGCCCTTGGATGGGAAGGAGGGGGGCTTGTTTCGAAAGGGGGGGGGGAGTGATATTTCTGCCAAGAGATATGGATCTTGTTGTAAAACAATTAAGCTTACTTTTTGAACGAAAATGGGGATCCTTTGCTATGACGAATGTCGTCTCTTCTGGTCCTGGAGGCTGGATAAAGACAAGTCAGGGTTGATAGGCGATAGTGGTGAGACTTGAGGTGGCCGCCACAAGGAGGCGGCCTGGTTTCATCAAACACGCAAAATTCCCATGGTGATACAATGGGATTGTGTCGATTTTCCCATGCGCGCGGGCTTACCCTCCGCATCTAGACAGAACCATAGGAGGGTGATCGTCTCCTTCCCCCTTCTGGTTTTCTTTCCTTGTGAAATCTCAGGATTATTGTGTGTGCGTGTGTGGAAGGGTGGTAGGATCACCGGGAGGATGTTCGGACTCTCTTAACGTAGATCATGCACGAGAGGAAACACACACCTGCTGGGTCGACGGGATTGGTCCCGAAGGCCAGCCCCCACGCCGCCGGAAGCCGAAAGAGAGAGTGTGTCAAAAAACATGAGACGGAGAAGGGGGGAGGTGAGATAGGGCCAAAAAACCGAGAAGGAATCCTTGTGTGTAGCCAAGTGCAAACAACTCCTAAGGTATGCTCTGTAGCAGGGAGTTTCAACAGTTGCCTGGATTTGGGGCACCTATAGGAGGAGTGCATATGGTCGACGATAGTACCACCCCCTTTGAGTGTCAGGTCGAATACCACAGCAGCCGGCAGTCTAGGTCTCACGTCGTGGACGAAATGACTGGTACTGGAAGCTGGTAAAGCGTGTAATCATTGTCAACCTACGCCCTTGTAAAAAGCAAATAGGCCTCTCACTATATTTCAAAGCCTATTAACTATCTTTTGAGGCCTATTGAGCTTCTTTTAAGGCATGGGAAAATATAGTATGTGGTACCTTACTTTTGCAGTGCCAATTCTTTTGTCCACGACGTGGGTCTCCATTGCAGCTGTCCATACAGCCGCCGACCTGCAACTGGAGATCTGTGCCCCTGGGTGACTGATGGAATAAAACTGATGGAAATACCTATCCAGAACTTAAGGTGAATGGAAGCTTGATGACGTGGGAAAAGATAAAAATATTCTTATGTGATATCGCGCACTTGAAAGCTGGACGGAAAGAGAAGAAAAAAGTCTGTGGGTTGCGACCAAACATCAGATGTGAAGTTGAACTGCCGGGAACCTGAAGTTGAAGCGAGTTTCGCCTGTTCAGCAATGTTCAGTGCCATCCTGGGAGGATCCACAGTTCTTTGCGCTCGGACCCTGTTGATCGGCAGCAAAGACGGGAGGGGCCGAGAATTTTGAACTGCGAAAAATTGTTAGTGATCACTGCCAGAGACGACAGCCCATCAGATCCATCTCCAACATCATAGCGAGCACGAAGTACAACACAACCCACACCACATGCTGGGAAAGGAGTTGTTGAGGTCACACAAATTATCACCGGCATCTAGTACATGCTTCCGGCCCTTCTTTTTCGCAATCTTCTATTTGAAATTGTCTTTGGGTTGTGTCTGACACTGTATCCTGCTCCACTGCCGGCGTCCTGGTCCCTTTTCGGCCTCACCATCTCCCTTCTCAACGCAACCGCACCTGAGTGGCCGCTGGTTTTCTCCGTTACCTCCACATGGCGTGGTAACCGAGTGCTTGGTACGGATTCGTTAGCGTTCTGTCCCCGGCTTCGACTCCAGAGCCTCTTGAGCTTTGATTCGCACACAGCGAACGAGATGAGATGACCCTCCCGCGCCCAGCCGTGAACGACACCATAATTAAACCTGCGATGGCACCATTGGAGGGCCGTCCATCATTGTGTACGTCACCGTCACTATCACAGAGCCGAGTTGTGCATATGTCACCAGCACATGGTCACAACTCTTGCTGTTCAAGCAGACTTGTGCAGGTTCTTGGTATCAAGAATAGAATATCGACTGAGAAAGGCTCGATGTTGGCCGTGTGATAGCACCACCACTAAAACTGGCATGAAGATGGCAAAGGTCGATTCATCAGATGTATTCCCAAAGCGCTTATTGCAACACGATATCCAACTGTCGGAGGAAGCGTGCCCTTAGGAGCCGGCAACGGCTTGATTGAACACATGATACTTGCTGTCGAGGGAGTATCGGGCTCTACGATCATAGGGCAGGTCTTTGGATCGGTAAGCCGACATACAGATCGTGTTCTGTATACAGTCTTCAAGGGATTTCCAGCCAGCCAGAATTGAGTGAGTGACTGGTTGGAGTGTTACACAGCGGTGTTCGGTCTTCAAGATTCAAGATGAAGTTGAGAGTTGTGTGGGGGGCCGAGTGTAGAGTGTGGAGGTTGAATTAACCGCCCTGCAACGCAGGGGTTGCGTTGGTGTGGGGCTGGCCCAATCAACGGTCGTCCAGGGTGCTCTGGAACACTTGGTGCATGAGGGACGCCAACCTGTGATTCGCAGGGGTGCCAAAGACTCTGTGACAGACAATGGCATTGCATTGACCCCTAAGAGTCTCACAGACACAGTCAACCGCCCAGCCAAGACTCTCGACGACTGGTTCACGAGCTTTTTTCTCATGCACAATTTCAAGAGAGGTAGTCATTGCATTCTGCCTCCCGTCCCGGGAAAGCTCCTATTTGCCGGTCATAGACGGCCAAAAGGACACCCACGCCTGGTGACAGATATCGGATGGCTGAGCTGTCGTTGTGTTGCTTGATATCCCAGCCATCTTTCATCCCATGAGGCATTCCGAGGCCAGTCTTATGTTCGCCATGTCTGATACTGATACTGGATGACATTCAGTGAGAGCAGACCATGGGCCGGATGACAGGCATCGTCGGGAGCTGAAGAAGCGGCCCCGGCACAGTGACCTTGACGCATGGCTGCAAATGGCGCCGCCGCCAGTGACGTTCCGCACCCTGCCAATCCGGTGAGCCTCGACAGGGGACCGTTCGATCCCTGGCACCATGCTCTGCACCTTCACTTGGAGTCTTCCAGCGATAGCAGGACGCTTCCGGAGGTGGTTCGACGACACTGATGAAAACGTTCGATGGACCATCCTGCCAATGCAGACTGGTATATTCGTTTGTTCCTGTTCCCACCACCGGGCCCTCTTTAGGCCCTATCGCCGGAGGGATCGGACAGGGAGAGCCTCAGGATTTTCACTACAGACGGGACGTAAAATCATCCCGTGTATCCAAAGAATTGGGCAATCCCAAACAAGACATTTCCCCTGCCCCTATTCCTTCTTTCGACCAGTCTCGGATGTTTCTCCTTGCGTGCCCCTCGACCAGTGCCCCCTGGGATGATAGCTCCACAGGGGAGAGACAGTGCTCGAAGGTTGAGAGGGGTAACCCTGTCGTCTGTAACAGTGGGCTTCAGAAACCTCCTCCACAAGCCAGGCCTCATTCACGTTTTGTAAAGCCAGCCCGAACCTGGCAAGCCAAGTTTCTCGGAGGGCCTGCATGATCAGCTCCCCTAGTTTGGCCGTCTCCAAACAAGCCCACGAATTGATTCCTCGCTTCTGGCGGACGGTGTCCGAAAAAGAGGCCCTACCCGCCCTGTACCTGCTCGCCGGTGCTGGCTGCTGTCCAATTCAGGCCGAATATCGATCGCTCTTTTCCCCGTCATTCCCACCTTGCTCCTATTCTTTTCCTCAACCTTTGCATCTTTCTGGCTCTTGGTATGCCAGTTTGAACTATCTAACGTAATTAATACTTTTCCTTAATAATCACCGTCAGCATCCTAATCCTCGCTCGCCGCCGGCCTACCACTCGCTTCTCCCGACCCGAGAGTCTGGATTCGACGCCTATACGCTGTGGCAGTTGTCGTTGGTAGCACATGGCCTGCTGCATCCACTATAACTATATCGACACGATCGCCAGGAACAGAGCTAGCTCAGTAGGGAAGAGAACCCCATTCGCACAACCGACATACCGAGGGCTGCACGCGCCGCAGTCTAGATTGACGGCTCCACGATCATAGATTACAAGGAACACCCTCCGACGAACACACACCGCAGTAGGGTGAAGGAACACGAAGACGAGAGACAGAGAAAGTGGGACGACAGCAACACCAATAAGCTGCAGGACAGTCTCAGCGGAGGAGTCCCCCTCTCTTTTTTTGTCACCCGTAGCATCTTGGGTCGTCTTGTGAGGAGAAAAAGCAGAACAGCAGACTTATCACACGCCAAGTGGCCGCTAGCTGTCAACAACTCTTCTGCTATCGGGTCACAGGTTGTTATCGGGGTCATAATTATACCGGGACGGTAGAGATATTAAAGGCTGGATTCATCAACGAACTCGGGCTTTTTGGAATTACAACAACAAAAAGAAAGACGGAAGACCAGACGCTGGCTGGGCTTGACTCGAGCAGCCAACCCCCCCCCCCCTGGTTGCCGCCAGCCCGAGCTAGTGCATCCGACCCCTGTCCCTCTCCGTCTCTTTGCCTGCCCAAATCCTACGCTTTAATAGCCACACAACCCCTCAACGTCCGTCGACCGCCCGACGCACAACCGCCCAGGTTTCAGCAACATTCGCATACCGAAAAACTATTTCCGAACGACGGCTTCTCTCGAGTGTCGCAAGGTCAAACCGGCTTTGATAGCCCTTTCTTTGCAGCTTCCATACCAGAGCAGCCATGTCTTTAAAACAGGTAAGACGACATCCCAGCTGCGGACGCGCTCAGGTTGTGTGGAGAACAGCTCAGCTTATACGCCCGACTATAGGAAATAGAAACTTGGGTCGAGGCCCTCAAGTACTACGACAACAATGAGTTCGACGAAGCCCTCCAGGCCTTTGAGAGGATCTCGGATACCTCCAAGATTCTGTTCAACATGGGCGTGATCAATGCGACACTCGGCCAGCACGAGCAAGCTGTATGTTGCCCCCCCCCCCAACAACCTTTTCTCTGTTCTCTTTGGTTCAGGGGGGGAAACCCCCATCAAAAACAATAGATGCTAATACAAAACACCACAGGTCGAATGCTACCAACGCGCTGTCAAACTCGACCAGTACCTCGCCGTCGCTTACTTTCAACAAGGTGTTTCCAACTTTTTGCTGGGTGATTTCGAGGAGGCCTTGGCGAATTTCAATGACACACTTCTTTACCTCCGCGGCAACACGCTGATCGACTATGGGCAGCTCGGGTTGATCTTCAAGCTCTACTCTTGCGAGGTCTTGTTCAACCGTGGTCTCTGCTACATCTACCTGGAGCAAATGGAAGCTGGTATGCAAGATTTGCAGTATGCCGTCAAGGAGAAGGTGGTGGAGGACCACAATGTAATCAACGATGCCATCAGAGATGAGGCGAAGGTGAGATCAGGATCTGTTTCAGCTGTACTGGTGTTTTGTGTCTAACATTGTTTTTGCAGGGCTATACAGTGTTCTCGATTCCTGTTGGTGTTGTCTACAGGCCCAATGAGGCCAAGGTGCGAAATTTGCAGCAAAAGGACTACCTCGGGAAGGCCAGATTAGTTGCTGCCTCGGACAGAGCCAATGCCTTTACCGGATTTGCCGGTGCTGAAATGAAGCAATCTGTATGTGTTCCCTTCTCCAGCACCATGTCACTCCCAGACACTAACACACAAGCCAAAACAGACCGGTCCAATCGAGGTCAAGGACGACAGGCCACAAGAAGCCCTCTCCTTCGCCGCCAGCAACCTAGTCAAACCAGGCCTCCAGTCTAGAAGACAGCAATCCGAACCACCAAACAGCCGCAACGTCTTCCCTCCCACCCCACCACCCGAGAACGACAAGCCAGCGCAACCAAGCCGCGCCGCCTCGGTCCGCAACGGACCCAAGCCCGTCCCCAGCCGCCTCAACCTTGAAAAGTCCCGCCCAAGCGACCGCTACGAAAAGGCCTCCCCAGACGAGGGACCACGCGAACAGCAGCGCCGGCCAAGCCGCTCCGCCTCGGCCGCTGCCCCCCCATCCCGCGGCTACTCCCAGCGCGATCCCCCCTCCTCCAGGAGAAGAAGAGAAGAAGAAGAGGACACGTACAACGACGACCTCTACGACATGTACCAAGGCGGCGGCGGCTCCAGAAACAGCCGCTCCCAACGGAGCAACCGCGGCGGCAACCAGCCACGCGACCGCTACATCGAGGAAGAAGACGAAGAAGGCAGCGACTACGACGACGGCTCCTTTGACGAAGGCGACTTTGAGATGATGGCGCCCAGGAGGCCAGGTCCCGGTTCTGTCTCTGGGGGATCCAAGCGGGGGTCCTCGAGGAGGGACGCGCTGAGGACGATCAGGGTCAAGGTGCACGCCAACGACGTGCGGTACATCATGGTCGGGCCGGCGGTCGAGTTCCCCGACTTTGCGGCCAAGATCAGGGAGAAGTTCAACATCCCGCCCAGGGGCCAGTTCTTGATCAAGTTCAAGGACGAGGACTCGCCCGAGCTGATCACGATGGTGGACCAGGATGATCTGGAGATGGTGATGAGCGGTGTGAGGCAGAATGCCAGGAAGGCGAGGTCGGAGACGGGGAAGATGGAGGTATGTTTTTTTTTCTTCTTTTTTACCCTCAACAACCTTTTCACAGTCATGCTAACCATTTGCCAGGTCTGGGTTGAACTGCAATAATACATACAACTCTTGTTCGCGACACGCAGAATCTTTTTTTGTTTTGTTTGTTTCTTGGATATTCGAAATTATTCGTATTTTATATACCCCGGCAACTGAGCCCCCCCCCCCTTACACCCACCCAGCCCCTCTAAAAATACGAAGTAATGAATGGAACGATGATGGCACAAAAATTCTACACCACAAAAAGCAAAATATCTTGTCTTTCTGCTTTGCTGCTTGCTGCTCTTCCTTCGCTTACAACAACACGTATATGAACATATTCTCATCAGCATATTCCCACCACATGTTCCTTTTTCTTTTTGCATAAGATTTTTTCTTTTCTTTTTGTTAACTTTCAGGGGAATGGGATTCTTTTTAAATAGCCAACACGAAGAAAGAGGCGTTCTTTTTTGGGATGTTAACTTTTGAAGGGAATGAATGGGGGGGTGAAAAGAGGAGATTGTTGATTGTTGATATCCCACCTTTGGCTAGGAGGAAGCGGAAGAGGAGGAGGAGGGTTTTGGTAGAGAACTTGATTATTTCTTTGAAATCGTATTCCCTTTATTTTGTTATCTGTTACTCAACTGTCTTGCTTCTTTCATTTTACTTTTGTTGTCATGATTTTTCCCTGTCTTTGTCTACAAGGCGTTTTATCTTGTGGTAATGAAACTTAAATATTATTATCAGGGAAGAGTAGAAGGGCGAGGGGGGAAAGGGGGGTAGGGTGGATCGAAGTGTGCAACATTTAGATACAAGAAGGGCGAGTTGTTGATACCAAAGGTTTGGGGGTGGGTGATGAGAGACGGCACGCATAGCATAGCTTTATACACCTGGATGGTGATGTGAATTGAGTTTTTTCGTCAGCGCTTTTCAACAATGCCTCCCCCGACCTGTTGTGCCCTTCCTTCTCCCTTGAACACTTAACATCTTGACCGTTGCCCTCAAGACATCACTCCAGTCACTATTAGTAAAAAAGACCCATAATAACTCGCATTCAAGTGCTTGATATTGATATATACACCACACTTAAGGGTTTATTCCATCGTACAAACTATGGTTTTTGTATGTTTGTTGGTCTTTGTGTTTGGTGGCCCCCCTGATTTACTTCGCTCTCGCAATCTCCTTTTGTGGCCTTTGCCTGGCTTGTGTCTTGTCCCAAACCCCCAAAGGTGCGTCCCATTCAGACAGACTCGTCGAACCTGAACTGGGTGGTCAACGGATCGACATGGGAATATATCTCAGTGCTGGGTGCCTTGGTCCTGCTTGTGTCGGTTGTCTTCGCAGTTGACGTGTCGCCCTACCCATATACTCCAAGATGACCTCTCGCCCTGGCATCGCCCAACTGTAATAATGATGAGCCAAATAAGTCCTCCCCTTCCCCCCCCACCCCACCCCACCCCACAGGAGAGTAATGAGTAACAATACCAAGTACTCCGTTGTTTAAAATAATAAAAAAACACACAGTCTGCATGGCAACCACTAGCCAAGCAGACCAAGAAAACTGAAAAAAGCAAATCGCGCACAAATACCGAAGACGGCATGCAAGGTATGGAAGCCGTAGAGATATAAACCCCCAGACCCAACCACAGGGTCGTCACAACGCCGCAAAGAAACATGTCAAAACCAACCCATGCCTTGCCCTTCCCCTGAAGCCCAACCACGACGCCTCATCACACCCTGTTCCCCGGGATATAGTTAAAAACGCAGAAAAGAGAAGAGCAGGAAATGCACACCTGAAACCACAGAAACCACAGAATGTATTTACACATTTTACTCATGCTGGCCCGGGCGAGAGAAGCCAGAGTAAGCAGGTTGATCCCCAAGAGCCACAGAACAAAAGGAAAATAAGCAGAAACTTCTGCTACACACTAATATAACTGAAATAAGTCGGCCATGTGACGGACAAGATGCCACAGCGCCTTTTCTCATCCTCTTTTACTCCAACGGTGAGTGAGTACAGGCGCTTCTACACCCGACTCCTTGCGTGCCAGCGTCGATATGATACAGATGTTGGTGCGACCTCCGTTCAGACCGTTTGGTTATGGCTCGTCCTAGCAGACGGCAAATACAACCTAGATCAGGTCAGGAGTACATGGCGACAGTCCTGATGTAGGACTTGTCGCGTGGTTCCGAAGAACATGTGACATGTGTTGGTATGCTAACCGACTCACAGATGGCTGCTTCCAACATCTTCTAATGGTCTGTGGGCGTAGCAGAACGATCGCACACTTGACTTGGCTCTGTTCCATCCTAGGTGTTGACCATGAGCGAGAGGCGTGATGGATCTTCTTCCATCATTTCGATCTGAGTCAAGCGGCTTTCCAGTGCCCCCATCCTACTATCCACAAGCGGCTGCATGCCTCCGTTCGTCATCGGGGCATTGCCCATATTGCCGCCGCCCATATTAGCAGTTGGCATGCTTGGTGTTCCCATGGACGGTACACCGCCGTTTCCGAGCATTGATGGTCGACCTGTCTCAAGAGCTTCTAATCGCTTCTCCATGTTGTCCAAGCGCTGCACAACGACCTGTTCCAATCGACTGAAACCCTGGCTCATCTCATGGGAGATGCGGTCGATTTTATGATTGAGGCTGCGGATACTTTGCGCGACAGGTGTGTTTTCTTGTCCCGGTTGAGCCGCAGCAACACGCGCCTCATGGTTATGCCGGACCTCCTGGACAACGAACCTCCACTGATTGCCCAAGTTGACCTCGCACACGGCCTTGGCCCGCCATGGGCAATCAACCTTGCGCGTGCTTGGGTTGCGCTTCTTGGCCGTGCTGTTGTACTTGACTCCGCCGCGATCGCATACAAGGTCGTAGCGCGTCGGCTTACCATCGCGGTAGTTGCTGGCGCGTAGCTTCACAATGGAATAACCTTGCTCCTTCGCATGGCGCTGTACCGCGGCAAGCAGCTCGTCGAAAGTCTGATATATGCTTTCTGGAGGTGGGCCCAGGCCACCTCCGCCAGGAATGCCTGGTACCGGCGACTGCGGTGGCATCGAGGAGGCCGAGCCAAGCTGAGGCGCGGGTTGCGACGAGCCGGTGGGAGTGGGCGTGCCGTGCCAAACCGGCAGATTCGAGTAGGAAGGACCGGCGGAGGTTGGGTTCGCCACGTTTGCGGGAGGGGAATCACCACAGGTGTGCTTAACACCGCCGTATTGCTGCTGGAAGAGAGCGCGGCTGTCAGGCTTGGCCGCCGATGGGTTCACGCTGATACTAGGGCGCTGCTGCTGCTGCTGCTGCTGTTGGTGCTGGTGCTGGGTCGGCTGTTGTTGTTGTTGTTGGGATTGCTGTTGCGACTGCTGCTGCTGCTGCTGCTGTTGCGCCTGCTGGGAAGGGTGATGGTGGTGGGCGTGCTGCTGGTGAGGGTGCTGAGGGTGCTGTTGTTGGTGCTGGCCGTGATGCTGGTGCTGCTCGCCGGCTAGGTTGCTCAGGCTGCTCAGACCAGACGTGTCGGGATGCGGGGCGGAGGCGAGGGTGGGTTGGGGATCGGGGTACTGGGAATGGGCATTATGATGTTGGTTGCTGTAGCTGTTCATCAAGCCGTCTGGCTCATGGGATCTGTCGAGCTGCTGTGACGAGAAGCTGGACTGAATTGGCACGGTGTCAATGACATGGCTGCGCACGGCCTGGGGGTGGTTGTTGTTTGCCATGGCAGCCCCCCAGCCCTGGGGGAGCTGGCTGACAGGGGTGAGTGCTGGAGAGGCAGTATTTCCGGCTTCCGGCACCCTGGAGGTGCGCTGGCGCTTGCGGCTCCGTGGCTGCTGCGAAGCTCCTGGAGCTCCCTGGGACTCCATGGTGATTGGAACGATTTTCTGGAGGACCGCCTCGGTCGTTGTGGAACAGCCAGTGGAAATACTGTGCGGCGTGCTGCGAGCTGCGAGGCAGAGAAAAAGAAGGCGCCCGACCCTCCACCACGAAAAGGTGCGCGTCAGGTGTCGGGTGTGAGGTGCGTGCGTAGATGCAGGTACGTACTCTTTGATGGATGCTGTACCGTGCGTACGAAGAAAAATGGACAGTAAAAGATTCTCAGGTTCTGGTCGACCTGCTCTGAGCGCTGAAGAGATGTGTGCGATGAAGACACGACACGCACCGTGTGTATTCCGGTTTTGATCAAGGCTGCCGATCCGCCAGCGACAAAGCAGCAACAAGTGGCGGCGGCGTAACGTGCGACTTTTTGTGCTTGCCAGCCGCGGGTTCCCTGGCGATGGAGCTGAATATTGAAAGTTTTCTTATCAAAAGGGTTGCTTGCTTCTCTACAGAAAATGGAAGCAAGAGCTGGACTTCCACCAGGCCGATTCCTTTAGGGCGCTCGGACCATCCACCATAGTAAGGTAGGCAAATGCATTTTCAGCCACAGCCAGACTCCCTGTGCTGTGCGTGTCCCTGAAGAGGGAGGCAAAAAGCTTTGTTTGCCAAGCTTTGCTGGCTCTTGGTAGCAGCCGAGCCAACAGCGGCAGCATGAGTAAGGTCTGTCAGCCTCGCAGCAAATCATGCTGCATCGTCTCCCCCGCAGTCTTCCATTGATTCATCTCTGGTTGATTGCTCCGTGATAGGGGTTTCTGGATGAATGCCTGCCTCATGTAAATATTCATCTTCGGATACATAATACTCTGCAGCCGTTGCGGCCCCCTCATCTCGCTCCCACCACTCATCAAAGTGAGCTCTCTCAAGAGCTTCAACTCACCGTCGGTCTGTGCCTTGCATCCATCACTGTCGGTGAAACGAGAGACGGCACCCTGGAAATAGCAGAAATGGCCAGCAATCATCCAACCCAGGCCCAGCCAGCCAAAGACGGCGCGCAGCAGGAGGAGGAGAAGCTGGAGGATGCACTCTATCACTTGAACCAGCTGCATCTCCAGGCAAGTTATGCACACTGGTCAACGTTGTGATCCGGGGGCATATTCTAACGTCGGATACAGCTTCGACGGCTTCGCTCGGCGCTTCCGCGCATGTTGGAGCCGCTGAATACCAAACAACCCTCCCGTATGCCCCCCTCCAACCCCTGCTCAACCCTCCTTTTCGTATTCTGACCATAGTCACCCATAACATCTAGCCGAGGCCATGTATGCCGCCTTTATGCAGTCTGTTGATTCCACAACCAAAGAGTTGGGCAGCTTCCGCGATGCCTTGGGCAGCCCGGAGACCAAGGCTATATGGAACAGAGTTAGCGCCAGTCAAAAAAGAGATCCCAAGGGCATCAAACAATGGCGAGCAGTGGATGATCCTTTTTGGGGTGATCCTGATCGGAAGAGGGTGAAGACGGAATAACATGTATGGAAGCGGGTTTTTAATATGCCATATTGGAGTTTGGAGTTGGCTGGTCCAGTAAAGAATATCATGTTTTGGGAATAGTTATTCAGCCTTGTTTCTAGAGCTCCCCACGATTCACTTGTGAGCAACGGAGATGATAGTGAAGTTGGAGGTTGAGCCCAAGTGGTTGTTGGTGCTGAAAAGATAGATGACAGCCCCGCACTAGCCACACGGTTATGTCAGCTTTCGTGGCTTGGCCAGTGCATGGGCAGCCGTTGCATCAAGCTGCCAACTGCCAACCCTCGAAGCCGGAGAATTGGTGGGGCCAGGATTTGCGCCCACACAGAAATTTCCAAACTGTCCCTCAAAATTCATCCACCAAGCACACCGTGATCGAGTCGACGGAAACATCACGACAGCGACATCACCGCAGCAATGGCCAACAACAGAGTCACCTACCGTCGCCGGAACCCGTGAGTCGCCCCGAATCAATTCGTCTTGTCCCGACCGTGGACCTGGAAATCGGGGAAGAATAATTTCGCTGACTCGAGCTTCTCTTTGCAGCTACAACACCTCGTCCAACCGGACGCGGGTTGTCAAGACTCCCGGTGGTGAGCTCCGTGTTCTTCACATCAAGAAGCGCGGCACTGCCCCCAAGTGTGGCGACTGCGGCATCAAACTCCCTGGTGTAAGTTTTATTCGAATCTTTAGTGCTACACAAATGGGAAAAGGAATGGTTCGAGAAAGGGAAATTGGGTAGAGCGGCAAACCACGATTCCATCGACCTTTTGAATTATTCGGTACAAATTTCGCATGACGAACGACGCCCGTAACGATTAGACCCCGACTTGATCATCTCCAACAAACGCAACTCCTGTGCTGCATTTCGACTTCATACCTCAGTTTGCTTTTCAACACACCACCCGAGGCCCGCCGGCAGCCCACGAAACCGACGAAGGGGAATTTGAGGGCGGATTAGTTTTGTGTTGCAGGGGATTTCGTAGCAAAGACGGACGAAATACTGACAGGACTGATTTACAGATCCCCGCCCTCCGCCCCAAGGAGTATGCCCAGATCTCTAAGCCCAAGAAGACCGTCCAGCGCGCGTACGGTGGCTCAAGATGCGGCAACTGTGTCCGTGACCGTATCGTCCGTGCTTTCCTCATTGAGGAGCAGAAGATCGTCAAGAAGGTGCTGAAGGAGCAGACCGCCGCCGACAAGAAGAAATAAATGCGACAATCTTTTACTCGGGTCAGGTCTGGGCGGACGGTGCTAGTTTGATGGTCTCATTGCTTCGGTGTTCACGGGAAAAGGGCTGCATGCCGTACACGTACAGCCCGGGTTTTGGCTGTCTCTGTTGTTAGGGCTGCTTTCGACTCAGGAATGAGGTTCGCAAATGGAATGGATTTCAGGCTGCTTTTTTCATGGGGAGTAGTGGGATATGGTATTTGCGTGATTCCCCCATAGCTGCGGGAGGTTCTCAGCGCCCCATTGCTGAGCCGCTAGACGACGAGACGGAATTCAGCACAAAGTTCGCCCAATGTTTTTTGGTGTTATGAGGAGACTTTGAAGGTCTTTTGAGGTTTCTGATTAATCTGTGCCTTTCGTGGAGAACGGGACAAAGGGCGTTGGGAGATGGCAAAGGAATCGAAAATGTTCAATGATTGCAAGCTGTCTCCCGTCTTCTCCAACGCCAAAGTGTCTTTTCCTGTGTTGCCCAACCCACGCTTTCAAGACCCCTGCAAGTGACGTCGAGTTTCGCCTAAATTATTTCCAATCGAGGAGAGCTCCTCCAAGTCAAAACGTCTCTGCAACCTCCAACGGCAGAGCGTACAACAGCACCACCACTACCCCGCGCCAGCTCCAAATCGATACGCATGTCATAAACTTACTTTAACAGACCACAATGGCGACGTTCTCACCCTCCATACTCGTTTCCGCCCCCGCGCGACGGCTCACCACTCTCCGTCGCATCATCACCTCCAGACCATCCCTCCTCAGCTCCTTCACAACAACTCCCAGGATATCCGCCGCTTGCTTCTTCTCCTCCCCTTCCCGCACCCTCTCCAAAGGCGGCGCCCCCCTAGCGCACAACAACGAGCCAGTCCCGACTTCCTCCCCGACTACCGACTTCTCCAGCCTTGACGTGCTAGGCAACACCCCCGTCCCGTCCACCTCCATCGACGTCTGCCACCATGACGGCTTCTCCCTCAACTCTGGGGTGCAAATCACCAACGGCAGCGGGGCCTTGCTCATAGGCGGGGAGGCGTTTGAGTGGAAACCATGGCTTAGCAAAGACGGGAAAGGAACAAGAAAAAAGATGATCAACAGCAAGTGGCAGTGGGAGATTGATCCCGAGAGTTTGGGGGTGTTGAGTGTTGTTTGGCCTAGGCCTGGTACGTCTCTCAGACATACTGGAAAAAAGTAAGGGAGAGGTGCTAACGGTTGAATGGGATAGATCTCCTGATCCTAGGAGTGGGTAAATACAACAGGCCCATCAGCCCAAAGATGCGACAGGCGATCGGCGAGATGGGCATGAGGGTCGAGGTGTTAGACACGAGAAACGCGGCGAGCCAGTACAACCTTTTAGCGACGGAGAGGGGGGTGGGGGATGTGGCTGCCGCGTTGGTGCCGATTGGGTTTGAGGAGTGAAGGGGAACCTGCCTATCCGTTAAGGAAAGGGGGAAAAGTGGTAAAATATCTGTATATACCTAGGTTGATGATGATACCAGTTACTTGGTGGAGAAGGGACAACTACAACCAGAAAGTCTGCTCTACTATGTGGAAATGCAAAGGCTACCTATTACAGGCACCCCCCTCGACATGAATACACAGGACCCCCACAGTCCCTTTAACTTCATATCGTAGTTTCGATATCGTGTGTGTCTTTGGAATCCCTCAATTGCATATGAATCCTCTATCAGTCGAGCACAGCTCAATCAGGATATCCATCCCTCTTTTTCCACACGTCGTGAAATCAGTGGCAAAACACCAGTGTGGAGTTCTTGTCTTTTAGGGGAGCAAGGTGTCAACATTACCTGAAAGCTGACTCTTCTTATGCGTCACACGAGCTCCAGAAAACAACACTATGCCGTAATAATATCCATTTTGTCTAAAACCTGTTCGGCAGCAACGGATACTACATACAGCATCCAAAACACCAGCCAGCCCTAAACCCCTGAACCCATCCACCAGGGTATTTCCCATGATCTATCCCTATATGATTATCAACTCCCTTTTTCATCATACACGATCGCACGTATCGCCCCCCCTCCTTTTTGGAAAACCCTATATAACCCTGTTTCTTTTTGATAGCCGATGACCAAGAGTGACCAACGAAACGTGAAAATGCAATCACTAATCGCATCGCTACCGCAAAAAAAGAAAGTCATGATGTGTCATTACCTCCCGTCAACACACCCGACTTAGTTGGCAGGCACCTGGGGAAACTCGGAAGCCTCACGAGCAGCCCAGGCGGTCAGGTCAGCCTTGGTATTGGCCAGAGCGCCGTGGAGACCAAGCTGAGAAGGAGTGCCCTCGATGCGGTGGAAGCCGTTGTCGTTCTTGTGGAGAACGATCTGGTAGCAAGTGGCGGAACCCTGGCGAGAGATGATGGTAGAGTAGGCAAGGAAGAACTCCCAGATCTAAAATTTCAAAAGTTAGCAAGATGCATTCAGACTCGGGAAGCTAGGAGTAGTCATAAACTTACGCGGAACCATCTCTTGCCGTACTTGGCAACAACCTTGTCCTGGTTGGCCATCCAGTTCCTGTACCATCTCCAGAGAGTACCAGAGTAGTGAACACCAATGGTATCAACGCTCTTGACCTCGAAGCCAGCGCCCTCGCAGCGGTCAACGAACCAGCCGAGAGGGGTAGAGGCATCGGCGCCGGGGAAGATGTACTTGTTCATGAAAAGACCCCAGATGAGATCCTCAAACTGCCAGTGCTTACGGAGACCAGCAATCTGCAAAAAGAAGATACCATCGTCGTCGAGCATGTTGTGAACCTGCTTGAGGAAACCGTGGAAGTGGCGGACACCAACGTGCTCGGCCATCTCCAAGCAGGTAATCTTGCTGTAGCCACCTTCAGGGACGGGGATATCACGGTAGTCCATGCACAGAATCTTGCTCTGATCCTCGGGAATGCCAGCATTGCGCAAAGCCTTGTTGCCCCAAGCAGTCTGGTTGCGGCCGAGAGTGATACCGGTGGTCTTGGCGCCATAGTTGACACTGGCGAAGCGGGCAAGAGTGCCCCAGCCGCAGCCGATGTCGAGAAGCTTCTCGTCCTTCTTGAGCTCAATCTTTTCGCAAACAACAGCAAGCTTGTTGTCCTGGAGCTGCTCCAAAGACTCCTCCTTGTTGATGTCGGCAATGATACCAGAAGTGTAGATCATACGCGGGCCGAGGAACCAGCCGTAAAAGTCATCACCGCGGTCGTAGTGGTCACGGACCTGCTCCTCATCTGATAGGTCAGGCATGTTAGCGAAAGTCTGAAGACCAAGCCGATAGTAGCAATCATACCCTGAGAGCGAGTGTGCATAATGACCTCGGGAATCATGCCAGTGAAGAAGAACTTGACCAAGCTGAGAGTGAAGCGGAAGCTGGCCCAGTCGTGGCGGTACTCCAAAACCTCAAGGCAGTCACCGTTGAAGTCAACCTCGCCGTCAAAGTACATCTCATGGAAGGTCTCCATGGGGATCTTGTTCTTGCCAGCATATTTGGCCTTATCCTCGGGCTTCTTGAAGGTGAGGTAGTGCTCGATAGGGCGGCCGGGGAACTTGGCCTTCTCATTCTTGCGGGGGGCAAGGGTCGAGGTGGCCAGCCAGAAACCAGAGATGATGGGCAGGGAGGTGATGAGGGCGAAGAAGATGGTTGTCTTCAGGCCGCCACCAACCTTCCATGAGAAGTACCAGGGGACACCGATCAGGAGAGAAAAGAGGGCGGCGTTGGAGAAGGCATCTGTGCCAGCGGCATCGGCGGGCAGAGGGGCATTCTTGATGGTCGGGTACTGGAGACGGATACGTACACGTTAGATAGCTGTGAATTGGGTTCATCCCAAGCCAATTGGCCCCCAATTGGATCAGGTGAACAGGCCAACAGGTCTCCAGAACTACTCACCGAGGTGGTGCGGACACCACAGTCCTCCGACTTCTCAAAGGTGAAAGGACCGGCCTTGGGCGTCTCAACGAACTTAAAGTTGAGGGCGGTGCCATTGCCGTTGGCAGCGTCTGGTTTCGACATGTTTGCAACAACTGCAACAGTTACAGTCCGGAGTCCAAATGCTTGCAGTTGGACGGGTGGACTGGTGACTGTTCTGCGGGCAGGGAGGGAGGAAGGAAGTTCGAGGGGGAGAGAAGTTTTGGGAGCTTTGTCCACGTACAGCTTGGTTTGTAGTTTTTGACAGGCCAGGAGAAAGGAGGTGCCCAGTCCACCAGACCCCAGTCCCCTGGACCTTTTGGCGGTGAGAAGCGAGCTGGCAGACGCTGTGGGGTGTTTCCTGGGGTGTTCCCACTGTGTCTTGGCACGGCAAGCAAATCTCCAAATCTCAGCAATCTCGCCCGCAGCTGTTTTGTTTTCATCCCTGGCATCAAGCCCTCTCCTGTCCAGCTCATCTCCTTCATCCTGGTTGGCCAAAGCTCTGGCCAGAGCGAACAAGCATTTTCAGCTTCTCGGCCCCGGTTTGGTAACCGTTTCTTAAATTCACCACCACCTTGACCAGGTTGCTTCCACCACCTTGACCAGGTTGCTTCCACCACCTTGACCAGGTTGCTTCCATCACCCTGTCTTGCGGTCTGTTCCCCGTTGAGGTGAGGTGCATCAAAATCTCCACGTCATCTGCTTCTGCTCAACAATCTCAACAATCCCATCTTGGAGGCATGCACTGAAACACCAATTGGGACAGGCCGTGCGCCTACCTGGGAACCTTACACGTTCGCGGCAGTGATTTTCACTATGTGCTGTTAGACTACATGTTCATGAGCTATAAGTGCCATGAACTACAACTGTCTATGTGTGTATATGGTTTATAGCAGGTGGATATGGACTATCAGCTCTTTGCTGACATGTCCAATCGATGTCGTGCCAGCCCTGGCCAATTAAAAGTGCAATCAATTGTTTTCTTTATAGCCTTTCGCATGTGATACACCACTAGATGGGCAAGGGAAAGCAGAGCAACACTGACATCGCACAGAAGTTCCGCCAAACATTCGGATCAAAGCTTGCTTGAGCCATTTGGGGCCCTCCTTGCTCATATCCAGTAGCAGGCATCTATGTCAACAGCATCTGGAAACCAATCATGAATGTCTCTCAATATTGGACGACCCTGGATGGGTTTCAAAACAGGTACCGTAGTGATCACTCTGTAACTAAGAATTGGACGTGTCCCAAGTTGACAGTCTTGTGTTTATGTGGCTGAAATGTCTCTTTTGCAAGCTTGAGTTGGGACTTGAATAGTGATCAAAATTCCCGTTACAAGATGTCAACCAAATCTTATGGTTCAAGTAATACTTCAAACCTGCTACTCCATAGACCCACGGGAAACAGGTGAGCTATGAACCAGGATTATACATGTGCCCTAGGGTGCTCCAAAACCTAGAAACACTCTCAACGTGTAGTGGTTACTGGGTAATATAATAACGGCCATGGCCTTAGGGAGCTGTGAAATTGAAAAGGACAGAAATGCGTCGGTTGGCACAATTCTGAGCCCATTATCTGACCGTTGTCCGAACAAGGAGCCGGCATGGAGCCGAGATGGAATATTTCTAAGCCATTACCCAGTATCACCGCGATTGTCGCGCCTTTAAATAATCGGCAAAGGATAATACACCACCTGACCACCTTAAGTTGGTAACTTAAGCCACCAAGGAACTGACCATGGTACCTAGCAGAAAGCCACCCGCAGTAGACGAAAACTAAGTTCAGAGGCGTCGAGGGATAGACACCCCGTAAGCCGGGAACGGTGACGCATGATCCATTGCTATGAAAGTCACCACCTCTTGGGCATCTCTTGACGTCCACAAGATACCTGGCATCTCTGAAGAGCAACTACGGCCCCAAGAGTGCTGGATCTTCATCACACTAATAGCCCACTTCACGGTAAACACCTACCTCTCACTGGTGAGACTCCTACTCGTAGTTACTAAAAATATAGAGGCCATTCTCAGTTCTGGTAACTATCGGCCATAAGTCTCATGGCCGGTTCAGCATCCGTTTTAGTTAGCCCAACAGTTGCTAGCGCCAGGAATGAGGCAATTAAGTTGAAGAGGCGCTCCCACGAGGACCGACAGGGATCTTCACGATGTATCTCGTGAGTCGTGTGATGTCGAAAGAAGCACTGAGCTAAGTAGCTAAGGTTCGGCCCGGTCATCAGAAAGGCGGAACCCAAGGAGAAATCCGACTCCTCCTTGGACCCCGAGCCCCTTTCACCACTACTTAGCCAGTGTCAACGGCGCGTCTGAAGTCTTTAGCAGAAGCCAATAACCGCCTCCCAGGTGCGCAGAACCTTTCGGCCCCGTTCCAGGTTACCGAGAACCTAACCCCACGGCCTGGCGACTCCCAAGGAAGGAACCATCTGTTCCCCAAGGGCAAACCGGTCTCAAGCTTGACCGGACTCAACCAGACGGCAGGCACCTCATGACATGGCCACTCATGTCATCCAAGCAGAACACCCTCGAACCTTCCGTTTCTCCGCCCTGTCCAATCGTCATTGTTATTGTATCTGCCCTGCTGTGGCCGCCGGCCTTGTATAAGAACGAAGTCGCGCTCCTTCCCCAACAGCCACCCCCAATCGAATCATCAACCAATCCCCCGCAGCGGTTGATCAGCACCAGAACTTGAAAGGACGGTCTCTGACTTTGAGTTCTATCTCCCCTCAACTCCGTTTACCTATTGTATCTCCCCTCCTATTCCCGCTCCTAGTTTTGACCTCAGTACCGCTCGACCAAACAGTCTGTCGTTTATCTTCGCTGAGTCCTCACTTCAAAGCCCCAATACCATACAACCTGCGACTTGTCACCGTCTACACCCACAGCAACACCACAATCGACAACCATGTCCAAGCAAAAGTCAGGGCTGGGGAGTGGCTTGCCCAAAAACGCCAATGATGCCGAACAATCAGCCCAAGTCGAGCTCTATAATGTGACGCTTGCCGAGTCCGCTGAGCAGCGTGAAAGAGAGATGACTTTTGGCGAGGCCCTCAAGGCAGACAGACGCTTGATCATGTATTCGATCGGCTTTTCCGGAACCATCATAATGGAGGGTTACGGTCTTGCCCTGATGACATACCTCTTTACCCTGGAACCCTTCAACCGCAAGTACGGCGTTCTAACAGCCGATGGGAAATATGAGGTAAGAGTCGCTTGCTTCCTAGGAAAAGCCCCCGTGGTTTGGCCAATGTGGTGTGTACTAATGTGTTGTTTCGTTTCTAGGTTGAATACATTTGGAAGGTTCTTCTGCCGCTCACGGCGCAGATTGGCTCCATCATCGGGATATTTGTTACAACGCCGTGTACCAAATGGTTCGGTTACAAGTGGACGACACTCCTGATGCTTATTTTCTCAGCCACTCTCATCGCCATGCCTTTCTTCGCGCCCAACATCATGATATTGTGCGTCGGGTTCTTCCTCCAGGGTATCCCATGGGGTGTCTTCCAGGTCGTCAGCCCTGCTTACGCCTCCGAGGTGTCCACTATTCAGCTTCGTCCCATCTTAACTACGTGGAACAATCTTTGCTGGGTTATTGGCCAGCTGCTGTCAGCAGGAGCTATCAAGGGCTTCTCGGTGGCTTTCCGCACTGAATGGGCCTTCAGGATCCCTTTCGGTCTTCAATGGATCTTCACATTCCTGCTCGCCATTGGTATTTGGTTAGCCCCCGAGTCTCCATACTGGTACATCCAAAAGGGTGAGATAGCCCGTGGCCGGCAGGCGATCGTTAAGCTAGTTCGCAAAGGAGATCCGAGCATGGCGGAAGAGAAGCTTGCCCTGATGCAGCACACCATTCAGCAGGAACATATGAAGGACGCTGAGATCGCCCAGCTTGGCAAGTGGGAGAGAATCAAGCTCATGCTCAAAGGCTCTGACGCCCGGAGAACCGAGATCGCCTGCATTGCGTGGACTATCCAGGCCATGTGCGGCTCCAGCATCATTGCATGGGGTCCAAAGCTTTTCGAGAATTCCGGGTTGGACGCCAGCCAGTCTTTGTCTGTCAACATGGCTTTGCCCGCTGCAGGACTGCTTGGAACACTGGCCTCCTGGTGGTTGATGGCGTACATGGGTCGGCGATCCATTTACTTCTACGGCCTCCTTGTGATGGCGTTACTCCTGGTGGCATGCGGTGGTGCTTCCTACGCCCCAGCTAACGTCTCGGGATGGGCAGCTGGGGGAGTGTTGACCGTCTACACCATGGTGTACGACCTTACTGTCGGCCCGATCTGCTACTCAATTGTATCTGAAATACCGTCTATTCGCTACCGCGCTGTCACCCTCTCAGCAGCTCGCGGCGCATACCTGGGATCCAACTTGATCAACCACTTCTTGACACCCAAGATGTTGAGCGCGCCTAGTGAAGGCGGCTGGGGACTCGGATCGCGGACGGGCTTCGTCTACGCAGTCCTTTGCCTCATTAGTGCTACCTACACTTGGTTCCGCATCCCTGAGACTAACGGCCTCTCGGCTCGCTCTCTGGATATTTTGTTCCAGCACGGTGTTTCGGCAAGACAGTTCAACAATGCCACGGCTGCTCAATATGAGCAGCTAGATCGCGAGAAGAACACTCGGTTGACCAATACCGCGTCGCAGAATAGTGTTTTTTCAGTACATGCGGTTTCGAGCAAGGCTCAATGATTGGTGCAGTGAGAGAAGAGACATGGTGCGACGGCGAGGGCAGAGCGCCAGGGGGACCTCGAAGCTGTTGTAATGAGACCAAGTTTAACATGCCCGTTTCGGTATTTGAGGATGATTGTGTTATTTAGTATACCCTTTTTTCTTTTCGTGTGGCGGAATGTAGCCGAGGAGCTGGGATCAAAAGAGCACGCAGTAGAAGCATGTACCTGCTGAATGTATTAGCTACGACATACAAACAATAACGAGATACATTATGATGATGATATGAGTGACCTGGGACTTGGAAGAGGATCATGACCAAAAGTCCGACCTAGACATATTTTATAGACGTTCCCACGGGGAACTGCCCCTGTTCTTTTTCATCTGTCTCGGGCTCGCTCACGTTCCTCCCCCCTTTCCCGCTCTAGCTCACGTCTGTAACTGTTATGCCCGCGTTGATCCTCACGCCGCTGCCGCTTTTTTTCCTCTTCTTTGCGGTAATCATTGAGACGAACCGGCCTCGTATCCTTTTTGTGCATTCCCGCCTTCGGGTCCCAAGTCCCCGTCTCCTCGCCTGCTTTCAAGTTTCTTGCGCCCAAGCCTGCGAGATCAGCATGTCGTTTCACCTCTTTGACCTTGCCCTGCATTTGGCCGTTCCAGCCAAAGTTGCGCAGCAAAGCCGCGCCAAAGTCGTCGATAGGCACGGCCTCGTAGTCCTCTGCTTGGGGTTCGCGGTCTGGGTCTTCTGATTCGAGATTGAGCTTGCGCTTCTTGGGCTGAGATGATGCCCCGAGGAGGGACTCGAGAGCTTCGTCGTTAAGGGATTTGGGGGGCTTTGAAGCCTGATCCGGAGAGGGGCTTCTCTTGAGGGGGGAGGATCTGGAGTTGGTGGATTTGGGGTTGATGGTGAGGCCCCACTGGACAGGCTTTTTGGAGTCTTGGTGATCGGTGGTTTGGGAGGGAGAGGGGGAGCGTCGTGGCCACCGGTTGTGAGAGGATCTTTCCCTGTCTCTGGATCTTTCTCTTTCTCTTTCTCTGTGGCCGTCCCTGTCTCTGCGACTGTCCTTTCCTCTGTCGCTGCCCCTGTGACTGTCCTTCCGAGACCTGAATGAGGAAGAAGTAAACTCGTCGTCGCCATAGGTCAGGACGGTCTCGGCGCGACCGTTGCGCTTGCTGCCGGAGCGGCCATTGTCGCTCTGGGAATTGTCAGAGTCGGAATCGTCGTAGTTTTGGTCATTTGCGCCGGCGCGGTGTCGTTTGCCGAAGGTGGGACGGGTGCGCTTTTTGATTTGAGAGCCGCTGCCGCTGCCTCCCAGAGAGATGGCAATCTTTGGAGGTGGTGAAGGCATTTTGATGTTGTGCAAGGCAAGGGGGTTGTGTGACTGGGAAGTTGAATGCGAAGTCAAGAAGAGGTGGATGATGTAGAGGTACTAGAGCACAAATGCGCCAACATTTAGGTGGGTCCTACAAATGCCAATGTGTAGGCTTGCTACTGGGACTGTGCCGAGGGCGGCATCGTGTAGTACTTTATGCCTGATCGGTCAGGCAGAATAGCTTAGAAAGCTTATTATCCGCAAAGACATCCATAAATGTCATCCAACAAGCTTCAGGATGCTGACACTTTCCTCACTCCACACTCTGGGTTTCACAACCGGATCGGCTGCTTTTTCCCATGACATAGATTTTCTTCTGTTTTCGTTACTACAGCTCTCGAACACCTCATGCTTCAACATCGACACCATCCCAACCTGCCGAGATCAGCCGTCGATAGCCCTGAGCAGGGACGTTCATGAGCCTCCAAGGCAGGCTGGTGGCAAGGCGGCCAGACATGATCATGGCTCCCTCGAGGCTCAAGACTCTGGTACAGCATGACGGGATATTCAGCAAGTCCTCTTTATCTGCAGCATCTGGATTCTTATTCCAGGAAGAAGCAGTTCTTCATACTCTCTTCACTCTCTCATCCCCTTCCAGCGTTTCTTTCAGCCGCCGCGGCCCCCCCTTCCTTGGCATCGCCTGCAGAGTGGCAGACATGCCTTTCTCGCCAAGACACCCTTGCTACCGTGGCACGATGGATCCACACTGTGTTATTCACTCACTCAGAAGCTGTTGCCGCGTTGATGCCCCAATCTAGTGGATTTTCCAGGCCTTTTCCCCTCTATAATGCAGCCCCAGCAGCTGTCGTCAGCACCTCTCCAAACGGCGAGTTCACGCTTTCTTCAGGCGCTGATGCATCTCGGCTTAACATTTTTCGATTCTCTTACTGCATCATTCCCGCCAGCCGCTGCCCGATTCCCATTCTTGACTCTGGATTATCTGATAGCCCCCCAAACCGGCACGACAGAGATTTTACCCTCTGCCTCGCGACCATTTCAATCAATCGACGCAGTGTTGAAAGTCGCAACGCCCGTGATTTCCATCATTTCTTATCGTTCATTTTGGGTCTGCTCAATTCGCTCAAGCCCATAATCACATCCGTTTGATTAAAAACGGATGTCGCGGTCGCTGATGACATGACTGAGGTCGGTCCCGCCGACCGCGCGAAGCTGCTGCGATCCAAACGGGAGGGTTTGAGGTAAGTAGCGGTGCATTCGATAGAGCTCAATTTTCCGATCATTTTGATATGCAAAAGTCGGTATTAACCTGGTGTAGCTCAATTGTGCAGTCGCGGAAGCGCAAGCTGCGCGAACTATATGCTGTTGCGACCGACGAAGATGGCATTCCGAACCTGGACCTCAGCAACCTCGACGCGGCCCCGACAGCACCAGCCGAAACATCTTTCTTGATTGACACTGACTTCACTCAGTACGTACCATCTCATATCTGCAACTCTAGGCTGTTTTATGTCCTCAGCGACGTGACACTGTGCCGTCGCGTCACTCTGGCTCTTGTTCTAACCTGGTGAACTTATAGAGGCCGACGACTGGGAAAGCTCGCCAAGTTCCCGCGCCAAAAAGTCCTATTCGATGCACGAACTCTTCCAGCTCACTCCCAACCTGCAACTATTGAGAGTGTGCCCCATTCTTCCATCAAAGATGCCCGGACCAACGAGCCTGCCGCCCACGTAGCGAATGATGCTCAACTCGGCACCCCGAAGTCTTCGTTGACGGTGCAGGACCAACAGGCCCTACCACAGTCTTCGACAACGACGACAACCTCGACT
Source organism: Podospora bellae-mahoneyi (assembly GCF_035222275.1). Classification (NCBI taxonomy): domain Eukaryota; kingdom Fungi; phylum Ascomycota; class Sordariomycetes; order Sordariales; family Podosporaceae; genus Podospora; species Podospora bellae-mahoneyi. The sequence continues at coordinate 3,241,672 of NC_085886.1, read as the reverse complement.
CCGTTACCCCTGGCCGCGCCCGATAATTCGAAAGCAGGATCGCTTGGACAGAATGGCTTACATACTGACCTACATGAGAAGGCATCGTCCTCCTTACCGCTAACCACCGCGACAAGCAACCATATCGCCACGAATGGTACCATCACCACACCCTCTCTGGCGCAGCCTGGTCATCCATCAGCGCCAGCGTCAGCCCAACCTCGCATCATCACGAATGCTCTCCCTCTCGAACATGCCCCCGGATCAATGGATGTCGACAGTGTTGCGAGCCCGAAAGACTCAGGTTCAGCCCCGGCAACGGCAGACTCGTCACGGTACCAAGATGCTCTATCCTCTCCTGGCTCCACCGCCTTGTCGGCTCAAACTCCTGCTGTAGCAGATTCGGCAAACACGAGTCCCGAGAATGAAGGACCACCGTATGTGGAAAGAGCAGACGAGACGAATGGCGTCAAGGCTCCAGAGGATGTTACAGCAGGAGATAGGGGAGGCGAACGGAACGCAAGCAATCCTACGGCAGATGCAACTTCGTTGGACGAGTCGAATTCGGCAGTAATGAGTGGTGTTGAGGCCCAGCTTCTTCAGGAGTCTGCTGCAGCACAGCTTGCACATGAGGGTAGCTCAGCGTCACCTCAGGAGCCAGAAGATAAAGCCCTGAGCCCTGCAGAGGCCTGTTCCGCCGGCAAATCTTCCGCCGAAGCATTAGCGAAACCAGTTCAAAATGCGGCTCAAGTTGTTGGGCAAACTGCGATGCAGAGCACACCACCTCTTGCGAATGGACTGTCACCCACTCCGGGACCTGTGAGCGAAAGGCGGGAAGCTAGCTTAGTTGCGCCGATGGACTTGGATGTTTCTGTTCCAACACAACCGACAGAAATCCCACAGCGGCCCTCAGCTCTCGAAGCAGTCACCAAGGCTACACCTACCCCGGTTTCAAGCTCCACGCCAACACCTGTAGGGGTTTCGAAGGACGAAAATGTCGCTGTCACACAACAACGGGCAACCCCAGCCAGGGAAGTTCCAACCATTACCATTGAGCCACCAGCGCCCCAGGCCACCGAACCCCGGGTCCCCGAGGAGGCAGATAATGATTCGGAAAAGAACCTCTCAGCCCCGCAACTGAAGTTGCTCGCGAATAGGGAACGCGATCGACGGCGAAGAAGTGTCCCGACAGTTATTTTCGGCAAGCCGGCAAAGAAAACACACAAGACGGTTGATGACAGTGTTTTGGCGATCAATCGCCAGAGGCCTGGATATATACCTTCGGATGACTATTTCACTCCGCTTTTCATTGAAGGGTTCACCCGCACATCTACCTGGATGAAGCCTATTGAGAAACTTCTTAACCAGGCCCACAAGACAGTCTCCACGTCTGACCAGTACCTGTCGATACTCGATCACCAGGCGTGCAAGATTCTGAGAAGGGTTTACCATCTACAGCAGCATGACAAATGGTCCCTGAGACAACCTATGAGGTGTCCAGAGCCGACCAGGCCCCCGTCTCACCAGGATGTTTTGCTCCAAGAAATGAAGTGGATGAGGACAGACTTCCGAGAAGAGCGCAAGTGGAAAAGGGCAGTTGCTCGGAATCTTGCGTATGCGTGCGCAGAATGGGTTTACTCAAGCCCCGAGGAACGCCGCGCGCTTCAGGTCAATACTGTTGTACCACCAAAACCAACAGCACCGGGCCAGGATGTTCAAATGACTGATTCTGGTGAAGGAGAAGAGCCACTTCCCGAATTGGATCACTCGGATTCACCGGCGGAACACGAGGATGAGCACTTGGAGGCCATGGTCGAGACGGTGGCGCCCGCCATGATATTTGCGCTCCAGGATGACGAGGTTGTTTTTGGACTGCAGCCTAGTAAGACGGCTGAACTCCTGCTCGAGAACCTTCCCATGTATGGATCACCCCTCCAAATACCCAAGTTCGACCTTGTTGGGCCTGAATATGATCCGGATGCAAAATGGAAGAGACCAGCTGTGGCCCTGAGCAAGTTTGTCGAGGGCGAGATGGTACTGGCCGACAAAGGCCCACCGCGAAAGCGACGTCGCTTCGACTATCTTTCAGACAGCGACAAGGAAGATGGCGATGAAGTTATATTCGGCACGCAGCCAGATAACAATGCGCACTCGCAGCCAGAAAACTCGGCCGTTGCGCTATTCAACCCTGAAATGAAAGCTGTTCGAGATCGTTTGCACGCGGGTCACCAATTCCGACCCCCGACCGAGTACCCCATGCCTTCTCAGAGCTTCTTTGAATGCAGGATGGCATCGCAATGGACCTTTGCGGAAGACAACCAGCTCAAGTCACTAGCACTCGAGTACAACTATAACTGGTCTCTGATTTCCAGCGTGATGTCGACAAAATCCCTCTTTTCTTCAGGCGCTGAGCGGCGGACTCCTTGGGAATGCTTTGAGCGGTGGACCAATCTGGAAGGCCTGCCTACTGAGTTGGCCAAGACGCCGTACTTTAAGCAATATCAGCTACGTATAGACAATGCCCAGCGGGCTATCCTGCAGCAGAACCAGACGGCCCAGCAGCAAGTTGGGCCAAATGGCGCAGTCACTCCGGTTCCTAGGCGCAGGCCGACCACGACGATGCGGGTAGAACGGCGCCGCAACCAGAAGCATTTGGCCATGATTGATGCCATGAGGAAACTGGCGAAGAGGCGGGAGACGGCCATCCAGAAGGCTCAACAACAAGCCAGTCAAGTTGCCAGCCGTAAGGTGAATGAGGTATCCAGGCAGCCGATTCCACCGGCCAAGACGCCGCGTGATTATAGCATAATGAGGCATGAGCGTGACCAGAAACTTGCTGAGAGGATGGCTCAATACACAGCGCGGCAAGCAGTTGCCCTCGGAAAGAATCTGGTAAGCTTCACAATCCCGACTCTTTCACCAAGTCTTTCCAGAACTAACATCACATGGCAGAAACCACAGCCTCACGCGGTACCGGGCACGCCTGCTGCTCTTGCCGCGGCACAGGCTGGGCAAATGCCTGGTGCCAATTCCCTGATGGCCGCCGCCGCCGCTGCCCGGCTGAACGTGCCAGCCCAAGTGGCCCAGAACAGAGTGCAAGCACGGATCCCGATGCAAGCACCTCTCGGAGCAGTGCCACCTGCCGTTCAGGCTCGTTTGAATGGTCTTGGTGCACTTGTTCCTCCCATGGCCGGCATCCCTCAAGCTCAGCTTCAAGCCGCTCTCCAAGCACAGCAGAGAATGCCAATGGCGACACCACAGCCAGATCTCAACCTCGTGCTGCAGGCTCAAACCATCCAACAGCAGCAGCAGGCGGCCATTCGACTTGCTCAGCAACAGCGACAAGCGGCTCAACAGGCTCAGCAGGCGGCAGCTCAACAAGCCCACCAACAGGTTCACGGCCACCAGCAACAGCAGGTTGGGCAGCAGCAACATCAGCCTCAACAAGGAGTGGCCCAGCAGCCTCAGCAGCAGCCACAGCCTCAGCAGGTTGGCCAGCAACCACAACAGCACCCCCAGGTCAATGGAACCCAGAATTCACCCTCACCCATGCGCAGTGTGGTGAATGGTCTAAACCAAGGAGCATTTATGGCCAATGCCAACGCCCAGGCCATGATGGCGGCCTTTAACGGAGGTGGTTTGGCTACTTCACCAGGCGCTGGGCTGACGATGCCCATGCTAAACCCCAGAGTGGCGGGTGGGGCTCTTAACCCTGCAGTACAGCAGCGCATCGCTGAGTTGGAGGTGCATTATCGGAACAAGAGTCCAGGCCTCACGCAACAGGAGGCCAGGAACCTTGCCATGGAGCAAGTGGGCAGGATCATTGTCCAGAACGCCCAGAATCACCAGCTTGCCCAAGCTCACCAGCAGGCCGCTATGAGCGCTGCGGCTGGGCAGCTGGGACACCAACCAGGCCTGAACGCCATGACAGCAACCACGAGCCCGCATCAATACGCATCATTGCTGCGGGCTCAGCAGCAGGCCCAAGCTGCCCAGATCCAAGCCCAACAGCAGGCTCAACAAGCCCAGCAGCAGGCCCAGCAACAGCAGCCACATAACCCGCAGGCTCACCAAGCAGCGGCAGTGCAACAAGCACAAGCCCAGCAAGTTGCTCAACTTGCTGCCCAGCAGGCTCAGCAGGCTCAGCAACAACAGCAACAACAACAGCAACAGCAGCAGCAACAAGCTGCTCAACACCAGAGGCAAGCGAGCGGTAGTGCCACGCCTGCGCCTGGTAAATAATCATGTGGTTTGTTGCTGGACTGCTATATTTGTCTTGTAACTATAGAGCACTGCCATGGTCGCAATGTGTTTTATGTTGTAGTGGACTGGAGCTGGTTTCTCATGATCAAAACATGGTACATATTTTGAGGGCAGAAGGCGGGCACGGGCATCATTCGGTAGACGGGACGGACCTTGCCCTGTAATGCATGCGTTATACCCTCTGCATTGTTTTTCAAACACGGGTAGAACGGGTTGAGTTAAACTCTCTATAAGGATAAGAGGTCAGCGGAGGACTGGACGGGAGTTTAGGGGGTGTTTTTGACCTGCTTCATGTACATATTATATTACAAGTGATCAGACACAAACCAATGATCCAAAGAAGAATATAGAAAGCATGGCGAAGGGCATGTCTGCGTGTATTTTCTGGTTGTTCCTGTCTTGTCTCCCAATGAAATGGGCAATTTGTCTTTTTGAATATTATACGAGCCTGGCTACCCACTCCCCATCCAAAACGCCGTGTAAACCCCTGACCGACACTCTACTCATCATAGCTATCCTCCTCGTCATCGTCATCCTCCTCGTCGTCAAACTCGTACTCGCTCTCCTCGGCCCCATCGGGCCTGGGTATCATGACGAAGCCCCCCAAGCACGTAATCCTGTTTTGCGTCTTATACGCGCCCAGCAGCCTCCCTACTTGTCTTGTCGACTCCTCCTTCTTCTCCTCAATCTTGAGCTCACCGCTGCCCAACCTCCAAACACGAACCAGCCCATCACTCCCCGCCGTAGCCACAAACCACGACCTCACCCCCTTTTCGTCTTCTACAGGCAAAACCACAAAATCCTTCACTCTGCCCGTCACACCGGCCTCCTTCCCGCCCAGCTGACCGACAAGCCTCGCCGTGGCAAGCGTCTTCCCCTCAGTCGCAGACTGACAGTTTTCTTCCGCCGTATCAAAAAACAGCACCCTCCCATCCTCGGTCGAAACCGCCAACAAAGCACCATCCTCCTCCTCATCCCCAAGCCGGACGTACTTGATCACGTGAACCTTTGTCCTGTTGATCCCCCCCATCACCCTGCACCTCGGCCTGCAGTCCATCCCAAACACAACCACATCCCTATCAAACGCGAGCGCAAACTCATCCTCCCCTCCCTTGCTGCTGCTGCTGCCCCAGATGATTCGTCTCGCTTCACCAGTCGAGTGCTTCCCCTCCCCCGCTTCATTCAGCATCGTCCGTTCAAAATTCAACACCCTCGACTTCTTTCCCGTCTCCAAATTCCAAAGACGCATGCATTTCTCTCCCTTGGAGACCGAAATCATGATCTTGTTGGAGGGGTGAACCGCAAAGTCGTTGACGCCCTGGGGGGTCCCGCCCACACCGGCGGTGTCACCTGATGGGCGACCAAAAACCTTGGGGATGGGGCATTTGAAATTGTGGAGGAGGGCCCAGTCGCGGGTGCGCGTCACGCCGATGGTGGAATCCTCTGCTGCGGAGAGGAGCTTGGAGCGGTTGGGGAAGCAGAGGCGGGTTATGTTGCCTGTGTGATGCAGCAGAGTGCCGAGCTCGCGGTTCTTGTTGTTTTCGAGGATGGGGCGGGGGGCGAGAGAGGAGAGGAGCTGGGTGTCTGGGTCGGAGATGGAGCGGGAGGAGGGGGGGTGGGCGGAGAGGTTGTAGATGTTGATGCGCTCGTCTGTTGAGCCGGTTGCGAGGAGGACCTTTTGGGTTTGTTTAGGGGCTGGGGCGGAGGGGGGGGAGATGGCGAGGCAGCGGATGGCGGAGTTGTGGGCGTTGAAAAGGAAGGTGTCGGCGAAGGAGGCGGATTGCTCGGTTGTTGTGATGGGGGTGGTGGTTTTCGACTTTTTGGACTTCTTCTTCTTCTTGTCGGTAGATTCGGCCTCTGTTGGGGGTTCAGAGATGACTTCGGTTGTTTTGATGGTGACGGTGATACCGTGGAGAATGCGGTCGTAGGAGCCGGCGATGAGTTGGATGTGGACGGGGGCATCGCCGTTCAGCTTGAAAGCGGTCGACTTGGGGGGAGCAGCGGCTTTGGCCGGGGGGGCTTTGACTTTCTTCGTCGCATTGGATTTTTCGGCGACATCGCCATTGGCGGCAGCTTCTCTTTTTCTCTTGGAGGCCATTGGTTCTGTGGGTGGTGGTAATGTGAGAGAGACTGTTGTTTTGGTGTCACTTTCTAAGATCTTTTTTCCAACATGGATTTGTTGTCGCATTGGATGGACGTTGTTCGAACTTTTTTAGTGGAGACTTTTTTCTTATCTTATCGCTCACATCTTGGCCGACTAGCTCTGGCCAAGCTTGTCAGTGATCAAAAGCTTGGAATTCAGGTTTGACAGACAGCAATGGAAGCTGGGCAAGCTGAGGCTCATTCTTAGGTAAGTATGTTGTTCAATTCTTTACTTCATGAGACCTCAACTCATTCTAGCTCCACAGTTTGACGCGGATATCAAGTGTTTCTAGGTAGTAGATAGTGGCGCCGGAGCCATCAAGGTGCCGACCAGCACATGGTGTAGTGTATGGCACACTGGTTTTTGGCCCTTTATTGGACTTCTAACTGGTGTGATCTTCTCTCACGTGAATCATCTCGCGACGACGTGTCCAAATCTGGCGAGAGGGGCATCGTATCACTACAACTCTGAGGAGGCAAGACCACAGAGGCTCTCAGTCTAATCTCATCTCGGGTCACTTCGACTCATGCGGCAGAATGCAAGCCGTCCAATGACCAGAGCCAGGCTGCCCGGCTTGATCGCCTGATGCTGTCAGTGCAGCGTTGCAGCAACAAAATTCCTAGATCGACAGCTTGCAGAATGACAACCAACCCGAGCCAGGCAACGATACAGCTTCCCGGATTGGTCATGGCCATTTGTCCCACTGAAGGAGCACTGAGCAGGCTGGATAGCTCCTTGGACGACGTCAAGAGAGGGGTACAACGTGGGCTAAGTCGCTGCCCACGAGAACTTCGTGACGGTTGACGCTGTTGAACCCTGGGGTCAGAGCCAGGAGACCAACCCTGAAGCTTGGACGAGTTTGGTGCTTGATCACATGCTGTGAAGGACAGCCAGTGAGAAGAAGCTCAATTGTCCCACTAAAACAGGGACCAGGACACCCCGCTTTTCAATCAATTCTCCATGTCGCTCTCCAGAGCTGATGGACCCTTCCAGGTCGGGGGGATCGTCACTTACACAAAGAGAAGAGGGTGTGTTCAGGCTGATATTTCATATTTCTATACACTATTGGTTATACGAACGCACAGCGGTGCAACGCACCCCCTGACTTGATGCAGAAACCAAACAAATTCTGCTGTTGCATCAGCGACAAAGTTAAAAAGACATGCAGTGTGTCCAGTGCCGTCGGCACCCTGGTCATTTTGTGGGAGGGATGCATGCAAGCGGGCTTGGAATGGAAATCCTTGCACTCGCTCCGGTTTGGCGTTTCCGCGCGCGTCTGCCCTTAAACACTTTCCTGATCTGGCACCTCTCTGGCCTGACCACATCTTGCTTTCTCCCATCTTTTCTAGCTCCGTACATCTACGGGACGCCTGGTATCGTCCCAACTCTTGTCAACCCAAATGAAACAGACACTTCTGCTGTCACTTTTGCCCATTGGCGCATGATCAATTGTTACTGCGTCTTGGTGCTTCCTGCAACGTTGGCAGGACGCCTGGATCTGGATCATTTCCCCCATTTATTGAAGATTATTCATTCCTCCCTTGCTTTGTCAAGCTCCCAACCCTGACGACCACGGGTCATCCAAACGCCGAACGAAATAGAAGCAGAGTGGTTGGCAACATATTGAAAAAGAAATCTCTGGCTATTGGGCTGTGGTTACACGAGCTGGACGCGAATCTCAACCAATTGGGTTGGGACGAGCTTGGAAGCTTCCACTGCAAGAGAACAACCTCGCACTAGCTGCTTGAAGAGAGGACACACCAAACACCATGGAAGAATCACCCGAGCGTCAGGGCCCGGAGATCCTCCGTCCCATTCCCCGGAGACCTTTCCGGCTGGCCTTTACATCTCCCACACCTCCCGAAGAAGATTCGGCACCCCCAAGTGCAACTCGAACACCAGGCATCACGGCTTCCGACCTTGCCTTCCTCGACATTCACAACAACCCCAGCCAAGCGTCGAGAAACCCTAGCACCATCAGCCGCGCCACCTCGTTCATGAACCTCACCGGTTCTACACTCCTAGGGATCTACTCCCCGTCTCTGACACCAGGCATAAAAGGAGACGCTGTCGATATCCCCTCATGGGACAACAACACAGGCGGACAAACCCCTGGCACTCTACAGTCCCCAGACCCAGGGGACATCGACGAGCGAACCCTCACGCTGATCAAGAAGCGAAGAGATAGCAGCAGCCACATCAACAGAGAGCACATCCGAAACTCGATTCGAACATCGTACTTCCCCTCTTTAGCCCCCACCGCCGACCTCGAATCCCCTTCCCAAGCATACATCATCTTTTCCATGGCCCTCCGCGCCTCTTTACTCTTCGCCCTCGGCCTAGGCTACGGCGTCCTCGTCACCCGCCTCCCCAGAGCGCAAAACTTTGATCCCCAACAACCCCCCACCACCTCGGACGAACCCCTCGACTGGCGATACCTCCTCTTCTGGGGCGCCTCGGGCGTTTTGTTGGGATGCCTCCTCCCCTGGTTTGACCAGTTTTTCATCCCCGCCGCGAAGAAGAACGGGCCTCTGACCAGCAAACCCCTCCCGTCATCCCCACAACAACAGCGGCAGCAGAACGAACGGGAAGGGCGACAGCAAGAGGCGGATTATGTGCTCGTTATCCGATCGATAGGCCTGTTTGTGGGGATCGTCTTTGCCATTAGGAAGCTGTCTTGGACGTCGACGATGCAGGTGTCTCTGACGCTGGCGTTGATCAACCCGTTTATTTGGTATCTTATCGACCGGTCGAAGCCGGGGTTTTTGCTGAGCGCGTTTGTTGGGTTGGTGGGGACGGTGGGCATGATTGGGTTGGGGTTGAAGGATGTGTTCCCGGGGTTGATGCCCGCGCCGTCCTTTTATCAGCATGGGGATGGGGGGGGGTTGGGGTCGGGGCGCATGAGGAGGAATGGGAGTGCAAATGCTGGATATGTGGCTGGGTCGGGGGGGATCAAGTTGGTAGGGGAGAGGGAGGTGGTTGAGACGGGGGTGTGGATGTTGAGTGTGTTGTTTTGTAGCTGTGTTTGCTTTGGGAATATTGGGAGGAGGCTGGCGCTCAGTGGGGAGGGGGCTGCGAGGGGGAGATGGGGGGGTGTTAGGTGATGGGAATGGCTGGTTGGTTATGGAGAGAAAAGTCTCTCTAAGACATGTTTTGATATGTAAGAGAGAATTTTGGAGGAATATTGAACACTATTTTAATCTCGATTCTGTTTGTGAGATGTCGTTCTAGTCTGGTGAAAATGTGAGCTGAACTGTTGGTATTCAAACAAGCCGAAAAAGAAGGGTGATAGCACGCCGAACAGACTGAACCAAATATCTAGCCTAGATTATATCTATCCACAGCCATTCCTCACCACCTTGCTTTTAGTGTCCATACAGCCAAAAAAAAAAAAAATATGTACAACGCATCTAATATATTACAAAACAGTCCAAAGCGTGCATCCAATAGTATCCCTTCACCTTACGACACCCAACTACAAACACAAAACCTAGTCAGCAGTGCGTTCCCTAACAGAGATTATGATCTCGGGCTAATCCAATCTGGAAGGAACACATACAGACACAACAATATTATCAGCAACGCAGTTGAAATGGGCAGTGGAAAGCTCCTGAGAGCGCGGTGTAGCCAATATACCCTAGACGGACAAAAAAACGTAAGCTTCGTATCCATTCCCAAGGGTTTCGTCTGTGTAGCAGCCTGCCTGCCTCGTTGGGGGGAGCAACAAACGTGAAGAAATACGTCAAAGACATACAAGGGCGCCAAGAGAAATTCAATAGGCTTCTGGAGGTGGATAGGTAGTCAAGAGGGCCTGAAAAGATGATAGAAATACCGAGGAACGAAGAAAAAAAAACTCACCAAGAAGTCATCGCCGTCTTTTCAAGCTCGATGAACTTCTCACAACACATCTTCAACCGTCTTCTCACGCTCCTTTCGACCAAAAAGTCCTGTCTCTTTGGTGGATCCCGAAGCTTGTGAGCAAACCACCACGTGAATTTTGATGGGTCGCTAGGCATGAGAGGGTCGTCAATTCGGTGTTTCATCGCCCTGCCAAACGCAAAGGCCATGAGGTCCCTGGTGGAGGCGGTATGAAGTGATTCCACAGTCATGTCCGTGGTGGTTGTCGTGGGGGTGGGAGCGGTGTCCTTAGTGCCGATGGCGGTACGTCCCTCCACCTCAAAAGGAGCGCCATCAGCTTTATCCTCCTCCCCTTGCTGTCTTCCAGTCTCCATCGCCTCCATCGCCTCCTCCTCCTCAAAGCTCACATCCGCAAACGGCTCAACATTCGCCATCCAATACTCGTCCCTCACCCTCCTCTCCAAAACCCTGAACCGCCTCACACCCACTACCTTGATCAGATAATCCCCATTGTCAAGCAACCGGTGAGCCTCCACCCTCAAAACAGTCCCCACGTCGCTCTCCTTCCTCGTCAGGGGATCAACCATCGTCATGCCAAACTCCTTATTCCCCCTCAGCACCCTCTTCATCATAAGCCTATACCGCGGCTCAAAAATCCGGAACGGCATCTTCATCGTCGGCATCGCCGTCGCCAGCGCAAAAATGGGTATCTCGGCCTGACGAGGCGGTGGTGCAGGGGGTATATCCTTCCGGGCCTCAAGCTCGTCCGGCCAAAGGACGGGTATCAATTTCATAATAATGCGATTCTCCGGGTATTCCGACAAAAACGGCGTCCCATCCAAAGTGAGACCCTGACGACAAACAGGACAGTAAAGATCCTCCCCAAGAGTAGTTATCGACTTCAGACACGGACGACAATACGTATGCCCGCACGGCGTCGTGACAGGCTCATCAAACAGCTCAAAGCATATCGGGCAGTCGAACTCCGGTCTGAGGACTTTGCTCAGCTGGGCGAGGAAGGACTCTTCCTCTTCTGGGGCGGCGGCGGGTTGGCGCTCGAGTTCCCCGTGAACGGTGCTCATGATGCTCGAGGCGAGGATGTCAGTCCCGCAGTCCATCACCGCGTGGTCTTTCCCGCACAGGCAGCGGTAGACCTTTTGACGGTTCTCCAGCACGGGAAAGGTGATGTTTCTTGGCCGCTCAAGCGGTTCCGGTAGGCAAGTTTTGCATAATGAGGTTCCGCATGGGAAGATTGTCGGCTCGCGTAGGAGGTTTGAACATGAAGGGCATGCGAGAAGCTCCTTGGGCTTCCAGACGGGGTCTTGATTGGCCATTTACCTACCCGGATGATTAGCGATTGAACGTTGACATGATAATCATCATCACTGCTCACGTACCTGAAAGCCGTTCACACAAGTTCCACGAGCGGTCGGTGGTGTCACGTGGGTGACAAGATAACTTGTCCAATTGAGCCGCTTATGTCGAAGAAGATTGACAGATCAAATTCTGAGAAGGTCCTGATTGCTTTGGAATTTTTTTTGGATTTTGGAATCCAGAATTGATGGCTGTCCTGTCGTGGAGTATGCAACTTGGCTATAGGACTTGCACAAGATGTTCCATCGTGCGGTTGTGTGCTCTCGATAGCGATGGAGACTGGGTTGAAGAATGAATGGAAGGCTCGGGGTGCAACGTTTGAGAAAAGAAAGAGACGCCGCCCAGGGTTAGTGAGCGAGTGACGATTAGAATTGATCAGCAAAGGTAAGAGAAGATCGTTGGCATTGAAGTCTGGATCAAATGATGACCACTTAGCGATCGCGGTCCCCGATGGTGGAGCCTTCCAACCATATCAGCATCACCGACCCCAAACAGCAACCAGCAGGAGCACCACAACCCTGCATGTCGTCGACGAGACCCAAAAGACAGTCAATCGGCGTTCAAAATAGCGAGAGTGGTTGAACAAGCATCAATGGACTCAGAATTGCCGGCTGGGTCTCAAGATGGTCGATAGGTCTGTTTATCATCCCTCGAGGCCTGTATCTATGCACCGTCCAGATGGTAAGGGCGAGGATGGTTGAACCCGCGGCACCGGTACTCGAGAGTTCAGAAGTAAATAAGTAATAGTTGCTATGGGGTATCATTCATTTGACAGCTAGTAACAAGACAAGGCAGCCGCACCGGCTAGATGCGATAAAATTACGACGAGGGCACCGCATCATCCATGGCAACATCGCCATCACCCTCCTCCTTCTTCCCATCGCCTTCGTCTGTCACGGCCGGGGCCCCAGCCTCCATACTATCTGCCCCAATCTCCGCGCCAAAAATTGCCGTCTCCAAGGCCTGATACTCTGCATCCACCACCGCTTCGTAAAACCCTGGCGACGACTTGGCGTGTTCTGCCGCCTCTGTAGCCGCCTTGATTGCTTGCTGCACTTGTTCTTCAGACAGGTCGTTCTCCTTGAGTTGGCCCTCCCACACCTCGGGAGCAGGAGCTTGGATGAAGATGAATCTGGCATCATAGCCATTGTCCTTGACCTGCTGCGCAGCCTATAATGAAAGTCAGTACATATGCCAGCAACATGTGTTCAGGACATGCTGGAAGCTTACCTCAAAAGTCATCTCCATCACGGCAACCCTATCGTTGTCGACGATGGCATCCACCACCTTCCTACTTGTGCCGTGAGTGTCCTCAGCCTCCTCGCTGAACTCGAGAAACTGATCTCCGTCCCGCATCATGTTGAAAGCCTGGGTATCAACAAAATGAAAGTCCTTCCCGTTTACTTCGCCCTCTGCCGGTTTGCGTGTTACATGGACGGCCACCTTGGTAAACGTTTTCGGATGATGCGCATAGAGCTGCTTTGCAAGACCTGTAGCAGCCCGAGAATGTTTACCAGCGTCCACAACCACAATTGGCCTCCTATCCTCGGGGAAGGCAGTTTCGCCATTCGTGATTTCTTGATCATCCTCGTCTTTCTCAGCAGGTAGCTCTTCAAAGATAACATCAATCTTGTCGTCATCTTCGATCTTGTCAAAGAGAATCAGCTTGCTCTTGCTCGCAATTCTCAGCGCCCGCCAAGCCTTACTGGCCTTGCCTTCAATAGCTGCCGTCTTGGACTCGTTGTTTGTTGGCATTCCGATTTCGAAGTCATCATCGGCTATTCCTTTTTTGTAGCTGTCGAGACTAGGAACTTTGTAGCGGTGGCAGTCCTTGAGCTTCTTCAGAGCTCTTTCCTCGTCATCATCTTCGAGGAAGTCTAGATTGAGAGAGCCCATAGGGGTAGGTCGTAGCCGCTTGGTAGTCGCGAGTTTCCCGGCGTTGGTTCTGGCTTCGACAAAGACGTCTGGCGATAGTTGCGGCAGCTCGATCGGAGGACAATTCTCGACTTTCCACCGCACCCAGTTCTTATCTCTTGAAAGTACCGTTTCGACAAGTCGACAAAAGTGTGGTCCTTCTGGGCCGAGTTTGAGGTATGATTTGATGGACTCCTTCGTCTCCACAACCCATTTGATGTCTTCTTCACTCAGTGTCTTTTCCGAGTAAGTGACAGACTTGTTTGGCACCTTTACGGTGGCCAGCTTCTCTTTTGCTTTTGGTGAAAGAGCAAGCAGAAACTCCATGATGATGAGTGCCTGGATCAAAATATTCCGCCGGAATGTCAGATCACTGATCTCAAGCTTGAACAAATCCCTGCTGGTAAGGTATTTGGGGTTGAAGCCGCTAGAGAGAGCATCGTTGCTCTCTTCTCGCTTTCGCTTGAGGGTGTGTTTCGGCTCCTCGACTGGCCTGTCTGGCCTTTCCTTGACGCGGGGTGGCTGTTCAAATTTCATGCTCAAAAAGGTAGCCATGGTGGCCTCAAGCCCGGACTTGAACGAGGCAAAATGACTGGCCTCGAAAAGGAGCTTTGGCTGGTTGAAAAACTCCTGCAACCCCCAGAAAATTGGATACAGAGCATCTGGGTCCAGCGCCTTCTTTTTTGTGTCGACATCGTTGGACCTGCCTCTCCGTGAACCGTCACCGGTTGTGCCGACATCCGTGTCCACATCCATCTTGTCCCCATCCCCGTCGGTCTTTGCCGGGATCTGGTCGAAAGTGGTGACGTTCTCAATATGGAACTCTCCCCGCAAGTTGACCGAGCTTTTATCCCCCAGGGGAAAACTTTGGAACATGAAGATCAAGACTCGACCAGAGAATGCTGGGTCCAGAGCCCTGGACAGACGCCGTAAGAGCTCATTGCAGGTTCGAAGAATGACGAGCTGTTTTTGCTTAAAGTGCTTCGCTGTGATCCTTTCGCGGCGCGACTCGAGGAAGTCAAAAACCTTACGGCAACCGGCCACTGTCTGGCTATCGAGTAATTCCTCCACAAGCCACAGCAGAAGGGCAGGGTCGCAAAGCTCACTGTCGGAGAGGATAGAGAGGATGTCGAAGAGGTTCCAAACTTTGACGAACTCGGGTGAATCGATCGATGCTCTTGACTACATGGTGTGAGCATACATTCGAGAACTCAAGTGTGTATCGTCCGACTCACCACCAAATATTTGAATGTATCGCGCACAGCGGTCTCGATGATGGCGAAACGCGCCGTCTTCGCCTCGCTCGAATCGTCCATAGGCTCCTCATCGTATACGCTGTTCATTCGACCGCGAAGATCATCAAAGTGGGATTCGATAAGAGGTGGTTCTATTGACGAAGTTCGCTTGACGGTTTCGGCATGTTCTAAAAGCTGGCGAAGGAATTCGCCAGCTTTGGCGACAGCCGGTATGCCATGGCTGTCGACGATTGTCGCCGGCATCGTGAAGGGTAGTTGAATTGAGGCGGTGGCGTTATCCGAAGATCAAGCATCCATGTATGTTCCTGACAATTGAGAAGCTGGGACTTGTGCTGTTGTCTCGATGGCAAAGAGGCTGGGGTTCAATTGAAGGTGCAGGATGGAAGATTATCGCGAACAGGCAAGGCTGATGGATGTTGATGCAGCAGGCAGGTCCAGGATGGGAATTTGGAGGTGGGTCTGATCCCCAGTGGCTAGCGGCAAAAACAGCGGGGCACTGCTGGACGCCAACAGGTGACAGTGGGCTACAGTGGTTGACGCACAGTGGACAAGGCTGGCTGGATGCCTGTCTTGGAGGACGGGAGCTTGGAGCTGGTTTGCTGCGTCCCAGTCGCTATGATAATAAATTTCTAGATTCATGCGGCCGCGCGACGCATCGACAACTTCTTGATCCTGCACCTCGCCCTGCTGCCCACGACTCCCTCAGCACCCACAATGCCTCCCGCCAAAAGAGTCAAGAGCAGCGCCAATTCCGGATCGAACGCTGCGTCGGGTCGCCCAACAGTCGAGGACCTGGAGGGCCAGAGCGAGTTTGCGACACTTGCACGGCAGCACTGGCTGCCAAGGAAACCAGCGGAGGTCAAGGTCAGCAATGATGTCTTGAAGAGAGAGATCTGGGACACTCTGGAGAAGGAGAACTTCCCCCTCAAATCACTTTTGGTCCTTGAGGGCTTGCAGGCATTGGAGAGGTATGTTGGGATCTTGATCTTGAATCGCAACTCGGTTGATCTGACAATGATGGGTACAGCTACTTGTGGCCTGGGTATGGCGAGGACTCGTCCAACTTTCATGTTCTTCTCATTATCTTGATAGTGAACGCGAAGCGGAGGGAAAGGCTAGACACTTGGGGTGAGTTCTCCCTATCCCAAAACTTGACACAACCTTGAAGTACTGACATCAATTTGCATCAGACATATTTAGTGATCGCCCCGCTGACTTCTCCGACCTCTTTCGACGTGCACTATCCCTGACCGTGGACAGCTCTCTTTCATGGGCCATCAAGACACATGTGCTTCTTTTCATCATTCATGCTTTTTCGAGTCTCGACTGTACCATTGTACGGAAAGAATGCGCGCCTCTAGTTTCCATCTCCATATGGCATAATATTTCCACAGACGACAAGCGGAATGCCATACTTGATTCCAACACACAATGGAGGAAGGCCTGGAGGGCATCTGAAAAGCGATATGACGCGGCTGATGATGCTACCAAAGCCCGTTTACGTTTTGAGCGGTCCTGGTTGTATACCTCTGTCCTCAACTTCCTGAACCTCCTTTATACCGACAACGCCAAGCCAGACCAAGTTTTGTATTGCGAGCGTTTCGTCGAGTTCCTGACCGATCTGCAAAGTCAACTTCCAACCAGGCGCTATGTCAACACACTCTTGCAGGATCTTCACGTCTTGCCAGCTCTGGTTCTCTCATCAGTCTACAACGATGAGGCCAACGGCTTGCTACGAGATCTGTGCAGGTTATTTTCACACTACACATATTTCACAATCGATGAGCAGACGGGTGCTCAGCTCAGCAAGACGGAGGCATATGACAGACATTGTGGTGATCTTGCAAAGCTTCAGCGAACTGCGCTCAAACATTTCAAGGATAAGCTGACGGTGTTGGCCCTGTCCAACTACGGCGCCATCGACAAGAAGAGCGAGCTCGAGGGCCTTCTTACGGTATTGGCCGATGACGAGATTGAGTCGCTTTGCAAGCTCCTAGGTTTGCGCACTGCGTATCCAGACTCTGTCCAGGTACCCATAGGGAGAAGGTTCTTCCTAGAAGTCTTGCTGTCGCAGTTCGAGCGGAGAAAGACTTTCCAGGAAGTGGCAAGTGAGTTGAGCCTCTTACCAACCGAAGAGTCCCTCTTTGAGGTCGGCCTCGGGAGGACTGAGCATTACGATGGGTCTCATCCCCTTGCGCTCCCAAAACTGAATCTGCAATATCTTTCCGTGGGCGATTTCTTGTGGCGATCAATGATTTTGTATCGGTGCGAGGCCTTCTATGCGATCCGTCAGGATATTGAAAGTGTTCTTTCCAGGCTAAAACCGGAAGCGAAACGCTCAGGCGAGACGGTGTTCTCAGGTTTCTCCAAGATGGCGTTGAATATCACCAAGCCTACTATTCTGGAAGCTGTGCCTCCTTTGGTTGGCGATGATAAACCATCAACCGTGCGAGCAGAGGTTACAATTGACCTGAGAAAGCTTCCACAACATGTCCGGCGTGAGTGGGAATCGCTGCGCCCTGATGATGTGCTGTTCCTTCTGGCGGTGGACGCTTCAAAACCTAAGCTCGCCACGAACGGCGGGGCATCAGTTACTGAGGCAGAAAAGCTTGGGTTGGTGGCTGTCCGCGCGGCTGAGGTCATCCAGGTGCTTGATGACAGAGGGCGGGCAATCCGCGACGCTCAGGCCTACTTTGATGGTCACAATCGCAGCGACATCCGGAGACTTCAGCTTCGCCTTGACGCTAAGGCCTTCAAGGACGACACTGAGGGTAAGCAGGATGTGTACGAGGGGATCAACCTGCTTGTCCGAAGAAGCGGCCGAGAAAACAATTTCAAGCCAGTGCTTGAATCTATTCAGGATCTCACACTGTCTGATGTCCCTCTTGCTCCTTGGTTGCACGAGGTATTCTTGGGCTATGGTGATCCGGCCGGTGCCAACTACAAACAGTTAGCAAACCGGCTGAGAAAAGTCAACTTCCGTGACACCTTCCTGGACTGGCAGCATCTTGTCGAAAGCTTGCCAGGCAAAATTGTCGAACCAGACGACGACGTCTCTGGAAGCTTTGGCCCGCCATATGTCCTCGAGACAGTTGAGAAGCCAGCGGAAGAGGCTCCATCAAAGCCTTCCAAGAAACGAAGACGGGATGCTGAGCCTGCCCTCATCGCGGAGATTGAGACCCTCAAAGTCTCGACATACAAACCACCAAATAATGGTCCCTATCCTGTTGATGCTCCAAAACTCAACAGTGTTCGCTTCACGCCTACCCAAATTGAGGCGATCATCTCGGGGACACAGCCAGGCCTGACAGTCATTGTTGGCCCTCCTGGTACTGGCAAGACAGACGTTGCCACGCAGATCATCAACAACATCTACCACAACTTTCCAGAACAGAAGACGCTTCTCATAGCTCACAGCAATCAAGCTCTGAACCAGCTGTTTGCCAAGATCGTGGCTTTGGATATTGACGAACGTCATCTCCTTCGTCTGGGTCATGGCGAGGAAGAGCTTGAGACCGAGGGCAGTTTCAGTAAGCACGGACGGGTAGAATCTTTCCTGGAGAACCGACAACGCTTCTTGTATGAAGTCAACCGTCTCGCCGCGAGTATTGGCGCACCAGGTGCACACGGAAGCTCTGCGGAAACGGCTGGTTATTTCAACTCTGTCTACATTGAACCTGCGTGGGCCAAGTTCAATGAGATTATCAAGGTTGAGGATGCTACCACAGAAGATATCGTCACAGTGTTCCCATTCCATGGGTATTTTGCAGATGCCCCTCAGCCGCTGTTCCCGCCTGGGGCAGATCGTGAGACTGTCCTAGAAATTGCCAATGGGTGCTATCGGCACATTTCCAAGATTTTCTCTGAACTCGCAGACGTTCTGCCTTTTGAGATTCTGCGCAGGGACAAAGATAAAGCCAACTATCTTCTTACCAACGAGGCACGGATCGTTGCCATGACTTCGACTCACGCTGCCATGAAGCGGGGCGAGATCGCGGCGCTTGGTTTCCAGTACGACAATGTCATTATGGAAGAGGCCGCTCAAATCACCGAGATTGGGAACTTCATCCCGCTTGCTATGCAGAAGCCAAAAAATGGCCAACTGGCGCTTCAACGAGTTGTCCTGTGTGGTGACCACTATCAAAACTCACCTGTCATCCAGGGTCTCGCTTTCCGCCATTACGCGAACCTAGAGCAGTCCCTCTTCTCCCGCTTGGTGCGTCTCGGCGTCCCAACGATCAATCTTGACCAGCAAGGCCGCGCCCGCCCATCTATTTCGAGCTTGTACAAATGGCGGTATCCCCAACTCGGTGACCTTCCGCATACCCGGACAGAGAAGGAGTTCACCACCGCCAACGCCGGCTTCAAGTATGATTATCAGTTCATCAATGTCCCTGACTACAAGGGCAAGGGCGAGACAGAGCCCACGCCGCATTTCATCCAGAATCTGGGCGAGGCCGAGTATGCGGTGGCCATCTACCAGTACATGCGTCTGCTAGGCTACCCAGCCTCCAAGATTAGCATACTGGCCACGTATGCCGGTCAGAAAGCGTTGATCAAGGATGTACTGGCGCATCGGTGCGCCAAGAATCCCATCTTTGGTCTTCCGAGGATCGTGACGACGGTGGATAAGTATCAGGGAGAGCAGAATGATTGTGCGTTTTGAGTAACCCCTTTTTGTCACTGGCTATTGCTCCTTTTACTAATTTATATTCAACAGATATCATCCTCTCGTTGACCCGCACGTCCCGAGTTGGTTACCTGAGAGATATCCGCCGCCTGACGGTGGCTCTTTCTCGCGCGCGGTTGGGATTGTACATTCTCGGTCGCCGTGAGGTTTTCGAGGCGTGTTATGAACTGAGGGACGCTTTCGAGCTGCTTCTCAAACGGCCGGACCAGTTGACGCTGGTGACTGGGGAGTTGTGGCCTTCGGAGCGGCCGCTGGTTGTTGAACAGCAAGAGGGAGGAGATGGCAGCGCAGACAACACCGCGGTCGCAACGGCGGTGCTGGGCGAGGCTGCTATGCAAGGGGTCGAGCACTTGGGACAGTATGTCTATGAGATGACCAAGACCAAGGTTGAGGAGTTGAAGCTCTTGCCTCAGGCTACTGTTCCTTCTGTTGATGTAGAGATAAGGGATGTACTAGAGGATACTGGTCTGGAAGATGAGGGGGCAGCTGGTGCCGGAGGTGAGGAGGAGGAGGAAGAGGAGGAGGGGAGGAAAGTGGAGGGTTTTGAGGCTGAAGAGGATTGAGACTACTAGCTACCTTGCACCTTGCGGGTTTTCCATATAGGCAGGCAGCAAAAGACAGGTGGTGTATGAAGAGCTTTTGTTTTGTACATGATTTTTGTGCTTCGATAAGAGAACTCTTTTTGCAGTTGAGATGAAAATAAGTGTAGGGCTTGTATCTCTCCCACATACATATTTCCTCCGGAATTGATTTTTCTCCTCTCATCTTCCATAACAGTCAGGCTATGTGGCTGTCTGGGGGCTTACCGTTATCATCGTCTGGCTTTGCACCACCTCAACGCCCGTACCAGACAACGAAAGGATTTTGTAGGTTCGAACACAGCCAAGTCAAGCACTGGTCATGTACAATCAATCACATGCAATTCAACCATAAAAAAGAGGGAATCGTTCTCTAATAGCTTGGAGCACCACCTGACCGCCTTATTTTTCTTTCTGTGTTCTAGCGCATACAGTGTCGTCATCATGCAGCTACCCTTTCTACATATCCTTGTCTTCGAAGATCTTCAGCTAAGGTTAAAAGGGTTTTTATATGTAACGTATATATGGTGCCCGTTATGTACCTAGTAGACCCCTATTGAGAATTGCGAAAGGAAGGGAAAAACACCCAAAAAATAATGTAACTCCGCTGAAGTGTGGAGTCTCGTGCAGGTATGACCCCGACCCGATTTGAACGGATAACCTTTCGATCTGGAGTCGAACGCGCTACCGTTGCGCCACGAGGCCTGCTTTGCTTTGGTGTTGATGGAGCTGGAGATGGGATTCTGGGGTTAGGATAGGAAAGAGAAGGGAAGGAAAGGGAAGGGGGGTAGAGATAAGAGCAAGGAGGGGAGGTATGGGTGATAGGGGCCTTACAAGATGGGCGTTGAGGAATGCGGTGTTGGGGTTGTAAAAAGGGAAAAGGGAGACAGCGCTGGATTGGGATGTTAAGACTCGAGGAGGAGCTCGTAAGGGGTAATCGGCAGAGTGGACGAGATGATGGGAATGGGCAGAGCGGGCGAGATGATGGCTAAATGCCGACATCAACTCCAATGAAGGCCTCGTGGCGCAACGGTAGCGCGTTCGACTCCAGATCGAAAGGTTATCCGTTCAAATCGGGTCGGGGTCAAACTTGATAACATATCTTTTGCACCATCTATTTACTTCTCTCCATTGGTGAATAGTGCTTTTTGACAACTCGATATTCAACATCTTTCTGAGCTGTGACCAACAGAATCCCTCAAGGCTATAAATATCCGAGGTAATATCTGCAAGATGAGCCACTTCGTCTCCGGCTTGGGTGAGTCAGATTCAACCGTCGTAGTCCTACCACAAAAGTGCCGTGCGACGTGTGTACGATTCGTAGACTTTTTTTGCACCTTATCTCTGCTCATTTTCTGGACCAGACAGACAAGCATGTGCCCGTGGCGAGATTTTGATTTGTGCGTAAATGCCCCGAAGTGTGCCGTTCGGTGGGCGATAATCAACAGTTACAGAAATGGTTGGGTATCAGCGTGGTCCTGAAGGAACCGAAGAGGACCCGAGTTTGCAAGTTGCCCAAATGGGGAGAGTCTTGGTTGTCTGCTGTCGCCTCCTGAGTCCCCCTATATGGAGGGTTTTCTTCACCGGTTTGCCACCACCTCTCCGAGACGAGACCTAAGCAGCCGGAGCAGCGGAGGACCAAGAGGACCAAGGAGGAATTACGAATTAAACGGTTGCCATAGGACGGGCTGTTACTCGAGGGCCGACTCATGACTGGTCTAAGCGTTTTGAGATGACGTCTATGTCAGTTACCATGACTTGATGGGAGAGGAAGTGAAGCTAAACGGACGAGATTACTATGCGACGAGTACCTAATAATTATCCCTCGTGCTAATAATGAAGCGGGAATTATGTCAAGAAGAGTTCCATAGGGCAAAGCATCGTTTTCGGTCGCACAAAGTCCGTCCTTTGTTTAATTGGGGCAAAAAGAGGGGATGCAAGTTGCCCAGATGCAAGAAAGCAACCCCGGATTCCATTCATTAGCAAGCCCAACACTTTTTGCTTTTTACCGGTCCAAAAAGCTGACGCATTCCCGCGGATACTGGCGGGTCACTGGTAGAAGGAAGGATATGTATGAAAGGTCCATCGATGGCTTGCCTTCATCTCCATTCCTGCAACCCCTCACTGTGATGCCATACCTCGTATGCCCCCGGCTGCCCAGTTGTGGAGCGGCGGCTCTGTTGGCTTCTCCAGCAATAAGCTGGCACGCTGGCAGCGACCGATTCGCCGCCATCCCGACTGACGGACTTAAACCGAGTTCTAGGTCACCCGGGCGATGAGAGCCTTTCAGGGCTCATGCATGCAAAAGATCATGCAAGAGAGGGAACATGGGATGAAGGAGTCAAAGCCAGTCATCAGGAGTCAGTGGTGGGTGGTCTGGAATCTTGAAGTGTAAAGAGGGCAGGGGTCATAGTGGGGGGTTTATCTGGGGAAGGTGACTATACAAGTACACTTAGATACTTGATGAATATACATGTATGAACACAACGACACCTCCATTCTCTTGACAGAAGATGATCCAAAACCCTGGGTTCTGCCGATAGGAACAGACCAGTATGCCCTCGGTGAAAGGTTGTCAAGGCGAGTGTGATGCCTCAAAGAGAGTCGGGACAATAGGAAAGAGACCCAGGGACAATAAGACTTTCTAGTCGAAGTGCCTGGGGACCTGGGCATCCAGACCCATCAACTTTCTTTAGGGCACCCCGCGATGGTCTGCTATTGTGTACCTGAAATGAATGTTTGTTCACAATCCTCACTGGGGTATGGATGGACAGAAAAACACAAATGAGCACATGTTTCCTGCCCAGATGTGTTGTTTGCACCACACTGCGCTGCCATGAGGTGTCGGGATAATTTCACAGTGAGCAGTGAGCCGGCGGTGCTTGTGCCAGTGCCTAGGGCAGGGCTCCCGTCGTCCATAGCTTGACAGCCTTTGATGTCACTGGCATGGTTGAGGTGACTTTCAAAATTTACTCAACTTCAGCCTCATGTACATGCCAATATCTGAAAGTTCATAGCCAGCCCGAGAGTCTGGCATACCTAGAGACCTGGAGAATAGCACTCATCAGTGAATCCACCTAACGAAGCAGCAGGTTGTCAGCGTTAAGTGAGTGGCAGACTCACCTGGTCCAAGCTTTGGGACGTGGGCATAAGTGGGGCAGAGGTACCACGAGGAGCAAATTACAGGCAGGCAGGTACTTGCGGCGGCTTGGTTTAACTTTTTGGTGCGGCGAGAGATGCCTGGGCAAGGACCCCCCTTCCCTCGCCTCACCAACCATCAAAGCAGCTGCTGCAGTGCCCAAATTTTTCCCTCTTTTTCGATTTTCCACCACCACTTTTTCACAACCATCTTGTGGATTTCAAGGAGGAAAACGTCTCTCACTGACGGGCACCTCCATTCACGTCTTCTCTCATATTCTCCACCCGAGAAGCAGAGATTTACGACCCACCTCACCCTGCCCCTCTCTCAGACCTGACAGAGCAGAGCAGAGGTAATACCTTACCCCCCTCCCAAGACAGTTTGTTGTGGGCTCTCTCCAGCAGATCCGGCAAAGTCGCTCTCTTGTCGCCTCGAACTTTTTCGGTTGCGACAACCCACCTCCCACTTCCCTCCACCACACTCTTTCACGATAGAGTTTGCCTTGCCCTGCACGCCCAACCACCCGACTCTTCGAGTGTGAAAGCGACTGCACGCAACTTTAAGCCAACGGCAACTCCACACTGTCTATCTGACTTTTGGAGCGACTGGTTTTTCTTTTTCGCCGGGACTTTTTTTTCGTCTTCTGCGCAGCAGCAAACGTCGTCGGATTTGATATCTCGACCCTAGTCTCACACCACCACACCTCCCCCGCAATCAACCCGATACAACAAACCGCGCACCTCGAGAAGAACAGAGCTTTCGAGCAACCGATTTCTTAATGACTTCTACTGCGAGTCAATCCAACCAAACGCCGGCTACTTCCAACACCGCTCCCGTAGCTGCCCCGTCGTATGCTTCCGCAGCCGGTGCGAACAAGAAGCCGACCTCAACCCCGTTGATTGCGACGGGTTCTCACCCGCCCGTGGTGGCTGGCTCGACTGTCCCTCCTAATGGAAAGTCCGCAAATGTCCAGCCGGTAAACGGCAGACAGAACATTACCCCCGCCATGCCTGTCGCTCGCGGAACCACCATTGCCAACGGCAGTGTTGCTGATCACACCCGGAAGCCCTCCGTCACCATCAGTGCCAACGCCCCGGCCGGCCATCTTGCCAACGGTGGTCCCGTCGGTGGCCCGATCCCCAAGTTCGGCTTTGAGTCGCCAGCCATTGCTCACAGCACTCCCCAGCCTGCTGGAGCGACACCTATCCCGATTCCGGGTGGTGCCAACCCAAGAGTGGCGTCTCCTGCTCACTCCCCATCGCCCATTCCCCAGAGCCACCAGAGTGGTGGTGGGCTTGCCCAACGTGCCGGTGCCCCAGCTCAGGGTCCTGTCTTTGGCAGCTTCCCCGGCGACGCTGATGTGAGTACATATCTGAACATGTCTGATTATTCCCGCAGTCCCTTGCTAACCGGTCCTTCTCAGCGTCACATGAAGCAGCACGGTGCCGCTATGGCTCAGAGCCCGCATGTTCGACGGGACTCCCAGGCTTCGGCCCATGGTGAGCACGGCGGCCCTGGTCACGGTCGTGGCAACTTCCAAGGTGGTCGCGGTGGACGTGGCAGCTTCAGCCACGGCCATAACTTCAACAACAACCCCAACATGGGGTTTCCCCCAAACAACCGGAACTTCTCTGGTCCCAACGCTGGACATGCCGGTCGTGGAATGCCTGCGTACCGGGGCGGCTACCCTGCCTCTCCCCAACCTCATCGTGCTAGCCCTGCTGGCACTCCCACCATGGCCCACGGAACTCCAGTAATGCAGCCGAACACTATGCAACCTGTTCCGCCCAACTATTACCCGCCCGCCATGAACATGTATCAACAACCAGTAAAGTCCCCCTTCATTCCCACAAACCCCCCCTCTTCTTCTACTTCTTCTTCCTCATTCAAGCCGCACAAAAACAAGAAGCAAGCTCGCCGAGAGGCGGACAAGGCTTCCCAGCAGATGCGTGGTCCCAATGGCGCTCCCCAGAAACAGAAAGCCCTCGAGCTCTCCCAGAAGCCTCGACGTCAGAGCAAGGTGTGGGAACAAGGAGTCGGTTTCCATCAGGAGTTCAACGGCGGCCCCCCACCGCCCGAGTATTCGGATGGCCCGCTTGCCCCATACAGCTTTGATCCCAGGCGTGGGGCGCCCATGCTGGGTCCTCCGTTCATGGGGCCCATCGACTTATCACCAGAAAGTCGTAATTTTGAAAGGCTGCTAACCGAAACCAAACTACAGATGAGCGCGCCGTACATGGATCCCTATCGGGCTCCTCCTTTCCAGCCATACATGGGCCAGGGAAACCCATACCTCCCTCCGGCCGGTGGCTTCAACCCAGGACAGCCAAACTTTGTGCCACAAGCGCCCTACCAGCCTCCTTCGGGTGCCCCTCCTATGTCCCGTAATGCTTCACAGATTTCAGATCGTCCAGCCTCGAGCACTGGCCCTGCCCCAGCTCCTCCCTCGACCCAAGGCACCCCCCAGCCACGAGCCGCCGCTGCGCCTGCGATTGTCAGCTCGACATTTGCTCGTCCCAAGAAGGGTGGCATTGTAATCAAGGACCCCAACGGTAATGTTCTCGACATCAACTCTATAAAGGCTCCTCCCTCTCCCGCCCCACCGGTTACGCAGCAGTCTAAGACGCCTCCCGTAATCGCTTCCACACCAACTCCGCCCCCCAAGTCGGCGACTCCATCTCACGTGCGCAATGAAAGCGCTTCTAGCAAGACAATCGAGCAGGTTAGAAATGAGTTCAAGAACAAGGTAATGGGTTCCACCATCACGCCTGCCGAGTCCAAGGCGAAGGACGACGAAGCTGCTGCCAAGGCTGCTGCGGACAAGGCCGCCGCTGAACAAGCTGCTGCTGAGGCGGAGGCTAAAGCTGCCGCCGAGAAGAAGGCTGCTGAGGAGCAAAAGGCTGCTGAGGAGCAAAAGGCTGCTGAGGAGCAAAAGGCTGCTGAGGAGAAGAAGGCTGCTGCCGAAAAGGCTGCTGCCGAAAAGGCCGCCGAGGAGGAGCGCCTCGCCGCTGAGAAGAAGGCTGCCGAAGAGGGTGAGGAAAAGAAGAAGGCGGAAGCCGAAGCCGAGACAGGGGCTGCCAAGAAGCCAGCAACGGAGGAGGAGAAGAAGGAGACTGAGGAGGAATACATGGAGCGCATGATTCGGGAGATGGAGGAAGAGGATGCGAAGCGTGAAGCCGAACAAGCCGCGATCACCGCCAAGAAGGAAGCCGAAAAGGCAGCCCAGAAGGCCCTTGAAGAAGCCAAAAAGGCGGCTGAGAATACCCCAGAAGCTCTCAGAGCCAAGGAACGCGAGATGGAGATCCTAGAGGAGCGGAGGGAGCAGGAGCGGGCCAAGGGCGGCTCCTCCAGTGTGGCTGAATTGCTCAGCAAGGACTTGAAAGAGCTTGCCATCAGCGAAAAGCCAGCTGCCGCGGCTCCCCCAGCCATCAAGACTGGCGCAGACAAACCCAAGGGCAAGCCTGCCGCTCTGAACCTGGCGCCCCTCAAGACTGCCCAGGTCGAGGCCCCTCAGCCAAGTGCCGCGCTGCAGTCCCTTCGTTCCGCCCGCTTCCTCCCAGGCGTGAAGTTGGACATTTATCCCGAGGGTGTCCGCTCACCCAATCCTGCTCTGAACGCTGCGGTGTCAAAGAAGGGCAAGGTCTTCAAATACGACGCTGCTTTTTTGCTGCAATTCAAGCAGGTGTTCACTGAGCAGCCTTCTATGGAGTTCCACCAACAGGTCAAGACTTTGATTGGCGACTCGGATCGTTCGGCCTCGGCCCGCACCCCGGGTGGCGGCTCCGGCCGTCAAGGTTCCCGCGCTGGTGCGTCGTCCGCTTTCCCTTCAGGTGGAGCCATGGGCCAGTTTGGCGCCAAACCACTTCCTCCTGGTACGACCTCGGAGCAACGGTTTGCCATGTCACAAGGCAGTCTGGGAGGAAGACCCCCCATGGGCACTATGGGCGGCTTTGGCCGTGGTGGTTTCCCTACGAGCATGAGCCGGAACCCTTCAGCTGCTGGAGGCTTGCCCTCTCCCCGCACCGGTAGCAGACGCGGAGGCAGCAAGAGAGAAGGGAACTTTAACAACGCAAAGGCCGAGGCCCAAGCTGCGAAGACTATGCCCCTTACTGCAGGCATGGAGCTCAAGCCCATTCAAGTCTCGGCGACGGGCTGGAAACCGACCAGCATCAACAAGCCTCAAGACCCGACCGCCGTGGCTCAAAATGGCCACATGGATCCCGAAATGGTGCAGCGCAAGGTCAAGGCTGCCCTGAACAAGATGACTCCTGAGAAATTCGACAAGATTGCCGATCAAATCCTCACCATCGCCGCGCAATCCAAGAACGAGCAGGACGGTCGGACACTTCGCCAAGTCATTCAGCTCACCTTCGAGAAGGCGACAGACGAAGCCCACTGGGCCT
Organism: Podospora bellae-mahoneyi; assembly: GCF_035222275.1. Taxonomy (NCBI): domain Eukaryota; kingdom Fungi; phylum Ascomycota; class Sordariomycetes; order Sordariales; family Podosporaceae; genus Podospora; species Podospora bellae-mahoneyi. The sequence goes on along the minus strand of NC_085886.1, from coordinate 3,214,075 downwards.
CCATGTATGCCAAGTTCTGCAAGCGCATGCTCGAGTCGATGAGCCCCGAGATCCGCGATGAGACTGTCACGGACAAGCAGGGCAACGTTATCAGCGGTGGTCCCCTTTTCCGCAAATATCTCCTCAACCGCTGCCAGACTGAGTTCGAGCGAGGATGGAAGTCTAACCTGCCTCCTCCTCCTGAGGTCAAGGAGGGCGATGAGAAGAAGACTGCCGAGGCGGCCATGCTCTCAGACGAATACTACATTGCTGCGGCTGCCAAGCGTCGCGGTCTCGGTCTCGTCCAGTTCATTGGTGAGCTCTTCAAGCTGGGTATGCTGACAGAGCGCATCATGCACGAGTGTGTTCGCAAGTTGCTCGAGTACCAGGATCTCCCTGATGAAGCTGAGATTGAATCTCTCACCAAGCTGCTCAGAACGATTGGTGGCACTCTGGATAGCACTGAGAAGGGCCGACCTATGATGGATGCCTATTTCCAGCGCATCGATTCCATGATGAATCTGCCGACTCTTCCCAGTCGTCTCAAGTTCATGCTCATGGACATTGTGGACTTGCGCCGCAGTGGCTGGCACTCCAAGGAGCAGAACAAGGGCCCCAAGACCCTCGAGGAAGTCCGCGCCGAGGTAAGCCGTGCATCTCCCTTTCATGTTCGAGACTATATTGCTAACAATTTCGCAGGCCGAAGCTGCTGCTGCGCAAAAGGCAGCGGAAAATGCCCGCACCAACCAGCGCGGTGCCCCTGGTGGTCGCCCCATGGGTGGTCGTCAAGATTCGAGAAACTTCTCGTACGCTAATGCGGCTCCAAACACGGTGGCTAGCGACGATCTCCGTCGTCTGAAGGGCTCATCCAACCGCAGCTCCAGCCAGAACATGGCTTCATTCGGCCCGACCTCGATGTTCAACTCTAGAAGCAATAGCGGTAGACGTATGGGAGGACCCGGTGGTGCTTTTGGGCGTACCGGAGAGGATTCCGGTGTCTCCTCACGCACCGGGACACCCCCAGTTTCGCAGCGCGACTCGGTTGGCCACGCCAATGCATTTGCGTAAGTTTTTACTCGCTTCTTTAACTCGCCGTATATGACCATAACTGACCACATGTATTTGCAGACTTCTTGCTGAGGCTGATCACCCCGGTTCGCCTCCATCAGCGCACGCGTCGCCCGCTCTCCCCAAGGCGTCGCTCGACTCGACTGTCACCTCGGACAAGAAGGAGTAAAGGGTCTTTTCATTGCATCAGTCTCGCATTCATGAAGAGTATGCATAGACTCGGCGGTTAGTTCATTTGCATTTGCGACGGGGGCCTTCAAAACGGTTTTTTTTTTCACCAAAAGTTTGTGATACCTCAAATAGAGTCTTCTTGTCATCGGGGAGAAGACAACAATCCGCCACGAAGAAGGGAATGAGATCTTTTTTACCAACGGAGTTACGGACATAGGAGGAGGGCAAGTACCCGGTTTGTTGTCAACAGCTTATTTGCTTTTCCAGGCGTTTTTTCTTCCCGACATCACCCTTCTTTTTTCATGTCGAGTATTGGTACGATGCCTTATCAAAAGTCGTTTTGTTCATCACCATCGTCGTACTCCTTTGACTTTCTTCGTTGTTTACGGGGCATTCCAAGGTCTCGACTTGGGATTCTCGTGTCCCTTGAGGACTGTTCTTCACTCTTACGACACATCACTGCTGGCAGACTTTGGGGGCAAGGTTGGCTGGCAAGGGTTCTCTGTTGTTGGAAGGGGGGAAGGGCCGGGAAGGTGACTTGACGACGAAGATGAGCGGATGGAGGTTAAATATGGCAGGGATGATGGAAAAGCGGATGGATGTTTCGCTGGCCGGCAAAGGAAGATAGAGAGTGGGAGGGGAAATAGTTTCTTACTCTCTTCTTGTTTCTATATCTGGTAGTTGCTGTTGCCGAGGGTTAAACTCGTCTCTTTTCTTTTCTACTTGGATTCGTCTCTTATGTCTGCTGCTGTTTTCCTTGTGCTGTTCTCTTGATTTCGCTCTGGTTGTTATTTGGGGTTTGTTACCTCACCGACAGATTTTATATGTTCAGATTTATGCACACAGGTGTATTTGTTGCTCGTTGAGTGCTGTTGCTGTCATCTTACTCTTCTACCCCATCTTGTTGATTTGCTAGGTTGTGTGGTGTTGGGGGCATCAATCGAAATATTGCTTTAAACTTTCTTCTCGATGTTTTCTTTCCGTGATTACTCATGTGCGCTTTGTGAAAGATTGCAAGATAGATAGATATGTGGCCCATGGAGGAAGGTTTGGACGATCCTATGGGAGGGGGATATAGAATATGTCTCTTGGGGGATGACTTAATAGCTAATGGGCGGGAAAGAGGTGGAGTTAGTAGACGAGTCGACAAAATGAAAATTAAAAAATCGTTACGGAAATAGCTGTCCAAGTGCATTTGCCGTTGTTGGGTTATCATTTGAAGCCTAGCCATCATCTCGATGCTATCTTCGCTTCAAGTTGGCACTCATTACTCTCTAACTTCCAAGGCATGCCAATGAACTTTGAGTCTTGTTTTGATACTGAGATGATTCTGTAAGTTGAGGTGTCTGGCTTTGGAATAATAGTAGAAGAGAAATCCTTCCGGGTTGTTACACCAGAGAGCGAGATGTCGTGATCGTTCAAAGTGGGCACCGAACTCAGGTTCTGCCCCTCCCTGACTCCCACATTGTCTCTCTCGCACCTCCAGCCAAGACATTTTGTGATTCGCCCCACGGTTCAGCGGTGCCTTACGTAAAGCTGGGTTGTATCCGTGTAGGTGGTATACATATATAAACCAAACTTTCCTTCTTTGATATCGTGAGTTTTTTTTTTTCTTGAAAGTCTTTGACCGTTAACCCACCCGCCAAACAACAGCACATGAACCTCTGTGTGATCCGCAGCTCAGCATCTCCGAATTCACCTCATCCTCCCCCCCGGGCATCCATCTCCATTTCACCTCATCAACCGCCACCTACCACCCTCAAAATGCCCTCCTCCTCCTCCTCCTCCTCCTCCAACAACAACAACAACAACCCTCAACAACCCTCCCTCCCCCCCCACTGGCACCTTACCCCCGAACACCAATCCCAGATCTTCACCACCTCCATCCTCCCCTTAGAAATAACCCCCTTCATCCCCCCCACCCCTTTACCCTCTTCCCCAAAACCAACAGCGATAATCCTCCTCGGCCAAACCGGCTCAGGCAAAACCCGCCTCGCCCCCCTCCTATCCTCCTCCCTATCCCCCTCCTCCAATCGTCCCCCCTGCCACCTGATAGCAGACACCTACAAAACCCACCACCCCTTCTACACCCCTTGCCTAACCCTCCATCCCGCCCTCGCCTCCGCTCTCGCCTCCCCCTCCGCCAGAGTCTGGCTATCAATGGCTTGCTCCGCCGCCGCCGAAGCGCATATCCCGGTCTTGGTCGAGAGCGCGTGTCGACATCCGGGGGATTTTGAGGATATAGTCAAAATTTTCAGTGGGGCTGGGTACACAGTCAAGGTAGTCATCCTCGCCGTGCCAAAGGTCCTCTCGAGGTTGGGGGTGTTGGTTAGGTTTTATCGGGGGTTACCGGAGAGTATGAGCAGGGGGTTGCCGCCGAGGTTGACGCCGAGGGGTGTTCATGATGAGAGTTTTGGCGGGTGCGTTACTGGCGCGGGGTGGGTTGACGAGCACCCGGGACATGTGCACGAGGTGGTTGTCGTTCGGAGGGGAGGGGGGGTGGGGTATCAGAATGGGAGTGAGGGGGGGGAGTGGAAGACGGAACCGAAAGCGAGGGAGGGGTTGGAAACACAAAGGAGAAAGTTGACGTCGATGGAAAGGGAGGGGGCAGAGCAGGATTTGAAAGTTCTGGAGGGGTTGGTAACAGAGGGGAAGGTGGACAACACGACGGTGGAGGAACTGAGGGGGTTGCTGGAGGAGACAAAAGGGGACAAGGAGGAGGAGGAGGAGGAGGAGGAGGAGCTGAAGCAGTTGGATATCGACGCTTTTGTCATGGGGCGAAAAAGAGAAGCGGAACAACAACAAGCAAAGCAAAAGACTACACAAGAGATCTTGGATGAGATCGAGTTCGATGACGACGATGACATCAACTTTTACAATACCTGCTCTTGTTGCAGATAGACGACACCTTCACATGTTAAACAAAGGAGAGGACAGGACAAAGATTCAACATGTAATTCACACTTCAATACTTTTAGACATAACTCAGAATAGAGTACAAAGTTACAAGAAAACAACCCTTTATTGATCTTGTCATGTCTCAGAGACGGGGACATTAAATGTACATATATGCATAACAAGAAAAATAATGAAAAAAATCATGGGTATTTGATTTTTTTTTTTTTACTTGTTCGCTTTGCCTGTTTGCTTCCCCTCCCCTCCTCCCCCCCAGTAGTCTTCTTCCAAACAAACACCTCCCTCCCCTATTCTTCGCTAGAAAGACTTTGCAAAACAACCCAAATCAAATAAAAAAAGCCAGAGATAGGCCAGGACTTTTCTCTTTTTTTCCATCCGACCATGTCTTCACAAACAGAAAAACACAGGAAAGAAAAAATCCCTCCAGTCCTTCCTCTCCCCCCCCCCAAATTAGTCTTTAATAACGAGAAAAAAACTCAAACAACCCATATCGCTCGTAATGACATACATCTCATATGCATTGTTCTGTGTGTGAAATTCGCTTCCCAGAAGCAAAACCAAAAAAAGATCCAACGCCAATCTTTTCAACTCGAGGTCAGTCAAAAAGTTCACCCTTCAAGATCGGGCCTCTTCCAACTCCAGCTCCAGAAGCCGGATCCGCTCGCTCTGCTCTTGCGACCCGGCCTCGACCCGCTTCTTGAGGGTCTCGACGTCGCTGGCAAGGCGGTTGATGACGTTGGTCTGGGAGGTGATCTTCTCACTCTGGGAGCTGATAATGACGGCCTGCTGGACCAAGAGGTGCTTGATCTGCTCCAGAGACACTTCGATAGGAGTCCCAGAGGGCGTGGCCGCCGCAGCCGCAGCAGCGGCGGTAGCTGCCGAGGGAGTAGGGGTATGCTTCACAGAAGGTGTTACATTGCCGGGGGATCTGACAGGGGACACCTGACTAGGAGAGTGCTTGGTGCCGGGAGGGGGAGTAGTCGCGATCGGGAACGGCTTGTTCGGTGACTTGATGATGATGCTCTGGCGCTGAGCGGGACGCGAGATCTCCTCGAAGCTCGAGGCCTCGGAATCATTGCCAGACTCTTCATCGTCCTGGAACTTGTTGGCCATGGCCGAGATGGAGGTCTTTTGGTCAGCAACCGAAGGAGCAGGGGCGCGGGCGACAGGAGCCGGCTCGGGCTCCTTCTTGGGCGAGGCAACAGGCGCGGTGGCCGGGGCGGGAGCCGGAATCGCAACAGGAGGCTTGTAGTCGGAAGCGACCTCCACAGGAGCATTGCCGTCATAGATGCTTTCCAAGTCGATCTTGTTGGGAAGACCCTCCTTGCCGTCGAACCATTCCTTGGCAGTCATGGCGGGCTTGACACCGGTAGCGGGAGGGAAAATGTCGGATTGGAAGGTCTCGGCGCGACGAGGCACGGTGAAAGAGATGGGCTCAATGTAGGTATCGTTGACCGTCTTGTAACCTCTCATAACCTCGTTCTCATGAACCTGTTGTCTGTTAGAGAATCTGTTGCCGAAAGAAAAGAAGAACAAAAAAGCGACTTACGTTGATACCGCGACGAGGAACAAAAGCGACACCACGCTGTGGATCACCAGACTTATACTCGGCAAGGAACTCGAACTTGTCGTTCTGATACTCAAAGTAGCGAATGTTGCCGTCACCCTTGCCAGCGAGATAAAGGCAGTTGGATCCGTCGTCCCAGAAGGGCATGCAAACGCCAGAAATGGAGTCGAGAGAAGTGAAGCCGCCAATGGGTTGCGCGCGACCAGGTTCCCAGAGAGCGATTTGCCGCTCACTCATCCTCGAAAAGCCGGTAGTGGCAATGCGGTTGTGCTCACCGAGCCACACAGCGCGGCTGTTTTTGGCACCCTCGTGGCCGGGGTGCTCGTGGACCGGCTTCTCCTGCCTGACATCCCAGACGCGGAGCTTCTTATCTCTCGAGGTAGTCACCAACATGGCGCCATTGGCGCTCCACGACAAGCTCTGCACAATCTCGGGGTGCTTCAGAGTGTGACCAGCCTGCCCGGTACCGATATCCCACAGCTTAATAGTCTGATCGCCGGAAGAAGAGGCCAGGATGTTCTCGGCGGCCGGGTTGAAGAGAACATGTCCAACTTTCCTGGAAACCAATCAGCCTCGCAGCCCCTTTCGACAAGCAGCCAAAGCACCACTCCCTACCTGGAATGTCCACCCAGCTTGCTAACAGGAGCTACATCAACAATCTCTTCCGCATCGGTATGGAGTGTGAACCCTTGCGGCACCTCCCAGATGAACACCTTGCCGTCATCCGAGGCCGAGGCAATGATGCGATCGTTGAACGGGTTCCTAGTCGCAAGTCAGACCATCTCCTTTCGAACCCCCAACACTCCAAGGATATTATGCGCACCAGTCGGTATCCAACACAGCAGCAGTGTGTCCACGGAACAGCGGTATTTGGTCGGGGAGCTTGCCGCGCTCGTTTACGGGAATGACAGCGAAAGCACCACCACCACTCGACTCCCAGTTCACGGAGATGTACTCGGGGTTGACCTAGCCAGAAAACCAACATTGGTGAGCTTCACCACTCCGTTTCTTTCTCGGGCAGCAACACCTACCTTGAGCAAGTTGGTGTCCCAAGCATTACGGCTGATGTGAAGGTTGTCATAACAAAACTCCTTCTTGGTGGGCTTGCCAAAGACGTGTCCTAAAACAAAAAGAAAGCAAACGGCCTGTCAGTATAATCCTTCCTCTTACTACAACACTCTTTCAGTCGCAATCGCATGTGCTGGCGTCGGGAACTGCCCTAAAACACCAGAGCACGCGACTGATGAGGCTCGGTGATTGCGCAATGTGACAAGCTGCTCGTCGGAGTAGTCGGTCGGTCGGCCTCTCTCTCTCTCTCTCGGTAGGTAGGGGAGGTGGGTTCCAAAAGCTTACGATATTTCGACGCGCGCACGAAACGGCCAGCCATCTGGAATTGCTATTTGCTCTTGCTGTTGACCAAAAAAAAGAGAGAGGGGATATTGAAAGAAAGAAAAGGAATTACAAGAAGAACGAAGAGAGACGGGTGGTGGTGTGTGTGTGTGTGTGTGTAAAAGTTGTGAGAGTAGTTAAGTATGACTTTTTTTCCTTTCTCTTCCCGTTCACAAGAAGTCGTCGCTCGTTGAAATGCTCCTAGGTTAATGAAGGAAGATCGGCCCTGTTGAAGCTGAGATAAACCACCCCCCTCCTCCCCCAGGTTGCTGACGAAAAGGCAGCCAGGCCTATGCACACCGTGCACGGCTCCAAGATTAGCGCGGTCTGAGGCGCCCGAGGCGGTGTTCCCTGGGAGAAGGTGGTCCGTCCACTCCCTGCTCTTGCAAGCCCATTGGTTGCTTAGCAGTCGCTCCCGCCGGGAATGCCCCTCCACCAGCGTCCAGCGTCCATCATTGGGCTTGGAGATCACTTCTATCTTTTGTAGTTTGGTAACTGTACGGTCGCATTCCACCCCTCTTGCCGGCCTTCTAGCGTCAAGGGAGAAGAATTCTTTTGTCTTCCTGGTGTGGGCAGAAAAGGGGTCAGGATGGAGAAAAGCCATTTCCTCAGCGACGGGCCTTTGTTGACACTGTGATAAAAAAAAAAACCGAAACTCGCATCGGTCGATTCAGGGGAATTAGAGGGGTCGCAATATTGACAGGGTGGGGCCCTCCTATTTCTGTCTCCATTACCCATGGAATTGCTGAGGCTCCTCCGCGGTCCCCCGCTACTCCATACCGTCATGCATCTCCATTATAAATCACACTAGCGACTATTATTTTCATCCGAGGCCGGCTGGTGTAGTGGTTATCACGTTTGTCTCACACACAAAAGGTGCCAGGTTCGATCCCTGGGTCGGTCAAAATCAGTATCATCAATTTCTTTTGACAAAGTTCCTCCAATCCTCTTGACCATTTCTTTTTGTTTCATTTGGGCATGAGAAACATCTTTTTGTCTCCCAGGTGCATTAACCAACAACACAGGCCACAAAACTAAAGGCTGACGAACTGTTTGTATAACTTCTGCCTAAACACTATATCTTGCCTTTCGGCCTTGCAAGCTACTCTCTTCCTTTCAATGTTCCCAAGAGCAGCACCAATAAGACCACTAACCGTTAAACTCCAACTCCAATCTGACTACCAAACCGCTTTTGTCGTACCATTACTCTGCTATCATGCTTTGCTTCAATACTCCATCTCACCCTCAAGCTGCTGTGAGGTACTCCAGCTAATCTGCGATGCCTCCCCAACCTGCAACAGCTCCTCCCGCAGAGACCGCCTCGGAGTGCTCGCACACATGTTCGAATCCCCTTCCAAGATACTCGCCGTTGTATTCTTGTCATCTTGCTCCCCTGCTCTGTTCAGATCCAACTCTGCTGCCTCGTCAGCACCAACCTTACTGCCGCTGCCATATGGACCACAATATCCCCTCGATGAGGCCAACGAAACCAGTGATAACCCCCCAAGTTTGTTCCTGAACAGTGCCTCCAATTCATCATCACTGAGTTGGTTGAGCTCGCATAGGCTTCGCTCCATCAGACGAGACTGGTTGGCGCTTCCGCAGGCGGTGCAAACCGGTGCCTCTGGTGACTCTGGCGACCAGGAAGAATCCGACAGAATACGGCGCTGGCGGGAAGGAATGCTGACATTGGATGAAAACGTCTTGGGGCTGCTCAGCGAGTTGCTGTTGCCATTCACCGTCGTGTCCAGCGATGTCCGAGCCGAGTCTTGCTGGCTACTGCTGGGAAGAGTTGGCGAGTCCGAGGAAAACTCCCGAGGGGTCCCCGACGGGTTTGCACAAGTTGACATGCTTGGACTAGTGAGGCAACCGTCCCTCGCACTGGTCAGCAAACCGATTCCTGTGTCATACAAACGTGAAGCTTCCTCTAGCGAAGAATTCATCGAAGCTATGGTAGCAAGCGGTGGCAATGTCGGACGGCTTCGTGGGCCAAGGGACACTATGGAGGTAGGTCCTGGTCAGCCATGTCCGTTGTGATGTGCAGGAAAGCATAGACTTACCAGGTGTGTCACAAGCAGAGTCCAAGGAGAAGTTCTTATCGACCGTGTCCTGGACAGCCTTCTGAACGCCTAGTTGAAAAGAGCTTCGGCGGCCTAGCCAACCTGCTCTGGTCTTGACATCCGCCGGCAAGGCCAGGACGGGAGCTTTTGGTACGACTGGATCGCAGACGCCGGTGACATGGTCACTGCCATTGTCATCATCATTGCTAGCCCTTTGCTGATAGTGACTCTCAGGGCTGCCGGGGCTTTCTTGTTGAAACCTGCCACGGAGCGAGAGAAACATGGAGCTAGTCGTCCTCAACAACCGCCTGGCGGGCGAGTGAGGGGGAGTTGAGCCATCTCTGTTCGAGTACGGTGTTGGTGTAGTTGGTGTAGTTGGGGTTTCTGCCCTTTCGTCGCACTCAAAGTGGTCCCGAATGTTTTGCCGTTGAGAGTGCCGGCCACCTACAGAGTTGAACCAACGTCGTCTTTGCTGTGGTTGATAATCTGTAAAGGGCACTGGTGTTTGTGAAGGTGTGTTTTTGGTAACAAAAATTCGGGAAGTCTTGCGACGAAGCGTGGCAAAGATGGAAACGCGAGACTTGGGGTTCAACTTGGTCTCCTTGTCCGTAGCCGTTGGGGACATGGAGCTCCCCGATGAGGTGCTAGTCAGGTTGTCCATTCTGGCAAGGGAGTCTGATGATAACATAGAGCAAAAAAAAGCAAAGGCCTGGGATGGTAACGGCAGGCCGGGAGTACAACAGTGGCAGGGAGAAAGCTGATGCCACTGGGATGACGATGGACGATGCAGACACTGGAGCTGTCAGCAGAGAAAGGTGGGTAGAAGATTCCATAGTTCTGGGAGTTTGAAGGCTCGACCAAGCCTCGTATCCTCTGAGGCTTCGGAAGGCGCACCGAAGCTCTCCCGCTCCGGAGGGGAAGGTGTTGTTGAAAAACAGCAAGACCAAAGTGGCATATTGTGGGAAAAAAAAAAGGAAGAAAAAAAAAGAAAAAAAAAGAAAAAAAAAAAGAAAACAAAAAAAGAACAAAAAAAAGGAGAAAGTCATGTTTCGGACAACAAGATTGATGAGATCTTTCCTCCAAAAATAACCAAGACAATCGCTCGCGGCTTCCTCGAACGGACATCATGTCATTTCTCAGCACCGAATAAGGGGGCAAGAGCGCCCCTATTCGCATCTTTTTGCTCGATGCCTCTTTTTGATGCAGATACCAAGAAGCAAAAAAGGAACACGGTTGACCCATCACGTCAAAAAGTATCAAGAGATATTTGAACGGTATAGCTGCGCTGGCCGTGTTATTTTCTGCCGTCCGGTCCCAGGCGTTGAGCTGTGGTTGTTGCTTGGAGAAGAAGCTTTGACCAACCAGGAAATGTCCAAATAAACCAAGTGCATCTTGAATCTTTGAATCTCGAAGCTCTTGCATGCATTTGAATCCCACGCGACAACGCGCCCCCCAGCGAAAACAGCACTTCCTTTATTCAAGACACAATATCCAGCGCCTCCAGTAACACAAATTTTTATCCCGATCCAGTCTCCTAGACATTAGTGGATCACCATGGCAAGCAAAGCCAAGTCCCGCTGGGCAGACGACGAAGAAGACGCCCTGCGCGAAGCGCAATTGAAAAGGGAAAAAGAGGAAAAGAAGCGCCTCAAAGCCGAAAAGGCGCGCAAACTCGAAGCCGAAAGAAAAACCCGCGAAGCTGCCGCCGCCGCCCAACAAGAACAACCACCGCAACCACAACCACAAGAAAGCCCCAACGGCCCTCCCCCAAAACGAAGACGGGTCTCTCCCGAACAACAAGAAACACACAACGGAGCCCCCCCAGAAGAACCGACCACCACTAACCTCCTCCGCTTCACCCCCGGAACCATCTCCCGCTCCCGCAGCGTGGAAAACTACGACAAGCTGAACGACATCGAGGAAGGCGCGTACGGCTGGGTCTCCCGCGCCCGCTGCCTCTCCACCTCCAAAATCGTCGCCCTCAAGCGCCTCAAGACCGACCCGAAAGACCGCTCCGGCCTCCCCGTCACCGGCCTGCGAGAGATTCAAATATTGCGAAACAGCTCCCACAGGAACATCGTCCCCCTGCTGGAAGTAGTGGTTTCCGACTCGACCACCCCCTTGGAACCATCCATCTTTCTCGTCCTCGAGTTCCTCGAACACGACCTCAAGTCTATCCTCGAGGACATGCCCGAGCCGTTTCTGGCCTCAGAAGTTAAGACGCTGATGTTGCAGCTCTGCTCCGGGGTGGCGTATCTACACGACAACTGGATCCTTCACCGGGATCTCAAAACGTCGAATTTGTTGTTGAATAACAGGGGCCAGCTAAAGATTGCGGATTTTGGCATGTCGAGATATGTGGGCGATCCGCCGCCGAAACTGACGCAGTTGGTGGTTACGCTGTGGTATCGTGCCCCGGAGCTGTTGCTCGGGGCGACGACATATGGCAGCGCGATTGACATTTGGAGCGTGGGGTGTATCTTTGGGGAGCTTCTGGCCAGGGAGCCGCTTCTGCAGGGGAGGAACGAGGTGGACGAGCTCACGCGGATATTTGAGCTGTGCGGGCTGCCCTCGGAGGAGTCGTGGCCTTCGTTTCGGAGGCTGCCGAACGCGAGGGGGTTGAGGTTGCCGAATAACCCGACACCGGGATCGACGAACTCGAGGATAAGGACAAAGTTTCCGCTTTTGACGTCGGCGGGGGTGGGGTTGTTTAATGGGTTGCTTGCGCTGGATCCGGAGAGGAGGCCGGCGGCGAGGGAGGTGCTGGAGCATGAGTATTTCCGGCAGGACCCCAAGCCGAAGCAGGAGGCCATGTTTCCTACTTTTCCGAGCAAGGCGGGCCAGGAGAGGAGGAGGAAGAGGGAGACGCCCAATGCGCCGGTTAGGGGACAAAAGGCGGCGGATTTGGGGGCGGTGGACTTTAGTGGGATTTTTGCTGGGAGGGAGAAAGAGGAGAGGGGGGGTGGGTTTGCTTTGAGGATGGTGTGAGAAGGAGGTGGTTTACATGGACGAGAATAATGATGTGATGTAATAGCAACTAATGAACATAGACTGCGACACATGGATACCAAAAAGCCGTGGAAAGGGGGCGGCTGTATATATAATGCAGTATCAACAAGACCGACAAGACAGAAAAGTCAAGATATACCCTTCGTCATTAAAGCTACCTGAAATATATGTATGTATGCATGAAAGTCGTCATCTTTCCGGAAAAAGCTCGCCATGAATGTGTGTGAGATGTCCAAAAAAACAGATACAGGTGAAAATGAGAAATCCATCCCCTTAGTCAACAACTCAACCGCTCTGCCGCTTCTGCTTTCGACTTTTTCGAAACCAAATCAAGCGTACCGAAAAACATGTTTTCTAGCCAACGCCCCCAGCCCCGAAAAATAGAACCAATTCTTTGTGCCAAAGACAGAAAAAAGTAAACAGCCAACCAAATTACACTTTTCTGTCTTCCTATATTAAGCGTAAGTATTCCTCACCTCTTTTGGAAAAGACATTACAGCACTGTAGATCTCGCCCCCCTTTTCATTTTATTCTTTTGCTCCTCCCACTGTACGACGTGACGCAATCAACCATTTTCAGATCAATTACAGACACATCTACATCAACCCACCAAACCCAGCCACGAACCACGTGAAGCTCAATACTGTGATCACACTCATCACGCCCGCGGCAGCCACGGCCTTGCTGTCAATCGACATGCCACCCGCACCATTGCAAGAGGCGCATTTCCAGCCGTCGCTGATGGGGGTATAGACCTTGGGGGTGTATAATCCGAATTTGAAGCTGTTGAAGGGCGCAAGCATGCCCGCAGGTGCCGGGCCAGTGGGCTCCGAGTCAGAATCGTGGATGATGAGGGTGTACTGTTCCACCAACAGAGGAGACGCCACGGCTGTCCGGTCGTATGCGCCCGTGTCCCAAGTGTAACTTCCTTGCTCCTGAAACGTCATGTTCTGGGTGAGGGTCCACGTCTGCTTGGCTACGGTGTTGGTAACGAGCACGTCGATGGCGGTGGGAGTTCCTTGCAGGTTGGTGTAGTTCCAGGCCCAGGTGATGTAATCGCCAATCTTATACAGCTGGTAGCCTTCCATAACCGAAGGGGTGATCATGACGACGGCGCCGGCTGGGTCTTGTGGATTGAATTCGGTTTGGCGGGGCTTGCCGGAAGTGGTGCCATTCGGTGCTGCGCTGCCTGTGGCCTTGCCCGATTGCGAAATGCCGGCTGTGTTGAGGTTCGTCCTGAGTGGTGTGGCTGGGCCCGTTGTGGTCTTCTGTTCCTCCTCTTCGTTGTTGTTGTCATTGCTCGAGGGTGTGTTTGTTGGCTTCGGGGAGTTGGTCGTTTCTACATGTCCTTGTTAGCCGCAGCCGAGTAATGAGGAGGCAATTGGGGTGTTCCGTACCATCACTGTTCTGCCTTACCACCAGACTGTCAAGTTCTGGCAAGAAACCGGGCCATGCGAGCGCGGAGACTGAAGAGGAGAGGCCCAAGAGGGCAACGGCCGACGAAAACTTCATGTTGACAAACTCGGATCGATCGCGTCTGAAAATGCTCGAGGGGCAGGCGACCAGATCGACCAGGTACCGAGAAGAGGGAAGCGAAAGTAAAGATGTCTGTTCAACGTCGGAGAAAAGGCTCGGTCGCAGTGGTGTTTGTGCCGGTGTTCACGTCGGGTGTCTCTCTCAAAGTGGTACGGGGGCGTTTGCTTGCTGGGCCACGGCGGGTAACCCCTATTGGCGGTTTGGCCGAAAATGAGACCCGCGCGAAACGGGCGTGGAGTAAAAGTAACGAGGGTTGGCCAGGTAGGGTATGTGCGTGAAGGTTCAGCGAGAGTAGGCGTCACTTGGGACAGCTAGACAACAAAAGTAGCGAGCGTTCAGAAAAGCGAGTGTGCGGTTCCGGTTGCCCAAGGAACAGAAAACGATGGAACAAGCCAAAAAAAAAAAAAGGCAGCGCTTTCAAGGCACGATGGAGTTGGGAGGCGGCTGGAATGAGAAAGTCGAGGGTTGGAGTTCCAGGCTTTGCGTGCATTCCACGACCAACGACAGGCCGGCGAGCGAGCGACTCCACTCGATGCTGCAACCAATTAACAGGTTGCAGCATCGGGCTTAGCGGGAGCCCTGAAGTGGCGTCGACAGAACAGGAGACCGCGTTACCCACTCAACCCTGGCGTTTTTTTTTATGCTCCTTCGTATCCTGGCTTCGTGTCCAGGTGCACAGCTAAAAATATCCTGATCGTTGTGTTTAACATCGTAACCGTATAAATACCCAAGGTGATCTCTCCTTCGCCGGTGACAATTGGCCGTATGCCGGTATATCTTCTTGCTGTTTCCACCGCAGATCGATCACCATCGCCAAGATGCTTAAACTGTGGGGACCAACCAGTCGGTGGTCTGTCGGCCATCGACCTCGCATCTCCGCACCTCTTCTCTGCACGTTGGCTGTTGAAGTGTTGGCCGTGCAACGCTCGAGTACCGGCAGCATGATAGAGATGTCTTTTTCAGGTGAAACTTCGCCGCCCAAAACCCCGCCGTCCGGACATCGCACTTGAGACCAAGCAATGGCCGAGCGCTGGATCAGTGGCTTCGGAGTGAAGAGGCAATATCAGGAATCGTTGTGCCTCTGCTCCTGTACGGCACTGGATGGCGCAAGTGGTTGCAGCTGTCAGTCATGCTGTTCCTGCTGTTCACACATTCCAGTCAGTCTAAATATTATGGCTGCAGTCGTGCCATGTAAACACTTAAAACTGTCACAGCCAGTCCAACGGTTTTCAAGGGAAGGTATGGGCCAGTGTCCATGTCATCCCATCTTTTTCCAATGACATGCATGAAGCCATGAACGCCTGGTCCCCAGCCTCTGGATCTGGCTGTCACGGCTGCCATCTCATCATCCCGAAGTCACTCACTCACTGACAGCCGTATGGCGGGACATCCAGCCAGCCTCATGGCATCATTTGCAGGCCCAAAGACAACAGAGAGGCAAAAAAGCGGTGGCCATGGCGGGATACTTTGACGCTAAGCCCGGAGATGGTGAGCAATTGGGAAGCAGCTGGCTGCATCATTCACACCGCACACGTGAAGATAAGCGTGCGATTGGGGAGAGAGTTGGAGGCTGCTCCCAGTGGGAAAGTCAGTTCACTTTGAATTGGATGAAAAGGAAAGAGCTCGCAGCAGGGTCCATATCATGGCGCGGGCAGCTTCCACCAACCAATACTTTGTTTAAATATTTTGGTTCTGCGCTTAACAAGCTCCCGATACCCTCAGTCTGCGAATTCTGAGTTCTCGTCAAAATGTCGTCCTCTTCTGACACGGTCACCATCGCCCGTGCCGATCTTGATCTCCTCTTGCAAAGGTATGTTTTGTGTTTCTGTTACCGCCTTATCCTTATCCGCGCAACATTCCGAACCCGACTCTTTGGGAAACCGTTCACCAACGTTGTCACCTAACGCTGACCTGCATCTCCCGCTTCTAGGGTTCAGCTTGTAAGTTAAATTCGACACACTAATTCGACACTTGACATAGGGAAAGAAACATTCTGACTCGCATCAAGAGCATCAATGCTCCAGACTCGTTGTCTGTTTCACAGGTTGAATATGACCAGCTCAAGTCCATTGCAAGACAATATGGTGCGATCTATTGCGATATCTATCAGTTAAACCAAGCTAAGTTATTTTCCAGAGAACCTCAAGCGCAACCTCCTACGTGGTGGCGTAGACGAGGCTACAGTAGCTGTAAGCCCATGTCCCCACCTAGGCCATTGAGTTTGAGTTACGGGTTGCTAACGGTTTGACAGCTCCTTAGCCAAGGTGATGAGGTTTTCCAATCCGAGAATAACGAGGATACACACGCCTCTACTACGGACCATGGAGGTGTTGGTCTCTCCTCATTTTCGACGACGCAGCGTCATCATGCCTCTTCCCACCAACATGGAAACGGTTATTCGCACTCCCATTCGCATACTGATTCCAGCAGCAACTCCTACGGCCATTCCTACGACCATCCCTGCCACCGTTCTCATCGCCAGTACCAACAGCAGACCGCTTCGACATGGGATGAAGGAGACTATGACGAGGAGGACGAGGGGGACGAAGATGTCTCAATCGAAGAAGGGTCCCCTGTTCCTGGCGCAAACTACACAGGACCACCTCAGGAAGTGAAGCGCCACCAGTACGAGCGCAACTGCCATCGTACCCTTCAAATCGTACATCTCGCCGAGGGTACCACTCATTCTGATATTACAAACTCCGTGCGCGGCGGCCAGCTCTTAGACGTGTATCTTCGCTCTCACGACCGCTCAGCTTCCATCTCGTTTCTTCATGCGGCCGATGCTCAGAAATTCTATGGCTATTGTCGTCGTAATGACTTGTATATCAGAAACAAGAGGGTAGGCAACTTGGTTTTTGAGTAGGTTGACTTTTGCTAACATGAGGACAGGTCGAAGTCAAGTGGAACGAGCGTCAGTTTGTGCTGCCAGGCCATGTGGCGGGCAAAATCTCGGGCGGGGCCAGTCGCAACCTTGTCATCATGAACTACGCCAGTCAACATACCGAGGAGGTGATTCGCGAAGACTTGGATCATATCCACAACCTGGTAGTGATCAAGATACAGTTCATCGGCGGAAACTGTCATATCGAGCTCAACTCGGTGCACAATGCAATCTATGCTCGCACCTGCATGCTGAGCCGAATGTATGTTTCATTACGCAGATTCTCCCTAGCGGAGGCTAACATGTTGGACAGGAAGTACAAAGGCAGAAGAATTCAATTCGACGTGGATCAGTGTGCCCACCCTTACCCAGCCCCCATGGTTCTGAAGACCAAGGAAGCTCCCCAGCCAAAGAGGCAATCATCGGTCAGCAATCGCTTCCAGCTCTTGAATATCGACGATTCTGAGGACGAGGAGAACGCGCCACCCGGGTTTCGGTCTAAGAAGACTCCCTTAGTGGTGGCCTGACCTGGCCACGGGCTCGTCATTTGCAGAAGGAGATTGTAATTGGGACGTTTGTTTGGTCTGAAAAGTTATGAGATGCTGTAACCAGCGTTGGAGATACCCATGGTTACGTCTTACCCCTATGTTCAGTGGAGATACAAGAGACATTGTTGAGCGACGTCTGGCAAGATTGTAGAGGAACCTATGACGGTGTCACTTGGCACCTTGTTTCTAGTGTAGCAGTAGTAACTGACACCTGTAGCCAATGTTACTTTGACCCTGTCACTCATTGTGTTCTGGTAGTAATTCATCTATCTGTCTTCAGGTGACCAGAAGTTGGGGGAACGGTCAGAATAGGGCTGAGTTTCCCCACCTTCCCCACATCTGTCAGGTGGGGCTTGGGGTTGTTTCGCTACGTCAGGGTGGGATGGGGCTACCCTGTATCTAGCTTATCGCGATCTCCTGATGTCGATGCTCTCCAGTTTCTGATGAGATGCAGTACTCGAGAAATATATCAACTGTTTGGCTGACTACGGAAAGTAACTTGCTATGGGACAAAAAGAAACACAACCGCCGGAACCAACCAAAACCCAAGGAAAAACCGCATTTATACGCATCATCCACACAACGCCCCATGCCCGATCAACAGGCAACTCAACCCCGTTGATGGTCCTCGCCTGATCACTTACCAGAAACAGGATCGTCTTGGCGACCTCGAGGGCGGTGATGGGTGGTAGCGGTGCGATGGGGTTTGCCTGAAGGGCGTGGACTGGTCTGTCACTGTCAGTCGATTTGTTTAATGAGATAATGAGGAGGTTGAACATACTCGACAGCTCTGTACCCCTCCAGACCAACCCTTTGTTCTTTTGTTATCCTGTTCCCGACTGAGGAGTCGACTGAGCCGGGGAGGACGGCGTTGGCGCGGATGTTTTCGTTGCGGAAGCGCCAGGCGACGTTTTTTGTTGCTCCTATCTGGCCCGGTACTTCACGTCAGTTTTCATTGGGTTGGGAAACGAAGTAGGGGAAGGGGGGGATATAAAAGGGGGGGAAAAGGGTGGGGGATTACCAGCCCGTGCTTTGAAGCTGTGTATGCAACCCCAGCAACAGCACCACTCCTCCCCGCGGTGCTAGCCACATTGACAATCACGCCCCCTTCCGGCCTCTGTTTGAGGTAAGGAATCACGGCCCTCATCATTTTCACGGGGACGGTGAGGTTGACGGCGATGACGTTGTCCCAGTCTGGATCGAGGAGGGTGTCGGCTGAGGAGAAGGTGTCGAGGATGCCGGCTACATTGACCAACACATCAACTCTCCCGCTAAAACAAGCATTAGTGATAACACAAAAGGGGGGAAACGGGGGGGCGAGGGGGGGAAGACATACCCAAAATGGTGAGCAATTCTCACACCTTCTTCTATCTGTCCTGGGAGGGTTAGGTCCCCTAGATGAAAATGAAATCTACCGTGGTCTTCCACCCGCAAAAGGTCGTAGTCAAACGGTGCGATGTCCAGCCCCACGACCTGGAACTGGTGAGAAAGAAAGAGTTGCGTTGTGGCGAGGCCTATGCCGGAGGAGCAGCCGGTTATGATTGCCAGGCGGGAGTACCCCAGGGGATCGATGTGGTGAGGGGGGGTGTGGTAGAGAGTGTCTGGGGTGGGGGTGTAGAGCATTTTGTTTGGGTGCGATATCGTAGATTGGTTGAGTAGGTAGATGTTGTAAGTGAGGTTGGTTGATGTGTAGCCTCAACAGCAATATCTCAATGCTGCCCTCGATCTTCGAGATATCTTAGATAACCAAGTCAATTTGATGAAGAGAAAGGCCAAGTTCAGTCCTGAGATGGGCGAAACAAACTCCAGGTTACGAACCTTGCCCCTATCTTATACCTCTTCTCTCCTCATTACATCCCAACAATTCCCTCTCCAACATCCATCACACTCACAAAAAAAAGGAGGAAAAAAAACACTAACGGCGACACGGCCAGCCACGCCCACAAAGTGGTATGATCCATCCTGACTCCTCATCACAGCCGTGGCGAGACTTCATCTTCAGCCCGCTCCCCATTAAAAAAAGGGGGGGTCAGCCAAGCAAACCCCAAGCTCGTGGGGTGGTCTGTTCTACGTGGAGGAGCACACCCTCTCCAACTAGAACATCAGACCACTTTCTTGCGTGCCTCACGACACCAACACACAGCCAAATGATCACACAACCGCCAACTCACTATACTGAGAAAGTGACCCAAACACCATCCAGAACCAGAGTCATCATAATACAAGTATCCTTTCAATAACCTAAGTAGCTAGCTAGCAAGAGCCTGCTTCATAAGCACCTTTGTGCAGCAACCGCTGCAAATAATGTAAACCATTGATGGAAATTTCGCTTTGATGTATGCACCGGTCCAAATTACAACCACCATTCGCTGTTGGCAAGAAATCACAAAAATCCTCACCACCATATAAAATCCCTTTACACTAAAAGTCCCCAAGAACAAACAGAAAAACAACATATGCCCTACTTCAAACCCCGATATCATGTCTGGGAGCGCGCCTGATTAGACACCGACTCCAAATACAAAAGCAAAAAGTTCCGATCGGCCGGGGAGATGGGTGTCTGGCTGCCCCGGCGAGAGTTGGTTGCGCTCGGTACCCGACTACTGTTGCCGGTTGCATGGACATTCTCCACGCCTGTGACTGACGGAGCCATGCCGCCGGCGTTGCCCTGTGACGCAAGAGACGCAACTCTCGATCTGGGAGTAGTAGACCGGACTTGATCATACACCATGGACTCCTTCATCTTGCCGTTGGCCGAAAGCCCAGTGGGCGAGGGCTGTGCCTTTCCGAAAAGCGACAGCAACTTCTGCTTCTGGTCCGCGTTGCCACTAGGTTGACGCTGATGATGCTGATATTGCTGATGCTGCTGCAGTTGCTGGGGCGGACCAACAGGTTGCTGAGGCGGGAAAGTAGGACTTGCGTACGGCGACTGGCGCTGAGGCTGAGGCTGACCGTATGGAAGGCTGGCCGCCTGGGCTGGCGGGAGCTGGGGGGACCTCTTCGTTTCCTGGTCAAGCTGATGGAACAAAGAGCGGTCCCGCGGAGACGGAAGACCAGAGCCTGAATTCCTGGCATCCTTCCTCTGGGGGCTCAAGCGTCTCTGAAGACGATGGATTTGCGAGTCCATCGAGTCATTGCTTTGGGCCGACTCGGGCTGCTTGGGCCGAGTGAGGATCTGAACGGCCCTGTATGGAAGGTTGAGCTCTGGATTCATCTGGACGGGAGCACCATTGGCTTCAGCAGCTCGGGCGATGGCCTCCGCATTGGAAGGTCCGCCATATGGCTGGCTATTATTGGACCCATATCCTGGCCGTCCACCGTCCGACTTGATGGACGATCTTGTGATTTCGTTGCTTAGGGGACTTCCACGGCCTGGCTTTTTGAACATGTCCAACAACGCCGAGCGGTGCGACTCCGTTGATTGCGACGGCCTTGGGGCCACAACTGGGTTTGCGGTGGCGTGTTGTGACACTTGTGGAGCCACTGCATGCTGCGACTGAGGCCCATACCGCTCACCATAACCCTGAGGAACATTCGCCGCGTGGTGCGGCAAATACTGCGCAGCTGGGTTGGGAGCTTGTGTATGGGATGGAGCACTGGGCCAGCCCTGTCCAGACGGATGATAGCCAGCGTGCTGCTGTCCCGCGGGAGCGACATCGCTTTGAGGGGTAGCCACCGGCGTTGTTTCTTGTGTACGGGAGGTATTGCTCTTGAAAGCATTCAGAAGAGACATGTGATGATGTGTCAGCTGAGGAGCAGCCTTTCGAGGTGCTCCTTGATTCTGATAACCAGCCCCATCTTGCCCCTGGACCGGGATCGAATGGTGGCTTCCCTGCGGCGCTTGCATACCATTGTGGTGGGCAGTCTCTGGAATGTTGGGAGTCTGGAGAATGCTTCTGGTGAGAAGTGATTGCTGAACCTGGGGGGGCAACGGCTGCGGGTGGAGAAGAACGGGTTCCTTCTGCACTGGACGCGGGCCAGCCATGTACGAGTTATCCCCGTAGGCCTGGGTAGGCATCTGGTGGGGGACCCGCTGTTGTGTAAAGTATTCTTGAGAGACATTTTGATTCCCGTGAGGCTGGATAGGGAAGTTGGGCGGCGGCTGATTAGGTGGTACAGGTAACCGATTGGTTGGATGATGATGGTGCGGAGTGTGCGGCTCCGGAGCAGTCGTGTAAGTGAGCTCCAACGGCGTGTGCGGGACTTGGTTACCGTACTGCTGCTGCTGGTAATACTGATGTTGATGCTGCGGAGGCTGTTGGTGATGTTGCTGGGGCAGCTGTTGATAATGCTGGGGCTGCTCGTGATACCCTTGAGGAAGATGAGCCGCCTCGGTCTCAGTATTCTTTTGAAGAAGGGCCAACAGAGCGTTCCCTTTGTTGGCTGTCGCCGCCGGAGCAGGGTGCGGGTTCACATGTGTCCCACTAGGGGGAGGCTGCACCTGGAGAAGACGCTGAAGCTCAGCCGTCGCCCCTTCAATGGTTTCGATGCTCTCTGTGGGCCCAGCAACAGGCTCTGTCTGGGTACCGAGGTCATCCTCTGTGAGAGGTTCTTCGATAGGAATATGGACAGGTACATGCGATCCGCGGGCTGCGTCCTTCTGCTTTTGCTGTTGGACCCATTTCTTGAGTTGGACAAGAAAAGGAGCCACCATGTAGAACTTGTTCGCATTCGAAGCCGCAGCGGCATCATCCTGTTGATTCCCCTTGCGGTTCCGAAACGCGGGAAGCTCAGAGAGCTTGTACCACTGAATTTTACTGATCTCTTTCCTGGTCTTTGGATGGAAGTTGGTGTCCATGGGCACATTCCGGAAAACATAGAGTCGAATTTGCTGATCCCGCATCGACATCTGGATGTACTTCACTTCATCATCCCTAGGCACCAGCCCAGCTTCCCTGATGTCGAAACCTGTTTCCTCGTAGACCTCTCGAATGGCGCAGTCCAAGTCATCCTCGTCCTTGTTGATTTTACCTCTGGGGAAACTCCAGTTGGCGCCCTTCTTCCAGCCCTTGACCAACACAGTCGAGTCCATGGCCTCATTCAGCAGGATAGCTCCTCTGACGGGAACTCTGGTCTTGTACTGGAGAAACTCCTCGAACGCTCGCATGTGGTTTTCAGCCGAGAAGGAGGCCAGCAGGGGACAGTGCTGGAAGATTCGAAGACAGAAACTTCGGAGCGACATCGATGGGAGTGTAGGGTCCAGCGGACGTATAAAATCTTCGTAGAACCATTGTGCCTCTTCGACCTGGAAGCAAATTCGGGCCACGGATGACAGATCCTCCTTGGGCAGGTTTATGATGAATCGGACACAAAGGTCGTCCAACCCTGGGCAAACAGGTCAACAGGTGTCATCCAACAGAGCGGTACCAAAAAAGATACATACAATCTTCGAGCTGCATCTTGTTTTCGGCCATGACAGTGTGCTGTGGTGTGGCATATCAACAGCCTGGTTTCCTGAGGGGTGGTCGTCTGTAGGGCAGCAACAGCGTAAAAGGCAGTCCAGGTTGCGTGGGAACTACTTTGCGGTTTTAGGTCGGAGGTGTTTGCGGGTACGGAGTGAGGTAAGGAAGTGGTCTGTGTTTCTGGTCGATCGATTTGTGTTTGTTTGGCGAGGGCTTCGCTGGCGGACTGGCTCGGCAGGTTCAGGCTTGGACCGCCAAATCGCAAAGGTAAGAGTTTCCCCACCGCAAGGCAATGTGTGCGCTTCAGAGTCTAGAATGGACAAGCAAGAGAAAATTTGCAAAGATACAAAGCAAAGCAGTGATAGGAAGGTGAGAGAAAAGGCTCAGGTGTGTGGCCGGATTGGGCGGGAGCTGTCGACAAACGCTATCGGCAGGTCAACCATGGAATCTTGAATGGGATGGGGAGAGACGTGTGCAGACGTGGACGGCAGTGATTTGTCTCCACTGGCGCAGACTGGAGATGTTCGCAGAACCCAACTGTGGCTAGAGCCCAATTCACCCCACCAGTCCAGGGATTCAACGCCACATCCTGCTCAGTTAAGCTTCTGCCAGGAGTGGATGTGGCGGTGCAATGCCCCGCTCCCCGCACAAGATGGTGCATCTGGAAGAGGCCTACCACAACACACAAGTGTGTGGCAGTCTCGCGCCACACGGGCACGCTGAGCAGGGGTTACACCTTGAAGCTGCAGGGAGGTCGCCCAAGAACGTCATCACGCGGAAACAAGAAGACGTTTGATGCACCGGGCTAGATGTTGAGCCATGGGCCAGCCAGCAGACATAAAGCAAGATGGGAGCTGCCACGGTCCAGCTGGTGCTTTTTTACTTGACCTTGTCGCTTCTTGTCTCTCTAGTACAGCAGACCAACATCCCGACCCTCTGGTTCGTTGACTCTGGCGCCAAAAGCGTTTCCAACTTGGGTCTGACAAGCGCGAACCTGAAACGGACAAAGAGCCTGCCGCGACCAATACCTCACTTACAACCAGCCGGAGGCCAACTTGACAGCCGCCGGAGCCCGCAACAAAGCGTCGACTTTTATATCAACTCTCGGCCTCTGTTTTTTTCTGTGTTTCTCGTGCTCTGTGTGTTTTGTTCCCATTCTTTTATTTCATAAACATTCTTTTGAATTTTTTTTTTGATCGACATCGATCACCGCAAATCACCATGAACGTGGCCATCAAAATCCTGGAGAAGAAGGCTCTCAAGAAGCTGGGGAAGGACAAGACAAATACCAACTCGGAGAACCCTTACCTCGAAAAAGTCCCGGTCTACAAGAACGGAAAGGTCGCAAAGTACAAGACTCAGGAGAGACCTATTCCCCAAGGGCTTTCCAAGAATGACGCCAATATTCTCAGAAAGATCCGCCGAAGAGCCTATCGTTGGGACATGGGGTTCAGTTGTTGCTGCATTCCCATCCGGTTCGGCTGGTCCGCCATCATCGGTTTGATTCCTGTGTAAGTATCATCAGCTGTCTCTGTGTGACCAAACATGGGCTAACAAATGTTTTGTAGCATTGGCGACTTTGCAGATTTCCTCATGGCTCTTGCTCTCATCAAGAAGGCCTCAAAGGTCGATGGTGGTCTTCCCAAGCGTCTGTATGGCATGATGTTCACCAACATCATGCTTGATCTGGCAATCGGTTTTATCCCTCTCATTGGCGACATCGCGGACGTATTCTACCGAGCCAACACTAAGAATGCCTGGCTGCTCGACGCTTTCTTGACGGAAAAGGCAAAGGCGCTCCAGGCTGGTGTCGTTCAGGATCCAGAGACGGGCAGTATTGTCGAGATGCCGGACGAACTTGCAGGGGCCGAGGGGGATCGGGATGTCGAAACCGGGGTCACAAGAACGGGTACGATGCCATCGCTTGCCACTCCAGCCGCCGTAACGCCGGCACGCTCTGGACGGCAGACAGGGGACATGACAGCGGCCCCGCAAAGTGCACTGGTAGCTCCTGTGAGGAATCTTACACCACCGCGAGCTCCGATCGGGGGAGGCCTTCCGGGTCGTCAGATTACACCAAAGCAGGACCCCAGAGACAATCGTGGGAAGGCTGGTCGGAGATAGTGTAGTTGCCCAGGTGACGTCAGGAGGTGTCAAGGGGCGCTTGGATATGGTGCTAGGAGGGCAATGCTGAAGCGATGTGTTTTTATATTTCATTTGTTGCTTTTCATGAGCGAGGAGTTTTGGGAAACAGACTGCATCAGGATACCCAGAGGCAATGGGCATTTGAATGATAATAGTTTTCCTCGTCTGCGAGACAGCGGGAATATGTATTCTTCGAGAAAAGGTCTCAATGTTCCAAGACCGGGGACAGGGCTGGGTCAAAATCAATTAATAATGAAGCCGCGAGACAGACGTGATTTGACGCGTCTCCCAGTTTGATCTGGTCAAGGATCCCATCTGATAATCTTTTCAACCCCACCTCTGCCCAAGAGGTCCATGGCTGCTCACGGGACAACAGCAGGATGGGCCAAAGTCTTGCAAGTTGCAACAGGGGAACCGTAGTGTATGCCGATTCCAGGAGGACAGATCGGGACCTGTCGGAGCTGCGAACAGTTCGCGTGTTAGGATTCTTGGAAGTGGAAGCCCAGCTGGTTCAATTCCAGGCAGGATGGGCCCGAGTGTGTCATGGTGGGGTCCATGGTGAAATTGTTGCAATGTGCATCCGAATAAATAAACTCTGACAAACGCTCACCCAACAGGCCGCTGGAACAGGCATTGAATGGCGCGGCTGATGATGGATCTGATAAGAGCGAGAGGGCTGACTAGGAACAGGGAGCAAGGGACTGGTGGGATTGCCCGGCGATGCCCCTCTTGGAACAACCAAATGAGAGGCTGGTGTTGATGGAGGGCATCAGTGACGCCGCACAAAGTGCCTGGGCCCCCTGGAAAGAGACTACAGGCGTGTCGACGCGTATCCCTGCCATGCAGATTTAGTAAAGTGGGCCGCGTGCCGACGTGCAGCATTTAAGAGAATTCGCGACGCCCATATTTTGCTTGAGAAATTCTCTTTGTCTACACTCACAACAACTCTCTCAATCCCGCCACAGCCGTCACTCAGCAATTGCCTCTGCTATTTCTTCTTCTTGTGGCCTTTGCACCTCCCATCTTTCAGCCCTCAACTATCTTCACAATGGCCGCCGAAATCACACCTTCCAAGCAGGTCAGTAGCTAGCTACCTTTCCACGCGTCGGCTACTTTACGCGCCCACAAAGCTAACATCCTTTACTTTTGCAGGCTGCTTCCGCCCTTGACGCCTTCAAGATGGAGTCTCCCGTCAAGAAGCTCAACTTTGCCCCATCCGACAAGGAAAACAACCCCTTCGATGCCGACCTCACCACCCTCGAGGCCGAGATGGATGCCAAGTTTGAGAACAAGAAGGAGGAGATCAAGACAGTCGCTGCCCCAGAACCAAAGCAAGAGCTCCTCGATGAGCCGCTCCTCACCGAGAACCCTCAGCGCTTCGTCTTGTTCCCCATCAAGTACCATGAGGTATGTGACGCGACTTTGACGCGTTCTCAAGTTGGATCACGCGTACTAATTAAAACCCTTACAGGTCTGGCAAATGTACAAGAAGGCCGAGGCTTCCTTCTGGACTGCTGAGGAGATCGATCTCTCCAAGGATCTCCACGACTGGAGCAACAAGCTCAACGATGACGAGAAGTTCTTCATCTCCCACATCCTCGCCTTCTTCGCCGCTTCCGATGGTATCGTCAATGAGAACCTTGTCGAGCGTTTCAGCGCCGAGGTCCAGATTCCCGAGGCCCGCTGCTTCTACGGCTTCCAGATCATGATGGAGAACATCCACTCCGAGACCTACTCCCTTCTCATTGATACCTACATCAAGGAGCCATCTCAGCGCACCTACCTCTTCAATGCCATCGACACCATTCCCTGCATCCGCAAGAAGGCCGACTGGGCCCTTCGGTGGATCTCCGACAAGGATGCCTCCTTCGCCCAGCGCCTTGTTGCCTTCGCTGCTGTTGAGGGTATCTTCTTCAGTGGTGCTTTCGCCTCCATATTCTGGCTCAAGAAGCGCGGCCTCATGCCTGGTCTCACCTTCTCCAACGAGCTTATCTCCCGTGATGAGGGTCTCCACACCGACTTTGCCTGCCTTCTGTTCTCTCACCTCAACAACAGACCCAGCAAGCAGCTCGTCGAGGACATCATCCGCGATGCCGTCACCATTGAGCAGGAGTTCCTCACTGAGGCTCTTCCCTGCGCCCTGCTCGGCATGAACTCGAACCTCATGAAGCAGTACATCGAGTTCGTCGCTGACCGTCTCCTTGTCGCTCTCGGCAACGACAAGATCTACCGCTCCACCAACCCCTTCGACTTCATGGAGAACATCTCCCTCGGCGGCAAGACCAACTTCTTCGAGAAGCGTGTCGGCGAGTACCAGAAGGCCGGTGTCATGAACAGCACCAAGAAGTTTGAGGAGTCTGCTGAGGAGAGCAAGAACGAGAATGGCGGCGACTTTGCCTTTGACGAGGACTTTTGAGCGTCTTGTCATTTGCGCTGCTGCTGATTTCTCTGCTCTTTTTGTCTTTTTATAACGACTAATACCCCCTCACGCATTTCTTTTTTTCTTCTTTTCATAAACTTCTGGTATAGACAGAAGGATAACGTCACACAGGCGGAGCGGGCGGACAAATCTTGTATGTTGGATAGTAATCCCCTGAAGGTCATGTACAACAATGACTTTTTTGTTACGGGTTACGGTAGGCAGGCGTGGATTTCCACATCATTGAAAGGCGTCTGGAGTTTTGTTTTTGCTGAACGCGCAAAACAAAGAACGAAATGGGTTCTTTTATGGATGGATGATGGATGCCTCATGAGTATGAGGTGGGGTATTTGGGATGGAAAGAGACATACATAAGTAGTATGGGATTGTATGAGTAGGACCTCATCTAATGAAGGGATTGCACTGCACTGTTTGTTCCTCGCATGAAACATCTTGGTGTCGAATGTGATTGTGTCCAGTTTTGATGTCTCGGTTGTTACTATGCCATTTTTGTTGTCGTGTGGGAAAGACTGGCGTTCACCCATGTTGTCCACGACTTGATGCTGCCCATTTTGTCTAGAAATCTTGATAGTCCTCTCCCGCTCGCACCCTGTGCCTTTAACGAATGCTTCCCATTTCCAACAGTCACGCGCGTTCAACCGTCTTGTGTGGCCCTTTGGAAACCCTTGGGCTGATTTCTTTATTATATTTGATGACTTCGACTCTGCGGTTACCTCTTGACGTTCCCTCCCTCATCATCCCCCCACCCATTACCTCTTCCCCTTCTTCTTCTTCTTCCCCCCACCACCACCTGCCCCTCCCACCTGCGGTACTTGCTTCTCAGCAGCAGCCACAACCGGCATAGCAATCCCACTCCCCTGTCCCTCCCCAGCTCCCCCGTCCGCCGCCGCCTCCTCCATCTCCACATCCCCCTCCTCCTTCTTCACCCCCCTTTCTTCCTCCCTCCCAGCCGCCCTCCCCGCCAACGTTCCAAGCATCTGCACCAACCTCCCCACCTCCTGCGCCTTGCTAGTCTTGTACTTGAGACTAACCCCGCTCTTTGGGTCAAACGTCGTGATCACCAAGTGTCCCCTCTTTCCCCTCTTCTCATCCTCAACTACCTGCTCGGGCGTGGCAGACTTGGGGGTTCGGCGGGCGGGGGAGAGGTGGTAGTTTGTTGATATTCTTGTCTGCCATACCACAAAATTAGTTGGGACAATAACAGGAAAAAAAGGGGGGGGGGAGGGGGGAGGAGAAGACAAACAGTAGTAGGTCGAGCGGCGAGCAAGAGGGAGGAGTGATGCAGCCAGTCTTCTGATTTGGAGTAGTAGGGCATCTTGACGGTGTTGTTCTGACACTCGGTTCGCAGCGCGTAGTTTGTGAAAAAATTTAAATGGGGACAGGAAAAATCAATTTGCGCACGCGCTGCGACTGGGAGAGGTCGTGTCGTCAAGGTTGAATGGTCAAACAAGGTCGCAAGCTTCGAGAATTGGATGTCATCGGTGAATGTCCACACCTCGAGCGACAGTTTCCGGTGGGGCCAAGCTGGCTGGACTAAAATGCGGGGCGCTTGGAGTGCTTTCTTCCCCTAACTTCAAACAGCATCGACGTCTCAACAGCAGCTCAATAGATAAAAATAATGCTCAAAAGATAATCCCAAATCAAATTATTCAACAACACTACTTTTGTCTACAAAGCTTTTTTGCCCGCGCCAATACGCCCGAAATATCCCATGGGTATCATAACTGCTACTTTACAGCCAAAAATAAATAAAAAATGGCACGCCCCTAACCATCCTCTGGAACATTGTCGTCCCAGGGATCTTGTCTTGCCATAAGAAATACTCGTCTGCCGACTTCACCCCATACTTTTCTTTCTACGAATTGGTGGGGTCTGGAAGCCAAAACAGCAGCTCCTGGTCTGCCGTCGCAATCATGTTGTACCGCGGGTTGTACGCCACCACGGCTGCCTCTCTCTTCTCTTCCAAAATATGCGCTGGCTCCAAGACTTGCTTCGAGTCTGGTGTCATGAGCGTGTCCCAGACCAACAAGTCTGATTTTCCACCGCTCAAGACATAGCGACCGTCAGGGGTGAAGCAGCACTCGCCGCTGCTTTCCACGTGTCCGCCGTCGTTCTCGCCGGCGGCAAGCCGTCTTGTACCACCGTTCGGCTTCCTGAGGAAGGCTTTGAGGCTGCCGTCAAACGAGTCCAGCAGGAAATGGCCGTTACCTCGCGACCCAAGAAGGATGTGCTTCCCGTCGTTGGAGAACTCCAGCTTCGTCCATCCCCTAAAAGCCATCTCTGGATCGGCGGGCCCTCTGGCTTTGACGAGGTCGAACGTCGAGAACGGCGCTTTATGGTAGTTGCGATAGTCGTAGAGGAGAATGCTTCCGCTGCTAGGGCTAGCAACCGCGAACACCTGGCCCGACGGGTCCCACGCCGACAGGTAGGGGGTGTTGAGATAGAGTGTACCAGTCCAGTTCTTGGTTTGGGTGTTCCATAACCTAACCGTGTTGTCAAGGCTGCAGGAGATAAAGTTGTCGGTGCCCGGGTGCATGGCGAGACAGGTCACGGCGCCTTCGTGGCCGTCAAAGTAGCGGATGAAGGAGCTGTCGTGGGTTGCGAGATATCTGATCGCGTCTGTTCTCACTTGTTAGAAGCCATTGGGTAGTCAGGCGGCAGTGATTCCCACCATTTTCGCGAGTACTGGCGTAAATGACACTTGAACTTGTGTGGGTGAACTTGGCAAGCTTCACACCATACTTCTTGCTGATGAGCATCTTGTCATGTCGACCCTCTTTGACATTGTAGATCTGAATCGTCCTATCGCTCTCAGAGGTCATGCAAAGCTCACCAGGGTCGTCGAAATCGATCGAGAGAATGTAAGGATTCGACTTGTTGTCCTCGATGTCTTCACGATTGAACAGCTTGGTTGGCCTGAAGTTTGCAATCACCTCGGTGACTGGTGCAGTGGGAGGGCCATTCACACCACCTAGACCCCGCAAGGCAGGAGACGCGTCGTCGAGGTCCATCGATACGGGCGCCATGGTGAAATATGTTTGGATGTAGCGAATGCGACGTAAAGACGAGTATGTAAACTGATGTTTTGATGGCAGACCGAGTACAGAAACACGGCCGCAGTTGAGCAGCACGACAAATGGGCCCCACCAACTGCCCGGTTTCTGCCAGGCGGTCAAAATAAAGGCGGTGAGTGTCTGACCGGCTGGCAGCGGGCTTGTGCACCTGCAAGCATTGGCCAATCAGTCCTGGAGAAACCCTAACCCGGAGTACCGTACAACAACACCGAACGTCCATCTCTTCCCCACACCGCAAGCGGCCCTGAGATCCACACCTGTCAAAGGCCAGGGTTCCCAGTTCCCCAGCTCAAACCGCCCGACAGCCGTCCACCCGCCCACCATCCCTCCCCGAAAGCCGGAGCTCCCAAGTCTTTGACCCTGCATCGCGAAGACCTGACAGCGAGGAACAAATCCCGCGAAATCCCTTCCTGTTGAGCTCCGACTCCGCAGTTTTCCCATATCGCCGCTCATGGCGAGCTGCCGGGATAGGTACAGCTGTACCTTCCCAGTTGAAACCCCCAACAGCATTGCGTGACACGGTGACACAGTGACATAGTGACACGCAGTCCCAGTTTAACCATAATCGAGTCAGCGTGCGAGTCCAGACGATGTTCCGGGTAAAAGCGGTCCTCTCACTATCCTAGTCCCCATTGTTTCACCCGCCCGTTTTTCAAAGGTCCTAGTATCAGTCTATCTCTATTTACTCTTTTCCCCGTCGTCTCAAGCCTACCCGCGACCTTTTGTACCTATCGTGAAGTTGAAGAGAGAGTGGTGCTGCCACCGGGGACCTCGACCCTCGTTCGACCCGCGTCCCTCCTTCCCTAAGGAATCGCAGCACCGAGAAGTATTTGGGCTCCGACAACCGGCACCAGACCCGGCATTGGTTCTTACCAGGTTCGCTGGCCGCTTCAAGCCGTGAAATAATTATAACCGCGAACCAAGCACCACTACCCCTCGGTCAAACTTGTTGTCAGACAACACTTCGTAGAGCTTCTGCACAAAAGAAGATAGCCCAACACTACTCGCTTGCACAATGTCGACAACAGCTGGGTAGGTTTTCCGTCATACACATACCTACCTCACAAGAGAGAAAGAGAGCTCTAACATGTCCCCTCCCGTCCTAAAGCGCCTTCATAGCAGGCGGAATCGCCGCCTGCGGAGCCGTAACGGCCACCCACCCCTTCGAAACAGTCAAGATCCGCATGCAGCTCCAGGGCGAGCTCCAGACCAAAGGCCACCAACCTCACCACTACCGCGGCCCCCTCCACGGCGTCTCTGTCATTGTCCGAAACGAAGGCATCCGGGGCATCTACCGCGGCATCGGGTGCGCCTACATCTACCAGGTCCTCCTCAACGGCTGCCGGCTAGGCTTCTACGAGCCCATGCGCGCCGGGCTGGCGAAGCTGATGCTCAACGACGCGGCCAAGCAGAACCTGGGCATCAACATGTTTTGCGGCGCGGCGTCTGGCATCATGGGCGCCGCGGCAGGGAGCCCGTTCTTTCTGGTCAAGACGAGGCTGCAGAGCTTCTCGCCTTTTTTGCCGGTGGGGACGCAGCATCGGTACAGGAATGCGCTGGATGGGTTGAGCCAGATTTTCAGGGCGGAGGGGGTGAGGGGGTTGTATAGGGGTGTTGGGGCGGCGATGATCAGGACGGGGTTTGGGAGCTCAGTGCAGCTGCCTACGTACTTTTTCGCAAAGAGGAGGTTGCAGAAGCACCTTGGGATGGAGGAGGGGGCGCCGCTGCATCTGGCGAGCAGTACGGCTAGTGGGTTTGTGGTTTGTGTTGTTATGCATCCTCCTGGTATGTTTCTTCCGCCCCTTTGCAGATCTCCCCCTTGCAAAGCCAATGCTGACTATGAGATTCGACACAGACACAATCATGTCCCGCCTCTACAACCAGAATGGCAACCTCTACAAGGGCGTCTTTGACTGCCTGGCCAAGACGATCAAGACGGAGGGCTTCTTCGCCATCTACAAGGGCGTGTTCCCACATCTGGCCAGGATCCTGCCGCACACCATCCTGACGCTCAGCTTGGCCGAGCAGACCAACAAGTTGATGAAGAAGCTCGAGGAGAGGATCCTCTCGCCACCAGAAACACAATCGATTTAGACGGCATGATTTTAGCGCTTACATCCTGTTTCTGCTTTCTTTTTTCTCTTTTTCTTTCCCGCATTAGATACGGCGTTTATATCTTTTCGGCTTTGTTTTTTGGGTGGGCGAGCTTTCCTTCAATGGGTTGGTTGTTTGTGGATGGACGGTGGTGGTGACTTTTTTGAAAAATGAAGACATTTTTACACTCGACGCCCCTCATGGATCAATCCCCCCGTCGTCTTTGAGATTTCTGGAATCTTGGCTGGGCTGGAGGATATTTGCTGTGTTGATCCTGTCTGCCCTTTGGGCGTCAGGGATAGAGCGGAGAGCGGGGTTTTGTGTTGATACACTTGTCAAAGTTTGGTGGGGGTAATCATGGCGTGTTGTTGTTGTTGTTGTTGATGATACCATTGTGTGTGGATATGGACTGGGGGGGGATTGGGGTGGGGGGGGCAATCTCTCTATACAAAAGCGATTGTGTACATAAGATATAGACAAAAGGGGACGGATGGATGGGGAAAGATGACCAGAGATCGTGTGAACCAGTGATCTCATTTTACTGGTGCTTTTTTGATCTCATTCTACTGATGCTTTTTTCTCTCCCTCCATATCTGTGATTGAACAAGTACCCTACCCCAAAGCACTCCTCTGACACCCATAACACAACCACCTCCTCCCCTCTCTCCTCCGTCTTTCCCCCTCCTCCGTCCCCCCCTCCTCATCGCCCACATCCCCCTCCCCCAGCTCCCCTCTCCACCTCTCATCCCCCTCCCCATCCATCGGCATCCCACAAAGCCCACACCCCTTTCTGTCCTCATCAAATATCCTCACCAACCTCGCGCTCGTCCTAGCAACATTGGCAACCACACTGGGGTAACTCCTCTCCACATCGGCAAAATACCTCGTCATGACCTCCTCGATGCTCAAATCCTTGTGGTTCAGCACCTGATGAGCCTCAGGGTTGTTGCTCTTTTCCACGTCAGGGATCAGTCCCGTCAAAGGCGGGGAGGTGAGCTTGGTGAACTCGACTAGTTCCTTGCGGAGGATGTCCCGGAGGGGGTGGAACACCAAAACGGGTTGGGAGAGATTGGGAAGGGAGAAGAAGCCGTCGTTTATCGTCCAGGGGAGGGAGAAGCCGCGGCCCTTGGCGGTTTGGGAGAGGGTTAATTCGGCGATGGCGGTGGTGCTGTGCCCTAACAGGAGGGCCTGGCTGGAGGTGGAGAGGGTGAGGGAGAGGAGGATGTGGCGGGTTAGGAGGTTGATAATGTCTGATTGGGAGGCTTGGGAGGGGGGCAGGGAGGAGAGGAGGATTGGTAAGGTGGGGACTGGGGATCGGGGGAGGGATAGGGCAGAGAGAAAAGAGGGCCAGTCTATCGAGGGTAGGGTGAGGGGGGATGATAGAGGGTGGGAGAGGAAAGTGAATGTTGGGTAGCGGGTTTTGTGTGGAAGGAGGAGAGATTCGGCGGTGGAGGGGGTGGTGGAGGTGTCGTTGTAGATGTGGACGACTGTTAGCTCAAAGGGGGCTGGCCGGCCTTTTGAGAGTTGGAACAGGCAGTTTTCGTGGAGGAGCTGGAGGAGGCAGGTGGAGGAGACGCCCAGAGAGAGGCCGAGGAGGTAGCGACGGGTGCCGATTTGGGGAGGGCCGGAGCCGGATGGGTTGGGGATGATGGGGGGTTTGGTCTCTTTGCCTAGAATGCCGAGCTGTTTGACGGATTTGGTGTTGATGAATTTTGTGAAGCAGTCTCTGGGGGGGGTAGTTAGTGTTTGATCAAAACGGTTTTGTGAAGAGAGAAAAAAATACTTACACGCATACGGCGTGACTTCTCTGGTCATGCGTAGCCTCCTGGGTACGGCATTTTGTACAGAGCTGGGGTGATGACCCCGCTGTCGAGTTCGACGTCATTCTTCACGGGGGACTGCGGTTTACAAGTCGAAATAAATCGTTTCAAATGAGTTGAACTGCCGAATGTTGAGCCTGGATCGGATTTACCTTGGTTCTTTGTGTGTAATATCTCAGGTTGCCATCTCACTTGTGTTCTTGGGTCACCGAAAGTTCATCCAAGGTTTTTGCATTTTGAACTTCATCTGAGATAGGGTTAGGGTTCATACAATGACTGGGCACGCTGGGACGAATAGGGGATCCAACCCTCTCCCACTGTTGTCTCTGTCTTGAGCACTAGATTTGGTCTCTTAAGATCTTCCGGAGCTATTTCACCACCCAAAGTCAAGGAAACACCTCATACGCCGGCCTCCTCACAAACATCCTCGACATCCTCCCCCTATCACCCACCTGCCCTCCCGCCCTTGTCTTTTGCTTCCCCATGGTCTTCCCAGCAACAAAAGCATCAAACCCTACATCCCCCCCAGTCAACAATGTGTTAATCACCGCCCCAAGAATCGTCAGAGCAACAACCCCAGCAAACAAACTACTTGCCGTCCCTCCCACGCTAATGTCTACCATCGCCCCCGACATCAACACTCTTATCAACCTCGGCGCAGCAGCAACAATGCTCTGATAGGCACTGAACCCCATCACTGCCCCCGCAGCAGCCGCCCAGTCGAGACTCCTCGCCCACAAGGCCGCTTTGGCGTGGAGTTCGATCATGCCCTGCGAGAAGTATATCTGGATCATGTTGGCCAGTATCGAGGCGATGAAAGAGAGTAGAAGTGGGAAGCCAGACAAAACGATGAAACTGGACTGGAGGCTGAGGGCTAGGCCGGCGAGGGCGAAATTTCCGCCGCCTTTGGACAGCGGGATGGAGCGAGCGAGGTCGGATTCGCGCTTGGGGTTGAGGATGCTGGAGGAGGAGGTGCAGAAGAGGGGGGCTGGGCCGAGGCATATTCCTATGACGGAGGTGAGCATCATAGTTGATGGGACGAATAGGATGGGGGATGGGGTACCATAGAAGCCAACTCGTAGGTCGACGACAGTGTCTTGCCCGCCGATGTTTATTGGACTGTTGGTGCGGGCTA
Source organism: Podospora bellae-mahoneyi (assembly GCF_035222275.1). Taxonomy (NCBI): domain Eukaryota; kingdom Fungi; phylum Ascomycota; class Sordariomycetes; order Sordariales; family Podosporaceae; genus Podospora; species Podospora bellae-mahoneyi. Next base: position 3,178,838 of record NC_085886.1, on the reverse strand, counting down.
TAACTGGGGAGATGTCGCTGAGGGAGGTGCTGCTGCAGCCAAGGGAGAGGATTACTGCTTGTGTGAGCATAACCCGATAGGGGTTTTGGAGAAGAGAGCCTCACGGTAGAGAATAAAGTTGAGCATTGGAAACACCACGACAAGAACCACCCGAGGAGCCTGAAGGATCCCTATGATATGTCAGAACGATTGAGAAAGGGATTAGAGAAGCTCAACCTACCAGAGGGTCGCGGTGCCATTGTTTGCGGCTACACACCCTTCAGTGTGGAATTGGTTAGAGGCCCAAATGCTATGTGCTTTGATCAGTTTATGGAGGCCAGCGGGCTTGCATCATCACTCCAAGCCGAGTGAAAAGAGATAACTCAGTGGGTGGACTCCAATTCAGAGCCCATATGGCATCACCAGTAGCAGCGAAAAGATGAACGCAACGTCCATAATACAACAAGGAGGCAACAGTCTTTATTCAATCCCAGACGAACCAACAGGCCAGATCATTGATGGCATTCCGGAACACTCGGAGTTCCAATCCGCCGTGTTTTGCAGACCGAGCCGGCCTCTCGAGACTCGCCGTCCAGAGTTTCAAAGCCCAGCAGGAACCAACCCGTCTTGTCAAAATCTTGCATACTTGCCTCTCCAGTTTCGGCGAGCCGTCATTCCCCCATCCGGACTTCCCAAGGCGGGAAATGGTGGTAAAGGCGGCTGTTTGCCCTCTCGTCTCACATCACCACTACCACCCAACAGCCGCCGCCGGCAAAACCACCCCGCGGATCACGGAAATCGCAGATCACGACCTGCCACTAAACAGACAAGCCAAATCTCCTGCCTCAAACCACGTGCGATCTTCATGCCACGCCTTGACAATAATTTCCTTGCCTTTCGCCATCACTTCTGCGACTTGCTCTTCTGTACCCCAGCCTTGGGCGCGAGATCCCCAGACGATGAGGTGAGTGCCGAGTTGGATGGCAATGCGATAGGCGAATTTGTCGTCGATGTTGGCGTAACCAGAGACAAAACCCTCGAGGATCCACTTGCCTTCTTCGATGCCCTTGAAGAGGAATAGTTCGTAGAGTTCGGCCATCATTTGCCCTAGATCAAGGGGATAGACGTTGAGCTGGCACATTTCCCAGTCTACGATGAAGATGTTTGGGCGTTTGCCATCTTCAAGGGGCCGGTCTGCGAGAAGTGTGCTAGGGATACTGTGAACAACGGGACCGATACAAGGGTGTTGGGTATTGACTTACTTTCCCGTCCAGAAGTCACCATGTATGACTTCCAACTTCCCGCTCCCAAGTTCTTCTGCTGCCATTTTTTCCACTTTCTCAAAGACTTCCTTTGCATCCGAGAGTATCTCTGGACAAGTGTCAACATCACTAACCAACGTCTGGTAATTGGTCATGTGTCTCAGTTCTTGCAGGTTGGCATTCAACTTTAGTGCTTCACGCAGACCAGACTGCTCTGACTGATTTGCCCAGTGGTGGAAACTGCGGAGCCATATGCCTAGACTCTTGCCAATGTCGAGACATGCTGGTTTTCTGGACACATCAGGGGCTGCGGAGAAGTGCTTGAGGGCGTAGTCCTTGAGACTGATGGCATCTGGGAGATATTCCTGGACTTGAGTGTTGGTATCCGAGTTGTAGTAGTAGAGTTTGGGTGTCCGGGTCACACAGGGCGCTTCTGGAATTGGCATGCTTTGAACGGCTTTGAGACACTCTTCCTCTACTTGCTGGTGTGTGTTAGTGACATCGAGTTGTAGCTAAAACGGCCGGAAACTTAACGCAGCGAGTTGTGGGAATCACCCAGTCACTTTCGGGCATTCCAGCAATGAAGCTCTCTCCATGCTTGATGGCAACATCGTGGGACGAGTCGGGTAACGGATTGGTGAGATGACCTCTGAAGAGGAAATTGGCAAGTCCTCCTGACAAGGGTTCAAGAGATGTGAGCTTGTACGGGGTGCCGTTGAGTTCTTCCTGAACCTGCTCGGCCATCTGTTGGCTCTTGGGATGGGACTTGGAGGCGGCCATGATGGTGAGCTTGGAGCTATCGTTGAGTGATGGGTGTCAAGTCACACATGATGGCTAGGCAAGGCGTTCAAAAGTATATTGTAGTAGATAGTGTCACTTGTAAGTCAACTGACGGTTCAAAGTCAGTTCGGCCAGCCAATGGCGTCTTGCTCTTACTGTCACTGACCGGCTGACTCCTCCCCGGCAACGTTTGTCATTCCGGATGCTGCGATGAGACGCATCTCCCCAAACAATCGGAAGCCTCCACCCCTCCAACTCGGACAGAACCGACCTTCCCTTCTTCGGTCGACACCGGAAGGTTGTGTGTTGTCGTGAGAACAGTGTGATCTCCGCCGAGGCCGAAACCCACCCCTCATTTCTCGTCCATCATTTCTCATCTCCGGTCTATTGGATTTGGGTGGGACACCCCAACGGCCGGAGAAAACCGTTTCATTCTTCTGGCTGCATTGCATAAGTCTCTGTCTGCCCGTGTATGACTGTAGGTATTTGCAGTCCTCGTGATTGCTGCTTCAGTATGCAGCATGATTTCGACTACGTAATTATGGAAGCAGAGCAGCGCGATGATGTCGAAAGCCCCTCCACCATCAGCAAAGAAAAAGAAGCATTTCCCCAGCTTTTTGCCCTGTCGGATGAGTCTTGGCGACATTGGCAGCCGGCAGATTGGCGCTGACCCACCCGGGCATGATGCTTGTCCACCACCATGCACCAATCAGCCCCTGGAATGCAATACAAAAGCCAACGGTGGAGAGCCGCCGTCATCTCTGAAACCCAGTCGCAGTCTCACGCTCACTCATCTTTTTGTCTCGTCTTCTTTGTTTTTGGACTTTTGATATCGCCGCCCTTCCAAACAAACAAACAAAACTGTACTTTCCGTATATTCAGATGGAGATTCTCGCCTCGTCTTTTCGAACAGACCCAGCAACAGCTCACGAGTTCCGAGAAACACATTAAGCTCGAGTTGGCCGGCTTCAAACGTCGGCGCGCGGCTACGACTCAGCTAACATAGACTATAACAAACAGGCCGCATTTTCGGAGGCCATCCTGACAACATCTAGTGGTTGGCAACGCCCAGCTTTGCAGACGGTTTCACCACCCACAGTCTGTTGCGGCACGAGCCCAGCGGACTCGTCCGGTCCTGCAGTGCGCGCCTTGTGAAGCAATCCTGGGGCACAAGACACTGACATTCCACGCATCTTGGGAACTGTGACCCACTCGTGGTGTTGGACTTATTATTTTTCTTGCGATCGGTTGGTTCCTGCATCTCAACATCGGGAGCCCCTGCGCCGCTGTCTCCTGCTCTGTCCACGCCTTCACACCACTTGACCACCTGTCATTCGGGCTCGGTCATATATTCTGTCTCTTACCACGAGGGTGTCCTTCGCTTAGCATTCCCGTCAACCCGATCGATTGACCAACCCTCTACTCACTGCTCGATACTACCTCTCATCTACATGCACAAAACACCATGGCCGCCGAGGTTCAGACACAGTTGGCGACCATGTCGCTTGGTGCCAAGCCAGAAGAGGCTCGTCGCGAATACGTCGAGCTCCCGCCTACCTCTATTGCGATCCCACCGCAGCCGACAGCCAGGTTGATGAGCCGCCTTGCAGACACCTACTCTCCAGTCAACCAAAATGGCAGTTTCGAGTTTGACCGGGTTATCAAGAGTGGCTACGTACAGAAGCGTGCGCGAAAGACAAAGGTAGGTGGATCATTGAACTTGGACTGTGCGTGTCATGATAACTAACAAGGCATTGTGTAGACATGGAGAACTTGCTACATCGTCCTTCGCCCAAGCACACTCTCAATCTACAAGTCGGATAAAGAGGAAAAACTCCGACACAAGGTCCACCTGGCAGATCTGACTACCGTGGCCATGCTCAAAGACCCCAAGAACAAGCGCCCGAATGTGTTTGGCTTGTTTTCGCCCTCCAAAAACTACCACTTTCAGGCTTCGTCTCAGCAAGATGCGCAAGAATGGGTGGATCTTATCAGACAGGGTGCCAGGATAGAAGAGGAGGAGGAAGAGATGTTTTTGGCGAGCCCGGCAGTGCGACGGCCTTCTTTCTTCAACACCTCTCCGACTCACGAAGTAGACCCGCGGAACACTGCGAGCGCAATGGATCGGCTCGCATCAAGCTCCCCAGAGCCGCTCGAAGCCCCGCCACGAACCTTTGCCAGGCCCTCCCCGCGGCGGCCATCGCATCTGGAATCCTCGGGCATGTCGGGAACTGAGCTCGCATCGCATTCGGACTTTTCAGATTATGATGTCCAGAGGGTTCACGGGGCGTCATTTGAGAGTCTTGGCGTCCAGTCTCCCCCAACGGCATCGAGCGGACCAAGCAAGGCGCCGCAAGGAGGAGGAGCACCAGGGGCGCAAGCCGTACCTAGTGCCAGCCAGGCAAGCGGCATCAATCTCGAGCAAGACCCCGACCGGATCATCTGGCAAGGGTGGATGTCTTTTTTGAGGAGCAAGGGAGGTGTGCGACAGTGGAAGAAGTCATGGGCCGTACTGCGACCCAGAAACTTCAAGCTTTACAAGGACGACTCGGAATCGTCAGTTTTGTTCATCGCCTACCTATCCAACATTGTCAACGTGGTCGATATCGACCCCATGAGCAGGACGAAGAAGCACTGCTTGCAGATCATCACGGACGAGAAGAGCTACAAGTTTTGCGCGACAGACGAGGAAGCGCTGGTTCGATGCCTGGGAGCATTCAAAAGCCTCTTGGCCAAGAGGAGGGAACTCGAAGCCAAGGTGGCAGCGCCAGCACCCGCCCGTCCCGCTGCTTGAATCTTTTTTTTCTTTTTCGTGTTCATTTTCATTGTTGGCTCTTCAAAAAGGATAGATACCCTTGTTTCTGGTTCGTTGGACATGTTTCTCTTTTTTCTTCTTTTTTTTTTTTAGCACTGTTGGAATACCCGATGAGACAAGCCAAGTCACTCTTTTCTCGTCTCGGACAGAGAGGTTTGAGTTTGACTGGAGTTGTTGTCTCATCACATCACGACAGACTTTTGGGGTTGGGCTTAGCACACATAGTTTTGGCGTATGCATGCATGGCACACACATCACTGTTTTTTTTTTTTTTTTTGGTGGTACAGAAGCATGAGCATGGCGGGCTGCTTGCTTTGGTAATAGCGTTGAGAAAGTGCGTTCGTTTTTTGAACTTTGTTAATGTTTCACTTTACGACTTTATGACGCAGACATAGCAATGATGAGAGGGTTGTAGGTATATATTTGTGGGTGTGGGTTTAATGAAGATTGAGGTTTAGGGTGGAGAGATAGAGGGTGAAGATGTTGTGGAGTGGAAGTTGGAGGAAAAGAGAGAGGAGCATTTTGGAATAATATTATTCGGAGTGCTGACCTGTAATTCCTGGCCTTCTTTCCCGTGTATGAGCATTTGACTTGAAGCGTCACCAGACTGAGACGGGTTTGACGTGATGTTTGTTGTACAACACAAGAGAGATGGGTATCCGAGACAAGCCATCACGCAGGCTGAGGCCTCACATTTACATATGAAAGTTATTAGCCCCGCATCATCACATGGTGGGAGTGTTGTCCATGTGGTTGGCGTTTGGGTGCCAAAACTCAACACTATTTTCATCGACCAATCAGATAGCTGTGCCTGACTTGCTCTTTCGCCGAGTGAATCTCTGGCGGACGGGAGCAAGTAGAGCTCGTTTTGCCTTCTTGATGGTGGCAATATTGATCCCGTTCTTTCGCAGATTTAGGAGAGTGAAGAGTTTTAAGGAATAATACGAATGGAAAGGGACTTTATATGCTGCAAGGGGTTTGGGATGTGAGGGTGGGGCTGTTATTCGTTGAAGAGGAAAAGCCTGGTCACAGGTGCGTATCTAATGGGTGGCCAATCAGATGGGTTGGGCATGGGGTTAGGGAGAAAGGTAACATACAAAGTCAGCTTTGACTCTGTTGATTACTACCGCATGATTGTTTTTTTTTCATGGGGTTTGGGGGATCAATTTGATGGAAACGTGTGCGGTGAGCGGTGGTGGTAGGTAGGTAACGTCACGGAGGTACAAAACCCTGTTTTTGATGGCGGATTGTAACCCACCCGGGTTTTGTTTGATTATTGGTTGTTTGGCCGGTGACCTATCCAGCCTGTGAGAGGGGAGGGAAAGGATAGGGGGTGGCTAATGGGTGGTGTAGGGGAGGATGTTTGTTGAGATGGGAGGGATATAGATGGGTGGTATGGACGGTGGCGAGAGTGTAAGGGTTCTTGGACTTTTTGTGGTTCAAGATTCCTTCTTCATACCTTATACTCGTTTTTTTGGATGGTGGTTTTCATGATTGGTGTTTGAGAGACTGATTACTTTGTCGAATAATACTCTGTCCTCCCGAGAGGGGGCTAATAGCCGTTGCTTGTCACCGGGGGAAGACTTGACTCGTCCAGGGGAGGGTATATCTACCCTTTGAGGCTTCCCTTTCTATTTCCTCTGAGCAGGTTTGTTTCTTCAAACAGCACCATGAAGGTCCTGTCACTCCTTCTCACCCTCGTCACGGGCATATCTGCCCTCCCCAATCCTCTCCTTCAAGACCCAGCCCCAACCCCGGGAGTGATTACCCCCCCACACCTCCCCCTATCAACCTCTTCCCGCTGGATCCTCGACGCAAATAACAAGCGCGTCAAACTCCGCTGCATCAACTGGGCCGGCCATCTGGAGACAAACATCCCCGAGGGCCTCCACCGCCAACCCCTCGACTACATCACCACCTGGATCGCCACCCAAAACTTCAACTGCGTCCGCCTCACCTTCTCCTCCGACCTCACCTTCTCCGGCCCCACCACCCCCGTCCACACCTCCTTCACCACTGTCTCCCAGCAGCAATCCAAACCCGCCCTGATAAACGACATCTACCCCCTGATAATCACCCAAAACCCCTGGATAACCCCCAACACCACCACCCTCGACGTTTTTGCCGCCGTAGTCGACACCCTCTGGTCAAAAGGAATAATCACCATCCTCGACAACCACGTCTCCAAAGCCTCCTGGTGCTGCAACCTCACCGACGGCAACGGCTGGTGGGACACCGCCTCCGGCTACAATCCCTTCAACTCCCGCTTCTTTTCCACCTCCTCCTGGCTCTCCTCCCTAGCCTTCATGGCCACCTGGGCAAAATCCCACCCCGGCGTCGTCGGCCTCGGTTTACGTAACGAACTTCGCGCGTTTCTCCTGCAGGACTTGAACGGCAGAAGGGACTGGTACGCCAACATCCAGAGAGCGGGCAACCTAGTCCATCAAGCAAACAAAGACTTGCTCATCCTCGTCGGGGGCGCCCAGTCGTCAACTGATCTGGTGCATCTCAAGACCAGAATGCTCGACACCTCCGGGTGGGAGGGGAAAAACGTCTGGGAGATGCACGCTTACTCTTTCACCGTGACATTCCCCGACCCGTTCAAAAACTGTGACTTGGTCAAGGCTGGGTATGGGTTCTGGTCTGGGTTTGTGCTGGAGCAGGACAGGCCCTACACTGGACCTTTATTCATGAGCGAGTTTGGGGTTGGGATGCAGGGGAGTGAGGTCGACTCTCAGTACGGGGGCCTCAACGAGCAGGATCATAGGTATTTGGACTGTTTGGTGGGGTACCTCGAGGGGAACGATGCCGAGTGGGCTGTTTGGGCTATCCAGGGGGGTTACTATATCAGGGAGGGGACGGTGGATTATGACGAGACGTGGGGGTTGATGGATCGGGAGTGGAAGGGGTGGAGGAATGAGAGGTTCAGGCAAAAGATTCAGGGGTTGTATGCTGTTACTCAGGGGCCTTAGAGAGTTGCCGGCTGGGAAGTGGTGGTTCGTTTTGTATATATTTCATGTTGTTACTCAGGGGCCTTGAAGGTTGACTTGCAAGTAGTAATTCGTTTGCATATATTTCATGTTCTTATCATCGTGCTACTCAATATCATATCACCACTAAAAAGACAGACCGCAGGAATTATTCGACTTTGCCTGCAACTTCCGTTTGATCCATTCGCTATGCCGTAACGCTTCAAAGAACAACTCCAGACCCTGCGCCCCTGCCATAACCACCCATTATTGAGGGAACCCGAAATCATCCAGCCCAAGATTATTGCCGCCGCCGCCGTTATTATTGTTGCCCGAAGTGGCAGCACCGCTGCTGGCCTCCAGGTCAAAGTACATGTCGTTGAAGTTGCTGTTATCGCCCGCAGAATCACCTCCTTCCAAATTGTAGTCCATATTCATGCTTATGTCTTCAAACAAGTTGTCAATCTCGTTGTCAACGTCCATGGTCGATGATCCGGACCCCACACCAAAGTTATTCGAACCATCAAGTTTGGTCAAATCGATTTGCTGTGGTTGCTGGTGCTCACCTGGCTGTTCGGCTGAAGGTGCAACAGTAAAGGTCATATCGGTGAAGAAGTTGTCGCTGCTGGCCTGTGGAAGCCCCTGGGATTGTTGTGGTGCCGCTCCAGCAACAGGCGTGCTGTTCGCCATGGCTGGAGATGCGGACATGTTCCGAGCAGGGACTGAAGCGGCTTTGGCCTGCATGGTAGGAGGCCCGGAAGGAAACTGTGGTGCCGCAGTACCCGGCCTAGGGATCTGCGGTGGGGGGATCTTGGATTCCTTCTTGGGCGGAGCACTGGCAGGTCGTCCTGCGGCAGCGGCAGCAGCAGCCACTGAAGCCAACTGCGGTGAGTTCTTCACCGCCTTGCTTCGGGGGACTGTTTTCGGACTGGGTGAGTGCTTCAGTTCGGGAGACGAGAGATCAATGCCCCCCATGTTTGGAATGGGTGCCACCGGTTTGTTCTCCTGTTTGGTGGGATGTACAGGAACAGCCACAGGCGAAGGCGCTGGTCGACTGGAGCCTGGCATATTTCCCTTGAAGACCTGAGCTTTCTTTGCCACGACAGGCGACTCCATAGGTGCCGACGGGATGGAGGCAGCTGAAGGAGCTACCGGCTTTTGCTTTGGCGGTGGAGGTGGTTTCCGGTTTGCCTTCAACTGATTCAGATCTCGAAGGAGGACGGCTTTTGCTCGCAGCTGATATTGCTAAGTATTTGCTCATTGGCCATTGGCGGTTGGAAGACCTTGACTTACCAGATCACACTCCAGATCATCCAGCGCATTGTTGAATCTTCCTATCACCGCCGGGACCTGCGCGTTGATGGCTGCGGCTGTCTCTTGCGGTGTTCCCTTCTTGGGATCTTTGCCAGCTGCTCTGAAGGCCTTACCGGTGAGGACAAGCTGGAGGTTGTGTTAGACAGAGACATGTGCCATGGTCTTCTGTGAAAAGAAGCGTACTATTTCGTTAAGTCCTTTCTCAAGAGGTTCAAGCACAGGCACTTTAGGCGCTCTCACTTGAGAAGCAGAGGGTGCCGCCATCCTTAGTTGATGCTGAAGATGTTACCCAGCCGTGGTGAGTGGGGCAGATGGTGTTGAGGCCGAGGACCGGAATGAAGTGCTGCGTGGTACCGATGATATGGATCGTGGAGCGCGTCCGTCCCAGGAGTTCCTTGTGAGTACGGTAGGACTTGGCGGGATTGGTTGGGTGGTTGGCGAGAGGAAAACAGACGCTCAAACGCACCAACAACTGACAATGGTCCTTATCTCCATTCCAGTCGTTCGTCTTTGCCAAAAAGCGGGCCTGACAAGAAAAAACAAACTTGAAAAGGCGATATATTAAATCCTGGTTTTAGCTCTCAAAATCCTTGCTCTCAGTTGCTGAAAGCTTTGGAAGTTGAAGTCGTTGGCCCTGACTTGATTGCTTACAGCGCTTCTCTACTCCAGAGTATATCGTTGCCTGGGGACCAATGAGAGAAACTGTAGTGGGGCACCCCATAGGTGGCTGGGGCCAGTTCGTTTCTTAAGAGCTGCCCCCAGTGCCCCACTATCTCACTCACAAGTGTTATTCCAGTGAACCCGAAAGCAATCAGTGAGCAAACGCAACAAAGGAATAGATGGAAAGACTTTTTCAAACTGGCGGAGAAGAAATTGTAGGTGGAAATAACATCTGCCCGACAGAAAGATAAGGTATGTATATATATACATATATATATACAAGTATCCCCGTCTTTAAGCTTAATTTTTTTGTTTTGGTGCAGTGGGCAGGGCCAGTGCTGAAGCGTTGTATCTCGCGTGCCCAGGGTTTCCTGTGGTTTTCATGATTTTATACTCGAATTATACAAGTATTTTTTGCTCCTTTTGTCCTTTTTGCCCCTCAAGAAATGGAGGAAACCCCTTTGTCTTTGAATCAACGAGGCCTTGCGTGACAGGAACTTAAGCATGTGTGTGCCCTAGCACCTCGGGCTACAGCTAGGCAGATGTTGCCTTGGGGTGAGGCGCACAAGATGCGAATGCTTTGGAACATGCATGCATGTCACTTCACTTGGCCTTGCTTGGGACAGCCAAAGACTCGGCTAGCAAACACGCCACATCCAGAACGCAAACAGGCAACTAGGTGATTGTGTTCGAAGCGTACCATCACGAGTCCAGTTGCACTTGTACTCGTCTCTCCATCTCTCTCTAGATGGTCCCAAACAGCCTCCGTTAATCGTTGGTGCCCGGTAAACGCTCCCACCAACACCAACATCACCCCTCCTCGGTTCCCCGTAGATAGCCTTGCGTGATAGAAGGCTGGCCACTACATCCAGGCCAATTGACAGCTGCCCTGCAGGGAGACACACGGGACGACTTCAGAGCACGGATCACCGATAGGCATAGCGTGCTCCAGAGGGGCCAGGCCGTCCCTCCCAATCAAGGAGCCGCCGCACTGTGTGCCGCTTCTCTCAATTCCAGGACAATGGCACGATTGGAGCAAAATCCTTCCCCTCCCATCACCTCCTTGCTCTCCTCATTCTCTGGGTTTTTTCTCTCTTGTTTCCCCTCTCCTTCGTCAAGTAGTCAGCGCAGATACCGGGCTGCCAGCTGCTAGCAACTCTCGGGGGTTTCTCCTTTGATTGTCTGTTTTTCTCACTGTTGGTCTCGGTTTCTCTTATCATCATCACCAACCTTACCTTTCAGTTTTGCCTGGCTGAGTTTGTCTCCGCTTTCCTACCGTTTAGCTGTCATATCGCAAGTATCGCAAAGCTAGGACGACAGCCCTCAACTCCAAGCTTCTACCCCCGTACACTCTCGGCGCGGAACTCAACAGAATCCATCGACACCGGGAAGGAGGCGCTGACGCTGTCGTTATCCCCCCGCTTTCCGCATCTCGCATCGTTGGCCAGGCTCAAAACAGCCCCGCCAGGGTCAGTCGCGACTACAAGAGTCGGAAATTTTTCTGCTCTATTTGACGCTTTTCCTCTTCTTTCACATCTCTCTCCGCTTTGCGACAACAGGAACCAGCATTCCGGTTCTTTTCTTTCGCAAAGTATTCTTGCTCGCTTGCTTCCTTGCCGGCCCAGCTTCACAGTGGGGCTTTCTTTTGCCAAGAAGACGACAGTCTTCCTTGCCAGCTTCGCCCAACGTCGCGATTCTTCGAATTCTTCAAGAACTTCCGTATAAACATCCATCGGCCACCAGCGAACAAACAAACAAAATGGCTGACAACGGTTCCGCTTCGGCCTCCGGCCAACTCCCCCCTCCTCCCCAGGCCAACGCCGGCGCGCCCGGCTACGAGAACGGCCAGGGCAATGGCAACCCGGCGCACATGCCCCCGCCGCCCCTCCATATCCCGCAGAACACCAACCCCATCCCAACTGCAATCACATCGCCGTTGGGCGGCGGCGACAAGAGTGGGATCATCTCTCCCACGAGCGGTGGCCCCTTCGCCCGTCGTGCCGCTCCCGAGCCCAACAAGCGGGCCCTTTACGTGGGTGGCCTCGACCCCCGCGTCACCGAAGACGTTCTCCGTCAAATCTTCGAGACCACTGGACACGTCCAGAACGTCAAGATCATCCCGGACAAGAACGTGAGTCGCACTGTCGAGTTCATGGCCTGATACAAAGCAACATTGACTGACTTGAATGCCACAGGCGAAGGGTTACAATTATGGCTTCGTTGAATATGATGATCCCGGCTCGGCTGAGCGTGCCATGCAGACTTTGAACGGCCGTCGTGTTCACCAGGCTGTAAGTTCGAGTTTTCTTTGATGATTTGTTACTTGAAGCTGACGCTTTTTCTGTACAGGAAATTCGTGTCAACTGGGCTTATCAGTCGAACAACACGAACAAGGAGGACACTTCGAACCACTTCCACATCTTTGTTGGCGATCTTTCTAACGAGGTCAACGATGAGGTCCTTCTTCAGGCCTTTTCCGCTTTCGGCTCGGTTTCCGAGGCTCGTGTCATGTGGGATATGAAGACTGGCCGTTCTCGCGGTTATGGCTTCGTTGCTTTCCGCGACCGTCCCGAGGCTGAGAAGGCTTTGAGCTCCATGGACGGCGAGTGGCTCGGTTCTCGCGCCATCCGTTGCAACTGGGCCAACCAGAAGGGCCAGCCTTCGATTGCCCAGCAGCAGGCCATGCAGCAGATGGGCATGACCCCGACGACCCCCTACGGCCACCATCACTTCCCCACCCACGGCGTTCACTCTTACGATATGATTGTCAATCAGACTCCGGCCTGGCAGACAACTTGCTACGTGGGCAACTTGACCCCGTACACCACCCAGAACGACTTGGTCCCGCTTTTCCAGAACTTTGGTTTTGTGGTTGAGTCCCGCTTCCAGGCGGACCGTGGTTTTGCCTTCATCAAGATGGACACCCATGAGAATGCGGCCATGGCCATTTGCCAGTTGAACGGCTACAATGTCAATGGTCGCCCCCTCAAGTGCAGCGCATGTACCATTCTTTCATCCTGACTTTGTCATGTTCGAGTGCTAACAGTACAATATATAGTGGGGCAAGGACAAGACTCCTCAGGCTCAGCAGGCTCAGTTCGATCCCAACCAGGCGTACAGCCCTCAGAGCGCGCAGACCCCCGCTTATCCTGGAACTCCTTCTACTTACTTTAACCAGTACGGTGGTATGTTCTTTCTCCATTCCGATCGCGATTGTAACCAACTGGCTAAACGTGTTTGTAGGCAACTTTGGTCCTGGTCAGCAGGCCGCTTACACTGGAGCTCAGGCCCAGTCTCCTGCTGCGTACGGCGGTGGCCCCATGGGCTACAGTGGTCCCCCCAGTGCTGGCGGTTACGGGCGCGGTCAGGGTCCGAACCCGAACAATGCTCAGCAGTGGAACCAGGGCCAGGCCCCGCCTCAGAACTTTGGCAACAACGGCTATTCTGGTTACCAGGGTTAGTTGTCCGGGTCTCGTCGATACCAGAGATGCGGCGGCGGAAAAGTTGCGAAGCCTCTTTCCTTTCTTTCATCTGGCCAGAAGGCCCTGGCGCGTGGGCGCATGAATCCACGTCGTACCGTTCGCGCTCGCCATGCGGTTTGAGGATCATCTGAACGATGAACAACGGTTCGGATGGATATTTCGGGAATATGGGTTTGGGATCTGGGGCCTGCTATTGCGTTTCTTCCTCCTCTCTTCGGATGCTTTACTCTTCTCGTTTTCGAATGCGTTTTCTCTCTGTTGTTTCTCTTCTCTGCTGGTGATATTTTCACGTCACGATTTACCTCTGTTGATCTTTTTTGATTTTGGTTTGATTTTGATCTTGGACTTTCGACATTTCTTCTCGGGATTTTGTAGTTTTGTTTTTTCTCTGGTTCTGATCTGACTAACGCCTCTCACAATGATTTGATCTGTTCTTTTCTTCTTCACTGCTCAGGATACCACATGGGAGCACACTTTCGGGCCCTTTTCCTTAGCTTGACTTCCCATTTTCTCATTGCTCTTGATATCTGATGAGAACACGACATTTTTGGTATACTCGCTCTATTAAAAGGTGGAACGTGGAGTCGCTCGGCTAGTTTTCCTGTACGTCTGTCTTCTTTTCCTGACAGGTCCCACGACCGACACCTAATATCGGATGGAGTATGCACTTGGACTGGGGACTGGATTGGGATGGAAAGCGGGAAGATTGTAAAAAATCGGTGCTAAGGCTTGGACACAATGGGCCTAACGGGCAAAAACCACGCGCGGGTTATGAATTGGAAAGTCGATGATTCCCCTTTTTTCCTTCTGCTACTACGCATTTTCATTTGAGCTGTGAGAAGTTGTACGAAGTGGTGATATCTGTGTGCAGCAGCTCGGATCTTGATTGGTCGCCCGGTGCGGCATTCTTACGATTGGCTCACCGGTGGCTATCAACCCAATGCATGCAAACAGCAGGGGAAAAGGTTTTTTTTTTCTGGGCCGGACGATTGCTTGACTGCTGCGGAAAGACGGGCGGCTATGCTGACTCCTGCTGCTTGAAGGGGCACTGAGACATGGGGGGTTGAGGAGTTGATGCCCAACATCACAAGTTTGCTGACGTCTGTTCATCTTCAGATTGAACCCCAATGACAACCTCTGTAGCCTTGGTGTCGTCAATTCGAATAGTCGACGGTGAACCCGGGCGGAGACCAGCACCAGAATGCAACCACTGTAAGTCGCTATCGAAGAGGATGGTCACAGATATCATTTACGGAGGTAGGTTTGTGATTATGCCAGCCATCAAGACGAAACTCCGTAGTCATGTTCAGCCACCCCATATACTGAGGGTCAAGAGAATCCCGGCTTTTCGAGTGGCGTGGAAGTTTGAATGAATAGCTGCATCCCCGTCTAGGTATAGCAACTGATTCTTGCTCACACACCCGGTTGGATCCCGAAGACCACACTCGATATGCATCTCTGTGATCGCGCTGCACCCTCTGTTAATATAGATTTAGTAACAGTTTTCATCTTGCTGAAATCAGCTTAGAAGGATCATCGCGAAAAGTGTCGTAATGCGGTAACATTCAGATGCCAGATCAGCGGTTTTTTTGCCCCTCCAGCGCGTATTCGATGGTATCAAGCTTGGGCCACATCTTGTTGTGTCGTGTGTGGCATGTGTGTGCCAAAGACCTCCAGCTGCCACAGGCAGACCTGAAACGACAAGATAGAGAACAAGATAAAGAGTTTTCTCGCAACGACAGGGGAAATGTCATTTTGTAGACAGGAAAACGAGTAAAGAGCCAATTCCGTCGGAAAAGGAATTGCCAACAGGCAGCCCGAAGCTGGCTACCAAGCGATTACTTTGCAAATTGCTTTCACGTTGGCGCTGACGTGACACGGCCAAATCGTGTGGTCCCCACGGTGCCGTAGGTGCAGTGCGTGGTGTTGCGCTCCCAAACTTTCCCACTCCCGCCAAACTCAGCTCTTTCAACCCCCCACAACAGGTACCTCCTACCTCTGGCACAATGAGATCCTGATCCGTCTGTCCTAGGTATTTCACGTCCATCGTTTTTTTGTTCTGCTCTCTCTCCCGCTTCTCCTAGCTCGCGCAAAACAAGAGAAGATCCCAAGCGCCCCTGTCCTGCTGTGACCTAGGCTCCAAGCTCAGGTCGTGCTGAGAAACGGCTCCATCCCTGAGACCTTGCTCGGTTGCTTGGCTCGATAGTGACCCGCCTCCGCCGTCGCTGAGCGGGTCCCCCCTCCCACTTTCGAGCCCAAAGGCTCCAAACCCTCTGCGACACAAGCAACTCCAACATCGCATCGCAAACGACGACGCAACCCACTCCGAGCGAAGCATCTCGAGGTGCCCGCAGCCATGGAGCAGTGGCAGTCATACACCGAGCCGACCAGCGCTGGTGGTTCACGACGATACAACGGCTCCAGCCAGATGTCGCCCAGAGAGTACTCCAGCAATGGACAGCCTGCGGCGCAACCTCCAGCCGGCTTCAAGTATGACCAGTACCAAGGCGGCTTAAACCCGCAACAACAACAACAGCAGCAGCAGCAGGTGCAGCAAGCATCTTCATCGTCTTCGCCCATGACCAGTCCCCAGATTCGCGACGGCAACGGAGACGTCGCCATGCAGGATGCCCATGATGGCTACTCCGGCGTCAATTCCAGCGTCAAGTATCCCCTGCGCCCCCATCATTCCCACCACCTCTCTGGTGGACGAGCCGCGAACTTGCAGCAAGAGCCCTCGACCGCTGCGCAACGATACTCACCCATGGAAGTCTTGTCTCCTACATCACCGTACAAGTCAACTGGAGGTAGCCAGTATGCGCAGCCCCAGCAACGACAGTCGCCGACCCGGTCGTCGGACTATGCCCCGCAGAACCCGTACTATAACAGTAGTCGCCAAACCGCCTCCCAGCTACCTCCTTTAAACCCCTACTCCTCCATTCCAGACAACTACTCGCCGTCGAATAACATCTCGGCCATGGACGGTTCTTACATGGATCCCAAGTCTCCCAAGCGTGCCCCCCAACAAGCCATGCAATTGCACGACAAGGGCCCGGTGCCCGAGTTTAGGAAGATCCGAGGGCCATCTGACCTGAAGCCCAAGATCAGCGCGCAGCCGCCGTTCCGGAGAGCCAACCCTGAGGGAGGCTTCATCAGTGTACGTCCAGATTGCCGAGATTTTGAACCCATGCCGGTGACGTATGTACTGACACTTCTCAACAGCCTCTCCAAGCTCTCACGGCGCACCTTCCAGCCACGTACCAGATTTGCAATCCCAGTTTCAAGTACTCTTCGGCACGGAATCCCCGTCGTGTCCTGACGAAACCGAGCAAGGGTGTGAAGAACGATGGGTTTGATAACGAGGATAGTGACTATATCCTCTATGTCAACGATATCCTGGGCTCTGAGGAAGCCGGGCACAAGTATGTTGGAGTCTTGATTGCGATAGAGGTTGAAGCGAAAGCTAACTGCGAGGGTCAGGAACCGTTACTTGATTTTGGATGTTCTTGGCCAAGGTACTTTCGGCCAGGTTGTCAAGTGCCAAAACCTCAAGACCCAAGAGGTCGTGGCTGTCAAGGTGATCAAGAACCGGACCGCCTACTTCAACCAAAGTATGATGGAGGTGTCTGTGCTTGACTTGGTAGGTCTATCTCCCTCACAGAGCTGATCTTGTGTTCTAATCGCGGCTGGCAGCTCAACACCAAGCTCGACAAGAACGACGATCATCATCTGCTCCGGCTCAAGGATACATTCATTCACAGGCAGCATCTGTGCTTGGTCTTCGAGCTGTTGAGCGTCAATTTGTACGAGCTCATTAAACAGAACCAGTTCCGTGGGTTGAGCACGACGCTGGTCCGAGTCTTTGCCCAGCAGCTGCTTAACGGGCTCACGCTGCTCAACAAGGCGCGGCTGATTCATTGCGATCTCAAACCCGAAAACATCCTGCTGAAAAACCTCGAGAGCCCGATTATCAAGATTATTGACTTTGGCTCCGCCTGCGACGAGCGTCAGACTGTGTACACGTACATCCAGTCGCGTTTCTACCGATCACCCGAAGTTCTACTAGGCTTACCATATTCGTCAGCAATTGATATGTGGTCGTTGGGGTGCATCGTGGTCGAGCTGTTCCTGGGTCTACCCTTGTTCCCAGGATCCTCCGAGTACAACCAGGTTTCGCGGATCGTTGAGATGCTTGGAAATCCACCAAACTGGATGATCGAGGTGGGCAAACAAGCTGGTGATTTCTTCGAGAAGAGACAGGATGATTTTGGCAGGCGGACATATCACTTGAAGAGCATGGAGCAGTATTCCCGGGAGCACAACACCAAGGAGCAGCCCAGCAAGAAGTATTTCCAGGCGAACACGCTGCCTGAGATCATCAAGTCGTATCCAATGCCCCGGAAGAACATGAAGCAGTCGGAGATTGATAGAGGTATGTTGGAGCCTATACGCAGGCGAGGGGGGAAAAAGCTGACTTGGATTTTGCAGAGATGAATAACCGCATCGCGTTCATCGACTTTGTCAGGGGCCTCTTGACGATCAACCCACTGGAGAGATGGTCGCCACAGCAAGCGAAACTGCACCCTTTCATCACCCAACAAAAGTATACCGGCCAGTTTGTGCCGCCAATGAACCTCAAGTCCAGCGCTCTGAACAGATCGCCTGCGCCAGGCACGACGCAGCAGATTCAGGCCGAAGCTTTGAGCAAGCAGAGGGCACAGCAAGCGCAGGCTCAGGCTCAGGCCAGCTCGGCGGCGCAGGGAGCATACGGGTCTATGGGTGCACCGCAGTATCAACAACCAGTGCATCCACAGCAACCACCTTTGTACTCCAACAACACCATGTATTCTCCTAGCGGGTCACATACCGGCGCGCCACCTGCATATGCCAGCCAACCGAGCGGGTACGGCCAGATGGGCGTACAACAACCGCCTGCCCAAATGCCGCCAGCAAACTATGCTGCCGGCGGTATTCCACAGGCCAATATGTATTCGCAGCAAAACCGTCAGCAACAACAACCCAGACCGCGTGCCTCGACCATGGAGCAGCAACAAAGCGGTATTCCCGCTGCCATTCAAAGGGTGGCCAGCCACCTCGACCCAAGCCAGCCGATTCGATTACAGCCAAGTCCTGCCTATTATCCACCACCTCCTGATGGCTTGGTGGGCATGGACCAGGGCGGGCCATCGACCAGGACAGGCAGAAGAGGCAGTCGCGCCCAGCAGCCAGGACGCAACTTCATCCGCAACCTGGAGGAGCGAACACTCGAGGAAGGGTTCATGGGGAATAACCAGAGCCCCTGGCACTGATTTCACCAACCAGCCAAGCCACATGTTGGATAGATGGGCGCAGCCATGGACCTATGCTGGGCAGGGGGGCGTTGGAGTTTGCTACATGCAGCGGATGGTTTTGACATGCGGCTCCTTTGGACGCATGTCGTGGGTCTGATCTCTCAACAGCCAAACATTGTTTCTGGAGCGCAATGTTGAAAGATTGTTACAAATTAGCCAAAGGCAGGATGCATGGCCGATCGACCGGAGTTGCAAAAGCCGATATTGACAGCAAGCGCCGGATATCATGGCGTCTTATTCGCCCCCCTCCCTTATTGCATTCAGAAGACCTTGTACGCCCACATGGACAGCGTGAGGTATACAGAACTACACTCTGTTGTTGACTACGAAACGCTGCGGCGACCCAGCCATCAACGATTACAACCAGGGAGAAACATGGGAATGAATTACGAGGAGCAAGCGAGGAAGGAAGCGAAGAGGGAGGGAATGGATAAAGCAGAAGGAATTTCAAGCAGGGACAGCGGCAGGGAAGGAAGGGGGCGGGGGCAAGAGAAAGAAAGAGAAGCAGGCAGCAGGCATGAAACGCACTTTGGCTTTTCTGTTTCTTTTGCTTTTTTTTACACTTTTTGTACTTCCCTGTCCTTTTATACCATTATGTTCACAGTCACAGTCACACACACAGAGAGCACAGCACATTCTACCCGCTTTGAAATTGACTTGCTTGCGCTTTTTTTGTCTGCTGAAGATTTGTGTTGGTGCTGGTTGTTGATGTGAGGAGAAGGGGGGTTGTGGGTATTGAGGTAGCTTGGGGATGTTTTGTGGTTGGGAGGTTGCTCTTGAAATGGTTTCTTTACTTGAGTGTGGTGGCTCTATGATGTCTGGGAGGTTGTGGTCGTGGGAGGGATGGGTTTTCTTGTCTTGTGTAATTAGCCAACGTTTTTTTTCTTCTTGCGAAATTACTTTTTTTTGATGAAATGATGTGATGTTTTGCGTGGTGATAAGTCTATAGGGGTTGGGTGGAATGTAGGATGAAAGATGTCGGGGGTACGTGGTGAATTAGTGAAGGGTTGGGGGGGGATAAAGGGGGTGAGAGTGAGGTAAGGTGGGAAGTGAGTTTATGAGGTGAGCTACATGCCTATCTTGTCATGTACATTGTGGGATGCTGATAGCTTTTTGTATCTTTTGAAATCGAATCTAGATTTATATGTCCGAGTTGCTTTGTTTGCTGTTGCTTTTGATATATCTTTTGTGTAGGAGAGAATGTGTGTATATAACTTTGAGGATGTAGGAAAATATTTGCAGAGAAGATGTGTATATCTCGGTGTAAAATACTTACCAAGACAGCAGGTTGAAGTTAGGTATTACATGAAAATGTGACAGCTGTTCTGAATGAATAAAAACAGCCACCCCCAACCGCTCCCCCAACCAACCCGAACAAAACCCCCCAAAAGACCCAGTCCTCTCTGCTTGTCCTAAAGTAACTAAATCAAAGACAACCACCCCAAAATTTCCTCATCAATACTCCACCACCACCATCACCACCATCCCCACCCAGCATCCAGTCAAAATATCGTGGTTGGGAAATGGAGGAAGGCTTACACATATGAGGCAGCTGTTGTGACCTCACAGGCATATCACATGAGTGGCAGTCTTGTTTTTAAATCTGGGTGGTAAGTCTCCCTATGAGTATCTCTATCATGCACCTAAAGACAGACAGCCGTAACTATACAGGTGGAAAGAGGGAGTTCCGACAGCAAAAAAGAGAAGAATGCCAAAGTTAGCATGGTGGCCAAGTTAATACTGAGTCATCGTGAGTAGACAATTATATGCCTGTAAATTCGACAAGATATTTGGATATGAGGTACGTTATGGACAGATGCCAAGTATTGATAGCCAACAGCAACGGTATGCCTTTCGGCTGGATGGGTTGTAAAGATGGTAGTTAGTCGTCATAAATGAAGGTAACTATGTAAATAATGAAGCTTGAAGAACAGCTGTAATATATTGAATTGTCCACCCAAATCATCAACCCACAACCGCTTCACACTGATTATCTACATTTGCTATCATTGATCGAGGCAAGCTCAAAGGAATAAAAGCTATCCATGTCGGGGGCAGAGGGCTTATCAGCAGAAAGAAAAAGCAGAAAAACGCCCTCCAACGCCATGCCAGTCCCCTTCTTTTTCCTCCTTGTCCCAATGCCCTCCTCCCATATTATACCCCCATATCCTTTGTGACTGTTGCATAGCCATGATTAAATCCTCGCGCTTGATCTGCTTCGTTGCATGCTTTGCAGGGACACTCTTTGCGACTATTTGTCCCATCGTAGGTCTTATAATGCCAAAACTCCCTCCCAACCCATCCTCTGCCCCTCATGATGCCAGCCTTGTCCGCCCCTGAGTAGGCTGGCCAAGAAAACATCAACCTCCAACTCGTCGCTCGTAGCAATAATTGGAGAAAAAGATGGCGTGCAATGTGATGTCGGGGGAGGTCGGCTAAACATATGATACAGATCCTCGCGTTTTTGCTTTTCCTTCTCTCCGGTTTATTCATCTTCTGAAACCCCTGCCCCATCGGTTGGTGTTGGCCTTACTAACCAAGCTATCAGAGTACAGGCTCGGTCCAGTAGGAGGTGGCTTGCCGTTGCCACCAGAGGATGATCCATTAGAGTCAACCTGCATGGGCTCTTCAAACCCCCACCTGCCGTCGACAACGCTATCGTCCTCATCGTAACCGTTGTTTCGGTTATTCTGACTGCTGGTGTGAGGGGCGGGAACATTCGGCACTTTGTGGTAAACGCTCAGAACCCTCCCATCGGCTGTTTGTTTGTCGAACATGGCAATAGCATTGTCGGCACCCTCCTTGCTTTCGAAGATGATTTCGGCGATGACGATCGGGCTCTGTTTGAGAATCCGGCACGATGTAATAATTCCACCAACAGGGGTCATGGCAGACTCGATATCGGCCGCGGTAGTGCCTGGGGCGAAGTTTTGGGCCATAACGACATAGGGCCCAGCAAGACCACGGATGCTGAGGCCTTTGTTGAATGCGTTGTTGTTGGCAGAGGGACCAGCGGGAATCTGCTTCTGCTTTTGCTTGGGACCTGAGGGCGGCTGGACCTGAAATCCCGATCTTTCCAAGCCATTCGCTATCTGCGCGGCGCGACGTTTCACACGGGGGCCGGTGGGTGCGTGTGATGGGGGCGCATTGGGGTTCGTGATGCGGGTGGCGAGAGAGGAGGTATTGCCGTTCATGGCCTTGGGGCCTTTCGGAGGTTGGGTGTGGAGATCGTGAGTCCATTCACCGTTGATGTTGCCGGTACTATGCCGGGGGCCCTTGGGAGGTTGCTAATATGGTCAGAATAGGAGCCGCAGTTGTGAAATAAACGAAGAGATCGAACCTTCTTCACACCAGCACGGCTGGCGAGAGTCCCGCCAGGTGCGGCGACCTTGGGAGCACTGCCATTCGAACCGGAAGTGCTCGAGCGACGACCTGTACTAAAGATTTTGGCAGCGAGCGCCTCGTTCTTCTTTCTGGCGCGACCTGTGGCCAACAAGAGGGATGGTTAGAACTCGTCATCAGAGCCTTTTACGCAAATACTCTTACCGTCCTGAATGATTTTTTCAAAGTCGCTTGCGACTTTGACAGTATCCTTGGTGGGAGCCATCTCGAAGTTGCTGGGTGATTTCGTATGCCAGCTCCAAGTTGCACCCACTGCATCGCGCTTTGGAGCGCGTTCAACCGGGCGCAGGGCCCGAGCGTATCGGTGGAGCTGGCCTTCACTTGCGCACGTGCCAAGTTGGCCCGCCTTCTCGTGCACGTGCTAATGTCAACCCCAAGTCTTCACTATACACTCCAATCCCCGAAAGTTCGTTAAAGTGGGGCCGTCTGCTAACAACTTCACAACTTTCCTCTACAACCACCAATTATTACGCGGAAAAAAGGGTATTGCCAAACTCGACGGCCTTTATTGATCTATTTTTATCAATTTTCCCACTTCGTTGTAGTTATTATAAGCCAAAAGATATGGTTATTTAAAGGTACCGGTCCGAGCGCCCGAGCTAACAAACCTTCAAGTCGTAGACTGTTTGAGGTTAACATGCTTCAGAGCACCAAACTGCAATTCTTGGTTCAAAGACATCTCGGTTGGTTAGATTAGTCCATCGAGATACTTGCAGCAAATAGTCTTATACGCCAACATCGTACATCCGTATGTTCACTAACTATACACAGAGACACCACGAGCCTCTCACAACCCCTTACTTATTCCCACCTCCAATTCTCCTTTACATCCTCCGTGATCTCATCAGTACTCGCATTCTTTACCCAGTCTTCGTCCTTCAGATCTGGGCTTGGGTTCTGCCGCCCTGCTCGCCTCTCTGGATATAACCTCTCCAAAAACCCTTCAATCATAATACTGAGACTCCTCCTCTTCCCCATAAGCTGCTTCGCCACCGCCGGTCTCACAAGCCTCTCATGACAAGCCACATCAATGGCCGAGATCATATGCCGGGCAGTAGCCATCGCCTCCTTTACCTCTTCCTTGTTGGCCTCGAGCGCTTCCAGCGGAGACTTTGTCGGCTCCTCCGACCAGGCCAGGGTCCTCGCGTGTGTGTTCAACACTGGGAAAAGCCGGAGGATGGTGTTGCTAATCTGCTCTCCGTACTGATATCTGGTCTCATTATCCTGCTTTCGGAACTTGGTCTTGGCGATACGCGCCAAGTGCAGGTACAGACGCATGGTCAAAAGATCGGGCTTCTTCAGCTCCTTGAGCATGATGTCGATGATTTTCGTTCCGTTGTCAAAGACGTTGGTGTTGTTCCGGTCGTTGACGCACGAGTTCATACCGAGACGGAAAGTCACTCGGTTGAGCATACTCGGAGGGTAAGAGGCAATGATTTTGGCCACCTCACCTGATGCATGACCAACTCGCAAGCACTTGAGGTATGTGTTGTAGTTGATGTGATCGGGCTCGATCTCGAGCGTCTGAGTCATATACTCCCAGTACTTTGGCGCAATCGCTGTCTGCTTCAGATCAGAAAGCACCTCCATGACCAATGTCAACGTTTGTCGTCCCGGGTTGGCGTATTGAATCGTGGCAGCCGGTCCTGTCCTGGCAAGACCTGCTCTCAAGGCGGGCGGGGGAGGGGCCTTTCCAACTTCGTCAACCTCTTCTTCCTCCAAACCCTCCTCCTCTTGTTCCCGTGCTGCTTGCTCTGCCGCCCTTTGCTCTCGCGCCTGTGTTGCCCGACGAAGCTTCCTGCTGATGGAATCTGGCACCGGGAGCAACATGGTCTGTTTCAAGAGATCAAAAATGCTCCCCTTCTCCTTCTTGTCACCCGGCAACAAAACTTGGCTCATGGCCAACACCAGCTGCTCATCCATGATGAGCCTGCCGCTTCTCCATCTCGCCACCACGTCCTCCCAGACTACTCTCGCTTTCTGGATGGACTGCTCCACATTTCGTCTGATCTGGGCATCCGAAAACTCGGAAAACTTGTATGTGTGTGATTTGACCTCGAATCTCAGGGCGTTCAACACGATGGTAAACGTGATCGAGTCGGGGCTTCTCAAACCGTTATTGGCGGTTTCAAGAATTTGAAACATACTGTCGAGATCGTTTGCTCGCCCGCAGACGTCAAGGACCGCATTCATGTGAATGGTTGTCGGCTCGAGTGTCATGCCTCCGACTTGGTGTTTGCTGAGCATGGAGCGGTAGATTTTTGTGGCTTCGGCCACTGCTGTCTTGGGATGCGCCGAGGCAGCACAGCCTCTGAAAAGAACAGTGTATGTTCTTGCGTTTGGCCTTTGTCCTCGCTTTTTCATTTCATTGAAAGTCTTGATGGCAGCCTGGAGGCGCCCCTTGTCCAGTTGATAGTCGATCAGGTGGTTCCAGGACACCTCAACCTTGGTATCCACCGAGGCCATACGCGTCATCATGAGGGCCTCGTCCCAGTTGCTGGCAGCGAGTGCTTTCTTAACGTGGTTGCCGATGTGAAGGGGGTCTTTGAGGTACTGGAGATGCTTCTTGACGACCTTTTTAACCTTGAGCAATTGTTGACTGGGCAATTCTTCCGATCCAGTATCCGTGAGCTCCTTGTTGCTTGGGTACGAATTTCGGAATGATTCCTCGGGCGTACTGGCAACTTTTGGTTCCTCTGATTCTTGCGCCTGCTTCAACGCCTCCTCAATATCCTCGGTCGTAAGAACGCTGGACTGAGGCGGTTCGGAACTCGTTTCCCACTCGGCATTGGACCTCATGGCCTCCCGCATTTTGAGCTTCTTCGGTCGCCGGAGAGCCTGCTTTTCTTTTTCTCGCACGTAGGGCCCGTTCCGCCTGCCGTCCTCTCCTAACGCTGCTCGGATCTCGTTCTGGTCAAGAACCATCTCTGCTGGCACATCCACCCCTATCCAGCCCTTGACCTGCTCCAACCCTTTTTCCAGGTCTCTTCGATTGACGCCATACGCTTCCGCGAGGGACTTGTGTGTTGAATATTTGCGGCGGGCAGAACTGGGGTTGCGGATGGCTAGTTGCAGAGGGCGCAGGAGCCTTGATTCGAGCAGTATTGGGGGGCGCATCCTGCCCATGTTGATGATGCATGACCGACAGACGAACATGGCTGCGGTATCTGGTGCGCAATGCGCAGCACTTTACTTTGTTTGATAACTCTGTCCAAGTCCTCTCCCGTTGGCTCCTTAACACTCTGGCGCAAAGCGATCCTTGGAGTTCCTGTGCCGTATAGGTTTTCGTGACAGTTTGTTTCGGCCGGTAGTTTGACAAGAGTTCTCGATCAATCGATCAAAGGTCCCTCGAGGTTGGCGGTTGGCTGATGGTTGAGCTGTGCTGGCTTATCGGGGTCCTCGAGTGCTGAAGCTGTCCATATTTTTTTTATCCGTCCAGCCCACTTGCGTCAATCTTTGGCGGGCGGGATTGCCAAGGCCAGCTAGACGGGTGCGGGTGGGGCCATAGATCGGCACTGGCTTGCACCCCATAATCAATGTCGTGCAAGAGTTCGAAGTTCGAACAGCAGGATGCTTGTGGTTTTTGGAAGTGAAAGAAGCTTAAAGAGAGTTATGAATCTCTTTTGAAAGAGAGAAAACAGAACACAGTACCTGATAGGCTTGTGCACTAGAGCTCTACATATAACTACCGTGAGCTTGAAGGTATTGTCCCATCACCATGGACCCATGTCATGATATTCTGGTTATTGAGGCTTCAAGTTACTCAGGAAACTACAAGCTACATGAATATACCATCCTGAAAAACCTCACGTAAGTATAGCAAGTTGTGGTTGAACACGGCACACATATGTTGCTGTCTTTGGTGTAAGTGACGTTGAATTTGGCGGTTTGATCCCAGCCTTGTTGCCGAGTGACCCCTGTCACCAATCAAACAGGGGTACGCGCCTGGAGACGCGACACACGAAAAGGCGCGTCCAACCCACTTTAACACCAGCGGCCAATTAATGGACAAAAGTTGAAGCCCACCCTCCTGACAGCATCCAGCATCGCCCACCGCCGCTTCCTGTCTAGGACAACCAACAGAGTCCCCGATCTCTATCCATTTTCCTGTAGTTCGGAAAACAACTCAACCTACCAGCCATGTCGAGAGCAGGGAGCAAGCGGGACAAGTTCGCCGAACTGCGCGCCCTTCGAGAGTCCGGCAAAAAGAAGTTCGACACATACGAGGTCGAAGAGGTGGAAGATCTGTATGAGGAGGTCGACGAGAACCAATACAAGAAGATTGTGCGCCAGCGTCTTAACGAGGACGATTTCGTTGTTGACGACAACGGGGAGGGCTATGCGGATGATGGCCGAGAGGAGTGGGATCGCATACCAACTGCCTATGACTCGGAAAGCGAGGATGGAGTTGAAGAACGAAAGGAGCGTAAATGTATGTTCTATCTTCTTCTGGATTTGGACTCATTAAAGACCGTTGGCTAATCTAGCTACAACTTCAGCCAAGAAACAGCGAGACGAGGAAAAGGCGAAACGGGACGCCAATGATCGAAATATTACCGAATACTTCACCAAAGGCGCCACCAAGACACAGTCCAAACCCAAGGTCGTTAAGACAGAAGATGACGACAAATTCCTTGCCGACCTCCTCGGAGAGGTTGACGCCAATGTTCCAGCCCCCGTCGTGAGATCATCCAAGAAGAGAGACCGCTCAGCCGAAAGGAGAACGACCCGCGCCCTTTCTCCAGCACGAGAAGCCCGTCAACCGGCCCCCAAGAAGAAGAAGGTGATCGATGACAGGCTTTCTTCACCATCCCCCGACTATGATATGGGTGAGGACAACTTCTTGCCTCCTGCCGAGGACGAGCCAGCAGCAGCTCCGGATGTCATGATGAGCGATCCTCCGTTGCCATCTTCCCCTGCTGCAAAGGTTGCGCAACGAAGAGTGCAACCAAAGGCTGTCATAGAAGAGGAGGAAGAGGACGAAGATATGATGGAGGTTGCTCATACTGGCGCGGTAACTGCTGCTAGCGTCAACATCTCTGCTTCTCGTCCGGTCAAAAAGATTATCAAGGCGGAGCCTCGGCCCAGCGCCGCTGTTACATCGTCCCCTATGAAGGCTGCCGAGCCTGCCATTGACGCCTCCTCTTGGAACGGCCTAAACCAAAAATTAAACGTCGTTGGACACTCGCAGGCCGAGGCCAGAGGGATAGGCAAGATCGACTACAAGGATGCTATCGAGGAAGATGGCAGTCTCAACCTTTTCTGGACCGACTACACAGAAGTTAACGGGAGTCTCTGTCTTTTTGGAAAGGTACTCAACAAAAAGACTAATCACCATGTCAGTTGCTTTGTCAAGATTGACAACATCTTGCGCAAGCTGTATTTCTTGCCCCGCAAGACCCGTGTTCAGGGCAAGGTCGATACTGGACAAGAGGTTGAAATGATGGATGTCTACAATGAGGTCGACGCCATCATGACCAAGAAGAATGTTGGCATGTACAAGATCAAGGCTTGCACTCGAAAGTACGCCTTTGAACTTCCCGACGTCCCGAAAGAGGGTCAGTACCTCAAGCTTCTCTACCCCTACACCAAGGCCCCCATCGACATGAACACTACCGGGGAGACCTTTTCACATGTTTTTGGCACCAACACAGCTCTGTTTGAGCAATTTGTCCTGTGGAAGAACATCAAGGGCCCTTGCTGGTTGAAGATTGAAGATGCCGATTTCGGCGCGTTGAAGAACTCGTCTCACTGCCGTTTGGAAGTCTTGGTGGATCATCCCAACATGGTCGCGCCCTTCAAGGACAGCGAGAATGTGGAAGCGCCTCCATTGACTCTCATGAGCATTGCCCTGCGCACCATCTTCAACGCCAAGGCCAACAAGCAAGAGATTCTTGCCATTAGCGCGAGAATCTACGAGGATGTCTCTCTTAGTGACACCACACCTGCCGACAAGCTGCCATGTCGAACATTTACTGTTGTTCGGCCCCAGGGTACTGCTTTCCCCTTGGGCTTTGAAACGATGGCCAAGGAGCGCAAGAGAGGGCTCGTCAAGCTCGTGAAGGAGGAGTCAGCCATGTTGTCTTTTTTCCTAGCGCAGGTGGATGTGGTGGATCCAGATGTCATCATGGGTCATCAACTAGAGGGCGTGGACTACAGCATTCTACTTAGCCGCCTTCACGAGAAGAAGACTCACCAGTGGTCTCGTCTGGGAAGGCTGAGAAGAAGCCAATGGCCGGCATCGATGGGCAAGGTTGGCGGCAACGTATTCGCCGAGCGCCAGATCATGTCTGGACGACTGCTCTGCGATCTTGCCAACGACGCCGGCAAATCAGTCATGATGAAGTGTCAGTCCTGGAGCTTGACGGAAATGTGCAATCTGTACCTGCCTACCGACGTTCCTCGCAGGGATCTCGACAATGAAGCAGCGCTCAAGAGCTTGGCTGTGACGAAAGACGGCCTTATGGACTACATCTCGCATGCTGAGATTGATACGTACTACGTTGCTGCTTTGGCTCTCCGAACTCAGATTTTGCCGTTGACCAAGGTTCTTACCAACCTTGCTGGTAATTCTTGGGCCAGGACGCTGACGGGTACCCGTGCTGAGCGCAACGAGTACATTCTGCTGCATGAGTTCCATCGGAACAAGTATATCTGCCCAGACAAGGAGCCTTTCAAGGGTCGTGCTCGGCCTGAGGATGAGGAAGACGGTGGCGAGGCTGGTAAGAAGAAGGACAAGTACAAGGGTGGTCTCGTTTTCGAGCCCGAGAAGGGTCTATATGACAAGTTTGTTCTTGTCATGGACTTCAACTCGCTGTATCCCTCCATTATTCAGGAGTACAACATCTGCTTCACTACTGTTGATCGAACGTTTTTGGTAAGTGGACAACAGCCCCCCTTTTGGGTGCCTTTACTAACATGAACATAGTCCGAGGAAGATGGCGTGCCACAGGTCCCTGAGAAACAGGACCTCGGTGTTCTCCCCAGACTCATCGCCACCCTCGTCGACCGTCGTAGGCAAGTCAAGAGCCTAATGAAGGACAAGACCGCCACCCCCGAACAGCTTGCAACATGGGACATCAAGCAGCTCGCCCTGAAGCTAACAGCCAACTCCATGTACGGCTGTCTGGGATACACCAAATCCCGCTTCTACGCCCGACCCCTCGCCGTCCTCACCACCTTCAAGGGCCGCGAGGTTCTCCGCAGCACCAAGGACCTTGCCGAGAGCATGCAGCTCCAAGTCATCTACGGCGACACCGACTCGGTCATGATCAACGCCAACGTCGACAACGTCGCCGACGCCCTCCGCGTCGGCCGCGAGTTCAAAGCGGCCGTCAACGGCAGCTACAAGAAGCTCGAAATCGACATTGACAACATCTTCCGGCGCATCCTCCTCCAAGCCAAGAAAAAGTACGCCGCTGTCAACCTGGTGGAGACGGACGGGAAGTATGTCGAGAAGATGGAGATCAAGGGTTTAGACATGAAGCGCCGCGAGTACTGTCCTCTGTCGAGGGAGATCTCCAAGAAACTTCTGGATGAGATCTTGTCAGGCAATGACATTGAGGACTCGGTGCAGAAAATCCATGATTACCTCCGCGAAATCTCGTCCAAGATGCGCGAGGGGAAGGTTCAGATCCCAAAGTACATCATCCTCACCCAGCTGGGCAAGTCGCCTACCGAGTACGGCCAGAACGGGGATACGATGCCCCAGATCCAGGTCGCGCTGCGGGAGATGGCGAGGGGGAAGACGATGCGGAAGGGGGATGTGGTGTCGTACATCATTACCGGCGACGCGAAGCAATCCTCAGAGCACTTTGCCAAGCGGGCATACACACCCCAGGACGTGCTAAAGGCTGGGTCGGAGCTGAGTCCGGATGTGGAGTGGTATATTGGGAAGCAGATCTTTCCTCCGGTTGAGCGTCTTTGCGCGAATATCACCGGGACTTCTACAAGCCAGTTGGCGGAGAATCTTGGGTTGGACCCGAGGAGGTTTGCGAACAACAACTCCAACGCTGGGAGTGGTTCTGCGGGGGGACAGGATCTGGAGATACACCCGCTGGAGTCGCAGATTCCGGATCAGGTTCGGTTTGCGGATTGTAAACGGCTTTTGTTGAGGTGTAGGGCGTGTAAGGGGACGGCTGCGTTTGAGGGTTTGTTGGGGTCGGTGGAGATGGTTACGCCGAAGGGGCTTGCCTGCCCTTCTTGTTCGTCTACGTTGTCTACACTCTCTATTGTTGCGCAGGTGGAGGCGCAGGTGAGGGAGCAGACGTCGCGGTATTATGAGGGGTGGCTTGTCTGCGGGGATGCAGATTGTGGCAACCGAACTAGACAGATGTCCGTCTATGGGGACCGGTGTCTTGGGCCGAAGGGGCTGGGGAGGGACTGCATGGGGAGGATGAGATGGGAGTTTGGGGAGAGGGATATGTATAACCAGCTCGTGTACTTTGCTTCGTTATTTGATGTTGACAAGGCCAAGGAGAAGGCTACGAGCAGGGCGACGGGGGGTGAGACGGGGGAGGTGGTGACTGGGGAGACGAGGGAGAGGGTGATGGTTATGGCGGAGCATAATAGGGTTCGGTTTGGGACTGTGAAGGGGGTGGTGGATAGGTATCTGGATAAGTGTGGGAGGCAGTGGGTGGCGATGGATACTTTGTTTGGGAAGTTGGGGTTTGTGGCCAACTGAGGGAGTGGCTAATGGAGGGAGTACTGCTTACGGATCTGTCACGTCTTTTCTAGTTTGATGGGTTCCATAGTAATAGTCTGGCATAGGCGGATGGCGTTGTCTTGCTTTGGCTTTGAGGATTTTGTAGTTTATCACTAGGCGTTGCCTTTTTATTGTTATGAAATAATGCGCACCTTATATACTGCTCCTCTGCACCTTCCTGCCAGCGAACTAACTTATAAACTTGAAGCAATGGCAGCTTCGACAGCTTTTCAGGTCACTCTGGTTGGCCATTTAGAAAGAAGGAGCAACTTCGCAGTTGTTAGCTGCTCCTACTTTTCTGTCTTGATTCCATTGTTCACACCGGTCAAATACGCATTGAATAACCTCTCGTATACTCTTACACCACCTCCCCCCACAACACCCCCCATCTTACACCCCCCCCAATCCCTCACTGCACCACCTCCCCCCCAAACCCAACCGGCCTCCTTCTCCCCCCATTCTCCGGCAATATCGCCAAAGCCTGATAAACCTTCCCCATCCCCCCGGGCCCCCTATCAACCAACCTCCTCCAAGCCTTCTCCACCGCCCTCCCCTTCTCCTCTTTTCCCGCCCTCTTAGCCAGCACCTCAGCCCGTTCCCTAATCCCCATCAACTCCAAGAAAACCCCCTGAGCAACAGGTCCATGAACCTCCACCCCTTCACTCGCTCTCGTAGCCGACTCCGCGATGCCCGCAAAATCGACATCAACTGACAAATCAGTAAGTCCGGGCTCGGCAAAAGGGGAGACACGCCTATGTTTGCGGATGCCACGGAGGGAGTTGGTGGGGATGGTTCCATCTCCAGGCCCGTAATCAAGAATAAGAGCTGCGCCGGAGGGTTTGGGTTTTGGGTGCTGGGGGGAGCCGCCTATCCGGGCTGCAAAGTCGCTTGCGTAGAGGGAGGCGTCGGGGCAGACTTCTAGGAGGGCGCCGGGGCCGACGGTGGATTTGAGAGCGCGGAAGCGGGGGGAGGATTCGGGGAGGTAGAGGGAATGACGGGTGGAGGAGGTCGCACGGGTGAGTTGGAAGTCGGGGGGTGGGGTCTCCCTGGACTGGGTGGCTGGTGTCTTGAGGGATTCGTGGGTTGAGCCGGGGGGTGTGGGGGAGACGAGCATTTCGCGCCATTGGAGGGTTGGGGTGGTGATCTTGTTGGAGGGGGAGGAGTTGTCTGTTGAGGAAGGAGCTTCTGATGTGGAGGCAGGGACGGAGACGAGTTCGAAAGCGTGGATGGGAAGGGCGTCGAAGAATTCGTGGGCGACGATGAAGGGCATTTTTTGGGGGGCTATTGAATGTTAGGTTTGAGCAGCGTAGAGGAGTGGAAGTCACTTACCAATAGGAATTGACTTGATGGTCTCGGTCCACACGATGGGCAGGGCGTTGTATTTGCATACGCTGTGATAGCCAACCTTGGACTCGGTCATGGGAGCATCTTCGCCACAGAGAAGGTTCTTTTGAGCCATTCTCAGCTCGGGACTGGCCTCAACCATGTAGATGGCGTCTATGCTATTGGCAATGGCTGGGAAGCTTTGTATTGTCTACCAGTTGTTAGCTATGACCTCAATTCAGGAGACATAGCTGTACATACCCTAAGAACATCATCCATGAGAGTGCCACGTCCTGGCCCAACTTCAATTAACTCGACGCCCTGACTCTGGCGTCCCTGAGCTAGCCATTCCGTTAGGAACCATACACCAATGAGCTCGCCAAATACTTGTGAGATTTCTGGTGATGTGACAAAGTCACCCTTTAAGCCAAACTGATCCCGGTCTTTCTCAATGGCTCCAGTGTAATAACCTCCGATATCAGAAGTCAAACACATGCGCATAAAACTGGCGAGGGGAATTGGTCCAGTCAACTAATGATATTGTGAGTGTGAGCATGAGATAGGTACATGAGTGAGAGCTCACCTCAATGGCAGCTGCCAGCTGCTTGGCAAGAGGAGTTGACCATTTTCGATCTTTGTCCTCATCAATATCTCGTAACCCCGTTGTAGCAGAAAAGTTACGGTGTTGTGATGTCAAAGTGGTGGTGCCACTCAAACGGTTGTTTCCAAGTCTTGGTAATGAGCTTAAGCTCGAGCTCCTGGTGGAGGAAGCTCTTGGGAAGATACGGCGAGCGTTGCGAAGGGCTCGAGGCACGGCAGACTTCATGTTGGACGACTGGTGCAGAAAGTCTCAGTCATGCATCTTCTAGAAGATCATGAAGTTTGGAACAGAGAATATATGGCGGGCGGGGAAAAGATCTCTCAAGACGTTCGAACCTGCCTGGTGTTACACCTGCGCTCTTACTTGATGCTGGAGCTCCCGAATGATTATCGTTATCTCTTATCTTATCCGAGACCTCATAGAACCCTAACCCGATATCACCCAACGACCTATCCGACCCAAGTGGTGACCTTTAACTCAAACACCAAAAGTGGATGCCTTCTTGATCCTTTTCTGTGTCGTGTAAAAAGCAAATCGAAAATTCTACTCCATCGAGGTAGGTTATTATGACACCATCTAAATCACCACGTTGCTTGTCATTTGTTTAACCAACTGCAGAAAGCTTGAATAATGAGGGGCTACCAACAATTGCTTGTTTGCACCACCTCTCGACCAGCCACCATGCAAAGATCTTTCTCAGTTATGCCCAACAGGCCGGGACCGCGGGAAGGATGCAAAATCCCTCCTATCCGGGCTTGCTCCTCCGCGGAGCCTCGCCTTGGCAATGTCACAAGTTCCAACAACCAGTCCACGATTTGGAGTCGCAACATGACCCCTTGACCAACGAGCTTTTTTTTTTTTGGCAAGATCTAACAAGAGTTAACCTGTAAGACTAGCTGGAATCCTACCATCCTATGCAACATTGGGGCCGCAATTACAGCGTTTGTGGCGCTACCTGCAGCCATCATGCACGATGTACCACACACGGTTGTTCTCAGCCTCCTCTCCTGGCCTTCGAGACTTCTGACCCCTGTACATGTTCTCAACCAAGACAGACATAATAGGCGCGGCATGTATAACAGCTTTTGGCCTGCTCACAGCAACGTGATGGCACTAGGCTGGCCAACCATTGTCTAGCCTGCCACTGGACAACTTCACGCCCAAAACGAACTGCCTACCACATCACTACACCATGGCGAGCCCGCATCGCGGTAATGAAACAGAGAAAACCCATCCGCTCATCGAAGCCGCCAAAGCAAACGATTTTGAGAAGGTCAAGGAGCTGCTGGATCAGGGAGAGGATGTGAATGTGAAAGATGAAGCGTACTATGGACAAACCGCCATATCGTGGGCGGCCGAACTGGGTCTTTTGGAAGTCTTCAAGCTTTTATATGAACATGGCGCCCGTTTGGACATTCTGGACGTCGACGGCAACAGCCCAGTCTTCTGGGCTATGAACAAGGAATACGTCAACGTGATTGAGTATCTCCTCGCCAACATCAAAGAAAAAGACATCTCACACAAGTACTGCGCCGGCAGGAGCATGCTGTTTGTGGCTACCGAGTATGGCTCGGCAGAGGATGTCAAACGTTTCGTTTCTTCGGACTCTAACGTGCGCGACGACGATGGGCTGACGCCGCTCATGTTTGTGGCTCTGTATTCTCGCAATGCAGTTTCCAATGCCGTTGCATTGCTCGAGGCCGGTGCGGACCCTCTCTTGGAGGATGATGAAGGCCGCACTGCGATATACTATGCTTGCCAACGGGGGAAAGCCGAATTGGCCAAATTGTTGCTCGACAGGGTCGACGGCAGCTTTAATGTCGACGGCAGAGGACCCGAGGCAAGACCTCTTATCGAAGCTGCTAAACAGGGCGATGTCACGATGATCCAGCTCCTGCTCGAACGAGGCCCTCAACTCGAATTTCCCGATGAACAAGGCAAAACACCACTGTATTGGGCTGCAAAGAACGGCCATATCGAAAATATATGTACCCTCATAGACGCTGGCGCCGACCCTTACAGACTATGTCGCCCACCCGTTCCTAACGGAGACTGGAACCTGACTGCCTTTGCTATTGCGGCAACTAACTGTGAAGAAAAGTGGCACGACTTTATTCACCAAGACCTCAAGCCGGACCTCACAATCCGGAATGACGAACGTGGCGCAACGGCTTTCCACCTCGCTGCATATTTCGGCGTTGAACCCGCAGCTCTGCAGCGGATGATTGCCGCCGGTTGTTTAGTCGACACCCCAGATATGGATGGCAGGACGCCGCTTCTCTTGGCCTCCGAGCGTGGCCATAGTTCAATCGTTGCTATTCTTCTTGAACATGGCGCAGATACCGAAGTGACGGACAGCAGGTTCAACATGACGGCACTCATGTTGGCCGCAGCGAATGGGCGTGATCAGGTCGTGGAACAGCTTATCCCGGTTAGCAAAGCTGATGCCCGAGATGGCGAGATGGCCACGGCTCTGCATTTCGCAGCCCGTAGTTGTTCTGCCAGCACTGTGGAGACCCTGATCAAGGCCGGCCCATCTCTGATCGACGCTCCCAACAGCTACGGGGGGTCGCCTCTTTTTTGGGCCGCTAATCATGATCGCCCAGAAGCCGTCCGGGCTTTGATCAGAGCTGGGGCAGATATCTACATGGTCGATGTCAATGGAAGGCCAGCGATATCATTCTGTATTCACAACTTGAATATGATCAAAGCCTTTGTCGATGAGGAGAGAGAGCAACCTGCGCCTGGGAATAAGGAAACGCCCCGTGTGCGTGCGATAGAACTAGCTTTGCGGTATGCGTGTGACGAAGAGGAATATTCTGGTTCTAGATCTCCAATCTTCCCTCTGGACAGCGCAGACGACGAGGTGTATCTCAAGGCCGTGGACGGGGACGGCAGGAACTTGGTGTCGTGGGTAGCCCAGTACGGACACTCTTTGGAGATGGAAAAGCTGTGTAAGAAGCCGAATCTCGACTTCAGAACGGCAGATGACCAAGGTCGTACCCCTTTGCACTGGGTGGCCCAAAACAAAATCACCAGCGCAACCGAAACGGTAATGATGGTCAGAAGTCTTCTCGACCTCGGGGTTTCTCGTGACTCTCGGGACAAAGCCGGCCGGACACCACTTTCTTATGCAGCAGAAACCGGTCTCTTGGAGGTCATGCAGCTTTTGGTAAGAAAGGGCGCAGAGGAGGACAGCCAAGACAACAATAAGAGAACGGTGCTTTCTTGGGCTGCCGCAGGGGGGCACGAAGACTGCGTTCGATATCTTCTGAGTGTCAAGAGTGTAAGGCCAGACAGCAAAGACGCCGACGGCAGAACTCCACTCTCGTGGGCCGCTGGAATGGGTCGCTTGGAAGTTGTCAAAATGCTGCTTGCTCGGCGTGATTGGAAGGGCCCGGGTGAGGATAGTCATAATGGTCGGAGCAAGAAGGGTGCTTCGGCGACAAATGAGGCGGCTGTGGATATCAACTCGCGTGACAACAAGTCACAAACACCACTCTGGTATGCGGCTGACAATCAACATCTGCCTGTATTCGAGACGCTGCTCTTGTATGGGGCAAAATCAGACATCAAGGACAACAAGGGGAAGCTTCTCAAAGACTACCTCGACGAGAGGATACAGAAAGATCCGGTATCGGAAACAAGAACTCTGAGGACCATGTTTGGGAAGCTGAATCCATCCGGATTTCTCTGGCGTGAACCATCAACTATGACTACTCGGGTTGACAGCGAGTTCAGCGCAACCCTTCTGTATTACTCGAAAGATAATCTCGAGATACACACCCCGACAGTCGCGTCAATCCTGCAGGGGAAGCGCCCACCTTCCAGAGAAGACATGGCATGTGTCTGGACACATCTTCCTGCCAACAACGTGAGTTTGCCTTCAGCTCACCGTATAGAAACCATGCTAACGGTTTCACATGCGTAGATGCGATGGGTTGAGGTATGTTCGTCAAATACACAGATTAAACAACCTCACCTTAGGTGACTAACACTGTGCCGAAACTCTCAGGTGCTCATGGCGAAACATTATGAGGCTTTGGGAGAGGGCTGGCGAGCCAATGTTGTTTTGAAACCAAGGTTGTGGGAGCAGCATCAACACAAGTCACAAGATGGGCAGTACCACGCAAGGTTCATGCGTCCGGCGTGTCGTCCGTTCGCCTTTCGTAAGCCTTGATTCCTCGGACACAGATTCTCTGGGACTGTCGACAGGGGCTAACTAAGCCGGTTTGACACTCGCAGCCGAAGAAGATCCAACTGAACAAGGCTTGGTCCTTTTTGTGAGTAGCTGGCGTCCAGTCTTGCCATCTCCTTGCTCTTTAAATAGCATGGTTCACAGTGAACTAACCAGCTGACCACAGATGCCGTATTTGCATTGGGAGCAGGAAGAAGAACAGCGAAAGCTCAAAGACGTCCTGGTAAAAAAGTCCGAAGCCAAGAAGAAGATATTTCCGACCGAGAATGCCGCCAAAGAGTATCGCCGTAACCTCGTCCGAACAGCACTTGATGATAGGAGTCTCTGCGGAACCGAAAAGCTGTATTGGGCCTACCTCGACGAAGAGCACCCGCTGCATGGTCGACGTACGCTCGACCAATTCTACTACCACACGCTCGCGGACACGGAGAAACGTGACCAGGACCAGACCTCCTTGAGGTACTTTAATGAAAGACGACAGACCCTACACTCGAAAGAGTCAGAGGATTTGAAACCCACAATTACCATGGTAGACCAGCTATGGATGTGGGTGCTGCCAAAGTGCGGGAAATTGCCGAGAACTATCATCACTGCCTTTCCACAACGATCCAACAGGATGACGACAAAAACCTCCAAGATTATGACATCACTGGTGTCTAATATTTTTGATCGATTTCGCGAGCAGTCAGCGAAAGGTGATGCATCGGTTGACGAACTGGCAAAAATCATAGTCGCAGAGTGTGCTCGGATATACTTTGATCCTATGAGTAACCGGAATGAGTTGGTTCAGTTTGTCGAGATATATCGGACATCAATTGGTGAAATTGTGAGCCTCCCTCTTATAAACTGTCCCCGGCATTAACTGTGACTCATTCTAACAAACCTGTGCCACCAGACTGAGGATGAGACCAACCGCTTCCTCTCTTTTCAAAACAACATTCCAACTGCCGATGAGGAACAGCCTGACGCTTCGTCTGACAACAAGGCAGGCGAATCAAAGGCTCTATCGCCACATGCCGAGTTTGATGAGGTTCCCAAGAAGTTGAACGCCATGATTGACATCAAAGCTGATATTGAAGACTTGAGAAAGATCAAGGACATTCGCGATGAGCTTCACATCATCTCATCGATTTTCCATATACAGAAGAACATTGTGGAGACTCTAGATCATATTCTCGAAGACTTTGAAGAGCAAAGAAACACCATGATCCTAGAGCAAGAGCGGAACCTCGGGCCGCCACCTCCATTCAGAAGACGAGATGACAGCCGTGCTTTCTCGAGACGCACTGTTAGCCCACCTTTCAGACGCCGAAGCTCCAGCCCCCCATTTAGAAGAGGCAACCCCTACCCGCCTTCTAGGGGGTTCCGCTCGCCTTCCCGGAGACGAACCCCAGATATTATTTACAACAATGCAGGGATCGAACAGGATTCGGATCGGCAGAAGTACCATTCGCCAATGCTGGAGGTTGTTACTCGCAACATTGCAGAGGTCGTGCGCCTGGAAAAGTTTGCTGAAAGAGCTATCCAAGCGGTAAGTCAACATGGTTGCCTTCCCTGTTGTTCGCGAAGCTTGTACTAATAAGATGATTGCTGCTTAGATTGAACAACTGCTGGATTTGAAGCACAAGCAGGCTAACCTCCAGCTGACGAGGGGAATCTACAAGATCAACGATGAGAATGACAGGCAGGGCAAGACGATCATGTACTTTACTGTTGCAACCATTATCTTTGTAAGTTTCCCCTTGTAACCTGAAGTTATTTGCACTTGAGCAGCTTCGCTGACCGGAAATACAGCTTCCGCTATCATTCATGGCCTCCTTTTTGACCATAGAGGTTGAGGAATTTCCACGTGGCGACACCGGGAACCTGTCATTGAAATTCGTCCTCATCATCATATGTGCGTATAGAAACATGTCGCTAGGCTCGCTGCACACTCACTGACTGTCTTGGGAAAAATAGTTTCGATTTCTGTTGGCCTAATCATTCCATCGGTGTTCCTGGCTTTCAATCTTGACAAACGAACTCGTGACCAACGGTGGCAGAATTTGCTGAATAGCTTCAAAGAGATCATGGGGCTCACGGTGAGGAGTACAAGTGACGGTTTGAAGACAGGCAAAAGTTGGGTGAAGAGGCGGGGCGATCGGGCGGTCAAGACCAAGCAGCGGGATCCTGAGATTGGGGGTGGTGTCACCTTGATTGGTGTTGACAATTCTCAGTTTCGGTCGGGAGTTGAGAATAGGGACGGTGATGTCGGTCAAAAAGGGGTGAGGGTCACTAGGTGATCGGCTCGGGGGGTCTACATAGGCGGCAGGAGGCGAAGGCTACTTCTCATGTGGGTTCTAGCACTACGGATGGTATCAAGTAGGGGACTCGTATGTTGATGCTGGTACCTTAAGGAAGGCGCCGAAGACAAATTCCATACTATGACAGAGGCCTTACCCAGCTACACCTTACAACATGGATTGATTATCAGAAGGAGTTGAGCGATTGGTAAAAATACTTAACGATGATGGTTGGGCACATGTCAACCTCTTTTGGCTTACCGTACGATACTGATCCGTTAGCATTTCACCGCCACGAAAGTCCAACACACTGATATATATCGAGTATTGGTTAATCCTATGGGGGTTACGGGCTTCTTTGAATCTTCCTTAATCAACGTTAACGGACGTGGTCGTATAAGTTGTTCTTTGGCTGCTGCATACGTATCAACGTTGTACTCCCTGACAAGGGTTAGGGTTGCCGTCGCAGAGTGATGTCAGGCCGCAGCGGGAGCTTGGGGAGCTCCGCCAAGTGTCCATACAGCGCTCGCCAGCCAGCAACGAACAACTGTCCAACCTCGACATCTGACACCTTCAACTTGCAACCCTAGAAACATACCACTTCACACCCACCAACCGACACCATGGTTCGATTCATACCCGGAGTGACGGCGACATCGCCAGGTACCAACGAGAACGGCAGCGATCCCCTGACGGACCTCACCCTACTGCTCAACCGCCTCCAGCGCACCATCCTCCACGCCGACGCCGAACGGGAAGCCAGGCTCAAAGAGAGCGAGTTTGAAAGAGAAAAGGCGCTGCGCAAT
Source organism: Podospora bellae-mahoneyi (assembly GCF_035222275.1). NCBI lineage: Eukaryota > Fungi > Ascomycota > Sordariomycetes > Sordariales > Podosporaceae > Podospora > Podospora bellae-mahoneyi. Next base: position 3,138,910 of record NC_085886.1, on the reverse strand, counting down.
ATCACTTATGCCCGGTCGCTGCTCACAAAGGTCGAGCAAGACACCCTGGGTATCAAGATTCATGCGCGCCGGCAGGATCTCCAGGGGGATCTCGTGCGAAAACGGGAGTTGCTTGAGCAGTTGGCGGAACGGCTGGCTGATTTGACTGAGGTGGGGAGCAGGCGGGATAATGAAGAGGAGAATGAGGATGATACTTCGGAAGGGGAGGATATTCTGGCTGATATCATTGTTACGCCAAGTGCGAGTGAGAGTCAAGATTCCATTTCGAGACCGACGGATGAGGAAGAGCTGGATGAGGATGATGATGATGATGGGGTGTTGGGGACGCCGCAGTTTCAGGGCGAGCCAAGGCTGCCGAGGCTACCGCCGCCGCCGGTGCATACGCCTTCTCAGGAGAATTTACAGGCTGGGATAGCGGCTGCACAATCAACGACGGAAACGAAGGCTGAGCTTCGGCCGAGGAAGGGTCGGGATGATAGGCCGACGAAAGAGGACAAGCCGTCGGCGATATCTTCCTCTTCTGCGCTGTTTGGGGACAGGGACAATAAGTCTGCGCCTACGACTGCTCTCTCGGCGGTGACGACGACGGAAGCTATTCTTGACCACCAGCGGGCGGAGCAGGATGCCTTGTCGGAGTCTATTTTGCAGCTTGCATCCCAGCTTAAGGCATCCTCGCAGGCGTTTTCGATGAGTTTGGAAGAGGATAAGGAGGTGGTGGAGAAGGCGGGGGAGGGGATGAACAAGACGGGGGAGGGGATGGATGCTGTCACGAGGAGGATGACGACGCTGCAGAGGATGACGGAGGGGGAGGGTTGGTGGGGGAGGATGAGGTTGTATGCGATTGTGTATGGGTTGATGGTGGTGTTGGTTTTGGTGGTTTTTGTCATGCCCAAGTTGAGGTTTTAATTCCTGTGGCATAGATATGAGAGGGCGTATTCATGATACCTGTTTGGTGTCTTTGGTTAGCATCTTTTATATGGCGTCTTGATGGGCTATACTCGATCGCGCCCTCCGTCTCTGGTAGCAGCCCGTTCTTGCCATTCCAAGTATTAAAGCCAACGTCATCTTATTTCTCAACAAGGCAGGGTAATTGACCTGGGCAGGAAGGAGCGGCCTCTTTTACTTCGAGGTTGGCAATATTCTGAGATCATTATCTCAAGTCTTTTCGATCCTCACCCACAACTTCACCTGTACCACATCATTCCAGCATTCTTACCCACACTATTTACCATCAGTCCCGCTTGACCGAAGCAGAAGCTACCGACGGACAGACATTCACTCATTCGTCTGTTCACAACAAAGTCCCTGAGATGGTGACCGGTCGAGGAGGTCGTCGATAGGTATTCGTGATATCCTATTGTGCATTCTAATACAATTTACACGCCTACTTATTCTTCTTTGACATCTGTTGACTATCTTTCGAGGCCTCATATACTGGCGGCATCTTTCAGATTTCCTTCATCCGATCTATCGTCGTCTTGAGGAAAGAGCAAGCCAGCGAAGTCATCACGATAAGGGGCAGTTCACCTTTTTTGTGGCAATTTCCTGGCAAGTCTCTGCGAGTCTTGTCCACACCCGTTCGGTCCAAGGACACATTATTATCTTCTCTGCTCTTAAAGGCAGCAAGCTGACGAAACCATCACGGAGCACAGAAGATTATGATTCAGCAGTCTCTGACAGTCTTTACTGACCCCTATTCATACCATCACTGTTCCTCTTGACATATCGATACCTACTCATCCCAACTTACATATCTTTGAGAGCTTCGCCCACGTACCAGCTTCAGAACTCACACCATACCTTGATCAATCTACACCACAGCCCATTCCATCCCTTCTACGCCATGAATATCTAGGAAGGAGCAGACAAAAAAGTCAGCACGATAAGATATTATCCCCTCAAACTTTTCTCCCTCTCTTATCGGATCACTCTCGTTCCTCCATCCATATTTATGAATATCTTCCCCAGCTTCGAAATATCCTCGGCGACTTCTATCAAGCATCACACTTTGATCCACGTCCATGGTCTGAACCTCGACCAGAACCCCCAAACAACATTTCGACATCTCACACAAGATACACATACACAAGCTCATCATCATGTCCCGCGGCATCCGCTTCAAGGTCAAAGACCTCACCTTTAAGGAAAAGGGAATGTTTGCCAAGTTCACCATCGCTGTCTGCGGGTCCTTCAAGAACAACCCCAACACCCACTGGAACGACACCAACCTCCACCGCTGGATCACGCTCCGGGGCGGGCGGTATCATAGAGGAGCTACCATCACGAGGGACGTCACTCATTTTGTGACGGACGAGGATGAGCTGAGGTCGAGGTCTCCGAGGGCGGTGGAGGCGTTGAGGAACAAGAGGATTCAGATTGTGCCGTTGGAGTGGTTGGAGTTTAGCATGATCAACAGGAAGGTCTTGCCGGCGGTGAAGGGGGGGGAGTATGACTTGCGGGAGGGGGTGAGGAGGGAGGGGGAGAGGGTTAGGAGGGAGAGGAGGGTTGAGATGGGGAGGGTGTTGGGGGAGAGGGCGGTTAATACTAGTGAGTTTTGGATGCCCCCTTTTTCGTTGGTCGGGGTGGGAGGGGACTGACGTGATGATATTCAGATTTATATCGGGTTTACACGGATGGGACATTTTACCGGTATGAGGTTGAGTTGTTTCGGGAGTCGAATGCTGTTCAGGGGCCAACGCCGGAGACGACGCCGGTGAAGCTGCAGCTTCCGGCTTTGTGTAAGGGGGTGTCAGATCTAGACTCTGAGGTTGAGACAAAGGCAGAAGTGGGATCAGAGAATCAGACACCGACAGAAAAAGAACCGGGTTTCTCTTTCCACCATCCTGTGGTCATCTTTGAGGATGGCCCTGAGCTGGACGGTCAGCCCAAGTACCGCACACCCATGGATTTGCAGCTGGCTTATCGTCAGCTGCCTACTCTCACGACTGTTACCCCCGAATCTCAAGACGAAGTTGACCCTGAGGATGTTGAGATGGACATTGAGGCTGAACCAGAGACACCCACTAAGACGGCCAGAGCTGACCGCGGGGAGAAGTACACACTTACGGTAAGCCTGTTCACTCCCTCCTCACTACCCCTCTACGTACACTAATTTCCACACGTCAGCTCTACGAATCCCTAGCCCAACCCCCCCTCTACTTCTTTTGCGCCAAGTACTCCAAGTCCAGCACGGACACCTTTCCCAAGTATTACCGTCCCTCGGAGACGCCGCAGCTCTTTTGGACAGAGTACACTCACTTTATTGAGTTCTTCCACAAGAAGACGGGGTTGGAGTGGCGGAAGAGGTTGCTGTTCTGTGGTGAGGGGAAGTCGGGTGCGGGAAGTAAGAGGAAGGGGAAGGAGAAGGAGGAAGATGATGAGGAGGCGGGGGAGGGGGAGGGGGTGGAAAAGGGGTGGTTTACGTACTCTCCTCCTGGGGGTGGGAAGCCAGTTGGGTGGGTTCCGGAGGAGTGTATCCCCAAGGAGAAGGAGGGAGAGGTGGAGGGCAGTGGGGTGCCGGATGGGAGGGGATAGAGGATGGGAATGGGAATGGGAATGGGAGGGTATTATGAGAAGACAGAGAAAGCATGAAAAAAAAAGGGGGGGGGAGGAGGCGTTAAGTTCGTATACCAAGGGGAGGTTTTATTGTTGTATGCGTTTATCTATTTCCTTTAAATGTTGCTATCATGGTTCTATACCTTGCTTTTACCCAACTACGTATGTACTTTCCTTTCTATACGCTGTTTTCATCTTTCTATGCGTTCATTTATCTTTCACCTCCCAGTGTACACCATATAGCTACATGATCGTGCACCTTCCGTATTAAATATAACGCGGTCGCTTTATGTTGATTTACCTTGTTATACAACGTGAAGGTGCCTAGGTGCTATAAGTCGTATATAAAGTCCCATTTCCAGGCGTAAATGATATGAATGAATTAGCTGTGTCAATGATATGAGAGCCTTTTGACAAGTTCTTATGTATACATACGAAACTAGACAACAGAAAGGCATTCTCCGACTGAAAGAAACATATATATCCTTTCCATATATCAGGGAAATACTTATACAATGGGGCTGTCAGCCACTGGGATCTACCCCTTACTCTAGGTTTATATACATACTTGATAAAGCTGTTCAATGTTAGGTCCACAGATGTCCGTCTATGAACGAACTCGGACGGTTGTTTTGGGTGTGGTGCTGTGAGGAGGAGAGTTTAATAACCCAAAGGGGAGTGATTCTATAATGGAATTTCGTCCCGAAGCATATCCAGAAATCTTGTTCTGTGAAAACTTATCCCAATAATTACAGGAATTCAGGTGCTATCTTTATGTAGGCTACTTCGACAGCTTCAAGACTAATATTAATAGTGTTCGTCCGAGCTGGCGGTGATATACTCAATTAGTAATAACCTCTTTACCTAACTAACTTCAGCACTTTAGTTGTTGCTTCGTCCGAGCTACTCCAGTATAAAACCCAACTGGAACATTGTTCGTCCGAGCTGCCTTGAGAACTATCACAGGGAAGGGTAGGCGCAAAAAGGTCTCGTCCGAACAAGAACATGCCGAAGACTTCAGACGGTTAGGCTTTTACTCTTCCGACTACCACGAATCAGACTCATACCTGGACCTGGGTTTTCGACTTCTACGGTAATGAACGCTGTGGAGCTTGACGACTATAAATACGACTATCACCACGATAACGCCGAACATGAAGTAAAGTTCCAGCTCGCTAATCACACCACCTTCACCAGTTGCGTCACGTTCTTGGTACTAACCTCCCTCTCAGGTGGTGTTGAGGACAGAGTGTCGTCTGAGCAATCACAAAAAGACTTGTATGACAGCAGCACTTCGGACGAAATAGTTAAGTGATTTTAGGATGTGAATAACAAAACAAGTAGTCCATCAACCCCTCACAGTAAATGAGCAAATCACCCTATACATAATGACCACCAACTCTATCAAGAATACTCATCTATGATCCCACAACAACCGCCCATCAACCTCTACCGAATAGCCTTCGCAGCCTTGACAAAAGTCCTAATCTTTTCCAAGCTCTGCTTCCCATCCTCCTCTACCCCACTGCTAACATCAACACCAATAACCTGCCCGCCCAACGCACCCAAGGCCTTCACAGACTCGGTCACGTTCCCTGGCTCCAGACCACCAGCCAACAACACCTGCAACCCAGCATCCTTCTCCAACTCGGCCTTGACACTCTCAACATCAAGCAACTTGCCTGTGCCAGCGCCAGAATCCAGGAGTGAAACAGCGTGGTACCCCCTCACTCCAACGCCAACCTGCCCAGGCTTGAACTTCCGGATGACTGGTACCGGGATAAGGGACGCCCACTCAAGTGGCTCGTCACCGTGAAGCTGGACGATATCAAGGTTGTACAGCCTCTGCTTCTCGAGCACCTCCTCCAGGGGCTGGTTCATAAACACACCAACAAGAAGAGGGCGGTGTTTCCTCAGGAGCTCAGCCGAAACAGAAAAGAAGTCCGTGGCTGTCTTGGGGAGTTTAACCGCCTCACCAGCAGTGGTCTGCGCATCATGAACAGCCTTCGAGATGGCCAGGGCCGTTTCATCAGAAACACACCGTTTCGTGCCAGGCACAAGAATCATGCCCACAAGGTCAGCACCAGCCTTGATAGCTTCCGTGGCCGCCTCGGCAGAGCGGGTGCCGCAGATTTTGACAAGCAGAGGGTTGGTAACTCTCTGAGGAGCAGCCGTCTCAGGACCAGCACAAAGCTCCCTGATAAACTTGGACGCGTCAGGAGCGCGCATGATGGCCTCGCCAACAAGAATGCCGTTGATACCATCCCTCTTGCAGTCGAGAACATCCTGGTGGCTGTTGATGCCGCTGAGAGCGAGCAAAAACGTGTCCTTGGGCACCATTTCCTTCAAGCGCCCCGTGGTTCCAAGATCGACCTCGAAATTCTCCAGGTTGCGGTTGTTGACACCAATGGCCTTGGCACCAAGCTTGATGGCAATGGTCATCTCTTCGGCGTTTTGTACCTCTACTAATGGTTCCATGCCGAGTGAGAGCGAGTACTCGTACAGACGCTCGAGAAGGTCGATCTCCAACATCTTGACAATGAGAAGCACAGTATCGGCACCTGCCAGCCGGGCTTCCAAAATCTGGTACTCCTCAAAAATGAACTCCTTTCGGAGAACAGCCGGGCGGTTGGGCATGCCATTGAGTACTTGGCGCACAGCGCGGAGGTCTTCAATGCTGCCCTTGAACCACTCTGGCTCGGTGAGAACGGAAATGACACTGGCTCCGGCAAGAGCGTATCTGCGGGCCTGGGTTGGGGCGTCGATATTAAGAGCAAAGATGCCCTTGGATGGTGACCCTCTCTTAATCTCTGCCGCCAAAGCTACATCAAATGGGGACTGACGAAGACGGTCGACGAGGGAGATCTGAGGAGGGGCGAGGTTGAGGTTGTACGCCGCTTGCAAGTCGGATGGTCTTTGTGAGGGAATCTGCTTCTGGGCGGCCACGGCCTCCTTACGGTGAGCGTAGATCTTTTGAAGGATGTTGTTCTTGGCTGGAATGGCCTTTTTCGGGACAATCTTGGACTCTTGGGAAGCCTTTTGTAACCGCTCATTCTCAGCCCAAGTGCCCCCCTGCATGTACAAAAAGTTCTTGAGCATGAGGCGGCCATCGGCAGACAGGATACTTTCTGGGTGGAATTGCACACCCTCGATAGTGTACTCTGTGTGGCGAACACCCATGATGACACCCTTGGACCCATCTTGATTGGCGATCCAGGAGGTGACCTGGAGGCATTTTGGAAGAGTAACGTGAGTGCCGGCGAGGGAGTGATAACGTGTTACTGGCAGGTCCTGGGCCAGGCCAGCATAGACACCTTTTCCATCGTGACAAAGGGGTGAGGTCTTGCCATGCAAGATCTCACCAGCAAAGCTTACTTCTCCACCGTACAGATCAATCATGCATTGCCTGAAGACGTGTTAATGAATGCTTTGAAAGAGCAGACTTTTGGCCAGACTTACTGCCCCATGCAAACACCGAAGATGGGCACCTTGCCAGCAAAGTGTTTGATGGCATCACGACTGATACCCGAGTCTGTACCTGGATGGCCGGGACCAGGGCTGATGACCAGTTGTGTTGGCTTCTTGGCAATGAGCTCTTCAAGAGTGATCTGGTCGTTTCTGAAGACGGTCACTTTGGCGCCCTCCAGAACAAGATACTGATAGACATTCCAGGTAAAGGAGTCGTAGTTGTCGATGAGGATTAGGTTGGACGCCGTTGGAACGAGGGGAGACGGATCGGGATGGTGGGGTGAGTGATCGATAATGGCAGGCATTTTCATTTGTTTTTGGCCCCGAACTCGGCAGCTGAGGCTGGTACAAGGGACGTCAAACTTTTGGGTTCTCAGGGGGTGTATAGTCTTTCTCAAGGACTCTGGAAGGCTCTGGCGACGATGGTATCAAGTGTCTTGAAAAATGTAGTGAGTCACCCCTCTCTTGGTTGAATGTGTCTCTTACAAGGGAGCAGCACTCTGGACTTTTGGACATTCACTTCAATTCACGGCAGCTTTCGGAAAAGACCCCGATGGACCATAAAGGCAATGGTCCGTGCGTTTATGGATTCCAAAACAGATGCTAAGCCAGGCACAGGGCCCCAGCTTATCGATAAGAAGCTGGGAAGCACTGGTGGACCCCCCTGGCTGAAAAATAGTGGGCTGAGTTGGGTTGGCAATTGCTGGAAGATCCATGATATGGAAGCTCTGCAATTGCGGCCCGCGTCTGAGCTGCCAACTGCAGAAGCGCGTCCAAAGTAAATTCAACTTTTTGCGATCCCGAAACCAAACAAACCACCACTTGCCGATAGCTCCACCACCAACACCACTGACCATCTCCTGTGTCGGCTCATCATCGCGAATACTTAAACCACGCTCGAGGCATTGCATATTGCTGGTCATTGGCGGCAGAGTCGACAAACGAATGGAGAGCAGCACCAATGGCTGCCCCAACTGACAAAACATACTTCCCCCCCCTCGAGGACTGCTTGAAAGGCAGGGCTCCTCTTCTGTAGGTTTGCGCTTCCCCCAATGCTTGTTGCCTTTCTCTAACCTCGCGCCCCCCGGCTCCGTAGCTCATGGAGACTTGTCGCATCCGCCCTCGAAGATTCGAATAGCGACCGATTGACCAGCACTGCCGTATCGGATTTTCTTCGAGATGGCTTCGTCCATCAGCTATTAAAAGAGCCCACCAAGCCATTTAGTCCCCCAACGAACCAGTCCAAGCTCGATTTCCAAACCAGGACGGGCGCCATTAATGTTGTACCATCACCAAAGGACCCCTACGACCTGAGGCAAATCAAGGAGGACGCAACATGGCTAAGCAAGAATGCGAATGTCAACGAGGTGGCTGCGCTGCGCATTGTGGTGGTGGAATATCAGTCGCGCGCCCACAGCCATCTTACCGGACCCTTCTCAACACAGGATGCCGCCAACATTCGGGAAGCTGTTGGTGTCAGCGATGCCCAGGCCTCGAGCTTCCTTTCTAGTCTCAACGTGGTGGCAGTGGTGGATGCCGAAGCAAACTGGGCCGAGTTCGAAAGCGAGACGAAACGTCGCCAGCGCCTTATCACGACGTTTCTAACCGAAAGACGGTCTTTCTTCGCCTCGGCTGATGCCTTTACAACCTTTTTGCTACATTCGCGACCCGGTAATAGAACGCCAGCGGCAGACGAGTTACGGCAGGACATTATGAAGACTGCCTTCAACTGGGATGACCGCGACTTCCAAGTTGCCGACCCATCGCTCCTCAAAGCCATGGCACCCACCTATTTTGCAGTTCTTCCCGAGTTGGTCGAGGAGGTGGAAAAGGGTCCACGGGAGCTCGAGAAGACGGTCTTGACCTCCCAGATCGAGTTGGATTGGAGTCGGACATCCATCACCGAAGTTATCCACGCCATGTCGGTGGCATTTCAGATCATGGATCTTGAAGGCCCACAATTCCATTCTCTGGAACTTGTTGCGCAATGGTTTACCCTCATGGATAACTACCGATTCCTCGAGCCCATCATGCCGATTCTTGAACAACATGATATGCTTGCCGAGCTGGTCCTCCCTGTTCGGAGCTTAATGACTGTCATTTCACTCAAGTTTCTCAATATCGACCGTGCGCTTTTGTACCTGTCGCCCCCAGACGATGTCGATCGGAGTGAGGTGCTGGTGGATGGTGAAGAGCCCTACCTCAACTCGGCCGAGCTTCTAAAACAAATCCATGACATCCTCCAGGCGGCTACCAGCATTGGTGTACCAATGGCTGTTCCGCTTGCCTTTGCGTGGTCCTTGATCATTCACCAGATGCACGTCGGCTACCAGGATAGAGCCGAGCGGAGGGATTTGATCAACAACCAAAGGGCCAGAGGCACGTTCGAATCAGAGGCCATCGCGCCTCCTACACCGCCAGAAGGGCGACAGCGACGAAATTCCGGCGGAAGTTTGATCTCGATCGAGCAATCACCCTACGACGCCTTTCTGGAAGTTGCAAACCTGGAGCGAGACATGCAAGTGGCCGAAACAATGGCCATGGTGGCTACCTCGAGGGGCCATGTCTACAATATCATCAGCGAGATGATTAGCTGTCTGGGCTATGGCGAGACGGCTGCTTTTCGACCGATGATTGGTGCTCGTTCACGCGTGGTGTTTGAAGACCTCTTGAAGCGGACTTTCCATGTTGTGGGCTACCAGACTGAGCCTGTTGCATGTCTGCTGTATCTGTTGTCTGGCAGCAGGTCATACTGGGACATCTCTTCAGAAGTCCCCAACTCGGCTGCGCTAGACATATACACTCAGATGCTCACAGACCCGCTCTTGAGAACACAGTACACCGAACAGTCGCACAATAGATACCCATACGAATTCATCCCCTTCACCGAGATATGTCGATCGTTGTTGGCAGCTCTAGTGTCCGATAAGCAGAGCTCGGAGCAGATAGTCGGATGGCTTTACAGAACACCAAGTCTGACCATCGAGTGGAATCCCATGTGGGATCGATCATATCATCTGGTGAATGAAGATGAAAATACGAATTCATTCTGCGTGGATGAGGACATCGACCTGTTTAGCGCACGATCCTTCAGGAAAGTCGCGCCTCAAGAAAAATTCACCATTCCGAGCGGAACATATGGCCGGTTCGTCACCGATGTTGGCAGAGTAGCCAAGCTCGAGTTTGAACACTCGGCTCTGGCGCTGCTTGGGAAACGCCTCGAGGTATACCTGTCGGACGGGGCGTGGGACAGCGGGTTAGGGCAACTTACCACGGACGACCTTGCGGAAGCGATATCCCTCCTGGCTGTCGTGTTGCGGACTGAAGTTCTCAGGAGCACGGGTAGATCACCAAAACCAAACACAGAGAGCGCCATCAAGGTTCTTCAAGAAACCAGCAGCAGCCTCCCGCGTAACAACGACATCATCAAAGTCGTGTGTGGGATTTTGAATGGCTTGATTGAAGAGGATCCTACTCAGCTGGATGCCGGCAAGTTCAAGGTGATGACGGCCTCCCTCCAGTTTCTCCATGCGTTGCTACCAGTGGTCCCCGGCCGGGTTTGGTCATACATGTCCAACTGTGGTCTCATCAGCAGCGAGGGGCGGTCCGGTCGACTCTCCAGAATCACCGGCAATCTGGACATGTACGCCGAGCGGGTAGACTTCCTGCAGTCCGCTGTGAAGCTGTTCTCCAGCTTGGTGGAAAACGCAATGTCGAGTGCTGCGCAGCGGAAGACGGCGGCAAGCCCCAATGCCCGCGTCAGAATTGACGAGAACCCATGGGCCGGCATGTCGGAGAAGATTCTGTCTCAAGTGTGCCTTGCGATAGCCCAGACCGCTGTAGACATCTTTGAAAACTCAGCGACATGGAGATTCGAGTCAGAGGTGGGCGAAAGCATTGTGATCACAGAGGTGGTGAACATCATGACCAGCCTGCTCTTCTACACATACAGCATGGGTTCGCCGGAATCGCCTAAGAACTTGACAAGCTGCCTGTTGGAGGCTTCTCGGTACATCATTGAAGGCTTTTTGGCTCCCGCGTCCAGCTCGCTTCGATTCCAACCACTGTTGACCTCGCTCCTGGCCGCCTTCAACATCACCGACTCGACACTCTACCCTTATCGATCCCGTATTGTATCGGAAAGACTCACGGGGGTGGTTTCGTTTGCCACCATTATCCTGAGAGTTGCTAGCTACCTGGACCACCCCACGGCCGCCATCCAAACGCAGCTATTCAAGTGCGCCGCCCTTGTTGCTAGACTTCCAGCCATCAAGCACTCCTTCAAGATGCCTGTCATAGCACTGTTGAGCGCACTGGTCGAAAATGCCGGCAAGGGTTCCGGTGAACCGCCATCATTGCTTGGCTACCTTGGCCCGCAAGTGTCTCACTCGTTCATTCAGATTGCCTCCCAGTTGGACAAGCCCTTTGACAGGATACCCGAGGTGGTGAGGACCTGGAACTTCTTTTCCATCATCCTACGCAACCGGCAACAGTGGATGGCGAACTGTTTTCTCACCGGCAAGACCCCTCGCCAGGCTCTCAAGGGTGACGCAAAGATGTCAGAGATCTCACCAGACTCGGTACTGTCCACAGCGTTGGAGAAGCTTCGGTCTATTGTCACGTTGCCTAGCCAGGAAGCCCTCGCCATTCTGGACTTTTTCACGTCGGCGCAGAACTACTGGGCTTGGACCATCTTTGCCATGCAAAAGGATAAGTCCTTTTTGGATGGCCTGCGGTCCTATGTCAAGAACCTCAAAGCTCCCGAGCTCGTCTTTAAGAACGACCCGGCCGAGGCGGGTTACCAAGCCAGGATAGCAGCTTACATTGCCGAGACCTTTGCAATGCAGCTTTACCACTTGCGGCAGATGCGTCAGGCACAGGACTTTGCCACCAAGGTTGTGGAAGACCTCGACTATTTCCTTAGGCATGGTGTTCAGGTAGCGGATTATAATGCCTCGCTACACTCTAACTTTGCAAAGAATTTTAGTCAGAGGTATCCAGGTCTTGAGTTGGATGACTTTAAGAGGACTGTCCTGGTACCCAAGAATCTTGGAGCACAGTACTATTATGGCATGGATTTCGCTGAAAAGATGCTCGGATATGATGCGGGTTGGGCGGGAGCCGGGTCTAAGAAGAATGGTTTCCGGACAGAGATGGAGAAGGCCAATCTCAACCTGTCGCTTGTGGAAGCCGAGGTGGTGAGTGTCTTTCTGTTCATGCGATGCAGTAGTAGATTACTAACTGATTGCAGGCCCTCTTCCATGCTTGGGAATATCTCATTCTCGAACTCAGCAGTTGCTTGTTGCCAAAGAGCGGCATCATTTCGAGGCAAATGATTCAAGTGGCAGAGCAGTGCCTGGAGGCCAACCAAAGACCTTCAGCTCCGGACCACATCTTTATCCGACTTACCGAGTCGAGAGCTAACTTGACCCTGACGCTGCTGAAGCGTTTGGCTGATTGCTCACAGCTACCCAAGGACTTTACCCAGCTCCTGACTCTGGTTGCCACAACCATCAATGTGGTCGACAACCCTTTTGCCACAGAAAACATTACCTACTTCCGCACACTCCTGAGGATACTCTTCGTCACGCTCCGCGGAACCAAGCTCTCTTCCAATGCACCCGCTCCCGGCAAGGCGGGCCCCGAGACCTCGGTAGCGGCCACGCAGTTGGTGATCACCATTCTCGACCGTGTAGTGGCTCAGTCTTTCCGTGCATTGGCTGGTCTTGTCCACGAGCCTGGCTCCCCCACTGAGCCTGACGACATGGCTTTGGTGACTGGCATCCTCCAGGCTTGTCTCGCCGTCCCCGGCCTCGACCAATGCCAGGGGCAGATCATCACCATCATGTCCAACCACAACATCTTCCAAGTCGCCACCTCACTGTTCAGCTGGTCCGACAAGCTCGTCGGTCGCAACGGCGACCCAGTCTACGGCGAGATCTCCTTGCTGTTCCTCCTCGAACTCTCGTCCCTCCCCCAGATCGCCGAACAGCTTGCAGTCAACGGCATCCTGGGTCACATCACCTCGGCCAACATTGCCGGCTTCCTCCGCAGGAAGAACATCACCCCCTTTACGGAATCCGTCAACAAGATGCGCTGCTACTCGATCTGGTCTCGTGCCCTCCTGCCAATGCTAATCAACATCCTCGGCGCCTTGGGTCCTACCATCGCGCCCGAAGTAGCCTTTGTGTTGAACCAGTTCCCGAACTTACTTGAATCCTCTATCGAGAGGCTTGCAGCCCCGGGAATGGACAGAACAATCCCCACCATGTCGTTTGGCTCAGAAGACAGCACCAGAACCCACCCTTTTTACATTACCCTGGCGACGATGAACGAGATTCACTCTCTGAGTCTGCTGGCGAAGGTGTTGGGGGCGTTGAGGGAGAACAACACGAGGGATATACCCGAGGTGACGGGGTGGGACTCGGGAAAGGTGCTGGAGCATGTCGAGTTTTGGCTGCAGAGTAGAAAGGTGCTGAGGGAGAGGTTGCTGCCGCTGACGGAGAGGGAGAGAGAGTGGTGGGGGATGAAGACAAGGGAGGGCGCAGGGGGGGGGGATTGTCAGACTGTGCTGGAGGAGAAGGTTGTTGGGGTTTTGGAGGGGGTGAGGGATGTTTTGATGGCTGGGGAGGAGGGGGAGGAGTAAGATTGGGATGATGAGGGTGGAGGGGGGATGTTGGATGGAAATTAGGTCGAGTAAAAAAGGGGGTGGGATGATGGTTTTGTAGGAGTTGATATCATCATGGTTGTTTTGGTGTTTTGTTTTCATTCGGGTCGAGGTTGGGCGTCTTTGATGTTTTTGGGTGATTTGATAAGGGGAGAGAAAGTGGATAAGTGTAATTGAGCGAGAGAAGGAAGAATTGAATTTTTTTTTCTGTTTCAGGATTCGTGATGATGATTGATTACTGTGACCACCTTGGATGTTTTTAGCTTTTCGCGTTGTCTGTGTTTGAAGCGTGTTTGGCCGCTGCAGTTGACGACAGAACCAATGGCAATTTTTTTTTTTACAGTCTTGAATCCGGTGGTTTCAGTTCAACGCTTTGTTAGTTTTCAGTTTTCCCTTTCTCCTGATGGGGGGCACATGTTGTCGGTCCTTTAGACTTTTGGTGAAAATTGATAGCCAACAATAGACACTCCAAGTGTTCAAGACATTTTTTCAAGAAAAAACCATGCAGATTTTCAAAGGGCAACTACCCCTTTATAAATCTCATGTCTAGTAATAATCCGGGGGAAAAAAGCCCATTCCATGTACCATTTACACCGCTTGCTCTCAACAACATGTTGTGTTGTCTATTTATTATCTGCATTCACATATATTTATGAATTTCTCATATGTTTCACATATTTTGATAGTTTCCCATTCTCTTAGCATAAGGTATGCCTATTTGCTTCCCCCTCTCCCTTCTTCTCTCCTCAACTTGACCCAACCACACAAAAACACAACAGGAGATATGCAAATAATAAAAACCCCACGAGGAGTCACCAGAACAAGACCAAGAAAAAAAAGCAATGTGATAAAACACTGCTAATACTGCTCCCCATTCCGTTTCCTTACAGTAATAACCAAGAGAGGAGAGAAAAAAAAGATCCCCATTTCCCCGCTAAACCCCTCCGTTTCCTTTCCCATATGTTGCCCCCATAAAAGATTGATAACAATAATATCTACGCCCCGAACCAAAACCAACAAGAGAAAAATTGTTTAAAATAGGCCACCTCCCGTGCCATGGGTCCGAATCCAAGAAAGGTCCGAAACCAAAAAAAAAAAAAAAAAAAAAAAAAAAACAAAGACAAAGAAGAGGCAAAAAGAAAAAGAAAAACGCGCTGGCCTGTCCCCAAGCGCCCTCAAATTCTGAGGCATGAAATGCATAGGCTTGATTCCGGCTTCATCAAGAACGAACAGCCATGCTAACCGCGCCATATATGCCCACTGGAAAAAAAGTATAAATATCGAAGAAATAATCAGCGGTCAAACTCCGGTATAATGTATGATGTGCCAAACCATAAACACGAATTTGCACAAGGAAAATAGTCCCCGAAGCGATCGTCAGGCCTTCGAGGCCCTGAAACGGCCGGCAAGACCGTTAGCCGCGGGGCTCAAGTGTGTCGTAGCAGCCTGTATAGGTGTCGTTTGTTCGTTAATCGTCAGCTTTGGGATCGTTAGACGTTCAGACCGGGACACTGCGTGGTGCTAGCTCGCCGCTACGACGTCTGACAGAAATTATGTCCTGTTGCTGCTGCTGTTGAGCTCGAGAGATGGCAAGCATCTTCTTCTGGAGGTTTGCGAGACGTGCTTTAACCATCTGGATCACTGTCAAGCTGTTAGTACGGTAACCAAAACAAAAGAGGTAAATCTGCTCACTCTTCTGAATAGACTGCTTGTCCTCGCTGCTCATCTCGGAGGTGTCCTCGCGGACAGCAGCTTCAGCCTTTTCGTCCCTAGACGAGGTTGATATCCTGCGCTTAGGAAGATGGTCGTCATCGCTATCCAAGACAGCCTCGAGCATGCGAATCGCAGTCGAATAGAATATCTCGCAGCCGGGGAGGTCTTCGCTCGCAATCTCATTGATGGCTGCAGTTCTACTCATCTCAACGGCGCGGTCGTACATGAGCTTCTCGGCGCTGATACCTGGCGAAAGGATGACTCCTTCGGCACCCGTCACCGAGCCAACCTCGGTTTGATGATTGCTGGGGTGGCTGGGGTGATCTTCGGGAAGCTGCTTTTGAGCCTCAATGAGTTTTAACCGCACAATCTCAGCCTTCTCCAAGACCTCGTTGAACCGGGACCGGATCCACTGGACCACCCTATTGATCTTCAGTGCCAACGCCTGGCTGTTAACCGAGTCGCGAGCGGCTGAGTGGATGCTGTTGCTGTTGTCCGACCTGCTCTTGCGTGTCCACCATAGGCTAGCAATGTCCATGGATTTGGCAAGAAGAGACAGCGCCTTGACGTACAATACCAGGGCCTCTTCTGATAGAGAGACTGTTGCCTCGAGGGTGAGGCCATCTTCTTCCTCCATCTTGTCGGCAGGAACGCCACCGAGGCCATAATCCATGGAAGGGGCCAATGGAACAAGTTGCTTGTACTTGACCTCGGCAAAGCCATAGACCACATCGCTTCGGGTGGCCCAATCCTCAATGCACTGGGCCACGCGGGAATCCTCGTCCACCGGCGTGGTGTGCTTCCCATCCGAGATCATCCCGGCCGGTGCAGAGGGCGTCGGATATGCCGGGAAAGGGCTGTAGATCTGGGGCGGAGACTGGCCCTTGCTGAGCAGATGAGGCGCCACGTTGAACCCAAAAAGCCGAAGACTGGCGTCCTGAATTGCCTTGGAGATGGCAGAAGTTGTCGAGCCGGGGCTGCTAGAGAGTGGCTTGTCATATGACCCTTGTCGAAGGTGGTTGTTGCGGGCGGAAACAGCACCAGTCGTTGATGTTGGGTGCCCTTGCTGGGTAGCGCGCCGAACAATCTGACCCGACTTGGGGACCGATTGCGGGTACATGGAGATTTGGTCAGCCAGTGCATTGACCTCCACGCCCTTCTTGTCGATGAAGATGTAGTCACGCTCCAAAGCAACATCCTGAGCAGCCTTCTCCTCCTCTGTCAGGGGCTTGGTCAGCCTGCTCTTTGGTCGAGGTTGCGATGCAAGGGTTTGTGAAGGATCCGGCACGATGGATTCTCGTGGTGGTCTCTGCGAGGCTGTCGAGTTTGCTCGAGAGCGGTCCACGTACATGACGGGGCGGGCTGGCGCTGAAGTAGATGGCTGAACAGCTGGCCGGCGGGTAATTCCCAACCCATCTCCAGCAGGCGAGTAGCTCAAGCCAGCACGAGGACCTGGCACTTGTTCCAGTGGGTTCGGTTTCTCGATTGGTGTCGCCAGTGGCGATGCTGGCCGAGGCCTGGGGGAGGACAGAACGCCTGTGGCCACTTTGCCACGCTGGGAATCCCGACGTGATAGAGACAGTGACCCTTCGGGCCGCACTGTCTCCTTCACCTGCTGTGGTTCCGGCTTCGGGAGGTCATCCTCGTGGAGATTGGGGATTGGCCCTGTGATGACGGTGTGGTTGAAAAAGTCGGCGAAGCTGATCCGTTCCACGGGATTCCGCTTCAGGAGAGCTCGGACGAGGCTCTTCAACTCCGGACTCACCACGCTCTCGCGAGGAAACTTGACCTGGTCCTCAGCAGCTTCTATCTTCCTAAGCAGCTCCACATGATTCCCGGCCCTAAAGGGAGGTCTCCCTGTCGCCATCTCGTACAGAACGGTGCCCACCGACCACAGATCCGCTTTGGCATCGTACCGTTCATACCGGAGAATCTCAGGGGCCATGTAGAGCGGTGACCCACACAGCGTCTCAGCGAGTGACGTCGAGGGCAACACGCGAGCAAAGCCAAAGTCGGCAAGCTTGAGCATAGGCAGCGACGGAAGTCCTGCTGCTGGCATCAGCGAGTCGTAACTAGCACTCAAGATTTGCTTGGCCGATTGGTGAGTTTCCCGAAAGAACGGCGACGGCAGCAGCAGCAGGTTCTGTGGTTTGACATCTCGGTGAACAAAGTTTCCTTCCCTCAAAAACTTGAGCGCACTTGCGAGCTGCTTGAGGAAATGGCGGGTGATAACCTCGTGCAAACCCTGGTTGTGCTCAATGGGATACCTGCGGGCAATATCACGGGTAGCCGAGTGTGTGATCAGCTTCTCCCGCTTCTTAATAAATAACGAAAGATCACCAAGCTCGCAGTATTCCATAATCAAGTTGATGTGCGTGGCCGACTCGACACAGTCATGAAGGGCAACGATATGTGGGTGGCGCAACGTCTTGAGGATCTTGATTTCGCCGTACAGGTTTTCCTTTAGTTTCTTGTTCAAGCGACTGAGCTCTACGGACTTGATGGCGACCAGGGCGCCCGTGACCTATCGTAGGGGACCATGTTAGCGGATTCGGCGCAACCGAGACGATGAGATTAAAGACACGTCCAACTCCCACTCCACCTAATCTGGCAGCACCGCACGCCATCCGATAGGCAACTCGCTGTTTTTCTTCCCGGGGGGGGGTCAACTGGCGCAAAAGAAATGGGGAGTTCGAACCTTGTGCCGGCCAGAGTAGACCTGGGCGAAGCTGCCCTTTCCAATCTCCTTGTCGATGACGAACTGCCCGACGGCACCATCGGTTGGCTGTTTTTGCCGCCTCGACGACGAGGTGGACGATAACTGTCTGTCGGCCATGGCTACCTGCTGATGTTGGCAAGCACGGGGGGAGCTGGCTTGAAAAGAAAAAGAGAGCCCGAGGGCCTATGCTATGCGAAAGACGTGGGCGGGAGGCTCGATCGACATGTATACTTCGTGGGTCGCGGTTGACAGCTATGGATGTGGCCAAGGGTGACAAAGCTGATATGCACGGCGCTCGAAGGTGAAAGAGGGGCAGGGTGAGGCAGAAGCCAAGGGTAGTGTTGCCTATAGGACAGCGCGGGACTGGAGGACGAGAGAGACCGAAAGGTAGATCTCCGATAGGTCGGGTGGTGTAGGAAAGTGGAAGCGGCTCCAAAAGCTGAGGGAGGAGAGAATGGGCAGAGTTTCTTTTGTGGGTACGAAGAGACACGCGGGGACGCAACAGCCACTATACTGGGTGTCTTGAAAGCTTGTTGGTGATGCAAAGGTTGATGGGTGATGGGTGCCCCGACAGGAAGGGTGGCGGATAGAGTGGGTGACTGATTACAGCAGCTACTTGTTGAAAGCGAGGAGCCGGCTCGGTCGACGGACACAGCAGAGTTGGTGGTTAGCGGCGGTGGTCCCAGGCTTTCTAGTCTGGGGTAACAGCGGTCCGACGGTTGCGACGGTGAGGAGAGACCGAGAGAGTGAGAGAGAGAGAGAGAGACTGGAGGAGTGGCACGGAGGAAGAGCAGTGGTGAATGGTGATGGTAGATCGGGGATAGGCTACTACTACTGCGCCTGGGAGTTTATCGCTATCAGTAGGGTCAGGCTGGGGGAAGCTAGCTCCACCGCGGCACGCTGACGTCCAAAGTCAACTGAATGACTCAGACTCGATCGATTGCAGGATCCAGAGCTCGATTTCCCCAGGTTTCGCAACAATAGAAGGGGCGGACTAGAGTACAGAGCGCAGAGGGCGAGGGCACAAAGGGAGGAGGGAAGATGAAAGCGGGCGGTGTTGGGAGAAACAGCAGAAAAAGGGCAGGAACCTGGGAGAGACCTGTGAATGAACGAGAGGGTGACGACGATACGGACACAGCAGATGGAGCCAGGCCTCTTCTGTTGCTGGGGGTGCTGCAGCGGCAGAAAAGCAGGGGTTTTGGTGTGAATGCTGCTCGTGATGCTTCAAAAGTAGTTCGAGGTATCGATGCACTGGCCACCAGCCGTCAGGGTACATTGCAGGTACCTTGAGTCTGTTACGTCGAGAGAGAGACCGGAGGTCACGGCTGTCTCCCGTGACTGGACCCAAAACGGCATTTGGGACGATAAGCCCCGCGATAACAGCACAGTGTTCACAGTGTTTGGAGCTCTGTAACCTTGACGAACACCTGAACCCAGACACAAGCCAGAACAAGCCAGAACCGCCATCTGCATCATTTACCGCTGGTCTTGCGTCTTGCGCCTTCGGAGGCCATCCTGATGAGCTAAGCACGTTTGCGCCCTCAAAATGGCGAGATGACTGACCAACACAAGATACAACGGCGAGCTCGCCCTTCTTCCCCCATGTGTGGTCCAGATGAAACAACCGGTTCTCTTCTCTCGTTCAATACAACGGACTCGCACTTACAAGACAGCCCGTCATGATGAATCGACCAACCGGGAGTCGAGGGGCTGCTCCACCTCCACAGTGGAGTCACAGACAGACAGCCAGACAAGACACCCGCACAGTCACCGGCTGCCCCCCACCCATAATGTACACCACCTCTCACCTGCATCGGGGGGTGCATCGATGTCGATGCTGGTGAGCCGTTCCATTGCTGCTGTCATGGTCATACAAGCTTCTTATTTTCAAGAAGAGAGAAACACAAACCAGGCGGAGCCAGGGCGCACATCCGATCGACATGGGCACTGGACACTGAAGGGCGGCCACCCAAACGAGCCACGGAGGAATGGCACGGCGGTATTGTCAGGTGGTCAATACGCCCGCGCCGTCGACGCACCACGGCCAGGAACGATTACCAAAGAGGTTCCAAGCTTGGTCCATGCTCCAATGCTCCAGCAGCCCAGCTGCATCAGCTCCAGCAGCATCGGACATCTGGACACAGCTCCGCCATCTCTAGTAAACTTCTGCTTCTAGCGCCTTTCTACGCCGGTCTTTGGCTTTTGCTCAATACTCCGTACCACAGGTTGTCCGAAAAGCCGGTGGCTGCCCGTTCTATGGTTCCAGCCAAAAACACGGGCGGATGGCGCATGCAGCAACCAGGCCTGCCGGAAGTTTGTCTCATTTACACAGCAGCCTCCGAGAGTGAGGCTGTCGAACGAACAGTTTATCGGACAGGGCAGGGGGCCGGGGGGCCGGGGGGCCTGCCTTATCCCTTATCGGTGGGACTCTTAGCGCAGCCATCCATCTTCCCGCCCTTTCGCCCTTTCGTGTCCGACCTCCTCCTCTTGACATCTTCCACATGTTAATGTGTGAGCATGGCGTCTTCCGGTTGGCCGCTGCATGTGTTTGTCCAGAACTCCAGCAACTGCCTGCCACCGCACGCGTGCTGTTTGAAGCTTGCTCACTGGTCAATCCCAAGAATCCGTGCACTGAGCCAAGTCTGAGGACAGAAAGAAGATGACTGTCATATGCACCTCCGGATGTCTACTGTTATTACTATTGACACCTTTTTATCAGGTGTGCTGGTCATCGGATACAATGGGTACAGCTTGCGAAACAATGTCTATTTGTTCTCCCATATCAGGGCCCTTCTCTTCACCAGCGTCATATTTCCTCAATTCGTCGATCGATTATCAAAAGGAGGCACAATCGTGTTGCTTGTCCTTGTTTTTCTTTTGTTTTGTTTTGGTGGTGGGCCACCCCCCCGCACTCTTGTTCAAGGCACAGGGACTGCCGGCCTTGGAAAACAGCTGCCAAATGTCTTGTCCTTTGGCTTGTGTTTTGTAGTGGTGTGGTGGTGGTGGTGATCCGGCAAGTCCCAAAGAGGAAGGGTAACACGGCTGTAAGCCACTCAGGGCATTTTTCCCCCTCCCACACATGTCGACCCCTATCCGCAGGCCTGCATCTCGCTAGCCCAGATCTCGTGCACATTCCCGGCTTCGACTCTACATACAGACAGATACACACTGCTACCTCTCAATCTAGACAAGATAGCGTTTGATAATGTGGGGGGGGGTTTCATCCGACGGATCATCGACCTCACACACACACATCGGAGTTAGATTGTTCAATAAGGTAGCTTAAGGCCGACAAGTCGATCCGTTGTTGAGTTTGATCTATCAACTACCCATCCGCCCACCCACGAAAGATGGTGGCTGGGCGGATGGATGGGATGGTTATGTACGTAGACAACGCACGGTAGGACTGTAACCTCTCACGTGCCTGCCACTGGTCTTAATTGAAACAAATCCAAACGGGAAATATATCACTCGAATGACACAATGACACACACACACACACACACACACACAACTGCTCCGCCATCATCATCGTTTGCTGTGTAAACGATGATGATGGCGGACGGAGGGTTATTCATTGGCTACCACTAAAAGCTAAAAAGGGCACACCCAGCTTTTGGGAAAAAAATACGGACACTGTGTGTGATTTAGCAGCAACAGAGACTCAATGGTGGTGTCAGAGAGTGTGTGTACCCGTACCCATTGGATAAAAGGCCATGTAGGTAGTGTGGTGGTTGGGGAGGAGGGAAGCCTAAAAGGCAGCAACAGCAGCAGCAGTAGCGGGTAGGTGTGTAGGTATGCATGGATCTTGAACTTACACAACAGGACAACGCAGCAGCTAGACCGTGGGAATTGGACAATTGCTGGGTTCTGCCTTGTGAGAGAAAACAACTCATAACTGATGTGGACCTCTGGGGTAAGTAACAAGTCGCCTATAATTTAACCCAGTAGAGGTTCAGTCCCCTCAACTGTTCTATTACACTGCCTGTTATGCTATCCACTGAATAGCAAAAACCAACTCGCAGCTTTTACACAATTGGAAATTGACATGTCAGAAAGTTGCCCTGACCGACGACTGTATAGCGTTAAGTTATACAATATCTACCTGCGGACCTCCATCGAGGATTCGTCACCAGAACCCGTGACAGGAACAGGAATACCCCATAATAGCTCGTCTCATCAGGGTGCTGAAGTATCATGCACATAGATTCAACTGGAGTGTACCTTGTCTCTTGTTTAGGTAGATCATAACCCGACACTCTCCCCCACTCTTACTTTCAGCCTCACCCACTCAACCCGGGCGTAGAGAGCACCTACATATGGAACTTGTCACATCACTCTCCCCTTAGCCAAACATATATATGCAACAGATCGAATGAACAACTCATCACTCACCACTCACCGGCAGAAAAGACACCGGTTCCAGGAAATTATTTCCGGTCAAGACACTGGCAAATCATCCAACACATTTCCACTTCACCACACACACACACACACACACACACACACACACACACACACACACACACACACACACACACACACACACACACACACACACATACATACACACACAACAAATCAATCAACTGATCCTACTAGGCAGGGACTTGGTATTATTCTGGTACTTCTCTGACCAAATATCCATGCATCCAATCAAACCCCCTCTGGACTTCATGTCAAGTCTAGCCCCAGCCCAGCCCGGCCCGGCCCAGTCCAATCTCCTTGATGCAAACATCTCGGTATCATTTCCATGCATATACTACCATAAGAGCCAAACTCTGCTGTTGTACCCCATCTAAATAATGCTTACAGTGGTATCAAAACATCCAAAAAGGAAACCCCATTGAAAAAAAGATGTGTCATGATCCCGGGGAACATATTCCGGTTCCCCCCTGACTTCTTCACCTGCCCACATTTTGCCCCAGCAAATCGGGTGATCTTCCTTCGGGCCGTCCCCGGTTCGCCTCCCCGCCCCCCCCCCGGCAAGATCCTTCCCCGGATTTTTCTGAAAAGCGATGTCTGTGGTGGTGGTGAGCGGCGAGTGACTCATGATCATGGTGCGCTGATGTGATAATCAGTGCGCCTCGTGCTTGGTGGCATTTGGCAACTCCTCCAGCGCCTCCTTAATGGTCTTGAGGGCGCTTCTGAGTTCATCTTCGGTGATGACCAGCGGTGGTGCGAAGCGAATGATGTTGCCGTGGGTCGGTTTGGCCTGTTCAGCATGGTGGTGAGTTATCATTGTCGGGAACGGAAAAGGAAAGGGAGGCGAAAAAAAGACATACCAAAACACCCTTCTCCTTCAACAACATGCACAAATCCCACGCCGTCCTCCCATTCGTCTCGCTCTCATCAATCACCACCGCGTTCAACAACCCCCTCCCCCTCACCAGCTCCACAATCTTGCTGTTGAACCCTCTGATCTCGCTCCTGAAAATCTCCCCCAGCTTCTGGGCCTTGCCGACCAAGCCTTCCTCTTCGACCAGCTCCAAAGCCTTGATACTAACCGCGCACCCAAGCGGGTTTCCACCGTACGTGCTCCCGTGAGTGCCAGGCTCAATAACCCCCATAATCTCCTTCGAGCTCAAAACACAACTGACAGGGTACACCCCCCCGCTGATCGCCTTCCCCAAGGTCACCACATCCGGCTTGATCCCATCCCACTCGCTGCACAGCATCCTTCCCGTCCTCGCAATCCCCGTCTGGATCTCGTCGCAAATCAAAAGCACATTATACTCCCTGCACAGCTCCTGAACTCTTTTGAGATACCCATCCTCCGGCACCACCACCCCGGCCTCACCCTGAATGGGCTCAATAATAAACGCCGCCGTCTCCTTCCCAAACTCCCCAAGTATCTCCTCCACATCCTCCACACTCCCATACCTAATCGCCTTCCCCGTGCTCGGGTGTCTCGCCCCAATGAGCGGTACATACGGCCCATGATTATCCCTACTCTCCGGATCAACACTCAGACTCACCGCCACCATCGTCCTCCCGTGAAAGTTCCCATCCACACTCCACACCCTAGCCTTCCCTTGCTCCACCCCCTTGACCTTGTACGCCCATTTTCTTGCCAGTTTGATGGCCGTCTCGACCGCCTCGGCGCCCGTGTTCATGGGCAGGACCATCTCGTACCCAAACACGTCCCTGACCTTCTTGGCCCACTGGGGAAAGACGTCGTTGTGGAAGGCGCGGGAGGAGAGGGTGAGGCGGGCGGCTTGGTCGGTGAGGGCTTTGATGAGGGCGGGGTGGCAGTGGCCTTGGTTGACGGCGCTGTAGGCGGAGAGGAAGTCGAGGTAGTGGCGCCCTTCAGGGTCCCAGACGTGGCAGCCCGAGGCGCGGGCGAAGACGATGGGGAGGGGGGAGTAGTTGTGGGCTGCGTAGGTGTTTTCCGTTGTGATGGCTGTTGTGGTGGAGGAGGCGTGGTAGGGGTCGGTTGGTTTGGTGGTGGTGGAGGAGGAGGAGGAGGGGGAGGGGGGAGTGTCGTTGGAGGAGGAGGAGGAGGCGTGAGGGGCCATGGTTGGAATTGTTCGTGGTATTGGGGGTTGGGTGAATTGGTTGGTGAATTGGCGGTTGTTCAAAGGTAGGCAAGATATGACGGTAGATGGGAAGACAGACAGACAAGGTAGTTGGTAAGAAAGTAAGTTTGCCCGCTGGCAGGAGATTAAATCAGCGGTGTAAGAACAAACAAAGTGTTGTCAAAACTACGCCACCTTTATGAAATTCCAACAAAACCTTGGATGGCCAATTGGTACTAATGTATGTAGATCCCAAGCAGAAGAAGGCAATGGGAAAACAAAGAAAACAAATCGCAGAGATAAAAAGAGGGGAATATATATAAACCCGCCTCACCCTGCCTCTCCCTACCTTCACCCTCCCAAACCTACAATACCTCCGCTTCGGAAGGTGTTTGCCGTTGCAATCATGCAATTCCACCGAACGACACTATACCTCTAAGTGCAAGTCAGATAGTCCCAAGACGCTCACAACACCTCACGTGGGCCCAGCATCCTTGGACAGTCCCGCAAAAAGCATGCCGAAGGAAACCGCTTTTATGACGAAAGGTCTTGTAACCTTCCTTTAAAAGTGTGACAGAACTAGGGGTGTGGCCCGTCATGGACGTGGCGATATTATTCATACAAACTGGAAGCTTAAAACTCGATAGGTACTCAGACACAATACATTCCCCATACCGGATATCTTTCAGAATCAAAGATAGATAGATAGATAGAAGGTGTCATCCATCCATTGCTGCGATGCTGTGGTTCCAGCGGGGGAGGGGCAGGCGGTGGGAAATGCAGGGATCTCTTGAGCTTTCAGCCAATTGTGGGTCACTTGATTACCGCAGCAAGCTTGGTAGGGCTGCGGGGGAACCAATCAGCTGCAGGGGTGCTTCGTGTCAGAGCTGCCAGATGGCAAGCAGCTCTGTCTGTCTGACCGACAGTTGACGCGACTTTGGATGAGATTAGGTGCGGCCCCCGAACTTCGTCGAGAACTACACTTGACGAGTCGTGTTTGATGGTCAAGATGGAGAAAGATACTGTCAAGAAACCCCCAGGGCCGAGAATAGAAAAGCCAGCCGAGAAAGATGGCAGGGTGCACGCGCAGGTCGCGGCTGCTCAAGTCGGGGATATTCTCAGTGTGTTGCTGGCATTTCGGTTCATCAACTCTCTTTTTGTCAAGACATTCTTTCAACCAGATGAATATTTCCAGGCCTTGGAGCCGGCGTGGAGGTTGGCTTTTGGGGAAGGCAGTGGTGCTTGGATGACTTGGGTATTTTCGCTCATTGGATTTGATGAGAACCATGTGCTGACTGATATGGTCAGGAATGGGAATATCAATTGCGGTCTTCACTTCACCCAGCCGTATTTGGCGCCGCGTACAAGCTTGCCGAGACTGTCATGAGTGCCATGCATTTGTTTCCACCCTTCATCGCTTCCATGTTAGTAGTTTTGCCAGGGGCTTTGCAGTCTGTGTTTGCTGCCTTGGGAGACTTTTACACATGGAAGCTGGCCATGGATGTCTATGGGAGGGAGAGTTGTGCTCCTTGGGCTGCTGTAAGCATCCCAACTCATCTGAACTACCGGGGTGTATCTAACGATGAATGTAGTTGTGGATGACCGTTCTCAATCCCTGGCAGTGGTACTGCTCAACAAGAACATTTTCCAACTCTCTCGAGACAACCCTCACCATTGCTGCTCTTTCCTACTGGCCTTGGGAGCTCCTTGCAGATGCCAAGGAAACCAAAGAAGAGCGCCTGAAGCAAAAAGGGAGACTCAACAGCTTGAGAACATCCCTCTTCCTAGCAGCCATCGCCGTCCTCCTTCGCCCAACAAACCTCTTCATCTGGCTCGGCATCATCGCCCTGACCCTCACCCGCCTCACTCTCGACGGCCAGTCCCCCATCACACAAACCACCTTCCCTACCCTCCTCAGAGAAACCGTCCTCTGTGGTTCCGTTGCCCTCGCCATCTCGGTCGTCTCTGACCGCCTCTACTTTGGCTTCTGGACCTTCCCTCCTTACAAATGGCTCTACTTCAACATGTCCCAGTCTCTCGCCGTCTTTTACGGCCGGATGCCCTGGCACTATTACCTCTCCCAGGGCATTCCTCTCCTCACCACCACCTTCCTCCCCTTTGCCCTGCTGGGCATCTACAAAGCCACCCTCACCTCCGCCAAACCCACCACCCTCCTCTCTGCCCGTCCAACATCCCTCTCCACCACCTCATTCAACACCCTCAAGACTTTGTCTTTTGCCCTCATAGGCATGATCACCATCCTCTCCCTAATCTCCCACAAAGAAGTCCGCTTCATCTACCCCCTCCTCCCCATCCTGCACATCCTCGCAGCACCCTACGTAACCAGCTTCTTCACCACCCCTCTCACCACCCCATCCAAACCTTTGGTGCTGCGCCACAAAATCTTCCTCGCAAACATCCTCTCCATCAACCTCCTCCTCGCGGGGTATCTCTCCCTCTTCCACCAGCCCGCGCCCATCTCTGTCCTTTCCTTCTTGAGAAGTGAATACGAGCGCCTCCACCCTGACTCCCTTTCTTTGAGTGCTTCCCCACAGGAACAAAAGGAATTATTCGCCCTGTTTCTCACCCCCTGTCACACGACACCGTGGAGGTCGCATCTTGTCTGGCCGGGGCTGAGGGCTAGGGCGTTGACCTGTGAGCCGCCGTTGCATACTGCTCCGGGGACGCCTGAACGGGAAAACTATCTTGACGAGGCGGATAGGTTTTACGCGGAGGATGCGGAGACGGGGAAGTACGGGGGGGTGTTTCTGAGGCGAGAGATGTGGCCACAGTTTTTTGATGGGGGTGACGGGAGAAAAGGGGAGGAGATACCGAGGTTTGTGGTTGGTTTTGAGGGGATTGAGGGGGTGTTGGGGGAGTTTTTTGGGGGTGAGGGAGAAAAGATGGGGGTGAAGATGAAAAAGGTTTGGGAGGGGTGGAATGGGCTCGTTAATGAGGATTGGAGGAGGGGTGGGAGGTTGGTTGTTTGGGACACGGGGGTTTATCCTGATGGCGGTGGGGAGGTGGTGGATGGGGGAAGTAAAGATGAGTTGTGATGGAACGGGAGTAGAATGTATGTATGTTATGGTTGGAACTACTGTTTATTTCTTTCCTCTGTGGTGGATTTGATTTTGTCAAAACCCACGCTGAATTTTGTAGAATATGTGGAACGGGCTCTAGATACCTTCTTGACTTGCCAGGTACTCACCAGATTGTTTGAGATATCGTCCTTCTTTTGAAAGCCCTCTCGCAGTCTATTTCAACCTCGACAAGCAGTGAGCTCTACTCTACAAGCTTCCTGCGTCTCCCTCCTACTCAGGTTCCCTCCCGTGATGCAAAACAGAACATCAGATACTCGCCAAACAAGGCCGCCATTCTGTGAAACAATCAACCCCTAATCCAGCAAACAATCCGAGGTAGCCCAAAAGCTTGCTTCCCTGACCTAACCTCGCACAGAGCCGCACACCCGGAGTCAACACCCTGCCTTCTGGTGCCACCCGTCACCACGTCACTGCCACCACTGGAATGCCATGACGTTTGTTGAAGGCGGCTGTTCTGTCAAAATGCGCCTTCCACATCTGCCATCCGAACTCGGATGATTCGCCCGCCTGACCGTTCGAGAGAATCAGCTATTCAGCTTTTAGATGTCCACCAAACAAAGGCTACCAAACAGCACACCATACCACCCTTCCACTCTCTCTTACCCAGCCACCAACCACGCACACACAACCGCCATCACAGCTAACATGTCACCCCTCCCCAAACTCGCCATCTTCCTCCTCGGTCTCTTTCTTATTACCACCAAAGCAAACCCCCTGGACGCCCACCCCAAACCACGGCGTTCCATCGGCGGCGTAAGTCCCCTCCCTTCCTTTCTCATCATCACCCCCTCATAGCTGATTTGGTCCAGGTCCTAATCTGCACCAACCCCAACGCCACCGGCGTCTGCACCCACGAAACCTACCAACTCAACAAGTGCTACAACCTCCCCGACGGTCTTCGGAACAACGCCGCCACCTTTGCGCCAGACCCCGGTAATTTCTTTTGTTATCCTTACCTGTGAGTCTCTTTTTACTTTTTTTTTTTAATGAAGCAGGATATATGTTGACAAGAATGTAGCAAGGTCTGCGGCGGCATCTGCACCTCACCTGAGGGTTGCACCATGGGACCTGTCGACTCTGACTACCCCCACCGGTACAACCTCACGGCTGTGAGCTGGGACCGGTTTATTACTTCGTTTGATTGTCTTTGGAAGTGATCTGAGAAGGGGGGCTGTCGTTGGCTGGGTTACGAACCTGTCGCAGGAAGAGAGGCTTCTTTCTTGCCAATCACAAGCTGTATTGGTAGTCAGACGCAATCCTCACAGCATCAATACGCAGAAAAGCAAACAGCAGAATAGATCACTGTTTTGATAATCAAAAGTGTACAAATCCCGAATAACCCCATCATAGCTTGCCATGAATTTTAACCTGCCTGCCTGCTTTCAAAATACAATACATAACCCCCCACCCTTTTTCTCCCCTTCAAAGCAACCCAAGATGCCTCGCCGCATGCTCAACATGCTCCCCACTAAAACTCGCCATAAAGTAATAACTGTGATCATAGCCCTCATGATACCTCACCTTCAACCCCTCCAACCCCATCTCCTTGACCACCGCCTCCAGATTCTCGGGAAGCAGCTGCCCATTTTTGTAGAAATTGTCCCCGGTGCCAACATCGACGAGGGCCTTGAGATCACCCCCCTTCCAAATCCCCGATCTCAACAACTCGACAGCGTCGTGCTTCTTGCCTTCCTCGAGTCCACCGGCTAGGTACCCCTTGAACGCCTTTTCCCCCCAGGGACACTTTGTCGGGTTTGCAATCGGGGCGAAGGCACTGACAGATTTGTATTTGTCTTGGTGCTTGAGGTAGAGGGTTAAAGCCCCGTGTCCGCCCATGCTGTGACCCGTGATGGAGACTCGTTCCTTATCAAGGTAGGGACCGAGCTGGGGGGAGGAAAAGAGAACGGAGGGGAGTTCGGTGGTGATGTAAGTTTCCATCTTGTAGTTTTCCTTCCAGGGATCGGCAGTGGCGTCGAGGTAGAAGGATGCCGCCTCGCCAAAGTCCCAGGAGTCGGATTGCCCCGGGATGGAGAGGCCGCGGGGGGAGGTGTCGGGGTAGACGAGGGCTAGGCCGAGCTGGGAGGCGCGGTGTTGGAAGAAGCCTTTTTCCGTGCAGTTTTCCGGGGAGCAGGTCAGGCCCGAGAGGTAGATTAACACGGGGGCGGGGGTGGTTTTGGAGAGGGCGGAGGGGGGGATGAAGAGGTTTATGGACATGGGGGTTGAGGTTGTGGTGGAGGGGTGGGTGAGCTTGTAGAGCTTGCCGTTGAAGGTGGTGATTTCGGCTTTGATTTCGAGGGCCATTTTGACGGTGGTGGTGAAGGAGCGGGTGGTGGTGTGAGTAAGTTGGGGGACTTGACGAGTGAGTTGGGAGACTTGACGAGTGAGTTGACGACGGGTAAGAGTCGAGACGAGGGACATGAGAGTTGTTATTAAAGACCGCTATGGAGATAAGTTTTGGTCAATAACCCCCCCCTTTATCAGCTGCTACCCCGCCCTTGTTATTTCCCAATTTGACTTTCGTTATGGTAATTGCTGTTAAGCAAGAGACGTAAATGGGTGACAGGAGAAACCCCACCTTTATCGACTGCCGACGAGGGGTAAAACACACTTTTGCCATGCGGTGCCATGCGTGTGCTATGCGTGTGCCATGCCGTCATTGCAAGCCAAGCTCTCTTGTGGGAACAAAACAGATCCCGAATGCCGAATCATAGCCAGCCACCTTTGGGGCTCTGCAGGACATGCACCTCTAGCAACGATTCCAACTGTATAGTCTGACAATATAAAGCCCAGGGAGGGGGCTTCATCATGATAACTTCCTTAACATCTCCAACAATTGTATCATTTCAAACCTCTTGAAACCAACCCCCTAATTACAATGCCCTTATATCACCCTTCTCCCAGAGCTAACCCTCTTGCTATCAACAGGACTCACCACACCCCCCTCCCTCCCCCCTCTCCCCTCCTGCTCAACCTCCTTCTTAATCCTCACATACGCCAGCTTCTCAAACCGGCTCAGGCTCCTCCACCAATGCTGGCCCGCCTCATGCTCAGCAATCCTATCCAGCAACTCGGCCGTCTTGACCCTCACGTCCCTATCCTTGTGGAACAGTCCCAAGGCAATATAAAACAGCCCCGCGTGAGACTCCGGCGCAACACTCAGCAGCAAACAAATCTCGTCATAAGACCAGACATAGTTGTAAAGCGCCTCAAAAATCTCCTTGCTCTGCTGGGGAGTCAGCTTCTGCGTCCGCAACCGGTCGTGCATGTGTGCCAAATCCAAACCCTTGAGCGGGCGGACCGTGTATGACTGAGCGACGTCCTAATTGTCTCCCGCATTAGCAACCCCATTCTTCCTTTCCAATGAAAAGAAGGGTTAGAGACAAACCTGGATAAACGAATAGTAACTCCTAGTATTCCGCCACCCCTCAATCCTCGTCACATTCCCCGCCAGCTCTTTTGCTTTAGTCGCCTCATCGGCCCATACGTACCCATGCCCCATCGCCGCCTGCCCCAGGTTCCCATCACCCCCCCCTCCACCACCATCTCCATCCCCATCCCCATCACTCCCGATATAAAGCGCACTAGCCCCGAAAACCGTCTCCTCAAACGCCGCCGCGATCCTCGTAAACTTGAGCACCCACTCCCTCCACTTCGCCCTCACCACCCTCTCCCCCGACCGGTTGGCAATACACCTCAGTATATCCGCCATGAACGCCGCATCCCCCGTCAAATCCCCCGTCTGCTGCCCCGCCGCAGCCGCGCTCCCCGACCCGGCCGACGCCCCGTTGATGAAGTTCGCGTACGCCGGGTTCTGCTGCTGAAAGTACACCAACCCCTCCGTGATGGGCGCCGACTCAATCTTGGACGAGATCTTCATCTTGCCCGACGGAATGTCGCACAGCAAATCCCACCACTCCGGATGGTGCTCAAACGTGGGGTTCGTCACCCCGGCGATGAACCCGGGCACGTTGAGCAGGTCGTCAATCTTGGTCAGGTCCGTGTAGGGAAACGCGTGCCGGGTGAAGCCCCTGAGCAACCCCCCTGATACCAACGCGCAGGCGGCCAGGACGGCCTCGGCTACTTCGCCCGAGGGCATGTTGTGGCCGAGGAAGATGACTCTCTTTTGGGTCAGCAGAGCATTGGCCAGGACGATGATCGGGTGGGTTGTCGGGCCGTTGGTGGTTAGGTGAGGATGAAGGGCAAAGGTTTGGGGGGATTTGGCGTGGGAGTCCGAAAAGTTTTGGATTAGTTTGATCAGGGAGAAGTCACCGACCGTCTCGGGCATGACGGCAACGGGGACTTTGATCGGGATGGGGATGCCTTTGTACATGACTTTGCTTTCGAATTCGTGAGTGTCCCGCGGCACGGCGTAGGCGCCCGTGTGAGTTTCAATGTAGGATTTCGTGCCTGAGCGGAAGATACCTGGTCGTTTTGGGGGGCTGCGGCTGGCGTCAAAGGGCTGGTCTGCCACGTCTTCTGCTGTTTCTTCCGAGATGCGGGCTTGGATCATGCGCTCAAACTTTTCGACGAATAGGTCCTTGTTATCGCTGGCTTGGAGCAGGTGTCTTTCCAGCAGGCTGAGCTTTGGCATGAGAGAAAGGTCCATTTCGTTGACGGCGTTGAACAACATGGATAGTGTTTCTGGTACTGGTGATTTGAAGTACTCTTCTAGAGCGAGTAGTAATAGGGGCTGTGGAGTGAAATGTAAGTATGTACGCCGGGAGAATTCACCTGGTCAGATCTCACCTTGTATATGTGAAGAAATGGATGCCGCGTGCAAATAGCCATAGCCTTGACCACGGCACCTCTCTTGACCGTTTTGTCCTGCTTGGTATTGACCAAGTTCAACACATAGACCAACGGCGGTCCCTCGCCGCCTTCTGGCTCCTCATCGGTTGACACATCATCATCCCAGTCATCGTCGTCATCGTCCAGGTCCTCCTCACCACCGTCGTCCTCATCATCCGATTCATGTATTATCCCCTTTGCCCGGTCCCGTCTGCGCCGTCTCCGGGCTCTCCTACTTTCTTTGGCCTGCCGTTCAGCATCGTCCTCTTCCTGGCTGCTATCTTTGTGAAGAAAGAAAACTGTCCAATCCTGATTTCTGACGTGAGCCTGATCCGGAAGCATCAGTTCCGCAAGCATATGTTCATCTCCAGTGATAGCGACAGGATACTGGTGCTCCATGATCGGCCCCCTATCGATATCGAACGAAGCGACCAGGATGTACTCGACGTGGCTCTCGGTGCTACTCCTTGGGTATTGAGAGCGCGGCTTGCGCGCCCGGCGCAAAGACGGGTCATGGCGTACTTTTGGAAGGGGCACCGAGAGAGAGCTGTGCTGCGACGGGGGGTTGGTGCCGGTTGAAACGATCTTGTCCTTGACATTTGGGTCGGATAGGCGGTCCATGTCGGCGGGATTGAAACCGTGGGGTAGCGGGGAGCGAGCGGGGCGCGGGGGAGGTTGAGACATCTCAGCGGCGAACTTGGACGTCGGGACGGACGAAGATGATCGGCGGTGGGAGTCGCTGGGGGGGGCCTCTACAAACGCGGATATGCTGCTTGTTCTCGGGGCATAGGGCAACGGTTGTTCGGCCGATGCCATTTCTCGAGTGTTGGGTTTTTGTTTGCCGCCCCCTTATTCCCACGAAATCCTTCCAAGTATCCTATCCTGGGTGCGGGTGGTACACACTGCTTTGCGACCCGATCCAAGCTATCGGTTTGTGGAGTGGTGTCAATTGATCCGAGAGCTCGATCACATCGAATTGGCGCTTGTACCCCGTTGTATGTTGGTAGCTGAGCACAGATCGACACCGGGTGCCCCGCGGTTGTGGTCGTGGATCTGTACCTATTATTGTTTCTATTCAAGGTCGGCGCCGGGCCTGTGCTATCGTATTGTCTTACAACAACAAGAGGAGGATTCTGAGTCGGGGAGGATCCTAATGGTACGGAGTAGCGTTGCTGGATATCGGATAAGGTATGGTATCGGGCGGTGGAAACGGTGACCGTGACTTGGCTCCGGTCTCCGACTTTCCCTCGACGGCTTGGATCTTGGCTCCCGGGGTTAATGCGGCTGCCCGCGTGTCTACTGCTGTGCAATGTAAAGGCAGACTGCCGAAACCTGCATTTGCGTGTATGTCTACCTTTTCTTGAGATGTCTTCCTCTCTCCAGCTTACCTACCTCCTGACAGGGGTCTGTTATCGATATCGACGCAGAGACCAGCTGAAAGGTGAGGGGTCCCCCTTTCCCCCCTGTACATCCCATGCGTCTTTGGGGGCCTTGAAACACGATGCCCGCGCGGCAAGCAGAAACAGGTCACTGGAAAATGGCCCCGCACCATCTTTTCCAGGGTCCCTGCCACTGCTCTTCCAGAAACGCTCGGGCCATGTAGCACCGTTGGTGGTTGTCTGGTCACTTTATTTACTTTTTGTTGTCCCCGCCATCGAACTTTCATCTAAGGCTAGACCGTTGATCTCCAGTGACGACATCAATCACCCACTCAGAGCCAGACAAGCGACCGGGGGATATTCTTGATTTCGAGGCGCCGAAAGTGAGTTGTTCTGACCGTTATTGTTGTTCAAATTAGTGATCCAGACAAAGGCCATTGGCGCGTCTTGATGCTCCGTTGGCAATTGCTGACCGCATCCCTCAAAAAACAACAAACCAAGAGGTGGTTATTCCCTTGCGTTTTTGACCGCTAATAAGTCGATACAGATCTCTGCAAGATCACGATGGTAGGAGACGATTGTGGGGACAAGGACAGGATCTGAATCCACTGACATCAGGACACAGGCCATGCCATTCAAACCATCCCCGCTGGGCTATGGGTCGCCCCGGACTTCACCTTTCCGTCGCCCAGTGTCGCCAGGATCTCCCAACACACTACGTCAGACCACACCCACCGCATCGCCAACAAAGACAGCAGGTCCCCCGAGTCCAGTGTTAGACTTCAAATCCTCACGAGCTTCTCCGGGTCGCGAACTGCCAACTCCACAAGCTCGCCTTTCTCCCAGACCTGTAGCATCCAAGACCGGGCCAGTAGGTCACGGGAGCGCCATGTCTCAATTACAGCCGTCGCAAGTCAGAACGTTGCGAGAGGGATTCCAGATTCTGGATAGAGACAGCGATGGTGTTGTGAATAGGGAGGATGTCGTGGATATGTTGAACCAATTGGGTGAGAGGCGGCGTTGTATTGGTCCAATTGGCACAGTCATCTAACAATGGTGTAAGGTCTTCCATCAAACGCGTCAGAGGTCACCCAATTCTTCCCTCCCTCGGCGCCACAAACAATGACGATGGCTTTGTTCATGAACTCGATAGCAGGGTCTCTGGCGGCTCTGTCGCCCAGCGCCGAGCTCCTATCGGCCTTCTCGGCATTTGACGACGACGATAGCGGGCAGATTGACGTGGCCGAGCTTCGGGACGCGCTGCTCAACACGGCGCCCGAGCCGGGCCAGCAGCCGTTGACATCGCTAGACGTCGAAAAGGTAATCAACGGTTTCACCAGCCGTCGAGCCTTTACCAAGAGCAAGACGGGTGGCGGACTGGGCAAACGGGGGGAAGTATTCCGGTACCAGGATTTTGTAAACTCGGTGGTTGGAAACAACACGGGCAGCGAACGGGCGTCGGAAGATTCAGAGGAGGCGTAATGTGTGTCGAGGTGGTGGTGCCAGAGGACGAATGGTGGCCAACCAGTGATTGCAGGCCTAGGGTCGTTTGTGGGGTCCAGTTATCATGGTCAACAGGAACGGCGAGGACATTGGGTAACGATAACGGCATGCGTAGGATACCACGGATACGTAGTGTACCGTGTTCGGTACTTAGCTAGGTAATACTCGGTAGTGTGTAGTTTTGGCGCTTCTGGAGGGCGGGGAATTTGCTGTTCATTGTCCAATTAAACAAACGTCACATTTGGACTGCTACACTGCCAAATTGTCACCCTCTGCCAAAAAAATGTTGTGTGTATGGTTGTGCTGGGTGGCTGTCACAAATTGCTCCCCAGACGGTTCGCCAAAAGGCGCGGGAAGCGCTTGCAGATGATCCCTCCAATCTGGCCGGGTTGGACGAGCATATTTATTTCTGACTGTAGCACTATGTATCGAGAAGTACTGAGAGGGGAGGGGAGGGGAAAGAAAGAAAGAAGGGAAGTGGCTGATGATACCTACTGATGGATATCTTGGGATCGAGAGGTGAAGATATGGACGTCAGCCTTGCAACTGACCGCTCATTACAGCGAAAAGCCGCCGACTGCGGACGGGCCGACCCACAGAAGCTTCGAGAACTAGTGTGTCAACCCCCCCTATTACGGTTGTGATTTGTATTTTATATTCCTCAAACGGGGCACCAGCCTTGGACATTTGGTGTCTTTCACCAGGAGATCGCTGGGGGGTGCTTGACGAATGGCATCACTGGTCCAGTTGCTGGTCTCGCTGGTGTCCCAAATTTCCAGAGCAACGCTCGCTTTTGCCCCCAACCAGCCAGCTTGATGCCTGGCTCTGCCTGTGGCTCTTCGAATTGGAAGAGACCCGAACGGGGCACAGGAGAGGGCTCCATCGTCCATGTGTCCATGATTTGCTTGATTTGCTTGGACGGCTGAGAAAATCATCTAAACCCTTTCAATCAATCCACCAGGAGTTGGAAGAGACCATTTGGCTCTGACTCTTTGACTCCTTGACTCCTTGACTCCATCCCCGACCTCTTGACTTTTCCACTTTCTTCTGTATTCTCCTGGTTCCCACGTTTTCCACCAGTTACCAGAAGAACTTCACTGTACGGCTGCTCCCACACTACCGCTTCGCCCACACTTCAACCCGCCCCCCCCCCCGCGCCCTTCCGCCCACCGCCGCAACTGCACCGCACAGCCCTTGAGCCGACCTGCCAAAAAAAAAAAAAAAAAGGTGTACCTTGACGCCCGGTACCTGCCGCCAGCCTATTCACCTATTTTTGCCTTGATGCCGCTGCATTGATACAAAGGGTGCAGCTTGCCAAAAGTCACCAGCATCTTTTTTGTTGCTGTCTTTTGTGACTGGGTCCAACGGCAGAATTACTGTATAACAATCAGGGCCTTGGGTGAGACGGTTTTTAGTGTTAAGCCACTGCGGAACCCACTGCAAATGAAGTTTTTCTCCAAAATCTCGAAGAAGCCCAACTCCCCGGACGAGGAGGAACCGTACGCTTACGAGGATCTTCCTCCAAACTACGAAACCGTCATCCAAGAGTCCCAACAGCAGCAGCAGCAACAGCAACAGCAGCACCCTCCCTCGCCCACAAAGGCGCCCACCCCCAAAACATCCTCATCCCGGTCCCCGACCAAAAAGTCACACCGGTCGACGTCGCCGCCCACGCGCGAGTCAAAGCCGCCTTCTTCATCTTCTTCATCCTCGAGACCCTCCCGCTCTTCTGCCCGGCACGCAACCGACCCCATCTCTTCGTCGTCCTTCCGCCGCAAGAAGATCGACCCCGAAGAGCATCCTCTCAACCTGCCTCCCGAGGTGCGCAACAAGCGTTTTTCCGAGCTGTCTGGCCTGAGCGAAAGAAAATCAATGGACGTCGAAAAGGACCCCGTGAATGGCGGCGCCGCTGCGGCTGCCTCTGGCCAGCAGAAGCCCACCGCTCCTCCTCACACCAACTCTTTCACGGTGCCTTTGAGCAACGGTACAGACGCCTCAACAAACGGTGCTGCCACTCCGGCTGACGAGGCCGTCCCCGCTCCCCCGCCTCACCGATCGTCGCCTTCCAGCCCCGTGCAATCAGAGGCTGAGCAGGCAGAATCTTTCAAGAACGATGGTAACAAGTTTTTCAAGGCCGGCGATTACAAGCATGCTATTGAGTTCTATACCAAAGGTGGGTCACCAACAAACACTGAAACGCAATTTTTTTTCGGTCGAGATGCGGGTGTGACTAATGCTTTTTTTTCCCCCTGTGTAGCTGTCGTTCTTCAGCCAAACTCGGCGACCTACCTGGGCAACCGGGCTGCTGCCTTTATGTCTGCGTGCAGATGGACTGAGGCTTTGCAAGACTGCAAGAAGGCCGTTGAGTTAGACCCTCACAACATCAAGATTTTGTTGCGCTTGGCTCGTATCTACACCAGCACCGGCCAGCCAGAGGAGGCTATCGCTACCTTCAGCCGGATCCAGCCAGCACCATCAGCCAAGGACACGGCCCCGGCCAAGGAGATGCTCCGTCATATCAGAGCTGCTCAATCAGCGCTCAGGGATGGCACCGCCGCCTCTATGGTTTTGCACCCTCTGGACATGGCCGAAAAGTTGCTTGGTATGGGCGCTCTGAAGCCAAGAAAGTGGCAACTGATGCGCGGTGAGGCCCTTCTCAAGATGGGCGACGTCAACTCTCTCGGTGAGGCCCAGAACATCGCCATGTCCCTGCTTCGCAACAACAGCCGGGATCCTGAGGCTCTTGTTCTGCGTGGACGTGCTTTGTATGCCACTGGCGAGAACGACAAGGCTGTCCAGCATTTCCGGCAGGCGCTTAACTGCGACCCCGACTTCAGGGACGCTATCAAGTGGCTCCGTGTGGTCCAGAAACTCGACAGGATGAAGGAGGAGGGTAACAGCGAGTACAAGGCTGGCAGGTGGCAGTCTGCTTTCGATCTCTACACCAAGGCTTTGGAGGTTGACCCTGCCAACAAGGGCACCAACTCCAAGCTGTACCAAAACCGGGCGTTGTGCCGTATCAAGCTCAAGCAGTATGATGAGGCCATTGCCGACTGTGAGAAGGCTGTCAGCCTCGACCCTTCGTATCTGAAGGCTCGCAAGACCAAGGCCAACGCTTTGGGGCTGGCCGAGAAGTGGGAGGCGGCTGTCCGGGAATGGAAGGCGATCCACGAGCTCGATCCCGAGGACAGAACAGTTGCCAAGGAGGTTAGGAGAGCCGAGCTGGAGCTCAAGAAGTCGCTGCGCAAGGATTACTACAAGATTTTGGGGATTGAGAAGACGGCAACCGAACAAGAGATCAAGAAGGCGTACCGCAAGCTTGCCATTGTTCACCATCCTGACAAGAACCCTGGAGATGCGCAAGCCGAGGCTCGCTTCAAGGACATCAGCGAGGCTTACGAGAACCTGAGTGATCCTCAGTAAGTTTTATCCCGGGATTTGACAACCAAGCTTGTTTGCTAACAGCATGATAGGAAGCGTGAGCGTTATGACAGCGGCGTTGACCTGCAAGATCCGGCTGACATGTTCGGCGGTGGCGGCGGCATGCACGGCGGCATTGACCCCGAGATTCTCTTCTCCATGATGGGCGGTGGTGGTCCCTTTGGAGGCGGCGGCGGTGGTGGCTTCCCAGGTGGTGGCTTCGCTTTCAACGGCGGTGGCGGTCAACCTCGCGGAGGCAGAGGTGGATTCCCGCACCACTTTCAGTACTCTTGACAACCCAACGAGCGAGACGCTGCCGACACCGGGAGCGAAGATGATGGTGACGAGAAACAAGACAGCAGACATACGAATGAAGCAGAGGCGAGCGGCGTCAAGGCGGCGTGGAGGGCCGAGGCCGACAACGAACAGGATAGGTGGATTGAAAAGCTGCGCCAGATTGGGCTCTCTGGAATGGCTGCTGTTGTGCTTCTCCCCCCGGAGCTCTTGCCTGTGCTCCTGATCACGGCTGGAGTGTTGTACATGTGTACGATTATGGTCAGGCGATACATGGAAGCACAGTGAGGAGCCGGGGGACTAGACAAGTGAAATGGATACGGGGTGCTGTTGTTCTCGCCATCGGTTAAAAGATTGGGTCTAACGGTTTTCTTTTCTCGTCGTTTTTCTCGGGGGTGGGGAGGGGGGCATAGACTACCGGTCTGTTTCATATACTATCACAACAACAACAACATCATCATCATCATCATCATCATCATCATCATCATCATCATCATCATCATCATCATCATTGGAGGAAGGCGTTCCCGATGGCATTTTATCATGAGTTTTTCCTTTTTGACGGTTTCCTCTCATGGCGTGTGAACTCTTTGCTCTCGATACCTCGTTTCAGCATAGTACTGCAGATAGATAGGGTAGACAGGGCAGCTTGTATGCTTGTGATCTTGGCTATGATGATGAAGCAGATCAGCGTTTATTGAGTTTATGTTGAAGTTCAACTTGCGCGACAGCGTAGTGCACTGGTACTGGCTCTAAAATGGCTCAAATAGGAAAGGAATATGAATATAATCATCATCATAATTATACACCTGACGGTCACGTTGCAGCCACCGATGGCCACCGAGCCAAGAGGCGGCAAAGCGGGCGGGCAGTTGGCGGGGCTGATGCCAAGGGGGCAGCCAGGGAGCTTGGACCCCCTGCTCTGGATTTGGAGGCCACGATTCACTTCCGGGCAGGCGCTGCCGAAAAAAGTGTCCAGACAAGCAGCACCTTGTGAGAAGCCGCCACATTGCATCCAGCACCCGCCCGAACTCTTCAGGCTGTATGGACTTTGACTTCCAACCTTTGCCAATCTGTCCCTTGGTGCAGTAGCAATATAGGATTTGGATCATAGTTTGTCTTTTCTTCCCCCCAATTGCCCACACCACGCTCGCCTTCGGAGGACACCTACCTTGTTGGCAGCTTGATACTTCACGACCCTCCCGAGAAAACAACAGCAACCAGATTGCGACAACCAGCTTAACCTAGTCGTGCCCACTCGGCAGAACCGCCGACATGAGCACCGACTACGCCTACGACGAGGAGGGCTACCTCTGGCCCTTCTTCGTCTTTACCCTTACGCTCATCATCACCCTCCCACTTACATACATCCTCGTCAAGAGGTCGCGAGACCCCGCCGCCTCGTTCCCGCGCATTCGGACAAGCTTCAAACATAAACACACCGATGTTGTCGACTCATTACGCAAGAAGGAGAAGCGCAAGGACCGCAAGCTATGGCTCATCATCGCCGTGGCCGTCGGCTGGGTTGTCATGGGCTACATGCTCGTCCTCATCCAGAACACCGAGACGCCAACGCAGAAGCTATGGAACCCATATGACATTCTCGGCATCTCCGAGTCGGCCACCGAGAAGCAGATCAAGAGCGCCTACAGGAAGCTGTCCCTCAAGTTCCACCCCGACAAGATCAAGCCTGATGCTTCCAAGAACGAGACCATGGACGATCTCAATGCCCGCTACGTCGAGATCACCAAGGCCCACCAGGCCTTGACCGACGAGGAGGTGCGCAACAACTATATCCAGTATGGTAACCCTGATGGCAAGCAGGGTTATAGCATCAACATTGCTTTGCCAAAGGCCATTGTGTCTAACGGCAATGGCAAGTATGTTGTGCTTCTGTACTCTGCGCTCTTTGGTATTCTGTTGCCATACCTGGTTGGGTCATGGTGGTACGGGACGCTTAGACGGTCCAAGGAGGGCGTTCTCATGGAGAGCGCCAACCGGCTGTTCAGGGAATACAAGGACAACATCGACGAGGGCGGCGTCATTGGCGCCCTCAGCACGGGTCAGGAATACGACGAGCTGTTCAGGGGCGACAAGGCCGATTCTGGCTTGTCCAAGGTTGAGTCCAGAATTCTTGCCGAGGGCGAGCTCTCTCCTCTCGCTGGCGGTCTTTCTGTCAAGGACAAGGAGAAGTTGGAGGATCTCGAAAGTGGCCCCCAACGCAAGGCCTTGGCTCTTCTCTGGGCCTACCTCGGACGCGTCGAGCTTGACGACCCCATCTTGGAGAAGGCGAAGTTCGCCGTCGCCCCAATTGCCGAAGCTCTCAACAAGTCTTTTACCGCCATCTCTCTTGCCTACATGAACACGGCTCCTCTCCTGTCTTCATACTACGCCAGCCAGCTCCTCATTCAGGCTCTCCCACCAAAATCTTCGCCCCTTCTCCAGCTTCCTCACTTTACTCCAGCGACTGTCAAGGCTGTCGATGGCGACTCCAAGGTTCACACCAACGTGCAGGACTTTATGGACAGGCCGGACGCTAAGCGCCGCAGCCTGGTTGTCGGCAAGGGTCTTCTTACTGATGAGCAATACCGCGAAGCCGTCTCTGTTGCTAAGCAGCTACCCTTCTTCCGCGTCGCCAAGGCATACTTCAAGGTTACTGGTGAAAAGTTTATTCTCCCCTCTTCTCTCGTCACACTCGTCGTCAAGGGCCGCTTCGTGCCACCAGGCAGCGAAAACGTGCCCGAAATTGAGCCATTGGATCTCGAGGATATCGACCCAGCCGAAGACGACCTTGACGCCATCCTCGGCCGCAAGGCCAAGAAGCAGATTGGCAAGGACGAGAAGGGTAAACCCATTTACGAGGAGACCCCTGACGAGCCCATCTCTGCGCCATTGGCTGCGTCCCCATACTTTGCGCGCGACCACTCTCCAAGGTGGCACGTTTTCCTCACAGACTCGAAGCAAGGCCGTGTGGCGGTGCCACCATTTACCTTTGCGCAGTTTGACAAGCCGATCTTTGAGGCGGATGGCAAGACGCCTACTTTTGCGATGCAGACCCTGAAGGCGCAGTTCCAGGCGCCACCACAGGCGGGGCACTACACTTTTGTGATGCATGTGGTTTGCGACAGCTATGTTGGGTTTGACACCAAGATGGAGGTGACGCTGATTGTGGAGGAGGCGAGCAAGGCTGCCGAGATGGAGCAGGTGGTGGAGGATGAGATTAGCGAACCGGAAGAGGGTATGTTACAGTCTATTGCCCTGGAGGTATCTGATGCTAATGTGAAGACAGATTCTCTGGCGGGTATCATGCACGCCGCCAAGGGTGGTGCGCCACCAAAGCCCAAGAAGAAGGTGGTGAAGGAGAGCGACGAGGAGGACAGCGACGAGGAGAGCGGGACGGACGAGGAGAGTGATGATACCAGTGATACGAACACGGACACGGAGGAGGAGGATAATTAGGTTTCTGATCCTCTTGCGGTGGTGGTGGGGTGTATTTTGTCGACAATTATTTATTTGTTTTTTGAACGGAACCGCCTGATGATGAGTGAGTGAGATTTGATGTTGAGTAGAGATGTTGTTGTTGTTGTGGTGGTGGGTAGTAAGAAGGGGGTGGTGGGTTGTACATATATTTTTTTTGGTGGATTCTTTTTGGGGGAGAGGGTTTATGTTTTTGGATAAGGGCGTTTAGAGAGAGTTTGTTTGTTGCCGAAGCGGAAAACAAAGAGCGTATGAGGGGTGAGAAGGGGACTCTGGCATGGCGTTTTGCATCTTTAGTTACTTTTGAGAGAGGGAGGGGTGGCAGAGGGGGGGAATTGAGAAGCATGAGAACAGTTTTGTGATGGTGTTGGTGAGTTTGTGATATGGTCAAGGTCTCCCTATTATCCATTCTGGTATCACTTGGCTCTGTTGCTTTTGCAGCAGCTGTTCTTTTAACCGATTGTTCGAGGGTTAGGGAGTTGTGTCACGTTCCAGAGCAAGTGGTTGGTTGATATCTGAACAGAGTGTTTTTTTCCCCTCCCTTTCCACTCTATTACCCTCAATCATCATTCCTTGTATCGACTTGATAGAATACTCAAAACATGATTTCGCCAACCAACAACAAGGCATCAATTCCATATTGTTACACGGGATATTTGCCCCCCTCCACCATCTATCCCAGCCCCCCCTTTGCGTTCCCACCCTCCCCCCCCTTCCTCCCCACACCAAAACAGTGATATTGCCCTGCCCCCCACCCCTTGTGTTTTACATTGTGTCGTGTGGGTATGGTGTGGTGTAGTTCAACGACCCCCCCTCTGCTGCCTCTCCATCTCAGCAGCATTCAGCTCGGCGAACCGCTCGCCCATCCGTTCGTTGGTCGCCATCCACTTGGAGACGCAGCGGGACAGGCAGCCGGTCTCGCGGCCGGAAAGGGCTTTGGACTGGAAGTCGTCGACGCAGGAGGTGAAGCAGGAGTCTACTAGGTTGCCGAAGATCTGTACGTATTCTCAGCGTCAGCGAAGAGGCCCCCATTCCATACGAATACCAACACCACCACCACCACCACCACTACTACTATTACCACCACTACTCCTACTACTACTACTACTACTACTACTACTACTACTACTACTACACCCTCTTGGGAAGGGGGGAACGTACGCCCATAAACTGCTTCATCTGCCGCTTTTGGATGCGGTCGGCGAGGATTTGCTGTTCGGAGTTTGTGAGGCTTTTCACATCTTTATTAGCGGCATTCTTGCGGGGCTGAGGGGAAAGGAAGGGGGAGCGGGGGAGGGAAGGGACATACCCGTCCATTTTGGTTGTGTGGGTTGTGTGTTTGTGGTGGTTGTGGTAGTTTGACGATGGTAGGCAGCGATGATGTCGATTGAGACTGAGCTTCCACCAGGTCTTATCGCCGATAAGAAATTTCCGTGCCTTGGGACTGTTAAAAATGGTCTGTGCGCAGCGTTTGTCCTATGACGAAGGGGAGCGGGTTGTGCCGAAGCCGAGCCGGCAGGCCGGGGAGGTGGGTTCACAGCAACAGGAATCTTTCACCATATGGGGATGTTTCAAAAAATAAATTAGCATTTTTTGGGGGAGTTTTTCGGTTAATGGGGCAAGA
Source organism: Podospora bellae-mahoneyi (assembly GCF_035222275.1). Classification (NCBI taxonomy): domain Eukaryota; kingdom Fungi; phylum Ascomycota; class Sordariomycetes; order Sordariales; family Podosporaceae; genus Podospora; species Podospora bellae-mahoneyi. The sequence goes on along the minus strand of NC_085886.1, from coordinate 3,094,684 downwards.
GCGGTGAGTGAATTGGGGAGTTGGGTTGTGTACAATGAGAGGGGATGTGGAGTCCACTATGTGTGGATAGATATGAGGCTGGAGTTTCCCTGCATCTGGATGACTTTGTGTTGAGGTAGGCTTCTCTTGAGCATATCCGCTGGGCTATTCATCATGTTTGGTGGTCTCTTAGTCAACGTGTTGAACATCCGCGAATATCTTAAGCCGGTGTTTTCTTCTGGAGAATCCCCTTTCTGGCACAGACTTGGCCCGCATATCTAGATGGAGATGTAGGGATGGCCAATCAGAGATGCCCCAAAGGCGCCAGCAGCAAGCTGAAAGAAGAACGACCTATGACGTTGGCAGAGAGAGCTCGTATCACTCGAGAGGGCTGAGAGATGAACCAAGCGCTTTTGCTTCTGGTCTGGAAGAAGGAAGAATATTGATTACCTAGCTATATTGCGGGGTCTGGATGCTCTGGAGTTGAGGTTCCAGAGTTTCTTGTAAAAATACAAAATGTGACCTGTAAGGTACCACCAAGCATCTGCCGCACTGTGTTGAAATTCAAGCGGGTGCACATGACCCCCAGAATGGCGGATGATGGGGTCGACCATAACCAGCCCGTCGCGAATCAAACCCGCTGGAAACCAACGACCCAGAACTCTGGGGAGGCTATAGGAGGCCACCATCATCCTCGGCCGCATCTGGCGCCTGGTTTCTCCAGGCCTACCTTACCCGCCGGCGAGGGAGGTTGCAAACCTGCTATAGATCGTCAGCGTTATTGCGTCTGTTGCCGGCGGCGGCGGCGGAGGGAGTTTGCGCTAATGGATCCCTGCAGGATCGAGCAGTTCCCCAAATCGAAGAGCTGAACAACACATCGCGATGGGGAGAGGCTTTCTTGCTCGATATTTTTCATGCAGGGTCAGCTGACGACAAGCCAATTGCAGCCGCATACTTGGTGAATAACTGCAGGCAAGCTCTAGTGGACGCTGTCAAGAAGGATTTCATTCACATAACAAAGTGATGAAGGAGGGGCAAAAAGGATGACGAACTCCCCAGAGACACCGCTGTGCTATATTTGGAAAAATATATCGCGTGGCCAGCAAGGGAAGAAAAAGCCGCCGTCAATCTCCGTTTTCCAGTGGACCGGTTTGGCGCTCCAAAAGTTGGGAAAGGCTGGAATTGGTTCCCGGCGGACAAAATAACAATGAGCGAAAACAAAAGACTCCCCGGAGACGAAAGACCTTTTATTTTTTTTTATTTTTTATTTATTTGCATTGTTGATTCATAAAAAGCTCAAAATGCACCATCAAACAAGCAGATGCACGTCGCGGCAGCGGCTGTTGAGAAACCACAGTCTAGAAGTTGTCTATTGCTGCAGTGAACCCTACATACGTCATTAGTCCCATCTCTCGATATGGGTTTAGATAGAATAGATAGATGGCTCCTTCTTCCAGGCTTCAGCTGTTGCTGAGAGTAGCAATTCAGGGACAACTTCCATGGCATCGCTTCCACGATTGGACTGATTTCGTGCGCCATAAGCGACCCCCCAAAGATGGACAAGATCTTCCTGTCGACTTGCAGATGGTGAATCCTGTTCTGGGAAAGCAAGTGTGCTGTAATTCTGAGCAAGGTCTCAAAGTCCCACCACGCCAGGCCAGGTTTGACATGTCTTGTGAGGGCCGAGGCAGAGGCTGGTGCGACAAGCGTGTGCTGCGGCAGGGACCGGGGGAGCTCGACTTCGGGGGACGGAGGAGGGGGGCCAGCTGGGCAGCTGAGCGTTGAAATGGAGGGGTAGCATTTTTGACTGTTGAGAGCGTTTCGTTCACGATGGTAGCATAGTGGTTATTATAGCCGTATCAAATGCCGGGATCTGCGGTGAAGATCTCTGTGGTCATTCCCCCTTCTGTAATGCTATTCCCGCGAGCAAACCCATCGAGAAACAAATGGCCAGGTGGTCGCCGGCCAGAATCAAAACCCCTCCCGGGACGGCTATGACTTGGGGGCTTAAAAAAGAGCTGGGGCACGGACGGACAGGGCTGTCCACTTTGATCCATTGTCCGGAATCCAGAATCGAGCCTCCAAAGAACCACGTCCCTGGCAGCCGCAGTCTTGGGGGAGGGCCTGGCCAAGTCGGAGTCTGCCATCCTTTGTGATTTTCTTGTCTTGGTTGCGGGCACGGCGCTGTATTCTTAAGCAAACGATCCGTGGCACCTCAGACTCTCCACGTGTAGTGTAACCGGGAATCTAGGTAATCTACCGTGGCGGGTAATGGAAATGAAGAAACGATCTCCAAATACGTGTACTCTCCAATGTTTACTCTTGCAAGAAAAACAACTTGACTCGCTCCAGGCTGGGGGTTACGTACGGAACACCGTTGAGAAAACATCGTCCTGACGCCAAGGTCCGTGCGGGGACAGACTTGGCACTGTGGGCTGGTTCTGGGGCAGGTCGCTGGGGGAAAGCTCCTGTCCCCTGTTCATTCTGCCCAAGTGTTCCCCCGGGGCAGTCTTGAAAAGCAACCGGCCGTCCCTCCCTCCTGCGTCGCACACCGGGTCCATTTAATCAAACTCACCTCTGCAAACACGACACGCCCTCCGTCTCGTCCGCACAGCGAATACCCTCCCTCCCCTCCCCGCGCGACATATCGCCGACCGTCGACCGTCCTTCGAATGTGTCCCCGACCGAGCTCGAATCACTCGAATCCATCCGCCGTCCTTGCCGACTACCACTTCTACAAAAGAACGGGGCCCAGCCAGCCGCCGCCGCAGCAGCAACGGGCAGTAACAAGTCCAAGTCAACCACCATCACGCGTCGCAGAACCCCTACCGACAACTCCATACAACTTCGCCCCACGCGCATAATTGTTTTGGCACCTGCCCACACCCGTCTCGCCGTTTTTGGTTGTTTTGGTCCCGCCAGCAAGCATAGCAAGCATCACGATCTGGATTTCTGATTTCCCTCCACATCCCACGTTGAACCTGGCGAACTCCAAGGCAGAGCCCTCAGCCTCGCCAGTGCTGTGGCACTGATTCAGTTGCCAGCTTACGCGCCGACACACAGCCATGACGTCCGCCGCACTACCAGCACCACACCCGCCTGTTGCTTCCCAGCAGCAGCAGCAGCAGCCCTCCCAACATCATCATCAACATCAGCACCACCACCAGCATACGCCCTCCACCCCCGCGGCTCCCACCCAGCTGTCATCTGCTGTTTCTCCGCCCAGCAAGCGTGATCTCAAGTCTTGGTGGAAAGGTTTCAAACTCCCTTCCAAGCACCAGGAAGCAAATGGTAACGCAACCTTGTCCACCCCGTCCTGTAACACCAGATCCAAGCAGCCCGGAAGGAGACCCATATTTGCGGAGGACATGGAGGGATTGTATAAAGAACTTCCGTCCGCCGCAGTCCTGCTCCAGAACATTGTGCTAGAAGAAGAGAGGCGAGCAGTTCATTTAGCAAGTGCAAACATGAGCCCGCCGCTGCCCGAGAGACCGAAGCGACCAGAGGTGCCCAAGTTGGATGCCATCGCCCGCATCCTAACCTGGCGCCTCAGGAGATTCGCGAGAGGATCGTGCCCAAAACCGTTGTGCCGAGCCGGACCGAAACTAATAGTCGCAGACCAAGCCCGTCCCCAAGGCATCTTTGGTGTTCCCCTCCGGCAGAGCATCACGTATGCCAACGTCGCCATCTCGCTCGTCGACGAGGACGGCAAGAGCTACATCTATGGTTATGTGCCGATCGTGGTAGCAAAATGTGGTATTTTCTTGAAGGAGAGAGGTGCGTGTCCCGTTGTGTACTGTAATCGGGATGGAAGAAAGCCGGGCTTTTGTAACTGGGTGTGAGAACTAACATGACGTTGAAGCCACTGAAATTGAGGGCATCTTTCGCCTCAGCGGGTCTGAGAAGCGAATCAAGGAGCTCAAGAACATCTTTGACTCGCCCGATAGGTACGGCAAAGGTCTCGTCTGGGACGGCTACACGGTTCACGACGCCGCCAATGTGCTTCGCCGATACCTGAACGATCTCCCCGAGCCGGTCGTGCCCCTGGATCTTTACGAGAAATTCCGGGAACCTCTGAGAGGGGCCACGAGGCCGGGCGCCGGTGAGGCCGAAGGGCCGCAATTCGTCGAGACGTTCGATATGGACGCCGCCATCAGGAGGTACCAACAGCTCATTACGGAATTACCGCCCCTCAACCGCCAGCTTCTGTTATACATCCTGGATTTGCTTGCGGTCTTTGCGGCCAAGTCGGACCAGAACAGGATGAATTCGCAGAATCTGGCTGCCATCTTTCAACCCGGCATGCTTTCCCATCCTCACCATGCGATGGCGCCTGAAGAGTACCGGCTGAACCAACTCGTCATCATTTTCCTCATCGAAAACCAGGATCATTTCCTCATTGGCATGCAAGGCACAGGATTGGACGAGAAGACGGCTCAGCAAGTGCAGAACCCCAAGCCTCCGCATACTCCCAACAGGAAGTCTGGGGTTCATCGGTCTGCTTCGACCGCGAGCGCCGGAGCCGAGAGTGTCCGAAAGAATGGGTCGATTCGTAGGAACAAGTCGACCTCTTCAAGACGTTCCATGGCCTCCAACGGCGCCCCGAGTCCTGCGAGCCCAGCTGTTGCCACCACCCCGACCGGTGGACTCAACAGGAGCAATACTGTCCCATCAAAGAAGTCCCCAGCACTGCAGGCTGGCAGGTTTGGTAATCGCGGGGAGGCAGTTGTCAGTCCACTGACGCCGGTGGCTCCTCCTACCACCGCAGTCATACCTCCCCCAGCGGTGCTAGAAGAAGTTGCTACGCCGGAAGAGACGGAAGCAAACACGCAATTACCGCCAGCGCCGGTACCGGTACCAGTACCGGAAACCACGGCACCAAGCGGGCCACGACCCGAACATCTAGCCGTCCCGCTACCAAACCTGGCTGTGCCAGGTCAGGAGAAGTTGCTCGAGCCCATCTCCCCTGTTCCTGAAGTCACGACACCATCCAAGGAACGGAAGCTGCCAATTTTGTTCCAACGGATTGCCACAAGCGACGGTGAAGGTGGAAAGCCAAACAAGCTGAGGAAGAAAAGGATGCCAGGTAGCGCCAACCCCAGCGCACACAGCTCACAAGCATCACTGTCGCACTCCGCAGCCGCGTCACCAAACACCGAAACACCCAATCCTCTGGAGACAATCTCTTCTGGGTCCAAGCTTGCCATTCCGGGAGATGCTCCAGCTGAGCCAAAGTCGGAAACAGCATCTGACACGACGCCACAGGCGCCAGCACCTCCAGCGCCTCAGCCTACGGTTGCCGATGCAGAAACTCAACACCACACTCTTTTGACGCCCAACGATGCAGAAAACACCTTGAAATCGAAAAAGTCCCCGCCGACGTCACTGAACAGCTCGTTCAACGAGAGCTCGGACATGGACCAGGTGGATGAGCTGACGGCTGTGACGTCAGAAGTGACCAGTCCTGAGTCGGGAGAAAAGAGCCAAAAGAAGAGATGGCGTCTGTCCCGGAAAAAGGAGGACACGGGCCCGTCTTACCCCCCGCTATCCTCTCCCCGGCTGCTCGGAACGCATTCCAACGCCGAAACCAGCACCACGTCGATCGGAAGCTCGGGTTACAAGGGGAGGCAGAGCATGACGGGCGACTCCCTCGATCGGGCCATTGCCAGCGGCGAAGTGTCTTCAGGCGAAGGCGGCGGAAGTGGTGGTAAAGATAAGATCTCGAGCTGGATCAAGAACAAGTACCGTGAGCACAAGGAGAATGTCGAGCAGCGCAGGGCCAAGTCGCCGCCTGGTGGCGAGAGGACGGTTTCGATTGGTTCCAGCCTTTTGTCGTCTTCGAGAGGGAAGAGTCTGGATCTTAAGCGGGCAGAGGAGGAGGGTAACAACGTGGCTGGCAGCGGCGGCGTCCCCGCTCCGGCTCCTCCTCCGGTTGTTCCCCCGTTGCCGGCGGCACCACAGCAGGGTACGAATACGGAACCGCAAGAGACGTAGCAACAATGATTAAAGAAAGGGTGGAGAAGAAGGGTACGGGAGATCTGCGCAACTCCACACACAAACGGGCTCGGTTACGGCTTACCTAGTTGGTCGGGATGGGGTTCATTTCTAATGATGACGGCAAACGATTGTTTATGAATTGGGTCTTTGTCCGGGTGGGTTTCTGGTTTGTTTATTACAATTGTTTTTTGTATGTGTGCGTGTGTGTGTGTGTGTGTGTGTGTGTGTGTGTGTGTGTGTGTGTGTGTGTGTGTGTGTGTGTGTTAGTGTGTTGTATTTGTGGTGTAAAGAGGGAAAATTGGACGGTGGTTTTGTATACAAAGTGTTGGAAGAACGGGGGGTGTGTGTGGTATAAACAGTTGGCTTTTGGTGGTAGATTTGGTGGAGCTGTGTGTGATGTGTGGTGGGGGGAAGGATTCGGTGACGGGGATGGGAATGGGGATTGGGGGGTGGGAAGATAGCGAGGTGTCTTGGTGCGGCAACGGTTTTGCGATCCAGGATACCCAGGAGTGTGTTGGCTTATTATGATTGTTTGGTGTTGTTGTTGTTGCTGTTGTTGTTGTTGTTATTTACCCTTTTTTATTTTTATTCTACACACACGACAACACACAGACACACACCCCTTTTGAACATGGTTTTTTTTCTTTTTTTCAAGAGGTTTATGATTATATTTTACGAATCTTTTTCCTTGTTGTTATTGTTGTTATTGTTGTCATCATGGTGAAAGAATATGATGATGGATGAATTGTCTTTTTCGTTTTATGAGAGGGGGGTTAAAAGGGGGTTGGGGGGGGGTTGGGGAGGGAGAGGTATAAAACTGGGTGGGTGGGGAGAGGGAGTGAGTGTATGTATGTGTGTGTGTGCGTGCGCGTGTGTGTGTGTGTGTGTGTGTGTGTAGCAATGGACAAAGCCAGCAAATGAGAGGGTTGCTCTGTAGGGAATGGCAGGGGGACGTGTAAAATACAAACGGATTCTCATATCAACACTTTTTTCTTCTTGATCTGTGATGAGACCTTCAACGGCTGGTTTATCAAAGTGAGGGGAAACAAACACTGATGACGTCTTGGCATTTTGGGGACAGTGTTCTTTTCCCCGCAGTTGGAACGGGCTTGAAAACGAACCTGTCAGAAAATGGGGAGGGGCGGAGGGCGGGGAACCCCTGCATTGCTGAAGGAAAGTGGGAACAAGCCACGGAAAGCTTTGCTTTGACTCTTGATATATTTTTTTGATGAGATGACAGTTGGACAAGCTGCGTATATGTCGAAGAAATGAAGGTAACCGTTTATTTATTTATTGTTGGCTCAGTAATCAACAGTTCGGTATCACCGTGAGGGGAGAGTGTTCTGCAATGGGCTTATGGGGTGCACACCTGCTGTGCTGAACAATCGGATTCTTTGCCCCCCAGCTTTTCGGCAGAGTTACATTACATCATCATGGTTTAGTGGTTGGAGGTTTTTGGAGGAGGCGAGAAAAACAGCGACTTTTTTTTGGGGGGGGGTTTTATATTTTATATATATATATATATATATATTTGGACAAAAAAACCCGGAGTACGCTGGTCAGATATGGACGGAACTGATCCGCGTTGCTCACCGATGCTAGCCACCTTTTCTACTGAACAAGAGCACATGGCAAAAACCTTCCTTGCCGCTAGGTCGGCTGCCGGCCGAATCCCGTGACACTTCAACCTCTCTCCACAACATCCGATGCTCGGCGATGTTGACCGCCGGTGAGCAAAAAATACCGGAATTGTTATGTCCGTGAAGCCCAGACCGAGAACGGCCAAACTAGTGAGGAGACTAAGAAACAGGCCGGGCTTGTTGGTCTGTAGGGCTGTTTGAATGGTGTTGGCATTAGAAGAGTGGAATTGGGGAGGCTATTGATATCTATGTGGGTTATATTTGGTGGAGCTAGGTGTGTGTGTGTGGCCGGGGGTGGATGAAGGTTGTGTATAGAGATGCTGTTTTGGGTATATAGATGCATTGAGTATTTATCTCGAGCAAAGTTGGTCAGGTGAGCTGATGAGTTTCATCGTTAGGATCGAGATGGTTATCTACGGGAGCTAATCACGTGGTGATTGGGGGGGGACAAGAAAGGGAAGATCATGAAGACGTAATCTGGATCTCTCTTCAGGGGACATGGAAAAGAATACCCAACAGACTAGTCAGATAATATCCACTTTCAGTGTCAATATTAGGAAGTGCTGCTGCGAGATCGCACATGTGTCATGCCCAAAGCGTTTACGAAACAGGAAGGTGGATGATGTAAGTGAGCTTACTTTTCCCTGCGGCAGTTTGGAGTTCAACTAAAATATCCGGGGAAATGGAGTTTGTTGCGGGTGTAAGACAGATTCTGGATTTGCACCCGCCTGTCGATCATTGACTGACAGGGAAGGAAGGGGGGCGACAAGACCTCGGGTTAGTCCGCCGAAGGTAGGAGGAGGGAAAAGGTTAAGAGTAACGTTGTGGGTTTGGGAATGTGCGTGTGTGGGCGTGTGTGTGTGTGTGTGTGTGACCGGGTACTGGGAGGAGGAGGAGAGATCGGCGTGGTATATAAAGTCGGGTGTGTGACCCTCGCACAGAATGCTTGCTCGCATGGTTTTGGTTTTTGTGTTACCTTTTTTGTGTTTCTGTTCGGTCGGTGCAAGTCAACGGTTCGCCGTCGGTTGGAGTTTAGGACTTAGTCTGTTCAATCAAGTCCGCTTGACTCGACTGTGAGGTGCTCATCCTATCGTCATTGACGATAAAGTTCAAAATGGCGTCTCAACATCAAGGTGACACTTACCTCTCACCCACCGTGTTCCTCACGATAACCTCACTAACACCTCGTCAGTCCCTCCACCAGGGCCACCACACCAAGATGAAGAAAAGGCCGCTCACCGTCACCACACCGGCTCCTCCTCCTCCTCCTCTCTAGGCATCACCCCCACCGCTCCCGCCCCCGTCATCTGTCCCTCTCACACCACCCCCCGCAGGCTGACAACCAAAATCGACCTCCACCTCGTCCCCTTCGTCATCATCCTCTACCTCATGGCCTTCCTCGACCGCGTCAACATCGCCAACGCCCGCGCCTTCGGCCTCGAAACCGACCTGGGCCTTTCGGGAACACAATTCAACACCGCACTCACAATCTTCTTCGTCCCTTACATCCTCTTTGAAATCCCCTCCAATATACTCCTGAAGAAAATCTCACCGAGGATATGGCTCAGCGGGTGCTGTATCGGCTTCGGGTTCATCACCATGATGCAAGGCCTTGTGCAGAACTACGCCGGGATTTTGACAACGAGGTTCTTGTTGGGGTTGTTCGAGTGCGGCATGTTTCCTGGGTGTTTTTACCTGCTGGGGATGTGGTACAGACGAGAGGAGGCACAAAAGAGGTTTAGTTTGTTTTTCTCGAGTACAAGTTTGGCGGGGGCGTTCGGGGGGCTGTTGGCGAGCGGGTTGGGGAGTATGGATTATATGAGAGGGTATAGGGGGTGGAGGTGGATTTTCTTGATTGAGGGGGCGGCAACGGTGGTGATTGGGGCGATCTTTTTGTTTACTTTTCCTGGATTTGTCGAGGAGGCGGTACGTGATCTCTTTTCTCCGTTGTTCAGGGGGTGGGGGGGCGTGAAAGGGGGTTTTGGTTGAAAATCTTCAACCACGGGAACAAAAATATCCAAATGATGGGAAAAGGGAGCTAACAATACCAACAGAAATGGCTCCGCGACGACGAAAGAGACTACATCAAAGCCCGTCTCCACGCTGACCAAGGCCACTCCGCCGCCGAGCGCAGCATCACCCTCAAGGACGTCGGCAAGGTCATGTCCGACTACAAGGTCTGGCTCGGCGGCTTCATGTACTTTGGCATTATTGTCCCCGCCTACTCGTACGCGTACTTCAGTCCCACCATTGTCCAGAGTTACGGCTACGACAAGATCCAGACCCAGCTTCACTCTGTGCCTCCCTGGGCAGTTGCGTTTGTCTTCGCCATGGTCATCGCCACGGCGTCAGACTGGCTGAAGCATAGGTTCTTGTTCACGGTTCTCCCGATCTGTATCTCGATCAGCGGGTTTGCGATTCTGCTGAATGTGCACGATAATTTGCCGGTGCAGTATGCGGCTTTGGTGCTGATTTGCATGGGCATGTACTCGGCGATGCCGATTCAGGTTTGTTGGTTTAATATGAACTTGGGTGGGCATCACCGGAGGGCTGTGGGGAGTGCTTGGCAGATTGGTGAGTTTTCCTGGGATATTGCATTTGGAAACAAGAGACTGAACATGGGATAGGTTTCGGCAACATTGGTGGCATCATCGCTACATACTCGTTTGTTGGAGGCGACTTCAGAAAGGGGTACATCATCTGCGTGTCCTTCATCTGCCTGAGCGCTCTGTCGTGTATCATTTACGCGGTATCCATTATGGCTGAAAACAGGAAGAAGGCGAACCAGACTCTCCCTGAGGGCATGACGGAGCAGGAAAAGGCGGAGCTTGGGGTGAGTTTCTCTCGTAAACACCGTTGATCGACGAGACGGTATACTGACAATCATGGATAGGATCTGAACCCCGATTTCAAGTATATGCTTTAATTTTCACAATGGAAATCGGGATGGTAGCTGTCATGGAATGAACAAATGAATGTGAAAGGAGGTAGATGGAATAAAATCTCTGACCGTTGATCAAAAAGGTCGAAAGGGCATTGACCAAGCCATTTAACGCGAAGTACATCGTAGTCTAGACAGCGTTATGGGACAGGCCTTTAAAGATAGTAAAGAGGCCTTCAGGATAGCACAAATACCTTCAAACATAGTCGGTACACCTTCAAGATATTGAAAGCCTCGAAAGATAGTTTGGAGGCCTATCGCTCATATCTGAAGGCACCACCATCACTCACCAACCACTACTTGCCCCAGCAAGAACTAACTGAAAACGCCGATTGATATGTATTTAAGGCATATCGACTGTCTTCAAAGGCCTTTACTCCAAAAAGCATTCTCCATTTCTCTGTGTGTTTTGAGATCATTCGCATATCCAAAACTCTCCCCGTTTCCACCGGCTGAAAAAGAAAATAACATTATGCCCTCAATAAGCCACAGCCCCCCTCAAAACCCCCCAAGCCCACCTCCTCGCCTCCTTCTCCTCCTTCTCCGGATCCCTCCCATCACCCTCCCTATACCCCGCCCAAAACAGCTTCATCCCCACCGCCCAATAACCACCCGCGGTCTTCTCCCCCAAAGCCATCAACACCCTCCCCATCCCCCCCAAACTCCCCAAATCCTCCAACATCACCTCCCTCCCCACCACATCCCTCTCCCTTTTGCACTCCTCCTGCCAAACAAACGCCAACACCAACGCCGCCACGCTCACCACCACCGGCGTGGCAAAACTACTCCCGCTCACCAACTCAAAACCCCCTCCCTTTTGGGCAAGTCGATGAACCAACAGATTCTCCCCCACCGCCATAAAATTATAGCCATTCTCACTTGCCTTGCAGCTACTCCCACTGGGCGCACTCCCCATGTCATTACAGCTATGAACACCAATCGCAAACCGGGCGTCAGACGCCGGCCAGGCAGCAGGCTCGTGACTCCCCTGGTTTGAAGTCGAGGCAAAAACCAAGATATTACTCCTCTGTGCCTCAAGAAGCGCCGCTCGCAGAGGTAATAACTCTTTCAGCGGCTGGTTGCGGTAGCCGAGGCTGAGGTTGATGATGTGAACCTTTTGGGTGATGGCCCACCTGATCGCAGCAGCAACGCGGGATGGGTCAGGGGCGGAGAGTTCGTTGCTGTCGACGCCGTGACATACACGACCGATGACGAGTTCTGCCCGGGGGGCTAGGCGGAGGATTAGACCTGCTATGGCGGTGCCGTGGCCGGCGAGGTCGACCATCGAGTGAGGCTGAGGGGGAAGTTCTTGCCTATCACCGGGGGGGGAGGGCTGGCAAAAGTCGTGGTAGGCTTTTATGCGGGTGAGCTGGGGTTCTTCGTCTTTTTCTGGTTGGGGGAGGTCCGAGAACGGGCCGGTGAAGTAGGCCGTGCGGGGGTGGGAGAAGTCGGGGTGGGAGCCGTCGAAGCCGGTGTCGAGGACGGCGATGCGGACGACGGGGTCGGAGTAGGTTGGCATGAGGCGCTTGGAGACTGTGGAGTTGAGGTGGGAGAGGGAGTGGTGGGAGATGGCGGACATGAGTTTGAGGCGGCGGAGACGGTCCAGGGTTTCTCGGGGGCTGTGGCGGGAGGCTTGTTAGATATTGCGATGCTGAGTGATTAGAGGGGGAGAGGGCCTACAGTCCAAGTTTGTCTAGGCCATCGTTGTAGTGGCTTTCTGCGGACTTTGGAGGGGTTTCTTTGGAGGAGAGCTGGGCAGATGGTGCTGGTCGAGGATAGGAATTGGGCTGTGGGGCCTGTGTTGGTGTAGGCCGGGTATGTTTGATAGGCTGCTGAGAGGGTGATGGCCTCATCACAGGCTGTTCTTGAGGCATTTGATTATAAGATGGAGTTGCTTTGGGTGGAAGCTGGGTTGAGGCAGCCTTAGGAGGAAGAGGTCCAGCCCCTTTGGGAGGTTCGGCTGTCTGCTTACGACGAAACATCTTGTTGATAACAGGACTTCAAAGGAGGTAGAATATGAGGTAAAAGAAAGGAGTGAGTATGAACGAATAGTATGATTATGCTCTCAACAAGCAAGAAACGTAGACATCATGCTTTTTATACTCGTCATCCGCCATCACGCCAAGATTGGGCCTGGGCAGAATACACCATAGCAAGTGTAGATCTTTCCATCATCATACCAAACCCTCCATTCAAGCTGCTATTCTAAACCTCAAAGCAAGCCCTAGCCCAATGTCTGCGCGGTTCTCGACATTTGATGATAGAAGTGATGCTTCAAGATGGTGGATCATAAGGTCTCGGCCAATCACGTTGCGAGATTTCCACTTACAGCCGCCCAAATTGGGCACTAACCTGATCGATGTCACATCGATGTTCCATGCGCGACCACGGCGGCAACCTAACCCAGACTGTCGGGACAGCATATATATATGTTGGTCTCCAGGTCTCATCACAGCCCTTCATCTTGATCGATCGCTGTGCGCGCGGCTGCAATACCGAACTGGTTTGTTTGATCGTTTATTTTCGGAGTGAACAGGCGAAACACACACTGTCGGCCACGCAGCTCAACTCGACACACCTCCATGACCTCGCGTCTCACCTCACCCATCCTTCTCAAAAACATCATTCAGATACCCCACAAAACTCTCCCTCAACCTCCCCGCCGCCAACTTCCCGACCCCCTCCAGTCCAATCCCACCCCTATTCAACCCCACAAACGCCCTCCTATACCTCTGCAACTGCGCCAACCCCAGCTTCCTCCCGGGCAACTCCAACACCAACTCCTCCCCCCCATCATCCCCCCCATTCACCTTCGGCAATCTCACCGTCCCCCCCTCCCCCGCCTCATTTTGCTTCTCCAATATCCTCTTCACAATATCCTGCGTCTCCTTCTCCAACACATACAAATAATCCCCCCCGGGATCCTTATCCCTCTGCACGGTACTCTTATTGGGTATAACCTTCTTCTTGGCCCCCTCCCCAGCAACACTATCCCATATCTGCTCGTACACCCTCCTCGCCTGCTCCTCATCATCATCCCAAATAACCGTAAACAACGGCGAGTCCCACCTCGTCATGGGATTCGGCTCCTCATACCGAAACACCAGATTGTCCCAGTTCCCAGTTGAGTAACCTTCCACCCCACCCTCAGTCCGTAACCTCTCCTCATTAATCTCCCTCGCCTTGTCGACAGGGCATCCTATCTGTAATATCACCGACGGTGTAGCGAGGTTTTTTGCTTCACAATGGAGCTGATACCGCCACCCCTTGATGTAATTCATGCCATCGAGGATGACGATATCTTTTGGGGATAGGACTCGCTTGACGGCGGCGTAGATGGAGGCGCGGGCGTCCTTTTCGGAGGCGTTTGCGCTGCGGACGTGGGCGGGGAGGGAGGAGGGGTCGAGGTCGTAGACGGTGCGGGAGACGGACTGGGTTTCGTCTGAGATGAGGTGGAGGCGGTAGGGGGATGGGGGGTTGGAGGAGGCGATGCGCTCGGCGAGGTAGGTTTGTAGCTGGGCGGCTCGGTGGGATTTTCCTGAGGTGGGGAGGCCGGTGAGGATTATTAGCTGGTAAGAGTTGGTTAGGTGGTCTGATTGATAATGTATGGTAAGGAGAGGGGGGCATACAGGCATGTTTGCAATGGTTTATAAAGACGAACTGGGTCGCGCGCGTGGTGGTGGTGGTGAGAAATGAGGACCTTGAAAACCTGGGGGACATAATTATGGCGGGGTATCGTGGAATCTTGGAGGGGCAGAGCTGTGTGGGGCCCATTTGATGGTACCCATCGATGAGGAAAACATGGTGGGTTAGGGTTGTTTGTGATGATCGGGGTGAACCTTGATGGCCAGCCTTCTTCCATCCAGTTCAACATCTGTTTACATAAAATCCACTCCCTGAATACCTGACACCATCGGCTCGAAGATGAAAGCGACATGAAGTTTGTTTAATATGACGCAGTTTGTGACAGCCCTTAGCTTACTCGCCTTGAGCTGGAGAGAACGGCTTCCCTCGATAGATCAGTTTCAAGCCACCTGAGCGGCGTTGGTGAGCGACAACCAATGAGACGTGTGACGCAACAAGACAAACACGCCAGACGCAAGCGCCTTCATGAGGCTGAATCGGCTGTTAGCGCCCATAATGGTCCGTTTATGCCAGCTTTCAGTCTTCAGCCCACGGTTGGAACAAAGACGGTTTGGGAGCTCCGGCCCAGCCTAGCGGTCAAGAGCTGACATGAGCTTGGTTGAAATGTCCTGCCAAGAGCCAATCGAAGGAATTTGTATCCTCAGCTTCATGCTCGTTTTCTAATTATCAAGAAAAATCTTCATTCTTGAATCAAACGATCCAGTACGTATACCCATGACTGAGAATACAACATCTGACTGTGAGCCCCTTAGCACATTCCTAGTCCGGAATGACCTCCCTTCATATTCTTGTCCTCCCTCAGTTGTAACTAAATGTAAATAATTACTTCAAAATGGTCCTCCACTCCCTCAACAGTATCTCCATCGTCGAGCTAGCAATCTACACCCCCGCCCTCCTCATCGCCATCCTCCTCTCCACCCGCCATGGCTTCCGCAAAAACGCCGGCTGGCTCTACCTCATAATCTTCACCACCACCCGCATCGTCGGTTCCTCCCTCAACCTAGCCACCATCGCCTCCCCCTCCAACCCCAACCTTATCGTCGCCTCTCAAGTAATGTACTCCACCGGCGTCTCCGCCCTCGTCATCTGCCTCTCCAACCTTTTAGGCCGAGTCCTCCTGGGTATCCGACAACAAGGAACTCATACGCTCATCAGCCCACGCCACCAGAGACTTGCGCAAGTGGTGATATTGATAGGGTTGATACTTACGATTGTAGGGCAGAGTATGATGAGTGGTGAGATTGGGGATGCGGTTAGTGGGACGACGGGACAGCAGGTGGAGGTGGTGACTGTGCCGAATGAGAGCCAGGCTGGGTTGGGGTTGACTATGGCTGGGTTGGGGTTTGTAGTTTTGGGGACGTTGGTGACGATGGTGGAGATACGGGGGGTGGAGCCAGGGGAGAAGAGGTTGTTGTTTGGAGTTGGGCTGGCGTCGCCGTTTATGATTGTCAGGATCGTGTTCTCAGGGTTGGCTACATTTGGTACAGATCCGAGGTTTAAGAGTTATGGCGGGGTGGGGAGTTTTGTGTGGTATTTTCTTGGGATGGGAGTGATTATGGAGATGATGGTTGTGTTGATATTGGAGGGCGCTGGGTTGACGTTAAACAGGCAGCCGAGTGCTGTGCCGGTTGGGAGGTGGAGAGAAGGAAAGTTGGAGGTTCATTGATGGGAAGAGATCACGATGGATATAATTGTCGGGTTATGTGTATTAATTTTATTCTGTCCCTTTGTCCATCACCTGGCATTCTGCCAAATGTCCTCTCGAATTCTTTCATACAATATGTATGACAGAAAACTTCTTGTTATACTTGGCAACAGACCGATGTTCTTTTATTCCCTTTTCTATTCCGAACCTCCAAAGCTGGTCACTGCGATCATGACCGAAAGTAACCTTCAATAAACCAACTCGCTGATACTTGATGGGTGAATTCCCCCCAACCTGCTCCAGTATAATACAAGTAAAAGTGCGAGTATCATACTCTATACCAAGGGGTAGACATGTAATTGTGAACCCGACACTAGCATGGACATCCACAGTATGCCAGCACAGGCACGCAGACATAAACATGTGTTCAGTCCGCAACTGGCAGGTCTGGGGTTCCTTTTCACCGTCAATACTATGAAACAATTGGGAAAACCAGGTAACCAAAGACCTCAAGGTGTGCTCTCAAGACACTTCCGAAATACTGTGGTCCTTTACTTACACAGCTGACGCTTTCAATCCTCGGGATGGTATGGACACAGTAGCCGAGCTTCTCCAGCTTATAATATAAGGACGGTTCAATAGCACTGGTCACCGATGCCCAGGACCACGAAGGTGCGCGGTAAGGAGTGGAGAGTCTGTTTCCCGGAGTGTTCACCTTCTAGTCCAACTGCCCTTCAAGATTCTCTCTCCACATGCCTGCAAGATATGTGCGAGCTGGTTTTTCTCGTAGGAATGCCTTGGCTAGGCCCGCCAAAGCAGGTAGCTTGTCCTCGTCATAGGTCAAGCTACAGTTTGAGTAGATCGTGACAACTGATTGCCAACCATCCAGAAACACACCATATTCTTTCCCAACATGGTTTCTCGCAGGTGTCGACGAAGATAAGGAGGCAGACGATTCTGCGTCGTGGTCCGCAGTCACTTCCAGTTTGTTTCTCATTCCTTGATGTTGGATTGACCCTTTTGTGCTCTTCTGGGACAGAAGAGTCGTATAGAAAGGAGCTGCTTCGCACTGGGTCTCTTTGCGACATTCCCACAGCATCTGGCTGTCTGCAAAATGAAAAACCCGTGGCGACATGATTCGCTCCTGGAATGCCCAGCCTCTTGATTGTAATGACCAACTGGAAGTACACCTTTCTGCGAAGCCTGGATCGAAAACATGATAATCATGATTGTCGCGACATGGATGTCCGCTAGGAGCCTTGATCTGTCGAGTGAATGGTACGGGGTCTCTCTTCCGAAACAAGCCACCTTCTGGACTTGTAGAGGCAGTAGCTGCAATTTTGCAAAGCGAATTCGCGTAAACCTTCCACATGGCGGCACCTTCGTGCTCCCAGTCTTCAGTAGAGTCCTGGATGATGCAGAGGGCATCGATCCACATGTAACGACCGCCGAATGCCCGGGCAAGCACAATCAGATCCTGAAATGTTCGAGGAAGCTCACCGATCGGCAGTCCCTGGCGGAAGGAGTCTAAGGTTGAAGATGAAAGCATGACCCGCTGAATCTTTACCCCCCACATGTAGCTCAGAGTAATGTACTGGGCTCGGGCGTCCACCCGGTCCTCTCCGGTTAACACGAGTCTCAAGCTTCCAATCTCTTCGGGTCCGATATCTAGAAGCCGCGAAGGAAGGTTAGCTGTATTTTGACCCGAGGGTTCCAGTGTTGATGCGCATTCCTTATGAGATGTTTGACAATGTCTAAGCCAATGAATGGCCAGGCGCATGGTGGGACTTGTCCCCGTTGATGTATCATTGCCCCGCGATATATCACGGTGCATGTGATGAGCCCGCAAATTATATGTGTGTAGTTTGATGAACTCAGCATACTGACGAGCTTTCCGATTAGTAGTGTCTGGTAACGAACGGGGTCTTACCAAAGTCTGGGACCAAAGTGAGGCTGGTGAAGGTGTATTCATGCTCGTTCCGGTATGTAGCAATGAAAATGTGCTTGCCATGTTTAATCCAATCTTCTGGCCCACTGGTGATTGTAGATGATGTAGTGTCAGGAAACTGGCAGTCTGGTTCTACCCTTGACTTTTGTTTCCCCTTTCTGAGCCCACGAAGTCTCACGTCTTGCACGGCGTCTCGAAAGGACAGTTGATCATGGTGGCATAATCTAAACGTCCCATATCGCTTCACCCTAAGGTCCATAGGGTGAGGATATATGAGGCTGATGCAAGCTGAGCAAAGGGTGGTAGGGGACGTAGACATCGGCCTACTACCCTCAACTTCTTCCACTCGTGGACTGCACCGCTGTCCCTTTCTCTGCATCATATTCATTACCTTCATAGTTCTCCGCAGTTTTTGTATTTGAAAGTAAATTCAGAAGCCTTCAGGAGTAAAAGAGGTTTTTATGAATGACATCCGTGGAAAGATCGGTGTAACGCCTGAGGGGGCCTTGTTGCTGCCTCACCCTACCAGGCTAATTCGTCGGCCTGCGATAATATTGATGCGGATTGCTGGCTTGGCCAATTGGGCGGAGATGATGGCAGCTCTTTGGCTGCGTGACCGGACGCGTGACAACCACTGTACAGAGTATTTGATGTCCATCAGCAAGAAGGCTCATGGGTAAGTCGATGACGAGCATGAATGCAGCATTTTGCCCAAGTGCCCAGCTTGGAGGGTATCCCCCAAACGTAAGGTAGCTACTGTGAGTCGATGAAGATTTCAGGTGTTTGATTCAAAGATCCAACGTCCCACTGCTGGTGCTCATATGATGGGCGTTGTTGGTTGTGGTTGGTAGGTATAGCCCGCAGCCTTGTCTGCGGTGTGCCTAGGAGCCTCAAAGCCCCGGGAACTCAAGGATAAGCTCGGGCGGGGTAAGCCGCCCCGATCAAGAGGTTCTGGAGCAAGATCTTGAATATGGATTCGTGTGACGATCAGCCTTATTTTTGATATCGCAATTCTCGCGTATCCTGGCCTATGAGTTCATGTTGTACAATCGAGAGCTGTGGTGGTTGTGGTACTTTACTGTGCAGTACAGCAAGTCAATCCAAGTTGTCTCATTGGACAGAAGGGGTTAGGTGGGTAGTGGGGTTCATCCGAAGTGGGGGAAACGGGTCCCGAACCGATCTGGGATCCGGGCTCGGCCCGATAATGCCAAGAACATCATTGGACCCCACGCAAACACTGATTGATCACTGATCTTCATCCTACACTCATCAACCACTGTTCTATATACAGTCTACTGGCTTCAAAACAATCGACTCTGACTGCCGACATATGCGACACATGACTACAAGAAGCCACAATGCCGCAGTGCGATTCAAGATGCTAGACGCCAATGTGTCGACAAAATATTGAAACACAGCCACAAGTGCCACTTCCTCACAAGCGCCGGCAGTGGTAGAGAAAGTTCCACAGCGTACCAATAGTACAGCGGCCCGACAACTCTCCTGACTGTCGGGAATCCCATATACTGCCCCATGAGTATAATCTCCACCCATCTTATGCCGCATCCATCCCCTAATTTGCGCGCTCGTAATAACTTGAGATACAGATGCATGGCGTTAAGCCCCTGCCTGGGGTTGTGTTCGAAATACTCGACAGAATAGGAAGGCCAGAACTGACATCTGCCGGTCCCTGCATGGCGTTCTGCAGCCATAAGCTTCGTGGAATCGTGATGATGCTCTGGCAAGGGGCTATGTTTAATTGTTGTAAGAAGTGGTCAATGCATGGGCTTTTCCCCCAGCTTTGCCTGATGGAGTCTAGTGTAGGGCTGTGTGCGGGTTAGCGCCATCTGGAGGATCTGCGTGATTTGACATCTGGTGAAGGGAAGGGAAGGGAAGGGAAGGGAAGCCCTTCTGCGCCTCTTGGATATTTTGTCCAGATTCGGCCACTTACAACCTCTGCTGCGAGAAAGTCTCTCGCCTCAAGATGATTCCATCTTTGGGACGTTACACCGAGACGCTATTCGCCAAAGACCGACCTGCCTTCGGGCGTCTGCAGTTGCTACACACACACACACACATACACACGCACACAGAGCATCTCCATCCGGTGCCCGGTGCTCAATGACGTTCGTGGGGGTACCAATGTCACATGCTGACCGAACACAACTCCCCGCTCGGTCCTGAAGATGTCTTCAACAACGATGATCCTCGATATACCGTGTCAAGACAAGTCTGCCAGCCATATGCCCTTCCATCCGGCGAAACAGTCATAATATAGAACAGCATCGTGCCATAGTACGTGTCGACGCTTTGTCTAGGCAGAGGCAGCCGTATCCACCCCCTCGCTAGCTAGCTCGACGTCGTTTAAGTATGGGCGGTGACGGCATCACAGCATCTCAAACGCCCCGAAATGTCTTCCGGACTGGCAATTCCGCACACTCTCGACATTTTCCATCCCGTATTCCGCACTTGGCGGCACATAAGTGAGCAGCCACGCCGGCGAGAGAATGTTTCTAGAAGGGCTCTCCAGACCCAGCATGCAGCCATCGCCAGCCATGGGCGCCATGCCACCCATAGCGAGCTCTTCCCCTTCTCGCTTGAGGTGATCTCGTTGACGAATCAGATCTCGCGGGGACCTTTTTAAGCTTCGAACCCCGGTCTCGTCTGGGAGCGCCGCCAAGCCTGATCATGTCCCCTTCTGCTGGGAGAACGCCTTCGCACAGGTGTCCCAACTAGGAAAGACCCCTGTCGTCTTCGTCTCTGCTCCACACCAGCACCGGCCAATGGTTAGATGGTGACAACACCATCGAGAATCGAGGGTTCAAACACATGGTGAAGGTCTCGCTTCACGACAGCAACACGCCCAGTTGCCCCGAGCGCCAAGGTACCCGTCTAACTAGAGGCTGTGGTGCCGCTGTCAGGGGCTGTGTGGGCAATATCATGTCGTGGGCAGCGGGGGCTGCTTGGCGTTTTCTCCATCTTCATCACATTCGCAGCCAGTTGCAGCCCATGGCCCTATGAAAATCAACCCATGAACCGAGGAATTGACTCAAGGGTTCCGCGGGAGACACGATACAACTCTGGTCAACCTCAACCGCCCCGGACTTGAACCTGCGGCCTCCTGTGCACCTTCTCCATCCTCCATACCCCAACTCTGTTTATTATAAGACCTCAGCCGGACAGGCTCCTTCCTAGGCATTCTCCCCACACCTCGGCCGCCACTCAAACACAGCATTCTCGTTCTCATTCGACATCCTCAACGACTGCCTTGTGCCTCCTTCCGGATAGCGCCAGCTCCCTCCCGGTGAGCAGCCATAGCAGACGGCCACTGAGACGGACGACCCACCCCAGCTCGGGAGCTAACTTGAGGCTCTTTGGTCGATGCCACCGGCGAGTGAGACTGTGCCGTCAGACGCGTTGTGTTCAACCCGGGTCTTGTACCGTGTTTGGTATTAACCAGCCAGTTCCAATCTTCAAAATGGTCTATTGTGGGAAGCCAAGTAAAGGATGCTCCAACTGTCGTGATCGAAAGATTCGCGTGAGTAGCCATTTCCTTCAGCCTATTTGCCACCGATCCCACTCAAGGGTGCTTGTATAATCAGCAGACAATCCACCGCGACTCCATCTTCTGCCCTCACTATCAAGCCACCGTCCTGGCTAACATAGCGCCCAGTGTGATCAGAGAGCACCAGGATGCGGCCAGTGCGAAAAGAGGCATCAGACATGCCCTGGCTATCGAAATCTAGTGGATCTCATGTTCCGCGATGAGAGCTCCCACGTCATCAAGAAGGCCAAGGCGAGGGCCCGCAAGAAGGGGAATCTGATCGTTGAGCCATCAACACCGTCTGGATCCGAGGGGAGGTTGTCAGTCACACCAGAACCTCGGGGAAAGCCATCGGTAACGATAGTAGTTCCCGCCACCCCAGCCCCAACCAGTCCCGCAGATTCGGATGCATGGGGATTCGACGACAGCCTACTGATGTCACCAGAGTCGGGAAGCTGGCCAACAACACCTCCCGCCATGGCACTCTACAACATTCCGGCGGTATGCCAGGAACACGGCTTTGCCTTCTTTTTTTCACGATTTGTGACAGCACACGAAACGGCCTGTCACCAGAAATTCGACTTTGTCCGAGAAGTCTGGAAGCCCTCCCGGACCAAGCGGGAGCGGCAGGTCGACTCTGTCCTCGCCAGCTTGACAGCGGTGGGACTGATGGGCATGGCTAGTTTACAACGGAGGAACGATCTGATGGATGCTGCGAGGAAGTCGTACGGGGTAGCGTTGGGACTGACCAAGGATGCGTTGAAAGATCCGGCAGAGGCGGTCAAGGACAGCACCATGCTTTCCATCTTGATCCTCGGTGTCTTTGAAATGATGGCCGAGAGCCCAGCGCGAGCACGAACAGTCACTGCTTTCCAGGAGCATGTCAACGGTGCTGCCGCCTTGGCTAGAATACGAGGACCAGCCCAGTTCCAGACCCGAGCCGGAAGACGAATGTTTTCGATGCTCTGCCAAAGAGTTGTGATCAGCTGCGCAATGAAAGATATGCCTATGCCACAACACTTGAAGGAGCTCTGGCATGAGATGGCCAAGACTCTGGAGCCTGGGAACCCTACCAGACACCTCATGCCCCTGGTGTGGCGGGTTCTTCAACTCCGTCACGATATCAAGAATCATGTCCTTACCGATCCAGAGATCATTGTCGAGCAAATCCTCTCTATTGAGAACGACCTCGAAAAAGTGACAGACAACATGGCCCCGTCATGGCGATACCGTCAGTTCAAGGTAACCCAGCACCACGACGCCGTCTTCGAGGGTTACTGCCACCTATACCCTTCCCTCCACCACGCCAACATCTGGAATTGCATCCGGACCACCCGCGTTCTGATACTGGAGAC
Source organism: Podospora bellae-mahoneyi (assembly GCF_035222275.1). NCBI lineage: Eukaryota > Fungi > Ascomycota > Sordariomycetes > Sordariales > Podosporaceae > Podospora > Podospora bellae-mahoneyi. Next base: position 3,071,990 of record NC_085886.1, on the reverse strand, counting down.
CATTCTGTCTCAAATATCCGAGGACTTTTCCTCTTTCAACCCACGTCTCAATTCGAGCCGCTACATCGAAGAGTACAACCACGCCCGCCGGAAACTCAAACGCCTCGTCTACGATATCTGCGCCTCGGTCCCCCAACACCTAGGACTAATGGACCCAGTAGACGGCTCCATCGGCTCCCAAGATGAAGACGACACCTCCGCCCGCATCGCCACCGTCGAGGTCCGCGAGACCCCCAGCCCACCAACCTCGCCTTCCTCTCGATCGTGCGACTCCACCAGCCCTTCCGAACCCCGCCGTCACCTCGCCGGCCTGACAATCCTCGACGTGACAAAAGCCCGCGACGAAGACGACGAAGCAGAGCGGTACATGCTCCTCGTCTCAGCAACCAGCACCGTCGTCTGGCCGTTGTATTTGGTGGGGATGAGCACTGCTTGCACCGAAGAAATGAAACACTGGGTTGTGGGAAGACTGAGAATGGTGACGATGGAGACGGGGATCAAGCAGGCGGATGCGCTGGCTAATCTTATTGCTGATGAGGGGGGTGTTGGCGGGGTGGACTGGATTGATCCTACTTTGGAGCAGACAATGGGGGGAGATGGGTTGTTGTTGTCGCCGGATATGCTATCGCATGATGGGTGGGGGAATGGAGGGGGGTTGTATGGATTGGGGTTGTCGCCGTTGCAGGTGCCGATGGAGTATATGGGGGATGATTTTGGGGTGGGGGTTGGGGGTGGGGATTTGGTTTGGGTTTGAAGAATGGAAGGGGAAAAGATGATGAATGATACCAGACTATTTGAAATTCTTGTACATTTTTTTTTTTTTTTTTTTTTTTTTTGTATATTATCATGGCCGCTGCCGCTGATGAGAAAGGCAGATGTGATGATGACCCGAAGTCATGAAATTTCGGAAGATTTATTACAAAACCCACTTCTTGCAGTGTGACGAAATTTTTATTTTTATTGCCGCTTTTCCTGCCAACATATACACATGAATCATTCGCATTGTTCAGGTAACCCCCAAACGCCAACAATGCTTTTTCCACCCATAATCACCACCCATCAAAATTCCCAAACCCCCCTCCCCCCACCCTCGTCTTCTTCTTCACCGGTTCCTCCCAAGTATCCGTCTCCCCTTCCCCTCCCCTCTTGTCTCTGTCCCTTCACCTCCTTCAAATACTTGCCCACCCCCTTCCCACCCCCCTCCTCCCCCCTCAACCTCTTCCCCGTCCAAGTAGTCCTATCATCTTCCGTCCCCCCCTTCCTCTCCACCTCCTTCTTCTTCTCCTCCTCCCTCTCCCTCTCCCCTTTCTCCCTCAAAAACTCCTCAAAACAATCCACCAATACCACCACCTCCTTGATCTTGATCTCCTCCAAAGGCCTACTATCCCCCCCCACCCTCGCCCCCTCCATTTTTGCTAGTGTCCCCTCCGAATCAACCACCCTCCCAAAAACGGTGTGCTTCCTGTCCAAATGCCTCGCCTCCCGATACGTGATAAAAAACTGACTGCTGTTCGTGTTCTTCCCCTTATTCGCCATGCTCACCACCCCGCGTTTATCATGCTTCAACGGACCCTCCAGCTCGTCATTAAACGTCTTCTTCCATACACTCGTCCCACCTCTCCCCGTACCAGTGGGATCACCACCTTGGATCATGAAATTTTTGATGTTTCTATGAAAAAGGGTGTTATTGTAGTATCCTTTCTGGGATAAGCGCAAAAAGTTCCAGACGGCTTTGGGGGCGAATTCGGGGAGGAGTTCTAGGGTTAGGTCCCCCAAGGTGGTGGAAATGCGGACGTAGGCGGGGTGTTTACTGTTGGAGAGGCGGCGGGGTTTGAGGAGGTATTCTTCTTCTGAGAGGAGGGCTAGCGAGCCGGAAGTGGAAGGGGTGAGGCCGGTGGAGGTGAAGGAGGCGGCGGCGGCGCCGGTGGTGTAGATTGCCGAGTTGGAGGGTTTTTGTTTTTCTTGGATGAGGGATTGGCGCGGGGTGGTGGTGGAGGAAGAAGATTTGGTGAGGGTTTTGGAAGAGGCGGATTGGTTGATGTCGGATGCCAACTGGCGAGCCTCACGGGCGCGGGCGACGGCTTCTTTTGCGCGGAGGACTTTATCCCCTATTCTTCCCAGGGCGTCGATGTTGATGCCGCTTTCCTTGCGGGTTTCGGCTTGTTCTGGGGTGAGTGCGGCTTCCTCGCCGTCTTGAATATGTTTAAACTGGCTGAGGTCACGGCTGGCGGCGTTTTGGGGGTCTTGCAAGGTGATGATGTCTTTGCGACCGAACTCGGCGTCGTCGACGAGGTCGCGCCACATTTTGGGCTTGATGTTCATCCGCTCGACGGTTTCCCACGCAAAAACGTTGGCGTAGTTGCCGTGGCGGATCGCAACGATGTGGGTGTTGTCGGTGAAGACCTTGAAGGTGACGGGGTCGATGAAGTCGCCTTTGCCGTCGGTGGGGATGCCATTGCGATCGTTGCTGTCGTTGGTGTCGGCGTTGCGCGCAAAGTTGAGCCTGATCAGGTCCTTGGCGGAGAGTGGTTTGCCGTCGACGGGGTTCGTTCCTTTCTTTTCGAGCCAGGCGCTGATGACTTCGACGTCGAAGATGGTGCCGTCGGCGGTGCAAACTGGGTTCTTGAAGGGTTGGAGACTGGCGGCGCAAAAGTTGAAGGGAAGGCGCTTGAAGCTCGCATGCGCTCCAGTTCGTTGCGCGCGTGATCCTGCATTTGCGCCGACACTGGCGCCGTAGGCATCGGCGGATGACCACTCGGAATGGGTGATATATAGCTTGTCCGTTCCTTTACCCATCTTTGCGACAGGTTTGGTTAGGGGGTGGTCACTGGTGATTGGGGTGTGACGTAGAGATGGCGGGACGGGAGCAAACAAAACAATTGTTGATTTCCAGAAGGTTGTCAGGCACACCTCTTATCTTATCGGCTGGCAATTCACTAACTAAAGCTGACAGGGGGCCACGGGCTCAGCTCGCAGTTGGCGATGACGCCTCGCACGGCACAGTGTGCTGATTGGCTCCAGCTGCGTTTCATACAGTGGGTGCCCGTTGGAGCAGGGAGCTTGCGCAACGTCGACCAGCGCACCCCAGACAGTGATCGGTGCAGTAGCAGCCCGTCTCCAACTTCAACCTGACCTGCATCTTAAACTTTTTGAAAATCGACCTCTTTTTTTCTTATCAAGACGAAACTCAAGTCTCACCCGACGAAAACAGCCACCAGACACTGAAGCGCGAGACGGTCGAATCCATGGTGCAATTCGCCGCTTCAACTTTCTAGACCACATCGGGACACGTACGCTCGCTGTCTAACATCAACCCGAACCGACATTCGACGACAGCCAGACACACACGACATCACCACCCACCATGAGGGGTTGGGCATCCACTTTATTCCTACTGGCGTCGTCCGTATGGACTGCCAAGGCGTTGGAGATCGCATTGGTGAGCACTGTGCTCTGCCAGCTTTGTTCTCTAGCCATGAGCTAACAATGCGCCGGAATAACAGGACCAGACAGACGAAAACAGGCAACGATGTGCCGGCATGTACGATAAGCAAGCCTGGGGCGGCCCCGTCGACCCCTTTATCCTCGTCAAGTTCACCGACGTCGGCAAGGACTCGGGACCCGATCCGATCACCAGTCTCCTGATTGTGGAATGGAAGGACACAGACTACATCGGTGTGGGACAAGAGGGTGGCGGTAGGGAAGCCATCTGCCGGCCGAAGGATGTCGAGATGGGATACTGCAAGGAGGCCCAGCTGGGTGAATTCATTCTCGCGCCAAACGCTACCGAAAAGTCCGAAAACTTGATCCTCACCAAGGCCGTCCACCTCAAGAAAGCAAGCCCGATCAACTACCCCATCACCAAGACTGGTTACTACTGCGTCATTACCGATCAGTTTACCGACAATGATTACGAGGCTATCGTGGAGTTTAGAAACGCATATGGAGAGCTCCCGGCCACACAGATCCCGAAGCTGCCGTTTTATGGAGGAATAACGATCCTCTATGCGCTGGTGTTGGTATACTGGGGCTTTCTCTACTATCAGCATCGCACCGATATCTTGGCTGTGCAGAACTATATTACAGCAATCCTCATTTTCCTCGTCGTGGAGATGTTGATGACATGGGGATTCTATGGTGAGCATGTCATGATGTTGCTGGTGGACTGTTTCACTAACGAGACCTAGACTATCTCAACAGACATGGGTCAAATCTTGGGTCCAAGATTTTGCTGGTCGTGGTTGCCGTCTTGAACGCTGCGCGCAACTCGTTTTCGTTCTTTCTGCTCCTGATCGTCTGCATGGGTTATGGTGTCGTCAAGCCCACGCTCGGCAAGACCATGATCTATGTCCGCTGGCTCGCCATTGCGCACTTTGTCTTTGGCATTGTCTATGCGGTGACAAGTTTAGTCATAACACCCGATAACGCCGGTAAGCCAGGAGTCCTACCCCTTTGTCGAAGCTCACAAGCTAACCCAATTAGGCCCTTTCGTACTCCTGATTGTCTTTCCCCTGGCCGGCACTCTCACAGCCTTCTACGTCTGGACCCTCAACTCGCTCAACTTCACCCTCAAGGACCTCCGCGAGCGCAAGCAGCACGTCAAGGAGACCATGTACAAGAAGCTGTGGTGGGGCATACTGATCTCCATTATTGTCATCTTTGCCTTCTTCTTCTTCAACTCCTTCACCTTTGCCTCGGCCAGCGACCCGGATTTTGTGCCCTTCCACTGGAAGAGCAGGTGGTTCATTCTCGACGGCTGGCTTAATATTGTTTACTTTGCCGACGTGGCCTGGATCGCCTATGTCTGGAGGCCGACGGCGAACAACAAGCGCTTCGCCATGAGTGATGAGATTGCGCAGGAGGACGACGGGACGTTTGAGATTGCCAATCTTGATATTGGGAATCCGGATGAGAGCGATGATGAGGATGAGGAGCAGAGGATTGGGAAGAACCAGCAGCAGCAGGAGAGAGGGTTTGCTGGGGCGAGTGTGGCTGGTGGTGTGTTGCATCCACCTCAGCAGAGTGGGGTTGCTTCTTCGTCTTCTGGGCAGGGGCAGCAGCAGCAGCAGAGGCAGGCCAGTCCGGAGAGGGACTCGTTTGATGGGGAGACGATTTTTGCGGTTGGGGAGGATGGGGATAAGTTTTCGAGTGATGATGAGGATGATGATAGTGAGGAGGAGGCTAAGTTGGTGAGGGGGAGGAAATAGATTATTCCTTTTGGGTAGGGGGGCGGAAGTAATGAGGAAGGGAAGGTGGTATATAATGTGGATATGAAGTAGGGAAGAAGGATGGTGGTGAAAGGGGGAGGTGGGGTAAAAGGACAGCAACAATAACAACAACAATAACAACAACAACAACACCAACAGCAGCAACAGATGATGTTCTTTAGAAGAGATATAACGGACGTGCTCGAAAAGGCGGCAGCTCGTCGGAATATTGAAAGTTTATTCGTGTACTTGTAGTGTTACATTTTCGCAAGGCCTGTCTTATGTGTTGAGGGTGGGTAGGCATGGGCGTCGTCGCATTTTTGCATTTTTGTTTGGATTAATGGGAGATGGGAATAAAGAGAAAGCATTCTACTACTGTTCCATGGTTTATTGGGATGTGTTTCACCACCATGATCTTTCATCTACAACAACCTCATCAACACCAGCACCCTTACACACCATATGGGTTTAATAGTGTTTACTCTCATTGCAGTGAGGCCTTTTGAGATATTAGCACCGTCCAAGCCGTGGAAAGCCTGCCTTGGATGCCTTTCGGCTTTGGAGCCCGGTTTAACAACGTCTACACTCAGTAAAGAGAGCATTCAGCACCGTACAAAACCATTGTGCTCTGGGGACAGCCAATATCAACATGCAATATAGGCTTCAGGCTTGAGTAGTAGCAGTAGGCGAGGGTACCAGGGCTTGTTGTTGGTGCTGCTCGAGATGTCATGAGGCAAAGAGGGCGGCGGTTGTGGCTAGTAGAACGCAAACATCTTCGTAGGCAGTCTTGACGCTCGAACACGAGAATACAAGTTATGGCAGAGCAAGCCACATGGTCGGCATAGCCAACACAAAATTCGTAGCCAACCGCTCTGGTCAGCCAAACTGTATTTTGTCAGGACTTCGTACACCACTTCCGATTTACCATAAATTCCCTTTTACGTTCAAAATCCGACTCTGCAGCCCGAAACATACCTTGACCTGCCAAAAGATAAAGGCCTGCGAGTATACCATGTCCTCCTCCATATGCGTATGGCCCTATTGGGCCCGGTTACCAGCAGAAATACGTCAACTTGTGCTGAATCGCTTCACTAAATCACCCCATCGAAATCGATAGTAGTGGGATTCATCCAATCACCCGGCTGGCAAATCATCAGCCTGCAAAGGATCGTTCTAAATACGCTGCTGTTAACAGAGAGTTTCAACACTTCTTTGAAGCCATCAACTTCCGCCACCTGGCGCTCTCACCCCACGACTTCCCCGACTTTGGCCGGCTTGTATCTGGCCGACGCATTTACAGATTGGGCTGCACTCGCTCCCTCTGGTTGCGTGTGCTCCTGCCAACTTAGGGATGCGATGTCTGCCAGAAGGACGAAGACTCAACTACCCAGGAAAACAACAACGCGACATTCACTAGGGCTCTCATTCAATTACTGGATATTCTGTCTGGGTGGAAGAGAAAAGACGCACTCGTGGAACACCAGGACCCAACAAAAGGCATGACCTTGGAGCTCAGCGCACACTCGGTAAGTGACGCGCAGCGTGTCTGGAGGCATATGTTTTACTTGAAGGATACGTACCCCTACAAGCCGCAACCTGGTCAATGGGCTTTCCGGAGGCGGTTTGAGTACTTTTTCATGAAATACTACGAAGACTTCGAGATCAGACACCTCAACGACAACTTTCATCATCATCAGCATGGAGCTCTGATGCTCAGACACGTCTCTTCTGAGGCTAGATCGCGACTTATGGGTACAGAGCCGTTGTATTTGAACTTTAGGAACAGCCCGTTGCGCGGTGGCCGACGCAAGGCGATCAAGACTCCCTCGGTGTGAGATTGTCACAGGACTTACCTTCCGCCGGCAGTTTCATCGAGCAGTGAACCCATATATTCGTTATAGGCTGCTTGGGAAGAGCTTTGTTTGTATGCAGCGCCTCAGGCTCGAGTTTTGGTGTCTCAATCTGGTGGACGGAGTTTATGATGACACGAGCAGAATTTACGGTATGCTACCTCTACCTACTTTGGTCCCTCCCACAGCTTTAAAAGTTATGTCAAGTAACGCAATTCAAAAGGCAATTCAGAGAGCTGTGCGACCTCGTCCTTTTTCAAGTCTTCAGAAGGCCCAACAAACCCGCGTCATCAAGCTTTCTTTTTATGTGGATTATAACCTCCTGATCAACGGGTGGGATTGCTTCCATAAGCCTCCAGACGCAGTTAACATTTTCGGAGCTGCGTTGGCTGTCGGGAGTTACGACCTCGAAGCTTTGGCGAGTTCGTGGGATTCGGACGCCGAGGATTTCTTTGCGCCATTCGACGTTGATCTTTTTCACCATCACCGTTATGAATTTCGCCTAGAAGATGGGTTTGTGGGGTGGGAGCCTCAGTGGTCGAACCTCAAGCGTCTTGCTTTGACAACAAGGGGTCCTTCACCCCGAAAGCTCACACATCAGAAAGAATCAGCCGCTCCTTTGGGCAGCCCACGCTGCCATTAGAATGCCAAAACTGGAGATGATGGAATATGGAACTACTCGGGCTGGACGGTTGAGACGTCGCAGGCTTGCGTCTTTCGCTACAGCTTCAAGGAGAAAGACGCCCTTCATAGCCGAGGATGACCTTCCACTTGATGAAGGATGTCATGCCTGGCGCAACAATACGGCCATTATAACTGTAGCTTGAGTTAGGGTCGGATATAATCCATTTACTCTCAGCATTTCAGATCTATGCGGAAACAACACAACGAACGTGGGCTTCTTTGCAGTGATCGAGAGTGCTACTCACCACCTCCCGCGCTCGCAAACCCTCTATCCTTGCGTCAGCAAACCATCACCCATGCACCCGCCAGACTTGCCCCTTTTCTCGTTGTATTTTCAACTTCGCTTCCTCGCGTACCACCCGCCACCGTTCCCAAGCCACCACCATCATTGTTCACAAGCCCCCCTTCCTTTATTGTTCCTCGCTTGCACGGACTCTCGGTTTTTGGTTCTTTGGTCACTCGCGCCCCTGTTTTTTTCCATCAAAAAAATACCTCCCAAAGGAGCGCTCGCCCAGGGAGCCTGCCGCTCGCGGCGCCAAGCCAGTTAGTTGATGTGTGTCTTTGTCGGCTGTACTCGTCTAACTTGGTCCAATATAAATGGACGAGGAGCCCGAGTTTAAGAGGTTGCCCTCTCCTAAGCACCCCCACCGCCAGCACCACCAACACCTCCAGCGCGGCTGCCTCTGCTTTGAATACATGACCCGGTCGACTACCCCAAGGATAGGATCAAGAACACTTACATTTCTGAGGACCCGAAGGACTAATACTTTTTTTTGTTATGATTTTTGTTTGTTTTGTTTATGTTGTTGGAATAGGGGGAGGAAAGGGTAAGGGGGTTGCTGTCGGTGGGATTGTTTTGTTTTGGGTTTTTTTTTTGTTTTTTTTCTTTTCTTTGTTTTTTGCTGGCTTTATTGGAGGTAGGTTTTATTTCATTTTTTCTTAGGGGGTGGTGGGTTTGTTTTCTGTATTGTTTTTATAGGTTGGGTGATTCGCCCGGTGCGCAGGGTGCTTGACCCCCATATTATAACCATTTGTTTATGGCTACACTTTGTATCTAATGCTGCTGGTTTGTGACGTGCTTGTTGGACTTTGTGCGTTGCGGGTTTAGGAATGGATTTGGAAGTGGATGGAGCACCGGGTTGACAGTTAATATAGTTGAAGGGTTAAGTGAGAACGCCTGTGGTGCTATTGATTGAGGCCCCACGGAATTGTACATTACAGCAGATGCATGAGCACTCCGCAAATGTATTGCGTGGCGCTTCTAAACAATTAAGAAGGTGTCAAGTGTAAGAACGGGGCTCGCAAGGCCATGAACGAGCCCTCTTGCAGGGTCGGGTGCAGCTTAGGGATGAGCTCGTAACCTTTGAACAGTATCATCCTCAAGTATAAGCTATAAGTTCCATTCAAGCAGGCAGTTCTGCATGGAGGTGAAGCAGAGTTGCTAATGGGACGCACATTTTCCAGGTGTGGTTCCCATGGTACAGTAGGCCTTGCGGCATATTGGCGAGGGAATTCTAATCTGTCTTTGCCTTTTTTTGGCTGGCTTCTGAAGAATTTCAGGGAGATATATCATTTCAATCCGAAGAGGTGATAGTAGCTCAGAATTCTTGGAAGCTTATCCTGTTACCGGATGACGCCAGGGACTCTGGTTTGACAATCTTTCAGATGTTGATGGCATCAGATTGTGGCTAGATCCCGAGCATTATAGCGAGTTGTTGAGGCTGGGTGAGAATGCATCATAGGCCATATGAGAAATGGAACGTGAACCGACCTGCAATAACCAATGATTGGACCAGAATGTACATTCTCCGATATGCAAGCCATCGAATATGGATGGATGACTGCATAGAGCTGCTGTCAAAAACTGGACAAATACGAGGTCGGCTCGAACGGGAAGAATTGAGGCTCCTCATGTGAGATACCACTGTTGATCTTTCAAAGAAATACCGGTTTTTGCTGCGAGTGTGTGTGGGCCTGGACAGCCGTTGGAAATCTTGCATCATGAATCGGACATGTGCCTCAGGATCACGTCTAAAATCCTGAGAGGTTTCTTGTCACGGCCATGTTGGGGACCCTGCTGGAGGAGGTGCAAAAAATAACTCGATGCTGTCAGAGAAAAAAAAAAAAAAGAGAGGTCGGATGAAGTGGTCGGGCACAGGTTGATGTTGGGTCTCACAAAAGTTGTTCTGACGTTGCATTAACGGAAAGCTTGGACCACAGGTTGTGGGGAAGCGAGGGTGGTGTGGTGTGGCTTGGTGGCTGGAGAAGTGGCTGAGATTAGATTATCGCCAAGAGAGGCTGGTGGGGGGTGTGGATCCCTTTTTCGTACTCCATCTTTCTGGCAGCCTTCTGGGACTTGCAGCTTTCTCCAGTTACCTAAACACCCGACTCTTGACTTACACATGTGTGATGTCTCAACGGGTTACCTATTTCGAGCTACTTTGCACCTCACCATAGAACGGCACGTGAAGCAGCCAGCACATATTTCAACCTAACCATTCTGTGGTTTAACTCCAGCATCTTTGTGAAAACTTTTATCACCAGGTCGCTGGAACCGTCACCCTCGAGGGGCAAGGGAAACAGTTGAAAGGTAGGGTGGTCCCCGTCTATCTCCCTTCTTCCCGTGGCCGACTCTACTGTGCCAGGCCGGTCGTCGCTATTTGGCCGCCAAGGATCGTAACATCTTCGCTGGCACCTGTCGACAATGGCCGACCTTGAGATAAGCAGAGGTGGACTGACTTCGTCAACCACCACCCGTAACATCTGTCTCTCGTTCTGACCACGGAATTGGTCCGACGAACATGCCTCTTCGCTTGGGGGCTCGAGATACGACATGGGGACTCACCTTGCATATGCACCCAGGAAGCCCAGCCAATTGCTAGCAAGTTGGAGACACGATGCAGTGGAAACTTCGAGTCGACGAGTCTTGTCCTTGATTTTGTTGTTCTGATATGCAGCATTCGGACATCTCGCAACTACCATCTGACAAGCAGCAGCAAACATGACACAAGTGAGCCCTCCCGAGGGCATACAACCTTTACACAAGCAACTCGGATCCGACTTGCACAAAGGCGGGATGTGCTCTGTGACAGTTCTTAGGTCCTAGTCCATCTAGGTCCAGCCCCGCCCATGTGCGATCGGGATCTGTTTACTGGGGTTGACCCCACGGTCCAATGGCGTGCCGTTGTCGCCCCAGTGCCGGTAAACCGAGCCAGCGTCCGTGGTCCAGCTGGTTGGTTTTTCGGGTATGACGCCATGAACACCTCTGACCCCTCGGCACGAAAAGGGTCGATAGTGAGGGGAGGAGGTTTGGTCGCATTAATATCGCACGAGCCGTGAATTACGTGTGGGAGAGCGAGCCGTCCCCACGTCAACTTGTCGAACCTGCAGATCGAGGAGCTGCCCGCACTAGCCTCTCTCAACACGAACAGAGAAGTGGCCGTGGCGGCATGCAATCCTCTGGAGAAGCAGGTTCATGACAGACAAGCACACGCCTGATCTACAAGCATTCGGCCGGGCAACAAATCAGCCAGCGAGCGGTCAGCCACGACAAGTACTGTACCTGCACCACAGGACGGTAAACAGTCAACGAGGGCAACAGGTCCGTTCCTCCCTCTGCCCTGATCCGCTCGGTGCGCGGTCGAATGCCCCGCACTCTGTGCCATCAGAACCGGCTGCCTATCGCCAGCTTTTCCCGTCCATCACCGCCCTTCCGGCATCGACGAGATGCAGGGCCCTACACTACAGACTGGGCTCGCAAGAGCTTGTGCTGCAGACAGCCACCCTAGACACGATTTCTGACAACAAAAGCTGAAGGGCACATAAACAGCGTCAATAGCTCCAAGACAGAATGTGTTGTTTCCCAGATTAGACGCAAGCTTCGCCCGAATCGGTCAACTGTCGGCCCGGTCGACAGCGAGGTCTGGTCATGGCCGGAAACACGTCAAGGCAGGGCCAAGAAGACCAAGAAGAGCGCCAAGTCTCGACGCAGGGGCTTGGCGAGCTACCGTCATCGCCCCGAGGGGAAACGATGTCATTGGCAGGGGTCGAGATCGTCCCAAGAAATCCACAGACAACAGACGGTCAGGGGTCAGCCGCAACCCCTGCGATCACTTGGTGGAGTCCCGTTACCCCCTCCAACGTCAACCGCCTTGACGGCCACTTCCAGACTTACACCACCCGCTACCACGCTAAGCCGAGCACAGCAGAGCACAGCACCCTCGCTTCTGTTTCTCACGCAAAGAGTTGGGCCTCGTTGGTGACCCAGACCCTAAAAGGACGATAACATTATGAATAAGCACAGATGGCAAAGCCGTGGGAATCCCAATGGCTGTAAGCTGCTGTGCCGCTACAGCTCTGTCTTCTGAAACAAGTACAAGTGCAGCTTTCTTCTTTTCTCCCTATGCTTGCCTGAGGGCTCTACGGGCACCCATTGCGGCCGCCTCTATCCGGTGGTTGCTCGAGTCAGTCGAAATCGGTTTTTTTTTTCTCGCTACTACTTACTTGTATGCTCTTCCTAGGTGGTGCGCGGGGGGGGTTGGCACAGACACAAGCACTGCACATGCAGCGCAAGGACCTACATACATGCGACTCTGCTATGTACTTGGGTACAATGTGTCAAGAATCTTGCTGCTAGCCTCCTCCTGGACTGAGCGGTCTCTTCCTGCATGACCCAGCAAGTGGCCTTACTGGCCAACCAGAGCTGTGGTGGGTGGTGCTCGCTCAGGTACTTCGACTTCAGTATTCCAACTAGGGCGGAAGTGCGGGCATCTGCCCAACCTCACAGTTCGCGGGAGGAGAGGCTCCATCCATTTGTCCAGTTTTGCGACCTTCCAAGTCTCCACTCTCCATCCTCCATGGCCGGCACCACGCAGTCCAGTGGGCTTGTCTCAAGCGTCTTTGTTGGACAGCAGCAGGATGTCATGGCATTTCCGCCGTCCCTCGCTCCCATGCTACCACCTCAACCGGGGTGTTGCCCTCGTTGTGTATAAACATCCTGCCTCCCGGTTTCCCTCGTGCTTCCTTCTCTACCTCCATCACCAGCCTCCTTGCAGTCACTCGTGAAACCAACCGGCTAATTCTTAGGTTCTTTCTCCCTGCCATTAAGTAACTCGTTCGCTAAGGTTACTTATAAGACCCTCGTTGCTTCCGTCTTCTACGACCTTCGCTACAAGCCAGTCAGTCACTGTTGATATCCCCACTCAGTCAACATGAGAGCAGCTCTTTCCCTCCTCGCCCTCGCGGCCACCACCCTTGGCGCAAACATCCCCCGGGGTAAGAAGTGGGAGACCGTGGTCACCGAGGTTATCGTGACCTACACTACCGTCTGCCCCGTCACCGAGACCTACACCAAGCCTGGTCACACATACACCACCACCTACACCACCACCAGCACCGTCAAGACCGTCAAGCCCACAACAATTGTGGTTACCGAGACTGGCCCTGCCGTGACCAAGACTGCCGATGAGGTCGTCTACACCACCCTCACTTCCCTCTGCCCTGTCACTGAGACCACTGTCGTCGATGGCTCTACTGTCGAGGTGACCTGGACCTCCACTTCCACCATCATCAAGGTTGCTCCCACCGAGGTTGTTGTTACCCAGACTGCTCCTCCAGTGACCAAGACCAACGCTGCTGTCGTTGTTACCACTCTCACTGAGCTCTGCCCTGTCACCGAGACCACTGTTGTCGATGGCTCCACCATCGAGATCACCTGGACCTCGACTTCGACCATTGTCACCAAGGTTGCCCAGACCGAGACTGTCTACACCACGTCCCTGGTCACGGAGTATGAGACTACTGATGTCTACGAGACTGTCACCTGCCCCGAGACCACCTACACCACTGTCATCGAGGGCGAGACTGTCAAGGTCACCAAGACCAACACGTAAGCTGTCCACTCCGTTCTTTTGTTTATGCCCGACTCTAACACATTGCACAGTATCACCAAGGCTGTCACCGATGTTCACTACGTGACTGAGATCATCCCGGTCACCATCACGGAGCAGGTCGATTACATTGCCACGGTTCCCGTCACTGACCGCAAGACTGTCACCGGGTACTCCACCGTTGTCGTCTCGGCCAGCAACATCATCTACACCTCGGAGCCCCTGCCTCCTACCACCATCATCATCCCCACCTCGGTCACCGCTGCCCCCATCCCTACCACCACTCCCAACAACGGCACCGCCCCCATTCAGACTGCCGGTGCCAACGCCAACAACAAGGCCCCTGCCGCAGCCTTCATTGCTGGTCTCTTTGGTGCTCTTGCCATGCTCTGAGCTTTCGGCAACTGGGATTTTCTGTTTTCGGCTTGACATTCTTATCGATCCTTTGATTGAGGAGCTGTTTGGTTCTTTTCTTCACTTCACAATGGTTTCCAAGCGAAGCACCTTTTTGCTCGACTCAGCTCACCAGGGCTGTTGATTTCTTCCTTTTTGAGATACCACTTGCGCGAACAGCGAAGAGAACATACCGGATACACTGGACACACCACACCACATAGGCGCATACAGGGCGCACCACGCACACACATACGGAGCACATTCTGCCTAGGAGGTACACATGGGATCGGATCGGATCGGACATACGACACACTGCACTTCACTGCGCGGAAAAGGGGTCGGCTTATCGGAGTTCTTTTGGCTTTTTTGACTTTTCTACCATTCGATGCGGTGTGGTGCAAGCAGACGCAAACGCAGGGCCAAGGCGAAGCTGATACCCCTAGACCCGGATCTTCTTTTTTACAAAAAGGAAAAGGTTTGGGGGCGTGATAGCTTGGAAAGGGGGGGAGGGGTTTGATTGGTCGGCCGGATCAGGAGTGGTGGGAGTGACTGGGTGGCAACACACATTTTTAATACCTAACTTCTTTGTGTACATAGCCTACTTCAGGGTAGGCATAGGGACTTAACAAATAGATTGGGGAATATTCACACTACTATTGTGACGACTTTCTTTGCTGGTGACTCCATCATGGACCAATCCACCATAGACTCTTCATAAGACATGAGGATTCAAAGCTTTCTGCGTGTCGATGCCGAGTGGCTGGTCCCGATCAGTTGCCCTCGTTTCAAGGTGGTCTGTTTCGTTTCATCCCTTGGCTATGCGTTTTTCCCATTTGCAAGACATCGCAGCCCAAGGGCGGAGAGAAAAGGAAAGCTTTTGTACCTGCATACGGCAGAGCAAGCCCCCTCCCTCCCTTTCGATCACAAACAACCTGGGCCTTGCCGTAGCCTCAAAAGAGCCGGCATACACCATTGCATTATGGCTGGCCGAAATATTTACAGGCTGAACTATGTTTGTGGTCTTTGGCTTCGAATTCTGTTACCCAACATATGATTGCAGTTCGTGCTCCTTGCTAGAGGGTGCTATCCCCGTAGCCACCAACAATGCCGTCATGACCAGAGCTCTGCTGTTATTGCTGGATATCCTATCGCGGTGGGAGAGGAAAGATGCGCTCGACCACGACCAGGTACCGAAAGGCATGAGCTTGGAGATCAGCATACAGTCACCAAGTGATTCCCAACACTGGTTTCAGCACCTATTTTCTCTGCGGGAATGTCATCCTTACAATCCGTTTCCCCAGGGAAGCGGCTCAAGGAACGATTTGGCGACTGGTTCGGTTTTGTTGACAGCTAGTTTTCCATTAAGCATAACACTGATGAGACACATTGCATTCGTAACGGTGCGCTGAGATACTTGGATTGTCCTGATGGGGCAATACTACGGCTGTGTGGAAAGTTGTTGGACCTCAACTACAGGATTGTTCCCCGTCATGGAACCCGTCGCAAACGCAAGACATTCCCGAGGATCGAGATTGTGACTGGCCTCGCTTTTCGGCGGCAGTGTCACCGAAAGCTATCTTCAAATGTTGTCAGTAAAGTCATCACAGAAAGTTTTGTCTGTTTGGAAGATATGCGGAGTGAGTTCAAGCGTCCGTTAACGTCATTATCTTCCAATTATTAAAAAGGTATGTTGTATTGTATCAAACCATTCCCGCCTTTTTTTTTTGGTCTTCTCATTCTGGGCAGGGCCACTCTCGGGCTATCTTAGGGGTCTTCTTCTTCTTCTTCTTCTTCTTCTTCTTCTTCTTCTTCTTCTTCTTCTTCTTCTTCTTCTTCTTCTTCTTCTTCTTCTTCTTCTTCTTCTTCTTCTTCTTCTTCTTCTACATTAATTATATATGTAAAAAGGCCGAAACTAATCCGGTGTTATTTTCAGAGCTCAAAAAGCTTGTTAAGACTGGTTTCCCGAGTACGCTTAGGCGGCTCAGTATATTCAAAGATTTTGACCGACGACATGAAAGTTTCACAAGGCCATCAAGATTAGCCCTAGGCCGCGTTCTCAACAAAGCAAGCCGCGAACTTGAAGTTCTGGCCGGTCCTTGATATATAGAAGCGGAGGTTTTCTTTGAAAACCCCCCTAAACTTCGGTATAGACCAAAACTGTCCCCTCAGTGGCCCAATTTCCGTCGCCTCGCGCTGACCACAGCCGAACTTCATCCTGAGAAACTCAATAGCACAATAACAGGTTCCTTAAACTACCCATGCAAGCGGTCAGCTGGATGCCAAAGTTGAAGATACTCGAGATTGGAAATAGCGGGGAGTGGACCGAAGAAAAGGGACATGCCTGTATTTTTCGCTACACCTTCAACGAGAGGGATGGACCGATAGTAACGTGGTCTAGCACTTGGCCAGCCGAAAAGGAGCTCGTGCTGAGCCCGGATTTGATTCAAAGGTGGCAGGTTATAACGTCGCATACCGGCCACCAGCTTAAAGTTAAGAGAAAGCCTTTAGTCGGTGTAGGACTGGAACGGCCCTACCAACTATCCTGCCTCCATGTGGCTGTGGTCCCCTGGCTTTTTCTCAGGAAGGACATTCTAAGCGGAGTGTCCAAATTTCAGCTCATCAGCGAGTTACACTCACGCTTTCGGGATAGGGAGTTGTGTTAAAACCCAAATTCGGGGGTTTGTGGCACTTTTATCTATTGATGGAAGTACTATTACTGTAAAGTAAGTTGAATTAACTATAAAAGATAGCCAAGATACCTTAAAAGATAGTTAAAATACTGTAAAAGACAGTCAAGATCCCCCAGAAGATAATCAAGACCCCTTGAAAGATAGTTAAAACTCCTTAAAAACAATTAAACGCCCATGGAAAAATAATAATTACACTTTTAAAGATAGTTGATGGCTATTTATATATTATCTTAAAAGGCATAATTTAACGGGTATTATACATTTGCTGACTTGCAGGACCGATTATTCGTGGGCTAGGGGCGCCTTTGCACAAACATCAATTCAGAACCGCATGCCCACAAACCACGCAGCCCCTTCCTTCTGTAACATGAAAAAAACAACCCGAGAGAAGATTCCATGAAAAGCAATTAAGAACAAACCCCAAACACCACCCCCCGCCAGTCACAGAAAGACATACCCTCCCTGTATTCTCCCCCCTTGCCCCTCCACTAAACACCCCTCAGCTATATTTAAAAACCCTTCCATCTATATTGTCAAGACCTTATAACTATCTTTCAAAGATTGCAAACGTTGAGTAACTTATTCTTTTAAATAGGAAGGCATTTACCACCATCGATGTCCCGCAGGTAAGCATTACCAAATTTCAGAGATTAGAGCATAATCAAAACTAAACAAAAACTTAATTCATGGCCCAAGGCCCAGTCCAACCAACCTCCAACTACCTATAAAACCCCTCTCAAAAAACAACCAAAAAGAAACCAGGTCCTAAAACAAAAAACAAAAAAACAAAAACCACCCCAATCACCCCAGCAACCCCCCATCACCCCCTTTTTTTCTTTTATATTGTATTATTCATTCCGTCTGCATTTCCTTCATTTCTACGGCAGCAGAGTATGCCCGGTGACCCTCCCAGCTACTTTCCTATAGTGAAACCAGCTCTTTCGAGTTACTCCGCATCCTCCTCTGCCAGAGACTCTCCCAGCAAAGCTCACCCTCGTGCGTCTCCGCTGTCTACGCCGCAAGCCACTTCCAAGGACCCCCCTACGGGAAGGCCACAACATTCTTCCTCATCATCCCTCCTCCACCACTTCCTCTTCTTGGTCTGCTCCGGACCGAAACAGAAAGGCCCTTGCTGGGCAGTGAGCCTGATAACTATAAATAACCCCCAAAAGTTAGCTTTATTTATTAACCGAAAGAAAAAAGGTAGAGAATGAAAGAAAGAGAAAAAGAAAGAGGGAAAAAAAAGAATAAAAAAGAATAAAAAAAGAGAAAAAAACACAGAAAGGGACTTACAAGGGACGCCAGTGCTGCCGACTGGCGGCTGGGGGGAGGGAGGGTGGCCCGAAGAGCAGCAAATGCTGCCGCGTTTTGCGCGTTGCGGCGGGCGCGCTCCACTGAGGTAACCGCCCGGGGCAGGCTGGCGGCAGCGGGGGGGGCTGGGGCCGACCGTGGCTGGCGGAGGGGTTAGTGGAGAGGCCGGAGGAAGGACTGGAGAGGCCGGAGGAAGGACTGGAGAGGCCGGAGGAAGGACTGGAGAGGCCGGAGGAGGGACCGGGGGAGAGACCAAAAGAGAGACCGGGGGAGAGGCCGGAGAAGGACCGGGGAAGCCGGGGGAGAAGAGAGTGGGGAGTCTGGGGGAGAGGAGAGAGGGGACGAAGCCACTGCTGGTTGTTGCTGCTGCTGCTGTGGTTGTTGTTGTGGTTGCTGCTGCTGCTGGGGGTGCGGCTGGGCTGGGTTGGGAGTTCTGGTTGCTGAGACCTCGTGTCTAAAGAGAGAAGAGAGGAGAAGAGAAAAAAAAACTGGAAGAGCTGGGGAGATTCAACACGTACCAGCTGTAGTGTACGAAACGTCATTTCGAAGACAACGAAGGATAATCGAGAAGGTACAGGGTAGAAGGAGATTACTGACACAGTAGGGGAAGTGTCGAGATGTTGGTGGTTGCGGTGATTCACGACGAAGGAAACGGCGAAATATAACACGGAGGGGGGCCAGGGCTGTCGAGGATATCGTTCTTGACTTGGCTGGACGCATACCAAGAACCATTTCTACATCCATCTCTACGCAGCTTTCTGCTTACCTTATGGACTGATCGCCAGTACGGTGTTGAAGAGTGTCCGTGGTTGGGTGGCTTTGACGTTAGGAAGCGATAGAGGCTTACGAGGGGGCAGCGACGACATCGAACACGAAGGGAGGCGTTTCGAGTAAAGGATGGGGCTTGTAGATTTAAGAGATACGTCCTGGCTTTGAGCAACGGATTGGCCGTGGAATATGGAGATCGTGGGTGAGCAATATGTGACAGCTGACGCAGAGCTCAGCTTCATTGGCGACAGGTGATAGAGGTGTCGTACCTGAAATTAAGTGGCGCGACTCTTGACAATGGGAAGAACAAACTGAAGGATGCTTGGGCCGTTGAAAACATGCAAAGCTGGGTTCTTTCAAAAAAGTATCGTACCTGACCCAGATGCGCCTGATGGAAGATGGTTGGTTGGTTGATGTAAGTCGCATTCACGACGTGGTCTGGGATGGACAAGTTCTGCCGAGGTTGCGCATGCGCGACACGTTGGACCCAACTGTGGAAAGAATGCGGTATAGACAACCATGATGAAAGAGCTAAGTGGCTAAGTAGCTGGTTGAGCAGTCTCTTTGCAACCTGGATAGACAAATTATCTCGTGCCTTCTGCTTTTCCAAACCCAGACACGCGGTCCCATGGAAGTCAGCCGCGTCGGTAGATCAATGCGGCACATCGAAGATTGCGGCGAGGAAGGTGTACGTATTTTTTGTCACAGGCTGGAAGGTAGGCAAGAGTCATAATTTCAAAGGATCATCTTACTCGGTTGCACCAAACTCCAATTGATCATCGCTTTCTTTATTCATGTCTCCTCAGATTCAGGGGTAACCGTGGCAACCATTTGGTCAAGATGGAAGGGGTTTGTTTACTTTCAGGGGGACATTTAAGAGCCCTCACCATCTGAATCCTTGCGCTGTCAGTCACTGTCAGTCAGCCTGTCCCTTCTCTGGCGGTCACTAGAGTCGTGTTCTTTCTGACATTGCATTTTGGATGCTTGCGCATGCGAACCTCGGCAAGACTCGTGCATCCTAGACCTCGTCGCAGGCTATTTACACCAGCCAGCTACCACAATATGCACCTAGCGCTCCCTCATCGCACATCCTGCTACTCAATGTCAGGTACGACATGTCTATCCGCTGGCACATTAAGCTGCTACAGCTCCAGATAACCAATGTCTCTTTTCGCACGGCCTGTCCGTTACTCGAAGTCAAGAACGATATCCTGGAAACTCCAGTCCCCTTCCCTTCGTACCTCGATATTGTCATTACCTTCATCGCGAGCGTTTTCAATTTCTGAAGGTCGAAACCACCCGAACATCAACACTACTTCCCCACATCGGATTGTCGCTTGGTCGGTCGATACCATAAGTCGGAACTTGCATAGAGATGGATATGCCTGTGGGGTCTTGGTGTGCGCCCTCCCAAGATAAGAGCGATATACTTGAGCAGTCCAACCCCCCGTCGTACCTCAATGTTAGCGTTGCCTTCGTCGCGAGCCTTCCAGCCTTCCAACTTCCCAACGTCAAAACCACCCAATCATTGACGGTCGTCTCCCACCCCGTGCTTGGTATACGTACCTCCTCCCATTGGTCTGTTCCTTTACCACTCATACTTTCTCATCGGTCCCGGTTGATGCTGTTTCCCTCTTTTGAGTATGACGTTTCTAGCGCCGCCCAGCTAATATGTATTCAATCCCTCTATCTCCTCCAGCTCTTCTCTTCTCGTCTCTTCTCTTCTCTTCTCTTCTCTCCCCTCTTTTAACCTCGACAATAATAGCAATAGTAGCAACAGCACCGCCAGCAGGCCATGACTACCACCGCCCGCCAACCATTACTCGCACTCGCAGGCCCTCTTCCCCGGCACCCGCAAGCCCTGACTCCTTTCCTGCTACTTCTTCAGTCTCGCTCCCTCGCGCCCCTCGCCCGCTCCCTCACGCCCTCCTTTTTTTTTAAAAAAAAAAAAAGCAAAAGAAAAATGTGGCTGGAACTCGCCGCTCCCATCGTCAGTTGATTGTTGTATTCCTGCTGTGTGAATCTGACTGGTGGACTGACTTTTTTGTGATGACAGAATCATCCGAGGCCGACTTGCCCGCCGCTAAGCCCCTCCGGCCGGGGAGGAGAGGAAGGAGGAGGTGGTGGTGGAGGAGGAGAATGAGGACGAAGATTGGGAGGAGATGACGAGGGATGATGATGACCTTACCTCGGACACCAACGATGATGATCACAACGGGGGTGATGAGGGAAGTTTTTATGATTGGGAGTAGTTTTCGTGGTTTGTCAGAGGGGTGTATGTTAACCACGTCCGAGTAATTTCCAGCTGAATCGTCGAACCTGGCTACTTAGCGTCCAGCGTTAGAGGACTGATTGGGTGGGGTGCTATGCCAATTGGGGACTGGATGGGCCTTTAAAGCTGTTACGTTTCTAGAAAAAATAACATGAAGTAGAGATCACCGACAGGAATAAAGGCTTTTAAAGATAGCTAGTATACCTCTAAAGATAGTGAGTAGGCCTTGAATATTATTGATAGGCCCTACAAGGTAGCTACAGGGCCTTTAAAGATAGTTGCAAGGCTTTAAAAAGATGGGTAATAAGCTCAATTGGCTTTGGAAAATAAATACTTATCTATATATTAACGACTATCAAGGATGTAAACTTTATGTTAGATATGCGATTGTGAGATATAAGGGAATTTAGTAATAATGATAGGTAGTATTTTCATTATTTATGGAGAGTAGAGTCAATAAAATATTTAAACTTGAAGGGGGAGGTTAATAATAATTAAACATAATACGTTTGATTTAAGTGATAAAAGCTAAATATCGTAGTAAAATATAACGATAAGGACGTGAATAAGGAAAGTATATAATCTTTACAAAATCCTTTCATCCATATATCTAGTTTCAAATCTGTTATTTTAGAATTCTATATTACTACCGTCCTCATATAAGTAATTAATTTAAGAAGAACAAACTCCGAGGTTTATATCTTAGTATATCACATAATAGAATCTTATTAATGACCTCCTATATATAATCTCACCTTGCAACTATATATACAAAAATGTAAAATATCACTAGTGCCCATACCTTCACAATATGTTGGCGTGGAGCTAAATACAGTGCTTTTGACCGAGACAGCATCATACAGCTATCAACAGGATGAAAGACTCGATTTCGATCATTTCCGACTATCGAACCCAATTAATATTACCACATATCTAGACAGCCAACTATGCAGTCACCAAGCCCAGTGCAAGACGTCAGCTACAAACTACATCCAACCAGCAGTTGGGGGTATCATTTCCTTCGGTCTCCCGATCTCCCTCCTTCTCCCTCCCTACACACCCACTCCTAAAATCCAGCAAAAATATCATCAAACTCATCCCCCTTCTTCTTTTTTTTCTTCTCCACCACTCCACTCCCACCAACCCTCTTCCTTGGTTTCTCACCCCCCAACCCGCCAAAGATATCATCAAACTCATCCCCTCTCTTCTTCTTCTTCTTCTCCGGCTTATCCTCCCCCAAATAACCAAAAATATCATCAAACTCGTCTCCTGCCGCTTTCTTTTTCTTTTTCTTGGGGGGTGTCTCCTCACTTAGGCCACCAAAGATGTCGTCGAACTCATCGTCTGGCTTCTTCTTCTTTTTGCTGACTGGTTTTGATGGTTGGGATGTGTTATCGCTGTCGTTGTTGGGGCAGTTAACCTCGTTGGATGGTGTATCTCTCTTTTCGGCTGCCTTTTTCTTGGCGTATTTCTGGTTCTCAAAAGAGCCAAAAATATCATCGAATTCATCCCCAACAGCAACCCTCATTTTCTTTTTCTTTTTCACCACCCCCCCCTCCTCACCCATCCCTCTCATCACCACCTTCCTCTTTTGTACCGTATCAACATCCCCTTCCACACTCTGCAGTACCTCCTCCCTCTGAACCTTTACCCCCAAATCCTCCCGCTGTATCACATCCCCTATATCCACCTCCCCCTCCCCATATTCTACCCCCTCATTTTCCCCCTCCACCCCCTCCATTCCCTCCATCTCCCCATCCATATCAGGCACCAACCCTCCAAGCACCATACTCACCCCGCCCAAAACCCCCACCAACCCCAACCCAACCTGCGCAAACTGCCTATCCCCCACCAGCCTCCCAAACCCCACCCATCCCTTCACCACAACCCCCTCCTTCATGAACCTCACCCGTTTCAGCACCCTCTCCACCCCCTCCTCCCACTTCCTCGTTTTCTCCCCCTTCCCTTTGCCTTTCCCCTTTGCCAACTGGCCTGACGATGGTGGTGAAGGGGCATAATTCAGACAGTCCTCGATTTCGGAGATCAGTTTCCCCGTGTTCCTCCTCAAAATATCAAACGCCGACCACCACCTAGACGAAAAATGCTGGTTCTTGTTGCGGTGGTGCAGCCGCTGGAGGATTTCCCTCAGCGGATAGAGACGTTCGAGTGATGACTCCAATAAGGGGGGGCCGATTATGGCTGTTGGTTCCGCCATTGTGAAATGGTTCTGGGGGTGATGGGAAGTTGTGAATTCTTTTCCCAAAGATTTCAAGAGAGAGTTCAGTTGAATAGTTGAACTTGGTGGGTGGTGAGATTTTGCCGGGGGGGGGGATGGTGGTGCAAGGGCTGAGGTTGTTTCAAAAGCGTGTAGGTCAAGTTAGTGTTGAAAGAAACCTAATGAATAAACCTTGAATGGCTTTTGATGGTGAAAGTGAAAACTGAAGGTCCAAGCTCCCCGAGATAAGCTGGGTTAGGGTTAGCGCCGTCAACACAACATCACCGGAGACAAGCTGGGTTAGGGTTATCTTAGCTCACTCGCACATCACCGGAGATAAGCCTCACACCTTGCAACACCCATCTTCGTTATTTGAATAGTCCAAACCAATATCCCTATGCATACTTCCTAAATTACCATTCCCCCAGTTCCCGAATCATAACGCCATGCAAAGTATATACATCTCCCCCTTCTCATCTTGTCAACAAACCTTAACCCCACAAACCTCCACCCCCTTCGTCACCACCGCCGCCCTCTTCCCCTCAAAATACCTCCCCACCACCTCCCTGACAAACTCAGCATCACCCAGACTCCACACATCCAACCCCATCTGCGCAAGCGCATCGCTATCCACCCTCACCCACCCCCCTCCCCTCCCTTCATACCCCTCTTCCTGATAATCATCACTCTCACCCCCAAGCAACCGTCCACTTTCATCCTCCCCCTCCCCTTCCCTTCCGCCACCCCCACCCCCAGGTGTCTCCCCATAATCCAAATCCAGACTCATCAAATCATCATCATCCCCCGAGTCCACAATCTCGGCCAACACCCTCAAAATCCCCGTCGTCAACCTGTGGAAATACGCAATAATCGCCAGCTCTACCCCCGCCTTCTCATCATCCTCCTCCGCGTCCTCCCCCGGTTTTCTTGCTGTCAAGGACGACAAACTATCAATCATTGTCCCCGAAACCGCCGTCCCAAAACTCGGCCTCCGTTGCGGCACGGCAGTCATGGAAGGCGACATGGGCGGCCCCAAATCAGCAAGCAGACTGGCGTCGTGGCTTTGCTCATCGATTTCATCAGAGTGTCTTTTTTCACCGGCCGAAGCCCACCACATGAAGCCGTTGTAGGCCAACGCAGCCCAGGTGGTTGGTTCGACGATTTGGTCGGCGTCTTCGTCGGATATGATCATTGCTTGGCGGGGGCGGCTGCCACTTGATGTCCCTGGTCTCGAGTAGGAGGAGGAGGTAGCTGCGGGTTTGGATAGGCGGATGGCTGGCGTGGAGGGGGTGGGTGCTTCGTCTGGGGTTTGCACCTCTGGTTGGGGTTGTGACCCAGAGTGAGAGGCTTCTGCTGCAGCGGCGAGGTGCGCCAGGCCTGCTCGGAGAGTGCGGAAACGGCGGAGGTCGCGCTGGGTGGCCTTTACCGGGACGCCCTTGGGGCATTCGATTGTTGGCCATGCCCTTTCCTTGGCGTTGCTCGAGTAGACTGGGGGCAGGGTGATCAGCATGTCCCAGAGATCCCCCTTCATAGCGAGAATGCTGTCTGTGGTGCAGGCTACCCAGCCCGAGGTAGAGTCCTCGGAGGGATCAGAATGTTGATCGTCTTGATTAGGGCGCTTTTTCATAGCGGCCTGGTGTTCCATAAGATATGAGATATCATGCACACCGATGGTAAAAAGAGGTCGTAAACGCTGTACAGGTGCTGATGGGTCTATCACGTCGCAGACGGACAGGGGAATATTGGACAAGACAGAAATAGCATACACTAAGATTCGTCAGCAGCCATCAAATACCAAGGAGTGTCCCGGTAAACATACCAAAATTGCAAACTTCATGCACCGGTGCATGGCAAGAAATCAAGATGCGCTTGCGCAACAGGGCGGCGCGATGAACCGGAAAGATCAGCGGCCCAAACGTATCCAGCAACGACGTCAAACTCCACGCCGGATGATAAGGCGACAGCCTGTGTCCGGGAGGTATCAGGGCGGTGCCATCCGAAGCAGACCTATTCCTAGTATGGCCTCTCCCCAGCGGCGGACGGACAGCCCTAAAGCTAAGCGCGGGGGAGGCCAGAGGTTCATCCTTCAATGGCTGCGGCGCCGACGTCTCGCGCGCGCCGTTTCTCTCCCAGTACCCCTCCAGTATTTGCGTCTGCTTGCAATCCTGAACCAGCTTGCTGGCCATCTCCTTCAACCCCTCGGCATGGCGCCATGCCCTCCCCAGACGGCCATAGCTTAGCGGCACCAAGACACCCACAGCAATCATGCGCGCATGACGTGTTTCCTCCTCATCGGTGGGAGTGTTGATAAACGCGCTGAGCCCGGCGTGGCTGGCATCGTGGACAAAGTAGATGAGGTCGTCGGTGACGGTGTGCAAGCCCGACGGCAAGCTCTTGTACTCGACAGCGCCCTCGAGCTCGAGACCGGGAACGGCCCGTTTCCAGACGATGGTGTAGCCGGCCTTGACGTCGAAATCGATCAAAAAAAGAGCAGAGACGGGAGGGAGATCGGGTAGAGCGATCGAGGCGCCGGGCTGCGGCAGCCGTACGGATAGGTTCGGGTGTCCGCGACGGGATTCGGCCATTGTGACTTTGGGGATGTCTCGATAGTGAGGATAGCTGGGATGGGACTTCGATTGTCCGAGACAGACATGCGCTTGGGGTGAATCGGAGGGGCTATCGCTGGACCGGAAGCATCATTGGCGCCCAGGGGCGACCAGAGGCTGTTGATGCAAGAGGCTCGAACCTATGCTGCTGTGTAGCTGGTGAAGTAGGCGGGAAGCTGCTGTGTTGCTGCGGCCATCCGGAATGTTTTGGTGAGCTTTGTTGTTCAGTGGACGTCGAATCAAGCAGTTGGATGAACCATGGCTAATGTGGTAGGGCTCCCTTGGCCTAGGCCATAATTAGTGGGGCTTCTAGAACAGCAGGAGGCGCTACGACCACATCTTGTTTTCATTCATTGTAGAGTCTCCCGAGACATGAACACCTACCTGTACAGTGTGTATTGTGTTTCCATGTTAGGTATTGAAAGAAACTGACCCTCGAACTATTCTCAAGACCAAAAACTAACCTTGGTAAATATTTGTTATTGTAAGGGCAAGTCTCGGAGTCTCGCCCGTGCTGATCTGAGCCTTATCGTGTTCACAAGGATTGATTATATGATCTTAGCTGAGGCTAACAAAAAGCCAATCATGAACTTCATGATGACAGGGCGCTTAAGAACACGACATTGGGGCTGTAATATTCGAAGTTGGCTTCAGGCAGGCTTTGGCCAAGCTCAGTGTGTCATCGTTAACATTGTACCCGAACCCAGAGCCTCGCCCATACCCATGTATATGGGTGTAAGACACCAGGAAGGAGTATCACCGTCATGGCTGAGCAACGCCCACTAGACCTCTACAGAAGCCCTAACTTGCCTGCCTGCTTCCAGTGTGCTATGAACAAGACCAGACGAGGAGATGGGATATTTATAAGGGCGTGGCTGCAGACGGCCACCAACTGGTTGGATCACCGCGATTCATCCTGAAAGCCACCCACAGTTTGCACAACTAGCGCTGAGAGGCTGAAACACCCATGATGGAATCCCGCGAGAACCTTGCCATAATGTTGGCCCCGTCTTGCCCTCAGTCAGCTATATATCTTGAGGGAACAAAGTAACTCCAGTTTTCGTTCTGTCAAGTTAGTCAGCTTCTTGTCACTACAATCATCAGCAAAACATCAACATCAAGAACCGCACAAGGGGTGGACTCTCCGCACCGTCTCGGTGTATCCTTTTCCTCCTCTTCACATACTTCGAACCCATCGCAGCGTGGAGAGGCACTAACACGAACCAGTTTCGCGAATGGTACCCCCAACATGGCCACATATTCGAAGCTCTTAAGCAGAAGTACTGCATGACCCAATACCGACAATAACTTACTGTCAACACATCTGCCGTCGAACGTGACAATTCTCGGTGGGGATGGAGCCAACACTGTGTTGACACAGCCTGTCATCCAATGTGTCCTGAACAGCACGAGCGAGTATGTCAAAAATGGCATGACAGCAGCCCAGGTTCTCCTCGGCGTCATGCCCACCGTCCTCGCCGTGAGGGGTCCTTCGACCGAGGAAATGAGCATGCTCGCGAATGTAGCACGGCGACCTCTCCTCGCACTCATGCTTGCCGCCGGATCGCCCAGCGTGTACTTCAGCCGGGCCTTTGAATACCATGATCCCGCCCAGATCCTCCACGACCACCCGAGCGGTCTCCCACAGTGGCGCCCAAGCATGTGGTACTACAAGCTGTCCATCTCCATGGCCTAATACATCATCGCCCTGGCTGCCATAGCCAACATTGCTACTCTCAACTGGGAGCTCGGCGTCAAGGCCACATGCACCCCGTGGACGAATCGCACCTTCGGGCCAACGATATGGGCACTGCTAGGCCTGGTCGTATACATTTTCGGCACCATAGGTCTGCGGCTCCGCGTCTGCGGCTGGCGAGGTCCAAAGAAAGAGGTTCTAGAGGCAGTCAAGAGAAAGGAAGAGGCAGCCAAGAGAAAGGAAGAGTCGGCCTTTCATATTCGAGAGAGGCTCGCGCCGGCAGGCGCATGGATTTCAAGCATTCCCAGGCGCTTGCTCGGCCTTCTCAAGACAGAGCCCATACCGAGTGCCTTGGAAGACTATGACGTGCGGATCCTCACCTTCCAAGAGAGCAACCTCTTTTTGGTCGCGGCCTGGGTTGGATCCATGGCCACCGTCCTTCATATCATCTTCGGGACCCTGATCTTTTCAAGCACCATCTTCGTGGGCGTGGAGGATGCGCTATCCATCGTGGGACGGTACATGGCTAGTGTTTCCATCTGTCGAATTATCCTCATGTATGAGCTGGCTGGACTTCGAGAGTCGGTTGAATCCATCCTCCTTCTGCCCAGACGGGACACAAAGGTGGAGGTGTCAACACAAACAACAACCCTTTCCCATGATTTCGGCGATGACCAGATGATCAAACGGCAGGTACGCGCAACGGTGGTGTCGTCGCAGGTTTAGCGATGTTGAATGATCATATGGTGGGAATTATCACATGCTTTCTTTTCTCCAACTTAAACATTTTTTGTATCTCCGTTCCCGTCCCCGCACGATCCCAACAAAAGATACTTGGGCGGGTTAGGTGAAACGACACTGTGGCCATGAGATGAGACTTGTAGCAATTCAGTGATGAAGAGAGGATAGAAAACACCAAATACTATTCAGCAACACATGCACATGTTGGATGATGTTTGTTTGTGCCCAACTAACCGACAGATGATGCGGCGAGACCCGAGTTTTTTAAGTGAAGCTTGACCTCAGTCTTGTCACGATATCCCCGCGATTGCCAAGTTTTCTGGTCACAAGGGTTGCAAGGGGCTGCAAGGGTTGCTGGCACCTGCCCCACGTCCC
The DNA here is from genome assembly GCF_035222275.1 of Podospora bellae-mahoneyi. Taxonomy (NCBI): domain Eukaryota; kingdom Fungi; phylum Ascomycota; class Sordariomycetes; order Sordariales; family Podosporaceae; genus Podospora; species Podospora bellae-mahoneyi. The sequence goes on along the minus strand of NC_085886.1, from coordinate 3,043,291 downwards.
GCAAATTTTAGCCTCAACGATTCCTCAACCTCGGACACCCCACACTCTCACAGTGCATTCTGGCTTTGATTTGATTGGGCTGCAACTTCGAGTGCCGGCCCGGGCCATGAAGAACGAAAGTCATTAACCAAGACCTTTTTGGTGCCACGGAGCCCATGATTGCTTGTTTCTTAGTATTCCATATCCTTAATCACCATTGTTTGGCTTAGAAACCCCTCGACGCACAACGACACCACCTGGACTGGGGTCGCCTGTCTCTTCAGCATCCACTAGCCCTGTAGCATCCCCATCCAGACGCCACATCGCCAGTCCCCGTCCCCCCCAAAACTTTCCGGCCACCCGCCGCTCGAGCACCGGTCCGGCAAGCCCATTCATCATCACAGGATCCAAGCCGAAAAACGACTCAAAGCCTTGCGACTGCGCATCCCCTCGTGTCGGCCTTCCGAGTCCCCTCCTCCCCCTCGCCGTCCTTCGGGCTCAACCCCGCCCCTCCTTCGTCGTTCCTTCTCAACACCAGCTATGGCGGCAATTATAACATACACCGGCTACTTCTTCGCCTACTACGCCGCCCTCATCATGTTCTTCCACCTCCTCGGCCTAGTCAGCTCCAAAGCCGCGTTCGTGGCGCGCTCGCTGGCCATGTACATCTCGATCCTCATCGCCTCAGCATACGGACTCGGCGCTGCTGTCTTTCTCTCTTTGATTGGCAAGCGCGGTCTCTCACAATGGGCGGTTGGGCGGTGCTTCAAGCTGTGCATGTTGCTCGGCACAGGCCTCAAGTTTGACATTGAAGACCCAAAGAACCACCTCGGCACCGTCCGTCCCGCCGTTTTCATCGGCCCCCACCAGACCGAAGTCGACCTCTTGATGCTGGGCACCATGTTCCCACAGTACTGCAGCGTCACGGCCAAGACTCAGCTCAAGAAGATCCCATTCTTGGGCTGGTTCATGACCCTGAGCGGCGCCGTCTTCATCGACCGCAAAAACTCCAAGGATGCGCGACAGGCGATGCAGGGAGCTGGCGAGCAGATAACCAAGAGGAAGCAGAGCGTGTACATGTTCCCCGAGGGGACCCGGAGCTACACCAAGGAGCCCACCATGCTCCCCTTCAAGAAGGGCGCCTTCCACTTGGCTGTCCAGGCGCAGGTGCCTATTGTTCCAGTGGTTGTGGCCAACTACAGCCATGTGTATTCCCTCAAGGACATGGTTTTCAAGTCGGGGAGCGTGCCGTGTAAGGGTATGTTTTGTTTCATTTTCCTCTTGAACTTTTCACCGCAGCAGGCTGACACAACCACAGTCCTCGATCCCATCCCCACAGCCGGTCTCACCACAGCCGATGTCGACGAACTCGCCCGCGAAACCCGTGAGGTCATGCTCAGGGAGATGATTGCCCTGACGGAAAAGGCCCGCGGGAAGACGGTTCCTCTGACGGTCCCCGCCAAGCAACAAAACGGCGTCGTCAAGGTCAGCGGGACAGACATGCGCGTTGCTGCGTAAAAAACCTCCTCTCCTCAAATGAGAGGGTTGATTACAAAAACAAAACCTGCCATGCCAAGCGGGCGGGTCTGTGATGTCTAAACGGCACAACGAGGCGACTGACAAGCAAACCGAACGACGATACTACTACTACTACGCCGTGCCAGGTGTATGTGTTGTGTGTGGGGGCATGTTTGTAAGGAAAGGACCGGGAAAAGGGCATTTTGATACCCCATCTAATAGAAAGAGGATGGATGGATGGGATGGATGGGATGGATGGGTGGGTGGAGTGGGGGGTAAGAAAGAGAAAGCGTAAGTGGAAAGGGGGGAAAGCGAAAGCGAAGCAAGCGTGTATTTTACCAACAGGCGTTTTGGAAAGAAATAGGGGATCTCTTTTTTTGTTTTTGTTTTTTGAAAGGGTAGATGTGGGTGGGGGGGGGGAAGGTGACTAGGTAACTAATCTAGAAGGGGGATAGATATCTAGGATGGGTGGTGGGTGGTGGGTGGTGGGTGGTGGTTGGTGGTTGGTTGTATGATTTGTTTGATGTTAGGGGTTAGAATGAATGGGAAATGAAATGGCCATGTCATTTGAGACTTGTGTGTGTGTGTATCATACAAAGAGACAACACCAACAACAACAATGGCACTCTTGTTCCCCCCTGACTGGTGTACACACCACACCTTTCTTGATAGGACAAACTTGGGAACAACAACCGCGCAGAAGGCGATGTGTTGATTTCGAGGTAGGTAGGTAAACTTACATGCATCCATCCCTTTTTCATGTTTTGTTTGGAGGGAAAAATTCTTGATAGATTCAGCACATAAGGTAGTAAGAAAAAGACCCCTAACCGAGCATACATACTGACAGCAAACCAAAGGGGTTCCTTGACTTTAGACAGAGAAAGAGAGAGAGAGAGAGAGAGAGAGAGAGAGAGAGAGAGAGAGTGTGTGTGTGTGTGTCGAGGTTGTCAGAGTGTGCCTTGGTTGGAAATGTCAGAACAGCAGCAGAAAGTGTGGGAAGATGGTTGTCCAAAGTAGGTCACAAACAGGGCTCAGGGGTAAATCCACACCACCCCCTACCCGAGATCCCATGCTCATTCAAGTCACCCAAATCACAATTCACCATGATCCTTTCAAAGAAAACCCTTTCAGTTCAATACCCGCCCCCCGGAACCCACCACTACCATAAAGGCCACCAACTAATAATACCCTTTGTTATGTTGTCAAAGTTGTGTGTGTAAAAAAAAAACAGACAAAAATACCCTATCAAACAGACAAAAAAGAGAAGTAAGAAAATAAAAAGCAAAAAAAGTAGGAAACAAGAAAAATTCAACAACCCGAATTTCCGCTTCCTACTTGCTTCAAAAGTTCCACATACTCCTTTCCCTTTCCTTGCCATTTTATCCCACACACACGTTATTCAACTTTCCATTTCCGTTTGAATTTGGATTAGTTACAAAGGTCCCAACCCCTCTGCTTCAAGCTTTCGTAGAACGCTTGCGAAGTTAGCAAGCTTCCTTCTGATTGATCGCATCCTTTGTTCCTTCTAGTGGCGGATACGACTGTATGACCAGATGCGTGCCCTCATGTCACCCGAACCGGTCGCAAACCAGCCGCCCGAGTTTCCTGACGCAGGGCTTGGAGCCACAGAGATAACCGAGTTCTTGTGTCCCTGGAGCATGAGCTGGGTGTGTCCGGTGCGGGGGTCCCAGAACTGAACGCCGCGGTCCTTGGAACCGGAAAGAACCCATTCATTGTCGGGGGTGAGCGCAACACTGAGGACGAAGTCCTATTAAAAAGTTAGCAACGAGGCCTCGGCTTCAAGACCTAGAAATACATACCCTGTGTCCCTCAAAAGTCCTGATGCAGCGGCCGACCGGCTTCATGATACCGCCGGGCATCTGGTTGTGATTCCGAGGAGCGGCAAGCTCCCACATCTTGATGGTCTTGTCCAAGCTACCGCTGACGAGGTCACGAGAGTTGGGCGAGAAAGCAACAGAGTAAACACTGTCCTTGTGGCCCTCGGGACCCTCGAGACGCTCCAGCAAGAGGCCTGTCTTGACATCCCAGACCCTGACACTCTTGTCAAGCGAGCCGGCGGCGACATACTTGGCATCGGGCGAGATGGCAACGGTGGTGACGCCGTCCTCTATGGTGAGCGTTGCCGTGTTCAAACCAGTCTCAATATCCCAAAGCCTGACAGTGCGATCGCCACTGCCAGAAGCAATGGTGCGGCCATCACGGGCAAAATCCAAGCTGTAGATATCCTGCTCGTGACCAGCGAAAGTGTTGCGAATCTGCCTGTTCTTGATGTCCCAGACTCTGATGAGCTTGTCTTCAGCACCGGTAGCCAGGTACTGCCCGTCTGGACTGAAGCAAACGCTTCTGATATAAAGATCGCCGTTGAGATCAATACTCTCGTCTTGGAGAATGCAGACCTTGTCACCAGTCTGAACATCGTAGATTTGAGCAGATCTGTTGCATCCCGTCGCGACAAATTTGCCATCGGCGCTGAACCTCACGCAGCAGACCACACTCTCGTGCTGGAGAGTGTGAACCAAATCAACATCCAAAACACGGGGCACCGCTTGGTTGAAAATGGCCCACCAATCGTCCTTGACCTTCTTGATGTGGCTTGGGAGACGCTCGGGGTCCAGGTCGCTCAATGCGTTGCTCTGAGAAGAAATCGGGACGGGCTGGTGCTGCTGCTGTTGCTGCTGCACCATGCGGGTGTGGTCGGGGGTGGGATGGGTCGGGACCTGGGGAGACTGGCCGGGGCCGTTGTAGGGAACCGGAGTGTTGATCTGGGGGGTGGCGGGACCGCCGGCAGGGGGTCTCCCGATCGGCTGGCCTCTCTTGCTGCCGGGGCCGGGGCTAGCGGTGCTCTGGGGGGGCTGAGATGGAAAACCGCCGGGGGCTGGTCCTTGGTACTGTTGCTGGAATGGGGGCTGCTGAGACGGCGGGGGAGGAGGGGGAGGAGGTCCCTGCTGGAGTCCCGGTGGCGCGGGGGGCATGTGGGGAGGCTGCTGTTGCTCCTGAGGAGGATGAGGAGGGGGGGCTAGACCGCCCTGTCCGCCCTGCCCGGAGAGGATCCCGTTGAAGACACCACCTCCCCCCATGTTGCCTATCTGAGGAGGAGGCTGCTGGGAAGGGCCAGCATGCTGTGGCGGCGGGTTCATAGGTCCCGGGGGGCCACCGCCGCGAGTTTCCAGCTGACGACGAAGGAGGTTGATTTCATCCTCGTATCTGAACAGGCGCGCGCCACGTTAGAAGACTTGTGTAGTTTGTCCAAGACATGCTTCAAGCTTACTTTTGCTTCAGTTGGACATGCTGCTGCTCCATCTGATAAACCTTCTCGCGAATCATTTGCATCTCTTGAACCTGGGCCTGGACTGTGGCGGAAAGACTGTCAGCATTGTCGGGATGGGACAAGGCACGGCGGTGTTGTCGAACCAAAACTTACTTTGGTGTTCATATCCCTCGATCTGTCGTTGATGCGATTCAAACTCGGCGCGGATGCCCTCCAGGAGCTCGTTCTGGCGGCTGCCATTGGGGTTGGCAGGGGGCGCGACACCCATGCCGCGATGGCCGGGATACATCGACATTGTGTGCAGTGGGCGACGATGATGTCGGGGTGGATTGGGTTGATGGGGGGGCGATGCACCAGAGAATTTACGAATTCACAAGTAGACAAAAGTCTTGGCAAGAAATGGGTGCACGTCGCCCGATTGCGGCGGCGGCTCGGTCGAGGGCTGTGAGCTCTTGGTTCCCCCGTCGATGGTGTGGATGAGGCCGTCGCGCGTTCCGAAGAAAGAAAGAAAGAAAGAAAGAAAAAGACACGGCGCGGGTGGTGTCGGGTGTCGGGTGAGTGGTGATGTTTTTGACGCAGGTGTTTTGGTGGAGGTTGTGGTTGCAGACAGAGAGGCAGGGAAAGGAAATGGAAAGAAGGTGAAGAGCAAGCAAGAGGGAAGGAAAGGCGCCAGAGTGGAGGGGGGCGTAGGGGCGGCTGGAATCTACCTGGGACGGTCAAGCAGGACAGAAAAAAAAAAGGTACCTTTGCCGACGTGTGGCAGTAGCGCTGGAGTCAAGTACCACGTCCGGCAGGGGACCAGGACCGGGGGCAGATGCGGCGCTCCTGCTCAAGAAGACCCACTCCAATGTGGAGCAGGGACCGTGCACACGCAGGCTTCTTAGCGTGCGCCGTTCTGGAAAGTGGAAAGGAGGAAAGTGGGGGAGTGGGTCAAAATGGGGGCGTGTGCAGCAACCTGCAGCGGCCCCAGGGATGGGGTGGCTGCAGCATCGAGCACACACGTTTTGTTTCCCGAGAGACCAACCATTTTCAGCAAAAGCCTGGGCTCCTGGAAATTTGTGACAGAAGTGAAGTCAACCTCTCGTGCCTCTGTGGGTGACACAAGTTTGTCTTTTCCTTCTCACCTCACCTCACCCTCCCACCTCACTTCTCACCATGCACAACACAAGCAGCAAACCACTCTGAAGGGAAAGCACAAGGCATCCGTATTCCGATAATGAAACACAAGGTTTCGAGGGTTGGGTGAGATATCTCATCTGTGTGGTAAGAAAATAAAAACGAGCACAAAGAACAGGGGTCCAATTATCCGGTTCGTCACGGTGCTGCAACAAGTGGCCCTCGGCAAACCAAAGCAACATCCCCGCTTCCCATCCACCCCCCATCCATCCCATCTCGTTCATCACATTGCATCGGCATCGTGGTGGTGGTGGTGAGGATTACCCGTTTGGGCTCTCCTGCCAATGTTCGGGATGACCCCCAGCCTGCGTTCCGCACCCGAGAATAGCCCCGCTGTCAGCACATGTGCCGTCATGGCTCTGTCTCGAGCACAGATCACAGCAGGCAGCATGTCTGCATTACATGTCTGCACATTATCTGCCCAAGTCTAGTTTGCCTAGAGGGAAACGGAGGTCTTATCGCCGCAACCTTTTGATCTTGCCTGTTCCAACGCTCCCTAGATCCTGGAACATCGAAGAGGCTCACCGCCGGCTGACAGTCTTGTAGTGGTTAACACCATGTCAATGCGGGGAAGTGGTCCGACCATTTTTACCAGCATACTTTTCTTTGCCTATATTTTAGACCTGGCCGTGATAGGTGGCCACCGAAGAAAGCCCAAGATATAACGAAATCTGACCCGATGTAGCCGATGGGGATCGACATCTGCATCGATGCACTCCCAGGCTTCGGGGTCATCACCTGGAGGATACTTGGAAGCTCTCTGCCATGACGGAAATTTCCCCCGGAGATGGGGGGCGCACATTCCAAGGGAGAGAAAAGAAGCGGGTCCCTATCTCCGCACCAGCTGAGCCGAGCCGGGAACCTGTCCAGTGCGGGCCGAGACAAAGCCACCGGCTCAGCCTTGTTGATTATGTGATCGAGAACCACTACATCTTGTTGTCGTTGCTCAAGCTCAACGGTCATCCAGCGAGGCCGCTAAATCTCGTGACTAGTCAGTTCCAACATGGAAATATGGTGGCTTCCTTCTACTTCACGAACTCCCATACCAAACAACATCACACCTGCTTTACCATCCAGTCACAACCGTCATACCAAAATCGTTCGGAATAAGTTAAACTCACCTTCTTCACGCCCGTTATGCAGCAGCCCTCTTTTTGTATCACAGGCCGGCCGCATGTCTGACCGCAGAAAGGGCTGCGGAAGCTTTACTACTAGCACTCCTACGTCTTGAATCTCATTCTCGATTTGGACACTGGGTATGTGCTTGAAACAAAAATTCTTGCGTAAGGTATCTCATTCATGTCAGAGATAGTGAGGTGCATCCTTCTTCTTCTCATCATCTCATAGTCGATATATGTTGTTGTTAACAAGTAGTTAGAGAGAGAGTCTCCCGGGCCTCCATCTACCCGCTTTAAGCCCCCTCCTCAATCACTCCCCGTTTGAACTGTGTAGGCATCCTCAACGTCACCCCCTTCGGGAACCTCCACGGACAGGTACCTGGCAACCCCGGGCTCGGGCAGAACGTGGATCGTCTGTGCTTCTATTGGATTTGGTACTCGTATTCCATGGAAAAATCATGTACGACATCGGGGCTGTAGAAAGATGGATTGGGCCAGAGTTTGGGGACAAACTTCCTTGGTCATCTCACCGGGTTGGCCCAGCGTGTTTTTTTTAGCGATGACGGCTTTGAGCTGCTTGACGCCGCTCTCTGTCTGCGGGTCCGTGACCCGAACCGCAAACATTTTGGGAATTCCCGCATATAGATGTCTTGTATTGCCGGGTTTGGGCAGACTGCAGTAGATCCAAAGTTGCTGTTCAGTTGTTGGTGGTGTGATAAGTATGGAATCGGGTAGGAAGTCGCTTGGGCGGGGACATGGAATGTGTGTGGATTTTCGGGCTGGGGGAGGTTAGCTGGAGTTTGGTTTAAGGGGGGAAAGGGGGGTGTATGTACCCTTGGATACGGTTGGCAAGGTATGAATGAGAGAGCGTGGGCCTCTGGGATCATAGTTGTGAGGAGGAGAAAGATGATACTGGTGAGAGGAGTCATGTCGTTGAAGGCGAGGGTTTAGGTGGTGTTGATGGTAGATGGTTGGAACTCGAGCTGGTTGGTGACTTCTGTTTTGAAGGGGGGGAGGGTGAAATAGTTTTTATATCATACTGGCGTTGGTTCTCTTTTTTTTATTTTTTCGTTTCGGGTCCAAACTCGACAGAAACCGATCCAGTCGTGCTCTGGAATATTTCCTTCGTGACAGCCCCGTGTTGTCTGTGTTGTCCCGCCTTGTTGGTGTCTCTACCGCTGACAGCTCTGACCCCTTGTTTGATGATGGTCTCCGCCGTACACCGGCTCTCTTGGCTGTTGTATTCCGTAGCCTTGATGAAAGCGTCCAGCCTTTTGGCAACTTCCAAGCGCAGGTAGATGTTGCTTGATCTGGATTCAATGGGGCGGTTTCTCGTATATGCTCGGGTGATCTTCCAGTTGGTATCATGCTCAACCAGGGCCTTTCCATCTCAGGGAACCGCGATATTGGACATCTGCCACCAATCCCACAACGGCGGGACATGGCGAGGGCCGGGGAGAAGAAGACGAAAATCATGAAGAAGCATGTAACGGTGTGTTTGAGCATTATGGCGGTGGTTTTGTTCAGCAGTCGTTTTGGTTCTGTTAGGAAGGTCTTCACTGAAACTGCGGCAGGAGAAAGAAGATTTGTCACGAGGTAGTCTACTCCAGTCATATAAACTATCCCGACTGTCCCCTCTTCTGGCTTCTTGAGCGGCCTTCCCAGAATGGCAACACTTGGCGATGAACACGAAGCAGAGACAAGACTTTCAAGGTCGTAAAACATGTCACCAAATCCATCCACTCGGATATCGGCAGTCATTTTGGCGTGCAAAATTCGGCGAGAGGTTGCCGAGAATGACGCCGCTTCAGGGGAGGCCGTGGGTAAGGTCGGCTGTTGACGCCGTTGGCGTGTTTTATGATCTTCGCGCATCATGAGGCACAGCTAAAAATAAGAGAAGGCCAAGAGGCAGCATTTCTAGAAGATGGTTGTGTGTGTTTGCTTGGAATGTTAGAAGAAGGTGTCACATGCTAATAGAACAAGAGGTGAGAAAGGGGTTGCTACATTGATAGCCGCTACGCCAAGATGGTTGAGTGACACTTCATATTTATTGTACACTCTGTTACTAGGAGGATTTCAGAGCAGGTACGGTCAAAGTGGGATGAGATTGCTATGATGCTCATGATCTGCCTCACAGGAGATCAAGATCACCGCGTTGTTTCCATCGTTACCGAAGCTCAGGAGTCGGTGGTTGAAATGGGCATCTCAAACAAAACTTTCAGAGACTTCCCCTGTTGTCTTGGCAGTTTTGAGAGGGTGCTTTGGTTTCATTATGCCCGGTTTGGCTTAGGTTACATCTGTTACATCAGGGTAGGTGACATCTGGGGTCTCTCTCAGGGGTAAGAGTTTCGAATGATTGGAGATGGTTGACTCTTTGTGAACAGGTCCTCAAGATCGCCAGCGACACTGGTGTTTGTAGACGAGTTTCCGACCTTGATAACTATGCTTTGCATGAAATCACTGCACTGCGAAGTAAGCCAAAGCAGAATATTACTTCAAACCCACCTCAAAAACTGTTAAAACACTTCCAAAGACAATCAACAAGCCTCGAAAGATAGTTAATATACGTTGAAGGGCAGTGACCCAGTATGTTTCCTATCTCAAAAGGTGTAAGTAGGCGATCACCACAGGTGTTACTGACTTGCAGTAAAACTTTTCATGTCCAGGGCGTGCATGGTAGGGATGTGATAGCATCTGATCGATCAACTACCTTGGACCCAAAGGTTTGTAATATTCAAGGTGGCGTGTAGAGTCCGGAATGGTATCCCATGGGGCACCCAGCACGCTGGTTTCCGGGCGACTGGCCAACTATACTGGAAGCGTCCCATGTGACACAGAAGGTTTCGACGATTGTGTCGACAGACAGTGTTCATGAGCTGGCCATAGAGCGATAAACAAGCTGACAAGTACCTCTGAGATGAGACCTCGTGTTGTTGGTTCGAGCTGCAACTTTTGTTTGGGGCTGGACAACTCAAACTATCAAGATGAGGGGAAGACCAACCCTCATGAAGACGGTCGTGATCTAGGCTGAACATGACCTCTAGTGATAGCCACGTTGATATCCAGTATCTGTCTCGACTGGAGCTACCAACTAAGTGGTCGTGCAGACAGTATGTAGAAGCAGAGAAAACTGCCGCACGGCTTTGTTAGTTCAGTATCGCGTCGAATTTGCTTCGAGAGGGGATCACTTTTCCACGGGGATCTGGGCATTCGGTACGTACACGGGGATGGCAGATCACAAAGATCACAAACCAGACAGAGCGACCGTCGAACAAGATTTGTAGGAGGTTTTGATGGCATCCCGACCATGCCGAGAACTCCGGGCGACATGGCCCGTGAGAATGGCAGAAGCTTGGGCCCCAATGGGATCAGAGATGTGCCTGGCAGGGTTCGTGGCTTCGGGCTCGGTGTCGCTGCTAGACAGACAGTGGTAGGTGCGTAGAGGCCGCTTGATCTCGCAGGTGCTTATCAATCTATGTGGGGGATCTAAGCCAAATCAGTCTGCGATTGGCCAAACCACAGTCTGGTTAGCAGGCTCGGCCTCGGGTCGTTGAACGGACACCATCCCATCGAACGAAGAGCTCACGCCATTTCTGCCGCATGGCAGCTTCGAATCTCCGGGAGTTAGTGCCAGATCTGGGCGAATCAAAAGCTTGAGAGCCAAACGGATCATGCAACTCGACAGTTTGGTTGCACGACCACCGCCAAAGCGATTGGATTGACGGCTGTTGTCCCAATTCTTCATCCCAACTGGTGCCATTCCAGCTTGTCGAGACCTGCTCGGTCCAGGGGTTGCGGTCCAAGACGGACGATGATGGACAGCTTCTTGATTAGGAAGCTCAACCCACCGCCCTTTTTCAATGTCTATCAGCAAAAGTATATTATGTGTATACAGCATTCACAGTCCGATCAATTCCAATCTCAAAGATACCGGCCCCCATCTTCCAGACAACTCTTTCACACTGCAGGGTTCCGTTCTTGTGCAATCATCCCCGTCCCGTTCGGAAACAGCGCGGCCGAAGAATCAGAGGCTCCACCGTTCTTAAGATTGCCCCCTGCGTCCCTACCAGCGAAGGTCGTTGCCAAGGGTGTGGAAATCGCACTAGAACAAGCCGGGGAGTCGCCCTCTCGCTCACGCAATTTTCTCGACCGCTGCTTCTTTTTCTCTCGCCTCCTCCCCCCCTCCCCCCATTCTCTTATCTAGAGCAAGCTCGCGTCGCGTGGGAGAGGGACCGTCTCCGTCAACTTTGTCTTTTGCTTCTCATTTTCTCCCGTTTTGCGCATTCCACTGCGCACAATTCTTTCAAGATGGACGTCGTCCTCGAAGTTTGCGATACCTTTCTGTTCGATTACATGTACCAATGGGTGCTCCCAGCGCGTCCAGCTCCATCTGGCCTCACATCCCAGACCTTTGCCAATGGCACCTCCATGTCAACATGGCAGTACAAGCCCGCGACAGAGTACCTGTACCTGACACCATCACAAGCCGCATATGGCAGTTTATGGGCTAGAGATAACATCTGGCGCCAAGGAGTGTCGCTGTTCCTCATTCTCTGGTTAGTTTACCCCTTCCTCTCACGCAATGCCCACCCCAAGTGACACTAACCCTCCCTCCCCAGGATCTTCGGCTTCCTAGTCTACTTCGTCTTCGCCTCCCTCTCCTACCTCTTCGTCTTTGACAAGAAAACCTTTGAGCACCCCAAGTTCCTCAAGAACCAAATCTGGCTCGAAATCAAGCAAGCCAACGAAGCCATGCCCATCATGGCCCTCTGCACCGCCCCCCTCCTCGTCGCCGAGGTCCGAGGATACGGCTTCCTCTACGACACGCTCGACGAAGCCCCCTGGCCGTGGTGGAATTGGTTCCAAATCCCCCTCTTCCTCTTCTTCACCGACTTTGGCATCTACTGGATTCACCGTGGCCTTCACCACCCCTGGGTGTACAAGCACCTCCACAAGCCTCACCACAAGTGGATCATGCCCACGCCCTTTGCCAGCCACGCCTTTCACCCTCTTGACGGCTACGCGCAGAGCCTGCCGTATCACATCTTCCCCTTCATCTTCCCGCTGCAAAAGGTGGCGTACGTGGCGCTGTTTGTGTTTATCAACTTTTGGACGATTATGATTCACGATGGGGAGTACATTGCCAACAACCCCATCATCAACGGGGCGGCGTGCCATTCAATTCATCACTTGGCCTTCAACTACAACTATGGCCAGTATTTTACTCTGTGGGATCGGATTGGCGGGAGTTATAGGGCGCCGGAGCAGGAGATGTTCCAGAAGGAGGTCAAGATGAGCGAGGAGCATTGGAAGAAGGAGGTGGAGGTGATGGAGCAGATCCAGCTGGAGGTGGAGGGGGAGGATGATAGGGAGTATGAGCCTGAGATGGAGACGAAGAAGAGGCAGTGAGGAGCTGTTTCTTTTGATATCAAAACTTTCTTGGGGGAGGTTAGCTTGGGGTTGACCGTTCTTTTGGGTTACCACCCTGCGGCGGCTAGTAGTCTGGGGTGAGGTTGAGCAGAAAGCTCACGGTCGGTGGTGTTCATGATGAAAATGTAATGGAAGGGTGGTTTCATGTTGGGCTTTTGGGAAAGTAGGGTTTTTTGTCCAGTGATGGATAGTGAGGGTTTTTTTTTATATGAGGAATGCGCGTCTGTATATAATAATTATCTTTGGGTTGGTTTGGACATGTTAATATCATTGGGAAGAAGGAGGACAGGTGGGGCCGGGGGCATAATCCAAATGGGCAGCAAGCAAGGCGAGGGAGTAGGGTTGGCGTTTTTTTAATGAATGAATGGTTGGTTGGGTGGGAAATAGGGGGTGGGGGGAGGAGGGTGGAGGACTCAAACACAAAATAGGGGGTATCTCCTGATGGGGATTGCTCTTGAGATACGTACATATTAGTATAGGTATTCTTGTAATATGACCCGTTGGCAATGGGTTGGGTTTGAGAAAGGGATGAAAGCTTATGGTTGGAGAGTAATGGTAGAGGAGGCCTCGGTGGCTCTTAGTAATGATGAATGGATGTGTCCATTTTGAAGGAGAACACTATGTCTGGATATAAGGGTCTGGCCGTGACATGTCAAGATTGGGATATGGTCTTCAATATCTGCTATAGTAAGTATCAAAGATCGCCTGGTCAACCTGAAATTGCACAGATTAGCAACCATATTCCGAGTTTTATTAAGAACCATGCTTCTAGTTTTAATGACTGTTCCTTCGAGCACATTTCCCATCTTTTGTTGAGGCCTATATAAAAGGCAAGAAGCTCTCGAGAAGCACTGGAAAAATGGGATAGCTCTTTGAAGACATTTTGGTATATCTCCAAAAGACATCCAATCATCAAGCTTCTTCACCCTGAAAACAACACTGAAACCTGATCGAGCGGGACACATCTCTTTATTTTCGCCTGCGTATGTAAAAGCCTTCAAACTCCCTCCTCCCCAGTGGTATCGAATGTCCCTCCTTCCTTCTTACCCCTTTTCCCGCCCCCCCCCCCTTTGCTCGCCACATCATGTGCAATCCGTCCGGCCAAGGAAACCCGTCCCATGTAAACGCCTTCGCAGATTATCCCGCTCCAAAATATGAAAAAAATCAACAAAAAGAGTAAAAGTAGGGGAATATGTAAATAAACAAAAAAACAATAAAAAAATCAAGATAAAGAAAAAGAAGGCAAAGTAATTAACGATAGTGGTTGGTTGGTTTATGAAGCCAACCCCATGATATATGCTCTGTTTTCCAAACAGCAGCAGCGAACAGGAAAACCTTAACCAGACCAAACAACCCCCCCCCCCCAACAGACTCTCGGATTTGCATTTCCCCCCTCACGAGAAACTAACAAACTTTGGATCCCTCGGCCTCCCATCCGCCCCAATCCCATTCGCCGCAAACCTCTGCTCCATGTACACCCTTCTCGCCTCGTCAAACTTCAACCTCCTCTTCTTCATGATATGCAAGATCTCCCTCTTCGCGCCCTCGTCCAGCCCCGACCTGGAATCGCCCGCTGCCAGGTTGGTGTTTAAATCGAAATTCGACGACGAGAGACCGGCTTCCATGTCGGCTTCAAAGGACGAGTTCCCCGGGAGGCGGGAGTAGAGGTACGAGGCTGTGCGGGATTGGGAGAGGTGGGGGAGCCAGGTTGCGCGGAAGAAGTAGGCGAGGGTGGTGAGGATGAAGGTTAGGAGGGTGAGGGTTGAGTAGAAGAGGTAGGTCATGGCTGCGGTATATCGTGATGGAAGTAGATGTGCGCCGCCTTGAGAAAGGTTGAGAGAAAACGTGTAAATCGACCTCCTGGCGAGTGTGTTTTGTTTATGAGATGTCGTCGGGGCAAAAAGAGGTTGCGTTTGCGGCCCAGAGATCTGGTGGATGTAGTCTTGCGGCGGAGGCCTCGGTTCGTTTCACTTCGGGGAGATCTCGAGATGCGGCGTAAAGCACTGACGTGATGTGATGGTTATGGAGGGATGGTGATAACGTCGGAAAGCAAAAGGAAAAAGAAACAAAAAGAGTGAATGAATGTAGAAGGGGTCAAGACAGCAGCAGTCAGAGGAATGTGGTTCTGTACATTGCAGTGGCGCTAATGCGACTGGTGGTTGATTGACAACTTCCCAGGTTTCCGGATGGTTTGGTTTGCTGCCGAATGGGCAACAAGGCAATGATCAAGCTGATGACATTTCTTGGGGCTTGGAGCCAAGGCCCGAGCTTCGTCAGCAGGTGAAATGACGGATGCGGTGCTTGGGAGAAAAAAGCACGGGCCAGCTTATGCAAGCCAGCTTGGCCAGCCGCCAAGAGTTTGCTCTCAACTGATAAGAAGCGATAAGGAATTATGGGCTAAACCCCTTCGGGATAGTTAGGCGAGCCCACATTGCTGCGAGCCAGGCAAAAAATCCAGGCGTTGGATCTCGAAATTCAAGATCACGAAACGATTTCGCAGACGACTTCACTCGAACCGCCTCGCCCAACCCCAAACCACCCACACACCGCCAAAATGTCCAACGTCTCTGCTGATCTCATCTGGGAGGTTACCCGTATGTCTGGCCCGAGAATGCGTCACGAACCTTCAAGCGAGCCCCAGCTAACGAAAACGCACACACAAAGGCCTCCAGAACGCCTTCCTCGTGAAGCGCAAGGAGAGCGGTGGTGTCCAGTTCTCCCGCGACCCCCTCAACCTCACCAACGTCCACTCCCGCAAGTACGCTGGTTACGTCAACGACAAGGTACGATAAGATACGAGTGAAGGAGTCAACAGGAACTGATATATACATGGGTTAGGCTATCGGTGTCGTTGCCGGTGAGAACAACACTATCCAGGTCATCTCCAAGAAGGTGTCCGCTGGCAACAAGCCCGCCTCCGGCAGAATCGTCTCTACCATTGGCGCCTCCAAGGCCAACCGCAAGTCAGTAGCAACCCACTCGAAGTGAGGGTATCGCCAGCCATGCTGACAGTGATGGATTTACAGGACCTACAAGTCTATTGCCAAGCAGACCGCCAAGTACCGTGGCGATCTCCGCCAGGTCGCCGTTGCCCGCGCCTCCGCCATCCGTGCTTCCCAGAGACCCGTGAAGCCCTCCCCCGAGCCCAAGCTCCGTGGCAACGCCGCCAAGAAGGCCGCCGAGAAGTCCGAGTAAAGGATGGAAACGGGAAAAAAGGGAAAACGTTTATAAAGCTCTGATGTTGAGTCCGCAACTCCTCGGGTAGACAGAGAGTTGCATGACACGAATGGGATGCCGGGGCAAAATCGGAACAGGGACGGATTGTCAAATCTTGCATTCAGGAATGGGTATGGCGTTTGATATCCACAAACAGAGGATCACCCACTCAGTCGGGATCTGTTTTGCAGCCAACGGGCGGTGTTGCGGTCAATATACGAGGCATTCATAATGATCATTCGCTGAAGAATCGACGAGCTCAAGTGACGACATGCGTAGTGTAAAAGGTGTCTTTTGGTTCAGGGGTATTTATTTATGAAAACAGCCATTGAACCCGCCGGCGGGTTCTCACGAGCCTGTTTGGGATTTAAAACATGGAATGCATCCCGATCTTGCCCGAGTCCAGTACCCGAGTGTCGGGCCTCGGAACCCACATGTCGGCCAGTTCCCGCAGTCATGGCTGGCCCGTGCCGCGAGTTGTTCGCGACTGAGGACTGATGACCGACGGAGACGTATCACGGCTGTGGTAGCTGTGGTAACTGAGGGAGGGCAGCAAAAGGGGATGCGTCAATTGAGTTTTTCCAGGCGGGAGTCTCCCCGAATAGGCGATGGCGCCTTTGCTCGCCTCTTGTTTCTGTGACACACTGTTGTACACTTGGCCCTCCGGCAATAGTAACGGACCCCTCCCTGGCACCCCAGCAAGATGCCGGCTGAGGGGGAGGAACGCGGGGCAACTGACGACACGGGATCGCGGTCAGCCAAGCATAACCCCGCCAACTCTACTTAAGCTTGAGCCCCCCAAGCTTCCCCCTTCTCCCGGATCCAGCTCAACCAGATTCCCATCATCCCAATCCATTGACCGTTAGATTTTAACTCTAATAGCCTCTACGCACTCGCCTTCATTGTAGGTATTCCCATGTGATTCATTGCTGATTCTGAACCCCCTTTATCTCCTCGGAAACACCGCAAAGCTGACAATCACATTGCGCTCAACAGCTACCCCTCTATATCCCCTTTATATTTTCAAGATGGTCAAGGCCGGTAAGTGTTTGCCCGAACCGTGCAACATGCGCGCATAACTGGCATGGAAAACGAGACGGGAGTCTAACAATGGGAATAGTGGTTGCTGGTGCCTCTGGCGGTATTGGTCAAGTATAGCTTCCTCCGTCACTACCATCGCCGTCATGTTTGAGCGGCATTACTGACCGGACGTCCGCAGCCGCTCTCCCTTCTTCTGAGCCTCTCCCCGCTCGTTGACGAGCTCGCCCTGTACGATGTTGTGAACACTCCCGGTGTCGCTGCCGACTTGTCCCACATCTCCTCCAAGGCGGTAAGTGACAGACACACAATCGCGAACCGCGAACCCGCGAACTCCGGCTGACCTTTGCCGCAAACAGAAAACCACCGGCTACCTTCCCGCCAATGACGGCGCCAAGGCCGCCTTCAAGGATGCCGACATCATTGTCATCCCCGCTGGCATTCCCCGTACGTCCGACTGGTGCCGTGCTGCTGTCCCGGCGCATAAGTGTTGACGATGACCCCCCACTCTAGGCAAGCCCGGCATGACCCGTGACGATCTCTTCAACATCAACGCTGGTATCGTCAAGGGCCTCATCGAGGTTGCCGCCGAGGTCGCCCCCAAGGCTTTCATCCTTGTCATCTCCAACCCCGTCAACTCTACTGTCCCCATCTCCGCCGAGGTCCTTAAGTCCAAGGGTGTCTTCAACGCCCAGCGCCTCTTTGGTGTCACCACCCTCGACATCGTCCGCGCCGAGACCTTCGTTGCTGAGATCGTCGGCAAGGCCAACCCTCAAGAGCTTACCGTACCCGTCATTGGTGGTCACTCCGGCGAGACCATCGTCCCTCTCTTCAGCAAGGTCACTCCTTCCGTCACCATCCCGGATGACAAGTACGATGCTCTTGTCAACCGCGTCCAGTTCGGTGGTGATGAGGTCGTCAAGGCCAAGGATGGTGCCGGTTCTGCCACCCTCTCCATGGCCTATGCCGGTTACAGGTGAGCATAATCATCAGAGAAAGAGGTTAGGCTATTGCTGACACACATACCAGATTCGCTGAGAAGCTCCTGAAGGCTGCTGCTGGTGCCAAGGGCCTCGTTGAGCCCAGCTACGTCTACCTCCCCGGTGTCCCCGGCGGTAAGGAGATTGCCGAGAAGACTGGTGTCGACTTCTTCTCCGTCCCCATTGAGCTCGGCGTATGTTCCCACCCCCCCCCTCCACCAGTCTTGACCTCTTATGCTGACAAGCGAATAGCCCAACGGTGCCGAGAAGGCTATTGACATCCTTGGCGACATCACCGAGAAGGAGAAGGCCCTCCTCGCGGCCGCCGTGTCTGGTCTCAAGGGCAACATCTCAAAGGGTGTCACCTTTGCCCACAACCCTCCCCAGAAGTAAACAAACCCCCATATCCAAAAATTTCTTTTTCTTTTCTCTTTCCTACCTCTCTTCGCGCGCGACAAGCCATGTGTAGTTTACCAAGTAACTTCTTTCGTGGCTTTTGTTTGTTTGTGCTGGAGCTCAGAGTGATGAATGTGTGACAACGACCCCCCGATAGAGAGCAAACAAATAGAAATGCACTGTTTGAATTTGTAACAGAAACAGGGTAGCTGATTGGTCTTTTTCTCTCTCTTTAGGTTGTAAAGGGCGTCATCTGCGTTCATGACTAAGCGATAAGGCTGGCAGGAGTGCCTTGTGAACTCTTGAGATCCTTCTAGACGGTTGGAAGGACGGGGGAGGTTGTGGAGTCGACAAGGGGGTTGGGGGAGCATATAGAGTGTAGTCTCTGCCAGTTTTTACATAATATACACGGTTATTTCTCTTTGAGCACAGTGTGAGCTTGTCTGCAGTTAGGGAACATGGTGTGGATGAGGAGGTGTCCAGTGTTAGGTGTGGGTGTCTTTTTTTGGTAGTCATATATGGGTGGGTATGGGGGTGAGGATCTGTCGAGTCTGTACTGTGTGGGAAGATCATTCCAAGCATTGGCATGGCAGCAAATGGGTGTCATGCATGAGAGAGTATGCAGCTGCGGGTACATGTGTAGAGGGGCTGGTAGATAATCGAGGTCAAATATGGAGCATATATCTCGAATTTTCTACCTCTTCAGTACCCTAACATTGACCTCTTCCTGGTCCGCCAAATCCTATATCTGTATACACTCTTCAATCTATCCTATCTAGCTTGGCAGAACGGGACTGGGAAATAATGGTGAGGAGAGAGACAATGTCAAAGGTGTTTGTGTGTGTGTGTGTGTGTGGGTGTGTGTGTGTGTGTATGTGTGGGTGGATGGGTGGGTGGATGGGTGGGTGTGGACGAGCAAAAGGTAGATACTATTCTCGCAAAGACATTGTAATTTCACACTGATATCGTCTCTAAAGATTTGAGGCCACGATATAAAGTCATCAGGTGGTCACAGCAACACAACACATTTGATATAGAGATAAAAAATTATAATTCAGTCAAACCACCTCTCATAAGAATCCATTAGGTATCACTACCCCGCCCGTTTCTTTGAACTCCAAAACTCCCATATGCACCTTTAAACCCGGGATGATGCTGTTCATAAAGTTTCAAAACCCAATGCTTGTCCTGTCTCTAGGACCAGCTACGATCAACGATGAAAAGGAGAGGGAGGCCAGCTATTTCGCAGGCAAAGTCTTGATCTGAAACACCGCCCCTGGCAGCTCCGTCGTCTCGGCTTGAACAGTAGCTTGTATCCCCATCGCCGCGAGGGCTCCCCTCACGATGCCGCAGGGTACCCATAGGAACTGTTTACGTCAGTGTATTTGTGAAGATTGGGTGAGAAGGGTGGGTAAAACTTACCGGTTGGGCTCTTACAACAGCGGCCTGTTGCGCCCCTCCACTTCTTCCTCCCGTCTCGACGCTCATCCGACTTAGTGGGCGGAAGTTGTTGTCCGTTAGGACGTACACGCCCTGTTTCCACCAAAATAAATTGTCAGCATGTCCTTCCCATATAAAAGTTCCCTTTCACGTTGCCCCCCTTCTCGGCAATCCGTCTGTGATATCCAACTCCTTTCCTAGAACACATCTCTGTCCAAATGCGCCTGACATCTCCGTGCCTATCCCAATCCAGCACCCCCCTTCCCCCGTCACCCATCTTGATCCCCTTCCCACCATCACACAACCCCCCACTTGACAGAAAAGAAGAAACTCACCCTATGATTAGTTTTCAGATTATCCACCTGCTTCCTAAAAACCAACCCCCAGAGATCCTTACACACAAACTTGATCACATCCAGCGCGTCCCCAAACTTTCCCCTATCCTTCGCAAACCTCTCCACCAGCCCCTGCCCAACCCGGTACCCTATCCCCTCCAACCGGTAAAACGCGGCCTCCCTTTCCTCCTCTTCTTCACCCTCACCCTCAGAAATCTCCGAGTTTATCCGATACGACATTGGCACAACCTCAATCAACAAAAAATCCAACGCCGACGACGAGAGGAAGCGCGCGGTGGGATCGAGGTGGTTGTAGGGTGGGGGGACGGGGTCGAAGGACATTTTGGATGTGGTCAATCAGTTCGCGGTGAGGTGATTGTAGGATGTCGCGTCGGGGAGGTGAGGTGGTGGTTTAGAAATCGCGGGTTTGTTTGTTGCAAGTTGGAGCTCGAGATGATGCAAGTTGTTGAACAAGAAGTGATCCCCGCCAGTTGCTTCCCGGGAGCTTTGAAGCACAGAGCCAAGCCAAGCCAAGCCAGGGACTGTGGGGCCAGACGCATGTAACTATACAAAATATGCGACTAAGGCGTATATCTCAGGGGGCTGATGACAAAACAAATCATAACCATCTCATCTATCCTGGGTGCTTCTAAACTTTGAAAAAATATGCCAACTGCTTGAAACATTCAATGCCTATCTCCCAAAGCCAGCTGTTATATTTCAACGAAATCACATTGGCTTCACCCAACTTCAGTCCACTCTCACAACCACATCACCAAAATCACACCACGTTTTATAAATCATTTATCAAATTTCTAGTCGCAAAGCAACCAATGGCTTAAAAACAATCCACAAACCATGGGTATATCAACCCTCATTCCCTAGCAGAAAAGAATACCTGCTGCACAAAGATTCCCTAGCCCGCAGCCTAGTCAACTCCCGCTCCGTCCCGGCTGCCCGTTTGTGATGACGCCCAAAATGAAGATTGCTCCCGCTCAAAACGCCAATGCCATGCCCAGCCACAATCGGGAAATGCAAAAAAAAAAAAAAAAATCCCGGGGTTTGTGATTATACACATCAAAAACATCACACCAGCATACCTGTCCCCAACTCACCAGATTCACACAGCATAACCAAACCCGATTTGTGTATCTGTGCACCGCCGGGTTTACCTGCTATGCTCCTCTTTACGGTGCAAATCAGTCCCGGTAACGTCCTCTCGACCGGCTCTGGGGGAAGCGTTTTTGTCTCAACACTGTTGCGCCAAGTGCTCCCACTTCATCAATATCCTGCCTCTAGTAGTACCTCGGGCGCTTTGCGGGCTGGGCATCATCTTCATCGTCAGAGGAAATCAGGTCAATGACCTCGGGAGCGGATCGCTTGCTGGAGGACCGGGGTGCAGCAGAGGTGTCTCTGGAAGCACCACTCTGTGGCGTCCCCAGATAAGCAGCACTCGACGGATGCTGTGCAGAGCTGTAACTTGGCTTGCTGGGGTTCTCATAAACCACGAGATCATCGTCGTCAATATAGCTAGCCTCCTGACTCTTCGAAACTCCTGTGTCCTTTCTGGCACCAGGAAGAGCCCATTCTCCATTTGGCTCAATGGTGACCTGCTCCGTAGATTCCGATGTGCGAGCCAAGATGTCACGCGCGTACCTGGATAACATGTCAGCAAACCACATGCAGAACCACCACCGCAGGGATACCTACTCATCAATCGCCAGCTGCTCAAACGGGGTGACTCTGTTGCAAATGGGACACACCCACAATGGGCTTTGCTCTTGCATCTGGAGATAGGAAGATGCATCGAAACACTGAATGTGGTTGCACTTGACGCCGCGGCATGGATTTGTCAGACGCATGTATGTGATGGGGCATTTGAGGCTCAGGTTCTGCGATGTCGCAACCACATCTGGATCACTGGCCGCCTTGGTAACTGTGCGAACAAATATCAGCAATGGTCTACAAACACAAACAATAATCGTGTGCTTACTTTCATCAATAACGTGCTCCTTCCGGATCTTCTGCCTGATCTGCGGCACCAGAGCATCCACCGTGGTCGTTTTGCAGAGGACCACGGACAGATAAAACTTCTGCAGCAAAAATGTTAGCGTTTCCAAAGGTAACCACGCAGGGATTGCCGCACCGTGGGCACCTTTTGAGTCAAGGCATATGTCACCTCGATGCGGTTGGTATAGCTCGGAGGTCGAAAGCGCAACAGGTGCGTCACATCGACAGGCTTCGTCGAGCCGGGCTTGTTTTTCAACCCTCTCAAGTTGGCCTTGACCTCCTCGCCATTTACCCGTAGTTCGCATTGATAAGGAAAGGCAATGTCCTGAATTGGCGTTGTCCCGTTGGCACAAAACACCAGAACCCTCATGGATGGGTTTTCATCGCACACAGACATCTCCGACCCTCTCAACTCGATCTTTTCCGTGTTCCTATGACTCGTCATTACTATTGCGTTGTCAGCAGATGCAGTAACTCTATATATAATTCAACATACCCTCCAACTCTCGGGGTTTGCCCAGCTGGTGCCTCAGCTCGTAGAAAGGGCTCGACTTAAAGGCAAAATGCTCGATTAGTCGAGCAGGTGGTGGTTTCTGGATGGGCATCCCGGCCGAGTGGGAGTTGTAACCGCCATATGCCGCCCGATAACCCGAAGAGCCATAAGAGGACGCCATGGTAGCATATTGGGGCGGGGTTGCCGGTCGTGGTGGTTGGTATTGCGACTGACTGTTGTACAATACAGCTGGGAGGGCAGCTTGCGGAACAACTA
This sequence comes from Podospora bellae-mahoneyi, assembly GCF_035222275.1. Classification (NCBI taxonomy): domain Eukaryota; kingdom Fungi; phylum Ascomycota; class Sordariomycetes; order Sordariales; family Podosporaceae; genus Podospora; species Podospora bellae-mahoneyi. Next base: position 3,020,597 of record NC_085886.1, on the reverse strand, counting down.
CCGCAGGGCTGGCTGTCGGGGTGGCTATAGGACGAGATGCTGGAGGAGTGGCACGCGCCAAAATGTTCTTGCGGAGTTCCTCGAACTGCTGCCAATCTTGCTTTTCAGACACGTTGGATAATTCTGGAGGTAGGCAGTTAGTCACTCTGCGCGATTGAAGCGTGGGATGAAACGCAACATAGGTAGGGTTGTACATAAATAGCAAGTAAACCGGAAAAGAACTGGAAGGGACTCACGTTGGGTGATCCGCCTTTGTAGATCGACTTTGTTGCCCGTCTTAGCGAGGCCATTGACCTGACATATCTGTTGGAGCACCGTCTTTTGCAGAGCAGGATTCTGGACGGTGCGGGTCAGGTTCTGCAGTTCGGCTGTCTTGTCGGCCATGGCCCGATGTCCTTGAGAGCGAGGGCGCGGCAAATCCAGGCCGCCGACCTCCAATATTTAAACAGGGCAGCCACCCCAGGGTTCTCGGGGTGAGGGCGCGGGAAGGAGGGAAGGAAGGAGTGATGCACCTCTCTCCCGGTCTCCGGGGTCTCTAGGTCCCGTTTGTTTACGGGTAAGAAGCGGGTGCGCGCAGCCTGTTGATGATGCCCTGAAGCGATTCTTGCCCAAACTCGATATCCTGGATGCTATGATGGCTGATGAAGTATCGGAGACGCGTGTAACCTGCTAGACTTTGACGCCCTCGTCACCGGCAGCTCTGCGCTGTCGCGAAACTCTAGGGTGGTCGTCGATACAAAAAGGCGGAATTGGGCGGCAGAAAAGCCCACGACCACTGTTGCCCTTCTGCAAGGGTACCGCCACTGTCGCCGTCGGATCCTCGACCAAGTGCGGAGAAAGTCTCGGGTACAAATGGTTGATTGGGTCTGGAGGTCTTGGCTGCCTGAAGTTGTGCTGAAATAGAGTTCGGCAGGGGAATTTGGTATCCACCAAAAAGTACCAGCACTTGTCCTAAGTTTGGAGCTTGGACCAGGGTTTTGGTTATCGAGGCGTCGAGGAAAAAAAAAAATCAACTTTGATCCCATGCTCTTATCCGTGCCTTGACTTTTTGGCCCTATCTTCACTCACCAAGTTGCTCCCATTCACCAGTTGTCCACCACCATCACCACCACCACCACCACCACCAAGAAGTTTTGATAGTTCCGTTTTGCCAGCAATTTCACTTTACACACACAAACCGCAAAAATGGGCAAGAGTTCGAGAGCCAGCACTATCAAACAAAACAACCGGAAACTCAAGGCCAATGTCTTTGGGCCCGTCGAAGCGGCTCGTGCTGAGCGTCTACATGCCAAGTTGGCAGAGCTCATTGCGCAGCCCAAGCCTGTGAAGGAGGTCGAGATGAACGACGGTATGTCTGGAAATATTTATCACAGCTGAGTAAATATGTGCTAACACTGTCTGCAGAGCCCGTGAATGAGGAGGTCAAGGAGGTTGAGGCTGAGAAGGAGGAGGGTGAGTTTGACTCTCGGAGTGAAGTCAAGTGCATTTCAAACTGACATAATTCAGCTGCCATGGAGGTTGATGAGAAGCCAGCGGCGCCATACAAGGAGAAGGAGCGCAAGCGGAGAGGCAAAAAGTCCAACATTGTCTTCCGCAAGAAGGGCCCCAAGACCAACAGCAAGAAGAAATGAGTTTTGTGGTCTTTCAGAGGCTTTACTTCTTTTTTTTGATATCCAACAGGTCAATATTCACATCGGGGCCATGGCCAGGTTCAGACTTGGAGTTGGCCACTCAGCTCTGAGCATATAATGGGCGAGGAGAGACAAGGGGCCAAGGGTCATTGCCTTGACGGAGCGGAGGCACACGCAGCATGGAGACAGCGCAACATTGGACTGGTTCAGGCGTTTGGTCATTTTTCTGGCGTTAATAATGGGTCGTGGAAAATTGTTGGAGTCGACGCTCGTCTGATTCAAGGCGAGTTCTGATACCCTCGGTGGAAAGCAACAATCACTCGGTGGCAATGACCCGGAAGAGGAGGGCACCATCTCGTGAGAAATACATTGTGTCATGCCACAGTTTTCCCCCATTTGCTAGCTTGCGAAGATTGATCAAAGACCTTCCTCATGGTGTTCAGACCTGCCGTTTTGGTGCAACGGCTTGCGGCAAAGTGTGGGGCCTCGACGTCTGGGGCCAATCTTGGACTAGGGGTCCGTCCAATCACGAACCCCGCCTGCTGCTTCAGACATTCCAGAAGGTCCAAATCCGAAGACATGGGGTCAAACTGCACCAAGATGGATATGTTCAACCTTATCTCTGAAAACTGAGTTGACAGTTGTCTCTTTTCTTCTTCTTGGAGTTTTTGGGGATGGCCTGCTGTACGCAATAGACTGGAATTTCCTTCGGAAAAGAAAAAGAACATCTCTTACCACACCCCACTAAGCTTCAATTCCTGCTCACGCGCGCCTCAGATACCGGCGAAAGAAAGTTGGACATGTCGCCGCGTCGCAGTCGCGATGGCGGCATCTTGAGCACTCTGCTGCTGGTGGCAGCCAATCTTCTGGTTCCAATCGCCATATTCGTCTTTGGCAAGGGGTTTTTCCCCTACAAGCCACTTCTCACTGGTCTTGCGACGTATGGCGAGAGCTCCGTTTATGGCGAGCCACCAAAGGCGCAGTTTGACAAGCTGGTGTTTATGGTTGTTGATGCGTTGCGGAGGTATTTCCCCCCTTAGCCCCTCTTCATACAGTGTGCGCTTTATGCTGACCCTTTTGCGACAGTGATTTTGTCTACACAGCAAACAGCGGCTTCAAATTTACCCAATCGTACGTCTCTGAATACTGTCCGGCGCAAATGGGGGGAAGGCTGACCGAGAAGGGAATAGACTGATTCGCGATGGGGGTGCTCTACCGTTCACGGCACATGCCACTTCGCCGACTGTTACGATGCCACGGCTCAAGGCGATAACCACGGGGTCTATTCCTTCGTTCCTGGATGTGGTGCTTAATCTGGATGAGGGGGATGAGAGCTCAAGCTTGGCGTCGCAGGATACGTGGTTGGCGCAGATGAAGAGGAAGAAGAAGGGGAAGCTGGTCATGTACGGAGATGATACATGGTTGAAGCTGTTTCCGGGCATGTTTGACCGCTTTGAGGGGACGACTAGCTTTTTTGTTTCGGTAGGTGGGATCGCTCTGTGAGAGGTGGTTTAGGGGGCTGACTGAGGGGTTGTGTAGGACTTTACCGAGGTCGACAATAACGTCACGAGGCATGTTCCAGAGGAACTGGAGAGGAAGGATTGGAATACTCTGGTTTTGCATTATCTTGGGTTGGATCATATTGGGCACAAGGGCGGGCCGAGGAGGTAAGCCACTGCTGGTGAACGGACAGGTGCTGGTGGCACTGACAGTTACAGCCCCCATATGCTCAACAAGCAGTACGAGATGGACGGCATCGTCAAGCAAATCTACCAGGCCATCGAGTCCAAAGACCACCTCAAGTCAACCCTCTTTGTCGTCTGCGGAGACCACGGCATGAACGACGCCGGCAACCACGGCGCCTCCTCCGCTGGGGAGACATCCCCAGCCTTGTTGTTCCTCTCCCCCAAGCTCAAGAAGCTCAACAAGAGACTTCGAGCACCGCTGCCAGAGAACCCCGACTTCCAGTACTACGACACCGTCGAGCAGTCCGATCTGGCGCCCACTCTTGCCGCCTTGATGGGCGTTCCAATCTCCAAGAACAACCTCGGCGCGACCATCCCTGACTTTTTGCCGTTTTGGTCTAGCAGTGAAGTCAAGGCCGAGATTCTCATGCGCAACGCGGATCAAATCATGCAGGTGGCCCACGCGGCTTTTGGCCAAAAGATGTATGAGTGGTCCTTTAAGGAAGACGGCAAGCCCGAGACAGACGATGAGAAGTTAGCTGCCGGTTACATGGAATTTGAGCAGTTGTATCAACAAGTCTACCGAGGAGCCAGTCCTGACCTTTACCAGGAAATGATCCCCAAAGCAGGAAACGTAAGTTCCCCCGTCTCTTCCCGCAACTACCTTCACTAACAAAAGCAGTGGCTCCACGAAGCCCAATCCTTCCTCTCCGGCATGGCGAGCAATTATGACACTCCACAAATGCTCCTCGGTTTTGGAATCGCCCTTTCGGCCCTCGTCCTCGCTCTCATCTCCTCCCCCACCCTCCCACCCATCCCCTTCTCCCTCGTCACTCTCGCCTACGGCGCAATGATGTTCGCCAGCAGCTACGTCGAAGAGGAGCAGCACTTCTGGTACTGGGGCACAACCGCCTGGTTCGGCTACCTCCTCGTCCGGGGCCTCAACCGCAAGACAGCCCACCCAATCGCCCATGCTGTCTCCTTTGGTGTGATCCTTCTCGCAGCTCGTATCATCAGATCCTGGAACCAAACCGGTCAGAAATTCGCTGGAGAGCCTGACATTGTCACGCTCTACCTCCAGACGTCCCCAGTCCTGTTATGGTGTCTTGTCGGGGCAACATACTTTTGGATCCAGCAACATCTCACCTTTGGCCTCTCCAGCCTGCCAATCTGGCTTTCTTTTGCGACGTCGATTGGACTTGTGCTCGCGGCATTCACCTTCAAGGTTGCCTTTGTGGTGGAGGATGCGCCGGAATTGTTGACAGAGTTTGTGAAGAAACTGCTGGAGATTAATTTCAGTGGTGGGGGGAGGGAGCTAGTGGAGAGAGCGCGGGCGGTGTTTATCGGGTTGGGGATCCTGATGGCTGCTAGTCTGGGATTCATGGGGGCGAAGAAGCAGATTAGCCAGGGGCAGCCGGGGGTTTTCACTGCTTTGACGGTGCTGACGCTTTTTTTGGTGACGCAGAGCAGGGTTACTGATATCCCGCTTTTTTTGCTTTATAATCTTCAGTTCAGGCTACTACTCTCGTATGTACCGGAGTTGGAGCTGGGGGAGATTACGCTGTCAAGTCTACTGCTGCAGTACGCCTCGTTCTTCGCACAAGGCGGCTCCAACGCCATCAGCTCGATCGATTTATCGTCGGCTTATAATGGGATCGCGACCTACAACGCGACTTTTGTGGGGATATTGACGTTCTTGTCGAACTGGGCTGGGCCGGTGTATTGGGCGGTGGCGACGGTGATTTTGCTGCTGAGCAAACGACAACATCTGCTGAGCCACCGCCGGGGAGGGGAAGAGGGAAATGTGTACAAGTTGCACGTCTCCCTCATGACGGTGTTTATCGCCGCGGCGACGGCTGCGGTCATGGGGGCTTGTGGGGTGTTGAGGGATCATTTGTTTATTTGGACGGTTTTCAGCCCAAAGTATCTTTATGTTGTTGCCTGGGCTGGGGGGGTGCATTTGGGGGTGAATGTCGGGATGGGCGGTTTGTTGTATTGGCTTGGGGTCAGGGAGGGGAGTGGGAGGGAGAAGGCGTGAAATGGGGGACGGGGAGAGAGGACTTTCTGGAAGATGGACACCTTGTCGTCTTCCCCCTTTTGGATGATCACAAGACGCATTCTGTCAATAATACTTGGGACCTTTGTCATGTCGGACTGAAAAGGGTGGTATATAGTAGAGATGCTTTTGGCATCATTTTGTGTAGGAGTCGGATCATCATGCGAGTCAAAATAACCTCCAACGGTTGGATTACGGCAAAATGAAAATAAACATGATTCAGTTGGGCTCCCGAGCAGTAAAAAGCCTCCATTTCATGGTAGACAGAGCACACACACGACGGTGTATTGGCGCAGATAATATCCTCATTGAATTACACCCGTTTGATAATGCTAACAACAGCCGCTCGAATCTATCTCTCTCAAGCCCATACACAAAACAACTCCATCAGCCTTACTTCTCACCCCTGAGCTCCGCCTTCTTCTTCCTCATCTCCCTCTTCCTCGCCACAATCTTCGTCCTCATGGCCAACTTAGCCTCCGCATTCTTCTTCCCCTCCTTCGTCTGCGGCTCCGCCTTACCCTTCTCCTCCTTGGGAACAGCACTCTTCTTCCCCTTGCTACTCTTATTCCACGTATCCGGCCTCTTCTTCTCCTCCTTCCTCTCCCACCTGTTCTTCCTCCCCCTCTCCCTCTCCCTCTCCCTCTTCTCCCTCTCCGCCCTCGACCCTGGCGCCCTCGGCCCCTCCTCCCGAATCTTCTGCTCATGCTGCCTCCTCCTCTGCACAACATTCGCATTCTCAATAGCAAACTCCACAATCAACCTGCTCGTCTTTCCCGCCTCATTCTTCATCGCATGACCATTCAGCCACCTCAACCCCATCAAGGCCCAGCGGTGCGAGGTGTACTCAATAAACCCATATCCCCTGCTCTTCCCCCCTCCCTCCGCCTTCTTCTCATCAATCTTGCTCCCCTGCACCGTCTCAAACACAATCTTGGCTTGCTTAACCACCCCCTTCCCCTTCTCCTTCCTGCGCCTCTCCGCCTCCTTATCCTGCTCACCACCCCGGAGATTCTCCTCCTTCGAAAGTGGCGCCCTCTTCCCCTCCTTGACATCCTTCGCAAAACCCACCACCGCCTCCCTGGCCAACGCCTTCAGGGCCTTAGAGTCCATATTAGCAGGAATATTCCTTACCGCCAGGCGGGTGAGAGAGATGTGAAGCGCCGGGTTGCTCTCAATAAGCTTCTTCCTCTGCTTCGCGCTCGCCTCGCGCATCTTGATCTCCTGATCGGAGAGCGTCTTGAAAACGGGCGAGCTAGCGGGGATTTGACCCTCCTGAAGCAGAAAAAGACGGCGCTTGTCCTTGTCCTTCTTGGATGCGCTCATTTCTTGCAGCCGCGCAGCCTCGCTCTTGTCAACGGCAGGGGCGACCTGGAGGATGCGGCCGTCAAGGGTGTACGTTCCCTCGGGGTCGAGGGTTTCGTCCTGCAGGACGGAGTGCTTGGCCAGCGTGGGGGCAGGGCGACGGGGAGCGCCCTTGAGGCAGGAGACATAGTCGTCGTGGTTGAAGAAGCAGACGAATCCAGTACCCGCGGGCCGGTCGGTGCCGCGCTCTTTGACCACGCGAGCGTACCTGACTGCACCAAAGGTTTCAAAGTGGGCCTTAAGCTGCTCGTCGGTGGCGGTGTAAGGGAGGTTGCGGATGAAGACGGTGGTGGAGTTGTCAGTGGACAGCTTCTTTTCCGGCTCTGCCTCTTCCTCCTCGTCGTCTGATGCATCCTCAAACTCGGCATCGCCATCCTCGTCCATCTCCTCGTCTGAATCCTTCTCCTCGTCATCATCTTCGTCCTCGTCCTCGCTGTTGACATCTTCATCATCATCCTCCACCTCATCCTCGAGATTCTTGCCGTAATTCTTGAAGAAATTCGCCAGATCGCGATCCTCCTGTGTCATGTTCGGGTCCTCATCCTCTTCCTTCTCCTCATTTTTCGCCTTCTTGGCCTTCTTCTTCTCAGTCTTGGTCTCCTCACCACCCTCCTCTTCCTCCTTGTGCTGCTCCCAAGTCTGCTTATCAACCGCCCAATCAACCGCCACCGTCCGCCCGTCAATCTCCTTGCCATTGATAGCCTCCAACGCCTTTTCCGCATTCTTGCGACCCCGAAGCGTGACGAACCCAAAACCAGAAAGCTTCCCCTTCGAATTGGGCAAATCCGCAAACTTGATCTTGCCAAAAGGCTGGAACAGCTTGGCGAGCTGCTCTGACGACTTGATGCTCCAAGGCAAGTTACGAATAATAAGCTTGGGCGCCTTTCTCTGCTCAGCCAGCTCCTCCTCCCGCTGGCGCTTTTCGGTGACGACTCTTGCAGCGACCTCGGTGCTGGCCTTCGCCGCATCGCGGAGACGGGGCTGGGCAATGTCGAGCCTTAACCTGCGGCCGTCGAGGAGCTCGTTATTGAGCTTGATCTTGGCCTCGATGGCATCTTCGGGGTCGGCGAAGGAGACGAAGCCGTAGCCGCGGGAGGTTTTGGTTTTGGGGTCGAGGACGACGGTGGCGTGTTTGACGGGGTAGTGTTGGGAGAAGAAGTTGGTGAGGGACTCGCTGGTGGCTGATGGGGGGAGGGATCGGACGAAGAGGGATCGGTTTTTGTCGACTCTGGGTCTTTTGTTGGGGTTGGAGGAGGATTGGTCGGTGGAAGAGGTGGTGGCCTCGACGGGGCCGTCCTCGCGTTGGCGTTTTTTGTCTGCTCCCATTGTTGCGAGTTTGGTATGTGAATTTTTGATGGTTTTTTCGAGGAGCTGGTCCCTGGCTCAATTGACAATTGGAAAGAAAAAAAAAACCCCAGGGAGGTGGGCTGATAAGAAGCTTATCGTGCGAAAAGTGGGGGCTTTCGTGCTCCTTGCCGCTAGAATCACGGCCTTTGAAGATAGTCGTGATGCCTTCAAAGATGATTGATAGGCCTTACATAGAGTGCAATAAGCCTTTCAGGATGTTAACATGCCTTTACACTTTTAATAAACCTCCAAAGATAGTCTGAAGGTCTTTAAAAATACTTGGAAAGGCTGTTGAAGATGGTCGACGGTATCGCTGTTATCTTGTTAGACCTTGAGACGTCCCTGCCAAGCTGTGGGTCATACCCCTCCAAACTTTCGCGCGCTAAGCTCGAACAGGAAATTGCTGGGTAAACAAACAACATTCGCAAAGTCACCATTCACTTGTCAGGCTCCTTTTCTGTAACAACCACTGCCATTCTCCTACGACACGACGACACCCTTCACAACGACAACCCCAATGCGATTCCTGAACCAGATTCAAAATACAACTTGAACATTTAGAAACCAGCCCACGGCGCGCACAAAACCTCGTCGCCAGCATGGCCCCCCGTGCAACAAGATCAACCCGCTCCTCCACCGCCGGCGGCGGCGCCACCTCCCGCGCCAGCACAACAGCAACAGCCACCTCCCGCTCCTCCCCAGCCGTAAACTACAACATCCCCGAAGAAAGCCCCGACAACGCCCTCCGACAGCAAGTCGCCGCCGTCTTCCGCGACGCCCAGCGCACCACCGCCTCCCACCGCAAGCTAGCCGTCACCCTCCGCAAGATGCAGGAAGCCTGCTGCTATGAGCCAACGGCTACCAAGAAATCTGCCACGACTACTAACCTCGGCGACTTTGACGAGGATGACTTCAACACCGAGTTTGTCCGCTGCGTTCTGCGCGTCATGCCCGTCAAGAAGTCGGAAGGGGTAGGCGAGAAGACGGTCAGGTTCATTGGGCTGTTTTTGCGGCATGCGATTGATAAGGACAATGAGATTACGGGCGAGGCGGATATGGATACTAGTACTATGCCTGAGACGCCTGCTACGAGACTCACGACGTATCTGATGGTTACGATTTTGCCGTTGCTGCAGGCGAAGGACAAGTTTGTGAGGTATCGGTCGACGCAGTTGATTTCACACATTATCAGCTCGCTGGATGCGATTGATGATGATTTGTTTCAGAAGCTGAGGTCGGGGTTGTTGAAGAGGATTCGGGACAAGGAGGCCATGGTAAGGGTGCAGGCTGTGCTCGGGTTGGGGAGACTGGCGGGGAATGAGGTTGAGGCTGAAGAAGATTCGGAGGATAGCGAGGGGGGTGGTGCGGGCAGTGGCCTCTTGGATAAGTTGCTGGAGGTGTTGCAGAACGATCCCAGCGCTGATGTCAGGAGGTCGCTTTTGGTGAATCTGCCTATTCTGCCCAAGACGTTGCCTTTTCTGCTTGAGAGGGCGAGGGATCAAGATGCGGCGACGAGGAGGTCGGTGTACTCGCGGCTGCTTCCTGCGCTGGGTGATTTTAGGCACTTGTCACTTTCGATGAGGGAGAAGCTGCTCCGATGGGGCTTGCGCGACAGAGATGAGAACGTCCGTAAGGCGGCCGGTCGTCTGTTCCGTGAGCGCTGGATTGAGGATTGCGCGGGGACGCCACCGCCTGCTGAGACCGGTCAGCCGGCTGAGGTTTCACCCCCTAACCTCGACGCGCTCCTTGAGTTGTTGGAGCGTATCGATGTCATCAACTCTGGTGGTGAGAACGGCATTGGTCTTGAAGCCATGAAGGGTTTCTGGGAAGGTCGTCCAGACTACAGAGAAGCCATGGTCTTTGACGACACCTTCTTCGAGACTCTGAGCGCCGAGTCCGTCTTTGTCTGCCGAACCTTCAACGACTTTTGCCGCAGCGAGGGCAACGGCAAGTTTGAGCAGCTCGTCGAGGAGAAGCTCCCCGAAGTCACCAAGGTAGCCTTCTACCTCGAACGCTACATCAAGGTCCTGATCGACGCCATCAAGCGTGCCGAAGAGCAGGAAGACCTTGAAGAGGAAGAGGAGGAGGACACGGTGGAGCAGGAGTTCATAGCAGAACAGCTCCTCCACATCGCCCTCACGCTCGACTACTCTGATGAAGTCGGTCGTCGCAAGATGTTCTCCCTCCTCCGACAGACCCTTTCCATTCCCGAACTCCCTGACGAGGTGACCAAGTTGACTGTCAACGTCCTCCGCGACATTTGCGCCCCTGACGCTGCCGGGGAAAAAGAATTCTGCTCCATCGTCCTCGAAGCCGTAGCCGACGTGCACGACACCATCGTCGACGAGCCGCCCGCGAGCGAGAACGATAACGACGATGAATCGTTCCACTCGGCTCAGTCAGAGGTGTCCACCCCCGACGGCGACACCACCCCGACCAAATCCTCCAAGAACAAGAACGTCCCTGCGCTGTCCGAGGAGGAGGCGGCCAAGAAGGCGATCAAGGAGATCATGATCAACATGAAGTGCTTGCATATTGTGCAGTGCATGCTCGCAAACGTGACGGGCGATCTCCAGCAAAACGACCACTTGGTTTCAATGCTTAACAATCTTGTTGTGCCAGCTGTCCGTTCCCACGAGGCGCCTGTGCGGGAGAGGGGTCTGGTCTGTCTGGGTTTGTGTTCGTTGTTGGATAGGTCGCTGGCGGAGGAGAATTTGACGCTGTTTATGCACTTTTTTAGCAAGGGGCATACGGCGCTGCAGATTACGGCGCTGAACATCTTGACGGACATTTTGAATGTGCATGGGTCACAGCTGTTGTCTGCTAACCCTACACTGTTGAAGGTCTACATCAAGGCTTTGAGGTCGGGGGCGAGGCATCCTGAGGTGCAGGCTTCTGCTACGGTGGCGGTGTCAAAGTTGCTGCTTGGGAGGGTGATTTCTGATCATGACTTTTCTGCGGAGCTGCTCAAGACGTTGGTTGTGGCGTACTTTGAGCCGGCGAGCAGTGACAACCAGTCTGTCAGGCAGGCGCTGAATTATTTCCTGCCGGTGTTTTGCTACAGTCGGGCGGAGAATCAGGACTTGATGAGGATTGTTGCGCTGGATGCGCTGCATACGTTGTATAATGTGAGGGAGGGGCTGGAGGATGATGACGCGGATGTGGACGAGGAGATGGTGAGTTTGGCGACGATTGGCGCTTGCTTGGTGGACTGGACGGATCCGAGGAAGTGTTACTACCCGGGCAAAGAGGAGGGGGTGGAGGGGGAGAGGAAGAATGTGAATGCGGATGTGCATTTGGAGTTTGCGAGGGGGATTTTGGAGAGGTTGTCTGGGAGTGTGCCGAGTAAGTTTGATCCGTTTCCCTCTCACGTTTGGCCGTGTGGAGAGTGCTAACTAGACGACAGGAGAGGAAAAGAAGATTATTGCTGCGCTGCTTGGCAAACTTTATGTGTCCCCGGCCTCAAGTGAGGAGCTCACTAGAGACATCTATGCCCTAGTTTGTGAGGCTGTTGAGAATGGTCTTTTGACTGATGCGACGAGTCGGAACTCGCTGTACAAATTGCATGTTGGGCTTGGCAAGATTGTCAACCAGCTTGATGCTGCTGCTGTGGCGGCGCAGATGAACTCGGCTGAAGGTCAGGTACAGAGGTACAGGAGGAGCGTTAGCAGGGCTAGTTCTGTTGGGCTGGGGAGTGTGGCCGGTGCTGGTGCTGGAAACAATGCTGGAAGGGAGGGCTCAGTTGTTTCATCCAGGGCGGGGAGCGTCATCAAGGAGGAGGATGAAGAGGAGGAGGAGGCGACGGTTGTGTTGAGCAGGACGGAGCCGGTGATGAAGAGTATTGAGGAAGATGATTCGGAGGAGGATGGAGATGATAAGAGTTTGGTCAGTGAGTTGCTGGATGAGGATGAGGAAGATGAGGGTGAGGACACTCTGTGAATTGCCCGGGGATGATGGTGTTGGATAGTGGTGTAGGGATGAACCTATGAGATGGCGGGCTGGAAGGATACCATGACTGGCTGGGTTGTTTGTTTTGTTTGACATGTTATGAATATGATTTGAAGACTGATGTTATCTTTTGAAAGACCTCGCGCATTATGGGACATATGAGGAGCTCTTGTGGACGGTTGGTCTTGAATATTCGCTTGGTCGGTTGACCTGGAGTAGCATCATGAGCCATCATTCTGAACTTGTCTTTCAACAAATTAGTACGGTGAGATGGCCGAGCGGTCTAAGGCGCCACGTTAAGGTCTTCCTTAATCAACATCTTCTCAAAAGATTCCGTGGTCCGAAAGGGCGTGGGTTCGAATCCCACTCTCATCATTCATTTTTGTAGTTTTTGCATTCCTCACTTCATGCAACCCTTGAGAGTTTCCAGATGGTGTTGGCGAACAAGTCGGGAACCCTGGTTTCACGATAGAGCAGTGTGAAGATCAGAAATTGGACAGCTCGGTTGGTACTGAGAGCAAGGGGCGCCCTGAAGCATAACGCTAAGGCTGGTGAGAGCCAGAACTCAGCGACAGCTCACAGAGAGCTCCAGTGTTCACTCTATCATCAGCTATTGCGTCCAGCTTTTCCACAGCCCGACTCACATGCTGAGCTTTTTTTTTTTTTTTCTCTTTCTCTCAAGGTACGTACTCCGTCCCCATCCGCTAATCAGACAGGAATTGGCCAATCAGCGGTGCCCTGTCGATAACAAGCGCGGGGGAGGGGTAAAATTTCTCTGCCCCGGATTTTCATTTTGACAGAAATGGAGGGGCAATCCGAGAGCGCTGCCGGGTCAGGGACGACTCACTTTGCTCCGGTCACGCAAGTGTGACAACCACCCCCAAACACAACTCAAAAATGTCGTCTCTTCGGATCCTGCTGGTCGGCAACGGTGGCCGCGAGCACGCCCTTGCCTGGAAGCTCTCCCAATCGCCATATGTGGAGTCCATCATCGCCGTTCCTGGCAACGGCGGCACCGCGGGGTTGCCCAAGGTGACCAACACCACCGTCGTTAAGCCCAACGACTACCCCGGCCTCGTCGAGTTCGCAAAGAAGAACAACATTAACCTCGTCGTCCCTGGCCCGGAGGCGCCCCTCGTCGACGGTATCGAGGGCTACTTCCGCGAGGCCGGCATCCCCGTCTTTGGCCCCTCCAGGGAGGCCGCGCGCATGGAGGGCAGCAAGACCTTTTCCAAGGACTTTATGAAGAAGCACAACATCCCGACTGCCGCCTACGAGAACTTTTCCGACTACGAAAAGGCCAGCGAGTATCTGAAGACTGTCAAGCACAATGTTGTCATCAAGGCCACTGGTTTGGCTGCTGGCAAGGGTGTTATCCTTCCCCAGACTCAGGAGGAGGCTCAGCAGGGTTTGAAGGATATCATGCAGGACAAGGCGTTTGGTGATGCTGGCAACGAGGTCGTCATTGAGGAATTTTTGGTTGGTGACGAGCTGAGCATCCTGTCTTTCTGCGACGGTACCACGATCAAGTCCCTGCCTGCTGCCCAGGATCACAAGCGAATTGGCGATGGCGACACTGGGCTGAACACTGGCGGTATGGGATGCTATGCGCCCACTAAGCTCGCTACCCCTGAGCTCCTCGCTCGTGTTGAGCGCGAGATTCTTCAGCCTACCATTGATGGTATGCGCAAGGATGGCTTCCCCTTCAAGGGCTGCCTTTTTACTGGCCTGATGATTGCCCCTGATGGCACCCCCAAGGTACTCGAGTACAACGTCCGCTTTGGCGACCCGGAGACCCAGACGGTTCTGCCATTGCTCGAGTCCGATCTCGCCAAGATCATGTACGCCTGCGCCGGCCCTATCCCCTACCTCGAGGACGTCCCCGTCAAGGTGTCCAACAAGTTTTCCACCACCGTGGTGGTTGCTGCCCCTGGCTACCCCGAGTCATACCCCAAGAATATCCCCATGCAGGTGTCAGCTGCTCCCCAAGATATCACCATCTTCCACGCTGGTACCAAGCTAACTGGTGACGTTTTGGTCACTGATGGTGGCCGTGTCATTGCTGCGAATGCTGTTGGCGAGTCTCTCCGTGCCGCTGTTGACAAGGCGTATGAGGGCGTCAAGCTCATCAACTTTGATGGCATGTACTACCGCAACGACATTGCTCACCGTGCTTTCCGTGAGTCAGAGGCTTCTGGCAAGCTCACTTATGCCCAAGCTGGTGTGAGCATCGATGCTGGAAACGAGCTTGTCGACCGCATCAAGGCTGCCGTGGCCACCACCCGCCGCCCTGGCGCCGACGCTGTGATCGGTGGCTTCGGTGGAGAGGTCGATCTCTCCCAGGCCGGTTTCCCCGGTGCACCCATCGTTGTCGGTGCCATCGACGGTGTCGGCACCAAGCTCATCATTGCCCAGAAGATGAACAAGCACGACACCGTTGGTATTGATCTCGTCGCCATGAACGTCAACGATCTTGTCGTCCAGGGTGCTGAGCCCTTCATGTTCCTCGATTACTACGGCTGCAGTCGCCTTGATGTGTCCGTTGCTGCTTCTTTCGTTGAGGGTGTTGCCAAGGGCTGCCTCGAGTCTGGCTGTGCTCTTGTTGGAGGTGAAACGGCTGAGATGCCTGACCTCTACACTGGCGATGACTACGATGCTGCCGGCGCCGCCATTGGTGTCATGAAGGCTGAGCAGCGTCTCCCCCGCAAGGATGCCATGGTTGAAGGCGATGTCCTCATCGGTCTTACCTCTTCTGGTGTTCACTCCAATGGTTTCTCACTCGTCCGCAAGGTCGTTCAGAAGTGTGGCCTTGAGTACACAGATGCCTGCCCATGGGACGGCTCCAAGTCTATCGGCGAGGCGCTTTTGACCCCCACGAAGATCTATGTCAAGCCTTTGCTCAAGGTTCTGGCTTCTGAGCCCGGTGCTGCTGCTGTCAAGGGTATGGCGCATATCACTGGTGGTGGTCTGACTGAAAACGTCCCCCGCATGTTGCCCAAGCACCTCTCTGCTGAGATTGATGTCGCGGCGTGGGAGTTGCCGCCTGTGTTCAAGTGGCTTGCCGAGAGCGTTGAGCCCGCCGAGATGGGCAGGACGTTCAACACTGGTATTGGCATGGTGGTTGC
Source organism: Podospora bellae-mahoneyi (assembly GCF_035222275.1). Taxonomy (NCBI): domain Eukaryota; kingdom Fungi; phylum Ascomycota; class Sordariomycetes; order Sordariales; family Podosporaceae; genus Podospora; species Podospora bellae-mahoneyi. The sequence continues at coordinate 3,005,440 of NC_085886.1, read as the reverse complement.
TGTTGCTGCTGAGGGTGTTGAGGGTGTTGTTAAGGGGTTGGAGGAGGCTGGTGAGAAGGTGTATACTTTGGGTAGGTTGACGAAGAGGCCGGAGGGTGGTAATGGGTGTGAGTTGAGGAATTTGGAGAGCTGGGCTTAGTTATAAGGGGACAATAAGATGGCAGAATAAAAACGTGAAATAATGACATGGGTTGGGAACTCAAAAATGTAAATAGTAAGAGGGGTAATTATGAATTTTGAGGCATTGGGGGGGCTTTGCTTTGATTTTACTATGATGACTTCGCATTAAGAACTGTGAACTCGCCAGTTGTGTATGATTTAATGGTTGGTTCTCAAACAATCGTCTGTCACACTGCACTCATTTGTTCAATTTCATTCCATAGTTTTGAATTGCACATACCCCACCCGAAGATACAATAGGATTGTTTTATTGGTTTTGTTTTTCTTTTTTTTTTCCCCTCGGAATGAATTGAGCTTGAGGTGTTTCAGTGCTAAGATGTTGGCGAGTGCTTTTCTGTATCCCGTTCCACGCCGCCACCACATATGATGAGTGATATGGCAGTTGTCTGACCTGTATGGGCATATTCCAATAAATTGGTTCTATAGTGTAGCGGTTATCACTCCGGATTCTGAAAATAATCTCTCGTGCCCCATCATACAAAGTACGTAAGAGAAATTCTTCCGGCAACCCCGGTTCGAGTCCGGGTAGGACCTATAGTTTTTTGGGTTTTGATATGTGTTTTAGGAGGTTAGGCAAGTGGTGTTTAGTTTATTGTTCTGGTAGGTTTATGTTTTTGGTGTTTATAGTTTCTGAAAGGCGGAGCTGTATGTGAGGGGTTGGGAGTGTTTTGTCGTCCTATCTTTTAAGGGCATTTGGGAAGCGCTGTTCTTGTGGGTGTTAGTGTATTGTAAGAGGGAGATTTACTGTGGTTGTTGTGTGTCCTTTCTGCTCGTCAGGTTGTGTGTGCGTATGCTCAAAATATCCCCAGGATTAGCTCCCTTTTCTTCTTCTTCCATGCTAGATACTCCACGCTCGCTTTTTTCTTTGAGCGGACCCTTACCTCGCCCTGATACCCCCGGAGAAACGATGGAAATATGGCCTGTGCTTCATCAGCCTGCGGATGAAATAATGGCCTGCACAAAATCTGTCGCCAATGGAGTGACGCATTATTAGAGCGTCATCCTAGAGCTAAATACGCCTTTCGACCATATTTACCCTCAAAAAAGCCTTGTTAACGACGCACAAAGTTTCCCACATCGTCTACGATACAAAAAGTTCTTCCAGTTTCCTGTCCCACTTCGCCTTACCCTCCTCGAGTGTCTCCTTCTAGGGGCTAAATTGTTGGCAGAGCCACTTAAGAGCAGGTTTGTGAGGGTTCTCCACATCTTGTAGCATCAGGGAGTGGTGGCGATGGAGATTCTCCAAGAAATCCTTGATGAACCATTCTTTCCCCTCGCCCACCCTATCCCTAATTTTTACTATGCCATCCCAATAGTGGAAAAAAAGGCCCTGATTAACCAACAGGCTATAGTCGCAGGCAGGCCTAACAGGATGATCTGTGAACATGCTTATGAGGGTCAACATGGTGGCGAGAGGCCAACTTTGATCGGGGGGTCATTGAGACAAGGCCGCTTCATGCTCAACCAGATCTCCATTTCGGAGCTGGTAGTGCATCAATGGAAGAGACAAAGCCAATGCGCGGAAGAAAGACGAGCCGTCCTTGTCCACGGCCAGGTGCTCCTCGGGGGGATTGCGCACCCTCGAAATCATTGGGCTTGGATAATATTGTTCACATCCATGCCGAGCAGTTTTTAAAACCGTTTGCGCTGCTCCATCAGCTCATCCCGGGAAGCACAGAATTCCCTCTCCTATTCCCGAGCCTTGAGCCACTCTTCGGGAGTGTTTGGTGATGTCTTCCCCCCCTGGCAAAGAAATGAGGGAAACCAGAGATGCCAAGAGTTGTTTGACCACGTGTTGATGTGAAACATCATGTTTCTCACATGGCGAAGTCTGGGGAACTCCAGGTCGCTTCTATTCGTCCAGGAAAGATGTCATAATTTGTGGACGGTGGCGTGCTTCGTGTCTAAGTCTGATAGCTCCAGACCAGAGTTGACTCGCATCAAGTCCTCGAATGCATCGAGCCAGCCGAAAATTGGCTTTTGGTCTGCATATTCGGGACGATAAGTAACATCGAGCGGGTTAGTACCGTCGAGAGCGAAGGACTTGGGTGGTGTGTAGCCACGGGGGGTGGGTTCCCAGCCTAGTTCATTGGCGAGACGGACGGGCGAGTAGACACTTTCGTGAAGAAAGGTGGCTATGAGTTTTGGCAGCTCCACCGAGAGAGACTGGGCTGGAGACATCGGTGTCGATGCCCTCCAGTTCGACTTTTTTTTTTTTTTGGAAGAGCAGGCTTCCCATCGGGGTCTGTCTCGGACCGAGAAACAGTGATCTGGGCATGCTTGGGGGAATATCAAGGGCGGGTGGCACTCCTCAACAGAGGCTTTATACAGCCCCCCTGCTGATACGTAGAGTCTAAGTTGTCGACAATCATGTGGGAGGCTTTTCGACTTGAGAGGTGAATCGGAGATGTTAACCATATATGTTTATGAATGAAATGTGGTGTTGATATATGTCTCTTTGGTCTTGATTGACCAGCCAATCAGAGGCCTTTCCAGCTGGACTGGGGTAGGATGACAAGAGCGGCAGGCAGATGGCTGGTCCACTTCTCCCCCATGTTCGATGGTGCGCCAGCGCCACTTCGCATCGCGGCACGAAACCAACGACCCATATCTAGTGTGAGAAATTACAACCAAATTTACTACTGAGTACCGAGTGCTGAGCACTTAGCACTACTCGGAACCCACAGCTAGACCGACCGACCGACTGACCGACTCACTTACTCCCACAAACCACCCATGACCAACCTCGAAACCGAGCGACACCGGTGCGCTTCAGTTTGCCGGGGGACGACAACAACACCAAGATGTACCTCCACCCAGCTTCGAGTCCGCCATTAACAGGCCGCGCCTGGCCCGGCTGGCTACCCTCCTTTTCCAACGATGCTGGCGGTGGGCATGACGATGGGGACCATCCCGACAAGGATCTCCAGAATTGGTCGAGTCTAATCGGCATAATAACCGCCATCTGCGGCAATGTCCTCATTGCTCTGGCTCTCAACGTCCAGCGGTATGCGCATATTCGGTTACACAGACACAAAGTGGCAATGCGGGAGCGCGCAAGGCAGGCACTGAAGCATGCCAATTCTGCGTCGCAAAGCTCTGGACTAGGGGGCTATGGAGCGGCCGAGACATCCCACTCGGACGGTGTGCTGAGTGAGATCAGTGAAGAAACCCGTAATTTGACCGAGACGGACCCCCTCACGCACTTGTTCAGGTCCGACGACTCTCGCTGGAGCGGAAGCTCTGACAGTGACGAAGCCAAGGTCCCCTCGACGTATCTCAAGGACCCTTACTGGTGGTTGGGGCAGGTTCTCATCACGGTGGGTGAGATGGGCAACTTTTTGGCCTATGGCTTTGCGCCGGCGTCTATTGTCAGCCCGCTCGGCGTGGTTGCTCTTGTTTCGAATTGTGTGATAGCGCCCATCTTTTTCAAGGAGATATTCCGCCAACGCGATTTCTGGGGTGTCGTTATTGCTATTGGAGGCGCGGTCACGGTGGTCTTGAGCGCAGATTCGGAGGAGACCAAGATGGGGCCGCACGAGGTGTGGGATGCCATCACCACCATGGAGTTCAAGATTTATATGGGCGCCAGCTGCGGTCTGATTGCGCTGTTGATGTATATCAGCCCTCGGTACGGGAATCGTACCATTCTTATCGATTTGGGCCTGGTTGGCTTGTTTGGAGGCTACACAGCGCTTTCAACCAAGGGTGTATCCTCGATGCTCTCCTCAACCCTCCTCGGTGCTTTCACCACTCCAGTCACCTATGTCCTTCTCTTCGTCCTCCTCTCAACGGCCATCATGCAGGTCCGCTTCCTCAACAAGGCCCTCCAGAGATTCGACTCCACCCAAGTCATCCCGATCCAATTCGTCCTGTTCACGCTCTCCGTCATCATCGGCAGCGCTGTCCTCTACCGCGACTTTGAGCGCACTACCAAGGAACGCGCCGCCAAATTCATCGGTGGCTGTCTCCTCACCTTTTTCGGCGTCTTCCTCATTACGAGCGGCCGGCCCCGCCACGACGACGAAGACGAAGCCGCCCTCTCCGACGCCGAAGGCATAGAAGAAACCATCGGTCTCTCCAACCAAGATCCCGGCACCAACTCCCTTGCCCGGACCTCCTCCCGCAGAGGTAGCGACTCGGCAGTTGTAGGACGATCCAGGCGGTCGTCCCGCGTGAGCTTCACAAACAAACCCTTAGCCGCCCTTTCCAAGCAGAAACCCTCTCTCATCAACGAGGACGATTACGATGAAGACCACGAGGATGCGCCTTTGTTAGGCCCATGGAGGGACAGCACGCCCCCTAATCATAACCATTTCCGCCACCCAGGGATGGGGGCACATACCATTTCTTCGGATTCCGTTCCCTCCGTTATACCGTCAGCGGCAGTCTCAGATGCAGACCATAACCCATTGGTGACTTTATCTTCAACTCCCCCACCAATAACCACCATCCCACCTACCACACCCAGAAGCCACCCTCATCCGAGGATCTTCACCACAGTAGGCGTAACAGCGGGAGGAAACCCAGTTATTTCCCCCTCTCCCTTCTCCACCACCTTGACAGCAGTGGTGACAGACAAATTGTTATCACACCTGGAAGGGTCCCCAACCCAACTCCTCCCAACCCACAAACGAAACCGACCTTCTCTCAGAAACAGCCTTTTTGTCCCGTCAGAAGAGGTCTCAGACACGGAACAGGGTCAGGGCCAGGGTCAACAAACTGTCAGCGCGGGGGTGGAAAGTACTGGTAATGAAACGGGGTTTATCAGAAGGCGGGCAAGAAGTTTGAGTCATACACTAGGGGAGTTTTTGGGTGTTAGTGCTGCCCCGTCAAGAGCGGCTTCTCAAAGTGAAGAGGATGGGGGGGTTTTGGCTAGAGCGAGGACCTCGGGGGGTGAGGGGAGAAGGGGATATAATAGTGTGGAGACTTTATAACCTGACCTAGCATTGTTTGTGCTTGTTTTCTTTAGGGTGGGTAGGTGGGTGTGTTTATTGGGAAGGAGACTTTGGCTTTAAAGATCGTTAGCATTTGTTTTTGTGTGGCGTACTAGCATAGGCATTTGGACATGGGCGTTTTTGTGGCTTGGAGTTTGGGTTCAGGATGGGGGAGGAGTATATATGTTTATGGGATACACTTTGTTTTTATGGGTGACAGAGGGGCAGCATGGGGAGGGGGGTGAAAGTAATCATGAGGTTGTATAAATCATCAGCTTTGTTCAATACAGCGTTAGGAGATGGGGTGATATGTCATCTCTTTCCACCCCCCCAAAAACCGTTACGGGGTAACTGAGGGGGCTGTGACTGAGTATGGGGTGTCTGTAAAGTTTGTTGTCTAATTGTGACTCTTTACCTCGAGAGCAGCGTCATGTCATTGATAGCACCTCGGTTGGGGAGGGCAAAATTAGTATGACAGAGATGTCATCTTTTTTGAAGGTCCTTGTGGTTCCAGTCATTGTCCCTCCTGTCAGTATGTCCTATTTATGATCTGCTATCTAAGGTGTCCAAGCATCTGCTCTTTACACCTCCTCTCGGCTATCTTTAACGCCTTCCATAGGAATTTCGTCAATATCATATCATCACTCTCGTACAGGTATGTAATTATTAAAGTTGAACGAAGCCAGGCAATACTCTTCACAAGGAAGGAGCGTTTGGGAAGGTGGGCTATCGCTCCTGCCTCGTTACCTCAACCCCACGCGTTCCTTCCCTGAGCTGTTGCCCTGCCTAAAACGCGAGCCTGTTTTGCACAAAAAAATCGAAGCCCAATTCACCCTGCAACTGCCCGCAATTAGAGTTTTCGTCTCAACATCTTTGTCTCAGCATCTTCAACCCAGCTTAGCCACCAAGTCAACACCTCCTCAGAGCTCCCCCACTACCTCGACTAGGGGTGTATTGAGGATGGGCCGAAAAGCGATCGATATCGAGGTATGTTTTCGACTTTTACTGTGTTTTGTGCTAGACGGCCACTGATGGGTTTGTAGATGGTGATGAATCCAAACATAATATCGATTCAAACTCTCCCACAACTTAACAGTCTTGATCTCAACATCTTTGGCTGTCTTCATCTCCCAAGTCAACGCCTACTCAGAGCTTCCTCCCTGTCCCAGCTCTTAGACGGTTACTATTGAGGTATTTTCGACATTGGTTGTTTCATTGACCATCACTAACGTTTCTGCAGCACATGGTGAGCTTCCCGCCTGCTGGCGGTCAAGTGTGGCTTGCTCGCGCACAAACCAAGTATTATCTTTCGTGCCTGGACGACCACCTGCCTGGTGTGCTCGCGGCTCTTTATGGCTTGCTAGCGATCAGCTATCGTTTCCTCCCGATTACCTCAAACACAGCAGCGCGTGGACGCGCAAGGACAGGTCGAGCTTACTCTCCAGCAGGAGTTTCCTCTCCTCTCGAGGTTGACGAGCACAAGAACCAGCACCCGTTCTTTGTCATCTTCAAGTCCCCGGCCTTACCACAGCTCAACCAAAGCACTGCACCGAGGCTGCACGAGGTCTTCCGTCCTGTGTGGGACCGTCTGACCCACCCATTGACATCTACTTCTCTATTTTGGAATGCCGAGCTTAACATTGAAAGGCTTCGACGCACTCCTTAAGGCGAAAGACCAGACGCCCACCTCACCAAGCTTGTAGGCTTGTTTCAGCAACGGGACGCGGGCAATCTTTTTGACTCGGGTATAGTACCGGCTTTTCATGAGATCAAGTCGCACAGTACCTATCTCGTCCGATCCCGCGCTGTCGTATCCCAGGCTTCCCTTTCCCAGATTGCCTCCTTCTCAATCAACATCGTCTTTCCCCATCTTGACTTTAGACTTGGGACTCCTGGTGGTAGGGACATAACAACCACCAAGGAGGCCGTGATGAAGCATCTTCATGCAGCAGCAGACAACAAACTCAAGATCAAGATCCGGCGGTTGCCATCACAAAAGGTGGCTCATGCCCAAATCGTCGCACAAGCGGCCGTTGTCCAAGTCGCTGATCAGCTCCTCGCCGTCTATTTCCCTGCGAAGGTGACGATGGATGCACATGCAACCAGTCTTCGTTATGCCAAAGCACGTAATCTCGAGCTTGGTTTGCATCAGTCACTTCACAAGTATTATCTGGATCACCTAAACCGCTTTCCCGACCTTCAACAGGCGCTCTCGTCTGCGAGCGCACCTGCAGCACTCCCCGGAACACGAGGACGAGACGCAGCCGAGTCCGAAATCGTACTTCCTCCGGCGAGAAGCGAGGACCCGCATGTCGAATACCTCTTCGCCGGGAGCGAACGCGCGGACCTCTTTCCAGACCTCCAACATGCGCAGGATACATGCACCGGTGCGATGACCGAAGAGATTTGAGGGCTCATCAAGGACGTCTACGCTCAGTATCTGGAGCAGTTTTCCGGTGTTGTGCTGGCAACGCCTTATGCTATCACCAGACCAAAGGTCGTCCGTACATAATCTGCGACATCGCCATCTTTGGCGAGGCAGCCAAGTTATCCGAACATGATATTCTCCATATCCCTCGGTTTTACAACCCACCTGTTATGGTCGGTGATCCAGCCCAACACGGACCCTTTATCGGAGTTTGCTTTGGGGTGCTTGTAAGCGTTGATATTGTCTTGCTGTTCATTATGCCTATTTTATATGGTTACCCCAGCATCTTTTCATCGGCGCTTGCAGCTGGCAGCTTTCCATCCAAACTCTCTTTCACCACCGTTCGCGGGCTTGAATGAACATTACCAGCAGCGTTTACTAGCCTAATATCATCCATCCGAGCCTTGGATCAGCTGTGTTTGCGAGCGCTGTATGACTCAACCGAGCTTTATATATCCACAAATGAGTAATGTCTTTGATGGCTCCGTTGTTGGAGGACTGGGTTTTACTCGACGAAGATAAGATGAGACACTGGAAAGGCTTCGAGGGTTTGAGACAGTCATTGATGACGAAGACGGTACAAGGTGAAATGAAAGGATGATGACTGGGTTTTGGAACGGGCCGTCAAAGATAGTTGATATGTCTTTGAGAATAGTCAGTAGATCAAGCGCAGCGCCGGCAAGAATACAGTAAAAGGTGACCCGGTTGGCGAACATGCATCGACCAAAGGGCAGAGTATGGCGAATCTTGCATGCAGAAAGGCCATCTTCAAAGATAATTACTGGGTTTATGAAGATGGTTTCTAGGTGTTGAATGTCCATCGATGGGCCTGTGAGGATAGTTTAAAGGCGTTGAATGATAGTTGAAAGGGGATTTAATACAAGGTTACTTCTATCAGGAATGCAGACTTTAGAACAACTCTCTTCTGGAATACTGGGAAACATATATCATGATGCTGGGTGCGTGCCGTTTTTTCGGGGATAGCTAAACATTACCAACAGACATAACCCACAAAAAGGTCTGACTCTAACAACTACTCAATATAGTATTAATTATTCTCTAACCCATCCAGTCCCGACTCTATAGCCCCATCCATCCCATTCGCTTTCTACCTTGTCCTTCCTAATAACCGTCGTGCTATGCACAAAAGACTCAGCAAGTAATTACAATCACCGCCCCCACCCCCGCCCCCAATCTTGATTAAAAGCTACCTGTATACATCAACCTTCCGTAAAACCGTACCGCCATGCCGTCATCGTACTCGTACTCATCTCGGGGTCATGTTTCCAAAAAACAAACAAGTCATCAGACATCCCCCGCAAGCCAAACACAACAGTAGTGGCAAAACAGACACGCCTGCCTCACGCTATACGTCCGACGTTTTGCCATCTCGTCGTCATATTTCTCCAATTCATCCCATAACATCAGTGTTTTCTTTTCGCAAAAAAAAAAAAATCATGACATCTCAAACATCCCTCACACCCCTCTGTATCCTCCTCATGGCATCCCGGTGCGCCTCCAACATCCCCCGATCCCTCCTCATCCGCTCCTCAAACTCCCTCTGCCTCCCCTCCCTCTCCAGTCTCGTGCTCTCCAGCCTCGCCGCCTCGGCCTCCTTTTGCTCCATCATCACCCCGCGTTGAATGTCAATGTTCCTCTGGGCTTCAACACTATTCCCAGGGGTGTTTCCACTGTGCCAATCTCCTACGGATCGGAAAGCACCCTTGAGACTGGTCATGGAGGTGGTACTTCCTAAATTAAGCAACCCCCCCGAAAGAGGCGGGCCGTGGTGGAAGCCATCACCTCCGACAGACCTGTGTCGGGCCAACGTCTTTGGCCGTGCGTTGGCCCGGAGGTCAGCTTGGACGCTGTTGCGGAAGTTGGCGAGCTGCGCCTGGCGAACAGCTTCGGTGGGTACTGTGCTGTGACGCAGAGGCTGGTGTGAGTCGAAAGTGGTAGACTCTGTTGTTGCGGATGGGGAAGGGTGAGAGGTGGCAGGTGGCGTAGGACTTCGCAACCCTGAACGCTGGCGTATAAGCGCCTGCTGGGGCTGCATAGGCATACTGCTCTGTCGGATCAACGCACGGCGTTGGGATAGTGGCAGGTCATCGAGGTCGACGCCGACTGCTGGGCTGGAGCAATCGCTAGGGACATTGTTAGGTGCAGAGTGGCTGTGCAGACTCTCGTGGTCAGAGGAAGGCCTTGCGACAGGAAAGGTTGGTATTCCGTAGGGAATTGGTTCAGCAGTCTGAGCGTAGATTGACCCAGACGCTTTATTGCGGAGGAGCGTCTCGCGCACACCCATGAGAGTAGGCGGAGAGTACAAGGATTGTTGGCTGATCCGTGTCATGTTCGGGACCGAGGTTGAAGACAACAGCCCATGAGGGACCGCAGATGCCGAGTTTGTGTTCGGCATGGTCCAGGTTGTATCTGAGGGAAAGGGGGCTGAAAAGTGTTCAGTTGGCTCATGATCGCCCTCTTCCGCGATGGGCTCGGCGATAAGTCTCGAATTTCGCCCCTTGAGCATCACGCCCGTCATGGAAGAGGAGCGATAGAGACCGTTCAACTTTCCTTGCTGCAGGTCAGGCGAAGAGCCAGGCTGGATAGCAGAGGCATTCGAATCTGGATACGCCGAGAACGATGTCCTGGAACTGCTCCTGCTGACAGGTTGGCCTGTGTAGTTTGACATGGCGCTAGCCGATCGAGGGGCGTATGGAGGAATGGTCGCATTCTCGGCTGTTTGCTGAAGGTCGACAACGTCAAGGGGCGCCGGTTCTTCGTCTGAGCCGTCTTGTGCTGCAACGATCTCTTGCTGGAGCTCATCTGGGTCAGGGATCTCAGCCACACTCAGGTGTTTCGCCCACTCATTTGTACGATAACACAATGCTACTCGGGACAAGGCTGGTGGAAGATTCCCTCTCGTCAGACTGGCGGCAACGGAATCCAATGATTCCCCTCTGACCGCAGCATCATCCCCATCTTTTGCACCGTCCTCATCACGCTTGGGGCTTCCCACAGGGTCCGCCCGCGAGCTGTCCTCGTCAGGATCCATCTTCTTCTCGACCGCGGAGTCAGCCTGGAATTGCGGTAAGGGTGCAGGATTCTTTTCTTCAGGAACAAAGCCTCCTTGTTCAAGAGCCGGCGAGGACTTGGCCGAGCGTGACTCGGCAATAGCAAGCACGTCCACGTCGGAGAGCCTTGTAGGTATCTCAGGAATCATATCACTAACCTCCTTAGAGCTCAGCGACGTTTCCTCCTCTTGTTTCATCTCGGGGACTGCCGCCTCTGTCCTTTTGGCTCCCGGCGTACTAGACTCGGCCGACTGGGATTTTGATTTCCAGGCGGGCAGTTCCATTTTCACATCAGTAGTTGGCGATGGTGTCGCTGAGACTTCTCCCAGAGAGCTCAAGTCGTCCAAAACCGCAGCAAGAGAGTCGAGGTCGTCCCTATTTTGGACAGACTCGACAGCCAACTCTTCTGCGCTTTCGCCCACTCCCTCGATGATCCCACGCTTGCTGTGGGCAGACCGCCGGGAAAGGCCCCTAAGCAGCTTGGCCGAACCACTCGACAGTCTCTCGGCAAGCTTTTCCGCCGTTGAATTTCTAATCCGAGGTCCAGGTACATTCTCCCGGCCTTCCTCGTCGGCACAGGTTGCAGCAAACGAGGAACGATCCTCCTCGCTTTTGGCATTGGACAGCTGGAAAGGCAGACTGAGAATGGGAACCTCAGGGGTGTGAAGCGAGTTTCGTTGAGAGTTAAGTTGTGAGCTGCGTCTGGAATTTATCATGATATAACTCTCGCGTCTCATATGACCATCGTGAGTGTGCGAAGAGGTAACCTCAGGGGTCGAGCACCCGCGAAGCTCGTCCTCACTAATCCTGACCGTGAATCTTCTCCCATCGCCGACGTCTCTGGCGATAACAGTCTCATTCATGTCGGCCCTCTCCGATGGCGTAGGGTTCGCCAGAGGGTCGACATATACCTCGGCCGCTACAATCCCATCAGTATCAGTCGGGGACTTGGTGCGTCTCGAGTAGGCCAGAGTGGCAGAGCTGTGACGAATCCGCTTCTCGTCATCCATATCGCCCAATGCCGAGTCGGAGGCCTGGTGGGTCGGGGTGTTCTCGCCATAGATACGCTCCCAACGACGGAGCTCGCGAGCCGTCATCTCCTCGACTTGGCGGCCGATGATCTCCTCTTCGATACGAAGGTTCCGCTCTCCTTCGGCAATCTCCTCCTCACGTTTGCTTCGACGGTCTTTGATGAGACGCCAGAGCCTGAGCTGAGAAACAATGCCGGCGAGGAAGATGAGTATTATGACAGCGAGTTCAACCCGAATGCCGCGCGTAAGTGGGTAGTTATTCGCGCCAAGGGGAAACAGCTTGTCGTTGAGTGCCCAAATGTACGCCCAAAACTCCTTAAGACCAGCGCGAGTGAAGCAATCGATTCCGAGAACAGTCACGGTGGCCCCTGAGAAGGAAATACATGCGATAAGTGCATATGCCCGAATCTGAGTCCATGGCACAAAGTACACCCCGAAGCCTGAGAAGGTGAACGAGGCAATGAACAAAACCTTGCCAACAGTTGATGGGACAAGTCCACCGGGCTGAAGAGTCAGCAGCCACATGCTGAGACAAAAGCCTCCCAGAAGACCGGCCAGACACTCGGTGAGTTCTTTAAAAACGATGGCAAGGCCACCGAGAACAGCTCCGGTGCAGACAGCTGCTACCACGTATGCTCCTTGGACAGCGTCACTGACAGGTGGCACCATGACGTACAAGATCAGCGCTGTTGTCCCTAAACTTGCCAGGTAGGCGGTTGAGAAAAAGGTGTGTAGCCATTTTGTCTTGATCCCCACGATAGCATAGACGAAGCCGGTGATGAGCATAATGGCACCGGAAACAGCCCATCCAGGGGTGATGACAGGCTGTAGGGGAAGTTGGTCATCTGGAAGTGGAGCTGGAGAAAGGTAAGCTATGGTGCTCATCAATCAGATGCTGGCAGACCAGATCCCACTTACCATCGAGGGCGCTGGTGTTGAACAGAGAGGCCGGATCAACAGTTGAGTTGGCAGAAGGCGGCAAGGTGGACGAGGGATTTAGGGTACCAATGACCGGAGAGCCAGAGGGGTCGATTGACCTTGTCGTTTCCGATCCGGCCTCTGTCAACGTCCGAGTCGGCGTGACCGTTGTCGAGGGGGTCACTTCGTCTCGCTTTGCTGGCCCGAGACCACCCGCAGCAGCGAAGCCAGCCAGAAGCCCCAGACAAACCAGAGCTTTTCCAGAGCTCTGTGCAAGCTTCATATTGGCCAGCCTGCGAGTTGCGCGCTCGATATCGTGACCGCTATCCTAAGTTGCGCGGAGGCCCTACTGGAAACCGACGGGTGCAGTTTGCCAGCTCATAGCACGGTGGAGAAGCAGCGATGCTCTTTGACACCGGATCGCCTTTCAACAAATACTGCCAGCGTTGGGTGGACTTGATGGCGGTGATACGAAACGGATCAGACTGAAGGAGGCCGGGCAGCAAACACCGGGTGCTGAAGCTCAGTCTAGACGCTTGTCTGGGGCAGGAGGGGAAGAAGACGAGGGACATGCGGCAGACCAAACGATATGACAAGGCGGAGAACATATAACAGGTAACTGAGAAAAACCAGGGATTACCGGCGGGCGGGGGGGTTGGAGCCAGTGTCAAGCCACTCGAGGCAGGCCCCAAGGATGAACTGGTCCATGATCCGCCGACAATAACTGGCATAACCCGTCCACGAGAAACAAGATCTGAGATGGGGCCGCTCGTCCAGATCACGGTACGGTTAACGGGATGGATATCAGGAGACGCCAGGAAACAGCAGGAGCCTCGACGAGCCGGCACGAGCACCTAAGGCGTCCGCTGGGAGGCCGGCCATGGCATACCAGGAGACGTCCATCGTCGACATGGTGCTGGGCAAGCTGTAGTTCGAGTGGATGGTCAGCGAGGCCAGCACTCGAAGCAGGAGATTAGCGGGACGTCAACGAGGTTGACGACTCGACGTGGGGTGCTCAATGGGGTGTGTGACTGCGGCAGAGGCGTCCAAGCTAACGACCGGCCTCCGCAGAGCCGACAGGGTTCAGCAACGCCGCCAAGGGGTTGGCGCGTGCCGTATCCGGACCTGAGGTTGACAAAAGTGGGCGCTTTCATCCACGATTGCCCAGATCAAGACGCATCGTGCGGCCGTGATTCGCTGTGATGTGCTGTTGCCCATGCCTCGAGCTCCGCTTCAACGACACCCCAAATCTTGACACAGCCAAATTCGTGGAAATCCAGTCCAACGTCGGACATTTTCCTCCTCCATGCTGAAAACCTTGTGGACTTGTGTAGTCTACGCTACCACTCTAGACGCAGTTCGTCCCCAAAAAAACCTGGTGTCTCTCCGGATGAGACAGAGTTGACGCAGGCTAAATTACCGGCCTTTCGCTGGTTGCCGTACGGAATCAGCCCGGCAGTGAGCGGCGGGAGGCATGGTGAAGAACTAATTTGATGGCGGCTGTTGTTACCGAACGTGGCTCAACTTGCCATCTTCTGGCTAGGCTGATGAGGACTGGTTTGTTATCCCCGTCTCACATGTCGAGAGCACGAGATGCAATCGGCCGACTGACTGCCGGAAAACCGAAGGAAGTTGTAGTTGCTCCCCCACAGATAGCTGGTACCTGATTTCCATTGATTAGCAGTTTGCGACGCCAAGACGCGGGATGTTACTTGGACGCGCCCAACCATCCAGAGGCCATCATACGGTCCACGTACCGTGCGGATGAAGAGATAGACAAGAAACAAACCACGATAAACAAAGACAAAAGAAGAAAGACCTGCGTCCTCCGCTGCACAATGCTCGTCGATGATCTCGGGTTTATTGGATGTGGATCTGCCAGCGCAACAGCCAGCAGCATGAGCGGGGAATGAGAAAAACGAGAAAAAGCTGGTATTTTCCCCTGCTGTGGCTTAAGACCTGCCCTGATCTGGCAAATGGGAAACACTATCAGTCAGTACATTGGCCCCTCTTCCAGCGGTCAACTTCTTTCTGTTCTTGGGTTGTTTTGTTCCTTCCACTTCATATACAAAAGTCCCTTCCCCAACCTCCTTCTGATGCATGAAAATTATCGTTCTCAATTGGCAGTGGTGATGTCACAATACGATGTTAAAAGCTCCGGCCTCTCCACTCTTCCCGCAAGGCTAACTTTCAGCTAGCGCCATATTCCCGCCAAGCTGGAGCTAGAAAAGAACAAGTGGAGTGGCTTTGCAGGGGCGAATGTCACCCCACAAGTGCACGTCCCTCATCGAGGCTGCCATGGGCCGAACCTGAAGCTGACCACTGTTCAACCATCATGCCTTCCACATTTGGCACCAATGCATTTATGCACGCCTTTCTTGGGCTTGTGTTTGTTTGAAGACTCGATGAGGAAGGACAGTCCACCTCCGGACGCCTCAACTGCCCGCCTCGGCGCCTCTTCCAAGACGTTGACAATGACAACCGTCACAACTGTAAGCAATATGAGACAGACAGTGGAAACATACAGATACGAACATGTTCACTTTTTGATCTGATAACTGCAGCAGAAAAGAGCTGGACTTACCCAACCCTGCCAGGATATCCTTGCCTTCTGAACCTGTACCATTTACCGGCTCGCAGACGGGCGAGAACCAAGCTGTCAGCGTGAGCCCGACAACGAGTAAGACTACTAGACCATGAAGAAAATACTATCTACACCAGGCCCAACTATCCAGGAAGCTAGTTAGTCCTGGTAACTCGTTGACAACTGACAACCTCCTATGCTTCAACATCTGGGACCCAAAATGGCATCAAGCCTCAATATCCCTGGCAAGCAACATCTTCGGCTTGTACAAGTATCTCTGCAGATTGGAACCCCCCCAAGAGAAAGAAAAAACGGAAAAGAAAAGAAAAGGGTCAAAAAAGAGACGGTGTTCACATTTTTATGCTATCCCACCCATTCAACGCCTGTAGCAACGTTTTAATATCTACCTCAAGCACAAACACTATACTCCAAGGTAGATCTTCGCACCAGAATAGTAGAAATAACTCCACCGACCCGCTTTCGACCTCCGTGTCTCAAAAAGCTCTTTCCTATCCTTTACATCATCCAAAAGTCCAGTCCCTCCCACAGTGTAACACCCCCCAGATGTACCCAACACTCAGTCAAAGAAACATCACCTTCTTCCTTAGCTTCACCGCTTACAACCCACACCACAGCCTACCATCTTCGCCCCGGCCACAGTATCATAAAGACTTTACAAACACACACATTCCCTTGCAATAAAAGACGTCGGTGTGAAGTCATAGTAAATAAATTTCATAAAGAGTCATTGCTATCGAGTAGCTAACGCTATAGCCAAAAGCCACCTCCCTGTTTTCATTATCCACGTAACCCATTCCAAACCAACCCCCATCCGCTAGAAAGAAAAAACACTCTCGCCTCATTCATACATTAACCTACATATCGCCACCCCACCCCAATCACATCCTCCGTCCAAGATACCCCTTCCCCCCACTGGCACCACTCCCGCTTCCACTCCTACCACCACTCATCCACTTCTCCACCCCTTTCCCTTTTACCACTGATCCATCCATCTCGCCATTCCCCCCACTAGCACCACTCCCACTTGCACTCCCGCTCCTCCTCGTCTCCCTCTCCACCCCTTTCCCTTTCACCTGTGATCCATCCATCTCCCCCTTCTTCTTCCCCCTCATGACTTCATCCCCCCCCTCCTCCTTAATCCCCATCAACCACCCCACACCCGCCAACACCTTTGCCAACCCCCTAATCACCTCCCTGACAGGCAACATCAAAACCCAAACCGCCCCCCCCAAACACCACCCCACCAAATCCCACTCCGTCCCCTTCCGCCCCCTCCCCGCAACAACAGCACTCAAGCTAATAGCATCATCCACCCTCTGCCTCAGATCCCTCAACCTCCCCTCCGTGTGCACCGCCAGGACCCTAGCCTTCTTCTCATACCTCCTAACAGCTCTATTCAACGCATCAATATCAGGCTGTATCTGATTCCTCACCTCCCTGACAAGACTGGCATGCACCCGCCTCGTGTCTGCCTCCACTGGTGACGGAGCATTGGTCAGTCCCCGTGTTTCGAGTTCATCCAACCTTGCAATCAACTCCCTCCATTGATTCATCGTGACTTTTTCCTGCCGGTAGGGGTTGGAGTTGCTGTGGACCAGTCTCTGGAGGTGGAGCGTCTGGGCCTGGATAAGCTTCATAAAGTGTGACACGGGCGATATCTCCGCCGCAATAAAAAAGATGACAAGGTTAAAGTTTGACACCAACCCTTCCGAGCCTCGCGACAAAAGGTTCCGGCCGTGGTGGAGCATCCAAGCCGCCAACCCGGGGGCGACAAAGCAAGCCAATAAAGCAGCACACTCCAGAAGACCGAGCAGCGTGAGGGCTTGGCTGGCGGTTTTGGCGCGGCGGTCCATCTTGCTGGTCTGGGGATCTGGTTGTGATGGCTGTTGTTCATCCGGCCCGGGGTTCTGTTGCCGAGGGCTGACAGCATCATCACTCCCGCTTTCGTCCTGAAAAGCACTCTCCACAACTGACCCCTCCTCCTCCCGAACCTGCTGTGACGCATGATACCACTTCCACGGCACCGTTACCGACCAGTGCAAAAACACGGCCGCCAGCCCCAACAAAATGAGGTCGGTGATAACCGAGCTGCCATTTTTGAAGACTAGCCCCACCAATGCCGGGAGGAGGGCAAATACTAAGGGAAGTGTCGCTCCCCATGATACCTCGCTTTGGTGTATAAACGGCCCTGGATCGAGAATCTCATCGTGAAGGCCACGCCCGGCTTCGTTCAAGCTGTACACTGAGAAAGTGGAGCTTCGACGTCGGCCGTGGTCGTCCTCGAAAGCGCTGGGGGCGGTACCACCGGACATTGGTGACCGGTGCCCGGAGTGGACAGACTCCGACTCCTCGTGCATGGTTTCCAGGGCCGTTGATATGCCCTGGGAACTTGGACCAGGGCATGAGTCCAACGAGGTCGTGAGTCTTAGGCGATGATTCATGACTGGGATATGGAAGAAATGTTCCCCTTGATGTGATGGCAGGGATGCCCAGTGTCTCGGTTCAGCTGGAGGGCGTGACGTAGCGATGGGTGGTATTATACTGGCAAGACGCATGTAACAGAACGAAACAACAACAAGATAATAAATCTTTTTCAAAAAGCGGTTGGAAAAGTCATAATGGTGACAGGAATAAACAGAACAAGAACCAACAGTTGAGCTTCGAGAGAATTGGAGAGAGGTGGGTGACGGCATTGACCTGCCCGTTCTTTCCCCACCTGAATAAGCTTTGCGGGGTCCCGCGTTAGGTGCCGGCCTCCCGGCGCCTTCCCCACATCTTCAGCGGGGGATCTGTTACGTTCCCCTAATGATTTTCTGTGGTGATACCCTAGTTGCAGTTTTGGATATGTACCTTCCTTCCAGGTTGTCTGCTTGCACTTGGTAGGCGCGCATTGTATTTTAAAGCATCAAGGACGTGGGAATGGGCACATTAAAGAGGCGGGCAGGTTTGGAAAGAAATACCCTTGCTAAGTTGAAGAATTGTTGCTCGGTGAGCAAGTATGGGAATGGAGCGGCCAGTCGAACGGCTCGTGGGGGATAAAGTTTAGGATTTTGCAGAGATATAACACGGGGCGGTAATGCCTCGGAGGGTGGTTTGGTCAAGTGGTATTATGGTACGCTCTGTTTACTCACGAAACCAGATCACACCGAAGAGAGATACGTAGTTGTTTTGACTGTTATCAACCGATGGGTTCGATTCCACTTTCAGGCGCTGAACTCTTTTTCTGTTTTTGCTCCAAGACCCTTTTTAGGATCACTTTTTATGAGCATTGTCGACCGGCTTATAGCCAGGCCATGCATGGTTCACGTTTCTTCTGTTTGGCTCTCCAGGCAAATTTGAAGTTGACGTTTTCTCTCGACTCGACTCGACAAACTCTGCGATAGAGTCTCAGATGTAACAATCAACCCGGACTTGAAGTGCTAGAACCGAAATGAAAAAGAATGATGCAGAAGAACTCTTCCTCTACGTAAAAAGACAACGGACAAGAATGTTGATTTCACGACTGATCCACCTACGTGGAACACACACAAATTAGGCAGTGTCTATCTAGCAAGTGAATGAGGCTCAATGAATTCAAAAGTCTCTGGCATCGAAGCTATAGCTATGAAACTCATCAGTTAACCCCCCGAAGATGACCATCCTGTGAAGTTGTGTTGATGAAGATCGTGCTGCCAAGATAGACACAGCCGCCAGCTGCCGCCGGGTGGCACATGTAAAAGCCGCGGCACTCCAACACTTCGTCGCAAATCAGAGGTCGGCGTCACGCTGTGTCGGCCATCACAGTGATTTCCAATTTATCCCGTAGTCCAATCGTTTTCATTTCTAGAGAGTATTCCATCAAGTCCGCATCCCACGCCGCCGACCACTGTCAATCGTTTATCCCCTGGGCCACGACTCCGACAAGATTGGCAGTCGGCAATCCACAGGCGCGATACAAGATTTTACTAGCAGGGAGGATACTAACTGCTAGTAATTTTGATGAGCTGATTGTGATTGCACCAGCCGAAGATTGCGCCTGCCCACCGTCTCCAGACACTTACACATTCTGTACCTAGAGGAGGCCGTCCCCGAGACGGCCATCCCTAGAATATCTTTCCGACGGCTTCCCACGCGCCCCCCCACGAGCAAGATACCGCCCTAGATGCGTCAACCGCCGCCCGACCGACCCAGCACACAAACACGAGTCTGTCGTCTCCGCCGACCAAGCAGCCCCCTTACCCCTTCGATTCTCCCGCGCCCGCCGCTCCGCCATTCGAACCAGTAACGCCCGGCCGGCCGTTGCGCAGAAAAAGCAGTTTGTTACGGCGGGGCCGACCCAGCGCCCAGGAATCATCCTTCCCTGATCAGTCCCCATTCCAGACCCGCGGTACCCCTTTCCACCGACCACTCCAACGAACCTCGCCCGCCCGTCTGTGGAACCCCACCAACTCGACCCCGAGAACACCAACCTCTTCCGACGGCACTGCTCGCAGACGCCGTGCTCCGTCTTCACCTCCTCCTCCGCCCGTCCCGCTGACAGTTACCCCTATCACTGCCGAGGAGCCCAGCAGGGCCGCCGCTGGTGAGCACCCACTTTTACAGAGTCCCGAACAGCGACCGCGTCAATCCATCTCAAACCGGATCAGTCTTCACCTCGAACGCAACGCCGGCGCCGAGCAACGCATCAGCCTTCCGCCATCGGTTCGCGCCACACCTTCACCCTCGCCGATCGAGGCTTGCCATCCAGGGCCATCCTTTTTGCGGCAACAGCCCCCATCCCAGCACCTCTTCTCCGTGTCCGAATTCCGAAAAACCAGAAGCCGCGGCCAGAGCATCTCGTCACGTCTTCGAGTACCATTCGGTCTCAGTTTTGATCAATCGACAGCAAAACACCAGAGGGGAGACAGCAAAGGAAAAGGAAAAGGCAAAGAAGTCATGGCGCCACCACCATTACCGTCCCAGCCGGACAACAATGTCGGCGCAGGAGATCGTTACTCCCGTGACCTGGAACGTGGGCCGGATGTGGCCAACCCGCGTCTGTCCATGGCCTCCCGCATGTCAGGCATCGGCTCCGAAATGTCATCTGACTCCTCCATCATGGGCGACCCAGATGAGCAACCTGACAATGGCGAGGAATGGGGCCCCCAACATCCCTGCTACCCACATCTGAACCCTCACGTGCCGATAGACTCGCCAGAATACACCACCACACGTGTAATCCGCATCCGTAGGGACTGGCTGTTGGAAGGTGACCTCGCCCCGACGTTCTCCAACCTCTACCCGGACATCTTGGACCCAGCAGGAGTAAGCGAGCAGGAATTTAGGAGAGTAATAGAAAAACTCAACAGCGAGCTCGTGCCGGCCTTTAGCGCGTACAACTGGAGGAACATTTTGGATGGTGTACTCGGTTTGGCGACGGGGTGGTTGTGGGACGACTTTGGACTTACGGGGGTGAAGAGCAGGCTGAAGCGTTTGGAGAAGTGGATTGAAGAGTGGAATAAGGAGATGGAGAAGACGGTGAGGGCGGATCACCCTGGGGATGAGGGGGGGAATGTGATCCCGCCCAAGATCGTGCCGTTGAGGAGGACGGGGTACATGAGTGTGAGTTCTTGTTTCTTCTTGGGAGTTGGATGGGGTGGCAGATGGCTAACTTTGCGGGATAGCTTGATATTCAAATCCCCGATCCAGAAATCGCCCCGGCGTCGCCTACCATGTCTGGGGCCTCGGGCGGTGAGGGTGATGGGCAACCGCAAGTACCAGACTTGACGGTTCCTCCTCCTGCTTTGACTGCTTAGGGTTTTTTTTCGTTGGGTAATTTTTTTTTTTTTTGCACTAACCACTGTTATCGGTCTTGACATATCTTGTACGCGTATGACTGATGAGTTTTTTCGTTTTTCGTTGTTGTTGTTTTTTTTTCATCTTTGCACATAAGTTTTATCACTGTTACATACCCCCTTTTTTTTTTTTTTTTTTTTTTTTTTTTGGTGTTTAGTTATTTGTTGTTTGTTAGTTGGGTGGTGGGGGGTTGTAAGATGGGAAGTTGCTGATGAGATTCTGCTCTAATATACCACGGGACCATGAACCTAGGCGTTTGTTCTTTTTTCTGTTTGATCACTGACAGAGGGAGGCGGTGGTGATGTTGAGGTGATAGGATAGGAGAGGCAGAGGCTGCTAGGATATTTGAGTGGATGTATAGAGGAGAGGAGTTAATGCTATGATTCATAACCCCTATTGCCCTTCTCATCATTGATGTGTTACTGGTATTTTTGCCTTGCTCCCCTGCAGTGGACAGAATAATTGGTGCTTTACAAGTAGTAAGCCAATGTACATCATATGCTGAACCATGCCTTGATAGAAAGTGAACAGGCCTCTTGACTATTTTGAAGGCCTCTTGACTATTTTTTGAAGCCATATTGACTATCTTTTAAGGCCTCTCGACAATCTTTCAAACACCATTTTGTTTTTAAAAAGCTACAAGTTGACAAAGATTGCACATTTACTGACTTGCAGTGCCAATTCTTCTGTTTGTTCACAGCCTGACAGTGAGGATGGCTTATGCAACCCGCATGTACCCGCCCAGAGCCACATGCGTATCCTTGCCTTTCATTCATCCACAAACCCACAATGCCATTCTCAACTTTTTGAGGACGAAAAAAAAAACCCACAATAGTAGCGCCCATTGATCCACAGTGATAATCAGAGTTTTCGTCCACAGCAAACATCAAGAGGTGATTAACAAGCTGCATGGCGCAGCGGAAGCGCGCCGGGCTCATAACCCGGAGGTCACTCGATCGAAACGAGTTGCAGCTAATCTTTCCATTTTTTGCATGTTTTTTTTTGGTTCAGGCAATCCAAGTTATTAGCATCAACGAGGCTGCAACCAGGCAGTTCATGATAATCAATTAAGATACAGCACTCATGGGCAACGCTGAAAAGCGCTCGACATTATTGTTCTCCTAATCTCACCAAATTTCCTTGAACATCTTGGCTGTCAAACCACTCGACGGCATCGGGAGACCACAGACGTAACCCTACTGGGCTGACTTCTACCTACACCCAGTATTCTCCGAGCAGCCTGCAGCAATCCCACGAACGCTCATGCAGCAGGCTACCATGCCTAGCCAGCATGGCAGACTAGTCAGATACGTTGCAATTTCATTGCGTGCCCATTCTCTTCTCCTACCTAGACCACCGGAAACGAACACAAGCAACAAAGAGCGCCCCTCCCGTCTCGCGGTAATTAGATAGGCATATTCCAGGTAGCACCGTAAAACCTATATGGAAACTGTCTGCAAATCCGGTTCTGGGATATAAGTCAAGTAGGTTGGGTAGGTGTCGACACCTTCTAGAAACCTCTCGATCCTGTCTGTCACTTGCAAGCACCTCTTGGCTCGTTTGCTCTGGCTCCTGCTTGCTAGGTTATAACATCACTCCCATCTGATGTCAAGCGGCAGGTGTGTGTGTGTGTGTGTGCACATTTTCTTGTCAATAAGGGCATTTTAGACTTTCTTGCTTCCCAACCCCGCGCTGCGCACGCACTATTTGACTGACTTGACAAACTGTCGCTTTGTTGCTATCGACTTTGGGAAAGCTATACACCACCACCCCGCTTCACGACCTCAACACCACCACCACCAGCTTTGAAGCCTCGATTCGGTGGCTGTGATAACTTTGATCACCTTGTCAACAAAACCTTTTCTCTCTCTCTCCAGATAACCAACCCCCCCCCCTCCAGCCCAGTGAAAATGTCCCTCCTCCACGGCGGCTGCCAATGCGGTCGGAATATCTACATTGTGCAATTCCCCAAACAAGAAACACCGTCTTCTTCGACGGGTAGTCAAGCTGCTCGTCTGCTGTTTAATCAACGTACGCACCCCCCCCCCCTCCTCCCCTCCCCATTATCTCCCCCCTTTACATCCCAAGCTAACCACCCCCTCTCAGGCCACCCCCTCACCCCCCTCCTCCGCGTTCCCCTCTCGTCCTACCGCTCCCTCACCCTCCCCGTCCTCCCAGACGAGTCCCACTCGTTGATTCACCGGTCTTATACACCCCCCAACGCACCGAATACTCTGCATACGTTTTGCGGGTACTGCGGGACGCCGCTGTCGTATCACACTTCGAGTCCTGAGGGGGAGGGGGAGTATATACAAGTTACTGTCAACTCCCTCTGGGAGAGCGATTTGGGCAAGATTGATAACCTGACTGGTACGTCGCCTGGTGATAGTGATGCTGAGGAGGAGGGAAAGGGACAAACGGGGAATGATGGGTTGGAGGTGAAGAGGGGGAGTGATTGGTTTGAGGGGTTGGTGGAGGGGAGTAGATTGGGGAGGTTGAGGAGACGGGAGATGAGGAGGGTTGTGAGGGAAGAGAGGGGAGCCCGGGCGGTTAGAAGGGTTGAGTATGAGATTAGTGAGTGGGTTGATGGGGACGAACTGGAGGGAGAGACTGAGGGGGAAGGGGGGAGGAAGAGGAAGTTTGAGTTGGCGGAAGGGGGTGGTGGGAGGGAGATGGGCCGTTGAGGGGGGGGCATGATGGTGAGGTTGATGGTGACCGGTAAAAAAAAAAAAGGGGGCGTGGTTGTGCTAAGGAACTCAGTTGGTATTGCTTGGGTTGGTTTTTCTTCGGTATGGTGAATCGGGGTCTTATTGATCATCTCTTCTAGAGAGGACAACAGTACAAGTGGGGCTTTGTTTGCAGAGATAGGGAAGGGGCATATCTGGAGTTTATTACACAGTAATTATCACATCTTTATTACGAGTTGTTGAAAGAGAGAACTAACTTACTTTACTTAACTTTACCGATTGTAAGAATAGTGTCAGGTGGTTGTCTGGTTTTGGACCGACATCAAGACACAAATATGGCAACACCAAGACACCAGACAGGAACAATCAAAACAAAACAAGATGTTGGGTCACCGCCAGAGAATATAATCATCGGAACGAGTTTACCGTCTCTCTCTCTCTCTCACTCTCTCTCTCAACCCGAAGATATCCCGAAGCAAGTGCTCGGCTGAGTAGATCGTAAAATAAATTCATGCAGGTCCGGCTTGCCGGGAGATGCAAGGAATGAGGGAGGGATCAAAAGGGACGGTGTTCCGGACGAACAAGCAAAGTTGAAGCCTGTTCCGGGTGGGTTGATGATCACTGAGGGATGTGAATCGTCAGTTCGGCCGAGGATTAGCCACAGCCGGCATTTTGCCATACGCGACACCGCTTTTTGTATCTAGGAGTTTGGTTGTTTTCGCGTAGATACTCCGGGCGGCAGGTTGAAGAGGCTCATCTCGGCAGCGCGGGCGGTGTCCTGCCGTTGATTGAATTGCCACCCCTGCCTGTTGAGAGGGGGGAGGGACTCGTGATCGATAAACTTGAAGAGTTTCCCCGAGGTTTACCCAGCCGGAAGGGCGCTTGATCCTTTGCGGCCCGGGATTCCGAAAAGCGGGCTGTGGGTTGGGAGAGAGTTGATCAGTTGGTGGAGGGGGAAAAGTGTTGGTGGGGTTTTGCGCGGGTTTTAAAGGATAATATCATTTTGTGGTTCACATGAGATGTGTTGTTGTTGAAGAGGGGTTTCGAACGGGGCAGTCTTTTTCATGAGAGAGAACAGTGCTGGGCTGGGTCTTTTGCGGCTCTACGAGAAAGCCTTGCTGTAAGGTACGGGAAACAAAAACTGGGGTTTGCTGCTGCTGCCGGGGGTAGGACCGTTTCGACCGTCTTTCTGGAATCACTGGGCGAATGCCAAAAGTCCGGATCTTTCTTTGCTTTCCTCCGACGCTTGAGGCTGGGCGGGAGGTTGTGATTGGGTTACGCATATGTGTTTGATCGTGGGAAAGGGTCCCCCCTCCCTCTCCGCTTCCACGGGGTCTGCAGGTCACTTTTGTGAGGAAACACAATCACAATGTTACCCCCATGCCCCATATCTCCTCCATCTTGTTGTTGCTTGAGCTAACACGCAAGAAAACTGATATTACCCCGCGGTGGAGAAGCAGACAAACTGGGGTCCTTGACCCGGTCTTACAGCGGTATGCGTACCATGATGCAAGTGCGCAACGCGGCTAGGTACAAACCCGCCCATCTCAGCCTATGCCTAGCCTTTTTCTCGGTGTCGACGGTCCGAAACACGGGAGAATGGGGGGGACAATGGGAGGAGTAACGGCCATGAAACCCATGGCAGCATATCAGAGGTTTGTGTATATATAACACATGTCCTCCCCCCTCCCCAAATCTGTGTGGCTGCTTGAGAGATTCTGTCTTCAATCTACACCTCCCCTAGAAACAAAAGAGTTAGCTGCCCATCATGTCTCTTCCCAGTGATTTCCTGTGGGGTTTCGCTACCGCTGCGTGAGTTTGTCCCTCATCCACCTCTTATCTGCCTTACCCACCTCATCAGCATGGCTGACGTTGTTCTCCCTCACACACAGGTACCAGATCGAGGGTTCCGCTGATGTCGATGGCCGTGGCCCCTCCATTTGGGACACCTTCTGTGCCATCCCCGGCAAGATCGCTGATGGCAGCTCCGGTGCCGTCGCTTGTGACTCGTACAAGCGCACCAAGGAGGACATTGACCTCCTGAAGTCGTTGGGCGCCAAGGCCTACCGCTTCTCCATCTCCTGGTCCCGCGTCATCCCCCTCGGTGGCCGCAACGACCCCGTCAACCAGAAGGGTCTTGACCACTACGTCAAGTTCGTCGACGACCTCCTCGAGGCCGGCATCACCCCCTTCATCACCCTCTTCCACTGGGATCTCCCCGACGCCCTCGACAAGCGCTACGGCGGCTTCCTCAACAAGGAGGAGTTCACCGCCGACTTTGAGAACTACGCCCGCGTCCTCTTCAAGGCCATCCCCAAGTGCAAGCACTGGATCACCTTCAACGAGCCCTGGTGCACCTCCATCCTCGGCTACAACTCTGGCTATTTCGCCCCCGGCCACACCTCTGACCGCACCCGCTCCGCCGTCGGCGACAGCGCCCGCGAGTGCTGGATCGTCGGCCACAACATCCTCATCGCCCACGGCAAGGCCGTCAAGGTCTACCGCGAGGAGTTCAAGCCCGTCAACGGCGGCGAGATCGGCATCACGCTGAACGGCGACGCCGTCCTCCCCTGGGACCCCGAGGACCCCGCCGACGTTGAGGCCTGCGACCGCAAGATCGAGTTCGCCATCTCGTGGTTTGCCGACCCCATCTACTTTGGCAAGTACCCCGACTCGATGCTCAAGCAACTCGGCGACCGCCTCCCCACTTTCACTCCTGAGGAGGTTGCGCTCGTCAAGGGCTCCAACGACTTTTATGGCATGAACCACTACACGGCCAACTACATCAAGCACAAGACCGGCACCCCTCCCGACGACGACTTCCTCGGCAACCTCGAGACGCTCTTCTATTCCAAGAGCGGCGAGTGCATCGGCCCCGAGACGCAGTCCTTCTGGCTCCGCCCCCACGCCCAGGGTTTCCGGGACTTGCTCAACTGGCTGAGCAAGAGGTACGGCTACCCCAAGATCTACGTCACCGAGAACGGCACCTCGCTCAAGGGCGAGAACGACATGAGCCTGGAGCAGATTGTCGAGGACGACTTTAGAGTCAAGTACTTTGACGACTATGTCCACGCCATGGCCAAGGCCTTCTCCGAGGATGGCGTCAACGTCCGGGGTTACCTGGCCTGGTCGCTGATGGACAACTTTGAGTGGGCTGAGGGGTACGAGACGAGGTTTGGTGTGACGTATGTCGACTATGAGAATGATCAGAAGAGATACCCCAAGAAGAGCGCCAAGGCGATGAAGCCGCTGTTTGAGAGCTTGATTAAGAAGGAGTAAGAAGGGGTTCGTGGAACATGGGATGGATGGGTGGAATAGCGAGCATTGATAGTTTTTCCTTTTTTTTCTTTCTTTTTTTTTTTTTTTGTATGTGTGTATGACATGGAATGGAAATGTCCTTCCCAAAGGGAAGAGGATGATGAGATGAAGATTGATGGGTAGTTGATTACCTGGTCCTTGATGTGTGAATGTGAATGTGAAGATGAAACGACATAATGCTTGTTATTCCGATGTGGTTGCGAGGCTGACCCTGCCGCGAATAGCATCTCCCCGAAAGAGCGATTCGATGTCGTTGCCACTTTCCAGGCTTTGGTTGATGATGCTGGCCCAGGTTAGCTTGCTGAGAAAAAACAACGTGGGCTGCTCCGTAGAGGCCAAGATTGGGGAACTGTGGGGTAATTCCAGGTACGGTTTTCTGAGAAGGGACTAGACTTAGACCGGAACGTGGGGTGAAACCCTTGTTTTCCTCTGACAAGTTTGCCTTCTCTGGATATATTTTCCGTCTCAACTCTTGCTCTCTCTCTCTCTTTGGAATACGAACACTTGATGATAAATAGAAAGAGTTGAACATGTGAGAATGAGGAGCGGCAATCACCGGCACCTCCGCCCTCTCGGTCGGTCAAGTGGATTACCCCAATCCGGCCTAGCCCTGGGCATTGCGCGGATGCGGGGAAGTTGGCCCGCTTGGCGATCCTGTTGCTTGCACACGGCGGCGGCACGCTGTGGTCCCGGGGCCGCGCTGTTCAAGCTTTGTGGACTCTGTGTGGGCTTCTCGATGCCGAGGAAAGGAACCCCCCCTTTGAACACGGTTATGCTGGAGATGTGATGTAGGTATGGGGTGCCCCGGACGGCTGGATGTTTTACCTGTTTTTGAGACTGTCATATATATATATATATATATATATATATGTAACTATACCTCACCTCTCCTCACCTCTCCTCCCCTCTCCTCTCTTCTCCTCTCCTCTCCCCATCCTCTCTTTTCTGTTGCTGCTACTAGGTACTAGGTGTTCGCTCGCTCGTCGCTGGTTCCCTGTTCCCCCTTTCTCCTTGTCCCCTCGCTGTTGACGTGGTCGTTGGCGTGTTGCTATCGTCTGTTTTTTCACTGGTTTGGTTTTTTTGGTCTCTCGGTCCAACGGCTTTTTCCCCATCTTTGGTTACTACTAGTTCACCGGTGTTTGTCGTTGCTTGGTTCCCATCCGCCGTCACCGTCAACCCTCATCGTCATTCACAATGTCAGGCCCCTCCAACCGCCTCAGAAACGTCCTCGGCCACATCTTCCACTCGGCTACCCCTGAATCAGTACCCCACCACTTCTCCCACCTCTCGCCAACTTACTTCCTCGAACGCGCCGCAGCCATTGAGCCCGATGCCGAGGCCGTCTACCATGTGACAGCCAACAACAAGATCCTCCGGCGGTCCTACATGGAGCTCGCTGACCGTGCCCGTGGGCTGGCGTACTACTTCCGCAAGCATGGCTACAAGCGCATTGGTCTGCTAGCACCCAACACGCCGGCGTTTTTGGAGAGCATCTTTGGGATTGTTGCTGCTGGGGGTGTGATTGTGCCAGTAAACTACAGGCTGAAACCAGATGATATCACCTACATCTTCGACTTTGCCGAGGTGGACTGCATCATTGTCGACAAGGAGTATGAGAATCTGTTGAAGGCCTTTACAGAATCTCACCCCAATGTCAAAATCATCGTTGATCTTGTAAGCCCCCCACGCTCTCTCATCTCCCGTAAAAGCTAATAACTAACAATATCAGGACACCGACGCAACAGAAGGCGTCCTCTCCGGCCCCTTTGACGAAGCAGTCCTCGAAGGCCTCATCCTCGACCGCACCACCGGCTCAAAAGGCTGGTCAGACCTCATCTCAGCCCGCGTCCCCGACGAAGATTCCACCATCGCCCTCCCTTTCACCTCTGGCACAACCTCCCGCCCAAAGGGGGTAATCTACACCCACCGCGGGGCCTACCTGGCAACCATGGCCAACATTGTCGAGTCGGGCCTCAACCTCCCAGATGGCAGGTGCAAGTATCTCTGGACCCTCCCCATGTTCCACGCCGTAGGCTGGACCTTTCCCTGGGCCATCACCGCCGTGAGGGGAACCCACGTCTGTCTGAGGAAGATAGACTACCCGCTTATCTGGTCTCTTCTCAAAAACGAGGGGGTCACCCACTTCAACGCAGCACCAACAGTCAACACCCTTTTGTGCGCCGACCCCAACGCCGAAGTCCTCCCCAGCCCAGTCCGTGTCACTGTTGCTGCGTCCCCCCCAACAGCGAGGTTATTCGAGCAAATGACCGCATTAAACCTCTACCCTGTCCACGTCTATGGTCTTACCGAAACATACGGTCCAATCACCAGGGGTTACCTCCTACCAGAATGGGACCTCCTGCCCCCCCACGAGAAGTTTGCAAAAATGGCAAGGCAAGGTCATGGATTTCTCACCTCGCTTGGTGTGCGTGTCGTCAAGACGGCCGAGGATGGGAGTAGCCTAGGCGGGGAGCCGGTAGACGTTGCCAAGAACGGAAAGGAAGTAGGCGAGATTGTTTTTGAGGGGAATATCTGCTGCAAGGGGTACTACAAAGACCCGGAGGCGACGAGGAAGCTCTTTGAGGGGGGTGTTCTCCGCTCTGGGGACCTGGCAGTCTGGTGTGAGGATGGGAGTATTTTGATTCAAGATAGGCAGAAGGATATCATTATCTCTGGTTAGTTCCCCTTCCAAACCCCCAACCCAAAAAAAAAAAACAAACAACCTGACAATTTTTGTTTGTTTTATATAGGTGGTGAAAACATCTCCTCTGTCGCCCTTGAATCAATGCTAGTCGAGCACCCCTCCGTCCTCGAAGCCGGCGTCGTCGCAGTGCCAGACTCTCACTGGGGGGAGAGGCCAAAGGCTTACCTCACAGTCAAGCAAGGACAGACGATTGACGAAAAGGAGTTTATCGACTGGGCGAAACACCAGAGCAGTATCAGTAAATTCATGGTGCCGAGGGAGGTGGAGGTGGTGAGGGAGTTGCCAAAGACGAGCACGGGGAAGATAAAGAAGAACGTACTTCGGGACTGGGCCAGGAAGGGGACGCCCGGGGATGTTAAACTTTGAGTGAGTGAGGGGGGTGGTGTTTGTAAAGGGGTTTATTCAGGGAACTATATAATTAGCGAGCAAAGGCGGTTTATAGGTTATGCATTTTATTTATCATCAGCAATGATTGTTATGCATAAAGTCGAAGAAGTCCCCAGAACCAACAGCTTATTAATGCTACGTGGAATATTACATGCTTGGAAACTACGGAAGGAGCGCTTTTAGTAACTTGGTACGAGTGATGACACAAAACGGGCAAAATAATGAGCACCAAAGCAAGTAGGTTACCTCTATTATAGTGTAAACTATACCTTGAAGGATAATTATTAAGCCTTTAAAGATAGCTAAAAAGCCTATTGGTTTTCCTCGGAGGCATGGCTCACAATATGATATAAGTTAACTGACTTTTGCTGTGCCAATTGTTGTGTGCAGAGGGTGCTGATATAGCTACAAAACTGAAACACAGATCCTGAACACTGACTTTGAACGAGCCTTGATTTTTCTATGTTCTGGTAGTTTCTCGGAGGCTTGACTTGATCACTTCAACCTCACTCATCCGCCCCACAATCATCCACAATAGTACTGAGCTCTCAGATCCATCCTTCAACCCAAACCAAACCCGTTACGTTATCGGTGCTCGAAAAGCCTTGCTAGTCAACTAAACGAAGTAGCCTCACGACGATCATAAAACTATAAAATAACCTACAGCAGTTAGTATCTATGTACACGTATGTATGAAGAAAGCAGGGGTGCTTGTATGTTGATACTGGGTAAAGTCAAGTGAAGAAAGCTTACCATATCCCGCAACTGCATCTGGTCGTCCACCTTGCGATTGATTCTCAGTTCAAACTTGTTCATCTTTGCGTTCACGTCTTGCCGCAATGCTTCATGCTTCTCGCTCAGAATTTTTGGAGGTATTGGTGATCTCCCGAGAAAGTTGATTGTACAGGACACCCATGTGCTGCTCGAGACCATCGATTCAAGCCTCAATCCTGCCGATTGCAGTATTAATAGTCGAGATCCTGCTGTTGTTGTTGCCCAGTATTGTGTGCCTGAGATTTTTTATCTGTCAAATTGTGTGAGGTTGTTGAGACTTAGCGTGGGCCATCGAGGTTGTCCATTCGGCTATTGATGCTGGCGAAGCCCGTCTCGATAGGTCTTGAGTTGGTTAATGTGCAGATCCATGTAGGCCTTTATTTTCTGGGTAAACTAGGACAAATTGAAACTGTCCATTTTGGAATTGGTCTGTGTATCTTGAGAGATGGTGTGTGGTGTGGTTCGACGGTGATGCTCGGATAGCTGAAGCAAAGATAAGATGGTGCGTTGCAGACTGTTCTGAACCAGTGAAGGTGATGAGGTGTAGCCTGTTCTGAACCAGAGAGTAGATTTTGGGATGCAATTGGGAGAGGCAGATGGTGGCAGGTATTTAAACTTTGTGATAGTTGTCGATTTTTAAGCAAGTAGGCTTGACTTTCGAGCAAGTGGGCTTGACTTTCGAGCAAGAGAGGCAAGAGGGCTTAAACTTACACAGGATTAAAGAGAACTTTGGACAAGAGCGTGACATTCTGCCCCAAACTTTATTAGTTGTTTCCACTGAGGCGCGAAAGTTTCCCAACATGGACGGCATACATAGGTACTTACATGGACGGCATACTCGTGGTAGGGGAAATTGGGGCTGCAAACTAAGTCAACACTCGATAATATTTCACAGTTTTGTGGTTTCCCTGTTAGCCACTTGTTCACTAGGCCTAATTTGGGGAGCATAAGAATAAGACAACCAAACGTATGTTTCTTTATGTGTGCTGTCCAGCCGCACACTCGGGAGCGTTGTAGGTGGTGCTCCGAGATAAAAGTGAACAAAAGAGTTGACCCCTCGATACACCCCCACCTTTCTAGGGGCTCTCCTGGCCCAAGCTTTTCCCTGCAAGCCAAAAGCCACCTGCTGTCCTGGAAGCCACACCGCCCGGCAGTTCAGCTACTGCCCCAGAGCCGCCAAGAAAGGGACACGGACCACCAATTTAGCTTGTCGCGTCACGGCGCCGATTCCCTTTCAGAGGCGCGCCGAGTGGAAGTTCTTTCGACGCCGCCTTCAATTTTGTCTCCGACAACCTCCAGTCACCCACAACGCCATCCAAACCATCTCCGAGACTTTGGACAGGAAACCATCACCATGGCCGCCATGTACGTTGTTTACTTCTGAACTCCATTTCTATGCGCCTGATCGCTTGAGCTTCCCAGACTGACCGCTGCGCAGTGAGAGTTTCGACAACATTTACCTGGACCTGTCCAAGGAACACGGAAAGTGCAGATTCGCGGAGACCGGTCTCGGCTGGAAGCCAGTAGGCGGCGGCGACACCTTCACACTCGATCAGGGCAACATTGGCGGTGCGCAATGGAGCAGAGCCGCCAAGGGCTACGAGATCAAGATTCTGCAGAGGAATTCGGGCATCATTCAACTAGACGGTTTTCAGCAAGAGGTGGGTGCCTAATTTTCGACATTGACATAAGCCGAGACAGCTGCTGACAGCCCCCCGCCCCAACAGGACTACGAGCGCTTGAGCAAAATCTTCAAGAACTGGTATAGCACGAACCTAGAAAACAAGGAGCATTCGCTGCGCGGCTGGAACTGGGGCAAGGCCGAGTTTGGAAAGGCGGAGCTCACATTCAACGTCCAGAACCGTCCCGCCTTCGAAATCCCCTACTCTGAAATCTCCAACACCAACCTTGCCGGCAGAAACGAAATCGCTGTCGAGTTTGCTGTTGGCGAGGGTGGGAAACCCGGTCAGAATGGTGCCACCCCTGGAAAGGGAAAGAAGGCGTCCGCCGGCAAGGACCAGATGGTCGAGATGAGGTTCTACATTCCAGGAACAACCACCCGGAAAGAGGCCGAGGGCGGTGATGCTGGCAGCGATGCAGACGAGGAAGAGAAGAACGCCGTCACTCTCTTCTACGACACCCTCATTGAGAAGGCCGAGATTGGCGAGTCGGCCGGCGACACGATTGCCACCTTCCTCGATGTCTTGCACCTCACGCCAAGAGGTCGTTTCGATATCGATATGTACGATACATCCTTTCGTCTTCGCGGCAAGACATACGACTACAAGATCCAGTACGAAGCCATCAAGAAGTTCATGGTTCTTCCCAAGCCCGACGAGGTTCACTATCTCCTCTGCATCGGGCTGGATCCACCCTTGCGCCAGGGTCAGACCAGGTATCCATTCCTTGTGATGCAGTTCAAGACGGACGAGGAAGTGACGCTGGATCTGAACCTCCCTGAAGAAGACCTCAACGAGAAGTACAAGGGCAAGCTCGAGTCTCATTACGAGCAGCCCCTGCACAGCGTGGTGGCCCAGATTTTTAGAGGACTTGCGGGCAAGAAGATTCTCTCACCTGCCAAAAACTTCCAGACACACCGGGCCCAGTCCGGCATCAAGTGTTCGATCAAGGCCAGCGAGGGCTTCTTGTACTGCCTGGAAAAGGCGTTCATGTTCGTGCCCAAGCCAGCCACCTACATCGCATACGATCAAACGCAGTCCATCACCTTCTCTCGCGTTGGGGGAGCTGTCTCCGCCCTGTCGACGTTTGATATAACAGTCCACATGAAGGGCGGCGGCAACTCGCAGTTTAGCAACATCAACCGTGAAGATCTTAAGGGACTCGAGGACTTCTTCCAGTACAAGGGTCTTCGCGTTAAGAACGAAATCGATGAGGATGCCAACATGCTTGCTGCGGCCATGAGAGCGGAGGACATGGCCAGCTCAGATGAGGAAGTGGTCCAGAACAAGGCCGATCGCGGCTCGGCCGACGAAGATGAGGAGAGCGTGGATGAGGACTTCCAGGCTGACTCGGACAGCGACGTCGCCGAGGAATATGACAGCAATCACGAAAGTGATGGTTCAGGCAGCGGAGAGAGTGATGTTGATAATGAGGTGGATGATGACGAAGACGAGGAGATGGAAGATGCTGAAGAGGAGGAGGAAGAGCGGCCAAAGAAGAAGAAGAAGACTGGTTGAGTCAGCGGGGGGACGGTCTTGGATTGGGGTAGTTATGAGGAAGGAAATAAGGGGTCTGTTTTGGAGCCAATGTATCTGGTTATGGCGTTGGGGGTTTGGCAAAGGATTTATGAATATCCGTATGCAGTGTATCACAATGGGCATTCATTGTCTTGTGTTCTAGAGAGGAGAGAGAGATGGTGGCACGTGCGCGTGCCCCACCAATTCAGGTGGCAGTCTGGAAGCCTGGCCTTTTACTGTAGAGGTTGACTTTTTTGACTCCCTCTGCCCCACCATCTTTTGCAGCATCCCATTTCCATCCACCGCTTTGTTTCCCCAGATTGAGAACGAGTCGAAGTAGAAACAAACTTCCAAGCAACTCACGCCGCGGCTGTACACACTGAACAAGAGTGTGTCTTTAACTGTGCACTGTCTCCATCCGAACAACCCCCCATCCCTCACCGCCGCCCTACCTTACTTATTCCCCGCAGACCATGGAGGCCAACTGAAGCAAGGTCGACTCATGTATCTTCGGCGCCACATCTGCCGTATCTGAGAATGCCGAGTGCTCTTCCACCACAGCTTCCAGAGTTATAGCAGCCTCGCGTCAAAAATAATAGCCCACCGAAATATAAAGACTCCGAATCCCTCGCCATACACCACATTAACCACTGTCCGGCAATGGACGCCCAGGTAAGCCCTTGATCTAGTTCCCCGCAAAAAGCGCCCAATCTCCCAACCCCGCTACCACCAGAGGAGGGATAACTGTCGCCGTCGTCTGGGCCGTGTCGCATGACCATGCTAACATGCTCTGCCCTCATAGATCGAGAATGCGATCGAGGTCGCCTGGAACCCTAGTTCCAGCCAGGAGCTCAAGGGCCAGGCTTTCGAGTACCTTAACCAGCTGCGAGTAGACC
The DNA here is from genome assembly GCF_035222275.1 of Podospora bellae-mahoneyi. Lineage (NCBI taxonomy): Eukaryota > Fungi > Ascomycota > Sordariomycetes > Sordariales > Podosporaceae > Podospora > Podospora bellae-mahoneyi. The sequence continues at coordinate 2,970,493 of NC_085886.1, read as the reverse complement.
CCCAGGCCTGGCAGGTCTGCATCAGGCTCTTTACCCGATCCCCCCCAGCGTCCGAAGTCGTACGACTAGTCTCGCTTGAAATCATAAACAATGCCGTTCATTCAGAAGCCCTGGATGCAGCCGGTCTCGTGTACCTGAAGCAGTCTCTCCTCGAATATATCGGACGGACATACACGAGCAACACCCAAAGTCAGGTCGACCCAGCACATCTCCAAAACAAGCTGACGCAAACCCTCACATACCTCTTTGTCTTCTTGTACAGGGAACACTGGAGCAGCTTCGTTCAGGACTTTTATGCCATTGCCCAGAATGACAACCTCCCTGGCGTCATATTATACCTCCGCATTCTCAGCTCGATTCACGACGAGATTGCCGACTTGATGCTCAGCCGGCAGGAGCAGGAGGCGAAGAGAAACAGTGATCTCAAGGACCTTATTCGTGAGCGAGATATGGCCAAAATTGCCACGTCATGGACCGATATTCTGTCTCGGTACAGCAACCAGCACGATGGAGTCGTTGAGATGACGCTCAAAATCATTGGGAAATGGGTGAGCTGGATCGACATCTCGCTGGTCATCAACCAACAAATGCTCGGTCTTCTGCTGCCCTTGGTCGGGAGGTCAAATGCTTCAGGTGGCGAGGATAAGGTCAGAGATATAGCTGTTGACACCTTTACCGAGATTGTCAGCAAGAAAATGAAGGCGAGCGACAAGATCGAGATGATCAACTTCTTGCAGCTTCGCGAAATCATCACAGAATTGCTGGCCAGTCCCCCACTCAATGAGTGGAAGGGAACCTCCCAGTACGACACGGATCTGGCCGAGGTGGTCGCCAAGCTTGTCAACGCTGTCATGTCAGATATTGTTCGCGTGCTTGAGGACGGCAAGGTTGACAACGATACGAGGGCGAAGGCTGAGCAGCTTATGCAATACTTCCTGCCGTCCCTGCTCCGCTTGTTCTCGGACGAGTACGACGAGGTCTGCTCGACAGTTATTCCCTCATTAACCGACCTCCTCACTTTCCTTAGAAAAGTCGGGACTCTTCCGGCGACCTATGCCGAAATGCTTCCTCCCATCCTGAACGCCATAGTTCTCAAGATGAGGTACGACGAGACGTCCAACTGGGGCCTCGAAGACGAGCAAACAGACGAAGCAGAATTTCTGGAGCTGCGTAAGAGGCTGCAAATTCTCCAAAAGAGCGTTGCTGCCGTTGATGAGAACCTTTGCATGGAGTTCATGAGCAACCTAGTCGGAAACATGTTTTCCACCCTCCAGCAACAAGGGTCTCAGATGGACTGGAGAGATCTGGACCTGGCGCTTCACGAAATGTACCTGTTTGGAGAGCTTGCGCTGCCCAACATGGGACTGGCTGCCAAGAGTCAGCCAAACCCTGTAGCCGCGGAGCGCCTGGCTCTCATGATGAGCAAGATGGTTGATTCTGGTAAGTTTTCTTCCCGTCTTGAATACGAGCAATGCTGACACGTCAAAGGTATTGCCAACTACGCCCACCCAGCTATCTTGCTCCAGTACATGGAGATTTGCGTCCGCTATCACAGCTTCTTCGAGTCTCACCAAAACTACATCCCCCGGGTCCTTGAGAACTTCGTAAGGCTGGTGCACCATGAGCACGTCAGGGTGCGCACACGCTCTTGGTACCTGTTCTTGCGCTTCGTCAAGACTTTGAGGGCGCAGGTGGGCAATGTCGCCAAGACTGTGATCGAGTCCATCAGCGACTTGCTGCCCATCAAGGCTGAGGTCCCTAGTAATGACGCAGACGACGACATGTCCTCTGATGAGTCGGATCACTCTGCCGATGCCGTCTTCAATGGCCAGCTCTACTTGTTTGAGGCTGTTGGGTGCGTGTCTGCTACATCTGCCACCCCTGTTGCCGACCAGGCCTTGTACGCTCGGTCTGTCATGGAGCCTCTATTCTCAGATATGAGCGTCCACCTCGAAAGAGCCAAGGCCGGGGATGCGCAAGCCATTCTCCAGATTCACCACATTATCATGGCCCTCGGTACTTTGGCCAATGGTTTTGCCGACACGCCCCTTGGCCACACCAAGGCGCGGGCTCAGCCAGCACAGGAGATCTCGGCCGAGTTTACAAGAGCTTCCGAGGCGATCCTGATTGCTTTGAACCAGCTCAATACGAGTGATGAGATCCGGGCAGCCTGCCGGTCTGCCTTCTCCCGCCTGCTCAGCGTCCTCGGCTCTGCCGTTCTTCCACAATTGCCACAGTGGATCGAAGGCCTGCTCTCTCGCAGCTCCAGCAAGGACGAGATGGCTATGTTCCTTCGTCTGCTGGAGCAGATTGTATACAACTTCAAGGGAGAGATTTCCAACATTCTCGATCTTCTCCTTACACCACTTCTTCAGCGGGTCTTTGGTGGCCTTTCTGAGCCGATCAACGGCACCGATGATGAAATTCAGCTTCAGGAGCTGAGGCGGGAATACGTTTCTTTTGTTCAGGTTATCTTCATGAATGATCTTGGAGGCGTTTTGGTGTCTGCGGCCAACCAGGGTAACTTTGAGTCTCTTGTGTCGTCCATCTTCAGCGTCGCCAAGAACCTCAACCACGGGAACCTTGTGGCCAGCCGGATCGCCTTTAACGTTCTCAGCCGCATGATTACGCAGTGGGGTGGTCCCGACATCATCAACCCGGGTGAGAACCCAGTCGCTACCGGCCCTCCCTCTCCCACCATCCCCGGCTTTGAGCAGTTTATGCTCTCCCAGTTCCACGGCGTGTGCTGGGACGTTTTGCAGGACGGAGGGTTCCGACCGAGCAGCGACGCGACATCTAGACAGATCCTCAACGAAATCGCCGGCATCCAGCAGGCCATCTGGATGAAGACGGCGGATTTATATATCAGCCATGTCCAAAACCAGCTTGGTCAGGACAGCAATGACTTTTTGCGGACGCTGACGACGACGACGGGGCGCAAGCCACTGGTCGATTGGTTTTTGGCTCTGCTCAAGGGCCGGAAGTAGGTTCTGGCTTGCAAGAGGCCAGTGTGGCTGTTGTGTACTATTTAGATAGAGGAGGAAATGGAGAGAAGGGGGGAAGGATGGGAGGGGTGGAGGTTTTGATTGATTGCCTATACAATTCCCCAAGAGCTTGTGCAGATACATATTTTCTTATGTCTTCAGAGAGACAAAAAATGATGCATTTCAGATGAATTCTTTTGTTGCGTCGTTGGTGTTGGTTATGGTTTGGTGAAGATGACGTGAGGGTTGTGAATCTTAGAGATGGTGTTGGCACTTCATTACGTGCGGCGTGGCACTTGGTGACGCGGCGCGGTAGAGTAAATAAAGTTGAAATGGCTTTTTTGGGGCTGCCGAAGTGTTTTGAAGAAACTGATATAGGCATCTCGATAAACTTGAAACTCTTTTGCCTCGCCGCCCACAATGACGTTCACAAACGACCAAGATAATATTCACAAGCAACCAGCATCGCCCGCCTGCCCGAAATGTACTACTACCAAACCGCTGCCGGGCGAGTACGGGTCCTCACAAGCTGGGAGACTGCCCAAATCGCAGGAACTTTGCCGCCTACTTTTCTGAGTCCCTCGGCTTGACATCCAGGTCGCAAATCAACAGTCTGTACTTATCGTCACACCACCAGACGGGACTGTATGCTGGGTGGGCTGAGGGTGTAGGGTATGTTGCCTCTCCCTTTTGCAGTCTCATTTTGGTTTCCGCTTGTGGTAATAGGGTCATCACATCATATTCACCTCTGTTGCAAACCCCTTATTTACTTCCCCCCAACCCCCTATCCGTTGCCCCACCAACCAACCCCCCCCCCCTTTTTAAAACCCACCTTCCCCCTACAGATTTCCCCCCCCCCCCTTCTCCCCCTCCCATTGGTACCATTCTACACCACTACCCACCTTGACCTCTGTTCGTGGGGGAAAAGTAGATTAGGAAGAGTTCTTGGGATTAGTTTACGGGAGGAAGAGGACCTTCAGGCGGGAAAGGACTCGTGACGGAGGAGGCTGACTGGGCTAAAGCACAGGATACAGATGAATGAAGAAATGTGACTCTGAGGTTGGGGCTGCTAATCATAAGCTCATGGTACATGCTTTATTTTAGACGAATCCACCGCGACTTCTCCGCCGTGTTCGTCCAAAAAATTCAAAATTCAAAAAGAACTCGGCTAAGTCCCTCCTGTTTACCCCTGAGTAGCAGGATATTTAGCAATGATGACAACCCTTGTCAAGAATCGCAAATTGCCTCTCCCAAAACCTTTCGTCCCAACAATATGATATGGGAAGGAGTATATGTACTCTCCTGCTCGCTCGCGCGCCCTGATCCGTCCGTCCCAGCGTACCTGACTCTCCCACTCGCTCGCTCACGCAGCCAACCAACCACCCGCAGGCCGGTCCGGCCCGGTCCGGTCCGTATGGAAGCGAAGATGACTTTCGCCCACGCCCCGCATGATACCTCTGCTTGGCCTGTGCCTCGGCTCTCCCAGCAGCAAGATCCTGCCTCTCTCGTCCACAACGACGCCGCCTGGGCAACCCCGAAGGTCACCACACCTGGTCTCTCTGACGGCAAGGTTGGCCAACGGTATAGGATCCCGTCAGCGAGCCCTCATGATGATGGGTTGCCCTCGGGTAGGCAGTCTTGCGTGGCCTCGCCGTATCAAGCAGCATCACCCGCGCCCACTCGCTCATCCAAGATGGCATCACACTCCGAAGAGACGACCGTGCCCCGAAGTCCTCCGGCCCGGTCATCTCCGCAGGTGGCCCAATGGTGGTTAAGTTTCCGTGACCGACAGGCGAGACGACACAACGGAAAAGGAAGATTTTGTTATGCCAGACTGTACACGTTAGGAACTATCTGATGATGATGACCTGGTTAGAACATCTACAGTGTGTCAAAGACGGTTTAGATACCCCTGCAGACAAGCCGTGAGAGAAATACTCCACCGTCGAGATGATGGACAACTGCTACTAGTTAACAACCTTGGGCCGAAGAAATCTATCCAATCTAGGTCAGGATTAGCGATAGCTGTACGACTGTCAATGCCGAAGTGTCAAAAAGCTAAAGAAATCAACACCAAAACTCACAGACTCGAAAGCCATAAACCTCAATCATCAGCCTTAAAGAGCTGCTAGCTACAGAAAACCATCATTACCAGCTGTGCGTAACCCCATGCTCTTTCCAAGTAAGACACATTCAAACATCAATCTCATCTTCATTTCTCATTCTATCCTCTCATCTCATCTCAGTCTCAATCTCAGCAACTCATCCTCACACACCAACCTCAACAGCACACAAACTAATTACATCAACAATCTCAACGAAAAGAATAAAACCCATAAAAAGAAAACAACGCCATGCTAACCCCTCCATATTTAATTCAAATGCAGTAGCACACGCACCCGACCACCACCATCGTACACACTTTCCCCAGTGTAACAACAGGTACTTTCAACAAGACTATCAAGGTAATCGGCCTCAAGGAAAAAAAATTACATATGTCCCTCCTTCTCCTCCAACTCCCTCATGTACTTGACAAAGGTCTTCTTGTGAGTCTATAATTTCCCACACATGTTAGCTTTTTTTCCTTCCTCTCATCATTCTTTCACCACAAAAAAAAGAAACATAAAAAAAACAATAAAAAAAAAACTTACCATCCCCGCATACTTCCCATCACTCAGTATGCAAATATACCTCAACCCCAACTTGACAAAACACTCATACACCAAGTCCATCGGCGACCTAATGTCCAGTGCCACCGGCGCAGGGTCAATGTACGGCGTGAAATCCGTCGGATCTGGCATCCCATCATCCGAGTCGTCAATCGTCGGCACGCTCGCCATCAGGCACAGGCTCGATCCCTCATCCTGCAGATTATCCAGCGCGTACTCCAAATCCGGCGCCGGAATCAACCCCACCAGGATGCCGTGCCTGACGATCGGCAACCCCCCGTCCAGCTCGCCCGCCCGGTGCAGCAGCTCCAGCTTCGTCCTCAGGCTCATCGCCGGCACCACAGGGCTGGTGCTGATGTCAATAATCCTCTCCTTCCTCACCCTCGGCACAATGTCCGCCAGCTCCGACGTGAAGACCGGCTTGTGCTTGTTGTTGAGGAAGGGATAAGAGTTCATCTCGGTCAGCAAGTCGTAAATGCTCAGCGGCTCAATCGCGTCAGCCACCCACTTGGCCACCAGAATCGCCAGCGAAAACGGCAAGACATAGTCCAAACTCCCCGTCAGCTCAAAGAGAATGACCGCCAGCGTGACCGACAGCCTCGTCACCCCACACATGGTCGACCCGGCCGCAATCAACCCATACACCCCAGGCTGGATACACGTCGCGCTCGTCGCCGAACAAGTCCCCCAAACCGGCCACTCCCTCGTCGCCATCACCCACCACTGCACCACGTGCCCAATCGTCCTCCCCATCAACCCCCCCACCACCATGGACGGCACATAAATCCCCGCCGGCACCTTGATACCAAACGTGATGATGGTCAAGAACCCCTTGATCAAAAAAGCCGTCAGCAAATCCCTCAACACGGGCGGGATGTCCTCCGCCCTCTCCGGACACAACCCCAGATCCTCCAGGTTGTTATCCCGGTCATCGCACGGCGCCGCCAGGTTGTACAGCAACTTCGCCACCGGCAACTTTGTAAACACGTTCCAGTACCCAATCAACCCCGTCACAAAAGCCACCAGCACCACCTCCAGCAGCGGGTACGACTTGATGACGGGAATCCGCCTGAACGTCTTGGCCCAGCGCCTCGAAGCCTTGATGAACAACGCTCCCGCCGCTCCTCCCAAAACCCCCACCAGGATGAAGCTCCCAATCTCGAAATACTCCCAATCCACCAGATACCTCACCTGAAACATGACAATCTTGTGCGTGCCGTAGGGGTTCAGAAACTTGAGCGTCAACGCCGCCGTGATGCAGCAGAAAAACGTCCTAAACAGCGTCTTGGCGGGAAAGAAATACGCAACCTCCTCCAGCCCAAACAGCACGCCCCCCAGCGGCGCGCCAAAAGCGACCGCCACACCGGCCGCCGCGGCAGCAGAAAGGACCTCCCTCCTCTTGGCGTCGTTCCGGTCATACTTGCTAAACAATCTGCAAGCGATATTCCCGACACAGGTCGCGATATGCACATACGGCCCTTCTTTGCCAAGCGACAAACCAGACGCCACACTGAGGATCAACCCCAAGCTCTTGATCAGCAACGTCTTGAGACCCAAGAAGCCGTGAAGAACAAAACCGCTGAGGATGACCCTCACCTCGGCGACACCACTCCCGGCGGCGGAGTAGTAAATCATGGGCGCGCTCTCCGCAGACGATGACCCCTGCCCATCGACACACGAGTGGCGCGGGCTGATGTTAGCACCATCGTCATTATCGTGATCCCCCATGTGCGCAGCATTCTCCGCCGCCAGGTTCTCATCCAGCGTCGTGAGCCGATACGCCGAAGGCACGACCGTCTTGGTCGTCAGCGTCATCAGACAAGACGCCACCGCCAAAGCGATCACCATGACAATGTAAACAAACCACTCGGTCCAATCCTTGCCAAACGGCCACCCATTCAACACCTCGCCCCAATCCCTCCAGTCAACGCAAGGCCCGTGAGGGCAGCACCTCTTTTCGTTGATCAACCACCCCTTTTGGCAATACCCATCCTTGAAGTCAAACACCGTCGCCTCGCTCACGTTCACCGCGTAAGCCAGCACCGCAACGATGAACCCGACCAAGGCGCTCAGGATCCAACCTTGAGCCCCGTCAAAAAGAACATAAACCCTCCCCCAGAAATCTTTTCTCTGCCTGAGGGCCTTGACGCGGTAGGCGTCGGCGATGGAGTCGTGGACCCAGTCGGTCGAGGTGAATTGATCGTACCAGACGCGGTCGTCGGGATAGAGGGAGGATTTGGAGTCGGCGATGCCGCCGTAGGATTCTTGCCTGTCGCCTAGGGCTTGGATGAGGCGGGAGCCCCACGAGTTGGCGCGGGAGTGGTGGCGGTGGGATTTGACACTGTCTGGAGATAGCACCGTCAGTGATGACTGCCAAAGGGCAACGTAAGGAGGGGGACACACCGGCGTAGCTCTGGTTCCTAGACAGATGCGGCACCCTAGGTGACCCATGCGCACTCGCGATCCTTATCCGCGACGTCCGGTTCGCGCCGAGCAGGGAGGTGCGCTCGTCCGGCACGCCCTCCGAGTTGGACGGTCGACGGGACATGATGCGGGGCCGGCGGAAGGAGGTTGGGGAGCTGGGGAGGGAGAGGTATTGGGATGATTGGGAGGGTTGATTTGATTCTTCGTTGTTGTTGCTGCTGTTGTTGTTGCTGTCTGTATCGGTCCCTCCGGAGGCATCTCGGAAGACGTCCCGCAGGCGCGGGGTGTGTCTCCTTCCTGTCATGATGACAGTGGAGATGATGAGGTGTCAGGTGGTGTTGTTGATAAGACGATCGGCGGCAGCGGCGGCGGCAGGCGCAGGACTTGTTCAGGTCGCTGCTTGCTTGCCCGGTTTGAAGAGGGTAGGTTAAATCAGGAAATCGAGATTTGAGATTGCGTCGGTATTAGTTTTCGAGTTGGAGGGCCATGAGACCTGGACGGGTAGGTGCAGGATGCGGGTTTCCGACGGGTGTTGTGACACGGCAGTATATCGCGTGAGGGAAGGAAAAAGCCGGAGAAAAAAAGAAGGAGCAGGAAACACAAGCAACTAGCCTATCCAACACATTTTCTTCAAAAAGAGAGGAAGGAGAAAAGAAGAAAAGCACCTCCGCCGCAATGTGGGCGGCTTTGTTCACCCGGAATTCTGGTCAGTTCGGTAGGTAGGTGGTGGTTGGGGGGAAGCAGATGTTGGATGGATGGCTAAGCCCCCAGTTTATCGAGTCCCTGTTGGAGGTGGTGGTGTTAGGTGGTGCTCCACTGTGCATACAGCGAGTGTCTCACTTGGCGTCATAGGCTCGCGGCGGTGCTTGCTCAGATGATTTGCTTTTCTGGCAGCCTTCTTCCCTGCTTTGGACTGTATGATCTGGTTTCAATATCACTCTCATTCACTTGTCAGTCAATCAGTCAATGCCAACTACCTGATCATACGGGAACAAAGCGGCCGTCTCGGTCCAGGAACCCGGAGCCGGTGTTGTTCTGTCGGGGGGGAAACACGCTATGTCATAGTGGTCCCCCCGATTGCGCATCCTGCGTCTGTCATTGGTCATCTTTTTTTAGGCGCCGGTGCCGCGACTGTTGCGGTAAAGGGTCCCTCCCGGCAGGCAATCGAGGCCTGAAAGCTGGGGAAATGCCAGTGACACTCGGGAATCTCACAGTGATCCAGTACCAGCACCAACAAACAAATCCAACGGGCGGCCTGTTGGAGTGTAACGGTTGGTTGAAAACGACACCAATTATTTATCTACCGACAGAATAGACGGGCTTCTTTTCTTTTTCATGTCAAGCCCCATACATACCCCATCTCCATCATCCGACACTCAACTCAAACGTCGCGTGTTTGCATGACTCAATCACAAACACCAGGAGGCTAAGCGGGGGAAGGAGAGGAGAGGCGAGGAGAGGCGAGGCGAGGAGAGGAGAGGAGAGGAGAGGAGAGGAGAGGAGAGGAGAGGAGAGGAGAGGAGAGGAGAGGAGAGGAGAGGAGAGGAGAGGAGAGGAGAGGAGAGGAGAGAAGAAGTAGTACAGCATCAGTTCGTACGATGTCGTCAAAAGAGGAGCAGAAACGGCAACGCGCCGTGCCCAAGTTCGGATCCTTCCAGCCGAAACCCACACCCGAGCCCGAAGCAGGGCCCGCATCGGGGGAGGCGCGGAAATCTGTCAGAGACCGGCACGGGGACCCCGGTGGGGAATCCAAAAGGGGGCATGATGGCCGTCACCGTGAGAGACGCCGTGATTCTCGGAATCGGGGAGATGAACGTCGTCGGGATCGTGAGAGGGACGGAGACAGAAGACGAAGTGGGAGCAGGGATGGGAATGGGGAGAAAGAACGGGACAGGCACTGTGAGAGAGACCGAGATCGAGACAGGAAAAGGCCCAAAGACAGGGAGCAGCACCATAGCTCAAGAGAGGGTTCGGACCAGCCCAAGACTCTCAGCGACAACTTCTTCATTGACAAAAAAGGCGACCCTCTCATCCTCCGTTACAGCGGCAACGACCGCTCCAAGATCCCAGCCTACCACCGCTCTGGCCATGGCAAAATCCTAGGGTCAAGAGGCCATCTCATCCTCCACCGTGACGGCCCCAGAGATTTATTTTCTCTCTCCTTCTCCCGCGAGGGTCTGGGTTCGGCCTTCAGGGACAAAGCCCTCCTCTCACAAATCCGACGTGCCAAATCTCGCCGGATCAGGTCCTCCACCAAACCACCTCCCTCACCAACAGACCAGTTCATCTCTTTGACACCCCCCTCCTCCAAAAAGCGAAAACGCAGCCGGGAAAGCCCCTCATCATCAGACCCGGAGGATCAACAGGACCGAAAGCCAGACTACAGGTCTATTTACGGCAAGGCCAAACCTCCCCCATCAGACTCCGAGTCTGAGTCTTCAGATTCGGAGACCTCATCCCCAAAACAAGAGAAAAAAGAGCTTTCTTCTGCCAGAAAAGAATCCGTCACCCTCACCCGCCACCTCCGCTCCTCACCCGCCGACATCCCCTCCTGGCTCCGGCTGATCTCCCTGCAAGACACCCTCTTTGCCCAAGACGTTGGCCATTCCCGTCCCCGGACAGGCAATGAAACCATCGCCCTTGCCGAGTTGAAGCTGTCGCTTTATCAGGAAGCGCTTGCCCATCTGCCATCTCGATCTGGTGGTGAAAAGGAGGTTCTGATCCTAGGCATGATGACCACGGGGCTTAACATATGGGATGACAAAACCGCTGCGAAAAAGTGGGAGAGTCTCCCGCAAAAGTATGGCGTAGCACCGGACGGGAGTTTTGAGCTGTGGCGCGCGAGGGTGGGTTGGGAGATGGGGAGGGTGGGGTCGTGTACGGTGGACAGGATGAGGGATGTGTTTGTTGAGAAGCTGGCGGGTTTGTCAAGGGGGTTGGTTGGGGTGGAGGAGGGGGATGAAAGGGGGGAGGTGTGCCGGCAGATTGTCTATGTCTTTTTACGCCTGACAAAGCTGTTGTTCGAGGCTGGGTATACCGAGCGGGCGGTGGCTTCTTGGCAGGCGTTGTTGGAGATGACGTTTTGCCGGCCCGGCACGGCGACATCGGCGGAGGGGTTTGAAGAGTTTTGGGAGAGTGAAGTTGCGAGGTTTGGGGAGGAGGGGGCGAGGGGGTGGAGGTGTTTTGTTGAGAGTGGGGGGGATGAGTTGCCGCCTGATCCAAGGTTTGAGGACAAAAGAGCTGGGGTTGATGTTGAGGATTATAAAGATCCGTACCAGCTCTGGGCGGCTGTGGAAACGAAGCGGGCTGCGAAGACGAGGATGCCGGCGAGGACGCTGGATGAGGGGGTTGATGAGGATCCGTTTAGGGTGGTGATGTGGGGGGATATCAAGGACTTTGTCGTCTGGTTCCCGGCCGGGGTTTTGGACACTGCGAAGAAATTGGTGGTGGAGGCGTTTGGGGTGTTTGTTGGGATTCCCTCCGGCTGTGAGGAACCGTTTGTGAAGGACTGGCGGCGAGATCCATTCTTGGCTCCCAAAAGCCAGGCTTTCCGGCCTTGGGGGAGAGGCGAGGGACAAATCATGAAGAGCGTGGATGGTGATCTGTCAAAACGCCCCCCTGAATTCGCTCAACAAGGCGGTGACATGGTCACCTCACCCGAGCTTCTCTTCACCAGGGAGGGCTGGTTCAAATGCCTGGACTCCTGGGACAAAACCCACCCCCCTGAAGAAACCCAACTCGACCTCCCATGGGTGCTAGCCACGCTCGAAGGACTAGTCACAGACCACCACCGTGAAGACCTAGCAGAAATCTACCTCGCCATGGTCTGGCTCAACACCGACGCCAAAACCACCAAAAAGGTTGCCAAAACTCTGCTCAAGAAATATACCACCAACACCCCCCTCTACAACGCCTACGCCTTGATGGAGTACTCCAACAACAATCCGGAACTCGCTTTCAAAATCCTCGACTCAGCCACCAACCTCCCCAACAGCCAGCTCTTGTTCAACACCCAAACCTGGCTCCACCTCCTCTCCTCCCGCAACGACCTCGCCCTGACGACCCTCTGCCGCTCAGTCGATCCCTCCGTCTCCTCTCCCCCCTCCCCAGCAACGCTCCTCAGAGCTCGGTCTCAATTCTCCACCACCCTCGACTTTTCCCTTTCTTCCCTCTCCCTCCCCACCGCCGCCGCCCACGCAGAGAGTCTCCTTTTACTAGCCTACCTCTCCCCTTCCTCTCCTCCCAGTGAACCAACCTCGTCCTCCCAAGGTAACATCTCATCAGCCCTGGGTGCAATCACAGATATAACCCAGAAATTCACCTCCCGCTCTTTAGAATCCACCCCCTGTTTGGAAAAGCTCCTGCAAACCGCCTGCAGGCTATCACATCACCACTCCCAGACAGGGCCTTATCGCCCGGCGCTTTTCTGTTCAACTGTCCTCTCGTACCTGGAGCTCTTCCCTTCCAACACCATCTTCCTCGAACTCCTATCCTGGGCACAACCCCCCCTGTTGGTCAAGGATCCAGTCAGGGAGCTTCTCCAAACCATCGCCCTCCAACCTGGACATGACTCCCTCAGCACCCGGCGGTTTGCCATCATGCATGAAGTCCACAACGGGAGTGCCCACTCGGTTAAAAAAGCTTTTGAGTCTGCCATCACGGGGAGCGGGAAAGGGAATGGGGAGATCTGGAGGGGTTTTGTTCGTTTCTGTGCGGGCAGGAAGGAGGGAAAAGGGGTGTTTTACCGGGGAGTGAAGGGGTGTTGTCTGGATAGGGGGTTGTATCTTGCTGCTTTTGAGAAGGGGATGGTGGCGGACATGACGGGGGAGGAGCTAAGGGGGGTGGTGGGGACTTTGGTGGGCAAGGGGGGAAGGGTGGGTGTTGAGTTGGAGGAGTTTCTGGGGCGGGGCGGTTGGAAAGTGTAATGTTTCTCAGGTGAATTGCACATTATTCAGAACCAAGCAGCACACGTTGTAGACACCGCAACGCGTGGTGTCAAGGCCTTGGAAAAGATGAATAGATATGCTTTTAGACGTTGTTTTGGAGGCTTTTGCGACCACCTTTCAAGGTCTATAAAATATTGAACAGGCCAAATATCATCTCAAAGGCATCTTATCTTGACCACTTCGACAAGACGTATCAACTATCTACCAGTCTGTTCTCTCCCCCTCCCCCCAACCTTGTCCACGTCTTTCCGTTCTTTACCCCAAACACGACACTCTCTTCCACGCAAACCACACTTCCCACTCCCATCCCCAGAGCCCTGGGCTTCTCACCAAACACCATCCATCGCTTGGCAAACCCCCTGCCCCCTCTGCCCGCCATTTGACCACCACCACCATCCCCAAAATAGTTTGGCAACAATCCAGCTAGACGCGCAAAATCTCGCGTTTCATCAGTTTTTGTTGGCCCCCTCCCCTCCCAAATGCGGTTAATCCTCTCCCGCTAAGATCGTGGCTGCCACGTGGGATTTACACCGCTAAACCCCTTTGAATTTTACAAAAAAAAAAAAAAGCAAACCACTTTCCTGCATTTTTAAACGTCTTTACAGTTGGAACGGTCCCGCCACCCCCTGTCTCTTACTCTGTCTCGACAACACCACCACCACCACCACCACCATCACCACCATCACCAGGCACCCCAAAGATGAGGGGAATGTGACAGCTCCCTTACTTTCTCACGCGTGGGATTTCATTCGGAGCCGAACAATGACACTGGTCGATGTTTCGGTTGGAAATTCTTTGCCGAGCATTCAAGCCGGACGTGGGGGGTTAACCACATTCCAGACACACAAAGACAGCACAACTACTACTCACACGCGGCTCGCCGCCAATGTTCACGATGGGTAGGGGGCACAGTAATGTTGCTGAACCCCAGAGCCAAAGTTACAGAGAGCAAAGCAGTGGCCTGTGTGTAAATGAATCAAAGTTTTGAGTCAAGACAAACAAGTAAAGTCAAATCCAACATGTGAAGCAACTTCCCGTTTTAGCAACCAAAAACATAAGAACAAAAAAAATAAAATAAACCCCCTCCCCCCCCCAAATAAAAAACCGGCTTGGTATCTATAACCCCCTACAAAACCCCAGACATGAAGCGTGTGCAGCAAGCCCAATAAACCCCAAACTCTAGCAAGTTCAAAATTTGAAAAGCAAAAGATGCGTCCGTATGCTCCCTTTCAACGCCATGAAAGCCATGAAAACAAACAAGCCACCACCTCCCCTTCCCACCATCTCGGGCTAACCCCTAGCCAAACTCAACAACCCCCCCACAGCCTCCAACCCCCTATTATCCCCCTCTTCCCTCGGCAACCTAGGCAGTTCCAACTCCTCCCCCTCCCCCTCCGTCTCCTCCCCCCTATCTTCCTGCGATAGTTGCTGCTGCTGCTGCTGCTGCTGTTGTTGTTGTTGTTGTTGTCTCTCCGCCTCCCTCCGTTTCATGACTTCCCACAACCCCTCCCTCCAATTTTCCTTCTCTTCCACAACCCCCGCCCCACTGCTCCTCCTCTGATGATGCGTCCCCCTGGACATCGACGGCGGTAACATCTGCTGCGAACCACATCTCTGATGCTGTTGCTGCGACGACCTCTCACCCCCCTGCTCCCTCACCCTTCCCTCCCCACCCCAAAGCCTCACCATCAGCCTCCTCTCCAACTGATCCAGCGAAACATCCTCCTGCCCCGTCCTCACCTTGTAATTCGCCAACCCAAGCCTCAGCCGTAAGATTTCCGCTTTCTTCATCACACCATTAGCTGATTCGCCCAACAACAACCAAAAAAGGATTACTGGACAAAAAAAATACCTGACGAGCCTGTTCACGCGTCAAACTCCTCCTCTGCACCGATGCCGATGCCGATGCCGGTGCCGGTGCCGGTGCCGGTGCAGGTGTTGAATCAGGAATGGTGGTAACCATGGAGACATCCCCCTCACCATCCTCGAGGAGGAGGTGGTGGTGGTGCGGGCTGGAAAACACCGACGACGCTGACCCTGTTGATGCGGGCGGTGATGAGGAGTACTACGTCTGTCAATAACCGGAAAATTATGGAAAGGTGGGGAGGGACATACGCTTAACCTAGCTTTCTTTACCACCCTCTCCTCTTCCGCCACTGCCCTCGAAGCTGTGGGCGAGGAATCGACTGTTCCAGTCCCAGCCAACACCCTCTTCTTGACCTCCGTCTCGGGCGGCGTACGCGTTTGCATCATCTTCGTCTGTGACTCGAACGGGCTTTGCAACATCCTCTTCTTTGTTGGCGAAGACGCGTTGTTGGGATTCAAAGAGCTGAGTGGGACGCGGGGGGTTTGGGTTTGTGTGGTGGCGTCCATTGCTATCACCAATCTTTTCCCCCGAGTAAGGTATTGAAAGCAAAATCGCGTCCAAATCCCTTTAACACGTCTTGTATCTGTTGAGAAAAGGAAAGGGAAAAACAGGAACGAGATCAAAAGGTAAATAAGTAGGACGTGAGTGAGAGGGGCACAAAAGTCGCGTCCAAAAACCACACAAGTCGCGGTTTAAAGCTTGTGGATGGCAGGTGGGTGCTGAAGGAACAATGTGAGCTACAAGGTGTAGGTACCTACACTAGTGAACCCCTGTCCCCCGAAAGCTAACGAAAACCCCACTGTGCGGCGCCTAAAGAGAAGCTTCGGGTACCTAGCTACCTAGGAGGGTACGTACCTCTTGTCTTTGGTATGACACAAAGCTCGTCGCGTTCAAGAACTGAGATTACTCCTGGGGAAAAAAGCCTTGAGCAAACAGCAGTTTATCAGTTCCCCTTTCACTGCCATCCACACACCGAATACATTAAACCTGTTCACATCTCATTCTCCACGTCAACTAAAAGACCCCAGTCCTTGGCACCCAGCCCACAGTGGATCATCGCGTCTTGCTGCATGGATTGGCGCGCTCCCGTCTCTACCCCCGATGCCCCCCCCCACAGCAGCAAGCATCATCAATGGGAACATGGCTAGAACTCCAACACATGCCAAACAAATTGTCACATGGTGTGATACTTTTGATCTCTCATTCAATGTCCCCCAAAAACCCCCCTGTTACTAGTATAATATACAATTCGTATACATCCAATAAATCCACCCAAAATACATCCATCCATCCATCCATCTTTCTTCAACCTCGATGCAAAAAAAAAAGAAAAAAAAAAAAACAAAAAAACAAAAAAAAAAAAGAAAGCAAGTTCACGGGGGGTATCACCCTATCTGCCTGACCAGAGAAACCGTCCATTCGACCCGCGAGACACAGAGAGAAAAAAAAAAGAAAGAAATATAGAATGCTTCCGTATAGCCCAATCCGCACAATTACCAAACTCCCTCCCTTCCCCGAAGATAAAACCGCAGCAACACTCATATAAAGAGACGCTGAGAGAAAGAGAGACAAGGAAAAAAAAAATAGAAAAGAGGTATTACACTACCCTTCTCGTGAATGCCCAGACCAACCCTGCTAGCTTTTCCGATATACCATGTACCCATGCACATTATATATATAAAACTGCCACTCCGCTTCATCATCATCATCATCACCTAGGTATCCAGAACCTAAACCGACGCATCCATCATGTACCCGCTGGTGTCAAACTGGAACGGCTTGCTAAAGTCGTTCCCCATCGTCATGTCTTCAAAGGTGAACTGGTACGCCTCCTGCCCGCCGCCAAAACCACCACCCGGGCCGTACAGGTCGCTGTCCACCAAACTATCCAGCGAATCCATGTTGATCCTGTTCATGTCCATCAGCACATCCTCGTTGAAGTTCTGGAACGTCAAGTTGATATCCAGCCCGGTGCCCTCGAGGATGTCGCTATTCGGCTCCGAAACCCCGCTGTCCTTGCTGGCCGTCGACTCGGGCGTGTCGTTGGGCGTAATCGATCGATACGTCCCAAACTCGTGCATCATGTTGCCCGTGGTCGCGTCTATCGTGGGCCCCAGCCCGGCAAAAAGATTCTGCGGGTCGATCGTCGTGCCCGCCCACATCTCGTCCACCGGCGCCATGGGCGTGCTCGCCGCCATCCGTGGTGTCGCCGTGCTCTCCCGTCCTCCCGCGGCACTGCCCTGTCGTCTCATCGACGCGTCGCGAGACATGGGCGTCGCCGCCAGATCAGGCTTGCTCATGGGTGTCTGGCCTTGCTTGGAAAGACTGCCACCCATATTCGGCGCCGAGACGGGCCTGCCCTGTTCGTCAAGCTTCAGTGCCGCAGCCATGTTCTCCCGCATGAAGGCGACAGGATCTTGGAATGGCCGGATGTGCTCCTCCTGCTTGTGCATGCCAAGCG
Source organism: Podospora bellae-mahoneyi (assembly GCF_035222275.1). NCBI lineage: Eukaryota > Fungi > Ascomycota > Sordariomycetes > Sordariales > Podosporaceae > Podospora > Podospora bellae-mahoneyi. The sequence continues at coordinate 2,953,142 of NC_085886.1, read as the reverse complement.
CTTCCTCGCTCTCGAAACCCACAGACATTTGCTCGCAACCGGGTTCAGGACACATGAATTTGGGTGCCGTCTTGGCCGGCTCCTGCTTCCGGCTGACAACGGGAGAGGGCGCCTTGACGTTGGGCGACAGGGAGCCAGTGCCCGGCTGAATGGCCGGCGGCGAGCTGTGGTTTGCTCCCGTCTTGGGCTTCTTCCTGGCAGGTGGTGCCTGGAGCCCGTCCCGTGTGAGAAGCGGCTCGCTCAGGTATTCCGGATTGCCGGCCGGCGACTTGTGAGCCCCAAACGAGAAAGGCGGCTGCGTGGTTGTCGGAGCGGCCGGGGCGGCAACGTTCTTCGCGGCCGTGCGGTTCTGCGCCTGCTTCAACGCCTGTGTCTGCTTTTCCAGATTGGCTTGGCTCAGAGGCGTGGGTGCTTGCGCGGGCCGCTGGGTTGGCGTCCCGCCGTTCGCCTGACTCCAGCTATTTTGCAGACCAAGCGAGGGTACGCAATAGGTCTTGATGTCAGTGGCCATGTTCTTCAGCATCTGCTGGATCTGGTCGAGTTCCTGGGGCGAAATGGTGAGGACGGGCCGCAAGATGGTTGACGGCTGTGATGCGTCCTTGTTTGGAACGAGCTGCCTGTAAAGTTTGTGCCGCTACACAACATGTCAGTCAGCCTCCCGTGATGCAGAGACTCGATCCGGATATACGTACTGCTCGAAGGAAAATCCTCAGACGTTCCTCGTCCTTGGTCTTGAAGAACCATGCCTGCGACCACGCGCTTACACCTCTCATGGTGCTCAATGCTCCCAGGAGCGTCCTGCGGGTTTTCCCCAATAGTTCTGCGTCCATGGGCACCGGCACCTCGTTCTGCCCTTGGGCGAATAGCTGTTCTTCCGTGGTGATGGCCGTGATGCGCTGATGAAGTCGCAAGGTGGCATCATACTCGGCCCTTTCCTGCGGCCCCAGGGCCGCAACCTGTTCCTCAGGAAGCGGCTTGAACGGTGGGGGTGCACGGATATTGGTCTGAGCTCCAGGTCCCGGCGCTGGTCGTTGAGCGGCATTGTTCGCTTGGGCCGCACCTTCGGAATCGTCCGGCTTTCGCTTGAGGTTGTGCCTGGGGGCGGGCACGGGGGAAGGGTTCGGTCCATGTTGCCCCGGCTGTTGCTGTGACTGCGGCGCCGGCTGTGACTGCTGTTGAGGTTGCGGTTGTTGAGGAATCTTGGGCGTCTGTCTGGCCGGCGTGGATGCTGGAGGAGCCACCGGGGTGCTCGAGGGCTTTGGCGGCATGTTCGGCTGAGCCATCGGAGGGGCACCTGGTTGTGTGGTGGGTGTTGGGGGTATTATTTGTGACGGAGCCTTTTGGCCGCCAGCATTGGCATTGTTGATTCCCTGCTGCTGCTGCTGCTGCTTGTTGTGCTTCTCCCAGATCTTCTTGGCGTAGTCGGTGTACTTCAATCTTCTGAGTATCTCCGAGACCATGGCCGGGTTCTGGTTCGCATGATTGGCACTCCTGCTCATAAATGCCTGGACCTCTTGCGGGGTCAGCTGGGCGACGTGCGGGGGATATTCCTCGCCGGGGGGCAGCTGGGGCGGCTGGAAAGGAGCGCCCGGGTTGCCTTGGGGTTGGTTTGCTTGCTGCCTCTTCTGTTGTTGGTTCCACATTACTGCGAACTGCCTATGCTGGACGGCCTGCAACATGTTCAGTTGCGCCGGGTTGTTGACTGCCAGGGCCTTGAGCTGAAACCATTTCTTAATGTTTGGCCCCACATTCGTCCCGTTGTTCGCAAGCATGCCGAAAACACCAGGCGCTATGTCCATGTTGTCGATGGCCGTCTTGCCGTGTGGGGTTTGCAAGTATTCCAACATCTTGGCCTGCACTGCCGGGTTTGGTGGCCCGTTCGGTCCCGGTCCCTGATTCGCCATGTTCATCTGGCCGACTCGGAGTTGTTCCGGTGCCCCAGGCATCTGGCCAGGTGTGCCCATCGACAAACCACTCATCATGGCCGCCCGTTGCTGCTGATTCCAGTTGCCCATTGCTCCTTCGGGTATTCCTCGACCTCCGGCCAGCGCCGTGCCGTTCATAACACCTGGCATCGCCGAGGGCGGTCGTGTGTTGTTCTGATGGTTGAATTGCGGGTTCAAGCTGCCCATGGCCGGGTTACCTGGGTTAACGGGCGGTTGTCTCCCCACATGCCCCATCGGAACGGGCGGCTGCTGCATCGGCGCGTTCAACGTGTTCATGGCTGGACTCTGAGACGTGGTAGGGGGCCCGGCGAGACCGCCCGGTTGTCCTTGCATCGGGTGTCCCATCATCGGTCCTCGGGCAACACCAGGCTGCTGAACGCCAAAATTCTGTCCCGCCGGCATTGGTCGAGAAGCTTGGTTCACGCCCGGTTGAGCGCCCGGCATCCCGTTCATCGGGCCTGGCGTAACAGTTCTGGCCTGGCCGTTGCTCGCCGGGACAACCATCTGTCCCTGCTGCTGGGCGAGCAGAGCTTGTTGACGCTCGTTCCGTATAGTTTCGATGTTGGCGCCGAGCATCGGGCCATTCGGCATGACTGGCTGCTGTGCTAGTGGGTTGATCATGAGTTGGTTCGGGTTCATCTGTCCTGGTTGGCCCTGCGGCATTCCGTTGGCCATTCGTTGCTGTCCAAGAGCTTGAGCTTGCCTCTGCCGGCTCGCAGTCATTTGCCGCAGGGCCTCTTGCTGAAAATGCCACACGAGTACATCCCCGTGGAACTGAGCAGCACGCGGGCCCAGGTTCTCCATGATTTTCTGGCGCATTTGGGCTTTCTGGGGTTCGGGAACTTGGCTCATCAGCCTCTGCGCGACCTCGTTGACGGCATTGATCTCATTGGGCTGCAGCTGGCCCATGGGACCCATAGGACGTGCAGGCTGTCCCATCTGCATTCCGAACGGTGGTTGCCCGGGCCTGTTCTGAGGGTTCCCAGCCAAGCCCATACCAAGCTGGGCTTGTGGGGGTCCTTGAGGGACTTGCATCGGGTTTTGCATGCCTGGAAATCCAGGCTGGCCGGTCGGCCCCATTCGAGCAGCAGCCATCTGGTTCATGAGCATCTGTTGCTGCTGATGCTGCTGCTGACGTTGCTGCTGCTGCTGATGATGCTGCTGCTGCTGTTGTTGTTGCTGCTGCTGCTGCTGCAGCTGGTTCTGAAGCTGTTGCGTGTTTCCCTGTCTGCGTGCGACCATCTCGTCGATTTTGCCTTGCAAGGCCCTGTCGTACATGGCCTGAAGAATGTCAGAATACAGTCCGGGCTTCTGCCTAAAAAGAAAAAGAGAAAAATGCAAACGGTGCAACGAATATACTGGAAGGGGACGTGTGGCGCTCACCTTATTTTCAGAACTCAGCCAAGCCTTTTTCTCGAAGTCGGTTGCGTGTTGAAATACAGCGGTGAAATTGCCGGTCGACATGGCAAGTATTACGTTTGTGACGCTGCAGTCCCGTTAGTGACCCAGGCTTGTCATGCACTCAGTTGCATCTCAACCGTCCAGTACTTACAGGTTCAGAGTCTTTCCATATCGCTCGTTATGAGTCATGGCACTTTGCCATGTGTTTGGAGCGGCCTCAGGCTGCGTGTTGACAACATAGGTCATGACAAGTTGGTTGATTTGCTGCTGCTGCTGTTGGGATTTGGCTCGCTGTTGCTGCTGCTGCTGCTGCTGAAGCAGCATCATATGGTTGGGAACCATCTGTGGCGGTATGTTGGCGGCCATGGCCGCAGTTGAGTAGTGGGATCAACTCCTTGCTATCCTTTTCTGCAGCGCACCGGGGCGAGAGGGCGAGGCAGCTGCGGAGCCAAGCGTCGGCGTGTTGGGATGTTGACCGTGGCGGATTCCCATATACCTGCGGCTTTGATGGCGATGGCAAGCTTCGGCGCGCGTTCAAAAGCGGCGGTGTCGCTGGGGCGACAGCAGTTAGGCCTTTGATCAAGATGTCGCCAAACAAATCCCCTCAGTGTATGTCGACCAAGATCAATTCGGCGCTCGTGGAGCCCACAAATAACAAAATGTCAGTGAGAGAAGTCGAGGGCGACTGAGAGCGCGTGAGCTAGGGTCAGAAACAAAGCTGCTGTTCGTCGTGGTCGTGGTCGTGGTCGTGGTCGTGTCGTGTCGTCGTCGTGAGAGAAGCGGCCCAAAAAAAGAGGTGGAGGACGAGGTTCCGGAGCCGGCACGCAGCACCTAGCAGTTCAGTTGTTGCAATTATTAGACACACACGGTGGTTGAGTGGCCGAGTGGCTAGGTGAGAGCAGTTCCAATACTATGATGAAAAGGTAGGTAATGGAAGAGAGAGAAAAGCTTCAGTGAAGGTTGAGGTTGAGGTTCGGCGACAACGCAACGGTGGTGGGCACGGAAGAAGAGGGAGGCAGGCGGTGGTGTGCCCAGGAGTGGGAATGGAAAGTTGGGAAGGGAGAAAAGAACCTGGAAGGATGGGGATGTGGGGCCTACTACGATGGGCTCTGGCTGCTCTGCCCGCCGGTGTCAGACGCTACTTGGTTGGAGGCGGAACCCAGGGCAGCCTGTACCAACAGGTACCCTTGGTACTCGTGAGGTACCTTTGGTGCAGGGGTCTAGCGCCTGGTGTCTGGCGCTTCTTTTCTCTCGCTCTCTGTCTCTCTGTCTCTGTCTCTCTGTCTCTCTGTCTCTCTGTCTCTCCTTCTCACTGCCTCTTTTTTTTTCAAGACGATAGCTTTCATGTCTATTATTCTCATCCACCTTGGCTTCAACTGACTAAACGATTGATCACTCCCCGCCACCCGTGAGCAGACAGCAATGACCGCCCGCCCGGGTCGACCTAGCATGGTGTCACGGTCTTGGCGACAAATTCAACGGAAGCTGATGATGCTCTGCTTCCACCACCAACAAGCGAGGACTCGAAGTAATGAAGTAAACCCTCAACTTTCACTGCCGAGATGGTGACAGTGACAGTGACAGTAAGGGGTTGGGCCGATCGCAGCGAGAGCCCAGCAACCAAGCACGTCTGGCGGGCGTGGCCGGGGTGGGAGAGCCAAGTACCTCGAGTACCTCAGGTACTCCATCGATACCTCGATGGGAAGAGGGTCTACCTGCCCGCCTACACCACAAACCGTCGGGCGCCCCCCTGCACCTGGAACCCAAAAGCGACCAGGGGCAGCAGCAGCAAGATCAAGACGAGAGAGCGAGTGAGAACAAGCTGGAGTGCTGCCGAGCACATCAGTCCAGTCCCCCAATTCACCGAGAAATTCATCATCTCGCCAGCAGACAGCAGACAGCAGACAGCAGACAGCAACTTGAGCCCAGGGCGGCGGCCGTTCAAGAAAGACAGGCAAATTGAGCCCAGCCCACCTCACCCACCTCACCGCGCACCGTCCGCCAATGAGCCATCAAAAGCCAAATACTCAATCAAGGTGAGTATCTGGTTAGGCCCCCGCGGCCCCCAACCCCAGAGCCTACAGTGTGTGTACAACTCCAGAGATCGATAGATAGGCCTCCTTTTCTGGAACTTTCATGGGCACTACCCGAGTGGGAATTCTTCTTGATGAGCTTTCTATACGACAGAGAAGGCGATGTGCTTGGCCTATGACGGGACCTTGCGTAACTGTTCGGGTCCGAGGTTCAACAACGTGGAATTCCCCTATGGTCTTGAGAGGAACCAAGTGTATGATCAAGGAAACTCGAACGAACACCTCAGCCATTGTCAGATTTCACGCTTCGATTGCGGATTTCTGTCAGATTCGTCTGTCGAGTAGCGATGAGCTGCTGACAAGTGGTCACGTACGCTTGAGTGCAGCGGTATGGGACTGTACAACCAACGGCCTCGCTGTCGCCGTTGGCCAGCATCGGTAGACGGTGGAAAGCATGACCGTCACAGTCATCCGGGCGTGACAAGGCAGGCTCCCCAGACTCTACCGCCTTGCGATGATCGGTCGGTCGTCCGCCGTGCGTTGCCGTGCCCTTGCACCGAGCTCTCCCGCCCGACGCCCCCGTGCTGCGGCTGCCCTACAAGGCCCCGATAGCGCAAGAGCTCGCTGCGCTCTCGGTGGGCAACCGTGGTTCATCATCTTCTTTCCATACAGCCTTGAGTGCGCACCTACATAGAGTCATGGTGCTGCCCAACTAATGCCTCCCAGCTGTTGAGATCGAAAGAGGAAGTGCCAGGGCTAAGGGCCCGGGCCCAGGATGACCCCCTTGCTCAGCCGCTGCCGCCCACTCTACCAAGCCCGTTTCGGATTCTTGGAGCTCTCTTGGGCTGCTTTTGCTCACGCTTGCTTGCGAGGGAAAGGACGGTGAAGCAAAACCCCGCGTCGGCTTCCTCAGCGTGGGGGAGGGCCTTTGTGAGGGTTAAACCTCTTCTGATTGAAAATAAACAAAGACATTTCGTCGAGGCGAGGTTGGCATCGAAGCTGGACAATCAAACTTTCTCAGGCCCTCGTGCGCTGGGTTGGTGGGGACCATGAAAGAGGCGGGTATCCCTCCACCAAAGACTCCGCTGATTAAAAAAAGACCACAAAGCTTGACGGTGGTCTGTGCACACAAGTCTCGCTGTCTCTCTTCAGACGGGATTCCGACAGCCTGCGCTTGAGGATCTACGAGACCTAAACTCAATCGACTGGACCAACGTCGAGATCTGAAGCACAACAACTTTCAAAGGCATCTGTCAATTTCGGTCCATGTGCAGCCATTGACCAGTCTGATACACCGATATCAACTTGAAAATGAAGAAATATGTTTGATTTCCTCTGTTTAATTCGAATTCGAAGCCTCTTGAACCCTCTCCCTCATTTTCTCTCGCTGACAAGGGCTCAAGCCACCATCCCAAAAGGTGGGGCGATCAAGTGACAAATGACAACGCCATTGTCACCATTTCAGAGTGACGCTGCATTGTCCACCGTCATTCTGTCCAGCTCCACTCTCCCAAGCCATATCGCTCTACAATTATTATACGAACGAGAGAGAAGAGAGAGAGAGGACCAAAGTTGCCTATAAAAGGAATCCCCTATTGCATCTCCTCCTACAAACTCCAATCAGTCCCCTATGATCCATCCCTGTTTTTCTCCAACATCCGCAATATATCTCCCCACATAATCACTCTAATAAAACGCACATACATCCTCCCGTTCCCCGCCTCTTTCTGTCTTCCGTGTGTAGCAGAGACCACGAATTCAAGCAGAATAACCTTTTGTTTTCTTAGCTATAGCATCACCTTGCACAGGTAAGGTTTGTTGGTTCTGTACAACCCTTGTCACAGGTGATTTAGCCTGCCATGACATCTACCACCCCCCAGACTTTTGGGGTCAGGGACAATGAAAAAAGTCTCGATCTGTACAAGCGGTCATGTGAGGTCTCACTTACTCACCTCATCGAGCCTTACTTGTTGTACATTTTCATGAGAACAAGGACAGCAGCAGCTCTTATCTGAACAGCACCTTTTTCTTGATCAAGTCTACAGGCTTTTATCCCAACCAACTATCCATCCCTTCCTGCACGCTGATCCCCCACGCTTTTTTGTCCTCCTAGATACCCTACCGTAGACAACCCCCATCCCATCAAGGTAGTCGACCCGGAAGACCGGGATCAAGCCAGCTCATCCTCACACGCCATACCCTCGCGCACAGCCAACTCTCTATAATTCCAAGAACGTCCTTCTCGACTGATAACTTGTACCTTTTTTTTCTTGTTTTTTTTTTTTTGCGGCGATTCTTGTTGCCAAGAAAAGAGGTGTGCCAGCCTGCAGCGTTGGGACGGAGCTGAAGCCACACCACCACCCACTCAGAGACCACAGAGACCACACCTACAAAAAAGATATTTTTTGCCACATTGGCTTTTCTATCGAAATACACAGTGTGGAATGTGGAAGTTGGAATACCTAGAGATTTGCTGGAGAAAGGTGGGAGTAGTTGCCACTGATACTCAGCTACGAGTGCAGAATGGGCCGGAACTTCTAGCTGCAAGGTACAAGGGGGATAAAAAGAAAACATGATAAGAATGAAGAGCTGCAAGGTACGGGAGGTGGGTGAAGAATATTTGTAGAGTGTTAAAAAAATGAATGAAAACGTGGTGATCTTTTTGCCTTGGTTCAGAAGTGTCCAACACTGCTGCATCATCATCCTCGCTCATTTCACCACAACCCAAAGGCTACGGTCCCCTTCGCCTCACAAGGTAGCAGCAGCCATCATCATCCCCGGATCTTCCACGACAAACCCTTTCCCATCAGATATGTCGGGTAGCTATGACATTTCTTGGAGAATGTTGCTTTCGACCAAGAGTTGACAACAAGGAGTTGACACAAAATCCTTGTCTGATCGCCCGCCGCCCGCACCCGCCAAGGATCGTCATCGTTTGTGCAGCCCTTCGCTCGATCTGGGAAGGTTGAGCTTGGGCCAAATCCTATTTCCGCTCTTTCTCTACCTTGATCGGTTCAGAGTGTCTTTGTTGGTATCATAGTCGCAGATTTGATCTATCATGGGGATATTTGCAAACACACACTGTGTGTAGGGATTGGGACGTCATATTTCGCCTATCTGCTATCCGCATCTCTAAATCCTCCGCTAATTTAACAAGGGGGAAGGGGTAGGAGAAAAAAGAAAAGACGAAAGACAAAGGCGCCTCACTATCCCTCCCTTTCTTTGTTTGGGTGTTTTTTTTGGTTTGATTTTTATTTTATTTTAAATTTCGGATGAAAAATTGTAACGGGGAAAAAGATGGGGGAACTTCGCCGATGTAAACGGTGAGTAGTGGTGGTCGTGGTGGTCGTGGTGATTGGAGATGAGATGTAGAGATTGGGGAGGTGCATCTACCAAGCATGTCGACCCCTAACCCTGATGGTGTTGAACACCTTCATCTGGACAAATGGGACCGCTGGAAGGTCCGGAGTACGAAGCAAAACGGGCTGATTGGTTCAACAGCATGAGAGAGGTGAGGTGACCAAAAGGTGAGAAAAGCCACGCAACGCGAGATGCTGGGATCATAAGTTTAAACTTGGGAAGGGTGGGGCGGGTGGGTTGGCAAAGGGACGGAGCAGGCAAGGCAAAGGTCCAGGTGAGCAGGGGTTTTTTGAGGTACTTGGGGGTACATCCAGCTGCTTCAAACTACCTGGCATGTCACCAACAAGACTTGCGAGGCTTCAGGGCAGGGACCTGGATTGCAAGACATCAGCTTCCATTCGATCGTATTCCAGAAAAGAACGGTCTATCACTCAATTGGGAGTTTGATGACGGGGGTAGGAGTCGACTTTGTACCTGGAGATCACACCTCGCCACACCTTACCTGAACTAGGCTCCCCCCGTCCTCGCCTACCTACCCAGTGACGGCCCGGATGAATTGACAAGCTGACAACGGACAGATGGAGAAGTAGGAGAAAAAAGATCTTCGCCAGGAACGGGGACTGCCCCCGATGGACAGGTGCTATGCCATGCCATGCCATGCGAATGTGTCCTGCTGCTGCGATGCGCGCGCTCGCGATATGCGACGTAACCCTATTTTTTTTTTTTTCGAGATTCCGCTTTTGTCTTTCAGCTATGTTTTTTTCAGGAACCTCATACGAGGAGAGTTGCAGATGGCTCTATCTTTTTGATATATATATATATATATATACATAAGATGTATTTCAGCTCGGGGCTCGAACAAGGCGTATCGAGGATTTTCTCCAACCTGATCACCATGTTGGACACATTTGTGCACTATAAACACAGGCAAAATTCCCCATCCATGCAACCAACTACCCACTATGTAAAAGCCACAGGCTAGGAAAAGACAAGACGGGAAAACTGGAGAGGATGTAACCTGACAACGTGGACCAAAAAGCTTGGAAGCGAATCCCCCTTCTAAAGCGACGGTGTTACTCATCTGATGATGATGATGCTGATGATGATGGGAGGAGAGTCACACCGAGCTACGAAACCGGACTGGAAGCTCCAGGCTTCCACCAACTTTGGGTTAGCCATGGGATTGTTAACCATCAACATCATGTTGAGCCTCATGGTAACAGACGGGAATAATTGCTGGTGGAGTTGCTCAGCAAGAAGGGTAAGTAATACTCCAGAATAGAAGCATAACAAGCAAACAAACCTCTTTTCGTTGATGCAAACCCCGAGACTAGCTCCAGGAAGGATGTTTGCCTCTAGAAGAAGCGTTTCAGATTTTGAACCAATGATCGGACTGAGAATGAGTCGCTTCTAGAAAGTTGCCTAGGTGTCTATGGTGCTGGGCTTGGAGATAAGAATAGATGTTTGCTTTTGGACACTGCAAGATGCAAAGCATGGGACTTTGCAAATGAAGTTCAAGTGCTCATCCAAATGCAGCAGGTGTTTACCGAGTCGAAGCGAGTGTGAAATGCACAAGATACACTGACAGCAAAGCAGATGCAAGCCTCCGAGGTGGTCATCACCAAGAAGGCCTCTCACCAGCCCACGCGACTGACCACCTGGTGTGTTTAAATGACTAAAGTAGATCTAATAGGCCTTTTCTTTTCCCACTGCGATTGTGAAGCGCAACAGTCATTATCGTGCCATATCCCTTTATCGAACTCTACAAGAGGCAGCCTACCTACAACACCGCCGTCCAACCAATCACCACTTGCTAACATTACAAAAGAGCAGGACCCTTCCTGCTTGGTGCCTGGTAGGGCTGGCATCATGACTGTACCCCGTGCCCGCTTCAAGGCCTCCTTCCCTATCTTGCCTGACCAGGCGAGGCAAGGCAAAAAAGGTGAGGCGAGATTCAGGCGGCCAGATAGACACCTTCCCCAGGCCTGCCTGCCCACTCACTCGTGTCAACCGTATTAGGCCAGGCGGTGGGTCCCCCTACGTGTAATCCAATTCGGTGAGGGTGACTGATTGAGGCTCAACTCTTGTCATGAGTTTTCTGGATTTGGGAAGTCGTGGTGGTAGGTAGTTCCGGAGCTGCCTGTTTGGTGATGGTGAAGACGGAGTGGCGGGATAGCTTAGACGCTTCCCGGTCCTTGCTGTTGATCTTCGGGCCGCTCTCGTGCCGAGTAGTGGTTCGGCGGAGAGGTGAAAGGAAGTGGGGAAGCGGGAGAGAGAGGGGATGCGTAGGCACGGTGGGTAGGTAATGGCGGGTGTTTGATTGGTTGTATGGTTTTTGATGGGACGGGCAGGTTGGGGATGAAAGCTTCCAGAGCAAAATGCCTATTGAGCCCATCATTAACCTTATAGCAAAATCTAAAGCTCAACAATTGAGAGAAAAAAAGCATCACATATATACCCTCCACAGACAATATTTCATGATAAATCCAACAAGGAACCCTCAACCCTCCCCCCTTCCCTTCCCCCCGCGCCGGCCCCACGGAACCCCACCGCGGCTACCGACTCCATCAGGCCAGTGGGGTGATGATGTTGAGCTTCCTTCCCCCGCCCTCCAAGCTGCAAGCTGTGACTTGAAAGGGAGAACTAGCAGTTTTTACCCCGCCAAAAACGTAAGAGAGAGTGAAAGAGCGAGCCACCACCCAAGCAGCTGTTTCTTCTTTTTATTGATCCCGGTTTTTTTCTTTTTTTTTAAAAAAAAAATCCCTTTCTCTCAAATGCTCTGTATAAAAAGCTGCCATCACCAGCGAACTGCGTTGAGGATAACAATAACAGCAAAACAACACACCACTGCTGCTGCTGCTTGTAAAAGGGCGTTCACCTCGTTTTCTTCTTCTATTACTCGCCCCTCTTGTAAAACCCCAGTTCGACTTCGACCTCTTCATTATACAACAGCTCGCGCGCCCTGCCATTACTTCTCCTCCACCTCATCCAAAATGGCACCCCCTCCCGCCTCCGCCCACGAGTTCCTCGACTTTGTCAACGCCTCTCCCACCCGTTTGTCTCCCCCTCCCGTTCCTTTCCTCCCATCAACTAACACCCCCCTGTCTAGCCTACCACGCAGTCCAAACCGCCACCTCCCTCCTCCAAAAAGCAGGCTTCCACCCCATCTCCGAACGCACCCCCTGGACCCCCTCCACCATCTCTCCCGGAGGTAAATACTACCTCACCCGCAACGCCTCCTCCCTCATCGCCTTCGCCGTCGGGTCTCGATGGTCCCCCGGCAACCCCATCGCCATGATCGGCGCGCACACTGACTCCCCCTGCCTCCGTGTCAAGCCAGTCAGCAAACGCACCGCGAACGGGTACCTCCAGGTCGGTGTCGAGACGTACGGGGGCGGGATCTGGCACAGCTGGTTCGATAGGGATTTGTCGGTGGCGGGGAGGGTGCTCGTCAGGGTAAAAGAGGGCGGGTTTGAGCAGAGGTTGGTGAGGGTGGAGAAGCCGATTGTGAGGATCCCGAGCTTGGCGATTCATTTGCATAGGCAGAGCAATTTTGATCCGAATAAGGAGGAGGAGATGGTGCCTATTGCGGGGTTGGTGGAGGAGGTTCTTAACAAGAAGGGGGATGTCGAGGAAGGGGAAGAGGAGGAGTTTGAGCCGCTGAAGGCTATTGACGAGAGACATCATTCGGAGTTTTTGAAACTCATTGCCAAAGAGGCCGGGGTGGACAAAGTGGAGGACGTTCAGGATTTCGAGCTGATTTTGTATGACACGCAAAAGGCGGTTTTGGGCGGGATGAATGAGGAGTTTATCTACAGCGGGAGGTTGGATAACTTGGACATGACGTTTTGTGCGGTCAAGGCTCTGATTGGGAGTGTGAAGGATGGGAAGGGTCTGGAGGAGGAGACGGGGATCAGGCTGGTGGCGTGTTTTGACCACGAGGAGATTGGGAGTTTGAGCGCCCATGGAGCGGACTCTAACTTGCTGCCGGCTGTCCTCAGACGGCTGTCCGTCCTCCCTGGGGTCGACGGGAACCAACAATCCGAAAGCAACGAAACGGCCTTTGAGCAGACCCTCGCGAAAAGCTTTTTGATCTCGGCGGACATGGCGCATGCTGTTCACCCGAATTATGCGGGCAAGTATGAACGGAACCACCAGCCGCAGATGAACAAGGGGACGGTGATCAAGATTAATGCCAATCAGAGGTATGCGACGAATTCGCCGGGGATTGTGCTGGTGAAGGAGTGCGCGAGGAGGAAAAGGGTGCCGCTGCAGTTGTTTGTGGTCAAGAATGACAGTCCCTGTGGGAGCACGATTGGGCCGATGCTGAGCGCCAAGTTGGGGGTGAGGACGTTGGATCTGGGGAACCCGCAGCTGGCCATGCACAGTATCAGGGAGATGGGGGGGAGCTGGGACGTGGAGCATGCGATTGGGTTGTTTGAGGGGTTTTTGGAGGGGTATGGGGGGTTGGAGGGGGGCTTGGTTGTTGATTAGGGGGTAGAAGGCAGTATGGGGTTATGGGGTTATGGGGTTATGGGATTATGGGGTTATGGGATGTGAGATGGGGGGTTATGGGATGTGAGATGGGGGGTTTGTTGAGTAGCTGTAGCTGTCGACATGTACCTGGGTAGCCCCTGAAATGAGAGGCTTGGTTTGTCTACTCTCTTGTTGTGAAGGGTGTGTCCCTGAATGCCATGTGCTTGGACGTGACAGGGGGGGAAGCCTTGCTTGGTGGGACAAGAATGACATTTGCCTGCGCGTGTGCTTGTGTGTCATTGATCTGAAGAAGCATTTTGGGAGCTGGACATCAGAATAGATCGAGCTCACAGTTGCTCATCTCCGAAGAAGAATCGCGTCCATGATTAGCTGTACCGGTAGTGTCAATCCCATGCTTGCTTGTGTACAGTTGCGGTTAGGGTATCAAATTTTTCATGTTCTATTTTTCAGCTGTGTGTCCTGCTATATAAATCTAGTAACTAAGTACGATAAAAGTAAAAGTAAGCAAATATGTGCAAGTAACCCAGGCCTTCAGTGGGCGAGTATTCCAGCCGCCCCCCTTCTTTCCCCAGCCTGCTGTTGTCATTCCATACAATACTCCTCCCCTCCTTTCCCCTTTACAACTCCTTCTTATGCTCATGCCCATGATCATGCCCATTCCCCTCCTCCTCGGGCTCAGGACTGCTCCTAGCATTAACCTCCCCAGCAATAAACTCCTCTCCCAGCCCCCTTCCCCCTTCCAGCCCTGTAGGAACAAACCTCACCCTAACTCTCCTCACCCCCCTCACCTTCCCCCCGACCCTTTCCCTAACCTTCTCCTCCACTTGTCTCACCTGCTCCACCGTCCAATCCCCCGGAACCCCTAGCTCCAACTCAACAAGATAGTTCTGCCCCGACTTGACCCCGCTCACGTCCGTCAACTCCACGTTCCCCGACTCCCCTAGCTCTCCAATGCTCTTTGAAACCTGTGACTTGATCGAACTGCGAACTTCCTCATCAATAGACCGATCAGCGAGCTCGTACAGCGCAGAGAGTGTATTGCTCAACCCAGCTTTGATGACAAGTAAAGAGATCAACAGCCCGCCGACGGGGTCAAGCCAGGCCGCATTCGACAAAAAGTTCGCTCCGAGGATGGCAAGGAGGGTTACGATGCCGGTTAAAGAGTCAACCCTGTGATGTACCGCGTTTGACGCCAGGACGGAGGATTTTCTTTCGCGGGCTACTTTCATTGCTGTTGCACGGGGAAAAAAAGGTTGGTTAGTGATGGATGGGAAAGGGAAGGGGGGAGGGAAGGGGATATACGCACTGGCATGATACAACCACTCCTTAACAGCCACCGTACCAGCCGCAAGCCAAGCAGCGTGTAGACTCGGCGCTCCTCCTCCATGACTATGCCCATGCCCATGCCCATGATGGTGATGACCATGTCCATGTGACAGCGCCTCTGCCGCCGCGGCGGGATCCAACATTATGTGAGCGTAGAGAGTCTCGCAGCTGGACATGCACATGAATATTCCTCCAAAAAGCAACATGCTAGACACCCCCAGCGAGCCGAGACTCTCGACTTTTCCAAAGCCCATCGGGAAGTTGGCCGTTGGTGGGCGGAGGGACCAGGACACGGTCGCGAGGGTGAGGACGTCAGACGCCAAATCGGTGAGGGAGTGCCAGGCGTCGGCGATCATGGATTGGGAGTTGAAGGCGTAGCCTCCTAGGCCTTTGGCGATGGCCATGCCAAGGTTGGAATAGAGGCCTATTCTGGTGATGCGGACGCCGGCGTCGGATTTGTTTTGGGAGGTGAGGTAGATGTTGTCGTGATGGTGGTGGTGGTGGTGGCCGTGACTGTGGCCAGCGTGAGTGCGGTGTTGTTGACCCATTTTCAGGGGTGATTGTGGTGGTGATGACGACGTTGTTGGTCTTGTTGTTGTAGAGAAGTAATTGTCTGTTGTAGAGAAGGAGGAATTGGGATGTAAAGAACGGTCGGAAAAGGCCACCCTGGAGGCTGGGGAGAGAGCAGTGTAGTACACGCGTCGTTGTAGGGGTGGTGGTGGTGGCCGAAGTGGGTGATGTGTTCTCGGGCTAAATTGAAATAATAATGGAGGATGATAGCTCCGTGCCTGTCTTGCTAGACGGAGCTGTGACGACGCTGCTACCGGAGACGTTGTCGCACAGATGCGCAATCCCGGACATGGCCTGCAGCCGAGCATCTGGGGTTACAGGAGGTGAGTGAGAGTTGATATTGCGTCTTGAACCGCCCCAGTAATCGTGTTCAATGGAAATATTGTAAATAACGGCTTCTTCGGAGAGGTCGGTCGGTCGGTCGGTTGATAATAGAGCGACTTGAGTGAGGGAGCGAGAGGAAGAGAATGAAACAAAATATACCTTATCGACCGATACGACGCCAAAGAAATTAACACAAGAGGTGAGTATCAACCAGAAGAGAACTGCTTATTTCATACTTTTAGGATCTGAAAAAAAAAAAAGTGGTGGACACCCACATGAGAATGAGGTGCTCGAAAATAATGGCCCGACATCGCACCACCGACCACTCAAAGCTGCATCCCCAATTACAGCGCCCTGAGGATGGCTGCATTCCTGGATTAGCGCCAACTAACAGGGGTTCAACGGAATCCCACAGCAGCCAAGCAGCCAAGCGAAGGACGCTAAGCTCTGCCCCGCACTTCACATTCTGGGGGAAGTGGTGGGAAGTGCCGTGTCTTCAGCCGCATCTTTCCATTTGATGTCATGACGTCTTTTATCAGCTAAATATCAAAAGATCTGATATCTCGGTTACATCTCCCGTCTCCATCTTGGTTGTAGTCTCATTGGATCTAGTCTCACCTAGTCTCATCTAGTCTCATCTATTCCCACCCAAAAATGCCAACCTCATTCATGCGAATCCCCTACCGAGATCTCCTCCCACCACCAAACATCATCCCCTCATCAGCATCCACCCTCCCCGGCGCCATCATCGCCCTCCAAGAGTTCTTCCACAACCCACCCCCATCAGGCCTACCCACCTCAACAGTCGTCCTCACCGGCGCCGGCCTCTCAGTAGCAAGCGGACTGGCCGATTACCGAGGCGTCAAGGGCACCTATCGCGTCAACAAGACTCACCGCCCCATCTACCACCACGAGTTCATCTCCAGCCATGAGACCAGAAAGCGATACTGGGCGAGAAGCTTCCTCGGCTGGACGACCATGAGCATGGCCAACCCCAACTCTGGCCACTACGCCATCCGAGACCTCGGGAAACTCGGTGTCGTGAAAGGCGTCATCACTCAAAACGTCGACTCGTTCCACCCTCGAGCCCACCCGGACATACCCACAGTTGAACTCCACGGCTATCTCCGGTCTGCCGTCTGCATCACCTGCCGAAATGAGTACCCGAGAGATGTCTTTCAAACCGAGTTAGCCAGATTGAATCCGGTTTGGAAAGACTTTCTGAAAGAAGCCATCTCCTCTGGAGCATTAGAAACCGAGGACCCAAACGAGAAGCGGACGCGGGGCGTCAAGATGAACGCCGATGGTGATGTTGAGGTCCCCGGCGCGCCATACACCACCTTTCGGTATCCAGCCTGTCCAACATGCCTGACCCGCCCGCCACCATTGGCAGATGGCACCAAGGGTGTGGTCGAGGTAGATCAGGACGGCGCATTGGAGCCCATCAGCAATGCCGGTATATTGAAGCCGGCCGTGGTCATGTTTGGCGACAGCATCTCTCCCGAAGTCAAGCATGACGCTGACAAGGCCATCGATAACGCCGGCAGGTTGCTCGTGATGGGCACCTCTCTCGCGACATACTCTGCCTGGCGGCTAGCCAAGCGCGCCAAAGACAGAGGGATGCCCATTGCAGTGATAAACATGGGCGGTGTGAGAGGGGAAGAGGCCTTTTTCACCGATTTGGATCCGAATCAGACAGGGGGTCAGGGGGTGAGAACCGAGATATCCACCGAGAGCCTATTGCCAGCCCTCGTTCAGGCAATGCGCAAACCGGAAGCTCGGAGCCGCCGCCACCACCACCATCATGATGCGCCTCATGCGGTGGCCTTTGAGCGAACAAATCCCGCAGAGGTTTTTAAGGATTTCTTGTCATAGATTTTTGTAGAAATATACCGCGCGCACCTCAAGAAATGGGGGTGTTTAGCTTGCTAGAAGAAGCCTTGGCTTGAAAGAGCAGATTTGGGGGCTGGGCGTCTTGCAGCAGCAGCTTCAGCATCAGCTTTGACCTGAGCAGCAGCGGCAGCAGCAGTCTCTGCCTGCTGTCTCTTTCGTGTAGCCTCCTCGCGCTCGATTTCTTTGAGGACTATGAATAGTGTCCGTGTCAGTGTTTTGTTTGCTTTCACCTGTTCTCTGGTATAAAAAACAAACCTTCATCCCACTCTTTTTCGCGTTCCGGATCACCTGTGCCCAAGACTTTTTCCACGTCGACGTCTTGGCCGGATTGGAGTTTTTCGACTACTTCGCGGAGGAGGGAGATGCGGGCGTCGGACTGGCGGGTGAAGGCTTCGTAGTCTTTGCGGAGGGCGATTTGCTGGATGGACATGGAGCCGATGAAGAGGAAGATGCAGATGAAGAATGTGGCGGGGTTCCAGTCTTTTTTGGGGGGTTGTTTTTGGGCGGGGAGGGAGCGGTGGTGGTTGTCCTTTCGGAGGGGCTTGGGGATCATGGAGCGCCAGAAGGATGGTTCGGTGACTGTGCTAGATGCCCGAGAGGGGAGGGCTATGGTGGCTTGGAGAAGAGGGGTCGCTGTCGTTTGGGAGAGGAGGGGGGAGAGGAGGGTGAGGCGGAGGGTTGGGCGGTACATTTTGACTTGCGGATCGAGAAGGCGGTTGGTGGGGTCGCGAATTGAGCTGGTCGGTGGTGGTGGTGGTGGTGGTGGAGGTTGAAGACGTTGAAGTTGAAGATCAAAACTTTGAACACGATGGATCCCACCAACGGCTGTTCAACCAACCCCTGCAGGAGAAAGCACCCCACCCCATCTGAACGTCTCTCTTCCCGGCAGGCAACAAGTGTGGAGAAGGCTAGATTGTTGCCTGGTCAACCACCCAGCATGCACCGACTTTTCTCCGTGGAGTCAATAATCTCTTGGCGAGCCCCATTCTGGGTGGTAGGAAACACATTCAAACTAGTCCATCCAGTCCACTGCCTCCACGCCAGGCGACATCACTTGCCCACCCAGTTCTTCGACAACATCCTTGTCTTCTTTTCTTGATAACTCCATTACTTCGTATCGACGTCAACAACTTTCTTTTCCTCTCCTCCCACCATCTTTTTGGTCGTTTGTTTAGAGGAGACAGATGTTTTAACGAATTGCGACCTCGCTTTTGGCTGTTTTGCGACAATTGCGATTAGAGATGATATGATTAGGAAATCAGAAACTCGTTTGTAAATCGACAGCAACAAGCAGACATTTTCTCTTTTTTCCCTTCGTAATGGATACAAACAACAACAACGCCACCAGTCAAACGGCTGCTGTCGCCGTCCGCAGCGCTGTTGCCTCGGTCGCGACGTGCACCCCCGCGACGTCTGCGTTGTTAAAGAGTCTACTCCTCCCAGAAGAAGAGAGCAGCAGCAGCAGCAGCAGCAGCACACCTGCAGTGGACGAGCCACCGTCACGAACAACCTCCCGCGCCGCGACTGCTCGATCGCGGGCTAATACTGCTACCTCAAATGTATCCCGAGCACCCTCCCGCCGGGGCAAGACTCCCGCCCCAAACCCCCCAGTAGATACCGCCGGCGGTCTCTCAAGCCGTGACAAAGCCACCCTCGCGACGCAGGTCATCAACGCCGCGCTGAAAGCCCTGTCGGAAGCAGCCAAAGCTTCATCTACTGTCACTCCCGCAACAGAAGACCCCCCGCCGTCGCCGTCATTAGTCAAAACCGCGACGACAAGGCAGACGTTACGACGAACGAGCTCAGCGCCGATCTCACCCCTCCAACCCCGCCCGTTGAATCGACAGTCGACGTCCCCTTCTGTCCCGCGACATGTACGATCACCTTCCAAGCCGAGCTTGTTGGGTTCTTCCCCGAATTTGTTATCGCTAGTCGAATGCGCGCGCGTTGCGCTGAGCACATTGAGGCAGATTGTCACCGCGGGAAAGGTCACGCTGCCGGAGCTCCAGCTCGAGAGTGGGATTTCTGCTCTGGTGAGCAGGTTGATCACACTTGGTTTGCACGAGCAGGCTATTCGGGAACTGAGAACCCTGAAGAGGAGATTGGAGACTTTGTCGGGGAATGAGAAGAAGGCGCCAGTGACAGAGCCGAAAACCACGGCGGAGGCGTTTTCCGAGATTCTTGACTTTGGCTCTGTCAAGCTGTCCGGTCCGGCGCTGCTGCTGGCCGTCACGACGCAGATCCAGGCGTTGAGGGTGTTGGGGCTGGGGAAGAAGCCCTCTGCGATAGAGGCAGTGGTGGCGCATTTGGGATATGACAAGACTTGTTCCCCAGTCAGGTTGCTGCTGCAGGCTGCCGCGGAAAAAGGGGCTGACAAGGGGAAACTGGGAAGGCAGATGGAGACTGCGGCTCAGTGTCTGCTGGCGCTTTGCCCGAGTGTGTCTGGTAAGGATGATGGGGTTGCTACGGAGCAGAGGCTGAGTGTCTCCCCCGGCACAGCGCTGGAGCTGCAGGTTTTGGGGCTGGAGATGAGGTTGCAGTGGTGGGAGATGGTGAAGCATCGGGGGGATGTCGAGAAGGAGGTGATGGTGCCGTTGTCGAGATTTTTGGGCGCGTTTATAAGGAGGACGGCGGCCGATGCGAAGACGAGTTATAAGGTTGTTGTGGGGGCCTGGGAGAGGGTTGATACCTGGGTGAGGGGGCTGAATCTCAAGCCGAAGGTGGGATCGAGGATGCCGCTTGCGATGATTTATCAGACTTTGGCTACGCTTGCGAAGGAGGGGGGATTGGTGAAGGAGGCGGTAGGGTGGGGGGTTAGGTTGAGGGATATGATTGGCGGGGGAGGGTCAGCTGAGTCGGTTGTGAAGAAGGTGTCTGTTGCTGCGCAGTTGTTGGGGTGCCAGCTGAAGGATAGGACAAAGTATTTGCATGATGATGGGCTGATTGGGGAGGTTGTGGCGGGGATGATGGGGCCGTTGAGGGGGGATATAAGCGAGTTGGATGAGCTGCTGGGGAATGTGGTGCAGGCGAGGAAGGCGGCGATTTCGGTGCTGGTGGTGGAGAGGAAGAGTGAGGTTTCGTCACTGCAAAAGGGGACGAGGGACCAGTTGGAGATGTTGGTGTTGCAGACGCCGAGGTTTTGTTTGAGGTGGTTGGGGAAGCCGCCTGGACCTAAAGGCAGCACGAAGGATTATTTGAGGTATGAGCAACGACGACAACTGCTGCAGGGGAGTTTGCAGCAGAATCTGGAGTCGGCTTTTTTGGTGGTCAAGGTTAGGTTGGAGGAGGGGAGGATGGCGTGGGAGGTGACGGATAGTGTTTTGGGGGATTGTGTCACGTTGTTGGAGTATACGGGGAGTAGTAACGGTGGAGGAGAAGGGAGTTCGATGTATGTCAAGATATCGCATTTTTACTACCTGCAGTATAATGCGCTCCGGCAGACGATCGCGGATCCCAAGGACCCAAGTCCGTTGAGGGCGCTGAGGAGGTCGGTGGATTGTGTCAAGTATCGGAGTGGGAAGGAGAAGGAGAAGGCGCAGTTGATTCTGAAGTTGGAGAGGCAGAGTGAGTTGGCAAAGAGGTTGGGCAGGGGAGAGGAGGCGATCAGTGCGCTCTTTGCCATCAGGACGAGTTTGCTTGAGGATGGGGTGCTCGCTACGGTTGCCAAGGGGCTGGCTACACAATCACCGATGGCGGTCTGGGAGCGTGATGAAAAAACCGAGGCGCTGTCACGGGCCCTGGTGGCCATCGCGCAGATGGAGCAGGTCTGGATGGATTGGACTGTCGATTTATCCGAGGCTGAACGGGCGGCTGCTTTGGAGCACAGACTGAGGTATGTCTTGCTGAGAGCAGGAAGCAGCTACACGGATGTCACGCTCGAGCACCCCTGTGTTGATCAGCTGTTGAGAATATACATCCCCACGAGGTACCCGATCCGACGGCTTAGGGTGCTGCTGAGTCTGCTTTGTGCTGCTCTGGGGAAGCTCGATAAGGCAGAGGAACTCCTCGCGGTTGCGAAAGATGCCTCGCAGGTGGAGGATTTGGGCGAGGACACAGGCCTGGTTGGGTATCTGCAGCACATGAAAGCTCTCTTTGGGAGTCTGGCTGCGGCAGTGGACGGATACAAGAATGCAGGCGCCCTTCGGGAGAGCGTGGTTGTCTGGCAGGGCATCATCAAGTCATGCCAGGACAAGGCCGCCCTGGAGAAACAAGTGGACGATGTTGCCGGTCTTCTCGACTATCTCCAGTCCATCGCGGATTTCCTCCGGATGAAAGGCAAAGACGAGATGCTCGCCTCCGTACTCGAGCTCGTCACAGACATCTCCCAGGTAGCCGCTACCCAGGGCTCCAAAGCCGAAGAGCTGATTCAGCACAACTCTGCCCTGGCCATGCAATACACCAACCTAGGCCGGTCCACAAAGGCAGAGCAGCTCTTCACCAAGGCCCGTCAACATCTCGGCCCGCAAGCCTCGGGGGACACCACCGCCGTGTTTTACCTCGCCTGCGCTGAGCACGCTGTTGCCTTGGGCGACTTTCAACAAGCGGAAGAGCACCTTGCCTCCGCCCGGACAGCCTACACCACTTCCTCTACCAGCACATACACCCGCCTCCAGAAAAAACAACTCGTCGCCTATGCGTTTTATCTGCATTCGATCCTCGCCCAAGAAAAAGGCGACTCCCACCACGCGCTGGTGTACTCTAGAGAAAGCGTCAGGGCGATCATGGCGGAGTGGGTAAAGTTGGAAGCCCAGCTCGCCGCTTCTTCTATCACCTCCTCCTCCTCCTCCTCCTCTTCCCCCGATCAAACCGACCTGTCCCTCGCTACCGCAACCCAACACCTGCCTGTTGCTGCTTCTGGACCGGCCTTTTGGAAAATGTTTCATGGCTTGTTTCGGAACACGATGAGGCTCTCTTTCGTGTACGCTCACTTGGGCTTGTTTCAGGAGACGATGTACTATGCCGAGCAAGCGGGGAAGATTGCGGGGCAGGTGGACAGCGAGTTTTACAACTGTGCGGTGGCGGGGTGGATGGGGGAGGTTTCTTGGAGGTCCGGGGGGATTGAGAAGGCGGGGGAGATGTTGGGGAAGGCGACGGGGTTGTTTACGGAGGTTGCTGGAGAGGGCAACTGGTTTGGGGCGGCCGAGTTGGCGGTTAGGTTGTCAGAGATTTGTGTTGGGGTGGGGAATTTGAAAGGGGCGGGTTGGTTGCTGGAGAGGGCGGAGGGGATTGTGAAGGGGTTGGTGAAGGACAAGGGGGTGGAGGACGTGGAGGAGGGGATGAAGAAGTTGAAGATTGAGGAGGGGAGCAAGGGGACGACAGTGAGGGGAGGGGTAGGGGGGAGGAAGGTGGTTGGTGGTGGGGGGGTGAAGAAGCCTGTTCGGAAGACGGGGGCTGCTGGGGCGAGGGCGGCTGCTACGAAGGCGAAGCCGGTTGTTAAGGCCGCAGCTCCTGCTCCTGAACCCGTGGTAGTTGTGGAGGATGCGCAACTTGCGAAACTTCGGGCTTCCATTCTTGTCCAGAAAGCGGTGCTGATGCTCAAGCAAAAGGAGTGGGCTGGGGCTCAGAGTATTTTGAGTGAGGCTGCTTCTGCTACGACGGTCAGGTCTTCTGACCTGTTACCTACGCGGCAGCTGGCTATGGCGTCGTGCTTGTTGGGTATGAGCATGGAGCAGATGGCTCAGGATCCGGTCTTTTCCGTCATTCAAGATTCCACCATTTCATTCCCGGCGCTATCGGGCATGGAGAGGCTCTCTTCAGTGCAAGCCTCGCCCATGAAGGCAGCTACGTCACCTAAGAAGGGTGCGAGGGCTGCTGGCAAGGGCGAGGGTGCAAAGGACCTGTCACAAGGTGTCTACGTCGACAACCTGAGAGAAGCACACGATTATCTGCTCGAGGCTCATTCTGTCGCGTCCAAGAGCGGGGACTCGGCGCTGATCCACAAGATTTCTGGCATGTTACAGCATGTTGGGTTGTTCCTCACTGCTACTTCCTCCTCGAGAACCAAGGCGACGATTCACTCTGCTCAAACATCTTACTCTGTCGAGCTGGCGAGGAATCTGATCTGGAGAAGGGAGAGAAAGGCGATGATTCAAGAGAAGCACGCGCCCAGACATGACGGCACCGAGTGGCCGCCCGCGTTGCAGTCTGTCACCTCCCGGAGATCAAGTCTGGGATTCACGCTGGACTTGCACAAGATTCAGAGGGACTACATTGACATTGTCCCCAAGAACTGGAACGTCATCTCGATTGCGCTTAGCGAGGGGAATCAGGACTTGTGCATCACCAAGCTTCAGGCTGGGCAGAACCCGTTTGTTATCCGGTTACCGCTTGAACGCGCGACGTCACGAGATGCAGATAGCGACGTGTTCAACTTTCAGCAGGGAAGGTTTGAATTGTTGGATATCATTAAGGAGATTAATGCTACTTGCCACAGCGCAAAGGATATGAATCAAAAGGGCGCGAAAACGGAGTGGTGGAATGCGAGAGAGGCGCTGGATGAGAGGCTGAAGGAGTTGCTGGAGAACATCGAGCAGATTTGGCTCGGGGGGTTCAGGGGCATCTTTTCGCAGCATTGTCGGAGGGCGGATCTGTTGGCCAGGTTTCAGAAGAGCTTTTTGGCCATGATGGATAAACACCTCCCCTCGCGAAGACAGGTGAGAGGAAAAAAGACCAAGGCTGCTGCTGCTGGTCAAAAGGTGCAGCTGGACCTGAACATCCTCGAGCTATTTATCGGGTTGGGGGACGCGACGAGGCCGGGCACGGACTTTGACGATGAGCTCACCGATCTGCTGTACTTTGTCGTAGACATTTTGCAGTTTCACGGCGAGAGGAACGCGTACGACGAGATCGATTTTGACTCGATGGTGGTGGAGACGTTTGATGCGCTGATGGGGTATCATTCGGCTGTGAATGAGGGGAGGAGTAGGAGTTGCAGGGGGGGGGAGGAGGAGACGGGGATTCATACGGTCTTGTTGCTGGATAAGGCGCTGCATGTTTTTCCTTGGGAGTCGCTGCCTTGCATGCAGGGGTTGGCGATTAGTCGGATGCCGAGTTTGGCTTGTTTGAGGAGGTTGATTTTGGAGCAGAGGTTGAGCGAGCCGCCGGTGGGCGAAGGGGGGGGGGGGGTGTTGGATGTGGAGGGGCATCATGTTGATTTTGGGAAGGGGAAGGGGAAGGGGGCGTATATTTTGAATCCGTCGGGGGATTTGGCGGCTACGCAAAAGACTTTTGGGCCGGCACTCGAGAAGAATCTTTCATCGTTTGAGAGCATCATTTCGAGACCTCCAACGGAGCCTGAGTTTGAGAGGTTTTTGGCGGAGAAGGACTTGTTGCTGTATTTTGGGCACGGGTCTGGAGCGCAGTATATCCGTGGCAGGACCATTCGTCGTCTTGATCGGTGCAAGGCTGCTGTTCTGCTCATGGGTTGTTCCAGTGCGGCCCTGACAGAAGCTGGAGAGTTTGAACCCTCTGGTCCAGCGTGGAATTACATGCTCTCTGGCAGCCCAGCGGTGGTGGGGACGCTCTGGGATGTGACAGACAGAGACATTGATCGCTTTGCCGGCCGGATGCTGGAGACCTGGGGCGTCTTGCCCAAGGGCGCGGTGGAGGATGATGGCAAGGGGCGGGATACAGGCAAGGGGAAGAGAGCCAGAGGGGATAAGAAGAGGAGTTTGGTAGAGGCGGTAGCGGAGGCGAGGGAAGGGGGGTGTAGGTTCCGATATGTGACTGCGGCGGGAGTGGTTGTTTATGGGGTGCCTGTTTATGTCTGGAAGGAGTAGGTTGGTTGGGTAAACTGTCGAGAGTATTTGGATGATTAAGAATTGGGGGTCGTTGAAACAGTGGGCGTTTTGAAGCATATGATTACTACAAGGCATGGGAAAGGATAGATGATGAATGTCTGATGGGATAGGGAGTTTTGTTGGGATTATGGAATGTGGGATTATTAATTGGATTGAATAGGGGCGTTTGAGGGATGAGGAGTTTACTTTGGAGGGATAGGGAGGGGAATTGGAAGAGTTTCACGTTGTAAATGATAGATGTGTTTTGAGGGTGGCATTATTCTCTATCACTTGCTTTTACATGATGTGACCCAGATATTGTACCTACTTGGTTGATGTCTTGATCGTAAGCGAATCAATTTAAATATCGTCCCAGCATGCAAACCACACACAAGCAGACGAGAGTCTACCACAAGGGGTCCTCCGCGGAATAGCCCTGGCGCTTCCAAACGGAGACCTCCCCACGGTCGAGCGTGAACGAACTCGGCTCTCTAATCAGAGGCTGGTAGGATTCATCTGAGCTGTATATACCTAGATAAACCATACTTTGGAAGAAAGTTAACAGGCCTCGTGAATATCTTTGAAGGCCTCTTGACTTATCTTTCGAGGCCTATTTTCTTTTCAAAAAGGTATAAATCAACATCTTATCTCACTGGCAGTCTTTTGTCCAAGAACAATGTGTTAGGCGTTCAGTGTCCGATTCAGGCTTAGCGTGACGCATTTAAAACATCCCATATAATCGACCCAACCACACAAGCGCGCGCAAAGCACCTCGACGACCTCAATTCATTCATTCGCATTGCATCACATTTTCTCCCCAGCGCAAAAAAACAAAAAAAAAAAAAAAAGGAAGAAAAGAAAACGACACACACACACACCCGACACAAAACACCACTCTCTCTCTTTCCCAACCCTGCAACTCTCCCCACCAACAAATCCAACCCCCAAAACAAAACAAAAAATGGCAGACCAAGACCTCCTCCTCTTCGCCCGCGAATCCGCCTCCCGCTCCGACGACCTCTACGCCCTCCTCTCCCTCGACGCCACAGCCACCGACCAGGACGTCCGCCGCGCCTTTCGCAAAAAAGCCCTAACCGCGCACCCCGACAAGGCGGGCGACAACTACGACCCCGCGTTGTACGAGCGGCTGGAGCGCACGAGAGATGTCCTCCTCAACCCTGAGGCCAAAGAAGTCTACAACAATGGGATGAAAGCCGTTCTTGAAAAGAAACGACAGAGGGAGCAGATGGGCGCGAAGAGGAGGCAGTTGGTTGAGGAGCTAGAACGTAGGGAGGAGGAGGCGAAACGGCAGAAGACGGATGGGGAGGGAGATGGCGGGAGGGACAAGGTTAGGGATATGGCTGCGCGGGGGAGGCGGAAGATGGAGGAGTTGAGACGGAAGAGGGAGGAAGCCGAGGAGCGGGAGAGGGCTGTTAGGGAGAGGGACGAGGCGGAACAACAACAGCAAAAGCAGGAGAAGGCGGAGGAAAAGGATTATGATGGGGAGATTGCCGAGCTGGAGAGGAGACTGGCCGAGAAGCAGAGGTTAAAGGCGGAGAAGAAAAAGGCCAAGAGGAAGGAGGAGACCAAGAATGAGGACCAGGCAACATCATCATCACTCCCTTCTGACACCATCAGGAAAGAAAAGGATATGGCTGACCGTGGTGAAAAGGTCTCGGCTGCGACGACGACGACAACCACGACAAATGCGAATAGTGATGCTGGGGCGACGGGGCAGCCGGGGCACAAGTTTGCTTCTACTATGGCGAGACTGAGGGCTGCACAGGCGAAGAAGGATGAGGAGAAGAGAAGGAGAGAGGAGGAGGAGGCGAAGGCAGCCGCTGCTTCGTAGATTTTGCACCCCGTTGTTAGATTTTTCTAGACGTTTTGCTCATGATACCCAGAACAGATCTTTCTCTTCAATGCATTGACGCAGTTCCCAGCTAGGCCTATCTACAATCATGCATCACTGTACTAACCCATCAGACTATAATGCTAGGGCATCATGCAGCAGCACAATTCCATAAGCCCAAGACTTGTTGTACAGTATTATACATGTGCAAGTATCTCACAATCAAGATACACATTTCATCATCATCAATGTCTCCTTCCCTTCTTCTCCATCTTCTCATCCAACTTCTCCCTCAGCCACCCCGGCACAAAAGCCTTAACCCTCACCTTCTCCCCTTCCTCCCCCTTAACCTCAACCTCAAACTCATCCCCTTCCTTAAACCCCATCCCCGTCCCCACCGCCGCCTCTCCCGGCAGCTTCAAATCAGTCATCATCTCCAACCTCCCCAACACCAACCCCAAATTCCCCCTCCCCACAAGCCACTTCCCCGCTGGTCTCCCCCTCGCGCCCACTCTCGTAACATTATTCCCCGCCTGAATCCTCCCCGCAAGATCCCCCTCTTCATACCGCAGTGATGTCGGTGGGGAGGACGCAGAGGAAGGATAGAGCATGGCAGGCAAAATCCTCTTCCTCACCACCCCCCTATGCTCCGTCCTAATAGTCAACTCCTGCCCAACATAGCACCCCTTCCTAAAATCAACCCCCCCCAACAAATCCAGATTCGACTCGTGAGGCAAACCCCCATCCCTCACAATCTCCTCCTGCCCCTCCGCCACACCATTCGCGTACCGCAACAGAGTGTAGACCTCCTCCGATTGCATCTCAACCCCTTCCAATCCACTCCCACCCCCAAAAACTAAACCCCTTTGCCAGGATGGAACCCTCGGGTCGGGGCAGTAGCGTAAACTCTCACCTTGAGCCGGGATAGAATCCGGACTACCCCAAACAGCAATCACGCTCGCCTCTTCCTGCGGGAGAAGGGCGATGGCGCATTTAGAGCGGAGTTTATACCGCTTCAGATGCTTGACTAGCGTTGCTGCTTCGAGGGTGGAGACCTCGATGAGGAAGCTATCTGGTGGTGAGGAGGTTGACCTCGGGTCGAGGTAGATGAAGACGTCGTTTAGGATCCTGCCTTGAGCAGACAAAAACGCGGCGTAGGTTAGGGTTGAGGGGGTGGTGGGGAGCTCGTTGGTGATGATTCCTCTTAAGAACTTGGCGGCGTCTGGGCCGGAGAGGGAGATTAATGATCTGGAGGGGAGGGGGGAGATGCCTGAGTGGGGGAGGCCATTGTCTACCGGTGTTGTTTCGGAGGTGGCTTCTTGACGGAGGAAGGGAGAGGTGGAAAAGGGACGGTGTTGCCGGGGTAGAGAAAGGGGTGTTTGTTTTGGTCGTGATAGTGGTGGTGGTGAGTAACTTGGCCGGGATGATGACGAAAAAACCCTTGCAGTGGTGGTGGTGCTCGGCAGGCTACCGGCAGCGATTGCTATCCTCCTTCTTACGACAGGCTGCATTTCTGAGATCGTAATGAAACAGAACAATTACACCCGTTGTAAGGATTTCACAAAACCAATGTGTTTCGTGGAAGCTCTCGTCGGATCGGAATTTGGCCGTCAGTGACGTAGACTTTTCGATGTTCGGCAACGACAGTTTTGCCGATCGGCGAAAGCGGGACTTGTCTAGGCCGAGGGGTGGTGATCTGTGCGCGGGCTATCAGCCTTGTGAGAGAGAAAGAGACTCGGCGTTGTCGGGGTTGGCTCCGGGCGGTCGGGTGTATCGATAATCTCCGCTCGTTATCTGACACACCTCACCCACTGGACTGATGGACAGTGACTGGATCAGTTTTTTTGCGGGGGACGAGAGATATCTCCGTTCGCTCCGCTTTGTTGATTGATCATCCCGTTGATTTTTGGTGGGGTTTTTTAGTCCGCTGTGGAGCGCTTATTACACTAACACTTACACTGGCCCAAGTCAACCACATATCGGACGTTTTCAAATAAAAGGGCGTGTGTGTGTCCCTCAGAATGTCTAATTACATTTGTACTTTGATGCCGAGAAATCCACGGTGACAAACCTTCCGGGCAGTAAGCGATACGCTGGGATGAGCAATTTCAAGGACTCTGCAGCAGTACAGTATTTTTCATCAAAACATATCCCGTTAAAGCTGACAAAACAGGGGCGACAGCAAACTCCGGGATGGCCCGGTGAAGTGTGGAAGAAAGGGAGGTGGATGACTGAGCCACATGTCATCGACTACGACCCTTTTCCCGTGTGTGTGTTACGGAAGAAGCTCCGTTCAACGGACGGAATCGGGGAGGTGGGTGTCAGTTGACTCACGCCGAAAGTGCCGCAGACAGAGACGAAAAGAAAACCTGATGGGAAATTCCCTCGCGCTATTTCCCCATGACTTGTCGACTTGTTCCTATCGCGAGCCTTGCTGTCCTGCGTATCCTCTCTGCCCGGCTGCACCCGTACCCGATCGTCAAGGAGCGAGCGAGCGGCAGATGTCCCGGGTGACCCCGCGGTGGCTTCGCATCTCAGCAAATTGAGGTGTGAGCCCGACCGACGAGAATCAAGACCTCTCAAGGAAAGGGGGGTGTCCCTTGTCTCACCCCCCACAGTTTACCGATCGCCAAAACATCACGAACTGGGACAATCATAAAAATGAGCCTTGCAGCCTTCAAACAGGGCAGTCGGTCACGAACTCCATCGTGTCAGACATGGTCATGATGTTGATGTCCTTCACCGCCTTGGATACTAACTCGCTGCCTGGACGCATGCCATAGGTCATCATGGTCCTTCCCGCCTTTTTGCACCTGCATACGCAGTAGAACACTGCCTCTGCCCAGAGGCATAGGGAACGTAACATCTCGCTCTTTGGAACAGTCACACAAGGCGTCCAGTTTTCTCCCTTCCCCATAGTTCTGGACGAGTTCCTAGTTTCTCGAGTTCCTGATCCCTCACGTAATCATCATGTAGGGCTGAGAGGGAATTCTCATATCAAGATGCAAAGAACTTTTCTGTTGAACTGTAAATTCATACAGATTACCTGCTGTATAGAGCTGTGATTGACTGATCGGAGGGCATCAGTCGCACCGCAGTGAACAGGATCATGAGCATCAGGCCGGGAAGAGCCCGGCACCGAATATAACGAACTGATCGTCTTGCACCCTCAGATTCAGGCCATGCCGTGATGTTGTGACGATCACCAGTTCCAACGGGCACAATCAACATCGAAAGCCCCCAATACGAAAATTACAGGCCGATGTAGACGGTCGTCAAGGTTGCTCATGTTGCGCTCATGATACCTTTTCAATGTTGTTTCCACTTGGTCAACTGATGGCCTCCAACACAAGAAGAACCTGCAACCGTTTCACACCTGACCCTGACTGGTGAGGCCTGAAAGTGTGGCCGGTGATGCGATCCGTCTACAGCACCATTCCCTTGCCGTTCCCTACCCGCGCAACCCTAAAAAGAGGTGCCGAACCCGGCAGTCTGGGGCAGCGGGTCGTCAATGCGGTATCGTTTGGGTCGATTTTCGAATCGCAGCGCCGCTGCATCGAAACACCAGTGAAAGGCACCACGCCACCGCCGCCGCCAACGCCGCCTCCAGTGTTGGCCGCCATCATCTTCAACATTGAAACCCCCGCATTTTATTTTATTTTATTTTTTGTTTTTGTCTTTAAGAGAGAAATGATCTCGTTTTGGCTGCGCTATATGCCGCCGGGTGCTGCAACCTCAGGCAGGCTGTGTGATACTGCGTTATACTGAGCGATTTACTTGTCCCAATCCCGAAGGTCTGATGTTGATAGAGGCCAGGCCAGACCAGGTGGTGATACCACTCTCCAGTCAATCTTTTGCTTCATCTTCAAACCTCCGGTGTCGCCCACAAGGGCAGTGCCCATCATTCACTGCACTCTTTTCCCCAGACAAGCAACGTTTCCGTCCTGTCGTGTGTCGCTGTCGTCACGCGTAGGGTATGCACAGCCCTCTCCATGGTACACACATCAATCAATCAGTACAATACTCGGAAATCCCCCCCTTTCGGTCCAAAAAATCCCAGACCCAGCTCTTTGGAAAAGTGGCTTTTTTGTGGCTGGCTTTGCGTTCTCCCCCAGTCAAGTTGAGGGTCGGTCCCGTTCGACAATTCAACTTTTGGAAACGGGAGGCTCTAACTGGACGGATTACGTTCCCCAAGTCCCAGCCCTACAATGATGTTCGCTAACCCCTGCCATTAGGGGTTTCTGGAGCAGAAAACGGAAATACCGTACTGCGGCGTAAAGAAGAAGAAGAAGAGATCTGATTTCCTTTTTCCCGATCCTTGGGAAATTTAGCGTCGTTGTCAGGGCATCAAGATATGTACACAGCAGCAAGTACGTGCGCAAGTGCGGTGAGCATACCTAGCCAACAAAGCGATGCGTTTGCACCATTTCAATCAAAACTGAAGCAAAGCAACCCTCAGGAGGTGTTATCACAAATTGATGATGATGATGCATTGTGATCAGATCACTGATCGATAGCTAATACCTTGACCGCCTCAACATTTTTGCTTTTTGCTCGGTAGTTGCTGTTCAGCTCTCATCAGACTGACACTTACATATGTTGGTGATTTCCCTAATCGGAACCGCTGCCGAGCTGCGACATTATCAAAACACCAAAACAAAGACCCGGATATCTCCCCCCGTATCATGATCCCCATCAGCCGCAATCCGTTTGTATTTATATTTATATAGGGTATGAAACACATCACCCTCCCAATCTGACAACGGAAACAAGACCCGACCCTTTGAAAGGCGTCCCGGCCGCCGCGACCCGCGGACATCAATCCCGAGTGCCGCCCGAAAAATCATCGCAGACAAGCTCGGAAGCCCGAACCACTTCTTCCCACATCCCGTATCTCAGCTCCACCTCATTCACGTTTTTTTTTTTTTTTTCCTTTTATCCACATCGTCGTGCAGGAACCCCATCGTGTAGAGAACTCCTCTCACCCCCGCTCCGGGGAGCATCCCGGTTTCTTAACTCCCAGTCACTCACCGCTATCGTCATAGGTTTTCACCAATTGTCAACAAGCTATGTAAAATTTGACAACGCACACAATACTTTTCCCTCTGTCTGAAACTTTAGTTTTGCGGGGAATGTTGTGAGGGGGTTGAAGCTTGAAGCAAACGTGCAAAAGTAGCTGCCTGACGGATGATATTGGACGTTTGCAACAAGAAGAGGCTGTGAAGCTGACCCGCTCGCCCGCCCAGCTGTGCAAAAGTCCCATCTTGTCACTCAGATCCACCACCAGTTCGGTGGCCGACCGCGTCTGGTAGCTGGCTGTATCGTATTCTTACAGCACCACACCAAAGGAAAAAAAAAGGAAAACAAAGCCCAGCGTCCACGTAAGAGACTTTTCATCACTGCTGTTTCTATCAATCCGACCGAAGCGAGCACGAGCACACCCCCCTCCCTCCCCATATTACCGTTGGCTTCGAAATCATTCTACCCAACCGGTAGAAGTTTTTTTCGCTATAGAGATCGCATTTACAAATCCTCACCCAAGCCAAGACATCGATTGGAAATTGATGTCAACGTCAAAGTCCTGAATCCCGCCCAAGAGTTCTACAAGGCTTCACCCCTTCCCCCCATCCCCAACACTTCGGGGTGCACCTAACACTTTCATTCAAACCACCCCCCCAAATTCCAGGTCCCAAAGTTCCAAAGTTTCCAAATCCCAAACCCTTCCTCCAAACTGTCCAAAAAAAATAAAACGGCGCGCGCACTACAAACTAACTTTTTCAAACCATTGTGTTTATCCCAAAAAGAAAAATATGTCTTTTGTTATATCAAAGTTCCATGCTTCATGTCTTGTGTAGAACTGTAACCCCGAAGCCTCACATCCCGTCTTCTCCAAAAAGGCGAAGAGCCGAGGTCTTGGAGACACAGTATTCGTACCCAAAAATGCCGAATCCTCGGTTAGGACTTCCCTACCATTGGCACCGTTTGCCAGAAACACATGCTCAATTGAAACACACATTCAATTCACGATTGCAAACAGCCAACCCAACTGTAAAATGTTGTGGATTATTTTGGTATTGAATAGAGCTTGCACACTCAACCCTCAGGGAGCGAAGCAAGTACTCTTGTGAATAGTAAATAAATAATGATATGAGTGTGGTTTTGTTTCCTTCCCCATTGATTTCATCCCGCTTTCCTCCCATTGCATCATGCTTTCCTTATTCCTTTCCATATATATCCCCTCCACCACCCAAAATGATGATATAAGAAATGATGCCGCTGTGTGTTTTCCTCCTCGCTCGCTGTGTGATAATGACCCAAGAAAAGAAACAAAAGAAACCGGGTATCAAAGTGTAGAGTGAGTTGTTGTCTCTCCTCGAACCCTCCCCTCCAAAAAAAAAACGCCTACCCAATGCAAATGATGACAAGAGAGGAAAAGATGGCGACTAGTAGATCGATATCCTCGCCGGGTTTCTCGGCGGGAGATAGAACCCCTCCTCATAAAAGGCGTCCTTGTCCCCGAGCCCCGTCGCACTTTGTATCGTTGTGCTCTTCTTGTCGTCAAAAGCGGGTAGCGTAGTGGTTGGTGGTGATGGTGGCATGGACGACTCGTCGTCGGTGGTGGAGTCGGAATCATCGAGGAGCTCGGGTGGGGAGGATGGTGCAGAGTGAGAAGATGTTCTCTGGAGGGCGAGCTGGGTGTAGTCCTCGTCGTCGTCTTCCATGGCGTAGTCCTCTTCTTCGTCTCGGTAGTTGTAGCCCTTTGGTGGGAGCATGCTGGCGTGGGAAGGTATCCTCCTGAGGGCGACGACCGCGTCGGCCATCTCAACGTCCTCGTCCGAGTCGAGGTCATCCTCGTCCTCGTCGTAGCTGCAGTCCGAGTCGTCGGAATCAGAGTCGGCGTCCTCGGCTCTCCAGTCGTGCTGGGGCTCTTCCATGTGGTCGGCCCATTGGATGTGGCGGTTGTTGGTGGATGGTGGCGGGCTCTGGGTGGCGCCACGGACGGATTGGTTGAACCACGATTCTTGTTCCCTCTCGGCGTCGGCGAGATCTAGCATAAGGGAGTCGAGCAGGTTGGCGTGTCCGACGAGCAGGCGGAGGTTGTGATCAGGGCGGGCGGCTTCCGAGGAGAGCTTGGCCCTTGCCTTGTGGGCGAGGAAGTACGTCTGGGCAATCGACATGGTGGGACTCTTTCTGAGGTGGTATGGTGATGGTGAAGCTGGGTAGATTGATTGCGAAGCTGCCTGGAGCTTTTGAGAGTGTGTTTGGGTTGTTGTGGACATTTTGTAATCGGGGTGCTGACGGCAGCAGGCTTCCCTAATATTTGTTGCTTTTGGCGTATTTTCTTGCGAGTGACTCAAGGCACCGAAGAGCCCGATCCCGGCTGGACCCAGTATTGATAAAGTTACAGGGTCGGGGGTGCGTGCGGTGGGTGGTGGAGGGGTGTGGGGATAGGCTAGGCTGTCCTCTGTCCTCAGGTAAGGTACAACAACTCAGTGTCAAGATGTCAAGATGTTTTGTTGACAAGCAGTCACAGTGTTGAATCTGGAGTAGAGAGTAAAAAGCTCATGAAGATGGACACTTTCAACTGACGGAGAACGGAGACATCAGAGGGGGGCGGTCATGCTCCTTTTGTAAACCCCTTGACCGTCCTTGTTGGTGTTCGGCTCCGTCCAAGACACCGCAGGGTCACCAGCGAATGTATCATCCGCAGCAGCTGACAAAAACCGAGAGTCCGACACCCCTGTCCGCCCGCTTCCCGCCTTTTTACTTCTACCCTTGCAGGCTAGCAGGAACGCGGCCTTGAACCACTACGCCTCACCGCTGTAATCTTTCGTTTTGTTACAGACTGGGCCAACGCCTAGGTCTTTGTCTGCCCCCTCAACCTGCCACGCACGTCCATGTCTTGATGCCTTGCCCACCGACGTGGCTCTCCTCCTCAGACCGGCACGAGGCCGATTGATTGACGTGCCCTGCAATGTTTGGCACGTCTGGGCATTATCCAGAGGACTGCATGTCATTTGCTTTCCTCCCAGGTTTCCCCAGAGTTTGAGGGTCCTAAAGTCCACCAATCTCCGATCTCCGATAGATATCGCTTGATGATGCCATATCAGAGAGATCAAGAGATCCATGAGCTGTTACTAATCAGCAATCAACCGTAAAAGCTAAGCTATAGCTGCCCGCACCCAACCGACCGGATGGAAGAGAGAAAACGGCGGAGAGTTTCGCCCTTCTGTCGGCTTCTTCTGCAACCGTCTTCGCGGTATTGAGAGGTTATCTAATCAACGCAGCCCGTCCAATTTCACATAGAGTCGGTTGCCTTGATTTCTAATGGTTCCGGCATAGAGTCATTTTGTCATCCACTTGACCACCACCCACCACAACAAGGCAGCGAGGCAGCACCGCTGAGCAGAAGTAACCGAAGCCAAGCCAACCCCAATCAACCCCCCCCCATTCTACCCCTCGGCAACAATCCACGTCATGAGCCAACGACTCGAACACGACGACACGACGACCACCCCATCACCAACCACATTTGAACATCCCACATTGGCAGACTGGGCAGGCTATATCAATACATGCGCCCTGTCTTGAACGCGTACGGTACATAGATACCAGCGCGTTCGGTAACAGGATCCCGCGGACACGGAGACGGCACCACTATCTGTGCAGTACAAGACAGTCATCTTCATGCCCTGGGGAGGTAAAAACAAAATGCGCCGTATGCAATTCGTCGGTTCGTTGACATGGTAGCATTTGCCCTATCCGTATGCACGGAACCCCTTCGCAGCGAACGCAATTTACCCCAGATGGGACACAGGAACGAGAGAGCACCGCCTCATTTGAGAAGGACCATTGTCTATGTAATACCAGCGGTGTGAATGAGAGATGATTCATTAGCTCAGAGTCGCCTGTCGACATCTGGCAAGCTGTACGACACCACAAGAGTAACTAAACTCCGAGGGCATCAACCACCACCGCCGAATAGAAGATCTTTTTTGCACCGCCTCCGAAAATGTGTGTGGCTACGGGACGGGACAATTCGAGAATTCCTCGTTCTCCTCCCCCACAGAGTTTCCCCCCCTTTCTGAGCAACGAACAAAAGGCCGCGAACGCCGCACACGTTACAAGACCCCAAGATGGGTCTTGGCACGGAATTCGGGCCCTGATTTGTGCCCATTGGCCCCCACAGATAGGGCTGATAGACACTGGGTGGAATTGGGGTCCAGGGGTTTATCTCACTCTCTGTCTGTCTCTACCAGTCGGGGTCCAAGGGGAAGGTAAAACCGCAACCACCACCACCACCACCACCACCACCACCACCACCACCACCACAGTCAGTAACTGGGAGGCACAGCCCGTGAGACCCGTGGAGCCCGTGGAAGAAAACCACATGGCGGTCCCGGCGGCGTTGAGCTTGCACCGGGGGTTGTTGGCTGTTGCAGAGCGGGAGCGGTGGTTTTCTCCTGATGGAGATGACCGTCTTCCAGGACGGAAAGGTTAGCGGCGTGGAGGCGCTGGGCGGTGAGCACAAAATCACGACATCGCGGGCATCACAGCACCAGGGGCTGTCAATGCGATGGTATCATGGCTTTGATTCAGGGACAGGGTTGAGCTCACAGGCAACAGAGTATCACAGGTCGGGTCTGCATGAAGGGATCGTATCGTATCGTATCTTCCACCGCCAGCTATCAATGATCACGGATCGTCATTGATCAACTCGCTAGAAATCCGAGCAATGCTGACGGTAAACTTACAGGACTGAAAATCACCCAACGCAGATCAGGTCATTTTGAAGAAACCCCCAAAGGCAACGTTAATATTTTTCCCCATATTTTCTTCGTACTCCGGACCCCATTTTACTTTAAAAGGCGGGGCGGGGGTATATCAGATCGTATAGGTATAATACATATCATCAGGACTTTGGTTGTCAGCCTTGTTGTCCATCAATCTGTCTGTTACAATCCCCAGTTTAAATCCGACCCTCATTTCTTTGGGGGTTTTTTTGCGCTCTTGCGTTCTCATAGTCCCCCGTCAACGGCGGTAACAGCACTAGTATACGAGCCCCAATGTTACTCTCTCTTTCTCTCGTTGCCCATCTCTACCACCTGCGCGCGCTGCCCGCGGTTGCAGCATCGTAATGTCACAGTAAGGCAGTGCTGTGCCTCGCAACCCAACCAATCGCTGGACGGGAGACCTCAGGTCAGCAGTCGCTTTTTCTATTCCCCCACGGATCTCGGTCGGCGGACGGGCAGACGGTAATACCGCGAGTGACAGCGTGCCAGTCTGTCGGTGCCGCGCCACTGCGTACCTACCTACTGTCGTATTTGGAAGGTGGGTGGAAGGTTTGGAATGCTTCTACGCATGCATGGGCGAAGAAGGTCTGGGAACTGTCGGTTCCGGGGTTTGACATTTTAGGGGTTGCCGAAATGGGGTTGAATCATGGTGCTGTTTTGGGACAGTGAGGATGACTGGAATGTAACAAAGGCTGAAAGTGCTGATAGTGGAGTGGTGAGAGGTCAGAGGTGAGAGGTGAGAGGTAAGGGAGAGGTTGTTTCACCACGGATGCGGTCCGATGCGTGAGTGGTGTCGTGTTCAACATCCGGTCCGGCGTTCTGGGTCAGGAACGAGGGGGGGATGTGGCTGGAATGAAAATCATGCACAGGTCAGCTCCGGGGAGGTGTCTAATGGCTGGCTGGGGAGGGAAAGAATACCGAGGGAGGTGATTGGGGGGGATAGGGGGACACTGCCGTGGAATTTCTGTATTGTAGGGCTCTACATGTCTGCTTATTGGTGTACGAGCCTTGCATATGAGGCTCGGATTGCTGGTAAGTGAGGTGATTATGAAAGCAGTTTGATTACCTCAGGTGTGGAGGAGTGTTGGGTGACTAAGTGCTGAATGTTTGTAACAACGGCTGGGCTGATCTTGTTATGTAAGGGGATTGTATATCCACTGAACGATACAAATGACTAAGCTTTACATTTCTTATCACGATATTCCTCGTCCTATCGAGCATCTCATATCTCAAAACTTCTCCTCGGGATAACCAAAATCTACTCATAAATAATAATAACAGTTCTAATCAAGATCACGACCGGGACACTGGCTCTACTACAAAACTCGTATCAATTCTAAATCTCAGCTAGTCCCCACGATAACATAACAAGTCGACCGCCAATCCATAAATGGATAGCACACAACTACCCCCATCATGTCTAATCTTCTCTACCCCCTTTCCAAACCAGCTCTCCCCCCTTACCCCCCTCTATTATCTTCCATTACTAGCAACACCCACCAACCAAACACCAACCCAAAATTATCCATCAGCAGCAGCATGATATACATCCTCTATGTGGCCGGGGTTAGGTCCGGAAAACCCATGATCCCTATCCGCCTACGACATGTGTCAAGGGCAGCTTAAACAGTGAACGATTGTGGTGCAACCGACCAAAGCATTGCAAAGCCATTCTTTGGAGATCAATAATACCAAGAGTGCTATTTTTACTGGGCAGATATGGGACATGACCTATCGGCTGCTCCTCTCGTTGCAGTGAAGAGGGGGAGGTTAAAAGATAATGAAAAACCCTTAAGAGATAGTTAAGAGGCCTTAAAAATAAGTAAAGAGGCTTTAAAACATAGTTAAAAGGCTTCAAAAGACAAGTAAGAGGCCTGAAAAGATAATTTGAAAGCCGCTTGCTACAGTCATAGGAGAGATGTGCACCACTATTCTGCCGTCTTTCTCTGCGATTTCAAAGCACCACCCAACATTATGATGATAAGTATAAATGCATAGGTACCATAATGTACCTATTAGCCGTCTATACAGAGTCGAAACACTCAGGAGACATATCTCTTTATGTCTACGGTCAATTAAGTATGTAAGCATTCCCATCGTCAACGGATTCCTCAGGGTTGTCTTCAAAGACTCTGTGACAATTTTTTTGATTAGTATCTTTACCTATGTATATCGAGTAACTTGTCCCCTCACAGAAATATCATCGGAGTATGTACTTATACAAGGCATCTCAAAATGGGTACCATAACCAGCAATCATCAGTGGAATCTGATTTACAGTGATCGCTTTAATGTTATTTTATCATGCCCTATGTTGCTTTGATGATGAAGAAATACACCGGGAAACAATCCAGCTATCCCCCATCCCCCCCCC
This sequence comes from Podospora bellae-mahoneyi, assembly GCF_035222275.1. Classification (NCBI taxonomy): domain Eukaryota; kingdom Fungi; phylum Ascomycota; class Sordariomycetes; order Sordariales; family Podosporaceae; genus Podospora; species Podospora bellae-mahoneyi. Next base: position 2,913,995 of record NC_085886.1, on the reverse strand, counting down.
AATGATATTGACTATCACCGTTCAAGCAGCTTCGGATCTGGCAAACCCCTGAACCTTCCCTCCTTGTACTCCTGCAACATTTTAACGACATTGTTTCCTTTTTTCCACAAGCGACATCCCCCTCCACGGCTTGTGCCCTTTCCGTCAATCGCGGCGGCGATATCAAGCGCTGTGCGGTCCCGGTTATCTGTCAGATCAACGTTGACTCTACCAGTCTCGAGAAAGGCAGTGATGAATTTAAATACTTTCTTCCTGGTGAATATATCCGATAGATCCGGTAGTAGATAATCCAAGGCGTGTACAAGTGGTGTACGGCCTTGCAAATCCCTTGCGTTCATATCCACTGTGCTAACCAAAAGAAGCTCTTTTACACAGTCATAAGCCCCGCTCCCCGCCGCCCAACTTAATGGCGACCGCCCACCATCGTCTTTGGAATTTATATCAACATTCCCAGTCCCTAGGAGAAGTTTTAAGCTGCGCCTATTTCCCCAATGGGTAGCAATATGGCTAAGTGGCGTGCGGCCATCATTGTCCTTAGAATCAATCTCAGCCTTTCCCGTAGAGAGCAGAAACTTCGCCGCGTCCTGACCTTTATAAGAAGCAACAGCGTAGCTAAAAGGCGTCTGCCCTCTTTTATGTCGAAGATTGATGTCCGCCCCCCCCAAATTTAAGAGAGGTTGGAGGGCCTCGCAATGTCCTTGCTGAGCAGCATAATGAAAAACGCTTGTTCCGCCATCATCAGTCCAGTGTGGGTTGCTTCGGCCCTTCAGGTTTATGAGCTGAGCCAAAGGCAATCCTCGTGGGTTCCAAATGTTCAATGTGTAAGCCATGGCAGATTCTCCTTTCTGGTTGACTGTCATGGCACTGGCTCCATGCTCAAGAAGCCACTCAACCATCTTCTGGTGACCCTCTTCAACCGCCATCATCAGCATCGTTTGTCCCCCCTGATGCTTCGCTTCAAAATCGGAGTCGCTGCTAACAAGAATCTTGAGACAATCCATATGGCCATCCTTGACAGCGTACGCGGCAGGTATGTTCTGAAAGACATCCTTGGTATTTAAGTCAGCCCCTTCTCGAACAAGAAATGACACAATAGCCGTGTGGCCTCCTTCAGACGCGTATGAAATAGGCCCTCCCTTCGTGCTGTCGGGTTTGTTGATATCTGCACCCTTATCACGGAGGAACTTCACAATGTCGACATGCCCTGCGTTAGATGCACATGAGATAGGCGTTGTGCCAAAATCAGAACTTGCTTCAATGTTGGCACCTTCCCGATAGAGGCATTCCACAACCTTCAGATGTCCGTTGTTGGCTGCAAAGAAAAGAGGCGAGATATCGTTCTTTCCAACGATGTTGGGGTCTGCTCCTTCTTGACAAAGAACCTCCACAACATCACTGTGTCCCTCCAGAGCGGCATACCATAGAGGCGTTCTTCCCTCCTTGTTGCGCTTGTTGATCTCCTCGTGACCAAGAATCCTGTCAACAAAGATGGTCAAGTGCCATGTTCCCATATTCCACAGCAAATGATAAAAGACCCCTTTTCTGCGAAAACCGAAAGCTAGTAGTGGACATTGACGGGAGCGTTCCGGTTTCTGACCTCCATTCACCAACAGTCGATGGCGGAGTCTGCTGAAGGGCCGCTAAATAATCCACGAAGGCATCCACTGCACCCCGACTCTTGGATGCCATCGCGGCAAGGAGAGGTGAGCCATATCGCTCTTGTTCTGTGGCGAGACAGGCGGGAGCACTGAACCTAGGTAAATATATTCTGGTCAGGGCGGGTAGGATGTGCTCTGCCAGCACATAAAGCAGACTGGCTGTGTATGTGGAGTTGTAGCGGCGAGCCTCATATACTTCCTGAACATTTCGCAACAGCAACCATGTCCGTAAGTCGAAGTCTTCATCGAGGAACCATTGTTGCGAAATAGCGCCAACTTGAGCAGTTTGTGCACATTCAGCATGCCAGAGGACGTTTAGGGTAGCATAACCCAGAAATGGAAAGGTCTCTGTAGCCTTCACACGGAGGGCATGGCCTTCCTTAGCTGAAGCTTTGGGAAGTGCGATGTCGAAACCAACGCTGAGGATGGTCAGAATGTCCCTCCGCATATAGTACTGGAAACAGCATTGCTTCAATCTCTCATTGGCTTTGCGCCTCAAAATCGTCGCCAAGCTCGGGCCAAACCACTCGCAACCCCCTTTTTTCTTCTTTCAGAAGAAAATCTCGCACCGATTCATGGATGAACTGCACAACTGGGGCTTTCTTCGACTGTGTGATCTCAGCAAGGCCCTTGGAAATACTCCGAATGAATCTAGGGATATCAGAAACTGTGGCTCTCAAAGCATCCCCGGTCGCAGAAGTGCCTTCATCTAGGGAATGTGAACCCTTGTCTGAATCTGATTGAACATGAATACCTGGACTGTGTTCAGAATCAGAGTTCTCCCCGAGCACTGCGTAGTCGTCGGACTCTGAGTTGTCCTCAATCACTGAATCGTCGTCAGTCTCAATCCCGGCAAGAAGATCATGGTAAAACTCCTCCGGACCCAACGGTTTTCGCGGGAACAATAGCCACTGGATACAAAGCAGGAGCTGGTATTTGTCCTCCTGGTCTCAGTTCAAAATCCTTTTGAACAGCTCCCATAGATCGCCCGGGATCTTTTTGAGTTTTTTGGTGACTAAGTGATTGGGTGCCCCTTTGCGCTTCTCCTTATTCAAGATGTCCACAACCAGGACAGTCCACATGAAAATTCCTGATGCCCTCAACAGTAATTAATCCTTAGTCTGCTGATTACCAGCCCTCAATTCCTTCTGAATATAAGTCTTGATATCTCTGACATGCCCCTCATGGCCGTCAAGCAAGAGGTTGAGACAGGTGTCCAGTGAGATATCCGGATAAGGTCGACTAGAAAAGAAGATACGAAAGCGCAGGCCATTGGAGACAGCTTGTTCGCCAATTCTCTCACATTCCAAGTTTTGATAGCAGCCGAGTTGAAGACATCCCTTTGAAAATGGGGCATTTTCTGCTGCAGTATCTCCAGTAATTGAACGAGAAGTGCCCGGTACATCCCTCTTGTGGTCTTCTCCAGCTCAGCACCCCGCGCGTTGAAGAAGAAGTGGATGACCGTAGTAGCCTTGCTGCTCTTGGAGTTTTGAAAGCTTCTGAGGGTCGATTTGATCAAAGTTGACTTTCCACTTCCTGCTTTTCCTCTCATCCAAAGGAAGCCGTGATGATCCTCCATCTTGTTGATGTCAAGCCAGTCTTTGTGTTCTCGTGTTTTCGTTATCCAGACGCAAGTGTTTTTGTGCGCCACCCGAATGCTTTCCTGCCGTGAGTCGATCTGCTCAAATCTCAACGAATCCAGCAGTGTTTGAATGCTCTGGTGGTCCAGCGAAGTCACCTCCAGGGGCTCTTGCTCATCAGGAAATGGGGCGGGCAATCCCGCATCAGATGTTGATGGGCACACCGAGACTTGTTCCGCAATACGATCCAGAGCTGTTGCCACCATTTGATACTGGGGGTCACAGACGCTAGAAAAACGACTGGGCGACAAAGAGGTCTGTCAGCTTAAAATTCAGCCTGTAACAGCAACGCTCAAAAGAGGGATGTTTGAACTTTTATTATAAGGAGGGTGAGTTAATAGGTAGAGCGGCGGGGCGCTGGTAAGCCCCTACCTCCCACAACAGCGCCTCTTCCCCTCCGCCAAAATGAACAAGACCACCAAGACCACTCGATCACACACACACATAAGCTTCTACACATTCCTTTACAGTGAGCAAAACGGCCGCCATTCTGTGTTCTTACATTTCTTTGACTCTCCAACACCATCACATCTACACACCTCACACTAGTTCACACACTTGACCAAGCTCCCCCAAAGCAGACCACAAGATAAAAGTCCCCGCTCACCCAGCTCAACACAGTGGAAGAGTCTTTACAAACTTAAATATCCATTTCTTTCCCACTATATATACCTCCAACCAAAATTACATGATATATTCCCCTCAACACCCTCTACTCCCAAGTCCCATATGCTCCATTCTTTCAAAAAGCATGGCCCCATTCTCAGATAGTACCATCTGTATTATATACCCCCTTAAACCCCCTAAATCACCCCTAACCTCTCCACCCATCACCTCCCCACCCTAAATCACCTCCCCTCCCACCACCTCTCCCACTGCCCCAACACCCACCCAATAGCCTGCACATGCACCCACCGATCAACAACCCAAACCACCACCCCGCCCAAAACCCCAATACTCCCCAACACCTCCAAAACAACCAACCCATTCCTCCTCAAGTCAGCCGCCACTTCCAACAACCCCAACGGGTCATGATTCGAGTTTTGCTGCTGCTGCTTCCCCTCTGGTTCCTTCCTCAAACTACTCTCCCTATGCACCTGCCTCACTTGCTGCTGTCTCCTCACATTATTATACCTCTGTGACTCTAACCCATCACTCCCACTCCTTCCACGGTGGCGGTGGGTATGCTGTCTACTATTCACTGGGACTAGACTCCCCTCTTGGATACACTCATTAAGCCGTTCCGTCAGCCAGAGGGCACGGTCACCACGGGCAAGGGCCAGATACTGAGCTCTTTCGTTGGCAATGGATTTCTGCAGGTCAGCAGCCCAGTTGGCAAAGCGGACTTGGGCGAGGCGTTCCTCTCTTTGGGTGTGGTCTGTGATTCTGGCTAGGGCGTACGATGGAGGGCTACCAAGCGGGTTGAGCATCTGGCTTCCAGAGACAGAATTTTGGCTGAAGGAGTTGGACATGCGGAGGGACCGCTGTGACAGCGATGGTGGGCTTGGGGACTGGGTGTTTCGCCATTGGATGTATTTACGGGCGGCTGCGTGACGGAGGCGGGAGATGCCATCTTTGTTGAAGACTTGCTCGACGAGGGTGGCGAGTTCAGTTGGGAAGAGTGGTTGGACGTAGTCGGGAGACATGAGCAGGCTTGCGTCCATGTTGTCGTGGTCTGAGCCGTTGGCACTGGATGTGGCGTATACCCCTTGCTTATCGGAATTGAAAGAGGTTGTGTTGAAAGAGAAGAGGCGGATATTGGCCTCTTTCAGCTGGCTGTAGATTTGCTCCTTGCTTGCGGCAACCTGGTCCGCAGACATAAGGTCAGTTTGCGCCAACAGGATAATGATGTTGGTCAAGGGTGAGAGCTGTCGTAAGTAGTGAATATCAACAGGGCGGAGGCCTAATATCGAAGTCAGCATATACCGGACCCCAGACAACGAGAACATCTACTCACGGTTCGACACCATATAAAACACCACATCAACCTGCACACCCCCCTCACCACCCAGCATGCTCAACACATCTCCGTCACTCAACAAACCACTACTAATTCGCTGAAGATGACCTTGAATATACTCCGTCACCGGCGTAATAGTATCCATAGACTGCCATCACAAATTAGCCCTCATTCATCCCAACCCCATTCTCACCCCCTCGCTCATAAAACTCACCGAACTCCCAAACCCATACCCCATCGTATCAACAAAACAAACATTCCTATCCAGCACCTCATCCCCCAAACTCTTCCTCCTCCCCAACCCACCACCCCCCGCCTCTACCTCACTCCACCATTCAGGATAAGGCTTCGTACTAGCCCAAACCTCGGTAATCTCCCTCGTTTCCCCACTCCCCTTCCCCTTCGCCCTCTTGCCTCCCACAGGCAAACTCATCAGCATCCCATTCCCTTCTCCAGCAACAATCGAATCAACATGCACAACACTCTCACAGCTCTGCACCACAGCCTTGATCAAACTAGTCTTTCCCACACCACTATCCCCCGCAATCAACACCTTCAATCTACCCATCTGTTTTCCCTGTTCGGTAAACGGCCGTCGAGAAGGCATCTTGATACTGGGCATAACCAGCTGCGGTACACTCCCGCTGCTTTCCATGATTTCTGTCTCTTGCAATTGTTGCTCGTCTTCGTCGGGGTATAAATGATCGTCGTAGTCGGTTCCGATAACAGACGGGGCGGAGGATAACGACAATGAGTTTCGTCGAGAGGAGATACTTCCCAGTGTTGAAGCTGGACCGGCGGACAGAAACGGGGTGGTAGGGCGGGAGTTGGAAGTAGTCGATAACGGCGGTGGAGGATGCGGTGATGATAACTTTGGGAAATTGCCCGAGGTCACTGGCATCGGCGTGGCCAGGTCATCACTGTCATTAGGTTTGGAATTGACAGCAGTATTATCAGCAGCAGCAGCCACCACAGCTTTGCCGTTGGAATTTGAGCTTGAGCTTATCGCTCTACCGCCGCTGACGTCGCGGTCTTCGTACTGAACAGCTGGTGAGCTGCGTGGCGGATATTGTTTGGGAATATGATGCGAATAATGATCAGGATGATCCAGCGGAGGGAACCTCCTGTTATCCTTCGACCTGTGATGATGATGATGATGATGATGAAACGGAGCAGGTGGTCTCGCACTCGAAGAATCCCCAATGGAAGCTTCATCAGCAAAGAAGTAAGTCATCTGCGGAGCAGCAGCAGCGGCAGCAGCAGAAGACATGTTCAAAAAGGCGGGTGTGTCGCTGTCGCCGCCCGCCATGGTCGAGGTCCGAGGACGCCCACCAAAGGCGTCATCACCGGGGAGCGGACGCATCGCTGTGTCGTGAATAATGGGATGGAAATGGTATGAGTGAGGCAAGAAAGTTACATAAGATGGAGAGGAGGAGCTGAAAGTGGTCGGTGTGGTTTACAGACAAGTAATAAAATGTTTTAATATTTTTTCTTTGACTGCAGTGTAATCAGTTGTCAATGAATAAAGCTGGACATCATCAGAAAGAGCCGTCGTTAAAGTTCACGCCCGAGGGAGGGGTTGGCAGCAGATCTAGTGGTAGGACACGGGAAGAGAGAGAGATGGTACGGAGGCAAACGGAGGTTGTCAAGATGCGGTAAGTGATATGGAGAGAGGTACCCATGTACCCATGTACCCCCGCCACGATAGGGAGCTGTCAGTTGGAGACAAGCCCCCCGTTTGGGGCCACAAGCGTCAGTCAACCCCGCAGTTCCCGCCCGGAAGTCAACCAATGCTTCCCCTTAGGGGCCACCATCTCCACGCCACTAACACCTCACTGGGTGCTAAAACCGACCACGCGGACGCTTGTTAACGATGATGTCTGGGCGAGCTGGGCATGGGATTGGACGGTGAGGGAGGGATGATGCAGGCTGTGTTTCTTGACTGGGAAATCTGTGTTGATGAATGCCGGTATAATAAGCTGCGACCCTGCATATCACTGTCACCTCAATGGCATGGTTGTGGTAAGTTTTGGTATGGCTGAATGAAGGCGTAACTAAAACATGGTCGACTGAGTGTGCTCAACTGGCTAAGTAGAACACGAGCTGATGGCGTGGTAGGGACACAGTAACCTGAAGCATAGAAACACCATTCTGTGGATAGCGTTGATAAAGACGGTAGGTACAAGACACAATTATACTCCGATCCCCAGTCTTGTAAATACATCACACTCAACCATATATTATATACACCAAACAACACCCCACCACCAATGCCAACGTGAACATCGCTTTTTATCCTCTTTTCCATTTCACCCCCAACAACCATCTTCACAAAAAGGGCGCTTTCGATTCCCGAGTGACAAACCCCCTATGTAAATCTACAACCACCCTACAACACCCCATGCATCTCACTACCCATCAATCATAATCTCTTCTCTCCCTCTCCTCTCCCTCCCCATCCACCACCTCCCCCCGTCTCCCCTTCCTCCTATTCCTCCTCCTCTCCCCATCATCCCCCTCCCCATCCCTGTCCCGTCCCCTCTTCGACCCAGCAATACTAGCAAAACTCGCCATCCGTCGCGTCTCCTTAAGCAATCGCTCCCTATCCCGAGCAGCCCGTTCAGCAGCATGCGGATCCTGCACCGCAGGCCCAGTCGTAGCAGCACTTGACCTTCTCCCACCAACGACGCTATCACCAGCAGCATTCTCTCCATGACCCTTCGACCCTCCCCCCCCACCCGCCCCACCACCACCACCACCACCACCCTTAATCTCCAAACCTTTACTCTTTGACGAGCTCCCATCCTCAGCCCCATCAGCAGTAGACTTCCCACTCCTATGACGCCTCTCCTTATCCCTATCCCGCCTGTCACGATCTCGATCACGACGCTCCTTCCTGTCCCTATCACGATCTCTCTCCCGGTCACGGTCCCTATCCCTATCTCTTTCCCGATCCCTATCCCGGTCACGATCCCTATTGCGGTCCCGGTCCCGCTCTCTATCACGGTCTCGGCCGCTGCGATCCTTATCGTAGTCCCTATCCCGATGAGATGACCGGTGACCGCTAGATTTATGTCTGCTGCTCTCATGCTCCCCATCTCTGTCCCGATCCTTCTCCCTATCCCGTCTCTTATCCGAGTCGCGATCCTTTCTGCTGCTGCGATGGCTCGATCTTCGGGACTCATCCGCCGGAGGTGAGGCCGAGCGCGAGCGGGTATGCTCATCCTTCTCCTTCCGATCATCATGCTTCCTACTGCTGCGATGCGACCTATGCCGGCGGTCCTCCCCATCATCTTCCCTATCCCCATCAGGCGAATGCGACCTCTGCCGTCTACCACCTCGATGCCTCTCCTCCTTCTCCTTCCTATCCTCACTCCGACTGCGACTCCCACTCCGACTCCCCACCGCAGAAGGCGAATGCGTCCTCGTCGACTGCCCCTCGTGCCTCGAAGACTTGCCCCTCTCTCTCCTCGAAGAGTGATAAGCCTCATGATCCCTATCCCTGTGAGAGTGATGGTGATGGTAATCCTCACCACCACCGCCCCTCCGCGAGCCACTCGGGGAACTACTACGTGACCGGGGGTAATCGCCCACCTGGCTAGGCGCCGCAGTGCCATTCGCACTGTTAGGGGTATTCGGCTTCCCGTCATCCACCCAGCCTCTAGCTTGTAGGTGAATGTAACTCGTGTTGGGAAGACCGCGCAACATAGCCTTGGGACCCTTGGGTGCATTAATCAGAACTTCATCAGCTGGCTGGGCTGGACCGCCCTCTTCGCCTTGGTGTGGCCCCTCTTCACCACCATCTCCCTGATGATGCGGAACCCCGTCTTGGTGGCCATCAGCGGCGCCCTCAGCACCGTCATCAGCACGAATAGAGCGCCCAAACTCATCGACGTTACCATCATTCGGGCCAACAGCACCTTCGCCATTCTCGCCGCCACCAAACTCGCTGCCCTGACCGTTCATACTGCCGGGATACTGTTGCTGTCCGTTGTTGAAATTCTGATCATTATAATTCCCACCCCCATACCCCCCATTGTGGAAGTTTCCTCGTCCATACCCGCCGCCGCCATACCCGTACCCGCGGCCGCGACCTCTACCACGGGGGAAACCCCCCCACTGATTCCGGCGATAGTCATTGAACTGATTTGGGTGGCCATAATTACCTTGATTATATCCTGTTTGGAAGCCAGAGTTAAACGAGCCATAATCACCATTGCCCATGCCAGAAGCGCTTGGATGATTGTAATTATCTTGGCCGACATTCCATGATTGCTGTCCGCTCCAGTTATCGGCCTCGCCCCCGTACCCTGCTGCTGCTGCTGCTGCTGCTCCCATGCCCATATTCATGTTCATGCCGTTCATGCCCATGCCTTGAAAACCCCCGCTCCACATTTGCATCATCATCGCCGGGTCCATGTTCATGCCTGGCATGCCTAAAAGTTGGGAAAAAGAGTTAGCATCCGAGAAACTTTACACACAACATGGCAGGATTACACGCAGGTAAAGTTGGACTGACCCATCATTGGAAAACTGCCAAAGCCGTTGTTCATGGCCATCATCATTGGCATTTGTTCAAAGTTGCCGCCAAAGCCCATGCCGAAACCGCCAGTCACGGGCTTGGCTGTACCATCTGCATTCTGCTCTTGGTCATTCCCATTTCCATCCCCCTCCTCGCCGTTGACTTCCTCAGTTTCCTCGCCCTCGGCAACTTCAGTGCCTTCTTGCTTCACCAATTCGGTTGATGTGGCTTCTCCTACGCCCTCGCCCTCGGGAGCAGGATGTGAAGGTTGGTCCTTGATCATGGTTAGCAAACTGTGTGTTTTCCGTAGAGGTACAAGTCCAAGAAAACTTACAGAATCAGCAGCATCATGCTCTAAAGTCTCGTCATTCTGACCAGGTGCCGCTTCACCATTTTCCTGGCCATGGGAAGTCTCGACGGAAGCTTCAGCAGCAGGTGCCTCCGAGCTGGATTGTTCTTGATTATCCCCAGCAGGCGCCACAGACTCAGCCGATTGCTCATTCAGCTCAGGTGGCACTGGGGCAGTTGCCGAAACCGGGCTAGGATCGACAGGAGTGATGGGAGTAGCCTCCTTTGGCCGATTTGACTCCCTCTTCTTCTCCTCTGTCCGAAGAAAAACCTTAATGGTCGTCCGCAGTGCTTTGTGAGCCTTGCAATCGTCGGCCGAGAGCGGGGAGTGTTCGCAAACAGGACACGACGCAGGCAGGGTCGACTGACAGCCCTCGCAGATGGCCTGGTCGCAGCAGGGCAAACGGAAAGCGTTGACAGCTAGTTTGCTACAAATAGCACATCGGAGCTTCGCAGGTATGTCTTCCTGGGGTAGAGACCTGTGTGGTGCGACTTTTTGTTAGTGTCATCCCTTGTAAAAAGAGAGCGGCTTGGGACAGAGACGTACCGAATAAGCTCGGCCTGGGCCTCGGTGATGGTGAATGACGCCGCCATGATTTCCCTGCAATCCGCGATAGTTGCGGTGCCGCCGCCCAAGAAAAGGGTCAAGTAGAGTGGTGGAGTGTCGCCGGCATCGAAATTGGGGATGTTGCGTTACACTTGCGGAGGCGAGAGCGGGCAACGCGCGAAACGAAAAGTCGCCGGTCGTAGCCTGGCAGCGAGAGACGTGGCCTTGGGGAGGGGAAATCGACGCCGGTGGGTTCTTCTTGTTTCCAAAAGTAACGGCTCAAAAATATGAGCTATCGAATGTCGTTTTCAAAGGCCGAATCAAAAGCGATGGCGGTTTGAGAGTCGAGCTGGATGCGCTCTGCTGTCGCGTTTCGCAATCTGGACTCAATAAAATTTTGGGAGACCAATTCAAGCAGCACGTGCGCCACCGCCGCTTGGGCCACCATTAAATATTGGAGCGCCAGAACGTTGCACTTCACTCCCTCAGTGGGGCAACTTGGAGAAATCCCCATGGTGATGTAGACAATAGGGGCAATTGATGGAGTTCGCTTGCAAGTATTGTCATTCTACCTTGTTCGAGCTGATGTTCAACTGTTTTTGCTTCTGCCACATTCAAGACTGCGTGTATGTGACTTCCTGTGAGGCATTCATGAGTGGCACCAGCAAGGACACTCTGAGGTCCAACCGTTGAGGCATGGGAATCCGCCTCGAAAGAAAATATACTTTACAAAGGCTGGTTCAACATGAGATTGGTTCAAGTCTTGGATGATTTTGTGACGATATGTTCACTCTTGTCAAAAGATACGGACATCACAGGGTATCGAGTCCCTCAAACACCAAGACACCATACAGGAACGCAATGGCATTAAAAACGACAGAAAACACCTAAACCACTATTTACTCCTGCCCAAATGAGAAACCAGACACTCCTGTACCCATAAAATGCAAATCCCGTTGCAGCCCTCTCCCATCCACCAAAAGAAAGCCCTCCACTCCACATCCCAGCCCATCATCAACAAGCACATCCCTCCTTGGCATTTGGATCCCGAGGACCATTGAGGTTGACCCTCTGCTCCTCCGTACGAGCAGCCGTAGAAGAGGCACCAGGACCCCGAGCCGTCTTGAGCGATGTCTCAGGGATGGCATTCGCAATAGCCGTGAACACCTCAGTGACGTTGTAGCCCGTCTTGGCACTGGTCTCGAAGAAAAGAAGCCCCTCCTCCTCAGCATACGACTTGGCCTCCTCTATCGTCACCTTTCTAGCATCCTCTCCATCACCAGCACCAGCCCCTTCCCCGTCTCCACCAGCACTATCGTTTGTGAGATCGAGCTTGTTGCCGACGAGAGCAATGACAATACCGGGCGAGGCCTGCCGTTGCAGCTCGGCAACCCAGTGTTTCGCCTTGATCAACGAGGTGGGCTTCGTCAGGTCGTAGACCACAAGCGCTGCCTGGGCGTTGCGGTAGTACATGGGAGCGAGAGAGGCGAATCTTTCCTGGCCGGCGGTATCCCAGATCTCGAACTTGATGGTGCGTGTGGGTAGATTGCATTTTTGAGTCAGGAAGGCAGCTATTTGAGAAGGAGTCAGTATTGCAAACATCAGAGTGTACCCCGAATCAACATACCTCCTATTGTTGGCTCCTTGTTCTCTTGGAAATCGTTATTGACGAACCGCAGAACGAGAGATGACTGGAACAGGTCTTGTTAGCAGTCGTACGATGGAGATGGAGCGGGAGGGGTAAACGTTGACGGTGTTCAGAGGCAGCAAAGAGACGTACTTTTCCCACAGCAGCTTCACCGAGCAGCACCAGCTTGACGCTGCTGCTTGGTTTGGGAGCACCTGAGTCGGCCATTCTGGGATATTGCAGCGGGGAGAGAGATCGGAACACCGGTCGGCGAGGGCTTCAGCAAGCAAAAAAAGACAAAAGCAGGGCAAAGCGAGAAGAGAAGAAATGGCAGGCCCTCTTGGTGATGGCAAGATGCGTATGTGGACTTGCAAAGTGTTGCGTGGTGTTGGCTTCGATGCCAGAATCGAAGTGACGTGATAGGTAGACAGCGTTCGGGAACCAGGATGCATGCGACGACGGCGGCGGCGATGCATGGGCAATGGGAGTTCCGAGCCAACTCCAAATCAGGCTTAGCGTCAAGGCGATTGCGCTCCAACAGTGCACGTGCCACATTGGCACCAAGAGGCAAGACAGCTTCAGGGTGAAATGGAATTTGACTGCAAGTAGCTTAAACAGGTACATGTTCCAAAGCTAAAGAACCAGAACATATTGTCAGAGAATTCCAGTGTCTTTTCTACAATGTCATCCAATCTATAGAGGTACCTGGAGAAGTGATTTATAGCTGAAGGCTTAGGTAACAACTAACAACACATGAAGATCTAGGTAGCTGCCGACCCTGTGTACTTTTGAGAATAACCTGGAAGTTATACGCGTGTCATGACGTCTTATGTCAGGTAGATATGAAATGAAGAGTCTGCTTTTCCTATTTCCAAGCCATAGCAGTCCAAATAGCATCCCAGGATGGTGTGAGAAAGACACGGGAGCTGCCAGGACATCCACTCCTCATCCTCTATCCTCTACCAATGTCTTGCCAATTCCATTCCCATAATATTATGCTGTAAAATCACATGTTACATATCATCCATCATCGAAACTCTTCTTGGAGTCAGTGTCAGTGTAAGTGACCCCTGCCACTGGTGGAGCTTTATCTTCTGATCGTTACATGTGGTCTGTGCTTGAGCCCATCTCCACTTCTAAGTAGCCCCACTAAAAAGTTCAACACCGGAGTTTGCAGCTCCCCCTTCCTTCTCCAAAATTTTTCCTTTTTTCGAATTGACCACCCAAAGATCGCAAGGTTGACCCAAAAATGGCCTCAGCTTCTGCGAAAACCGCCCGGAGCGGCGACAAGATTGTCCCCAAGAAGCAGTCCCTTTTCGACGACTCTGCCTCCAGCAGCGAAGATGACCAGGAAGATGGCGGCGTTACTCTCGGTGGCCAGACACCCGGCCTCAACATCAACGAGGAATACGCCCGCCGCTTCGAGCACAACAAGAAGAGAGAAGAGCTTCACCGCCTGCAGGAAAAGTACGGCGCCGGCGAGGAGTCCGAGTCCTCTTCTGACGACGAATCCGAGGACGACGAAGCCGCCTTGATCACCGAGGACTTGGACGCCGAAATCTCAGCCACGCTCGCCGCTATCAAGAACAAGGATCCGCGCATTTATGATAAGGAAGCCGTCTTCTACAAACCTTTCGACCCTACCACAGATGTGAAAAAGGACGATGAGGAAAAGAAGGAGAAGCCCATGTTCCTCCGCGACTACCACCGCGAGCGCTACATGGCCGGCGACGTCGGCGCAGACGATGATGCCACCGCCGCCGACCCCAACGTTCCCAGGACCTACGTCCAGGAGCAGGCCGAACTCAAGAATGCCATCATGGCCGAAATCAACAACGCCGCCGGCGCCGACGACGAGGAATGGAGCGACGATGACGCCTTTATCAAGCCCGTCAAAAAGGCCGAACCCGCCCCTGCTGCCAACGGCGTCCACCCTTCCAGAGCCGCCGTCGTCGAGGTGACTGAGCTGGACGTGAAGAACGCCGACAAGAACCCGGAGGAGTTTCTGTCCAAGTTCATGGCTTCCAAGGCGTGGGCGCCTGACCACAAGTGGCAAGCATTTGACTCTGACGAAGAGGATGCCGAGGACGATATTGCTGACGAGTTCGAGCATGCCTATAATATGCGATTCGAAGACCCCACCAAGAGCAATGAGGTCCTGAAGACGTACTCGAGAAACCTCGCCAATGCGCGCTCCGCTCGCAAGGAGGAGCTGACTGGACGTAAAAAGCTGAGAGCACTCGAGAAGGAGAGGAAGGAGGCTGAGAAGAAGGAGAGGGAGGCGGAAAGAGCGAGGCTCAGGAGGCTCAAGGTGGACGAGGCGTCTGAGAGGTTGAAGAAGATTAAGCAGGCGGCGGGCATGAGCGGGAAGCAGCTTACGGATGAGGAGTGGGTTGAGTTCTTGGATAAGGCATGGGAGGATGACGACTGGGAGGAGGAAATGAAGAAGCGGTTCAATGATGATTACTACAATGAGGTCGACGACATGGTCATCGACAGCGAGGAGGAGGAAGCCTCTGGCAGCGAGGACGAAGACGGCAAGAAGAAAAAGAATTCCAAGAAGCCGAAGAAGCCCAAATGGGATGACGATATCGACATCAAGGACATCATCCCTGACTTCAAGGAAGACGAGGAAGAAGTACCCGCTATTGCCCTTTCCGACCTCGAGGCTGATCAGCCTGCCCCTTCAGTTGAGGGTTCCGACTCTGATTCAGACGACTCTGACCGCCCAGCCAAGAAGCGCAAGACCACCAAGGATCTCAAGAAGGAAAAGGCGGCGGCCAAGAAACAAGCCAGGGCCGAGCTTGCCAAGATTGAAGCCTTGGTCGACACCAAGATGGAGATTGACCAGCCCCGCGCGCTGGAGAAGAAGGGCAAGGAGCAGTTCACCTTCAAGTACCGCGAGACCTCCCCCACATCATTCGGTCTCACGGCCCGTGATATCCTTCTGGCGCCCTCAGACGCGGCGCTGAATGAGTTTGCGGGGTTGAAGAAGCTGGCCTCGTTTAGGGACGCGGAGAAGAAGAAGAAGGACAAGAAGAAGCTGGGGAAGAAGGCGAGGTTGAGACAGTGGAGGAGGGATACTTTTGGGAAGGAGTTTGAGGAGTCGGGACCGACGTATGGGTTTGAGAAGCTGTTGGATGAGGGGAAGGGTAAGAAGAAGGAGAAGGGAAGTGGGGCTAATTCGGTTAGGGTTGAGAAGAGGGAGAAGAAGAAGGAGGGTGGAGAGGAGAAGGAGCAGGAGAAGAAGGTGGCGGTGGATGGGATTGTGGAGGGGGAGAGGAAAAAGAAGAGGAAGAGGTCGAAGAAGGGGAAGGCTGCTGGGGGTGATGGCGAGGGTGAAGAGTAATGGCGTGTAAGGAGGAAGATGTGATTTTGTGCATATAGCGAATGGACGTTTAATTGCTTGGTGGCTTTTTCATAAGGCTTTCTTTTGTATGGATTGGCTTGTGTATATAGAGGACAAGATTGGTATTGGACTCGGTGTTGAGATTTAAACCACCGGGAGGTGTTTGTTGCCCTTGTGCTGTTATCTATTCAGAAACTGGACTGCCACTCCCAACAATTCATATCACTTTGCCAACAATACCTATCAAGTCAGCTACTTAGGGTATTGGCCTCTTGGCTCTGCCTACCTGCTACATATACCGTTCACAGCTTGCACGCTTCTACGTATAAGAAAGCTGTCCAGTTAAAACATTGTCTTTCAAGAACACTCTGGTTACTTTTGTTGATATCCCTCGCTACATTTCAACTGTATTTCAAGCACAAGTGGTCAAAGGCAAATACTGTTTTTGAGCAGCAACTAACTGCCTTCAAAATTCGCACTCTTATTTTCCTAGCTTGGTTTGGGCTTGGAATGGGAAGGCTTGGTCGTGATAATCCCAAGGTTGGTAAGTCATGATACGCCTAGATTGATAGGTATCTATCTAGGACGGGACATCTTGATCAAAGCCTCGAGTTCGGTGGTGGGGATGGAACGGGAGCCTGCGGATGCAGAACCTGGGAGCTGCGAGGAAGAAGAGTCGAAATAAAAGGCCCAGAAAAAAATGAAGAGCGTTGGGCTGTGATTTTTGGGAATGACCACGAGCAATCGATAGAGTATTTGCTTGTAGGTTGGTATGGAACTTGATGTCTCGGTCTGTAGAGTGCAATGGCTATGTGGCCATACCGAAGGACTCAGGGATCTTATGACAGCTGTATCCACACTGTCAGAACCATTCCCTGGCCTCCTACACACCGGAGTTGCAATTCTTCTTACATGTGGTCTTCTCAAATCGGATGAACCGGGACTGACTACACAGTCAGTGATGCCTTGCACCCCGCCCGGAAACCCAAATCGGGCTTCTACCTCGTCCCAATCCACTCTATTCAAGCCATCAAATCAAGCATGATGGTCCGTGAGACCAAGGAATAACACCCTACCTGTCCTGTCCCCCATGTCTTTCCTTGACCGCCAGGGTGCCTATTGCGATCTTGATGAATGTAAACCAAAAAGAATTGTCAAGTGGGAAAGGCATCAAGCGAACTTCTCCATCAGAGGGAAAGCAATCATGATCGGTACGATGAACCGAGCCGAAGTTGCCCCCGAAATACAACCTCTAAATACCCGATTGGTTGGGAGTCAACACAACGGCAAGCCAAGACCTTTCTGTAAGTGTATGTATGTACCAAGATGTAAGTCGGGCAGGTAGAGAAGAAGAAGAAAGGAAATGAAGGGAGTGCTTGTTTTTCATATATGCGTGGCGCTGAAGAGATCACCTCAGGGACGATCAAATTTGGGTTGATCTGGTGATGCTAGTGGTTTTTGCGTTCGGTGAGGGAAGAGGTAAACGCTTGGATGTATAACGGTTGCCATAGATGTGAAATGAGTCCTTTGAAACAGCCTGTTCGAATTTATCCCGTTTTCTCTTCATCAAAATACTTCCGCCCGCCCCCAGATTTCATAACTGGATAGGAAGGAGCCTTTGCCAGCGGAGCTATGTCGAAGGACTGTTCTAGTCAGCCATCCACCACAACTCTGTCACGGTTGAACCCATCGTTGTTTAAAGCTGCGGGATAAACTCCGCCAAAGTGGTGTTTCTGACGTGTAGTGTGAGCAAACGATCCAGGCTGGCGGAGAGCAGCACACATCAAGACGAAGGCCTGCATCGTCCTGAAGCAAAGAGCCGTAAGCGGACCATCCGAGGTTCCGATTGGATCTTGGAGAGGTAGAGATTGAAGGCAGACACGGCGTAGCATGCGTGCGATTCCTGGTCGTGCTGCAAGTGGATGCAGAGGTGACCCCGACGTTTCAATCCAGACCTCTACAGAGCATTCCCCTCGTGACTATAACTGACCAAGCGCAACATTTCCCAAAGGGGGCAGACGGGACCGCGAGGAAACACGATCATCGCTGGGGCCGTTGAAACTAATATGCAGATCCCGTGCCCACGAGCATATAATGCTGTGTGATAACGTCCACACACCACGCAGACGACTCGCTTGTTGGAAGCGCCCTTTAATGACGGGCAATATTCGAGGTCGCAATGATGAACAGAGTCATCACCATGAAGCTCAACCTTGGGTTGGATGACAGGTTGGCCACTTGGCATCTGCGAGGACGATGAAAAACGCAACGCTGTTCTTGTGAGCTTGGTAGGTCGCTAAGACCAAACCTGAACGCTAGGCGGCCGGTTTGATCCTGGATTTGAGGTGGTAACGGTGCGGAAGAGGGCGTCGGCGGAGACGGTGGCTCTGGGGTAGTAGTCATGGAGGTGGAGGAAGGCTATGGGCTGCACTGCGGATAATTGTCGGTCTGACAAGTCAATATAGCAAATGCCAATTCGGAAACTGGAGGAAAAAGGACGGATCGAATCGAGCCGTGTAACCCCCCTCCATGTTTCCCGCTTCCCCAGCTTGGACGGCTGAGCTCCCTCTTGACTGCTGCAGTCATGCCTGTTGTAGCACGAGCGATGCTGACATTTGGGGTGACTGTAAAGATAGCTACAGTGAATAGCCCAGCTGGTGGCGATCCCGCGCGATCCGAAGCGTGTTGGAAGGCAGAGAGGGATTTGTTGGCTGCCATTTATTTCGTGAGTGGTGTGTTGCTGTAACCTAAAATCGATATTGTATGTTGAGAGGGCTGTGACCATCTTACCTCGAGATACATGGCTCCCACGAGAGTTGGTGGCGACCCAATATGGGCCAGGCTTCTCGCATCAGCATAGACCTGCAAGAGAAGGCACCGAAGCTTCCTTTATTGTTTCTTATGCCTACGGAGAATTCATGGCGGCACGAGACGAGAGAACCGCCGAAGGGGTGACTTCTTCCGCTCAGAGTGACAGAGTGTGAATCGTTGTCGATGTCCACGTAAGTATTGAATATGGACTCATAGTCGACGATGCAGGTCCACCAAATATTGACGATGATCCTTTCCAAGCTTGTGATCTTGGGCAGATCTGACAGACTGACACTGACAGGAACAAGAGGTTGATTTTGGGCCTTGCTTCAAGTGGGGTTGGATGGAGCGCCACAAAATTGGCAAGGTCACGCCCACACGCCGCCTTCCCACGAGTTCAGCAAGGGTTTGTGGAACATTGCTTCCGTCAACCGTAGCTGTCACTCGCTCGCTGTGTTACAGAAGGTGGTATTCTCCTTTTTACTCGTTCGCTGACATTGAGCTAACAGAACACATTGTGCGGCCTGGAGCTATCCTCGAGAAAAAGCAAGGGAAACTGGGCATCACCGGAGTTTCTGCCACCCGCCAAGACACGGCGGTCATCAACGGAGACGAGTCAAGACGCTTCGGCCCCAGCTGGTCCCGGCTTTCTGGGCGGGACGGGACTCGCTGTTTGCTCGGGGCTTGGTCGACCGAACCCTGCTCCGAACCCCGCAACATTACCCGTCTTCCGGCCCATCCCTGCCACTCCCCACAAACGTCTTGATGCCTCTGGGTTGTGACAGAGACAGAGACAGCCTGTACGACGAAAGGGAGCAGGTCTGTATCGACAGAATCCGGGGATAATATAGAATAGGTACACATCGCTGATAAACCCAATCGACGGCACCAGTCAAGCACCCCGGTCATGCTGTACATCCTATATTGCCTGGCGGCGTATTCTCGGAATTTTGCCATGGCAGGCTGGCGGATGGATCAAGATGACAGCCCCTCGCTCATACAATTATATCCGCGCGCTGAAAGCTGTTACTCCCACCACCCCTCCGACACCGACTCGACAGACGAACGAACCGGTTCCTGGCCCTCCCACCCCCATCTCAGTTCGTTTTGCCCGCTCTATGTATCATAACAGGGGATAAGAATATCTACACACACCACTTACAGTACACCCCGGACGAAGGAGCGGGCGCCCGTGCGCGGCGTAGGTAGTGCCTAGCCTGGAACCAGTCCACTCACGAGAGCTCTGTGAGCATCCATGATACTGCTTGGTGTGGTGGCTTGCTTCAGCTGCAAGGAGAACGTGTGTCTCTTGTGCATGCAAGAGGGGTGGTAGGTGGCCCGCCTCGACCTTGTCTGCTGTGAGGTACGAGAGTTCCCCATGCTCTCGTCTTCATATGACGGAAAATGAGGGGAGAGGGCACTTGATAGGTGCCATTAGAGAGCCAGTCGGCCCGCCGTGGGCTTTACAACATCCTTTGGACCAGCCTGTCACCCTGTCTCCGCGATCAATCTATTTGCCCCATCTTTTCCTTGATGCTCCCCCCATACTCTCCATCCTCTTTCTGGCCTCCCCGTATATTGACTTGCAGGCCCCTGTTTCCCCTGTTCCCCACGTCGTCACATTCTCAACAAGACCGAATCCGACTGCGACTAGGCCGGCTCAAGCACCCAATTGCAGACCACACAAAACAAAAAGGACATAACGGCCTATTCGGTATTACGAGGTGGCTCCCTGCCTGTCCTCCTTGCCCTGGGCGGTCTAGCTTCTGGATCGTCCACACGCAAGAAAACCGAAACAGCATGTTACCCCACTGGACAGCCGCCGAAAACGCTTCTCTTCGCTAGTTCCGCCAGACCCTTCTCTTGCTGATCCACCAAGCCGGCCTTGGAGACGCCTGTGGTTGGGAAACGCCAAACGCCAAAAGACTCGAACCCCGGTTGCTGTCGCCTGTCGCCTCCCCCTTCTGCAGCTTCTCGGAGTTGTCTTTTTCCACTACTTTTCTCTCTATCCTGCTGACTCCCCTCGACGGCCCGTACGAACGACCGCGACGACCTTTTGCATCACCTTTACCTTACCTTGCTACTCGAGAACACACGGCCGATCGCATACCAAGAAATCGACAAGACGGTCAAGGCCGGGAAACACTCCGGGTATTACGCTTCGACAATTCGCATCCTGGAAAGTGCTTTGTCGGAAATCCTCAGGGGACATGTCGATGTCAGGTAGCAGCTCGTGACACACCACCGCCCCCTATACCATGCGATATTCCTGTGCACCACTACAAATCATCGTCGCCGTCCCAGATATTCCCAAGTGCAGTGAAGGAGAGCAAAGTTGGGGTTTGGTCTGGTCGTGTAGTAGGAGTTTCGCAAACTAGCTACGGAGCACTGAGTCTTTTTGACGATATCTCGCTTGGCCGTTGCTACCGTTACTTGCCCAGTGGAGGGTATCTACTAGGTCACATACCCACCTGTATTTTGCACGAGCCCAAGAGTGCCATCCATCCTTTCGCCATGTCGCTGGAGCTCGATTTCTCGCCCTCGGCGGACAACACTGACGGTCACCACGCGCAACCTGAATCATCCGCTGCTCTGCAAGCCCTCAAGCTGGAGTCATCCAATGACGGGATGGGAACCATTACGGCAGCAACCCACGATCTTGTAGATGCGACCCATTTTGGCGACTTTCAGTTTTCCTATCAAGACGACTCACCGATGGCTGGTCTAGCTCCACCAAACTTTGACGATCACACTCCAGACGTGTTTGCGCATTCCCATCCACCTTCGGTAACCTCGATGCATGACCAACAGAACCAGGCCACCTCCATCACTGTCCAGACCTCTTACAGCGACACCAATGGCCGGCGGCAGGAGAGCATGGACACATCCGAGAATGGCAGCCCTGACAGCAACCAGAACGGCGGCAATTCCCTGGAGGAGCCAATGTCGGACGAGTTTGGTCTTGCCACTGGAGGCTTGGGGGATGGGACAGACATGGGTGGAAAATCAAAGGGTGATAAGACAGATGCGACACCGGCATGGAGCGAGCTGAAGACGAAGGCGGGCAAGGAGCGCAAGAGATTGCCCCTGGCCTGCATCGCGTGTCGGCGCAAGAAGATTAGATGCTCGGGAGAGAAGCCAGCATGCAAGCACTGTCTACGGTCTCGCATTCCATGTGTCTACAAGGTGACAGCGCGCAAGGCGGCGCCGAGGACTGATTATATGGCCATGCTGGATAAGCGGTTGAAGAGAATGGAGGAGCGCATCATCAAAGTGGTGCCAAAATCAGAGCAAGATTCTATGGCGGCGTCGGTGACCAGAGCGGTTGTCAAGCCGGCTATTCCAGGGACTCTCACTAGCACCAAGGGCGCGGCGAAGAAGCGCGGTGCTGATGAAGCTTTCGGACCAGACTTGGACAATTGGGCTCGTGGCACATCAAGATCCAAGCTGGATGGACCTCACAAGCCTTCAACGATGCTGGTTCAAGAGGCGGAGGAATCGAAGCTGTTGCTCGAGGGCGGCGATGCTCTGCCGTCGAAGGAGATCCAGGAGCACTTGGCCGAGGTGTTTTTTGAGAACATTTACGGCCAAGCTTATCACATCCTTCATAAACCAAGCTTTATGAGAAAGCTCAAGTAAGTCGGCTCGCAACTGATCTGTGAGTTTCATTATTGACTGTTCGAACAGGGCGGGCGCTTTACCTCCAGTATTGATCCTCTCGGTATGCGCCATTGCTGCACGCTTTTCCAACCACCCAAAGCTAGCCACGAACCCGAATTTCCTTCGTGGAGAGGAATGGGCTTCGACGGCCCGCGATATTCTCACCAAGCGATACGAATGGCCGAATATCACGATTTTGACCTGTCTTCTGATTCTGGGTCTGCACGAGTTCGGCACATGCCATGGTGGACGGAGTTGGTCTTTGGGAGGACAGGCCATCCGGATGGCTTTTGCGCTTCAGCTTCACAAGGATCTCGAGCACGACCCCCTCCGGATGACGGGAAAGACACAGCTGAGCTTTATCGATCGAGAAATCCGGAGACGAACGATGTGGGCGTGCTTCTTGATGGACCGTTTCAACTCATCAGGAACCGATCGGCCATGTTTCATCAGAGAGGAAACCCTCAAGATCCCACTGCCCATCAAGGAAAAAAACTTTCAGTACGACATGCCCGGGCCGACCGAGACGCTCAGTGGGCAAGTTCTAGAGCCCACGACCGAGGGTCAAGCGACCGAGGCCAAGGACAATATGGGCGTGGCAGCCTGGATGATCAAGGCCATCGCTTTATGGGGGCGCATCATCGGGTACCTCAACCAGGGCGGAAAGGAGTTAGATCCTCACCCCATGTGGAGTCCGGAATCCGAATACGCGAAACTACTCAAGCAGACCGAAGACTTTGAGCTGCCGGAGTCTTTGACTTACACACCAGAAAACCTTCACTTGCATGAGACAGACAACATGGCCAACCAGTTTCTGTTTCTGCACATCTCGGTCCAGCAAAACATTCTGTTTATGAACCGGTTCGCCGTCTCATCGCCAAACGGTCAGTCACAACAGGACGTGCCGAAGGCGTTCGTCACCAAGGCAGGCGCAAAGGCATTCGCCGCCGCGAACCGGATATCAGAACTACTCAAGGATGCCGAGTCACATTTCATCACGGCACCCTTCACAGGATATTGTGCCTTCTTGTCCAGCACAGTCCACATCTTTGGCATCTTCTCGGGCAACCCCTCGATGGAGGCAACCTCGAAGCGCAACCTCGCCACCAACGTCAAGTTCCTCTCCAAAATGAGACGGTACTGGGGCATGTTCCACTGGATGTCAGAAAACCTCCGCGAACAGTACCGCACCTGCGCAGACGCAGCCAGGCAAGGCAACCCAGCCCAGGAAAACGCCGCCTCGCCCATATTCCAATACGGCGACTGGTTCGACCGTTATCCTCACGGCGTCTCTCAGTCCGACTTCCTCGACCCGGCCACGTACAAGAAGAAGGAAAAGGGCGAGGACGCGGTGCTAGAACAGAAACCAGAACTGCACACAGTCGAAGAGTTTTTTACCACGCTCTCTCCGCAAAGTGGCGAACTTGCTGGTGGTCCGAATGGCATCTCCCGCCCCGGCCAGCACCTCAAACGGAAATCCATCGTTAGAAAGGCTTCCACTGCTGGCGGCTCCCAGCGAGGTGCCAACGACCAGGTTTTATCACCGTTGCAAACCGACTTTGCCCGCGCCCAACAACAACATCATCATCATCATCATCAACAAGGCGCGGCTGAGCAGATGCAGGCTGCTGCGAGGCTTCATCAACGGTCTTTCTCTGCCAATGCGGGTGTTGGTCCGCAGTCTAGTGGTCCCAGCCCGTTCAACCCCTTGACAATAACGAACGCGTCGGCGTATCATGCCTTGTCGCCTGTCTCCCCGGTGGCGGTCTCGCATTTGTCGCATCATCACCCTCATCATCCGCACAATTCGTTTTTTCCGCCGGATCCGTTTGCCTTGGGCGCGTTGGGGGCTCATGGGCTGCCGGGGCTGGATAGGCAATTGGTGTTTGGGGCGTATGGGAATGGGGCTGAGCATCATCCGCTCGCGTCGGGTCTGGCGGGGTGGGCGGCGCAGGATCATGATGGGACTGGGGGTGGGAGAGGGGGTGGTGGTGATGGGGGAGGGGGGAGACATCATGGTGGTGGTGGTGGTGGTGGTGGGAGAGGGGGACATACTGCTCAGCAGGACGCTGCGCTACATGCTGCTTTTGGGGCGGAGCCGAGTTCGGCCTGGTTTATGCCTTTTAATATGGAGCCGCCTGAGATTGGGGGGCCGGGGGATGGGCTAGGGGGTGGGGTTTTGGGTGGGCAGGGGGGGGTGGGAGGGGGGATGGATGCTTTTGGGAGTATGTTTGGGATGGGGGGGATGCATCATCATTAGGAGGATGGGGGGATAAGGGGGGTGTATTAGTATGAGATGGGAGGGGGTTTCTTTGGTGTGTGGTATATTTGTGTGTGTGTGTGTGTGTGTGTGTGTACGTGTGTGTGCGTATATTTCGCTTTTTTTGATCAATTTTCTGGATCGCATTTTTTAGCAGGCGGGTTATTGGAAAGGAAGAAGGTTATTGGGATTTGGATCAGGAAAGGGTATGGATTTGGAAAAGGAAAGGGGGGAGTTAGCTTTTTGAAGGGTTCAAAGAGGGCGGGAAATACCAGTCGTGATGACAACGTTTGATATTGAGGATGAGATGGGGAGATGGGGTGGTGTGTATCTACAGTGTGGTCTGGCTGGTAGGGATTGGTGTACACATTAGGGTTGCGTATCCGCGTGAATGTGTGCGTGTGTGTGTGTGTGTTTGTGTATGGGCAGCTATCTGAGAGATGTGCTTGGTTTCGAAAGTTGATATAGTCACTTTTTCCTTGAGAGATACCAAATTCCATTTTTGTCCCTACCTAAGCGTGGGCACGCATTGTGCCTGGCTTTGAAGATGTGTATCTGAGTTGGGAGTGGTGTCTTCATCTCAGGGGATGGTTGCGGACATCAGTCTACATTATGTATATATTCTGCTGAGGTTTACTTGATCCCGTGTCGCGATTACTCCTGAACAAAAAGGTAAGGGTGCTACCCTCTCGGTCAAACCTATCAAACCACCAAGAAGATAATGATTTTGACAGCTTTTGGCTCGGTGTGTGCTTTGGTATGGTCAGGGTTTAGTTTGATTTGTAGCCAGCCTCGCTTGGTTGTAATCATCTCCCCGAGATCTGTTCGCCCCACGGGCACACATCTCTTTCGTGTTGTTGCTTTCCATAACTGCGCAAAGCCTACTTCTAGAATAAATAGGTAGCTTTACCGGGCATGACAGACGAAGTAAGGTAGGTAAATCGTCTAAATACTAATTATTCAAACAGACGCTCGGCTCGTACTACCTGCGTTCTTCTCTCTACAACCTGCAAGTTGATTGGATGGTTTTGGAGGTTGTAGGCTAACACAAACTGTCAGGCATCATACATTTAAAAAAGAGATGCAGACCAAACAGTGGGGATTGACTGCACTGCTCGAGGGTTATTGCACCCATTGACTGGGCAATGATATACACCTGGAAGGGTTCGACCCCGAGGTTTGGCATCCTCATTCATTTCCCCCAACTCCCCTCTCTTGACAGCAACAACCACACTCTACCCTCGATGTACTTTCTCAATGCTTGAGGCACCAGTCTCGAATTACACCTACAACACCTTGAACAGACGCACATATCAAACCACTTTATTTCCAACCCAAAAGGAACTTACCACCCAGCTACCCATCATGCCCAACCTCACAAACCCTTCCACTCCCGGGGAAAGGGAGAATGAACGGGAGTTTGCTGGTTCTTTGGTTAATGAGGGGTCTGGTGGTGACTGAAAGGGCAGTGACTATGTTTTGGGAAGGCAGTTTGACATAGAGAGGGATGGGGGTGGCAATTGTAGGAGTTATGATGGAGGCTTGTTGCTGGTGGGCAAGATGTACTCGACTCGGCCACTGGTGATATTGGGAGTTTTTGGTTATGATTTTGGGTAAAATGGAGTTTTCCGGTTGTATATGGTTGGGTGTTGAGGATTTTTTTCGAAGCGAAAAGGTCCGGGATGAAGGATTTACATTTGTGTATGAATATGGTTGTTTTTTCTTTTTTTCTTATGTGTTCTTCCGTGGCTCTTTCCCTTCTCAAGTGTTCCCAAGAGTGTCAAGTCCATTGCACCTTCCTTTCTCAGGTTTCTCTTCCCCAATGCCTTATCGTGCCTTCCTGAAATAGGTATACAAAGGTACAGCTGGAGGCAAGTGCTACCCGGCGAATCCAGTCAGCTGATCTCAGGGTTTCTCCAAGTTCAAAATCTTGATCGCATTCTCCCCCAACACCATCCTCGCCTCCTTGCTCCCCTCCCCCAGCCCCTTATTCACAGCCTCAGTATTCATCACCACACTCCCCCATTCCTCCTCCCCTTCCTCTAACGGTGGGAAGAAGGGATGATCAGTCCCAAACATCAGCCTCTCCACCCCTCTCTCTCCCGACGCCTGAATCGCCGCTTTCAGTCCAACCTCCCCATACACCACCGCATCCAGATACACCTGACTGTTCAACACCTCCCATATTGACCTTTTGATCTTCCCACGCCCTTCCTTCTCCTTCTTGTGCAAATACCCATCATGCCGAATGCAACTCTCAATCCTCGCCGCCAAAAACGGCAACGTCCCACCCCCATGCGCCAGAATGACTTTTAGCTTGGGAAACTTGTCAAACATGCCCGACAGATACATCCTCGACACCGCCACCGTCGTCTCCATCGGGAACCCTAACGCCAACGACAACACATGCCCGTACTCCCCCTTCTCCGCCCTCTCTCCAAACACCTGATTTGGCAACCCATAATGCGGGTGAAGAAATATTGGCAGGTCATCTTCCTCCAACATTTCAAAAACGTCCTCCATGTCCGGATCATCGAGACCTTTTCCCAGCCCATTGGTGCCGATGATGACACCTCGGCAGTGTTTGAATTTCATCTTCATGGAGAGAACCAACGGGAGTGCGCACAAGGTGTTTTCGGGGTGGAGGGGGAGGACGCCGAAAAAGTAGAGCCGGCCGGGGTGTTGATTGCACATGACTTCGAACTCGACGTTGATTCTGAGAGCGGGTTCCAAGAGGGATGAGGGGTCGGGGGAGGTGGAGAGGAACTCGAGCCAGGGGTTAGCGAGGGAGAGGACCGAGATGGAGATGTTGTGCTTGTCCATGAAGGCGATCTTGGCGTCGAGGGAGGTGTAGGCTTCTGTCAGGGGGCGTCCTGGGGGGTGGGATGGGGAAGGGTTGGAAAGGAGGGGGACCTCAGAGGGGAGGAGGACGAGGCGAGGTTCAGGGTGGCCAGGGAAGGACCGGATGAGGGGAATGGTGTTGCGGGATTCGAGAAGCTTGATGTAGGAGACAGGGTACATATGGGTGTGGATGTCGACGATGTTGGGCTTGTTGGTCTGGGGATCTGTTGTTTCGACTGCGGGGGCGGTTGGGTTGGAGGGTTCCCCCTGTGCGGGTTGCTGGGGCTTCTTCTTGCTGGAAGGCATTTTGGGTGGCTTGTTGGGGGTGAAGCTTGAGGGTGTGAAGGAGATGCGGTTGAAAGAAAAAGGTTTGGGAAGATGAAGTATGCTATGTAAGGCAAGTTGACTGATGTGAGTAGCGAACGAGGGGTGCTTGCTGCAAGCCAAGACGGGATATGGGAGAGCTCCTGCTGTGTAAGTCAACGTCTATCACCCCACATTCCCACCTTGAGTGCCCGCGCTGTTATCGTTATCGAACAGGGGGCATGTTAGTCTTATCATTGACTACCACTGTCTGTATATGACCGTCAATTCCTCCGATAGGAAGGTCTGGAGTATGACACATGACAATGCTGGCTGTGAGATATGATAGCTCCTTGCGAGGGCTCTGAAACATACATTATGGGCGGCAGTACCCCTCCCGGACAGCAGCCCGGAGAGCTCCGGGTTGATGTTTCAACGGCTTTGTAGCACAAAGGGAACTCTGCAGCAGCATATTTGAAGCTTCACCCCGCTCTTGAACCTGTATGCTTGCTATATCTTTAGTTCTTCAGTCATTTCCCTAAAGTGAAGCTTCAAGATGGGCTCAACAGCAGTGGAACAAGACGGCCTCGTCATTCCTGTAGATACCCCCCTCCCCCTCACTCTCATCCCCTCCCATATCTACTAACACTCGCCCTCAGATCATCAACTTTTCCGATTTCCTCTCTGGCTCCCCCGAATCCAAAGCTGCTACCGCCAAAGCAATCCTCACTGCCTTTCAGACTTCAGGCTTTCTCTACCTCTCCCACACCCCCATCCCCCCCGACCTCTTGACCTCTGTCTTTGCCAACTCTGCCAGCTTTTTTGATCACGGAGAAGACTTCAAGAGGAAGTACCTGTGGACCACACCCGACTCCAATAGGGGGTACTCGGCCCCCGGCAGAGAAAAAGTGACGCAGCTGACGAAGCCGGACGAGGTGGAGAGTTTAAGGGAGAAGGTGCCCGATCTGAAGGAGAGTTTTGAGATTGGGAGGGAGGATGAGCCTGGCCATCCTAACCGCTGGCCTGAGTTGGCAGGGTTCAGGGAAGTGATGACTGAGTTTCACAGACGGTGTCATGAGCTGAATGTGGAGGTTATGAGAGCTATTGCTGTGGGTATGGGGTTGGCGGAGGGGTTTTTTGATGGGTTTGTGGACAGGGGGGATAATACGTTACGGTTGTTGCATTATCCGGCTGTGGGAAAGGAAAGGTTTGAGCAGGGGGCGATTCGGGCGGGGGAGCATAGTGATTATGGGAGTATCACGCTTTTGTTTCAGGATGGGAGGGGGGGTTTGCAGGTTAGGGCGCCGGGGGGGAGGTTTGTGGATGCGAGGCCTGTTGAGGGGACGGTGGTGGTGAATGCGGGGGATTTGCTGGCTAGGTGGGCGAATGATGGGGTGAAGAGTACGATTCATCGGGTTGTTGAGCCTCCGCCTCCGAAGGAGGAGGGGGAGAGTGAAGAGGTGAAGGAGTATCCGGCCAGGTATAGTGTTGCGTGAGTACTTGCTGAGAGAGAGAGAGAGAGAGAGAAAGAGTAGAAGGATGTGATGTGTGCTGATGAAGGAAAACAGGTACTTTTGCAACCCGAATTTCGACAGCTTCATTGAGGCTATTCCTGGGACTTATGGGGGAGAGAAGGGGGAGAAAAAGTATGAGGGGATATATAGCGGGGAGTATTTGGTGCAGAGGTTGAGTGCTACTTATTGATGTTGATGTCTTGTGGTTCGGTTCAACTGGATGAGATTGTCATAGGCTGATTGTCGAACATAGCAGACCGTGGAGTGTGTCGTTCAGTCAAGTGTTGTGCAAAGAGCAATTATGAATTATGATGAATGAATCGGGTATCTTCGTTGTCCCACTCAACATGGCTACATCACCACAAGCACTCAAGTAGCCCTCAGCTTCTCCATCCCCCTCTTCCTCTTCCCACCAACCTCCTTCCCCTCCTCCAACTCCAGCAACGCCTCCCTCTTCTTCTCGCTCACCAACTTCAGCGCCTCCCTCACTACCCTCGTCTCCAAGTTCACGCCCTCCTCCTCCCACGCCTCCATCTTCCTCCCCACCCTCTCCTCAATCGCCAGCACCAAATCAACATCCCTCTGCCCAACAAATGTGACCGCATCGCCCTTCCTCCCCGCTCTGGCCGTGCGACCGACGCGATGAATGTAATCATCTGGATCTCTCGGGATATCATAGTTGATCACCATCTTCACTTCAGGAATATCCAAACCTCTGGCCGCCACATCCGTCGCCACCAAAATCCTTGCGGCCGACGCTCTGAATCTGCCCAGGTTGTCTATCCGCTGCCGTTGGGGCAGTTTAGAGTGTAGACTCGTTACCCTATGGTCCAACAACCGAAGTAAATGATGGAGGAAATCAGCTGTTGACGTCCTGTTGCAAAAGATAATAATGCTCTTGTCGACGTTTTGCTCCGTCAGCAAAAACATGTGCAAGTAGTGCTCCCTGTGTGTAACAGGAACCTGTAAATGCATCTGCTTAAGCGTTGGTGGAATCGCCAACTTCTCCGTGTCAACTTCACACACAAACACCGGCTCTCTCCCAGGTTTTCTGGGCATATTTTTGAGAGCCATGACTTCCGGGGTGATGGTAGCGGTGAACAAGAGTGTCTGCCGTTTCTCGGCCGGTGGCAAGGCGGAGAGACACTCTTCCACGTCCGGGAGCATGGAACCAGGACCGTTGTCGGCAAGCAACCTGTCTGCTTCGTCTAGCACGACGAATCTCACGCGACCCAAGCCGCAGACGGTGTCGTAGCCGGAAGTGCGGATGTGGTCGGCTAGACGGCCGGGGGTGGCGATGACGATGTGTGGCCTTTGGGCGAGGGCGATGGCCTGGGCCCGCATGTCTGCGCCTCCGGTGACGAGGATTGCTTTGAGGGAGTGAGGAGAGGAGATGGCCTTGACTTGTTCGAAGATTTGGAGGGCGAGTTCACTGTGAGCCGAAATTAGTATATGAGATGAAATCGTGCGAGGGTGAGAGGACAATCTTGCCGAGTAGGAGTGAGAATGACGCCGAAGATGGCCGATGGATTCTCGGCCCATTGTTGAAGGATGGGGACTGAAAAGGCGACTGTTTTGCCGGAACCTGTCCTACTGCCACCGATGCAATCTCTTCCTTTGAGAAGCATGGGGATACTTTCTCTTTGAATGGCGGTGGGCCGTTTGATAGCCATGTTGGCGAGGGACTGAACCAGCCATGGGCGGACTCCTAGAGACTCGAAGGTGGTGTTGGAGTCGGTAGAGACCGTGACCCCGGTGGTGGGCTCCGGGAGGGTCGCCTTTACGGCCTCGGCCTCTTTGTCGGCCTGGGATTTTTGAGGCTTGATGCGTGATGCTACGCTGTAGGCAGACTGGATGACTTTTGGGACATCATCTTCATCATCATCGTAGTCGTCGTCGTCGATGACTTGAACATCTTTTGGTTCTGTTCGGCGGCGTTTTCTGGGGCTGTCGCTATCCAGTGAATCCGAGTCCGAGTCTGAGTGGTTGGAGTCGTCTGAATCAGAGCCAGAACCTGGTCCTGAGTTTACATCATCTGAATGGATATCCTCATCCACCGACACCGGCTTGACCTTTCCGGTCTTTTTCGAGGCAGCTGATGGCATGACGTCTGTGTGGTGTGATGAGATATAGTCCTCGATGAGATGTGTTGCTGCCATCAAAAATTTTGGTTGGAGGTTTGATGTCTAAAATGTGGGGCGGCTTTTAGCGACCCACAGGAACGACAAGATGCATCGACCCCACTGTGTGGGCGGGCGCTTATTGGGACTAGGGCTGGGCGCTTGGGAAAAGCCGTTACCTTTTTGATATTCGACGCGGTCACATCAAGTTCTCACGGAGTGAACCAACAGAAAGCCGCGATGTGTCCGAGGCGTCCATTCAACAGTAGGTAATTTCTGGCGATCCATGCACCCTTCGTCGCTTGTTGAACTGCTCACGTCAGTGGTGTGTACGAAGTGTACGGGGACGGCTCCCACGGCTCCTCCGCGCTCTTCCTTGCCTCAGGGCGGCATGTGCTGGTAATTAGCTTTGCTAAGATGTAATCCCATCTTGACCGAAAAGCCATTCCTCATCAGCCACCAGTCATGACAGCCTTCCTTTCTTCTCAGGATAAGTCCTAAAATGGCCATATCGGTCGAGGCGGCCCTGTGTAATTTCCGCTTTTCAGGTACCTTAGCCACGAGATCATGGAAATGGAAATGGACAATGCTGTCAAAATGTTCACTAGTTCAAACTTTGAAACTTGGACGTTAAAGTCTTTGTCTGGTGATGGCACCAGACGGTGCCCCGCCTTTCACCCCCAACGGCCACCCCTGGACACCTGGGTCCTCGCATTGGCCAGTGGCCGGCCAAGCAAACCTCAGAGGCCCCCTGGTCCTAGAACCAGAGGCGCCCGGCTTGCCTCGAACGTGCAGATGTCTTTCTTGTCTTGTTCGTCTGGTCTCAGCAGCACAGGGGCAAATATCTATCTAGGACTATTCTATCTCTGACCACCACCTCAACTCCTCCATCACCCTCAAATCCCTCTTCCTCCCTCTTCCCGAATCTGCGGTCACCCAGGACTCCCTACTCCGTAGTCAAGGACAATTCATCGAGGACAGGACAGGACAGATCTGGCCCGATTCCAAACCGGCCATATCCCTAGCGAACACCACACCACCCCACCACCTGAAAGCCGTGCCTTGCTGCCTGCCTTATCCGTGCGTTCCATCGCTGTCGGCTCGCTGCTGTTCGTCGCACGAGCTCTTGCCACCGCACCGCACTGCACCGCATCGCATTTGGCCATTTGCCCTCAGATATCTCGAAAGGGGACCTTTCTCAGCCCTACATCCTCGAGATAATCAACAGTTGCATTCGCACGACTCGATCGTTCGCCCATCGCCGAGTCTAGCAGCCCTGTTTACTCGACTAGCTGCCGCCCCGTTCCCCGCTAACCCCCCTCCTCTGCTGTGAGGTGACCCGACAGCGCAGGAGTTTCCAACAGCGTCCAGAATGGTCGCTTCAGATAATCAGAGCAGCGAGGCCGCTGCGCCTCGGGTATGGACCTTTTTCTTTCCAATCAATAAAAATTTCTCATCTCTTTCTCTCTCCCTCTCCCCGTCAGTGCCTGTCTGTGCCGGGGCTTTTCTCAAACAATCAGGCGACTGATGGACCCATCCCACCGGAACCTTGGAACAATCAGTCTTCTCCAGTATTATTGTAGATATCCTCAACTAACCATTGCCCACCATGTCAAAGCCTCAGCCACCAAACCTTACTCTGGAGTTCCCATCACCACAGCCCTCGCCCGGCTCCTCCGTCCCTAAGATGAACAGCGTTCCCCTCCTCCGTCCCGCCCTCCCAGGAGGCAACCGCTCCGGCGGACGTGCTCCCCGTCTCGGCCTCGCCATCCCTCCATCCCCCAACGCAAAACCACTCAGCAACCCCGGTCCGGCCCCAGGTAGGCCAGCACTCCCGACTCTTCATCTTGCTACCCCCATGGGAAGCAGCAGCGTGGTCCCGCAAGAACAACCACAACACATCAAGCCCACCCTCAGTCTCCAATCCGCCAGCGGCGGCAGCGAATCCAGCGCCGCCCACTCCAGATCCGGCTCTTTCGGCCCCTTTGACGGCCGCGCGAGCAACCCAACCAGTGCCGGGTCGCAGTTCAGCGCTTTGTCGTTTGCTGAGCAGTATGGCATTGGACCGACTAGACACGCCGGGACAGGGGACCCGGTATCAGCCGTGGGATCGCTCTACTCAAACGCCAGCGAGAGCGTCGGCATGGAAAGAGAAAACAGCCTACACGGGCTGGAGAGCTTCGACAAGCTGAGCCTAGACAAGGCGAGGAGCGCGGATGTGGAGGATCTGGACGATGAAGGCTGGAGGATCGTGAGCATGGAGAAGAGGATTGTCGAGCTGGGGAGTTTGGGAGAGGGTGCGGGTGGTGCGGTGACGAGGTGTAAGCTCAAGGGGGGGAACACGGTTTTCGCTCTCAAGGTGCGCGCCCTTTTGACCCCTTTATCCATCACCATGTCTAAACTAACGTACCCAAAAGGTCATCACAACCAACCCCGACCCCGACGTCAAACGCCAAATCGTCCGCGAGCTCGGCTTCAACAAGGACTGCATGTCGGAGCACATCTGCAGGTACTACGGCGCCTTTGTCGACCCCTCAACCGCCACCATCTCCATCGCGATGGAATTCTGCGAGGGCGGCTCGCTCGACTCCATCTACAAGGAAGTCAAGCGCCTCGGCGGCCGCACGGGAGAAAAAGTCCTCGGGAAGATTTCCGAGGGCGTCCTCCAGGGCCTGACCTACCTCCACAGCAAAAAGATCATTCACCGTGACATCAAACCGAGCAACATCCTCCTCTGCCGCAACGGGGAGGTAAAGCTTTGTGACTTTGGTGTGTCGGGTGAGTTTGGCACCAAGGGAGATGCCAACACTTTTATCGGAACGAGTTACTACATGGCTCCGGAACGCATCACGGGGCAGTCATACACCATCACGAGCGACGTCTGGTCGACGGGCGTGACGCTGCTGGAGGTTGCGCAGCATAGATTTCCGTTTCCTGCGGACGGGACCGAAATGCAGCCTAGGGCGGGGTTGATTGATTTGTTGACGTATATTGTGAGGCAGCCGATTCCCAAGCTGAAGGACGAGCCCGAGGCGAGTATTTTTTGGAGTGATAGTTTTAAGTATTTTATTGAGTGCTGGTAAGTGATCGCCGAGAAAGGGAAATGGTTGGGAAGATTGCTGACTTTTTTTGGGGGGAATAGTCTGGAGAAGGATCCGCTTAGGAGGGCAACGCCGTGGAGGATGCTGGAGCACCCTTGGATGGTGGAGATGAAGACCAAGAGGGTGAATATGAGCAAGTATTTGACGCAGGTTTGGGGGTGGGATGATAAGAAGTGATGGGAAGAGTGTGAAGATGTGGGAGAGTTGAGGATAGAAGCCTCTCCGAAATGGAAGGGGTGATTGAAACGACATTTTGGCTAGGAAGAAGAGAAGAAGATACTGGCTTGTTATGGCTAGGAGTCACGGTCGGGGTTTAGGGGTGGTGATCTGGTACGATATTTCCAACTTTATCTTGGTTAGATATACGGACGGCAATATGGGAATTGGGGTTGGGGTTTTTTTTTTGGGGGGGGTGGCAGGTTGGCGCTGGCAGGAAGGGATGCATGATGATGTTGGGCCAACACGCACGAACTACGTTCTACAACAACGAAACACACACACACACACACACACACACACACACACACACACACACACACACACACACACACACACACACACACACACACACACACACACACACACACACACACACACACACACACACACACACACACACACACACACGCTTACTTACTTTACGCCTTCTTGTCTCTATCCTTAATGATGAATGCCTTGAGATTTTAGGTCAAGTATTTAACAAAAAGATTTTACCGAGATGAAATATATACACGGGCTGGGCCTATTTACATTACATTTTTCTTTGATACTGTGACAATTGGGGATGTGGGTGGCTTCACAAATTACAAGGCGGTTTCAAGATTGGATCTAGGTGTAGTTATCACTTCAGTGAGGACCATGCTTCAACTGCTTGTAACATACATAATCACATCACCAAAACAAAACAAAAGAATATAGCAGTAGACTTCTCCTCATTACCCCCAGCCATCACACACTAGCTAACAAAGTCCATCATCTACTACCCTTCCCTCTTTTCCCGAGAGGGAAATAGAAAACCGAAAACCGAAAACCTAGTGTTGTCCTTGCGTTGTGATGTCTCGGAATGCTCGCCATAATCCCACCAATCTTCTCTCCCTACAAATCGCAACTCCCATTTTCTGCCCTTCCTCACAGGGGATATCTTCCTTTTCTCCTCTCCTCAAAATCGCAAAAGTGGGTATCTCTTATAATCAATCAAATCTTGACGACCAAAAGAAGAAAAGAAATGAGAGAGAAAGAGACTGAAGAAAACAACCATCCCAAACGTTTGCCCTTGTCCCATCCATCCGTCTATAAATCCCAAACACCATTTTTATGTATGCCGAACCGGAACTCCACGCAAAGCAAACCCACCCCGAAGGAAAGAAAAAAAAAGACAATGACGACCAATGAAGAGGAAAAGAACCCCCAATGCCTCAAAACTCGGTAACGTCCCCAACTCGATGAGAACCTCCCGTCGTGCCTAAGATTTTGTTTCGGTAATGTCCCCAACTTAATGGGAGCTTCCCGCTAATATGTGCCCCCCCAACTCAGTGAGAGCGGCTTTCTGACATATCCCCAACTGAATGGGAGCTTCCGACGCGAGAATGAACAAAAAAGTCCTTGGCTTTGAACATGGCTTGCAATGTCTCGAGGTCGCTAACTTAATGGCAACGCTTGCTGAAATGCTTGCAAGAAAATCAAGTCGATGTGCTTGGTACGGCAGTAGTCGTGCAGCGAATAGTGTACAGGTCGAAGACAGTTGATGTAGTTATGCTTGAGTCGAAGAAAGTGAATAGTTATGCTTGTAGGATCGAGCCATGAAAAGCGGCCGCGTATCCTTGAATGTGTATACGGCAAAATGAACCATCGTGGCAATCAGGAGCCCATGTGCTCCACCAGATGTTGCTGAGACGCGATGACATCGCCTCAAATGCGATCAGAAAACAGAGGGACAAGAAATTTCAGTACAATCTCGTCCTGTTGTGGATAGCTTCGGTTGATCAGGCAAAGCCACCTGTAGGGTTGGTGTTGAAAAGTGGGCACACTACTCGACGGTAGTACCCATGAGCTCACGGAGCACAACAGTGGCATAGTTGCTAGTCTTGAGCTGAAATTTGAGAATGACAGCAATCTTGCGCGCCCTGGGGTCGAGAGTGTCGACGTCGACAATGTTCTTGGGAGGCAACAACGGGTTGTTGGACGCCGTGTAGAATTTGGGCAAGGGGACACCATTGATCAACTCTTCGACACTGGAATCCGACTTGCAGTCGTCCTCAACCTTGACGAGCGCCTGGGAGGTAGAGGGCGCGGCGTCGTCTTCTTGCTCAGTCTTGACGAGAGCAGTCGGGTCGCCGAGAAGACCAGCCAATTCCTTCTTCCCGTACCATTCGTCGGATTCTGACTTGGCAGCCGAGTCGCTCTCTTCTTTCTTCACAATGGTCGTAGGAGGCGAAGTTTGGCCAACAAAAGGGTCGTCCCCGCCAGCGGCGTAGAACGTGTCAGAAAGACCTCGGGCACCACAGGTATTGGGACCCTTCGGGACGACAAGACCGCCATCCCCAGACAAAATACCAGGGTTCTGCTGGAGAGGAGCGGCAGGCTCAGCGATGGGAGAGTACGAGTCAAGAAGGGAAACACCCTTGCCGACGGGGGGCGACTTCAAGAGGAAAGCAGGGCCCCTGGCAGGTGTAGGGGCGCAAGGGGTGTCGACCATTTCGACATCCTCTTGGGGGATGACAGCCGGAGCCTCCGTGTTCCCAGGGAACAGCGCGGCTTTCATGCGAGCCTGAAGCTCGGGATCAGAAGAACGCCTGGTCAAAGCGTCGGCCTGAGGAGTCTCAGGCGGTGACTCAATCTCTTGCTGATGACGGGCAACCTTGACGCGCTTAGCGGAGCCGTTGACACCAGTTTCGACCCAAGTCTCCTTGATGATTGTCTTGACTTCAGAAGCAGGCCCTTCGCTAGCCTTGCGCCGGCGCTGAAACTCAGCCAAAGCATCATCAAATGCCGCAGGATTGGCGGCAAAGGCATTCCAAGAGTTGGCAGCCTGACTGGCTGGCTTGGGCTGGGCCAGAGACTTCTTCTGCTGGGCCTTCTTGTGAGTAGCAAAATCCAAGTCAGTGGGGTACATTTGCTCAGTGTCATCGACATAAGCCCGAATGGCGTATTGGGGCTCAGTAATGAAGCGACCCATGAGGGCGCGGTAGCTGCCGCTGAGAGAGAACTCCCGATTCTTGCGACGCATGTCGTAGGGATTCAGACCGCCATTTTCCTCCTTGCCCATGAACTCGACGTAGAACTCGCCAATCTCATTCTGGGGATAGACGACATCATAGCCGGGAGTGGGGAGAACGACATCGAAGATGGTGTACTTCTCAGCGGCCAGGTCCTCGGCAGTGACCACGTGAGCTTGAGGGAAAACATGAGCGACCTCATTGTCGTCGTAAGTGTCGAACTCATCATCCTCGCTGGGACGAGTGGTGGCATCCTCAACATCCTCGTTCAAGACAATGTCGCCTTCAATGACACGAGCGCCATACTTGGACCAACGACGGGATGCAGCGTGGTTCCAGACGTAGGACTGGAAGGCGTGAATGTACATCATTCGCATACTACGCGTGATGCTCAGAATTGCACCCGTAAAGTCCTTTGGATTCTTGCCAAGGTGGCGGATGAGAGCGATTTCAGAGCTGAATCTCTTGGGTAGGCCCTCCACAGCCTTGCTCGCATTCTTAGAAGTCTTCCAGATGGTAATGGCGCGGGCACGATCGTAGTCATCGCGGTTGGCAGTGCTGGCGTTGTTGCCATTGCCATGACTGTGATCAAAATCACGCTTGGTCCCGTGAGATGAGCCAACGTTATTGAAGGCCTCCTGAATGTAGTGATCATCGACATGAAGAATGGCGTCGATGACGCCCTCGAAATCGCCTTGCAGGATCTTCATGCCAAGAAGGTGGGTCCCGATGGTGTGGGTGCCGAAGCGCTGAAGACCAAAGTAGTTGATGTATCCGTTATGCTTAAGATAGGCAAGGCCGCACTCGACCGTCTGTTGAATCATCTTCATGCGCTGAGCAACAGAGCATTCACTGCCACCAAGAGGGGAGCAGTTCTTGAGAGTGATGATGAACTCATTGCCACCGTGTTGACCAAGAGAGAGTGGCTGCTCCTTGTGCACAAAATCACCAACCTTGACGTTGGGGATACGGGTGTTTAACCAAGTGAGGTTCGAGGCCCTCTGGTAGCGGACACTGATCCGCTGAACAGTCGCGGCACGGCGATCTTTGGTGCCGGCAAAGCCAAAGTTTGTGGCCTTGATCTTCAAGAGACGGGCGATTGTGTTGATTGCGTCCATCGTATCCTTGTTCTCCTTGTACATGGTGAAGTGGAGATATTCACCACCAAGCTTGGCGAAGCTGACGTTGCGATCTTGACCCCTAGTATTGTCGCGACGAGAACCAAATGTCTGGCTAGGAGTGCGGTTGTTACTGCTGCCACGGGTGACAGCCCACTTGGAGGGGGTCGCAGTGATGACGCCTTCAGAGTTGGCAACAGTCTCCACACGGCTGTTGAAGATGCGACGAATCTCCTGATGGACTTCGGCACGTTGAGAGCGATCGTCAATCGGGTCGAAGACGACAGTGCGGTTTTCGGCGCTCATGAGCACTTTGCGTTGCACATTGTTGTCGACCTCGATGAGCTTCTTGGCTGTCGACTCGCCGATCAACTTGATGAGCTTCTCTTGGTCCTCCTTGGAAATCTCTTGGACCACAATAGGGGCTTTGTTTTCCTGCTTGCGAGGTCCAGTCGAAGCGGGAACAAGAGCAGTCGACTTGTTCTGGAAATGGGGTTAGCACAGTCTGTTGGTCAAATCACATCAAGACAACCATCTCACCTGAAACTGACTCTCAGTCGGGGAGTGAGCCGGCTTGTCTTCAATGAAGTCGTAAAGGTGGATGACAGAACCATCTATGTTGATCTCATACACAAGGAAATCGGTATATCTGCATTTTCCAGTCAGAAAAATCACAAAAGACAGCGATCAAGGACAGAAAGACTTACCGCTTGCGGATATCGCCAGTCCAGGCAAAGTTCAGGGCGGCAGAACGATGGGTGATGCCCAGATTCTTCTCAGTCTCCAAACGCACCGCGGGCAGGTGTGTGTTGGGACGCTGAGCCATTGTTGATTTGATTCTTGGCTTTGATCACCAAGGACTCTTGTGACGCTGCGTGATTTGCGGTTGTGATTGTTACAGTGTTGGCAGAACGAAGCGGTTATTGCTGCGCGACTCGATGTAGCTATAGCTCAACTAGCAGGTTAACTCAAGGCCAGGATGATGGAGTCGCTGTGTCGGTAGTGTCGATGGATGTGAGGGAAGAGAGGAAGGCGTGGGAAGAGAGAATGAGGCGTGAAAGACAGAGAGAAGATGAATGTTTTGATCTGAGAGGTGCAGTGTAGGTGGGGCAGTGAAAATGGGACCGAGTAGTGGCAATCCAGGCGACTCGATTGGGGTGAGAGGAAAGGTGGTGGTTGAAGGAAGGGAAGGTGGAATTGTGAGAGAAAAGAAGAAGATGTTTACGTACCTTGTGAATGCAATGAAGCAATGGGCAGCTCGCCGGCGATGGCTCGGCGGGTGCGGAAACGGGTCACTTCTTGTACTGCAGCTATGTCGGCAAAGTTGCAGGTCGGACTGTGCCTGTTATTTTTCTTTGGTTGTACAGATGGAGGAGAGTCAGCGAACCGTAGGGACGTCAAAAAAAAGATAAGCCAAGCTGATTAGTGGGGGAGTTTCCTGGCAGAATAGTGGGGCTGGCATCTGCAGGTCGGGCGGTGAGCCCTGCCAAGCTCGGGCCAGGGCAACTGAAGTGCAGGGGTGAAGAGCATTCAAGCCCCCCTATTGGCTGGCTGTCAACAGATCTGGTTCCCCCACAGATGGGGTTCAACGGCGTGTCCAGATCAGTGGATCTCCTGGTCAAGGGGTGCATTGCCAGGGACATTCAGGAACAGCCTCCAGTTGCCAGCTCGTCATGGAGAAAAGGATTGCGATGCATTATTACTATATAGATGGCAGCCATGTTCAAATCTCAAGCCTCGTTTCACATGGTCTGTCAACATGATTTTGGAAATTTTCATGCTCACCAAGGCAGTCTGGGCTTGAGACAGCCATCAATTCCTTAGATGGTGCAATCTGCATCTGATCGTGACACAGCAGAGGACTGTCAGAGCATGGCTGTGCGGCTCCAACATTGGGTGAAATGGGGCACCTCGTGAACCAAAGTAGTGGGTCTTCTACACAATTTCTTTTCAGAACAGGATTGCAACCTGAAATTCAAGGGCTTTTGACCTTCATGTCTATTTTTGTCATAGCCAACTTTCAAGGCCTTGAGAACATGTCAAAATTGGGGTTTCATTATGTTGTCAACACTTGCTGGCTTATTGTTCCTGGAGTGTTGACTTCGATGTCTGCAACCTGTGGGGCCGAGGTCAAGCTTTCTCTGCTTGGAGACTGAGCAGTTCCTGTGGCGACCCGAAAGCCTGATGGCTAAATACATCACAGTATTCATAGGCTACACATGAAGCAGATGCCGTCGGTTTCTGCTCGCTTGAAGGACCCAATATTCATGCGACAATGGGCCGTCTATCGCTGACCAGGACTTTGCCAAACACAAAATGAACATCGACTTAATAAAAGGATCTATTGAGGGCACAGATGTCGGTGATATTTTCGTCTCCTTCCAGCCAGGATGTCACCAGCATGAATGACTGGCAGTCGATTTTCACCAGTAGAGTGGTATCGATGCGTGTCGCTGCCCAGCAGTCAGGGTTCTTGGTGGCAACTGTAACTTGGGATCGTCTTCCTCCCGACCTAGGAACAAACAGCCGGATCTATGATCTCGCTCTACGATCGGCACGAGGCCGGAGTCCCACCAGGGTGCGACATTTCAAAATACTTGACAAGATGCATTGACAACAGAAGGCCGGCGGGCTACTGTTGGAACGGGAGACCTTGGACCGTGGTGTTTCATCCTCTCAGCTGTAAGAGAGTGCTTGCGAAGGATAGCATATGCCATGCCGGACATACCATGGAGTTGGCTGTTGGCGGAAGGGACAGAGAGAAATATAAACTGTAGATCCCCCAGGAGACAACTCCAAGACACATGTTGCATCTTGTCTTGTTCTTGAAGCCCGGCGCTGTTCGACTCCCCTGGATTTTTTTTCTTTTTGTGTTCGATACCCAGGTGCTACATACCCCTGAGCAGGCTCGGCGTGGTGCATCCGATCTTGGGACCAACCTTATTTTTTTCTTATCGTTATCAGGGGCTCTGTCGGGCCAAAAATGGCGGGATTTGACAGTTGTGCCGCTGGCGGACAGCCGGCACCAGGCCTGCCCGGCAACAGCGTGGGGTTGGGGTTGGAGCTGGAGCGATTCCCTGATCTCGATTGTTTACAGCAACACTCGGGCAGCCACAGCGCCACCAACACCACCACCACCACCACCACAACCATTGTCAACCGCCCCTCCGCGCTCTCGGTGTCCTCGGTAGCCTCCTCCAACGGCTCATCCGAATACTCCACGGATACCATCTTTGACATCTGCGACAACAACGCCGACGACGACGAATACAGACGGGCATCCATCTCCAGCACCGCTTCATCATCGTGCACTAGCCACACTACCCACTGCACTGACGACGTCCCCACCGCCAAATCTCCATCATCCCCACCTGGTGGTCTCGTTGCTCACACGGGCAGTCCCCAACCCCAACGGCCACCACTCACCCGCAGCCGCCGCGACGCCAAACAGCTGCATGCCGCCCGACTGCAGCGTTCAGGCTCAACCAGCCTAGCCCTCGCCAGCAAGAGGGAAAACTCGTTGAAAGGCCGCTTCAAGCGGGCCTCGAACACCCCCGCCGCCGACGCTCTCGCCGCCACCGAACCTCCCCACGAGCAGGGCCTGACCAGGATGGCCTTCGCCGAGCAGCAGCGCTGGATCACGGTCCAGCAAAAGACCTTTACCAAATGGCTAAACACAAAGTTGGAAGTCCGGAACCTCGAGGTCAAGGATCTGGTGCAAGACCTGAGTGATGGCGTATGTGTTTTTAATTATTATTCTCTGGCAAAAGCCGTCGGAAGTATATATGCTGACCGTTTTTTCCAACAGGTAATGCTCATCCACCTCCTCGAGTGTCTCTCGGGCGAATCACTCGGCCGATATGCCGCCAAACCAAAGCTGCGTGTGCAGCGCTTCGAGAACGCCAACCTCGCCCTCAACTTTATCAAATCCCGAGGGATTCAAATGACGAATATAGGCGCCGAAGATGTCGTGGACGGAAACAGAAAGATTATCCTGGGGCTTATATGGACGCTTATTTTGCGTTTCACCATCAGTGACATTAACGAGGAGGGTATGACGGCCAAAGAAGGTCTACTTCTGTGGTGTCAACGTAAAACAGCCTGTTACGACGAGGTCGACGTACGGGATTTTAGTGCGAGCTGGAATGATGGCCTGGCATTCTGTGCCTTGCTTGATATCCACCGTCCCGACCTGATCGACTATGACGCTCTCGACAAGTCGGATCACCGGGGCAACATGCAGCTGGCGTTTGATATCGCTCATAAGGAGATTGGCATCCCCAAGCTGCTTGATGTGGAGGATGTGTGCGATGTGGCCAAGCCTGACGAGCGCTCGCTCATGACGTATATTGCCTACTGGTTCCACGCCTTTTCTCAGATGGAAAAGGTTGAGAACGCGGGTCGGCGCGTGGAGAAGTTTGTGAACAACATGCAAGGTGCCTGGGAGATGCAGAGCGCTTATGAGAGGAGAATGGCTGCTCTTCTCAAGGCCATCCGTGCCCAGATTGAGAGCTGGCAGACTGCAAAGTTTGAGGGGACTTATGCTGACGCCAAGGCGCAGGCGGGTGAGTTTGCGTCTTACAAGAGGGGTGTCAAGAGGGAGTGGGTGGCGGAGAAGAGCGAGTTGGCGACGCTGTTGGGGAACATCAAGACCAAGTTGGGGACGTATCGGTTGCGGCCGTATGATCCACCGGCGCATTTGAGTCTAGATACGCTTGATAGGGAATGGTCGAATCTGACCAAGTCTGAGATGGCGCGCGGTCAATTGATCAATGAGACCATTAGAGAGTGAGATCTTGCCCTCATCCTTTTTTTTTTCTTTCTTTTTTCTTTTTCTTTTTTTGGATTCCAAAACTGACAAAGACAGCATCAAAAACGCCCTCCGCAAGTCCTTTGCCGACAAGGCCAACGATTTTGCGCTCGCCCTCAACACGATGCAACTAGCCATATCAGGGCTGGAAGGCGATGTAGAAGACCAGCTGCACCATGTCAGAAAGCTGTCGGATAACTTACCACCTCTAGACGCGTACCTGGTGACCATCGCGGCAGTAGATGCCAAGTGCCAGGAGGCGAACATCGAAGAAAACGACTTTACGACTTACACGTACGACGAGCTGGTGTACGAGCTCTCGCTCGTCAAATCGTCGGTTTCGAAAAAATTGGCCTTCTTGGACAACCAAGTCGTGGCACGGAGCATGACGAACCTCACGCCTATCCAGCTCGAGGAATTCGAGTCTGTCTTTAGACACTTT
Source organism: Podospora bellae-mahoneyi (assembly GCF_035222275.1). Taxonomy (NCBI): domain Eukaryota; kingdom Fungi; phylum Ascomycota; class Sordariomycetes; order Sordariales; family Podosporaceae; genus Podospora; species Podospora bellae-mahoneyi. Next base: position 2,870,149 of record NC_085886.1, on the reverse strand, counting down.
GACCGAGACGACAGCAATTCCCTGTCGGAAATTGAGTTTTCGGCCGCGTTGGCGTCGCTGGGCTTGGTGTTTTCCGAGGATGAGATGCACGAGTACTTTTTGGCGACGTCGAACGGGCGGGACAGGGTGACGTTTGAGCAGTTTATTCGGTTCATGGTTGATGTGACGGAGGATCAGAACACGGCGGAGCAGGTGTTTCAGAGCTTTAGGGAGGTGGCGGACGGAAAGCCGTATGTGACGGAGATGGATCTGCGGCATAGCTTGGTGCCGGACGAGGTGATTGAGAAGCTGGTGGAGATTATTCCTGAGCACAAGGGGCCGGATGTGAAGGAAGACAGGGGGAAGAGGCAGTTTGATTATATTGCTTTTATGGAGAGGTTGATTGCTGATGAGGGGGGCAGGCCGGCTAGTAGTGGGAGTGGGAGGAGTAATGTTAGTGGGATTTTGGGGGAAAGGACGAATGGGAGGACGAGTCCGGCGAAGAGTGTGGCTAGTGGGAAGAATGGGGTTTATTGATGGAGGAAGGGGGCGGTTGAGCAAAAGAAGCGGGTTAGTGTTACTGGTGCACCACCATGCCCCTGGATTTTTGGTTTGCCTTTTTGGTGGGTTTCTTTATCTTATACGGGTTTTTCGATTTAATCTTTGTTGGCTGGTGGCATTAGGTAGGTAGCATCTGATATCAGGTTGGTGTGGCTGGGTGGATAGTTGCTGCTACTGGGTGGTGTATCGTGAATGATGGCTAGGTGAATGAATGAATGGTTGGCTGGGATGGAAGGAAGCATAAGGGTGGAAAGGTGGATGGATGGATGGATGGATGGATGGATGGATGGATGGATGGATGGATGGATGGATGGATGGATGGATGGATGGATGGATGGATGGAGGTCAAATTTGGTTTTTTTTGCACCTCACACAAGCAAAGCAAAAAGGATAGGAAAGGGGAGGGGAAGGAAGAAGTAGGGTAGGATTAGAGAAATAAAGAGTACTCTTATACAGTTTTGCTGATTTCAATTCTTATGTGCTTCAAACTGCTGATAATGATGATTTCATTTCTCTTGACACTTTCTACCTGTCATATCCTAGATTTGTTTATCCATTCCGAATGCAAGATGCCAGTCACCACATACATCTAACCTTTTACCCTCATCTATTCTACCACACTTAGGTACCCAACATCATCACTCCTTGAACCCCCCCATCTCCTTGATCGCCCCAGCCAACCTCTTGTAGTCCTTCAGCAGCTCAAACACATCCCCCACTTTCATTTCGGCGGCATTCTGCATGTTCACAAACTTCTGTATTGGCCCCTCGATTTTCTTTGGCGGGAGTGACCCTGCCAGATCGGGAAATGCCTTTTGCGCACAGTCGTCAGCACCGTTTGCCCTTGTTATATCACCAGTTGTGGTTGGACTTGGACTCACAGTAGCCAAATCACCCCCTTCTGTCCCCGCAGCCCCGGTCGTGACTCCCAACCCACGGGTTGAGAGAGTAGAAACAGCATCCTTCGTCGGCGTGGGTGGTGCAGGTGATGACGGTGTGGGCGTTGAACGGCCAAAGTTGCGAAAGCCGCCGATGCCGGCCGAGATCCGACCCAAGGGGTTGAACGAGTTGCCTAATTGTCTCATGGAGTCTAGGGGGCTGGTCACAACTGGACTACCGCCCACTCCTGTGGCTACTGCTGCTGCTGTTGTTGTTGTTGTTGTTGATGCGGGGGGGCGTAAGTTGGGCTCATCTAGGGCGCGTCGTGAGTTCCCGCTGCGGGTACTATCCGCGGAAGGGTCGCGAGATATTTTGCGGCCTGTGCCTGAGATGAAAGACAATAATGGGGTGCGGTCTTCTGACACCGGACCCGGGCCAGGGGAGGGGGAGTCAGCCCTGTCGAGGGGTGGTGGTGGTGTCCCGATCAGTTTCCTTGCGTCGTCGAGGGTTTTGGGCACGAGGACTTGGCCGTCGGATTGGGAGAGAGGTTCGCGGAGCTTGCCGAGGAGGAATTTGTAGCTGTCGCCGAGGGAGTTTCCTATTGTTTTTAGGGACTGGTCGGCGGTGTTGACTGTTGAGAGGACAGCGTCGGAGGCGGCGTTGAAGGCTTGGGCGGGGGTGTTTACTAGGTCTGAGAGGCGGCGGTTGCGGAGCTGTTGCGAGACTGTGGAGCGGAAGCCCGCTGCGGCTGCTGAGGAGGGGGAGGGGGAGGGGGGCCTGATCAAATTGGCGGAGAGGGAGGCTGTTGCTGTGTTGGGGTTTGGACTGGAGGCGGCTGCCGCCGCGATGGCGGTGGCGGCTGTCGGGGGAGAGGGTGAGGTGGGTGAGAAGGCTGGGGGGAAGGTGTTTTCTTTAGGGGGTGAGCCGGGGGCTTTCATGGGCCCGCCGGGGGTTTCGTCGGCGCGGAGGGTAGATAGATCCACGGTTTCGAGGAAGCTGATTGTCGCCTCGAGAGTTGTTAGGCAGTAGGAGGCCTCGCCGGTTAGCTTTTGTTCCCAGCGGAAGCGCTGGATGAAGTTGATGTCACTGATGGCGTTGAGGTTCTGTGGTGGGAGGGTGATGAGAGTGTAGATGAGCATGGGCATGAGCTCATCGGCCGAGGACGAGGGGTGGAAATGTGCCAGGGTATCAATGATGCTCTTGAAGGCGGCCTTTAGGTGGTTGATCTTCCGAAGGGGATACCGCGCCTGGCTCATCAACGTGAGCTCTTTCCTTGCGCCCTCTAACCACTCCTTGACCTCGGCCGTCTTCTTGGCGATCGCTTCTGGACCATTTTCTGGTGTGCCGAGCTCGACACCGAGATCCACGGGCCCAATATCAACCACGGCGAGGGCAGCAGTTTTTGACCGGAGTTTGGCATCCTGTGCTTCGTCTTGAGTGGTACGATGGCGGTAGATTTTGCTGTAGACTCCTTCACATAACCTCCTCTCCACGGCTTCCTCCAAGAGTCCCTTCTTCTGCTCCAGCGCTCTCCGCGCCTTTTTCCTTTCCGCCAGCTCTTCTGGTGTCAACATCTCTGATTCCCTTCTGACAACTCCTGGCTTCGTCTTCTCCTTGGTACCCAGCGAAGCAGCCTTGGCCCGGAGCAAGCTGGTAGCAGATGCTCTGGTCGACAGGGCTGGCGTCGGAGACACATCTCGCCTCTGCAGAGTAGCCAGGCTGTCGATATGGGTCCTGATATGGGCTGAGGCAGTAGCATAAAAGTCCTGGAACATTTGCGACAGCCTGTCAATATTTGGCGGAGTGGAATGGACCTTGGCCGACAATGAGTCAATGAAGCCGTCGGTCAAGCTGACCAGCTCGATGGGCAGGTCGTCCAGGTCAACTGAGGCCCTCGGTGGTTCAGAATCGGCATTCTCCTCACTAATCCGGCTCTCAAAGGTGTCTGGCCTTTCCGTCTCGCTGCCCAGCCTCACATGCGTACCAGACGCAGTACGGACCATGGACTTCGCACCAGGCGTTAGTCCCGTCATGATGGTACTGGCTCTCTTTGGACGAGACATTGGTTCCGGGGAGGGTGAGCGCTCGACACGAAAGGAACGAAGAGGTCTCGAGGAGCCAGAGCGCTCTGTGGCACTTGGTGTGTTGGACGACATGGTGCTGCTGTCGGTGCTGCTGTTGCTGGGGTTTGGGCTCAGGCTGGACAACATGTCAGTGCTGTGTTCAAGTCTCTATCCGCAGGATCCGTGACCACAATGCGCTTCCTTCAAAGCAGGGGAATTTCTGGAGAACAACAGCAGAAGTCTACAAAAAGATAAACGAGCGGGAGATCGCCGCATCCCTTGTGGCTGCACTGGACATAACCTAATGACAGAAAAAAACACAGGGTGGTCAACATTGGCCGTTTACCTTACCTGGCTGGCTGATGCTGTCGCAGTGGCTTATGGTAGTAATTTTAGGGGAGCCTTGAAACCACAGGCCCAGCCGTACAGACCACCCACAGACCGAGCCACTTCAAAGAGCCAACCCGTTGGAGAAACAGAATGAATGAACACTGAAGCTGGCGGTGCAAAAGTGAGGAAAGGATTGAGAGAGGGGAGGGGAATTCGGGACGACGCGAGTCGCTAGAACAGACAAGAGACACTTCGTCGCGGGAGAAACGGAGCTCTTGTTCGAGCTGTCACAGTTGAGGTGCCGGTGCTGGGCGAGGTACGTACTTGTGGTGGGTCCGATAAGAGGTTTGTTATCGGACGCCGCCAGCCTTCAAGGTGCGCACGAGACTGGCCTCGCCTTCTGGAGGACCCGAATTCTGGAATGACTGGGAAAGAAAGGAAAGGGGCCGCAATGTAAGACTCGTGGCCGATGACGATTGTAGGGACAGACGTAAGGTATGCATGTTTATGGCACATGGAATACGATCTTGGAGCATCACTGCTTCAACCAGTCATGGCCTTGGGATTACACTATACAATGGATATTCTTCGAGAGCTACTGAGTGCTGAGAATATACTGAAGAGAAGTAGTTCAGCGAAATCTAGTTGGAAGATCTTAAAAGACGAAAAAAGGTCTTTGTCACCGCCTTCAGTCATCAGCAGGCACCAACCAACTCAATGGGTGAGTTGTTGATGCATGTCATGGGACAACGAGGCCCAGCAGATCCGGGGTTAGATGAGGCTGTTATCGCTCCACTCGAAGCGGAGTACCCTTTGCTGTCCAATAGCGGGGAAGATACTTGGCCTGCCAGTTGTTGTTATCAATGCCATGCATCTGCTCGCAGCAGCGTGACACATGCTCTGGAGGTATCTTTGGGAACAAGGTCCGTAAGATGATGTTGAGAAGGGAGGCAAGATAGATATATTCAGCGATTAAATGACTTAGGAGACTTCAATATTATGAACTACGCATAGATGAAGATGAGAATATCGAGTAACCAAAAGTTGAGCCTCTTTGATGCGCCATAGGCAGGTACCGCAAAGGTTCAGCGGCGCTGATTGGCGGTGGCGTATCCTTTTCCGATCGGCGCGCCCATGCACCCAACCTTGCGTCGTCATATGGATGCCAGCAACACGCGGGGATCTAGTGTCTCTCCCTCTCTTTTACCGTTCATTCAACCAGCGATTTCACTCATGATTCACCCGTAGCCAACAGTCGACGGACAGCATCTACCATCAACCGTCATCACCTTACCCTCAACCCTCCCATCGCCACAATAACACGCCGGCCATGATGTGGTGGAGGAGGAAGGAGGCAGGTGCCCAGTGCACATCGAAAGGACGGGTCACCGCCCAGCTATTGTTGTCCTTCCTCGCCCTCTCCGGGACCACCATCGCGACAGCGTCCAGAAATCACCAGGGAAATGCGCAACAGGTGCTACCTATACCAATAGACATCTCTCCGATTCCAGGTCTATCACCAGAAGCCCCGCAGCCTGCCGAACACACCTTTGTAAGTCTTGTTATCTTATCGCTGTGTATGACGAGTGGGCTAACCCATCAATCTGCCACCAGACCCTGCGCCACGTCTTCCACCATGGTACTCACAAGCACCCCGGCCTTCACCGAAAACAGGATGTCGATGTGACAAAAGCGAACGTCTTTTTGGCCGCCGAAGATGGATACGGCCGCGAGCGCATTGGCCCGCTCCGAGCGCAGAGTGACGCGGTGACGATACAGCGGTTGGTCGACCGCAGACCCGCCGTGGTAGACCCCCTCGTGGCTCAATCAAGACAACAGGGTTTTGTTTCGGTTCTTGCCCCATCGGCGTGGACCATGGACGAGGTTCCAGGGCCCAATATTACCGATAAGCAGACAGTCCTGACGATGGCATACATGGCAGCCGACGCCTACGTGGAGCACGAGGGAGAGGCCGATTGGGAAGAGGTTGGAAGGCCGTTCAACAGAAGTGCCGACTTTGGTTGGCAGGGCGATGGATTGCGTGGACATATCTTTGCGGATCAGACCAACTCGACGGTAGTGATTGGCTTGAAGGGCACCTCACTTGCCGTCTTTGACGGTGATGGCACGACGACCAACGATAAAGAAAACGATAACCTCTTTTTCAGTTGCTGCTGCGCTCAGCAAGGACCCTGGACATGGCGGCAGGTTTGCTCTTGCGCGACGTCGACCTATACTTGCAACACGACGTGCGTTGCTCAGGCATTGCGGGAGGAGAACCGCTACTACCAGGCGGGCCGTGAGCTCTATGCCAATGTTACGGAGCTCTATCCCAATGCCAACATCTGGTTGACTGGCCACTCTCTCGGAGGTGCTGTCAGCTCTTTCCTCGGCCTTACGTATGGCGTTCCGACCGTGACCTTCCAGGCCGTTCCGGAAGCCTTGCCGGCCAGCAGACTGGGCTTGCCCGTGCCTCCTGGTGCTGACCCGGAAGCACCGCAAGCTAGGCGGTACACGGGCGCCTTTCACTTTGGACACACCGCCGACCCGATCTACATTGGTACCTGCAACGGAGCCACTGCTTCTTGCTCGTACGGCGGTTATGCTCTAGAAACAGCCTGTCACACAGGCATGGAGTGTGTGTACGATACGGTGGCTGACAAGGGGTGGCGCGTCGGAATTGGTACGCACAAGATTCGATCCGTCATTCACGATGTCATCCTCAAGTATGATGAAGCGGCCAAGTGCAAGTTTACGCCAGAGTGCAGAGACTGTGGCAATTGGAAGATGTACGAGAGCAACGGCACAGAGACTACGACGACGTCGACATCGGCCACGTCCACCGAAAAGACAAGGACCCGAACTGAGACTTGCAAGACGCCAGGATGGTGGGGCTGCCTGGATGAGACCACCACCATCACCACGGGCACAATCATTACTACTACTGTTACGACAACGGCAACGACCACCACGTGCCTGACTCCGTAAGTTTATGAATATGGACTCAATCGAAACACTGTGCTAACAGATCTAGGGGATGGTTTGGTTGCAAGGATAAGACAACCTTGACAACGACAATCACTTCAACAACTCCCACGCCCACTCCCACTCCCACCACCTCATGCGCCACCCCAGGCCGATTCTGGGGATGCTATGACGATATCACAACAATAGGTACAAGCTCCACGACAACTACCGAGCAGTCCACTATTACCCCTCCACCAACCATGCCCAGCACGACGCCTGCTCCAACAGTAACAGAAACAGCCGGCTGCCGTTCTAGGGCATGGTATGGAATGTGCAAAGAGTACGAGGGGGAGCCATCCGTCAAGAACGACGAGATGTAACACCAGGCTTCTTTCCATGTTTTTTTTTCCTTTCTGTAATACCGGTTTGGTTTGAAAGGCGTAGGGTAGGATAGGGGGTTTAGGCGTTGATAAGTGGTCCAGATTCAGAAACTTGTTTTATTTCTTCTTTTTTGCATAATGACATATACATGGAGTTTTTTTTTTTTTTTTTTTTGTTTTTGGTAGTAGTTGGAAGTACAACATGCATGGAAATCCGGCATTGGTTCTCACGAGGAGGCGGGATGATAGCGAGGTGGGAGAGTGTTGAGGTATGAATAAGGGGGGGGTTGGGTGGTTGTCATTTAGTTGGGTAGATTGCATAGATGACATGGTGTGCGTACATAGCCTTGCATTATTTATAGCTGTAATGAGTTTGATATGACGAGTTTGTGTGCATTTCTAGACGATTTGAATCTGGGAATCTGGTACTGATCGTTTATCCATCGGTATATGCATGATCCTGGGGGTACATCGGTGGAGATTATGGAGAGCCCCACGATTTGCCCCGCCTGGTGATGGGCGGGCAAGGCGAGCTGCAGTTGGATGGAGAGCGATGTCAGCAAGCTCAGCCCTGCACTTTGAGGTTGATTTTGACGGTGCCCAGTTTTCTCGGCGTGGATTCGTATTTGTGTATGTATATACTCGGGACCCGGGAGAGGGTTCTAGTGTCTTTTTATCTCGGGTTTCTTGCGGATTTAAAGCTGTAGATCTTTACCTATCACCCCCGCCGATTTGGGGTTCACACCGATACTTGCAACGATTCAAGAAGGACAAGAACACAGCAGTTGGGCCCTTATTTTTCGTCAACTCACCTTACCCTCCGTCCCGAAATCGATCCCGCCCGCCCGTTCGTTCAACCACACTCTCGGGTCCGGGGGTGACGGGCCCTTACCTGTCTCATGATGTCGACCTCAACCAGCCCAGGCCCGGCGATTTCCCTAGAGGCGGAACTCACCTGCTCCGTAAGCCCCATTCCTCCCCTCCTACCCCGACGACTACTGATGTTCCCGTACTGCAGATCTGCACCGACCTCCTCCACACCCCCCTAACCCTCCTGGACTGCCTGCACACCTTCTGCGCCCCCTGCCTGAAGTCCTGGTTCTCCTTCCAAGCCTCCTCCCTCCTCTCCCGCCCCGGTCCCCCTCCCCCGCCCGATTTCGCCGTGTACACTTGTCCGAGTTGTCGGGATAGGGTAAGGGACACGAAACATGATGCTAGGGTGGCGACACTACTAGAAATGTTTGAAAGGATCAATCCTACTTGTGAGAGGATCAAGAGCGAGGAGGAGAAGAGGGAGATGGATGGGCAGTATAAACGGGGAGAAGACATAATGCCGCGACTGCCGTTTCAGGATAGGACGAGGGAGGAGGTGGAACGGGATGAGGAGGAGAGGAGGTTGTTGGAACGGGTGCAGGCTGTTAGTTTGAGGGAGGCGACGGAGGGGTTGGGGCGGAGGAGGGGGGATAGTGGTGAGCGAAGGAGGGAAAGGAGGAGGGAGAGGGAACGGGAGGTTACTCACCAGAGCAGCCTCAGGAGTTTAATCAGTACTGAAGGGGTGGATGCGAGGGATATTGAACGGGAGGTGGAGGAGTTTGCGAGGCAGATTCAGGAGGAGGGGCTGCTGGATGGGTTGGATTTGGATAATATTGATTTGGAGAACAATGATGAACTCAGTCGGAGGATAACGGAGGCGTATAGACGGAGGCATAGGGAACGGGTGAGGAATAACGAGGGGGGGATGGTGAGGGGGAGTGGGACTAGTGCGAGGAGTCATAATACTGAGGGGGTCAGGCCGAGGAGTAGGACGGCGACTGGTGTGGTTACGACGACGAGGGAGGGGTCACGGCCGGCGAGTAGGCATAGAGTTCACTCACGGGCGCCGAGTCAGAGTGGGAATGAGAGTGACAGGGAGCCTAGGGGGAGGTATCCACCGAGTACCAGTTTTGCTGGGAGATTGGAGGTGCAGGAACCGGGGAGGAGTAGGAGACGGACGTCGAGTAGTGGGAGGAGCGCCACGGTTCCGTTGCCGCCGGCGCAGTTTCCTGAGCCGATTAGGGTGGGGAGTAGGGTGCAGACTGATCCGGTGGCTTTGGGGGATGCGCCTGCTCCGTTGAGGCCGAGGTTGAGAGGAGGGACTTCGAGCTCGCCTACTTCTGCTACGGTGACGACGACGACCACGACGCCTTCGTCTCGGAGGGATTCGCCGGGAGAGAGGGCTTCTCCGCTGAGGGAGCCGATACCGCTTGTACCTGCGGGAACGATGCCGATACCTTTGATACCAGCTGGATCTATACCAACACAGCAATCACCGACGGAGTTGCCGGCCGAAGTTGGTCCGGCTAGGAGGGAACTTGCTCGACATGACTCTCCTACTCTTGCGCCGACGTCAGGGCCGCTGAGCAATGATATCAACTCTCCGCCATTAGCGTCCCCACGACGATCCCAGCCAGTGTGGTATAAAGAGCCCCTGATCCAATGCAACCACTGCTCCAGGGAACACATCCAATACGATCTCCACTACAACTGCAATCTCTGCCACGAAGGCAACTGGAATATTTGTCTCGACTGCTACCGCCGCGGCAAGGGATGTCTACACTTCTTTGGGTACGGCCCAAACGCCCTCCAGAAGTGGAAACGACTTGGCCCAGACCTCCCACCGCCGCACACACTGGTTGGGAGTCGATACCTCCCCCCCTCTACCCTTCCGGGAGGAGCAGAAGGTCGCCGGACGTTAACAGCTGAAAACCCAGCCGATCGGTTACAACGAGGCACCTTCTGCTCAGGGTGCTCAGCCTTTACGCGCAACGACCTCCACTGGGGATGTGACACCTGCAACGCTGCGGACTGGGGGTACTGCAACACCTGCGTCAGCAAAGGCAAATCCTGCCCACACCCCCTCACCCCCTTCACCTACATGTCTAAACCCTCCCCTCAACAATCCCCCTTTGCCCCATCATCAATAGCCGTCGCAAACAGCACCACCCGCAGCAAAGGGGTCTACCACCCGTCCGACCCAAAACAGCACTGCGAGCAATGCACCAAGCCCATACCTCGCAACCAAGTTTATTATCACTGCTACTCCTGCCCTTCCCAACTCCCTTCTGCCACTGTTGGGGATTGTACAAATCTCTGCGTGACGTGTTACAACCACTTCCTCGACATGAACCACCTCCCCGTGGAGAACGGCCCAAAGGGATGGCGCCGCTGTCCAAAGGGGCACAGGATGGTCATGTTGGCTTTTTCGCTTTCTTCCCCCAGCCCGAACGAGACGGTTTACAAGAGAAAAATATTCAAGGACCTTGTCGGCGGGCGACGGTTACGTATCGAATCTATTCCAAAAAACTCATCATATCAAACATGGAGTTGGAAAATCGACCCCAACAGCAGCAGCAGCAGCAGCACGAGAAAAGCGAGGTTGGTCGGGGTGGACATGGTTACGTCAACAAAGGGGGTAAACCCCAGGAGTGTTGCCGATCTAAAACCAGAGCAACTCTCCGAACTTGTCCATGACGAACACGATTTCCCTCCCGATGGGGGGACAGACCCAAAAGCAGTGGCGAACTGGGGTTGGGTTCCGGCCGAGGGGGTAGGTGATGAGTTGTTTTTCCCTAAAGGGGCAGAGATTGGGGAGGTGGAGGATGTGAATGGGGAGTGGTTTCACGGGTGGTATCAAGGGAAGGGGGGGCTGTTTCCTGGGCCGTATGTAAAGGTTCTTGGGGGGTGACAGCCCAACCAGAGGGGGTTGGTTGGAGATGCGAAATAAGAAGAGAAAAATCAATCTGGAAAAGCCTTCCAGATTGCGGCGCACGCCGCTGCAGTGGCCAGGCCCGAACTGCTATTATTTACTGCCCTTGCGAAGGACTTTGGTGCAGATATATTTCCATGATATGGCTGGATCTAGCGTTTCGTTTGGGCAGTCGTGTGGCAGTGCGCCCTCTGCCCACTGGTGCGGCTTGCTCTGCAATCTGGGGTGTTTTTCGGGGTGCTTTTGAGTAACAATATCATTATACTACTTGCCGTATGCAAATTGATGAGGACATGCCTGGTGGACAGTGTATATGATGCGGCCGGTCTTTAGATAATAATTTTAGATTCTAACAAAAGGCAAAGGCATCAAGAGCTGTAAGATCACACAAGACTGTAGATACACATCCAGGACAGGTGCAATAAAAACTTGATAACTTTTCACAGATCTTTTACATCACAACTATAAACACCTCTTCCTTTCTACCAGCATCACTGATATCGCATACCCCCGCAACATCCCCCCACCTCTACTGATCCTTCCACTGAGCCTTCCTCTTCTCACCAAAAGCCCCCATCCCCTCCTTCTGATCCTCACTCCCAAACAACGCGTGAAAAACCCGTCTCTCAAACTCGACCCCATCCCTCAACCCCAACTCCTGGCTCTTATTCACCACCTCCTTGGCCGCCTGCACCGCAACCTTGCTGTACCCCGCAATCGTCTCCGCAGTCTTGAGACTCTCCTCCATCAACTCCTCATAACTCCCAAACGCCCTCGCAGCAACCCCCCACTGTTCCGCCTCCTCCCCAGAGAAACTCTTCCCCGTCAATATCAGCTCCATAGCCTTTGCCTTGCCCACCGCCCTCGTCAACCTCTGCGACCCGCCCGCTCCGGGGATGGTTCCAAGTTTGATTTCCGGCTGCCCGAAATTGGCGGTTTTGGTGCAGTAGATTATGTCCGCCATGAGGGCTAACTCACACCCTCCCCCAAGTGCATGGCCGGAGACGGCGGCGATGAGGGGTTTTTTGAGGGTGGTGGTGAGGTTGGACCAGGATTCGATGAAGGAGTTGAGGTAGGCCGAGCTGAAGGTTAAGGGTGCCATTTCCTTGATGTCGGCGCCGGCGGCGAAGGCTTTCTGGGACCCGGTTAGGAGGATTGCGCGGATGGAGGGGGTTGATTGGAAGGTGAGGAGGGCGGTGTTGAGCTCGGTTATGAGGGGGGTGGAGAGGGCGTTGAGCGCTTTGGGGCGGTTGAGGGTGACTGCAATGGGCGGTTAGTAAGTGGGTGATGGAAAGGGGGAAAGTAAATAATGGATATGTGGTTGAGGGGATGATAGTTCAGGAGACATACTCTGCCCGACGCCCGGACGGGGCTCAGTCACCTGGATGAACTCATACTGGGGGTTTGATCCAGAGGAAGAAAAGCGGACGATGACACGGGGGAGGGTGGATGGCTGGAAGCGGGAGAGACGAGCTGTTCCGGCAGCAGCACGGAAGCCGCTGCTGCGAACGGCGAGGCGGGCGGTGGGGTGCATTTTTACGATGTGTGAAGCTCACGAATGGAATTGAGAAATCTAAAGTCTTATATAAAAGACGAATTCCATCAGACGGATGGAATGCGGGACGGCAATGTTTAAGATCACCCTTCCCCCATTCTTCGGGACAATGGGGTAGCTTCTTCCCTCCACATGCTCGTCCCTTCTTAACACCCAGACGTCACTGGTACAAGCTTATCCTCGGCCTAAAACATGACCCCTGCTTGCGGCAACTGAACAGGGGATTGCTCACTACCAAAAAGTCTCAGCCACACTTTAGTAAAAGGTGCCGACCCCACACCCTGGCCAGATGTGGCAGGTTCTTGGTCAAAAATTTCCACTTGTGGGTAGGCCCCCTAAACTTGCGGGAAGTTTTGTGTGGCTAAACCGATTAATCTGTCACGTATCCTCCTATCTGAGAACGCGCAATCAGCCACTGCCACCTTTCTGCTGCTGCTGCGCTTGTTCTGCTGTCCACCAGCCTGTGATAACTTTGTGTCTTTACTTCAGCTTCACAACGCCAACGACCACGACGATCCTATTTTTCGACGGGAGAATTATACACAAGATGGACGCTGTCGAGGAACCAATGTCGGCCTTCGGCGCCGTGACTGCGCAAACGAACAAGTTGTCGAGGGTATGCGATACCAGACTCTGGGTTTGGACAGAGAGGAAGAGACAGAAAACTAACAGAAAGACAGCAATACCAAGCGCTCCTCGACCAGTCGACTCCCCACACTCTCTACCGATGGGTCGGCACCGGCGTGCTGCTCGTCTTTTTCTTTGCGCGCGTCTTCTTTGCGCAAGGCTGGTATATCGGTATGTCTATCTGACCTCTCTTCTTGTACCGCATGCTAACGATGGAACGATTCACAGTGGCATACGCCCTCGGCATCTACCTCCTCAACCTCTTCCTCGCCTTCCTCCAGCCCAAATTCGACCCCTCCAACGAGGCCCTCGACAATGACATGGAAGACGGCAGCCTCGGTTCTCTCCCTACCAAGCAGGACGAGGAGTTCCGCCCCTTCATCCGCCGCCTGCCCGAGTTCAAGTTCTGGCACGCCGCCACCCGCGCCATTTCCATCTCGTTTGTGTGCACCTGGTTCGAGGTGTTTAATGTGCCCGTGTTTTGGCCTGTGTTGGTGATGTACTGGATTATGCTTTTTGTTTTGACCAGTAAGTCTTTTCCCTATTTATCCTTATCCTCTGCAATTTTCAGCATCTGACACCAACTTGCAACAGTGCGCAAGCAAATCCAGCACATGATCAAGTACCGCTACGTGCCATTTACCGTTGGCAAGGCGCGCTACACCAAGAACAGCTCATAAATTGCAGAGTGATCATGATTGGCTTTTTTTTTGGACGGAACACTAAAAGTGATTTGGTCGGCGGGCGGGATGGAGGCGTTTTTCTAAAGTCAGGCACACGCGCTCGCAACGGAAATGGATAAGCATTTTTTGCGCGGGTGGATGGATGGGTTGGTTCAAGGTGGGATAGACAACAAACTCTCTGGCAGGGCAGGCTAGATTGCATGCACATGGTGAAGATGAGGGGGGAAGGACTTTACGACAACCACTTGTATTAATGTTATATATTTGTTTTAATCGAGTCGAGGGGGTTGTTCTTTGGGGATGGGAGAGACAGAGAGTTGGGTAGGGGTAATTTGAGGATGGTTTTTGGAGTGAAATTTGGAGTTTGAGTGAGGATTGAATATGTGATATATTACGTCTCTGCGATTTGAAGTGCGATCAAATGTCAAAAAGAATGATTTTCTTAATAGGTAGGTACCTGTGTTTGGCCACAGCGCTGAAGCTGGTCGGGCCCACTCTTATTCTCAACTCGAACTTAATCGTCCACCTTCGGCTTGGACCGCGCGACTCCAACAAATTGAACCGCGAAACGCGCGCCTCGCCAAATTCTTTCTCTCTCTCTCTCTCTCGACAACCAGGACCACAACCAAACCGGACATCATGTCGCGACCAGAAAAGTACTCGCAGGATTACATTGCGAGAATCCGATACTCCAATGCCCTCCCTCCACCTCCCATCCCCCCGAAGCTGCTGAACATCCCCAGCGTTGGTCTAGCTAGCGGCCAATACACCAACCCCAACTTCGCATCCCATCTCGCCCGCATTCAGCCATTGAACATCGAGGCCGATGGCGAACTCGGAATGCCGCTCGATCTGGTGGGGATGCCGGGTGTTTTTGATGGCGATGAGAGCTGTGCGTCTTGTCTCGATTTCCCATTTTCGAGTCGCTTGTAACGTAACTGACTTTCAGCAACCAGCAATCCAAGCCCCCTCCGAACCTCCCCCGATCCATCCCCACGATAGAGCCCTCCTCCGTCCCCTCGGCAGCCTAGGCAAGCCCAAGTCCCAGAACCAGGGCGTGTCCTTCCTCCGCCGGACGGAATACATCTCCAACACTCCCACCACCGTCTCCCGCCCCAAAGCCGACCCCTTCCTTCGACCCTCGGCCGGCAACGCCGCTCCCAAGCGCCCCATCAAGCGCAAGGTCTCCCCAGAGCCAGACAGGGGAACACCAGCCTGGATCAAGCGGCGCATCGAGAAATCATTCGAAGCCGCGGCCGTCGGCCTGGCGGACAGGACCAAAGTCAAGCACCCCTCCAAACGCACCAACTGCACCATTGTCGAGTCGTTCCCCCTCCTGCCCGACCTGGAAGCCTTTCCCGACTCTGGCGCCTACGTCACGGTCAAGTTCCAGACCAACCCCGTCACTGCAACGGACAAGTACGACACCCGCATGCTGTCTGGTATCCTCAAGCCCATCACCCGCTCCCAGGCCGAGGACGAGGCCTACCAGCAGGCGTATGAGGCTTGGGCTCGCGATCCGGATCACACCCCCAAGCCGTTGCAGATGATGAACTACGACTTTTACCTACCACAGGATGGCAAGACGGGGGAGAGATTCCGGGAGAAATTCGATGTGGACAACCCGGATAAGGAGAAGGAGTCGTTGTATACCGCTACTGATGGCGAGGGTAGGGGTGTTTTCAAGTTTCCGAGGGTCAGGGCGTATGAGACGGCTACGGAAAAGGAGATGGATCACCATACGAAGTATGCGGAGGAGGTTATCCTTGCGTATCGGAATGATGAGACGGGGAGCAAGGGACGGAGGGATGATAGTGCGCAGAAGGGGGTTTATTACTACCCTGTCATGCAGAGGACCACGATTCGGAACCAGAGGACGAAGAATATTGCGAGGACGATTGGGGTTCTGCCGCAGGGTGAGGAGGAGGAGGCGAGGGTGGGGGAGCTGGAGGTTACGGTTGGGGAGCCGAGTGAGGAGTTGAGGCAGGAGTTGGAGAGGTTTAAGAGCATGCCTGTTGGGTACTTTGGGGGGGAGGATGAGGAGGAGGAAGAGGAGGAACAAGATGGGGGAAGGGAGCAGGAGAGGAGGGGGAGTGTGGGGAGTGAGGAGGGGTATGGTGGGGAGAGGAGAGAGATGTCTGGGGGGGAGGAGGATGCTGAGGGGGATGAGGATTGAGTTGGAAGAAAAAGTGGCTTTTTTAGGCTCAGGGTTTTGGCGCGTTATTGAGGGTTGATGTGTGGTATGTTGATCAAGCAGCAAGAGAGATGTATGGGTTAATAGATTTATTGACACCTTTTCGGTCAAATCTTTGCGTGTTTTTTTGATGATTGGGGCCTCTGAAAGTTTGTTTGAAGTGGTTAACACACCTCGTGGAACGGTTGAACCAGACCTGCGTTGGTGATTGATCTTCATTGTTGATAGCACAACCCTTGTTGTTTTCAAGTGCAAAGCAGGTAAAACGGAAGCAAGATCATTCAGATTGTGTTGCATTTGTGAGCTTTGATATGTTTATGAGTCTGTGTTCTATACCTGTCCTGAAATCTACCCATCCCCGGTACCTTCATTGTGTACATGTTATACATATTATTATAATTCATAACTTACCCACCCACCACCACTGCTGTAGACATTGCTTTTTTTCCCATCCGCCATTATCCAACCCGTTATAATGTCGACTGTTTTTGCTGTTGACCCTTGACCCCTTATATACTCACTTCTGTTTTTGAAATGTAAAAGAACACACAGTTTTTCACATATCAAACCCGATCCTCTCCCTATCATCATCCACCACCCTCCCATACCTTTTTTTTTTTCTCACATGTCAGCATCAAATCATCATCACACATGATCCAGGGCAGGGAAAACTCACTCCAACAACAACCTAAAAAACCAAACCTCCATGTCCTCCTCCCTCAAAACCTTGCCCGCCCACTCCCTCCCCTGCATCGCCACCCTCTCCCCCTCTCGTTTTCCCTCCCCCTCCTCCCCGAAATACCTCACCAGCTCCAGCCACTCCTCCCCCTTGAGGCTCATGGGCACATAGTGCGCCCACGGCCTCAACCACTCATAATGCCACTCCTTGAAGATGGCAAACTTGAAAACCAAGCTCTTGCTCTTCAAAAACGCGTGAAATCTCCCTGAAAAGGCATTCCCATCCATGTCAAGCACATGCTTGTACTTGAGCGCGTCTTCCTGCTTGGCATACTCTTTAATCTCAAAGAATTCTTTCTGCGCGGCACAATCGCCCGGGTCGCACTGCCCAATGTGGCTGAAATAAACATCCAACAAAGACTTGTAGTCCCCCCGGGGAACAGAAGCAACCGTCCAGTTAGGCGAGGTAGAACTGCCCACATTGGTAAGAACATTAGCCTTGTCCACCGCATTGAACTTCTTCACCACCCTCTGCCTGTGCTGCCTCCTCCAGCCTCCATTGCGCGAGAAACCCCCCGTCGTCGAGCCACGCCAGTACAACCGGTTCATCTTCTCTTCCCAGTCCGGATCCTTCTTCGGGTCGTACGGGACTTTCCCCGAGTAATACCACGGAGAAGGAAAGATCAGATCCTGATAACTCGAAATCTTACTCGGCGAAAAAACTGGAACAAGATCATGAACGACAGAATACGCGTTCGGCCTGTCAAAAAACCCAAACGTCGACTGGAGCGAAGGCGTAAGACATATATCCGCCATCGCAGTCCAGTTCGTCACAAACCCCAGCTCCCCCATCGAGTACCTCCCCCGATCATCAAACTGCTCCCCCTCCTCCAATATCCTCGCCGGGCTCCCAGGCGGGCACGAGATCCTCGAGTGCGTCCAAGTAGGCTGATGAGCAAAAGTGTTAAACCTTGTCAGCTTCCCCTCATCAAACCGTCCCTCGTAGTCCAACCCTTCCACTTTTCCCACATCAGTCCACCCATTCCTCGGCTCCTTTTCCCGCTTTAGTTTCGCCATGTTAACCCCCAACCCCACCTTCACCAGCCTCTCCAGATCCTCAAACGGCACCACAACCCTACTCTCATCATTGACATTAAACGCCAAGTCCATATCCGGCAACCAACCCACAAACTTCTCCAGCATCCCCAACACACCCCTCTGATGCCACTCCGCCGTCCTAGCCTTGAAAACACTAGTGACATTCCCCTTCCTGATCTGCACCCCCATAAGCGAATCATCAAACCCGATCACCTCCCTCGCCCTCCTCCTCGTCGTCGCCGGCTTCAGCCCCCAGAACGGCGTGACTAACTCCATGACGGTATCAAACTCATCAACCAGCACCACCCCCCTCTCCGTTGCAAAATCCCACCACTTGTCAAAGTTTGGGGGGGGCGGTATCCCGTACCGGCGTTTATACTCCCCCACCGCTTCTCCCAAAGTTTTGCTCTGCCTCCCTTTCACAGCTTCAAACTCCTTCTCTGCTTGGTTGGTCAGGTACCATATCGGATGCGACCCCTCTGGGGCAGGGGCGGGTTTGGTGTCTTTTGTGTTGGAGTCGTCGGTCCAGGTGATGGGGATTGCTATCCTGGGTGGTTCAGGCGGCTTGTCCTCCGGTTCCTTTTGCGGTGAACGGGGCCGGGGTAAACCCCCTGGGCTTCTTGACAGAGAGTAAACACAAAACATCAAGAACAGAAACGCCCCCAGGACGCCAATCTGCCTGTTGCGCATCGTGACCGCGGCCGGGGTGCGTCGCCCGGCGGTTTAGATCTCCGAGGGCCGTTTCCTTGCCGAGTAGCGGTTGTTGTCGGAGTAGAGCGTGTTCATCGAGGTATCAAAATGTCGGTCTCATACAAGATGTCCGAGTCGCATATGTTCTGTACAATAGATAGGTCGTTCTCGTCAGTGAGCGCGCTGTACTTCGTCTCTGGTCGTCGTCGTCGTCGTCGTCGTCGTCGTCGTCGCGGGCGGTGGTAATCCCGCTTCGGTTCGCATCGGTGGCAAGACAGGTTTGATAGATTCAAAAGGGGAAAAAAGGAGAGACCTGGACAAAGTTGATGCGAAGCGTTGGCACTGGACCCATCCCCCCAAAATTAACAACCACTGACGCATGTCGCGTTGGTTTAAAGGTGGGGCCAAAGCCGTGAAGTCGCCTTGCCAAGCTTCCATCGAGCTTCCCCAAGGGGCTAGGCCACGCCTGTAGCCTGAACCCCTATCGTGGTCTGCCTCGGGTCTATCAACGACATGGATAGAATTGTACGAATGACTTCCTCAACATAGAACCGGCCCTACGGGATTGGATGTCCAGTCTTACAAACATATCACAAGACATTGCCATCACACGTTGCAGATACACCAGTGTCACGCTCAAAATGCTCGGGTCCCAAATGGAGACACGATTTCAGGTATTGCTCATATCTGAATCCTCCATGTGCAACCAGTGCCGTCTGAAAGATCTAACCATTTTCCAGATCAGAACTCCCAATGAAACAGGGGTATCAGTCACAACGCCCAAAATATGCCATCGCTCTTGGTAGCTAGATTTTCATTGCCTTTGTGGTTGCTTGTCTAGTAGAAGAAGCCAATGATCTTGCCAGAGACGTGGCGGCGACGGGCCTCCTCCTGGTCCATGATACCGGCCGAGGTGGTGAGGATGACGTAGCCGAACTGACGGGCGGGAAGGAGCTTGACAACCCACTTCTCGAGCTCAGAGAGGCGGACGTTGTAACGGGGGGAGATGACACCGCACTTGTTGAGGCTGGGAAGGGTTAGTTGTGCTCTTCAAGTCAGGTCAGACAGACAAAAACATACCGGCCGTTAAGCTGGACAACGATCTTGCCGGAGCGGTGGTCATCGATCTCCTCGAACTCGCCAATGTAGCCTAGGAAAGAATGTCAGAAAAAAATGTCGCGACGATTTAAACATTGGGTCATCATTGGCAACTCCGATAACGTGTAAGATCCCCGCGTGGTGTATAATTTATCGGCAACTTAAAGGGCTAAGTCGTGGAGCAGATTGAGACAGTCGCCTAGTTATCATGCCGAAGTTTGTGCAAGGGAAATCGTCGCGAGGATCTTGTCGTTTCGGAGGCCCAATGATTTCCCATCTGACAACCACATACCGTGCTTCTGCATGACCCGGAGGAACTTGACGATGACCTTGGAGGAAGGGCGGATCAAGACCTGGCGCTTGCCGGCCTTCTCGGCGTTGTTGATGCTGTTGAGGGCATCGTGGAGGACGGAAGTGCGGACCATTTTGGCGGTGTTGAGGAGACGGAGATTCTCAAATCGGAGATGTGGAAATGAGGTATCTGCCAGAGGTTCGAGGTTTGTGTTAGCCTTTCGGTCGAGGCTCGACTGCGTGGAAGAGTGCCCTCGTTGATGATTCTTCAAGAGGGTTCTGCCCGCCAGCTGCTGACGAGGAGGAGCGTATCATGTCGTCGACCCGCGTTTTACCAACACGGGCCTCCATGATTGCCCTCCTCAGCCTGTGCGAAAGGCGTCGTCCTGCTGTTGAGTCATGTCCCGAGAGCGGGATGAATATACATACCTCGTTGGTGATTGACGGATGGTGGTCGCGGAGAAGGTCGGTGGGCGGGCGTCGACTTTTCAACAAGGCCTGGCAGAGCAACAACCCCAGAGAAATTTGTCGTCGCCTAGCTTGTGGGTCGCGGTGGTGGTGGCCCGTGCTCCTCGAAACTTTGCCCTAATGCCTCCTGCAGCAACATTTCGCCAATCCCCTTCTGGCAGAGCGCCCCGCTTTCGCGAAGCACACACCAAAATTTTGATGGATCCAACCAATTGGGTGGGGCGCTCGGGGCTCGCACATTATTCTCGAATTTCTGTCCACCGGCCTGTTCTAGCTCCCCTCCCTCCTGATACCTACACACGAATAAAAGGATCATTACCAATTTACTCTTCGAGGATCGCACCGGCACTTTACTTGGAAAGTAAATCATCAAGATGGTGAGTACCGTCCACCCACCAACGACGACAACGACTTGAAGTCGACGATCACCTACACCACCAAACACAATGCCACCGCTCTTTTCTCGCCGCCGTCGAGGATGACACCCCGCTAACAAAGTCGTGTGTCTAGTCGGACGTAGAAGAGACTCAGCAGGTTGCCGACGTCGAGGTCGAGGTTTCGGCCGAGGCCACCAAGGGCCAGATGTCTGTCCTTGACGCTCTCAAGGGTGTTCTCAAGCTCTCCCTCATGCACGACGGTCTCGCCCGCGGTCTCCGTGAGGCTTCCAAGGCCCTCGACCGCCGCCAGGCCCACATGTGCGTCCTCAACGAGTCCTGCGAGGAGGAGGCCTACAAGAAGCTCGTCATTGCCCTCTGCTCCGAGCACAAGATCCCTCTGATCAAGGTTCCCGATGGAAAGCAATTGGGCGAGTGGGCTGGTCTCTGTAAGTACCCTTTACAATCTTTTAGTGTCGCCACCAATACTGACTCTCTTCCACAGGCGTCCTCGACCGTGAGGGTAACGCCCGCAAGGTTGTCAACTGCTCTTGCGTCGTCGTTAAGGACTGGGGTGAGGAGTCGCAGGAGCGCTCCATCCTCCTCGACTACTTCCAGTCTGAGGCTTAAATTTCTTGACACCACCGCCGCTTAGGGGAGTGGGGGGAGGTAGCTTTTAATCGTTCTTCACTGTAACGATTGAACTGGAAGAGAGAAAGGGGGGTTTTCACACCTGGGACGGGTTTTTTCAGCGTATCAAAACGAATTCGGCATTAGACTCGGAACACCTCTTTCACAGCCACGACCGTGGATGGGGACAAGGGCAACAAATCTCTGGGCGCATTGATGGTCACAAACGGATGGACACGACAAATTGGGGAAATTCGGGCAAGCTACCTCCTTTTTCTTCTCCCCTCAGAATGAGGACGAGACAAAAATCAAGACAGTCAAAAAATTCAAAAGCCTTTGATCTGGGACGGTCAACCAACTTTTGTTTATTCCACTCCTGACTATGTGATTGGTTGATATTAAAACTACTTGCGTCCCTCGACCATGATGACATGATATCCCTCGGACGTCTTGGCCATCCCCCAGCTTGGCTTGTTGGTCGTGCTGGTGGGTAGTTCGTAAGCCACCTTTTCAAACTCGGGCAGCAATGACCCCTTTGTTTTCCAGCCTAGTGATCCTCCTGTATAGCTTGATTAGTTATCATACTGGCTGGGCACCTCAAAAGTGAGAACATACCGGACCTGGCCTTATCCTGCGACATCTCCATCGCGACAGTGTTGAAGCTCTCACCGTTCTGGAGCCGCTCGATGGCTTTTTCTGCCTCGCCCATTTTGTTGCACTGGTTATTCTGTCAGCTTCTTGAGTTATGATATGTCTAATTTCTGGTGGTCCAACAGGCAGTAATGTTTGGTAGGTAGGTGTGTTGGTAGATAGCACCACCACCAGTAAAGACCGAAATAGGAAAAAAATGAAACTTACAAGAATATGTCTAACGTTGATGCTCTGGGCGCCCTTTTGCTGCTTCCCTCCACTGTCATCACCGCCACCTCCCTTTCCCTTCCCACCTTTCCCACCCTTCCCGGCGTCTTTGCTGCCTCCTCCTCCGCCGGATTTGTTGTCTTTTTTGCCCATGTTGAAACCTTTCTTTACTTGTTCTACTAGTGACTATGTCGAGGAAAGAGAAAACCAGGCAAGATGGGGAGTAAGAGGTCCAGAGTGACAAATAGAGGGGTTATCCAAAGTGAGGGAGTGAACAAAATATGCCCCGCTATTTTTCGAGCGTCTTCAAAGCTTCATTCACTTGAGAAAGGTGTGACTGAGAGGGAAAAGGGTTAGGGTTGTACACTTCTCATTCATCTCTTCTTAAAAGGGGAAAGGGGTAACCCAAAAACCAGTCTTTTCTCCAACACGAGCATACCATTCGAGAGTCAATCAATAACCAACGTTCCGAAAAAAAAACACCAATATAACCGTTAAACCATCTTTTGTAACCTCAAATACCCAAAAACACCCGCTATCTATCATATATCATTACACATTCCCCCCCCCATCACAAAAGGTTACTTCCCCCATCCCCAATCGGACTAACCACCTCAACCTCCTCCTCCCCCCTCCCAACCCCCAACAACCCCTCCCTCTCCCCATCGCCCCCCTCCCTCGCCACCCCGCCACCCATCGGTTCCCCCCTCCCCGCCGTCCTCCTCGTCTCCTCCGCCCCATTAAGCACATACCAAACATCCTTCTTAGTCAACAACCCCTGCAACACCCCCCTATCCACAAACATCACATACCTCAACCCCAACTTCTGAAAGTACGACACCGCCAAATGCAACCTACTCCCCCTAGGCAGCGTAAGCGGCGTCTGATCCATCCACTGCCTCAAATCCAACGTAGTCCTTGGATCAGCCAACGGCTGATGCGCAAAAAACGCCTCCGTCTCTGGGGGTAACAACCTCGGTGGCTGCGTCGACGCATGCAAAATATACGCCAGCTCCGCCCTGGAAATATACCCCAGCAAAATCGCATCCCTCGGGTCCGACACAACCGGAAAGCCACGATACGGATGCTGCTCCATCACCGCCGTCAAGCTAGCAATCGTATGCCCCGTAGCAGTCAGAACAACCAAATCCTCAATCCGAGTCATGATTTGGCTTGCCGGGATGTCAGGAATCGGTATCTCCTCGCTGTTGTCGAGGTAGGGGTACTCGTTGAAGTGAATCCAGGATTCATAAATCCCCCTCCGGGAAAACGCGTCGCCTACCCATTTTGAGATCATCACCGCGACCATGATGGGGAGGACATATGTCAGGGCGCCGGTGAGCTCAAACATGATGACTACTATTGACACAGTCATCCGAGTGACACCGCCCAGGGCGGCGGCGGCACCGATGATGGCATAGGTGCCGGGGGTTATGCACGGCACGTCCGGTTCGCAGGAGCGAAAGGCGATAAAGTTGGGGTGGTTGTGTTGCCAGATTTCCATGATGATGCCTATCGCGCGGCCGACGAGGGCGCCAATGGCCATGGAGGGGAGGATGATACCGGCGGGGATTTGAAGACCAAAAGTGATGGCCGCCAGGAAGAAGCCCAGGACCGCGGCGAAGATGAGGAGGATGATTGTGCCTGCTGAGGCGGCGCCTGTTTTGCAGAGGCCGAATTGGTCGTCTGTGAGCTTTGAGCACTCGGAGAAGAGGTTGGAGACAAGATCGGAGCACTGGGCTCGCATGTAGTTGTTGGGGTAGTTGAGAAGGGCCGTCAAAATCGCCACGGCAACTACTTGGATGACCGGGCCAGGAAGCCAGGTTGCCGACTTTCTCCATCTTGCAACCCACATGTTTGCTTTGATGAACAGCCCTCCATACACCCCCCCGAGAAGACCGAGGAGGACGAACGGGACAAGCTCAAAGCCGTGCCACACCGAGCTGTAGGTCACCTGGTACATGACCAGCTTCCCCGATCGAAACGGGTCAAAAGCTTCCAACACCATGGCAGCTGTCATGGCACACACAAAGCTCTGCCACATGGTCTTGTCGGGGAAATAGTACGACAGTTGCTCAAGACTGAAGAGCACACCCCCGATGGGTGACCCAAAAGCAACTGATATCCCCGAAGCCGCAGCAGCGGACAAGACCTCTCGTTTTCGAGCTATGTCCCAAGTTAGCTTTTCCCCAACCGAACAACAACCCGGACCAACATACATACCCTCATTGTTATTAATACTCGGAAACAACTTGATAAACAAGTTCGCACAGCAACAAGCAACATGCACCAGCGGCCCCTCCTTCCCCAACCACATCCCCGAAGCCACCGCTAACACCAACCCCAAGCTCTTCGTAATCAACGTCCACAACCCCAAAAACCTCCTGATAATAAACCCACCCAGCACCGTCTTGATCTCAGGAATACCAGAATGCTTAGCATAAACAGCATACTCCTTCACCAACAAACTCGCCGACAGCGCAAACATCACCGCCAACACCAAGTAAACCGCATACTCCACAAACCAAACACCCCCCCTTGACGTCACCCCCAGCGCATTCCCCCACGTCTTCCACCCCTGACATTTACTAATCTCATCATACCCATAACAACAAGCAGTTTTACTCAGGTAAAACGCCCCCCCATCCGTCGTCGAACAAAACCCATACTTGATATCCCCCAGCCAATCCGTCGTGACGTCTATCCCCGCCGTCAAAGTCCCCACCGCCAAGCCAGATAATATGAGAATAACCCATACTTGTGAGGCATCCAACACCCGTTGTAAGAACCCCAATAAAGGAAACCCAAGAGAGGTCGTCCGTGAGAGTAGTGATCTTTGTCGCTGGCGCTCTTTGGTGTACTCGAAGATCCAATCGATGGCTGTCAGGTCTTCGTATCCTACTCTCCTTCCTGGCCCTTCGGCGAGCCAATCTGTGGGTAATGAGTCTGATTTGGAGCCTCCATTTCCGGGGATGTAGTCTAGTCTTGTTGCGCCGGTGGGGGGTTGTATTGGTGGTGGTGGTGGGGGGGATGTCGGCGCTGTTTCTTGGGGGGTTTGCTCGGCCGGTGAGGGCGTTGAATAACCTGGCTGGTTGAGAGAAGATGCCCGTTTGTTTCTGCTTGCGCTTGAAGGAGAGTTGTTGTTGTTGTTGTTGTTGGTGGTGGTGGTGGTGGTGGTGGTGGTGGGAGAGGGGGTCGTTGTCGAGGATGGCGGCTGTGTCGGTGTCGTCGAGGAGGTCTAGTTCGTCGGCGTCAGAGGTGGCATAGTGGTGGTCGTTGTTGAAGGGGGGGAAGGGTTCGGAACTCGAGGATCCGTTGTTAATCGGGGACATGGTGGGCTGCATATGCCATTCTTGATTGCGGCGGACGAGGGCTGGTTTTGCGATTGGGAGGTTCTGGGGGGTGGATCGCGTTGGCTGATGGGACTTGGTCTTTGGATGCGCGTCCCCTGACTTATGTAAGTTGCTGCGCTGGGTATGCGCGGCGGGGCACCGCTGTTCGTCGTCGATGTCAACTGGGATGGCTGGTGAAGAAGATGGTGGACAGGAACGACAGCTATCAGTATCTTATCGATTGCGCACGTTGTTGCGGCCAAAGTCTGTGCACTCTTGGCAACCTTAAATCGGTACGTACCTCTGCTCTCCTCCACTCTAGATCACACCCTGGACCTGGGCATTGCTTGTCGAGTTGACTTAATCCAGAAGAATTTGGATCATAATGTCTTTCTCGACTGGTTTTATAATTTTCAACAGTCGCAGACAAGATGAGTGAAACGATGCCATCAACAGCTGAGGAACAGCATGATCCAGCTGCCTCGCTACAAAAAATCCAGACCCTACTCAGCGCAAAGGACGACACATCTCGATTCGTTGGGCTGGCACTGCTTAAGTCTGTCCTCGATAATACACCAGAACTAAGGGCAAACGAAGATGGAATTGCCAGCTTGTGGAACAGTATTCCCGTAAAGTTCCTGGATCGTCTGATTCGGACCGGTTCGAAACAGCAAGCAAAAGGCACCAATGATATGTTGGATCTTGCTGTTTCTGTCCTCCACACCTTCACTGTGCTATTACCGGAGAAGTCAAAACAGGAGAGCAAGTTGGTAAACAGGATACCTCAGTTGGTGGCTTGTCTTTTGTACTGGTGAGGAGCTCTCTTTTCTTGATATCCCATTCCTTTGCTAACAGTGCCTAGTTCTGATGAAACTACTAAATTGGTCCTTGAGACTCTTGTGAGCCTAGTTAACCAGCCTGAGGGTGCTGAGGTCTTTGACTCTATAGACGACTTGTCGACTTTGACTGAGATTGCACCTTCTCAGCCTCTCGTCCTGGACACTTTGTATTACGCATGGCTAGGTGCCATGGCTACAACAGCAGACAAGAAGGCTCTGCGCGCCAAGATTGACCAGGCCATCGGATCACTGGTCATTTCTTTCAAAGGCACTGATGGCGTCACTTTGTTGAAGTTTTTGGGAAATTTTCTTCCAAGACTCGACCCAGAGCTGCTCCCACCCAACCCCAAATGGCTTACACCACTGGCCAAGTTCGTGAGAGACCTTGTCATCAGTCGTCCTACTGCCGACGGCCGCGCAGCTTTTGCCAACCTCTCCGCCGCTCTCCTCGAGTCTTACCCAGTACAATCGCCTCAACTTCTCTTTGCCGACGATGTTGACAGCAAATCAACAGCTACAAGCGAAAGTCCATTTGCGTTTTTACTAGTCAACCTACTTCTCATCGACATTCGCTCGACGATACCGACTCTTTTAGGGCAGCTAAACAGCTCATCCTACAGCATAACAGCTCAGCGGCTCACCTCTGCCTATAATGTTGTCTCCAACTTTATGGGCTATCTCCTCCGAACACTGGAGGCGTTAGACAGCGGTGAAAGCAGCAACAATCAGTGGATCATGAAGCCTGACTTGCTGCTCAAGCTTCGCACATCCATCTCCGAAACCATGTCACTCACGGCCGAATACCTTCGTGACCGCTGGGACGCCTCGATAGCTGGTGCCATGGGCTTGCATCCCGAAGCACGAACCGGGGCTGCCAACGAAAGCGGCATTTCACATTTTGTTCTGACGTGGGACTCCAAGAGTGTACACTCCAGCCAAGACCCATTGATACTTGCAGCCATCAGAACACTGGCAATTTGGCTGAGAGAAGACGATGGCGAACAGCTAAGAAAAGAAGCAGCCGGGTTAAGCGACATGTTTGTCGAGCTCTATCAAACCAGCAGCAGCCCTGAGAAAGGTCTAGACTTTAGAAGACCAGTCCTCGTGGCATTCGAGGGAATCTTGGAAGAAAGAAAAGGCAGAGAAGCCTTTTTGGAAAATGGAGGGTGGCAAGCACTGGTCAACGATCTCGGCAACATCCTTCAAGCCAGTTCAACGACAAGTGATGAAAACGAGGCCGCACGAGGGGTGGAGATTGTGAGGAACTTGCTTCAGATTGCCGAGGCGGAACAACCGGGCACTCGGGAGGACTGGATGGACTTGGTCACTAAGACGGCAGCGTGGGTGGTTCCGGATGAGAAGCAGCCGCCGATGGTGGAGGAGTTCCAGGTGGCCGTGCTGCAGCTTGCCACGGCGCTGTTGGTGAATGCCCATCCGGGTCTTCGCAGGAGGTACACTCATTCTACCACTGCGATTGTTGGCATTGCGAACCAGCTGCGGGACAAGGTGAAGAGGGATGAGGGGCTGGTGGAGGCCCTCTCGGATGTACTCGAGACTTTGACCGCGTTGCGTCAGTGAGTACAGATACCTATCAGTCCGGCGAGCCCGGCTTGATCCGTCTCGATCAAAGGCGCCACATAGCACTCTCACCTTGTTTCACTCAGACTTGAATATGCCTCCACGGCACCTTCCTTCACAAGCCTCACGATTACGGCCAAACCATGTGGGAATACGGGAATATGGGCCCTGGTCTTTGTTCCTTCCCTTTTCCCACCCAGCACACTGGTATTGGGCTCGGGGCCGAGACGGGATAAACAAGTCGGTCATACCTCACTCTTTTACTTTCACTCAGGTAGTCGAGATGGACCTCCTCCCACCAGCCGCTGGACCATCCTTGGTTGATGTCATGTGGTTTTTTTTCGCTCGATGTCCCGACATGGGAACAAACAGCTTCGATAATCAATATACCTCCTTCTTCCTCTCGTTATCTTTTCCTCCCTCAATCCTCGAGATGGACCACAGTATCATGTATCTTACATAGACCTTTCCTTCAGCAGCAGCAGCAGCAGCATGTCCTCCATCTTCCGCTTCTCACGCCACCGCGGCGGCGGCACCCCAGAACCCAACGGCCCCAAGGCTGTCCTCCAAAGAATCCACGAAGTCTTCCACCCCCACCACCGACATTCCTCCATCTCCTTCTCCCAAGCCGAGGATACATGGGCCGACTCGCAGCGGAGGCGCCTCAATATCACCAGCACGAGCGACACCACGGTCAACAACAGCAGGCCGGGACTGGCTATCCGAACAGGAAGCTTCTGGCGGAACGACCCTCTCAGGAGCGCAGCAGCCGCCGACGATGATGATGACGGCAAGCTTGCTCCCCCATCTCACGACAGGCACCCTGTAGCACAAGAAGACGGGAGTTTCTCCCTTCAGCAGTCAAGACACACTTCCAAGTCTGACAAACAGAGTGGTCAAAGTAGTGGTGTTGACACCCGCTCCAGTATGTTTCCCTCTTTTCCCCTCCTACCTACCACAATGTATACTTACCCCCGCTACCAGGCTCAACAACAGACCCCTTCTCCCCCTCCGAACTCCTGACCCTCTCGGACACAATCCGCTCCTCCCTCCCCGACTCCCTCCTCTTCCCCGACCCCTCCGAACCCATCCAGCAGCTCATCTCCTTTCTCGAATGGGCCCTCACGGCAGAAACCACACCCCCCCACCACCCCTCGCACGACCACCGAATCGAGTTCAACACCATACAGCATGCCCACTTGGACAAACTTTTGTCGGAAATTTTGCTCACTGGCAAATCCCTACTCCCCCCGACCACCACTCCCAACTGGCCGCTGTCTCAATGCATCGACCTGGCCGACTCGCTCCAGCGGGCCTGGAGGCGGAGGTTCAAAGAGAGGTACTTTCGGATTGACGAATCCCGAACCAGACAGCTCCTCACAAAGGGTGGGTTGCAGGGTGTTTGCTGGTCTGATGACAACCCCTGTCCTTCTGGGGATAACAGCCCGTCCCCGGTGATGCCGCGGCAGGAGCAGGAGAAGTGGCGGCCGAGATTGGAGGTTGACAAGTATGATGATGACAAGAAGCAAAAAACCACGGGAGGGGAGGGGCAGCTGGAGGGGGATGACTCGTTCCAGGCGGGGGATTGGTGGTTGAGCATGGCCTGCGCGAGGAGGGACGGGATGGTGGGGACGGAGGAGGAGAGGGTCAGCCAGGGGAGGTATAACGTTTACACGCTGCCGCTGTTGAGTGGACGAGAAGAAGATATTGGGGGGCATGGGAATAAAAGCAAGTATGTGAGGACGGGGGGGTTGAAGGAGATGCATGTCAAGCTGATTACGCTGGTGGGGAAGGAGGTGAGGGTTTTGAGGGGGTATTTGCTCCAGAGCGGGATCGCGCCGGGGGTGGGTGTGCGGTTTGATGGGATCTGGAAGCTGGCGAGTTATAGACATAAACTGGACTTGGGGACGGGGGAGTATAAGCTCGAGCTGGGGTTGGAGAGGGTGGCGAATGGGCAGAGGGCGATGAGGGAGGTGTTGAAGGTGCCGAGGCCGAGCCAGATGGATGAGTGGGACTTATTTGAGAAGTTGGAG
This sequence comes from Podospora bellae-mahoneyi, assembly GCF_035222275.1. Classification (NCBI taxonomy): domain Eukaryota; kingdom Fungi; phylum Ascomycota; class Sordariomycetes; order Sordariales; family Podosporaceae; genus Podospora; species Podospora bellae-mahoneyi. Next base: position 2,840,219 of record NC_085886.1, on the reverse strand, counting down.
GCTGACAAGGTGAGGCAGGTGCAGGGGGAGGCGGCGAGCTATGCTTGGAGGATGCAGAGGGAGGAGGCGAGGGTGGAGAGGGAGATATGGAAGAGGGCGCATAGGTTCAGGGAGAGCATTTGTTCTTTGGGGTCTGGGGGGTCGTTTGTGGAGGGTCTGGGGGGGATGATGAGGAAGAGGAGTGAGGTTGTTTTGAAGACCGTTTTGCCTGCGCCGCCGGGGAAGGTGAAGGGAGGGGGGGATGAGGCTAGGAAGAGGGTGAGGATGAATAGTAGGGCTAGTACGGTTGTTTATGATGTTAGTACTGGGGAAGCGTGGGAGGAGGGGGAGGAGGAGGGGGTGAAGAGGTCGTCGACGAGGATTAGCTGGGAGGATGTGTTGAAGGATGCTTTGGAGATTGCGAAGGGGAGTGTAGGGGAGTGGGGGCCGGGTGGGGGGGGCTCTGTAGATGCAGGAGAGATGTAGACTGTAGAGACTGTGATATTATGTTTTGAGATTGAACGTACTACTTGAGATTGGTGGTTGTGAAAAGTGGTATTACGTCACCGTGCCAAGCATTTGACTATTTAACAGCATGTGAGTGGGACCGGACCCTGGAATGTATTTCCACTTTTGGGCAGTCCGCCAGTTTTTTGGACATCACCCTCTGTTTGTCTTAATTCTTGTTCGGCTTTTTCACTTTTGGTTTCTCGAGATATCCGCAACGAGTTAACTTTCGGGTCAGCAAGCATACAATCTTCAACATGCCAGACTACAAAGACTTGCTCAAAAACGGCTGGCACCCCGAGAAATCCGGGACCTCGATCAAGGGCTCAGTGGTACGTCGATCTCCTTTATGTAGGATAAGCTTTTCTTCTGGGCGGATGACAGCTAATCTTTCTTGATTTCTAGAAATCTCTAGTCGGTCGCGGCGACGATGTATGTCTCCATCATATCCCCCTTTTTCGACACTCCCTATTAACCTGAGCTTGCTGGTCAGAAAAACAAATACGAGCACCACACCCCCCGCCCGCTCTCGTCTCTCCAAGACCCTGCCAGCTTTGCCCCTCCCCCGAAAAGAACAAACACCGGCTCGATATCGTTGCAGGAACAGCAACAGGCAGCTGGAGAGGAGGAGGAACGGGAACGACCGAAGCCACCGAAGCCATGGTCGTTGAATACTACTGGTTTGTCGACCGCTAACCTCCCGCCCCCACCGGCAAGAAGGGATGTGCCGTCGCGGCCGTCTTCCACTTCTAGCACCGGGGGGTTGGGAGGACCGCCGCCGCCACCAGCTCGTTCCTCCCCGGGAGTAGGACAAAACCCGCGAGCACCACCACCAGCATTACCACCCCGTCTCCCGCCCCGGTCACCAGCAGGGGGAACGAACGCGCTGGATAACCTGACAAAGTCGATTTCTGCCGCGAGCATCAACAAAGACCCGACGGTCCCTAAACCGAATCAAGGAGCAATGGGGAGGTTAGCCGCCGCGGGTGTGAATGTCCCCGGTCTTGGCATCGGTACCGCTTCCCACCCACCACCTCCCCCACAACCGCCACGGACATCCTCCCCATCATCATCATCACCCTACACCGGTCTAGCAAAAGCTGGCCTCAACCACTACCGATCCTCCGCTCCCGAGCAAAAAGCCTCCCTCCGAAACGCTGCCGCAAACTCCCTTACCCAACAACCTCAAGACAGCACCACGCAATCATCCTCCCCCCACACCTCTTTGGCAAAAGCAGGCCCCAACCGCTACAACAACTCCGCCCCGGAGCAAAAAGCTGCCCTCCAATCCGCTGCCAAGACGGGTTACCACAGATATCAGTCCGCCACACCGGAGCAAAAGGCTGCCGTCCAAAACGCGGCGTCGTCGGCTGTGAGGGGTGGTCTCGAGCGTTATAATAGTGCTGCCACAGCGCCGGAACAAAAGGCTGGTGTTTCGGGAGCAGCAACCTCGATGTTCTCGGCCGCGATAGCAGCCAAGAAGAAGCCCCCTCCACCTCCTCCCCCGGCCAAGAAGCCGCAGTTTTTGGTGGGGAGGAATAATACGGGGGAGGAGGGTGATGCGCCACCACCTATTCCGTTGGAGACAAGACCTTTCTGATGGGAGCATTTAATAAGTGCATGGATATTGGAGGATAACCGCATCATAATCACAAGCATTAGCATTGTACAAGAACTTAATTTTTAGTAGAAGACACCCCGACAATTCCAGATTTTCATCACAGCACTCAAGTCTATCTAAGATGCGAACACCTAAATGTTGCCTGTTGCCTGTTGCCTTTTTGTGTGAAGAAGATCTGTGTTTTTGCCATGTGAGCCCACAAACCGGCCTCACACCTTCTCCCCCCCTTTTTTTTTATTTTTATATACTAAATGTTTTAGTCAAAACATTTAGCACTTTTGGCCCTTGAGGCCAGCCTTCCAGAAGAGGAAGTAAGGGGAGACACCGTCCTCCATGTAGTTGGAGAGGATGACCCTGTTGTTTTGACATCAGCTCTGCACTTTCGGGGGAGAGGTTAGGTTAGAAAAGGGGAGAGTAAACATACATTCCATCGGGGTTCATGGAGGCACCGGTGTAAAAGTCGAGGTCCTTGAAGTTGGCCTGGATCCACTTGGCGAAGGCCATGGCCTTGGGCTCGAAGATGGCGATCTGCTGCTCGACCTTCTTCTTCTCGGCCTCCTGCTCCTCGGCGGAAAGGGCCTTCCACTGCCAGTCGTTCTCCTCGCGGTTCTTTTGGGCCCAGGGGATGTACTGCTTGGTGGACTTGAGGTAGCCTGCGGGGGCAGTTAGTTTTGAGGGGAGAAAGGGATGGGGGGAAGGGGAAACGCACCCTTGAGGTAAGCCATGTAGGACTTCTTGTCGAAAGAGGTAGACTCGAGGAGGCCGGAGGAGACGACGTTGATGACCTCCTTGGCGGTGTCCTCGGCACCCTCGTCGTCACCACCCTCGGCGGAGGCGTTGGCACCGGTGTCTGCGGGGAGAGGGTCAGTGTTTGTTGGTGAACGATATTGCGAGGTAATGGTGGTACATACCGACGTTGGCGGCAGCCTCGGTCACGCGCTCGCCTCTGACAAAGTAAAGGATGGACTCGGCCTCCTTCTTGGCCTTGACGTCGGCGGGCTGGCGCTCCCACTCATCGTCGACACCGAGGACGTCGCCGACGGTCTTGGCGGGCTTCTTGGCGAGGGCATCGATCTCGTCGGCGTTGCAGGGGATGAGGGTGTAACCGTCGGAGATAATCTCGTCGTTGGGGGCGAAGGCGAGGGGCTCGTCGGCGCCGGAGGTCTTGATCACATCCTGTTTGGGGGTTGTCGGTGTTAGCTATCTATCTGGTGATGTTTGATGTTCCAGGTAGATAAAGTGGTGTGGTCTGGCACTATGCGCCCACAGCTGCAGAGGCACAACGGGGTTGAATTTTTGCGCCGGGGAAAATTGTGCGATGGTGTGAGATGAGATGGTTGGGGGGCAACGTACAGAGTAGACAATCATCTTGGCGGTGTTTGCGAGGGTGACGAGATTATGAGGCTGGTCTGGTCTGCGGTGGGTTGTCAAAGGAATGGAAGGCACAGGAAGGGGGGAAAAAATTGATGGATGGCGGCGGGCGGGGTGGTGGGTGGTAGTTAACAAGGCAGGCCAGCGCGGGGGATGGATTCAAAAGAATTGAATGGGGAGGGGTAAAAAAAGATCGAGCGGGGCACCCTTTTTTTTTTTTTAAGTGGTTCAGGGAATCGAGATGGACCCACATTGGGCCACCCTTTTTCAACAACAGACTTTGGATTCACTTTGATGAAATACTTTGATACTTGCACAGGCGGCAACTTACCTGGGTTATTTGGTTGTGGTGTGATGATGATAAGTGGGGGATATTGAAGAATAAGTTTTCAGAGGTGTAAGTCGAAGGCTGTGTGAGTTGTGAGGGCAAGCCATGCACCGCCGTTGAGTTGAGGTGGACGCCATTCACGTGGTTTTGTGGTGCAGTACGAAACTCAAGTGAGAGGTGAGTGGCAACATGCAACAATGTCACAAATGTCTATAGGTTGAAGTTCAGCCTCGTTGGGCGATTTGACTGCCGAAGCCTTCAGGAACCATATCTGTTTTGTCTGCAAATCTACTTCTTTGTCTTCTTCTGTCAACAACGTCAAAATCTCAATCTCAAGATAATACTCAAAAACTGTCTGGCCGTTTCACGTCACAAAGGAAAACCCTGGGACAACCCCGTTGTCAAAGTTCTGGAACTGATCTTCGGAACCACCGCCAAGAAGTGCGGTGGCGGACAGTTCTGCCTCTGACCTCCCACTAACCAATGACAGCGCATCATGCAGATAGGGGTCGCGAACGCGTTGCTAACATAAGCCAGCCATGGATATCGATGATCGATCAAGCAGAAAACTCCCTCCGACAAACGGGCGCATGGGATTCCCGTCGTCACCATCGGATCAGATAACACCAAGTGGAAAGACCATCGTCCCATCGGTCACCCGACGGCGTCTAGATACGGAAATTGGAGCACACCTTGTCACCTTCTGTAGGGGCTTAGGTGTGTTGAAGTGTTCTGTAGCGCATTTCCAGGGGGCCAAGGCCTTCTTACTCCAAGGTACCAATCGGGAACCGCGGATGGATTCCACCCCGGGGATCACTTACAAACCGCCCGTTTTTTTCCTCAAAAACACCGAACCACTTTCTTTCTCTCCCGCCCAGTCAGCAGTTTCGCCTCTCTCTCTCTCTCTCCCCCTACCTCCTCAAAAAAACAACAAATGAACTTAAACAGTGGCGGTCAACGTCGTTGTTTATGGTTTTGTTTGTTGCCCTTTTGTTAAACTCTGTTGTTTGGTTTTTCCCTCCCCTCAACTAACTAACCAACTACACTAACTATAACCCTCCATTGATGCGGTCAACCTAACGTTTTCACCACCGCGCGCGCTACCTACCTACCTTACCCTCCTCTGTTTGAGCACGTCGCTTGCTCTTCAAATCTTTTCCAACGTAACGGGCAGCACCCACCACCGCCCATCATCATCATCATCATCAATCAATCAATCGATCGATCAATCAATTCACCATGGCCTCCTCCTCAAACACAACCACCGCCTCCTACCCTCCCCTCCCACCCCTACCATCCTACGAGCTAAAACCCCTCCCGGACCTCTTACCCTTCATCTCAGACTTTTGGCTCTCCATCATCCTCCCCCACGTCGCCTACTGGGTAGTCTCGGGCATCTTCCACCTCATCGACACGTACGACCTCTTCCCCCAGTACCGCCTGCACACGCCCGAGGAGATCTCGCAGCGCAACCTCGCCTCTCGGTGGGAGGTCGCGCGGGATGTTGTCTTGGAGCAGATCCTCCAGGTGGCGACGGGCGCGTTCTTGAACCTGACCGAGGCGAAGCAGATGACGGGGTCGGAGGGGTACGACGTGGCGGTGTGGGCGAGGCGGATCAGGATCGCGCAGAGGGCGCTGCCGAACATGCTCGGACTGGTGGGGTTGAACGCGAGGGGGCTGAGCGAGAAGGTTGCTTTGGGGGGGTACCCTCTGCTGGCGGGGGCGCTGGCGGGGGGGGATTACCCTTTTCTGACGACGGAGCTGGTTGTGGAAGGGGGGAAGAAGGCGGTGATGGAGACGGTGCCGGCGTTTGCGGTCTGGGAGGTTGTGCTGGCCAAGTTGATGTATTGGGTTGTTGTACCGGGTTTTCAGATGTGGATTGCGGTTGCAGTGATGGATACATGGCAGTATTTTTGGCATAGGGCTATGCATGTGAATAAGTGGATGTATAGTATGTTTCCACCTCCCCTATTTTGTTACTTGAGAGTAAGGGAAAGCTAACGTGACTGGTGCCGTGTAGCAAACTGGCACGCCCGCCACCACCGCCTTTACGTTCCCTACGCTTACGGCGCGCTTTACAACCACCCGGTCGAAGGCTTCGTCATGGACACGCTTGGAGCTGGCATTGGGTACAAGCTCTCGTTCATGACCAACAGGATGGGCATGTTGTTCTTTGTGACGAGCATGATGAAGACCGTCGACGACCACTGCGGGTATAAGCTCCCCTGGGACCCGCTGCAGCACATCACGAGCAACAATGCCGCCTACCACGACATTCACCACCAGAGCTGGGGCATCAAGTCCAACTTTTCCCAGCCCTTCTTCACCATCTGGGATAGGTGGCTGGGGACCAAGTGGGAGGGGGATGTGCAGCTCAAGTATGAAAGGACGAGGGCGAACGCGGCGGCCAAGGATGAGAAGAAGAGGTTGGCGATGGGGAAGGAAAGGAATGGGAGTGTGACGATGAATGGGAAGGTGAAGGCCAAGTGAAGATACTGGTCTGATAAATATGATATATGGGACTGTTAATGAAGGGATAACGCTACCTATGTGCTTTTTCTTAATGGAGGAGGAGGGGTGGTGGGTTTGGAAAGGATAATTTGGAGGGGGATAGGAAGGGAGGTGGGAAAACCAAGTGGGCTTGGTGGTTGTGGTTTTTTTTGTTGCTTTCAAACAAACCTGTAATAAGATTCTTCTTGTGGGGTGGTGGTGGTGGTGGTGGTGGTGGTGTTTAGTAATGGAGACTCCTCTGGCTTCTTTCTTGGCTCCTTTCTTGCTGGGCAAAAGGGGGTTGAGGGAGAGGGGTTTGGGGGAATTTGTAGTTACTGAAGTTGTATTTTTTGGGGTGGTTTTTGATACTTGTTTTGTTTCGTCTGGGTGTCAGTGATGTGTTGTTGTGGGTTTTGTGAGTATCATAGCAGGGAAGCTATAAAAAAATATATGTTTTGGGGGAGGTGGGGGCGTCGGTTGATGGGACGCTTTGTTTTTGTTGTGATAAAGGAATTGGATGGTTGGTACCTGCGTGTTAGGTAGGTACGGTTGGCTGTTGTGATCGATGCGAGGACAGCAGCAGGGAGATGGGTTCGTTCGCGTGTACGTACGTGCAGATATGATGAATGGGTTGGGTTGCCTGGGTGGTTGCAAGCAGTCGGGGAGAGGGAGCGAGACGTGAGGGGGGGTCATGAATATAATGTGTAATATGACTATTTGAATCAGGCCTCCCTTTATCATCATCACCATACTACTACTCCTGATTCGCCATGTCTTATTGGGATTATATAGAGTGAGATTTTCTGGGGTACATGGGCGTCTCGGTATCGCCAGCGGCACGACACACATTTCGCCATGGGGAACTTGTTGTTTTGTTTGCGTCTTGTTTTGTTTGGGCATATGACTCGGGCAGGGGCTGTAAGCAGAGCGCAGAGGAAAGAAATCGGGAGGCCGGGGGGTTGGTCTTGAAAACGGGCCTGGGTGATGGTTGTGCCACTTCCCTCGAAGATGGCGGGTCTTATAAGACCCGTTTTCTTTCAAATCTTATATGAAGGTATTGTGGGGCAACATCAACGGGAACGGGGACGGCGCGGTGGCGTGCCGGGTGGCTGCATGTGGGTTATTATCTCTTGGGGGGTGGTTTGTTCGTCCGAAGCTGATCAAATGTTTACAACAAGATTGATACATACATGATGATGAGAAATATTCCGGACTATTTTACTATTACTACTACCAAGATTATGATGATGATTGCGGACGTAGGAGAATTATGATCTGGAGGAGACTTTGACTCATGGTGATGTCCGAGACATATAGCACAGTGTACACGTACGCAAGGTAAGGTAAATGGTGATGCTGCTGCTGCTGTGAGATGGTGGGACTGCATGATGGGATGTGGAGCTGGGGAAGGGAATGGAATTTGATTGCTTTTGTTTACGGGGGAGACTTGGAGAATTGTTCTTTTTTGCCGATCTGTATGACCTTTTGTTTCTGATCCGCAGAGGGACGGAAGCAAAGGAAGGAAGAATGGAAGAAAGTTTGCTTTTGATCAACGGGTGGAGGATGCATATTACATATGTGAGTCTCGGTTCCTTCGGGTGGGATGGTCCGAGAGGGGGTGGGTTGGTGCCTGAGTTGAGTTGGGGGGAGGGCTGGTTGTCAGCAGGTTGTTGTCCCTGAGGAGGAGGAGGAGGATGAGATAGATGATGGTTCGTTCCAGGTGCCTGGATGGTGTGAGCGGAGGGATGAGGCGGGAGATGTTCATATTTGAATGAATCAATTCGAAGCAATTATTTGCGGAGGGCATTTTATCGTCTGGTGAAAGCGCTTCTCTACTTGAAACATGGCGATTGCTGCAGCATATGCGCCCATTGGCCAATCAGTGTCGTTGGTAGTGGGTCTCCACAATCCAGATTTAGCTCCTGGACCCCTGGCAGTTGAGGGGACGGCGTGAATGATCTCACCATCCCAGCCCGCTCCATCGTCGTCGTCGGCCGACAGGGCCACACAGGGCGCATGGACGGCTGAACTCGAAAGCCCTGAACCAGACTTTTGTCTTTCTTTTGGTTTCTATCTTTTTTTGCGCAGTCTCCTCTGATACCTCTTGAGGTGTCACCAACCCCAGCTCAGAGCCTCGACGAACTCGAGAATCTCACATGATCCCACAGCTCTGTCTCTATCCGGACTTGTGCGACAAACACACAGAGCAGCAGTTCTACTGTAAACAATTGCCCAACAATGAAATGCCTCGAGAAGCGGGAAGTGATGCAACCATCCGCTAGATCGACTGCACCTTCGATCCAATTTGACAATCGATGGTGCATGAAGGCCAGGGGTCTCCCGGCGACGGCCCTGGCGAGATTGGCGGTGCATGAGGACGGCCCAATCCCAAGCCAGCTTGCGTCCCTCCAAGCTGTCCCAATTCGATCACCAAAGACACCAGGGTCGGCCAGCCCGGGGCAAGCCTGTGAGGGCTGGGGGACGATGGTGGTCCACCGTGTTGACACAGGTGCGAGACAAGCAGGTTTATTGCTTTAAGCAAGCCTGGTCCTCGTCACCACTCTCACAGCCCCCCTCTCTCTTTCTCATCTCATCCTCCCTCGATGATTCTTCACCATCGTCTCTCCGCTTCTCTCTCTCAGGGTTCCATCGCTTCACTTTAACCGCGTTGACGCTGCGGCACAGGATTACGGCATACTACCCACCCTGAGACAGTCGACCGTGAAGCGTGGTTAAGCGCCAACCACTCAGTCGCTGTTTGCTCAGAATCACGGCGCTTCCGGGCCCTCTCCCATCCCTTCCATTGGCTACACGCCGCATCCTCCAATTCCCTGCGTCTACACGTTGCATCCCAACAGCCTGCCACGCGAGGACCAACAAAGCCATTGTTCCACTTATAAGACGATCCGGGATCACCCACTAACCACAGCCCTGCCTTGCCTCCTCTGAGAAGAGACTCGCACTTGAGTCTCAGCCTTTGTGTAATTCGGCATGGATCCGACCGCTACCCTCTTTACCTTTATGTTGTGAGTTCTTCTTGAGCTTTGGTCTACTTTTACTCTCGTTTTATATAACTCGACACACAAACCAATCTCTCCATCTCTCTCCATCTCTCAACAACCTGTCACTCTCTCTCAACACACGCAAAACATATTCACTCTTTCCATATCTTGTCTTGTGTGTTCGGCATCTAGCTTCGCAGTCTGGCCCTGTGATTGCTGCTTTTCGGTCTCTCTCTCTCTCTCTTTAATAATCAAGCTGTTGCTGTATGTTTTGATTTTTGATTTTGATATCTTAAGTTTATCAAGTCTACTACCCTTACAGCCCATTGACATACAGCACAGGCAAACCCATCCTTCAGTACAGACTGTACATCTTATTGGATCCTGGGACAACTTCAACAAGCCATACACAATGGAACGCGACAGCAGACGGAACAAGGGTCAGTGGAGGGGGTGCCACAACTTTGAGGACATCATCTGTGATGGCGATGCTGGAAACGCCCCAAAGCGGAGTGGTGGACTCAAGATGGGACAGACGTACTACTACTATTATGAGGTCAACGGGTCATCCGAAGTTCACGATCCCTCCTTGCCCTCGACCACCGCCTGCCCATACCTTCCCGGCCAACCAGTCAACACCCTCTGGATCCCAGTCGAGCAGTCTCTTCGCAAGCGTAGCGGGTCTTTGAACTCCCTTCGCTCAACCGACTTTAAGACCATGGACCCTGCAGCCAAATATGCGAAGCTCAAGCCAGCCGCACCCATCGTTGACACTGCCGCTGCACCTCGCCGCTTGGACACGGCGCCGCAGCGCATGCAGCAGCAGCACAAGCGCTCAGCCCGCAGCATCTCTCCCGGTTCGGGCTGGTCTTTCTCGCCGCGCAAGCTCTTCAGCCGCAAAACCAGCTCCTCTTCGCTCAAGGAGTCGACTCTGCCGCCAACAGCAATGTCTGATGATGAGCGAGCCACCGCGCGCTCGGAGGGTTCCCGGTCGAGGGACATCTCCCCCGAGTCTCTTCGTCGGTTCTTGGTGGATGACGCCCCTTTGGAAGAGGAGCAGTCTGTCAACAACACACTAGCCATCCCGGAGGACATTGTTGAAGAAAACGAAGACGACGACAACTTTGCTACTTCGGCTGTGTCAGAGTTTATGCAGTACACTGGGCTGTCTCCCCCTCCTCAACGGGGTGCTTCGCCCGCTCCTACTATCGCCCCTGCCTCGTTTTCAGTAGAGCCGGTGGAATTCCCTGGCTCGTCACCCCTCCCCGTCAGCAGGTTTAGCAACCTCCCTAAGCAACCTTCTCCTATCGTCCCTGTTTCATCGGGCCCTGGCGTCCTCCGATCAAGGTTTACCACTGCACCACCGGCGGTGTCGGAGCCGCAATCCCCTGACTCGGTCGGTGGCGTGCCCGGGTTCTACCACTCGGACAATGATGATATCGATGCTGAGGATGATGATGGAGAGGAGGAAGAGGTTGAAGAGAAGAAGAGTGAGGTGGCGGGGTTGGGATCAAAGGTCAACAAGTCAACATACAGCCTGCCAAAGACTGCGGGCACGGTGGGGGATAAGCCGTTCGAGAGTGGACTTCCGATGTTGGGGGGGTTGGGGGGTGGGTTGGTGGATGATTTGAGGGAGGAGTTGGGGTGGATGGCGGATTTTATTACTGCTTAGATTTATCTATCGGGCTTGGGGTCACAAAAAGGGGTTTTTTTTTTCTTTTTTTTGGGGGGTTGGATTTGGCATAGCAAATGGATAGAATTGGGGTGGGTCAGCGTTTGATATTTATAAAAAGGGGAGGCAAAGGGAGGGCTGGGACTTTCTTGGGAGGGATTTTTTAATGGGGTTTTGGTGTTTGGGGGGTAGGGGAAATGAGGGTATGACAGAACCTGATTGATGGGTGATGGATGGTATGGGTTGATAGTATAAGGTGGGGGGAATGAGAGGAGAGAGGATATAATATTTCAATTTTAAGGTGAAAACCTGTTTTGATGTTGCAGTTCGAGGTAAAAAGAAAAACACAAGATTTTCTTTTTACCTCGAATTATATCATCAGACGGTTTTTTATCTTGATATAATCTACTACTGCCCTTACCACTGTGAACATGACCAAGTTGGAATATATGTAGACTCCAGAGTTGACACGCATAGTCTCGGCAATATAAAAACAAAACACCATTTTATTTTCCATTCCCCATGTATGAACCAAAAAATTTGCAAACGTTTCCCATTCCTTTCCCTTCCCATATTTCCCAGCCCATAAAACTCCCAAAAATGCAAACCCTCTCCCAATCTATCTTTTCCCTTCTTTTTGTTTATTTACTTATCTTCATTTTCTTTTATTCTTTTCATATTTTCTCCTCCCCCATCATCACCACCTACCCACCCACCCCCTAAGCATTCACCTCCTGAAACCAACTCCTCAACACCCCCGCCAGCGCCCCCGGCAAGTCCTCCAGATTGTGCACAATCAAGTAATACTCAAACGGAAAACTATCCAGATACCGCCTCACAACCGGCACCCCATCAGCCCCAAACCTCGCCTCCTTCAGCTCCAGCACGCTATGCCCCTTCTTATCCCTGACGTCGTCCATGACAACGAAAACAACCATCACCCTCTGCTCCGTCGCCTCCCTCAACAGGGGTCTCAACCTGGCATGATCCCTCGACTGGACCAGGCCGTCAGACAAGATTAGCGCTAATTGCCAGAGATCTTCCCCTCCCTGGGACATTAGGCGGGCGTCACGGAACTGATCGATCACCCCGCGCATGAGCTTGATCATATCCGTCCCGGCAGACTGAAAGGTGAAATTCTGGAGGACCCTCGCGCCTGTGTCGCCAGAGGAGAAGGAGGGTGAGGTTAGCGAGTGGGCGGTAAAGACTTCTTCTCCGAAGCCCAGGACTCCAATTTGGCCTGATTCGAGGATTGTCAAGGCGCGGGCGACCATCACTAATGATTCGAGCGCGAGACGGCCAGAGGAAGACCTGTTTTCGTCAGACATGGAGCTGGAGTCATCCACACATAACAGGATTTGATATGCGCGTTTGGAGGGGATGGCTCTCCTCATCCAGATCTTGTCCCGCTTGTACGACGAGGCGATGTAAGGGATTATTTTCTTGATGTTGAGTCGCTTTCCTGTGCGGAAGGACCCCGAGAGCTTGGTTGATTGGGTTGGTGCGAGGATCAGCCTCAGTTGGGAGGACAGAGACTGGGAAAGACCTTGGGTTTTCTGCTGGAAGGTCGACCAGAGCTCTAGTGCCTCGTCGTAAGGGCGGAGAGGGCGGTCTTCATCCGTAAGATGGGTGGCGGAGAGTTGAGTAGAAGTTTCTTGAACGTCTTCGTCTTCGGCGCCATTGGGGGCGGATTCGTCACCGGGGGTCTTGTTGTTGTCTGGAGCGCCCCGGTGGGTAGCCACGCCTGAACGGCCGTCCTCACGCTCGTTCTTGATGCCATCTTGGGGTTCGGCCGGCTCGGCATCCTCCATATCGACATCGCCCCCTTCCTCGGGTTGTTCATCTTCGGAAAGAACCTGCTGCCCTTGCTCCTCCATCTCGTTGTCGATGGCCATGGCATCATCCATGGGTTTTGCCTCCTCGTCCGTCGCCGTCCCCAAAGCCTGCGCGTCTGCTTCGGCGGTGTCATCCTGCAGATGCTGAAACTCGGCCTTGGACATGTCCTCCGCCTGCTTCTCGGGCCTCTCTTGATTGTCAGCAGCCTGGATGTCCTTTTGATTGCGATACCACCTCTCCAAAGCATCACCCAGCTTCTTGAACGGCTGAGCCTGCTTGGAGTCATCCTCCGGCTGATCAGAAGGACCCTGCTCCTGGTCCATCGTCGACAATTGACCCTCCGTACCAGGCGCCTTGTCTTGCTCGGCCTGCTGCTTGCTCACAGCGCCAGACTCCCTCTGCGCAGCCTTGTTCTCCGTCTCATCCTGCTCCATATCATTCGCATCATCTTGCGCCTGACCACCCCCGTTCTGAACCTCGCTAGGCGCGACGTCATTCTGATCAGCACCACCGCCATCATCCTGCATCGGCTTGGGCTTCTCCTCTTCATCTTCCCTGCCTTCGTCCCCTTGCTCGTCAACATCCATCTCCTCTTCTCTCTCACCCGCGGCATCGATCTTTCCTTCTTCTTCCGCCCCCGCCTCGTCAATCTCCTCGTCTTTCTGATGTTCTTCCTCTCCCTTTTCTTGTTCCTCGCCATTATCGCTATCAGCATCATCCTCCCCAGTTCTCTTCTCCTCTTCATCAATCTTATCAGGATCAACGTCACTCAACCCATCCAAATCATCTTCCTCCTCCCCTTCACCATCACTGATGTCAACATCCATATCCTCGGGCAACGCCAACGTCTCCTGCTCATCCACATTCTGATCCTGCTTATTCAACTCCTCCATCGCCACCCCCTCATTCTCATCCCCCGGCTCCCCTTCCTCTTCTTCATCCTCCCCTTCTTTATCCTCCTCTCCCTTCTCATTCCCCTCCCCTTTATTCTCTTCCTCCTTCTTCTTTTTATCGTCTTTCTTCTCCTCAGCAGCAACAGTATCACTCTCATCCCTCTCCCCCTTCTCCCCCTCCCCCTGCTGATCCTTCTCCGCCTCATCCTCCCCACTCCCATCCCACATCTTCTCATCCACCGCCGTAGGATCAAGATCATCCACATCCCCAGCCTGCTCATCCACATCCTCATCATCCCCCTCATCATCACTCCCGTCCTTATCCTCCTCTTCCTCATCCTTACCCGCCACATCCCCAAGCTCACCCTCCAGCTCATCATCCCCCATGTCAACCGCGTCGTCGTGCTCCTCAATGTCACCCTGCGTGTTATTATTCTTGTCTTGAGCCAGCTCGGTGAGGTCCTCGTCAGGTTGGATGTCCTTGCTGATATCCTCTGCTCCTTCCCCGTCGCCGAGGCCAGTGCCGTCGTTTTCGACGTTGCCGGTTTCGTTGGACTTCTCGTTGGACGGTTCGCTGGGCGTGCAGAAGCCTTGGGAGGAGATGATGGTGAAGGAGGTGGAGAGGGTGTAGCCTAGGCGGCAGAGGGTGCGGTGGAGGGAGGTGAATTGGGTGATGTTGTCAAGGCAGGAGGCCGAGTATTGTTGTAGGATGGGTAAAACTAGTCGTAAAATCGGGGTGGCGACTGATGGTGTGGGAATGGAGCGGAGCTGGGAGATTAGAGAGGTGATGTCGTTTGTGATGGTGGGCATGCGGAGGGCGTCGATGGACTGTTGGAGGGCCTCCCCGTATGTCACAAGCCAGCTTGGGTCTTCTGTTGTTGCGGGGAGGGTGGAGGCGACCTTTTGGAAGTTTTGGAGGGCGACCAAGATTTTGCTTGAGAGGGTCAGGGCTGAGTTGGCAAAGGTGTCGATACCAGAGTGTTGGGGGCCGTTGGTGATTTCGGCGGTGGTTTGGATGTCGGTCCAGAGGTTGATTTGCTCCATCACAAATGCCAGATCAGGACGCTCTTGAACCAGGGCTTGAAGGTCAGTCTTCAAAGCGGCCAACTCCCTCTCGACGTCGACTTGGAGAGTCTCCTGGGGCAAGGAAACAAAGCCTTCGGGAAGTTGAGGCAGATTCAGCTGAGTCTTCTCCAACTTGGCAAACGTCTCAACCCAAGCACCCAACCTAGATTCGACAGGCTCATTATCAATCTGACCAAGCTTGCCGTGAACATCAACGAGATGAACACCAAACTTGACAATCTGCACCAACCACTTCAGCACCTGAGCGTAGTTGGTCTGCTTGGTCTCCGGCGCAAAAGAGCCTTCTCCAGCAATAGAAAGCTGCCTGACGTAGGCAATCGCCTCCTCGAGTGCCTGATCAGCATGCGCAGTCTTGGACAAAAACTGCCTCTGCTTGAACATGACATGCAGCACGCCCTCAAAGAAACCAACACTCCTCCCCACAACCTCCCTGTTGAGATCCTCATTATGATCATTGGCAGCCTTGCGGACCTTGGGAGCTAGGTCAAGAGTCTTGTGGTAAAAGTACTCAAGCGCGTCCAATTCCGGCCCAGAAAGATGAGGCACCAACCCCGACCCAACAAGAACCTTTTGCGTACTGCTCTGCTTGTCGAGAATGTTCGTGCCCAAGTTGCGGCTGAAGCCCATAGCGCGAAGGGTCTTGAGGGTCTCGCTAAAGAGCGTAACCTTGCGAGTCTTGAGATGTCTCACAGCCTCCTTATTCTCATCCGTAAGCGTGCTAGGCGTCTCCTTCCTCAACTCGGCAATCGAAGAGACCAAATCAGTGATGTACTCATCCACCGTCTTCGCAGCTTCAACAACACCCGCAGGCAGCGAGCCGTGTCTCCCCATAGCCTTCAGCACCCCGGGTAGATTCACCATCCGACTCCACTGAGGATGAGCCTCAATCCCAGGGACCATCTCCCGGCACACCTCGATAGCCTTGGGATCCACACTGTGCTCAACCTTCTTGACCACCATCTCCCCCCCAACAACCCCCTCATACTTCTCCTCCGGCAGCCCTTGATCAGTAATGACCCTGACAGGCTGCTCCAACACCGCCCTGAACTTCCTCACCAGCTTAAACAGCTTCTCATGAGACTTCCGTGCACTCGCCCTCAAAGCCTCAATATTCTTATCCCTCCACTTCCCCATCAACAACACATCCTTCATACTCCTATCCAGCGGCTGCCTCCCATTCTTGATATACTCCTCCACCTTGCCCAGATACCGTCCATAGTACCTGATACTATTCTCCACCGCATCGCCAACAACGCCAAACTCCTTCTCATCCCTCGTCAGCAGATCAAGCTGGCTCTTCAACTGCCTCAACAACCCCAACCGCGCTTTGAACTGCCCAACAGTGCAGCGATCACCAGTAAAGTACGTCGAGAGGGTTTCCAAAAGTTCAACCGCATACTCCTTGAGCAACCCCTCCTCAAGAAACACGCACGACTTGAGGATAACGTCATTGTACGCGTCGAACCAGAAAGCTTTGGCCGCATCATGCGTCTTCTTGACCTCGACATCCAGCAACCGCGACCAAGACGACAGCTCCAACCTCCTCCAGTCACAAATCGTATCCCGCAGCTTCTCATACAGCGCCACAGCCTTATTAGCAGCCGTAGCCCAGCCGCCTTCATGCCACTCGTAAACATGAGCGTGCAGTTTCTCAATCGCTGTGATAATCTTGGCAAGCGGGTCGTCAATAGCCATCTCGAGAACCTTGTCACACGCAAGGATAACATCAGCAAGCGTTTGATGATGGCCAATCTCGTCGATCCCTTGCAGTTCAAGGAACCGATTGCGGATGGCATTAACCAGGTTCAAAACCTTGCGAACCTCAGCGAGGTGGGCATCAGTGTAAAAGTTGTAATCGCCCGTCTCGACACTGGCCGAAAAGGCCTTGACCGAGTCCTCAAACACAAGCAGCGTAGCGGGGAGTAGCATGGCGTCCATCTCCGGGCCCGTTTGCCCACCCTTTGATCTGGCGACTGTCCTGGCAACCTGTGTGCAAAGCTCCTTGATCATCACCTGCGGCTCTTGACTCCCAAGGAAAATCTTCTCATGCGCCTCGGCGAGCATCACCGCGAGATCCTTGCCCGACCGCTTCGACTTTTTGGGCTTCCTGACCTTGGTCTTGTCGTGATCATCGTTGTCGCCCTCGTCTTGATAATCAGGGAAGAGGCTGTCGAATTCCTGCCGGTCATACTCCTTCTCGTCCTCCAAGCTGCCCTTGTGGACATAACTCAGCCCGCTAGCTTCGACTTCCTTGCGCTTGTCCTCTTCAAACTTCTTGCTGTAGACTTCGTGGATGAAGGCCAGTGACTCAAAGAGCTGTTTCCTCATGGATGGGGGAAGTTGATTCCTGCCTTCAACAGCAGCAACCGTCTGGACAAAATACAAGAACGCAAAGTTTCTCAGGGGAAGATCCTCCGTCTCGGCACGGTAGACCGTCCCCTGAAGGAAGGGCGTGACAGAGACCAAGACCTCGGATTTGTTGTCCTCGTCTTCGTTATCCTCAGATGCCGTGGCAGGGGGTACAACACCCCTCCCAAGGGAAAGGCCCATCTTGAGGCAGCGAAGGAAACTGACCAGCGGCATGGTCAGATCCTGATAAGCCCCAAACCGGGAAGTCAACCGATGAATAAGAAGCGAGACGTTCTGCTCCACCAGCGAAAGCTCCTCAGTAACCTCAGTCGAAGACGACATGATAGACTTGAGATGCGTCGTCGCAACATCGTTCGCCAAAAGGGCACCAAGAACATTGCTAAACTCCCCCTGCAAACTGCGCAGCTCACCACCCCCAGGACGGTAAATCGACTGAACCGCAGGCGGCTCTCCCAACCCACCCGCCTCCTCAGCCAGAGCTTTCAATCGGATGCCCGTCTTCTGACCGGTAAACGCCACCTCAAAGGCCTCAAGAGCAGCAATCTCCCTCTGAAGACCCACGTAAAGCTCATGATGCTCCTCGGCCTCAATCTGCGCCCGATGATGCGGATCAAAGATCTTATCCGGCACAAAAAGCGTCACACACCCCAGCGCAAACCTCACCCACGCAATGCTCGCAAACGCCGACCTAGGCTGCAACCCCTTCCTCGCCGCCACCAGCGCCAACAAAGCCTTTGCAAAGTGACCTCTGAAAACCTTCACCACATGCTCCGGCCAATCTCCCCCCTCCATCATCTGAAGCTGCTCACTCTGCTCCAACCAACCCCCCAGCTCCCCCAACTCCACCGCCCCCATCCTGGCCCCCTTGACCAAACTCTCAAACAACACCTCCACTCCCCCTTTCTGGGACGGGTCATGAGCACTCATCACCTCACCCATCAACCTCACCAAAAGCCCCTCCGCCTTCCCCAGAGGATCAGCAGCAAGCGCCTCACTCGCCCCCGCCAACGCCCGCCCCATGATAGGCATCTCCACCTCCAAACTCCTCAGCTGGCCCAAACTCGCCGAAGCTGCAGCCTCATACCTCCTCAACAACGCCTTTGAAAGCTCCCCCTCCCAAGGGTGCACCACCTCACTCCCCTGTCCCTGTTGCGCAAGAACACAATCCACCCCCTGCAAACCCGTCCCCTTCATACACTGAATCCTCATCAGACTGGCAGTAGGCAAGCTCGACAAAACATCCACATCACCACTCCCCTCCCCGATCCTCCCCCCGGTTGATATCCTATGCAACACCCCCACCTGCCTCAACCCCTCAAAACTACTCGCGAAAAAGGGCTCGTGAGCGGCAGAGTGCACCCCAATCTTTGCCTCCAACGCAGAAATCTCCTGTTGGAGGTCCTTGACGAGAGAGGCACCATCCACCTTCCCCGTGCGAACAACAGCATAGATCCTCGCCATGGAATCCTGAACTGTTCTCAGGGTGGCGATATCAACATCAACCCTCCACCTCATCTCATCAAACCTATCCGCCAACCTCTCCAGCTCCATCACTTGCTCAAGCGTAGCCTGGTCAGCAATAGGATCAGGACGTAAAGCCCGCCACATCGTCTCCATGGAGAGACCTGTCCCAAGCTTGAACCCAACGACAAAGTCCCGCTCGAGAAATTCCCCAATCAAGACAAGTAGTTTCTGAATCCCCTCATCATCTCGACCAGCCATGGCAAGAGATCGGCGGA
Source organism: Podospora bellae-mahoneyi (assembly GCF_035222275.1). Taxonomy (NCBI): domain Eukaryota; kingdom Fungi; phylum Ascomycota; class Sordariomycetes; order Sordariales; family Podosporaceae; genus Podospora; species Podospora bellae-mahoneyi. The sequence goes on along the minus strand of NC_085886.1, from coordinate 2,821,325 downwards.
GGAGGTTAGCACCCTGAGTCAAATGGGACTGGAATCTCGCTTCCTCAAACTGAGACGCAATGAGGAAGGAGAATGTCCTCTTCCAAAAGAGGACCACGCGGCGGAGGATAGCGCGGCGCTGTTTCCAGTTTCCAGGCTCGGCAGTGCTGGTGGAGATGTACCCCTTGATCGCCTTGGCAACCGACGCCAAAAACCGGACAGAGTTGACCGTGGAGTCCTTGGCGAGGGAAGCGACCTTGTCCGCGACAAACGACCTCTGCAGGCGGTTCAATGAGGATGGCTTGCTGACGTTGACCTTGGAGAGTTGGCCAGCCATGGCTTTTTCTGCTTTTTGGATGTCGATAAAGAGCTCGTAGCAGACTGCCAGCCAGCAGGTGAGTCCCTCGCGGGCTTGGTCCAGGAGCGGCATCATAGGGGAGTTGATCAACGGGTGAAGAGGCATGAGCATCTTGTCCGGGGACGGGGTGTACAACCCCGCGATGGCCTGGCGGAGTTCACCGGCGTCTTCATGGTGGATGTAAGACAAGAGCAGGTCAAGATGTTGCAGGACGTCGGGTGACTGAACAGGAGATGGCGAGCCATCGCTGAGAGCCTCGCGGATGATGTTGATGTAAGCATCAAGACGGCTGCTGTCTCCAAGGGAGATGGCATCAAACGCCAAAGGAATAAGCTGTCCCTCTTCGGTGCCTTGAGACGACGCCAACTTCGCAGCAGTATGGTATCTCTGAAGCGTCCCATCAACAGGTGCAATCCTCTCAACAACAACACTTGTCCCAGCAGGAAGAACATCAAGATAAATTTCCACCGAACGATTCCTCATAGCCCTCGACAGCTCTCCATACCTCGGATCGACCGTGAGGAAAATCCTAAAATCAGGATGGGGCTTAATGATCCTCGGCTCACCACCCGGACCACTGTGCTCATTGATGCTGAGGATACCATTCGGCCGTTCCAAGAGCGAGTTCAGTCTGTCCAGCACAGAAGCACTGCAAAGGTTGGCATTATCGAGGACCAACCAAGCGCCAGTCTCGACAGCCCGAACAATGACACCATCGAGCCACTCGAATCTCGGGTTCTCGAGCGTCAACGGCTTGTGCAAAGCCTCCTTTGCCTGATCCAAAAGAGTGGCGAGCTCCTGGTTGACAGCTGGATCGACCTGAAGGCTCTCGATGAGTGGCAGAAGAGTCTCATACTGATGAGCCTCCCCGGTCAAGCAGGACCCCAAGGTAGTCAACACATCTAGAGCCACACGCGCCACCATGCTTGGCAGAGTGCTGAGAATCTGGTCCTGAAGAGCCTGTCTGAACCTGGACAACGCCGCTTGCACCTCACGGTGAGGATCAGCCTGCTCAAAGCCACCAATAAGATCCATGGCATCGACATCCGCATTAAGCGGGAAGATGACCAAAGGCTTACCAGCCAAAGCCGCAACGTGGGCCAAAAGAGACGACTTCCCACTGCCCGAAGGACCAACCAAGATACACGGCAGGTCCTGCTCAATAGCAATCAAAATCGACTCAATCTCCTTGAGCCTGGCAATTGGATCAATCGCCGGGAATTGCGTCGGCTGCGACAGCGCATTCCGCTTGATGGTAGCAAGCCCGACCTGGCAGAAATAGGGATTGATATCATGGTAGAGGCCATGCTGCTCAGGCATCCGCTCAAAGATCTCAGCAAAGAGCTTGTTGACCGCCTCACGGTCACGCTCCGACCGGAAACGCTGTCGAATAATGACATCAAGATAATCATCCGGCTTGCGGTCGGCCAAGAGGGCTTTGTCGGAAGTCAACAAATCGCCCCAGCGAAGGGTATCACGCAAGTTGAACTCCCACGGAGACCCGAGCGCACCAAACGACCGTCTGCCAACAACCTCGTCATCAAGCTTCGACATAAACTCAATAAGACGATGCTGAGTATCTTCCCCAATCTTGGCGAACTTCTTGGCCGTAATATGAAGCAAATCCTCCTTGGTGAAGACGTCCGAGTAGACCACAGTGAAACGGTTGACAAACGAACTAGGAAGACCCTTACGACCACCGCCCTGGTGATGAGGATTCTGGGCAGCAAACAGCTTGAAGTCGGGATGGCGCTTGAAAACCTGGTCCAGTTCGGCAATGTACACCTCTCCACGATGGTCAAGACAGGCGTTCAAACCCTCCAGAACCGTCTGAGAAGCCAAGTTCATTTCCTGTAAAACCATGTCAGTCACAGCCCCCCTATCCCTGATCCAAAACAGTGTCACTTACATCCAACAAGACCCACTCCCCCTTCTGCATCGCCTCCAAAAACGGCGCATTCTGCCAGACAAAATTACCCGCCTCCGCCCCCTCCACCGGCACATCCGTACCAAACAGATCCATCAGATCTGTCTGATCACTCAGGTTGATCCTCGTCAGCGGCCGTCCACAAGCCCTCGCCAAAGCCGTAATCAACGTAGTCTTGCCCACACCAGGGTTACCCTCCAGCAAAATCGGCTTCGTCCCTTGCAGCGCTCTAATCACGCGCATGGCATTCATCTTGGTGGTAGGAACGGCAAACTCATCACCGGCATCAGGCTCGGCAGCCTCGAACCTCTCGACACCGAAATCCCCGATGGAGAGAGCTCCGGGGGTGATCTCGAGTTCTGGCTCTTGAAAGTACAGCTGGCTGAGGTCCTTGCCGCAAAGAGCACCAAGCTGCTCGAGACATTGCTGGCGCTGTGAGGCCATCTCCTTGGGGTCGACCGAGATAAGAGCGGAGGGGTTGGCACCGATGGTGTCGATAAACACCATGGCCGCACCGTGAAGAAGGCCGAGATCAGTGGACTTGAAGGGGCACGTGTTCATGAACTGGACCCAGGAGAGGATATCTCTGACCGAGAAAGCAGTAGCCGAAGAAGGACGGAAGGTCTTGCCAAACCAATAAGCGAACTCGACGATGATCTGGGAGACAGGCTTCGACTTGGTGCTCTTCCCCTGCTTGAATCTCTTGTCGAGCTTGGAGACGACAATGTCATGAACATCCTCCACATCCGAAAAGGCGGGCACCCAAATCTCAGTGAAACGGTTGCGCAAAGCCGGAGAAAGCTCCTTCTTTCCAAAGTCGCCACCGGGGTTCATGGTAGCAAAGAACTGGAAGCCTTCGGTGCCCTGAACAAAAGAGTCGTCGACGCCCTTCTCGGCCAAAAGAAGCGTGCGCTGAGGCTCAAGGACCGAGTTGAGACGCTCCAGGACCGAGTCATCTGCGAGAGAAATCTCATCAAGAAGAAAGTAGCTGCCCTCCCTCATGGCATGAACAAGACTACCGTCACTCCACTCAAACAGGGCCTTGCTTCTCGTGATCCCAGCATGAATCTTTGTCCTCAACGCCTCCGGAACCCTCGCCAGCTCGTCAGCCGACAGAGTCCTATACCACTCCTGCAACTCCTCCAAAGACCCCCTCTCCCTCTCAAGCAAACCCGCCAGCTCCTCCAAATCCCGGAACAGAGCATCCACAACCGCCCCCCTATTCCTCACCGGCCTCTGACTACCAATCAAATCCCCCGTCTCCGTATTCTGATGCGCATTCACAATGTGCAACCCCTGCCCCTCAAACTCGGCCAGCAACTGCACCACAGTCGTCTTACCACAACCTGTCTCACCCACCAGCAAAACCGGCTCATTGTTCTTGATCGCCCTCTTGACCAAAACATACAACCGCCTCATCGCCCTCGTCCAGATAACCCCCTGGCTATTCCTCGCCTTGACATTTCTCAGCTCAGGCGCACTGTCAAGATCATACAGCTTGGCCGAGTCAATAGTGACCCTGAACTCCTGCTCGATAACCTTCCTAACCTCGTCCCTCTCCTCCGGCTTGCGGACTCTCTCAGCCAAAAGCATGTAGCCATGCTCAGCGATCTCCTGTCGTGTCTCCGACTCTCTAAGAGCCCACCTGAACAAATCTCTCAACGTAGCAAAAGAGTTCTTTTGCTCAAAAACACGGGACTCCTGACGGAGGCGGGTGAGCTGCTTGTAAACGTTGACGATTCTCCCGCAGTCAGAAGGGGCCGTGTTCCTGCTTCTCTGCTGCAAAATCTCTTTGAGTTCGCTTTCTGGAATATCATCAAAGTGAAGCTCCAAGAATCTGTTTCTGAAAGCGCGGGACAAGACTTTGCGGCCACCGTACAAGCCAGGGGGATTCTGCGTGGCGAACAAACAAAAGTTCTCTGCCGGCCGGACAATCTCTTGAGTTTCGGGGATGAGCAGCTCCCTGTTGTCGTCCAACAGGCGGTTGAGAGCTTCGAGGACATCGGTAGGCGCCAGGTTCAGCTCGTCGAGCACAATCCAAGAGCCTTCCCGCATGGCCTGGACGAGCAAACCCTCCTGGAACCTGAGCTTGCCTTCCGAATCAGAGACATAAGTGCCCAGGTATTCTTGGAGATCGGTGTGCTCGTGGTTGTTGATGCGGACAAACTTGTTGCCAGTGTAGTTGGCCAGGTACTCAATCATGCTTGTTTTACCTGCGGATGTGGGACCTTGGATGAGGATGGGGTACCTCCGAGTAGAGGTGGCGCGGACAAGGTTGAGGAGATTGCGCTCAACGTAGCGAGTGATGATGTAGTCGTCTCGCACAATGGGCTCGTGGTTGCCTTGGAGCAAGAAGTACTCATGGTTCTTGTCCGTGTTCTTGAAGGAGATATAAGGCTTTCCATCGAGGGGCTTCTTCGGTGGTTGAGTGAGAATATTGGACTTCCTGAGGAGATGCTGGTGAATAAGCGGCCTGACTGTGCGCTCCGACTCCTCGCTGAGCAGAGTAGTAAAGCACATGCAGAAACCCTCATACAAGGCACGGTCGAGTCCATACACAGGAGCCACATCGTTGGCGTATGTTAGGACCCGCGTCAGGGTACGCAAACTGAAGTGAGGAACCTCACTGGCCTGGTCGACCAACTGCTTCGCCTCTGCCCTCTGCTTGATCTCAAGATACAAATCAGCAACATCATCAGCCAAGCGGTCAATGGTGCTGTTGTTGCCCTTCAGATAAGTCTTGATGATGGTAAGCAAATCCTTCTTATCCCGATCGGGGCTCTGAACATATATCTCGGTGAAGCGAGATCTCAGACCGAGTGGGAGATCTCGCTTGCCCACATCGGTGGCTGGGTTCATGGCGCCGAAAACACGAAAGTTTGGGTGTGCCTGGATCCTCTCGATTTCTCCCGTCTCTGAGAGAAGAAGAGAGGGTGTCGTCTGGAAGAGACCAGCAATACTCTCCAGCGTGTCGGGCGAAGCAAGGTTGATTTCATCCAGGAGAATCCAGTCGCCATTCCTGGCAGCCTTGACAATCTTGCCCTCGACAAAGGCAAAGGCGAAAGCACCCCCGCTGGCAACCTGCCTATCGAACTGATCGAGACTCTGAGAAAAGGTATCCCAGCGAGGTCTCAAGTCACGCAACCGTTGCAGCTTTGTCGACCCAGTCTTGCGGCGCTTGGCTGGCTGCTCCTCGGCTGGCTCATCTTTAGTCTGGGCGCTCTCCAGCTTCTCAAGAATAGCCTCAAACATCTTGGGAGCCTTCCGCCACTCCTTGGAGACTTCTCTCCACTTGCCCCTGACAAATCTCTTGGCAATACGATCGAGATATTCCCTGTTCTTCTCAGCAGAGACACCGGTCTTCTCAAGAAGATCCTCAAACTCCTCCTTGATGGGCATGGCAAGACTTTGGGCGCTGACAGGCTTGAAACCGCCAAGCAAATCACTGGCTTCGCTTTGTTGAGACAAATTGACGGCAACGAGCTGGTGACCGAGCGACTCGGCAAGTTGCTGAACCACCGTAGTCTTACCGATGCCGGTCTCACCGACGAGCAAAAGGGGCTCACGGTGCTTGACAGCAACGGCAATCTGCTCGAGCAGCCTCTTGGCATGAACGGTAGTAGCGAAAGGTCTCTTTGACTTGGTGATCCTGCCAGACCTCCGTGACTTGACAAAAGAGGCACGGCCAATCGTCAGCCGTGACTCGGAGTCCACCATATCGGGGATGTAATGTGAGAGATAATGCCGAACCCGTTCAGGGGAAAGATGCATCTCCTTGGCAATAGCTTGAATCAACAGATTGCGAGCAGCAATTTCATGAATGTTGCTGACGAAACAGTCCACAGCCTCCAGGAACATCCGGTCTCTCGTAGTATCCGTGACGGGCTCTTCCCCAGTCTTGACACCAGCCGAGCGCAGGATATCGTCCAATCTCCCGCACCACTTCAAAAGATCTCTCGTACCAATGGGCCGGTCCAACACCGTCCGCCCAAGAGACAGCCTCGAAGAACCACTCGTCGAAGCAATAAGCCTGTCGAAAACGGCCAAAATCCCAACTGTATACCTGTGCAGCAACGGATATCTCCCAACGATGACCTCCCTCAAGTCATCCCTCGGAAGAGCCTTGATATGCAGTAACTGCCACAACCGCTGCCCAATCATATTCGGTAGATTCTCCTTGTCATTCATTCCCATCAACGTCCGAACCGTCGCAAACATCCGGAACCCACTGGTAGCCTGTATCCTCTCCCCACGCCCCGGAATCAGAAGCTCTCCACGCTCAATAAGGGGCAGCAGCGTGCTCATAACCTCGGTCGGTGCACGATCCAGGTCCTCAATCAAGACCCATCTTCCTTCCCTGACCGCTGTCGTCAAAACACCTGGGCGCCACGAGAATGAACCGGGCTTCTCATTTGTCGTGTACAGCCCCAGAAGCATCTTGGCGTCCGTCTGCTCGTTCAGATGCAGCGTGACCATCTCACCCTGCTTCCCCAACTCCCTCGCAACCTCCTGAACCAACGATGTCTTGCCCGCACCGGACAGACCATGGAGCAGAACGGGACCTGGCTTCTGCAAAAGCCTGCCGAGATTCTCGAGATTTTCCACCGTCGTCGAAGTGAGCGCGAGGGTACTTGGCGTGTTCACAGGACCGAGGGGCCGTGGAAGGACAGTCTTGCCATATGTGACAACAAGGGGGGTAAGATTTTGAATTACTGGAGCAACCGGTCCTTCTTGCTGTTGCTGCTGCTCAGTCTGGATACTACTGCGAAGGCGCTGGACCTCTTGGCTCCTCGCATCCTCATACAGGCTCAGAAACGAATAATCCGCCCTTCTCCCGTCCAAATCCGCAATCAGACTGGTGTCCTGGGCAATGTATTTGGTGAACAAAGCCTCCAGCTTCTGGTCCGAGGCGTCGTGGAGCTGGCAGAAAATCCGGATGGCGAGACATCTCACTGCAGGGTTGGCATGGGTGGTGAACAGAGACTGGAGCTGTGACGGGCTCGAGAGTGGTGAATAAGTTCTCTTGTCAAAATTATTGAGTCTCCATAAGGCGAGGAGAATAATGGGGAGGTCGATATCACTAAACGAGGTCAAGTCAAGGTGGTCGAGTATTTGCTGTCCTGGTCTCAATCCTCCGGCTCCTCCTCCCCCTTGAATATGCGATGTAAGAAACACAGACAGAGCCGGCGCAAACGGCAAGATCCTGGCAAACGACGCAAAAACTTTTACATCGAGCTTTGGGTGGGACAAGACCCATCTGGCGCAGATGTCGGCAAAACAGCTGTCCCAGTGGGCGAATATCCTGTCTGTGGCGGGTGCAATGAGGGCGGCCGTCGCGATGGCCTCTAAGAGCTGGCTCGAGTGAGTGTGGTGGTCCTGGATGATAAGGACCAGTTCCCGCGGCAGGAATTGGAGCGTGGCCGCGTCTCGGAGCAGAGACCGTCTCTGCAGGCTCACGTCGATGGTGGCCATGATCGAGGATCCGTCGAAAATGGCGTGGAATTGTTTGTATCAAGTCTTGTAAAACAAAAGACTTGTTTGTTACTATCAAAAAATGTCGTTCCTTATCCCAACTTTTTTTTTCTTCACCTTCTCCAAATCGCAAAAAAGAGTGGGGCAAAGGCCCGAGTCTCCAAATTCTCGACCTCCATGCATGAGCAGCCAGTGCCCACCTGCAGCATTTCAGCGACTGGAGGTGACCCACAAAGCGCACCACACCGGGCACTGAAGCCGTCCCTTGTCACAGCGCCAAAACAGCGCCCTTCAGCACACCGGATTTATTTTGCTCCAGTGCAAGACTTTTAAGGTACAGAGTAGATGGCCCAAGCTTTCTTAAACATCATATTGCCAAGCTCTCCAGACGAACACCCCTGCGCCCAAGCTTCCCAGCCAATCAACCGCCAGCCAGAACTTTTCGTTCAACGACGGGCGAAAAAATCTCCGGGATTCACGACGACGACGAAGACGGAAGAGAACCAGCACGGCCGTAGCCACCCACAAGCTCACCACCTCGAACCTCTCACTTCACAATCCAGATCAAAATGTCCGTCTCGTGCAGATACGCCGCGCAATCCTGCGCCCGCCAGCTCCGCACCACCGCCGCCAGAACACCCCTCCGTACCTCCTCCGCCGTGGCCCTCCAAAGGAGATACAACTCAACCGAGGCCAGCCCCAAGATCTCGGCCATCGTCGACCAGATTAGCCAATTGACCCTCTTGGAGACGGCCGACCTTGTTGCGAGCTTGAAGGTAGGATTATGTTCCCAGGAGGGGATTATATACACGGTTGGAGGGGCAATATCAAATTACCACCACCGATAACCGAATTCAATAACCGGAACGGGACTACATTACAAGAAGACCATGTCACTAACGTGGCCTTTTTCTTTCCTTCCCTACCTATAGTCCCGCCTCAACATCCCCGACCTCCCCGTCGGTGGCTTCGCTGCCGCCGCTGCCCCAGCCGCCGCCCCCGCTGCCGTCGAAGAAGCCGAGGACGCCGCCCCGGCCGCCGCCGAAAAGACTCTCTTCTCCGTCAAGCTCATGGCCTTTGACGCCGGCGCCAAGCCCAAGGTCATCAAGGAGGTCAAGAACCTGCTCGGTCTCTCCCTAGTAGACTCCAAGAAGTTTGTCGAGAGCGCGCCCAAGCTCATGAAGGAGTCGGTACCAAAGGACGAGGCCGAGAAGATTGTCGCGGCGATGAAGGAGTTGGGTGCTACTGTGGTTATGGAGTAAGGAGGGCAAGTGGGGGATTTGGGTTGTTTGAAAGAATGGTCTTGCTATATCTGACTGGGAGGGGAAGAGGAGAGGTTGGATGGGTTGGGCAAGACCAACAACATGTGTGATGATGTATTAAAAAGAGAGAGAGAGAGAGAGACAGAGAGAGACAGCCCGTGGCTTTATTCGCTGCATGTACAAAAGAGAAAGAGGCATGTAACATTACAACTGATTATACCAACATCACCCCTACTTATGATCATGTCTGTGAGGTGTCACAGGGAAACATACATCGCAAAGTTCTCCCAGAGAGACCCCTTCATCAACAAAGCACACTGGTGAATTGGAACAAGAACAAATTTTTGTCTTTTTATACTATTTTCCATGAGTTGACTACCACAGCACGCTAAACCCCGAATGTCATTTCACACTCGGTAAAAGGACTATCAGCAAGCCTTCACTCATCTCACAACCCGCCATGTTTTCTCCTCCTTTTTTATCTACACCCTTCCCTTGATATGTTCCACCAAAATCACCGCTCACCTCATTCTCAGCATCACCAACCCCTTTCAGTCGTCACAAAAATCCTTCCCAAATCCCCTTACCCAACTCCTACCATTTACCTACCGACCTCCCCAAAGGTAAGATACCTCCATCAGTTGATGTAAAAAAACTAAAGTAGACACCAGTTCCTTTTTTTCTTTTTCTTGTCACGCATGACCATACATACTACACTTTGCCAAAAATCAAAAATGCCCAAAACTGAAAAAAAAAAAAAACACTATATTTTCATCAACACCACCTCTCAAGCTGGTATTAATCAAGATCATGGCATCCATATATCCCAAAGCTAAACAGAATATTGATAATGACCACCAGACCACACATGCAAAACAATCATAGACATACAAGCACAAAAAAAAAACCCACCACCACAACTCTCAATATCAACGACTGATTATCATTTAAACTCCCATGCCTCACTTTTATGATAAAGACGAAAAGATTATACAACAAGAAACACCCCTCCTCCAATGAGTACCTAATACTCAAAATCATCATCCACACTCGGCCCCTTGCTCTTACTCACACTCTCCTGCTTCCGATACATCTCCGCCACCTGCCGACTGCTCGTCGCCTCGTCCGGCTTCTTGTCATCCCTCACCTTGATAAACCTCGGAAACCTCAAGCTGATCCCTTTCTCCCCGCTCGGGTCAACCCCCTCCTTCATCCCCGCCTTGTACCTCGGGCTCAGCGTCAAGTCCGCCGTCTTGACCTCCCAGACATATTTAGGTTCAAACCACACGTCCGGCTGGTGCTGGCCCCCGCTGCTGTGGGCGTAAAACGGCTTGGGGCGATCAATCGTGATCTTGGAGAGCTGGGCATGCAGCTCCTCGAGCACAGCCTCGCTGAAGCCGGTGCCAATGTTGCAGACCGTTTCGTACGTGTCCGTGCCGGGGTTGTAGCACGCCAGCAAAAAGGCGCCGTAGACAGAGGTGCGCTTGCCCTTGCCAAAGTAGGCGCCGAGGACGACGAGGTCGAGCGAGTCGCCGATGCCGGCGAGGTAGTCTTTCTTGATCTGTTTTACATTAGCACACTTTTTGCTCGCCTGTGACGATGTGGAATGAAAGACCAAACACACCTTCAACCAATTCCTCGACCTCTTACTAGGCTCATACCCGCTCTCCTCCCCATCCAGCATCTTCACCATCAACCCCTCACACGAAGCCTTGACTGACTCATCCAAGAACGTCTGAATCTCATCCAGCTCCTGCCCATTCATCGACGTCGCAAACGCAAACTCGCCCTCGACAGGAGTAAACGACTTGTGCAACAGCTCCCTCCTCTCCCTGAGCGACTTGTTCACCACCGCCTCCCCGTTTAGATAAAGCAGATCAAACGCAAAGACGCAAACCTTGACCTTGACTTCCTCAATCTTGACGTCCTTCTTCTTGCGCGTCATCAGCTGCTGGAAAGGCAACACCTTCTTCTCATCCACATCCCAAGCAACCGACTCGCAGTCCAAGACAAAGCTCTTCGTGTCATCCTTGACCCAAGTAGACAGCTTGGCCAAGACGTCAGGGTACTTCTTGGACAGATCCTCCGAGTTTCTCGAGAAGATCGCCGCAACACCATTACCCACCTCCTTGCTGGCATTCGCGGCCGACTGGCTGAGCTCTTCAGCAGTGTCCTTGGCCACATAGTGAATCTGCGCTCTTTCACCATCGTACTTGTACTCGCAAGTGAAAAGCTTGTTCTCAAACCGGTCCAGAACCTCGGTGATAGCCTTGGTAGGATTGGCCAACATGGGCTTGAGGGGAACACCAGGCCTCAACTTGCAGTGATCCCTCAGGTTCATGATCCCGTGCTCAACCATAGCCGGAATGATGACATCGTAGCTTGGCAGCTCGCTGTAGACAGTCTTGAGGATCGCCTCGCCCTTCTCAAAGTCAGCCGCACTGGGCGCAACCCCCTTTTGAGCCGCCTCGTGCGCAACCACCGCCTGTGACAAGCTGACAATGACCGACTTCTCCGCCAGACCCAATCTCAGCTTCCCCTCCAGGAACCTGACCAGATACTTGGCTTCACTCGGCCCGCCCTTGTCCTTGGTGATATCAACCTTCTTCGCCCCGTTGGCATCAGCCTGGGAAAGCAGTTTCTTGATCCCATCCACCTTCCTCCCCTGAGCTCCATTGCCCGTTGTCGTGGCAATGCCCATCAGCCCCTTCAGCACACCCCTAACAGTCAATGGCTTTGGTTTAAACATGGTCGGCTGCGTCGACCTGCTCTTGACCGCCACCAAGCCCAGATCACCAATCTCCTTCTGATCCTGCTTGATAATCGCCAGACTTCTCCCCGTCGACTCTCCGATAGCCTTCATGATCAAACTCTCTCCGATGCCCAGCTCGATACCCGCATAGTCAGGAGCAAGCTTGTTGATCATTAGCAGCACCACCGGCAAAAGATCATCCGGCGTGAGCCTCAAAACCTGTCTCAAAAACAGCGCACAGTGCGCCATAATCTCCAGCCTCTTCGTCGTGAGCTCCACCAGCGAAAACGTAGTGCAGAGAGCAGCATACGGCACCGGCTCCCCAGCCTTCCAGTCAGGAAAAGGATGCTCATCAGCACTCTTAAGCGTAGCCTGCACCTTCTGCCTCGCCTTCTTGGCCACCTCCGGCTTCTCCTCCTCCTCCTCCTCCTCCATCTCCACATCCGAAGCCGACGACGCCGTCTCCTCTCCCTCCTTGACAACCTCCTCCTCCTCCTTCTCAACCGCCTTCTTCCCGGCCTTCTCCCCCTCTATCTTCCCCGCCTCCTCCTTCCCAACCTTCACCCCCCCAACAGCAACCAACCTATCCCCCTTAAAAAGCTTCGGCGGACTCCCACCCTTATAATCATACCCCTCCGGCGACTCCACCCCCAAATTCCACTCCTTCTCATCCTGTCTCACCTTCTTCCCCTGCCTCTTCTTCGGCGTCGCATTCAACATCCTCGGCTCACTCCCCTTCTCATACTGATACCCCTCCGGCGAGGACACCCTGCCATCCTCAACCGGCGCCGGCGCATCCTCCATACTCTCATCCCCATCCTCCTCATCCCTCACCACCCTCCTCCCCCCCTTCCTCGCTTTTTTCTGCGCAGGTTCCGCATCCTCCATGCTCTCATCCCCATCCTCATCAACCTCCTTCTTTCTCGTCTTCTTTTCCGTCGTAGTGATGATGGCAGCCTTAGCAGGTCGGCCCCGTTTCTTCTTCTCCACCGGCTTAACCCCCTCCTCTCCCCCCTCAGCATCAGATCTCACCTCCTCCTCTTCATCCTTCTTCCTCCTCTTGGGGCTCTGCTCCCCCCCCACCTTGGTCGAAAAACTCAACTTCGTCTGCGTTTTATTTTGCGCCGCCACCTTTGGCTCCGGAATCGCAGCGCCGTTGGCCTGGGTGAAGAATTTCCTGTACCGTTCAACTCAGTAAGTCCCAACTGTCCTCTCTGTCCCAACAAATCGCAACAAAACAACCGCCCCTCCTCCCAACCAGGCAATACATACCCCAGCGTAGCCTGCCTACTCCCCTTAGGAGGCATCGTAATCAACCCACCACCAGCACTAAACAATGCCCTCGAGCAATAAAATCCTCGTCGTAAAAGTTGTTGCTGTCGCGGGAAGATCGCAGTAAAAGACAAAAATGACAAAAGCCGAGGAGCCAGCTTTTCTTGAATTTGGTGTTGCTGGAACTAGCAAGTGTTTATAAAAGTAGTCGCAAAAAAACAGAAAAAAAAGTCCACGTCCAATAATGATAATAATAAAAATAGTAATAGGCAGCAGGCAGGGCGGCAGGCGGGCAGTGGTGACAGGGTGCTTCAAATCGGCAGGTATGTACGACGACAAACCAATTGGAAGGACAAAAGAGTGACGCGCTTCCGACGCGTTTTCCCTCCCCTAATCTTCTCGCGTAAAGTAGCATGGTCACATGAGCAAAGTGGGCCATTTTGTTCATCCTCAGGCAGCATCGAAGGGTCCAAGCTTAGGCATCAGCTTAATGCATCGAGGGACTTGCCCTCCATGTGAAAATATCTTTCTCAATCCCATATGTATACCACCGTCCGCATATTCTAAGCATTACTTAGTCGCAAAACGCAAAGCAAATAGAAAAGAAAAGCACCATTGTCCCATTCCCAAATCTCAAAAATCATTTTCTTCATAACCGTATTTTTCCCTCCGAAAGCTCTATGACGGACGATTAGGAAGGTAATGTACAAAAAAAGGCCAACCACACGAGAAACAAAACCAAATGCTCAGCGGCAAAGCTCGAGTAATTTCACTGTTTGTATAAACGGCTCTCTCTCACTCTCTTTTCCTCTTGTTCAACCCCTCACCACCTCACCACCTCACCACCACTCTACTCTCCAACCATTTACTGCTTAAAGTAGTAGTTCTCATCCAGGATGCGGCCACGGATGAAATCGGGCTCGGAGCCTCTGACGTAAATGTCCTCATACAGGATCTTGGGGGTGGCCTCAGGGACGGCCATGGCCTCGGCGGCGGCCACCTCCTCGTTGACGAAGCTGCGGGCCTCCTTGTCGATGTTCTTGAGCTCATCCTCCTGAGCAACGCCCCAGTCGAGAATGTGCTGCTTGAGGCCGGCGATGGGATCGTTGGTGGACCGCATACGCTGAATTTCCTCACGGGTGCGGTAGGTGGTGCCGGGGTCCGACATACTATGACCACCGTAGCGGTAGGTCACGTACTCGAGAACCAACGGACCATTGTCCTCCTCAGTCCACTGCTTGCCGTACTGGACGGCCGCCTTGACCGCAAGGACGTCCATGCCGTTGACCTTGAGACCGGGGATGTACTGGCCGCGCTTGTAGTAGTCGGTCAGGGCGGAGGAGCGGGCAGCGGAGGTACCCATACCGTACTTGTTGTCTGAGAGCCACAATGTTAGCAATGACCCCTATGTTTGTAGCAGTGTCTGGAAACTCACTCTCGCACCCGAAAAGGGCGGGCAACTTCCAAAGCTTGGCCATGTTGAAAGCCTCAAACACCTGACCCTGGTTGGAAGCACCATCACCATACAGGATAACAGTAGCCTTCTTGCCACCGGTATACTTCTGGGCAAAAGCCAACCCGGCACCGACAGGCACCTGAGCGCCGACAATGCCGTTGCCGCCATAAAAGCCCTTGGCGAACATGTGCATAGAACCGCCCTTGCCGTACGCAATACCCTCACGGCGACCAAGAAGCTCGCCAATGATGGAGCGCACAGTGCCGCCTCTCATATAGGCGAAACCGTGGCATCTGTAAGAGGTGATGACATCGTCCGACTTGTTGATCGCATGCTCGATACCGACGGCAACGGCCTCCTGACCGGTGGAGAGGTGGCAGAAACCCCGAATCTTCTTCTCCTTGTATAGTCTGTCGGCAGCCATCTCCATTTGTCTATGATCCGGTATCGTTGCGTCAGCCAAAGATCACGGACCTCCCAAAACCCATGTGCCTCTCATACCTGACGACAACCATATCCTTATACATCTGCTTCAACTGCTTCTTGGTAACCTCAAGCTGGTAAGGTGGGGGGTCGAGCTCGTACGTCTCGAAGCTCTCGTCGGAAAGGGTGACATGGAAGGGCTCATCTTCGGACTGTTGTCGTGATAATAACAACAATATCAGTGACAGACTAAAAAAAAAAAGTGACGCAAAACCTCAACAATAAAAAAAAGAGCGATTTGACAACGTTCGCAAATAAAAGAGATATATCGCAAACATTCCCTTAATGCAAACGATAATGTCCCCTCGATATCCAAGCATCCCGGTGGGTCCGGAAAGCACAGTTCCTACTCATGACACAAGCTGCTACACCTCCACACTGAACATACCTGGGGGACGGAGCTCTTGTCAACCTGCGCCGAAGCGGCATTGGTGGTGACGGTCCTCCGGGCAAGCGAAGCCGTGACAGGGCTGGCGCGGGCAGCAGCAACACGGACGGGCAGCGCCCTTGTTAACCGGGTGGCTCGCGAGAACATTTTGTGTGATGGGGGGAAGGGTTGGTTGCGCAATGAAAAAAAAGGGAAAAAGAAGGTGAAGGGAAAAAAAAAAAAAGAGGACGGAGAGGGATGGTCAGATCCAAGCGAGAAAGGGACCGCGATGTCGGGAGCTGGATAGGGTGGGAGAGGTAGGTGTGGCAGCTTCTCAGCAACAGCAGGGCCCAGCAACAGCACTGCAGCACTGCAAAAAAGGAATGGGTCCCCCAAGTTTTTGGCGTTGGGGGGGCGGTGATGCTTGTTGAGACTCTACGCGCTAGCCTTGTTAAGCGAAGCCAGACATGGTTGGGGGTTTCTCTCTTTGCTGCAAAAAGTCCCCACCTGCCAGCATTTCCAACAGTGACAGCACCACACAAGAGGGGCCGCAAGCACGGATACAACCGAACCTCAAGAGTGGGGCTTTTCCAGAGCTGTTTTTGCCCATTCTCGGCCCTTTTTATTTTATGGAATAAAAAAAAATCGCTCTTTCTTAGTCAATTGCTACGGTATTATCAACCTTCGTGGAAGAAAAGTCCCTATCGGAGCCCACGGGGGGAAGTCCCGTAAGCATTTTAGTTTTGGTGTCACCAAATCTCAGATCTAGAAGCACATCTTGTCCGTACTATGTCCGCTGACTTCATCTTCCATGACAGGGACTTGGAAACTCCACCACTGAACGGAGTAGGTTCGGAGTTAAGGCCTGGCAGCTTTTCAATTTCAAGATATCAAGGACAAAAGACGAGAATATATCTTTTACTCACTCTCTCTTTCTCGTCTATACACGGGTTGATAAAAGTCTTACTCCGTACTTGGACACAAAACACCGCCGCACCGCATCGCTCTCCGGCCCATCCGACCCGACCGATCTGATAAGACACCGATACACCCCCCCGACGCCCAATGCAAATGATATCAGCAACGGAATCCACTCACTCAGCTCACCCCACACTCATCCCTCTCAACCCCCCTCCACTTTACACCACCACCGTCATCTCTCATTCATGTTTGATAACAAAACCACTGCTCTCATGTTTATTCGGCTGTCTTCTATACAGAGTTGACAGCACCGTCCAAAAAAAAAAGCCTGAAGATGAGAGAGAAATAAGTGTGTAACAAAAAAACAACGCCATAACAATGCGCTATCACATATTTCCTCCCTCCAGTTTCCTAATAACCAACATAGAACAAACATAACAAAAAAACTCCATCCAGTCGATACCCTTCGTTTCCATACAACCAACCACCCCCCCCCAATTCGATACAGAACGATCATGTTGCCGTTGAGACCCAAAAGATAAATAAACCAACAAGAATGGGGGTATGCGCAAAAATAATAACCAGCCAAAAAAGAAAATAAGCAAATCAGCGGATGACGCCAACAATGATAACCCCTCTTTCTCACTTCACATCATAAGTGTATGTGTGTATGTACCATAGCGTTGAGAATCATCTCGTATTCATGGATCCCGGAAAAACATGCCACCGCTCTGTTGAAGTGGCGCGGTGGACGGTCCTGCGTCGGGCATATCGACGTCAAGCATTCCAATGCCGCCACTACTGCTTCCAGCACCCCGGTAGTCCAGAGCAAAGGCGCTGAGTGGTCTGCTGCCGTCTGGTGCTGGGGCGTCGAGGGTTCTCTTTAATGGGATAACAGGGCGGTCGTTGAGCATTTCTTCTGGTGGCGAGAAGTTCCAAACCTGTACACATGTCAATATTCCGCTGCGTGCTCAGGACGAAAAAAAAAAAGGGGGGGTGTGCTTACCTCCATGACGGTCCGGCTATTCTTCAGCGCCATCGCGACGCACTTCTCATCCTCAAACGCAACCCTCCACACAGCCTCGCCCTGCGTGATAAGCTCGCGAACCAGCTGGCCAGTCTTGAGATCCCAGACCTTGACTCGCCCGTCGCTACCTCCGCTGACAACCCTCGTGTCGTCAAATTGCAAGCTCGTCACGCTGTTGTCGTGGGCGGCGAGCCGGTGAATAGGGCAGAATCTCTCGAGCGACCATACTCTCACAGAGCCATCACTGCCGCCCGTGACGAGTGTGCCGCCGCGCATTTGCAGTTGACCCACGAGGGAGGTGTGGCCTTGGAGAACAGCTTGACATTCACTGTGGAATTGTGTTAGTTAGCATTGGACTTTTGACGAGAGGTCAGATGGAAACCTACCCTGTCTGCGCATTCCAGATCCTGACACTAGTGTCAAGACTGCCAGTCGCCACCCGGTAGCCATCAAAGGCGATTGCATAGATTTGGCTGTAATGCCCCGAAAGCGTGTGAAGGCAGCGACCTTCGGAAATACTCCACACCTTGGCGGTGGTATCATAACTGCCAGACACCACGATGTCACCCTTGATCTCCAAACACCGGACGCTGGCCTGGTGGCCGACAAGCAGCTTGATCAGTGTGCCGTTTCTGATATCCCAAACCCGAAGGGTCGTGTCTCTGGATCCGGAAATGGCCGTGTTGGCATCTGACATCTTAAGACAGCGGACCGTGGAGGTGTGACCCCTAAGCGTATGCAGGCAGTTTCTGTGATCAAAAAGTCAGCCCAGAACCGAATGACCACCAAACCCATGATGAAACTTACCCAGTCGTCAGGTCCCAAACCCGAACCTCTCTGTCACAGCCACCACTGACCAGGATATCATCCCAGGGCACCATAGCCCAGACACCCATCACATGGCCCTGCAGGGTGCGAAGCGCGTTTCCTTCGGTATCAAACACGTGAATCCTGGCATTATCAAGAGCCACAATGATGTACTTGGAGGTCAAATGCAGACTCGTGACCACGCCACCATCCTGGGTGAGATTCTTGGAGATGTTCCGCCCGCCCGTCCTCCAAGCCACATCAACCAGATATCTCTGCTTAAAGTGTGACTTGTACGACGTGAGCCTCGGCCGCGCGCCGGTGCTGCTTCCAAACGACGCGGGTAACGAGTTGGACGTGAGCGCGCCGGAACAGTCCCCGGCGGCCGCACCGTCGTCTTGCTGAGCATGACCGTAGAGTTCTGCCCGCATAGCCTGGACTTCCGACATCCTACGCTGATAATCGTGCTTTACGCATAGATTCTTCCACGTCATGTCATCACTCAGCAAATCCCGCCATCTTCGGGACACTTGCGATGCGCGCACAAGCACTTTGGGATCGTCGATGAACGAGAGGATCTAAGCGGCACACGGTCAGTTACATGCAAAGGCGCAAAGGCGGGGAGCGCGAGACCAACTCTAAGACACAGTTCATCTGGGAGAGTAGTGAATGGATCCTTCTTCAGCAGCGGGCTGACAAACTGGTGCACAAAGCTCAGCTGTTGACTGGTGCAGAGGTTCAGCAGATCAGACAGCAGCCGCCCCCTCTGAGCACTGTTGCACTTGACAAAGTACTGGCGAATCGTAGCAAGGTAGGCCTCCTCGGTTTCGTCGGCGCTCTTCCAATCCGGCCTCGAGTTGGATGGTCCTGGGGATGCCGCCGGCGTGGGTGGAGGTGGTGGAGAGCCGGTAACCTGATCGAAGTCTGCCGCCGGCGTGCTCATACTCGGTGTTGGTGGCCCTCTGGGACGCGGTTGCGCCAGGCTCTTGATGCCATGATGTGTATTCAGCGACAACTCCTCGTTAAATACGGCCCCTCTCCTCTCGGAGAAACTCATTGGTGGATTGTAGGACATTTCGTATGTGTAGGCACACTACCAGTTGAAGAGGTAGGTGGTGTTGAGGCGGCCTGGCGGGTCAGGCTGGGGACTCGAGAGAAAGACGACAGCGATGTCAGGGACCAAGCAATGATTTTTTTTTCTCTTCCACCACACCCTCACGAAATCCAGGTACACAAAAAAAAAAGAGTGAGCGGCGTAAGAACACTTGGGCAGTTTCGAGTACGGCAGCGGTATGTTCGAGTCGCGGGTGCCGGGAAGCGCTAGCCGCTAAAGGTGTGATTCTCGGGATATCCCGACTCAAATCGCCGCGGTGACGGGAGGAGCTCGGAGGTTCGAACGGGGGGAGAAGTGTCAAGAGAAAGAAAAATGAAGTCGTCGAGGCCGAAGAGGATTGGAGGTTCCAGGCCAGGGGGGAAGGTCGCCAGTTGGTGGTTGGTAGTGGTGGTGGTGGTGGTGGTTGGTGGTCAGCGTTGGCCGGCAATTCAATCTGAAAGTTGGCAGGAGGAGACGGCAGAGCCGAAACCGAAACAGGGAATTGTTAAGGGCGACGGGAGGCGCGCGCGCGCGCAAGTTCGAACGGGTCTGGCTGGGGCTGCCCGAGCTGAGGCGTTTGGAAAGAAGGGATGGATGACGGAACAAAGAATGGCTACGAGACACACACAACCATAACTAGCTACACATCAAACCAAAGGGTGAGTGAGGTGAAGGTGAGGGTGAGGGTGAGGGTAAGGGTAAGGGTGAGGGTGAGGGTGCGAGTGAGGGCTGAGAAGGGGAGGTGAAGCAGAAGAAATACGAGGCGGGAAGGGGGCGTCCCTTTTCCTTTCCTTTTGCTCTGTTCTGTTCGAGACTGGGACTTGTAACTTGGTACCCGCCCTCTCTCTCTCTCTCTGTGTGTGTGTGTGTGTCAGCGGTGGGGCCCCACCCAAGCCTAAACCTGCACGCCCAGCGCCCCTCCGCGACTCCAGCCAGGGAGTTACGCCACCTGCAGACCACTGCGATCAAGACCCCTTCGAATGGAGCCAGCGACGATGTGTTATCGAGCAATACTACCGTTTGGCCCATCTGGCTGGACAGGTACATGTTGCCATGGCCGTTGCTGGCAGTTGGGCATTTGACATTTTTCACTCTTGGATCTCTACTTAAGTCTGTGATCAAAACACGGCATCGCATCAGCATCAGCGAGCGACACACCAAACCCGCAGCAGCCTTAGCGGTGGTCCCCTCCAGCCCCCTCCCGTGAGACTCTCAACGGGACTTTCTCTCCTCTCGAATCCACCATCTCAACTCACAACCTAACAATTACATGGAGCAACACCCCCTTTCTCTTTTGACTTTGCCCCCCCTTCGGGCCGGAGTGACCTTTGCACAGAACTCGTCCAAGAAGCAAATCCGGCGTTTGCATTTTACTAGGGCACCCCCGACCTCCTACCTCATCACCATGTCCGTCATGCATACACTGATCTCACACATTCATCTATCTGTCTACAACAAGAATAGCAGCGGCATCCCCCGAACTAACAACCACCTAGCTGGAAATATCACTGGGTATACAAACCCACGCCTCTTTGCCGCTCATTGCATGAAAAGCGTCACTGTAACAAACACGGCGTAAACGGACTGACCCTAGGTCCTGTCTGCTTAAATCACAGGTCCCTGGCTAGGTAGATTGCATCACAGCCCACATGGAAATTAACCTACCTATACAAACAGGTATTATTTCTAGGATATACATCATGCCCTGCAGCAAAGGCAGCCCATATATTATTAACTGCAGTCAGCTCCCAAATCCGAACCCTGGTGTCACTGAAACTGAACTGTGTAAGTCAAAACCCGGATGTCTGCCAAAGATTCTTAAGATTCTTGAATATCCCATCCATCCATCCATCCATCCATCCATCCATCTTTTGACACCCACCCCAACGATTCATTGTAGCATCCAACGCTCCCCTCCTGTCCTAACAAAATGATCGTCTAAACCTGCCGCTCATCTTTCATCTCTCAAAAACCCAAAACACCCGGACATGCCCAAAAAAAACCTGACAACTTCTCTCCCCTCCCCCAAAATCTGAAACGTCCCACCACCAGGAGCAGGCCAACAGTCCTAGCCCCAGGCCCGCCCATCCCCCCCGCACACACGCACAAGCATATCCACACCACCCACCTCACCACCAACTTTGTAGTGTAGTAGCTTCGAAGACCAACATTTTCAGCCACCCATCTCAGAATCCTGTATGGATTTCCCCCTGACCCTGCGGACCTACAGGCCCTTCCTCCATGGATGTGGCCGGTTTATTTCGGGCCCGTAATCAAGGTACGGAAGGAAAGGACGACTTTGTACAACCTGACTCGAGACCTGCTATCCGAACCGATGTGTGAAGTCCAAATCTTACACACACGTTAGGTCTCCAGAGCGAGGAAGCATGCATTCCCATATACCACTGCTAAAGCCAGGAAAAGAAACCTGATATGATCAAGCATGGTAGTGGTAGTCGTACATTTAGACCCTTACCTAGTAAAAACAACGCCTTTCGTTCAACCCCACTGCTACGCTGATAATCATACACACCCATCAACCCCCTTTTTATCCCACAGAAACAATAAACATCGCTATCCAAGCCCGTCCTTTGTCCCGAAAACGCCATCAGAAAAAAAAAACCCACATATCACCTCCCCTCCCCCTAATGATGATGATGATGCCCAAACCTCGTCGCCAAAGGCAGCAACATCCCCACCACCGTCCCCAAAGTATCCCTCAACTCCAACCTCACCCCCCTTCTATTCCCCCCATTCCCAACCTCTGAATAACCCCCCCCACCTCCCTGCCCAGCATGATCATGCCCCCCAACCCCAAAAGAATTCTCCTCCTGCATAGCATGCATAGCCACATACAAAAACGTCCCCCCGCTGAACAAGAGCAGCATCCCCGTCCACCACTTCCCCCCTTCCTCCCCCTCCAAATGCTCCCCCCCCAGCATGCCCACCATGAAATACGTCACCAGCGCCCCCACCGGCGCCGCCAGGCTGAACACCATGAGATGCACCCTCGCCGCTCGTTTGCTCAACCCTTGCTTAAGCAGCGTAGACGTGAGCCCAAACGCCGCGGGGGCCTTGTGGACCAGAATGGCGAAGAAGATGATCAGGCCGACGTTCATGTTTGATGTTGTCGCTGACGCCCCCATCGCAACCCCGTCTGCTGCCGCGTGGATCACCAGTCCTATTGTCGTTGCTAGTGATCGTGATTGTTTCGGGGAGGGTGTCAAACCCCCGAGGAAGGACTCGTCCTCGAGGTCGGAATCGGGTTGGTGAGTGGAGAGGTTATCGAGGGATACGTGGCGGGATTGGGGGGGAGGGGTGAAGCGGTCTGTTAGATGGCGGGGGAGGCGGTCGATGAGGAACATGAGGGCGAAGCCGAGGATGAGGGAGAGGCCGATGTGGAAGGCTGGGAGCTCGTCGTCTTCGGTCTGAGGGGGATCATCGCGACGGTGACGGTGCGGGGCATTATCGTCGTGGTGATGGTCGGAGGAGGCGGAGGCGATGGCTTCTATGCCCTCGGGGACAATGACTATAAGGCATGATCCAACTAAAAGACCCGCGCCGAGGGAGGCGACGAAGCGGAGTTGGGATTGGGTGAGGCTGATGGATAAGGGGAGTGCGCCGGCGAGGAAGGAGCTGTAACAAACGCGAAGAGAGGGGGGTCAATTAAATGGTGGCTTGAGGAAGAAGGTTGTGATGAACATACGCCACGGCCATGACCACCTATGGAAACGAGAAACAGTGAGTTAGCTCGTTGTCTTACAAATCGCTGCGGGGAGGGGTGGCTGGCGCATCATCAAACTTACCGAGGTCACGACGAGGAAGATTAAGCCACTCATGATGGGGCACCAGGCAGGTAGATATTTGAAATTGAATAGGTATATCTATTATTTGACGGGGGGAGCAGGAGGAGAGCGGAAAAGACCCCTTTGTCGATTCATGAGGGTCAAGACGGGCCCAACCACCCAATTTGCGACGGCCGCCCAGAAAAAGATAACGGTGGTGTCGTCGCAAAGGCAAAAAGGTTGGTGATCAATGGCGGACGATCTGGCCGCAAGATGCGCAAGACGGCCCCGCCAGCCCGTTACGCTTGGCTGGATTGGGTTAGGGTTGTACAGATTGAGGTGAGAACCCCTGGTGGGAGTCTCGATTGGGAAGGGCTGGTTATTGCACAATGCGAGGAAACTGCGAGGAACTGCGAGGAGGAGAGGATGGGTTGGCTTGGTTGGACAGTGAGAATGAGGGGTGTTGTGGTATCGGGTAGCCAGTGAACACATGGACTTCGTACATTCTCTTGTTATTCACCTAGTTGTGAACGTTGTGAATGTTGCCAGTTGGAGCTCAAGTGGCAGCAAGGATGTCAAAGGTGGCCCGAGCTTTCAATTAAACCGTCGCAGTGGAACGCGCCGTACGATTAGAGCGCGTCGCGAACCACTTTCACATCGACGACTTGAAGCTTTTGTTGTCGCATTCAAGCCGCACAACCTCACCAGCTGCAGGACTTTATTTTGCTTACCAGCCGCATACCAGCCGCATACATCCTATAGCAACCGCCAGCCGTATCACTACTATGGCCGACGACGACGGCGCCTGTAAGCTACTCCAGCTTTCTTCACTCCACGCAAACCAATATACTAACCAGCTTTCCTTACCTACCTAGGGACGGCCTCCGCCAACGAGGCTTTCGTGATCTCTCTCGTTGCCCCAGGCTCCAATGGAAAAGAGTCCAAATTCCACCCCAGATTCACATACCCCATCTTTGGCGAAGAGGAGGAAATCTTTGGCTACCAAGACCTCCAAATCAACCTCCGCTACAATGCGACCGACATGCGCCCTAACCTCCAGATCAAGTTCAGCAAGCAGTTCCCCGCCATAGGCGACGCCGAACCCCTCGACATCAAGGAAGTCCTCTCCGAGTTCCTCCCCGAGGTCGCCTTCCAACCCCTGAAAGATTGGAAATCCGAACTTGCCAAACCCCGCGACGACTGGACACCCCCCGGCGAGCTCCTCACCAGCTTCACCAACAAGGCAGGCCGCTTTGAAGTCTGGAAAGGCTCCCTCTCCGACCCAGCCGTCAAGCAGCTCGTCAAGCGCATCCAGATTCTCGTCCCCCTCTTCATCGAGGGCGGCACCGCCATCAACGTCGACGACAAAGACGCCGGCCACTGGACCGTCTTCTTCCTCTACCAAAAGAAAACCGACCCCTCCAATAAGAAACCAACCTACATCTTCGCCGGCTACTCCACCGTCTACCGCTTCTTCTTCCTCCACCTCCCCCCAACCCCACCAACCACCCCCCTTTCTGACAACACCTCCTCACCCTCCCCAATCAACGACCCCATCGTAATCAAGGAAGACTTCCCCCTCGGCACCCCCACAGTCGACATCACCACCCTCCCCTGCCGCTCCCGCATCTCCCAGTTCCTCATCCTCCCCCCCTTCCAGCACCTCTCCCTCGGCTCCCGCCTCTACCACACGGTCTACCAAACCTACCTCTCCCACCCCCCCACAAAGGAAATCACCGTCGAGGACCCAAACGAGGCCTTTGACGACATGCGCGACATCAACGACCTCCGCCGTTTGCGTTCCCTCCCCTCCTTCCAAGCCCTCCAGATCAACACCTCCACCCCGATCCCCAAAACAGGGCCCGTACCCAAAAACATCATCGACGAGGCCGCCGCCGAAAAGGTACGCAAAGAGGCAAAGATTACAAAGAGGCAGTTTTATCGCGTCCTGGAAATGCACCTCATGTCCCGGCTGGGAGAGTCTGTCCGTCCGGGCATCGGCCTGGACGAGAGCAAAAAAGTTGCCAGTGCGACGGAGAGGAAGGAGTACGCGCTCTGGAAGTTGATGCTCAAGAAGAGGCTGTACGTGCACAATAGGGACGCGCTTGGACAGCTCCAACTAGAAGAGAGGGTGGAGAAGCTGGGGGAGGTGGTGAAGGGGGTTGAGTTTGATTATGCGAGGTTGCTTGTCAAGATGGAGGATCAGGAGCAGAAGCTGAGGGAGGAGGGCGAGGGGGTGATGAATGGGAAGGGGAAGAGGAAGGCGACGACGAAGGTGGTTGATGATGACGATAATGGGGAGAGTGTGAGGAAGAAGGCTAGGGTTGAGGATGAGGAGGAGGAGGAGGAGGAGGAGAAGGAGGAGTAGCAGTAGTGGTGGTGGTGGTGGTAGTAGTAGTAGTAGTAGTAGTAGTAAATTTGGTAGCAAGCAAAGCTTGGTAACAGGCCAGGATCATGCGGATTATTTCTCTGGTGGTTTTTTTTTTTTTTTTGTACGTTTACTTTTGTGTGCAAATTTTACAGCGGCGTTTCTGGTTTGGTGTTGGGAGGCAGGCATGCAGGTAGTCGGTATAAAACAGCATCCCGTGTCAATAATTAAGCTACAGTTCTTTTCCCAGACGCTTCTTCAAAGATGCCTGTACCTACCTCCAAGTCCCACAAGATATATATATACACACAAGCACTATAGGTATGGTATCACACCTAATCAACAGCCGTCCAATCCTGCTTTTCCTCCCCATAAAAATAAAAATAAACGCCCCAAACACCCGCTGTTTCCCCAAGTTATTATTTCCCCCTTCCCAAAACGCCATACATACCATAACAAATCTCCACCAGTAAAACACTCAAGAGTGATGATCCCCATTAGTCCTCTCCCCCCAATGCCCACACCCACCCCCCATCGCCTCCTCCCACTCCTCCCACTCCTCATCACACATCCTCTCATCATCCTCCCCCAGCTCGCTCGTCTCCTCCCACAACTTGCTCAACTCGGCCTCATTCTCCGGACTAACCGCCCAAATCCCCTCCCTCTGCCTCTTATGCCGCTCCCTATCCTCCTCAATCCTCTGCTCAACCTGCTTCCTATCCAACTTCATCTTCCCTTTCCCACCACCACCACCACCACCACCACCACCAGTAGAAACCCTAGTCTGCGGCGTAGGCACCCCCCCACCCCCACCCACATTACCATCCCCAACAGCAGTAGTAGGCGACGACATGAGCGCCAGATCCTGTTGCGCGGCAGAATACCTCTCCCTCAACACCTCCTCAATCTGACTCAGCAGCTCCCCATCAAGAAACGACTTTGCCGCCAACGCCTGCAGGACCTTCCTCGCAACTTTGACGTTTGCGATCCCGGTCCCATCTTCGGGAGCGACAGCGTCAACGACGCGGATGATGTCCCGCTGCATGAGAACAACGTATTCAGGGTGGGATTCCTTCTGGGCGAGGTCGAGGAAGTGTTCGATAAAGTACATAATGTTGGCGCGGGTGTTCATGTTGTTCTGTCCTTTTGTCAGTAATGATGTGGGGATGTAAGGGGCGGAGGGTAAAGGGACCTTTTCAAGCTGCTCCAAAATGCAAGAATGCAAATCCTCCCCCATCTCATGGTGTTTAAGCGCGAACTGGGCCGCCTTTTGGGCAGACGTAACCGAGGCGTTGAGTTGCCTCAGTTGGTTTGTGAAGCGCATTCGCACTTCGAAGGGGTCGGCCATTTTTTTGGTGGAGTGATGGTGGTGATGATGATGATGATGATGGTTTGTGCCGGTTGGGTTGTTGTTGTTGATGTAGTTGGAAAGGTTTTTTATTTTTTGGCTATTGTTTTTGGACCATTTTGTATTGTTGGGGGTGTTATTGACTTTTGGACCATGACCAGCGGCGGCGCGTTCTGGTTGTGGGTTTTGCGGTTGCTGTCTTGGCACAGTTGTATTTGAAGATGATGGTTGTTGTTGAGCTGCTGGACCTTGATGGGCAATTGGAGGCTTGTGAGAGTCGTCTATTACCTAGTGATGGCTCGTGCACCACCGCCCTGGGGATACGGGTAATCTAGGCGCTTTTTGGGTAGGCGGTGAGGGTTGTGGCGGGGGATAGTGGGGTGAGTTTTTGGCCACTTGGACCCTGGGAAATGGTTTTGGAATTTTAAAAAGATGTTGGTGACACAAGAAGAGGGTGTGGAAGATGAGTTGTGATGGGTTTGGTGATGAGAGTTCGGTGTGATAAATGGTAGAAACAAAAAAAATGAAATAAAAAAAAATGGTCAGCTGTTGCCCGTGATTTATTATAGTGTGTGTGTTCATGTTGCTCTTTCTTTTTCTTCTGTCTGTTATATTATCAAAATTGCCCCTCTCCGTCACAAGAGTGTCCACAAAAGTTGAGTGAGTCTTCAAACGCAGCAACTTACACGCACCTTCTTTCACATCTCCGAACTTTGGCACAAGTTTTCGGTGAGCACATCTCAACTCACATAACCTATCGGTCAATCTCACATTTATACTACACATCTAAACCCAACTACACAACACAATGAGCGCTTCTCAAACCACCAGCTCCCCCGAGCTCACCATGGCCGTCATCGGCTGCGGTATGTCCCCCCCTCACCCCCCTTCCCACCACTCACATAACTAACTTTCCCCCCAGGAACAATGGGCATAGCAATCCTCTCCGGCATCCTCGCCTCCCTCGACGAGAAATCCACCTCCCCCACCCCCTCCGGCACCTCCACCCCCCTCTACGAAACAACCACCACCCCCCGCCTCCCCTCCAAATTCATCGCCTGCGTCAAACGTCCCGAATCCGCCAAAAAGCTCAAGACCGCCTTCTCCTCCTACACCACCCCGGTAACAATCCTCACAAACTCCAACCTCCCCGCCGTCCAATCCGCCGACATCATCCTCCTGGCCTGCAAACCCTACATGGTTAACGAACTCCTCTCCGAACCCTCCCTCGCCCCCTCCCTCAGTGGTAAACTCCTCATCTCTATCCTCGCCGGCGTAACCGAAACCCAGCTCTCCCAAACCCTCACCACCGCCAACGGCGGCCAGCCCGTGAACTGCCAAATCGTCCGCGCAATGCCAAACACTGCCTCCCTCATCAGGGAAAGCATGACTGTCATCGGAATTAGCAACCCCCCTCTTGACCCCGAGACGATGGGGACGGTTACCTGGATTTTCAAGCGGATTGGCGAGGTTGTCTACCTCCCTCCGTCAAACATGGATGTTTGCACTTCGCTGTGTGGGTCAGGGCCGGCTTTTTTTGCGTTGATGCTTGAGGCTGCTATTGATGGGGCTGTTGCGATGGGTTTGCCGAGGGCGGAGGCGCAGAGGATGGCTGCGCAGACTATGAAGGGGGCTGCGGGGTTGGTGCTGAATGGGGATCACCCTGCGTTGTTGAGGGATAAGGTTAGCACGCCGGGGGGGTGCACAATTGGGGGGTTGTTGGTTCTGGAGGAGGGGAGGGTGAGGGGGACGGTTGCTAGGGCTGTGAGGGAGGCGACGGTGGTGGCTAGTCAATTGGGGCAGGGGGTGCAGGGGGTTAATGGGACGCGGTTTCCCGGTAATAACTTCCAGTAGGGTGGGGAGTGAGGAAAAGCCTCATGAGGGTGGTGAAGATAAGGGGGTTTGGGTGAGTTGGGACGCGGTATCCTCCTGAACACTTCCAGCAGGATGGTGGGAATGGGGGAACCGGTGTGAACTGTCAGCAGTCCCGGTGGGGGGAGTGATATGGTGAATCATGGGACTTGGACGGCGAATTTTCAAATAACCGCCTGCCAGATTGGAAGATGAGGGAAGGAGAGTATGGCATGAGGCCGTCCGACAGCGACTATTCCCAGCAGGATGGGAGAATGAGAGGGAGACAGCTTGAGATGAGGTCGTCTGGGAGCTACAATTCTCAAAAAGACGGGGCGTCAGTGGATGGGAGGGCGGCATCAGATGGGGTATCATTCTCTCCAAAAAGATGGGAATCAGTGGGTAGAGGGGTGGAGGTCAATCTTGGGGCTGCTCGTGGAAGGGGGTTCGGTTTGTGCGAGGTTCTCGCCGAGGCAGTGAGGGGGGCGTATCGATCTCTCGCAGATTCATTAGACTTTCGAGCATTGTTTGAAAGAATACCTACTTGGGTTGAAAAGGATGATCTTCATTAGGCTGTTTACCTCTTTGAAAGGGGGGGAGAGATTTGCCATGGCAGGTGTATACATCAAAGACACTATGCCCGACTTAGATCATGGCTCTAGAATTGGTTTTCTTTTTTTTATTGGTTTTATTTATTTTTTATTTTTTTTATAGAATTTTGATGTTCCAGAACATCAGGCAAATGCAGTTCACGATGGCATCATGTATTGGTCATGCAATTAACAGTTCTCACGAAACAGAGCCAAAGGCACACTGTCTATATACCCCCTTCTCGGAGCAAGCCATCCAGCCCAACCCCATCCCAAGCCCAACGCCACTTGTGATATGATGCTGTGTCAATCTTGTTGATCCAAAAAAAAAAAATACAATCTAATACACCCTTTGCCCTGCTCGCTAAACGTCTCAAAACGCCAAAAGCCACTGCTACGACAACGCAAAGCCGCAATGGACACGTCCCTTATCTCGCCCCCTTAATCTTCTCCTTCTCCCTCTGAATCTTCTTAAAGAACGAATTCTGCCCCCCAGCATCCGCCTTCTTCCCCGCCCCCTTGCCCTTTAACCCCTTATTCGCAGCCTTGTTCTGCTCAATATACGCCATATCCTGCCCACCCGACAGCTCCCCAAGCGTACCCGCTGTCCTCCTAACCCCATTCCCAGCCTTCCTTCCCCTGGCACCCCCAGCACCTCTCCTGCCAGAGGGCTTCCCAAACAGATCATCAGTCTCGGCGTCTTGCTCAAAGCCCTTCTCATTGTCGACCAACGTTCGTTGAAGAAGCTCCCGGCGTTCCTGAGGCGTGGCAAAGGCAAGATCGGGCGTGTCGTTGATGTTGGCTAACTGAGTGATAACCTTGAAGGCGTACCCCTGATCAACGAGGAAGGCCTGGCGCTTGGAGGAGTAGTACATCTCTTGGGTGTCTTTCGATACCAGAGAGTAGAAAAAGGCGTTGAAGCCTTCATCGTTACGACGCTTGGCTCGTAGGATACGGCCGAGACGCTGGGCCTCTTGCCTACGGGAGCCGAAATGAGAGGAAATCTGGATGAGACAGGTTGCTTCGGGCAGATCGAGGGAGGTGTCGCCAATCTTGGACAAGAAGAGAGTGTTGACATCGGGATTGTGCTGAAAGTTTTCGAGGACTTGCATGCGCTCCGCCTGGCCGGTGCCGCCGTAGATGAAGACCTTTTTGAGTTTGAGAGCATACTGTTTGAGAGAGTAAAGCTCATCAGAGAAGACGATGATCTTGTCGCCGCGCGCTTCGTGATAGTTGATCAGGTACTGGCAAGCTTGGAATTTCCTCGGGTTCATGGCGTAGAGGGTGCGCTTCATGTGGGAGTTGGCGCGGAGATACTCGTCGTAGAATTCCGGGGGCATGGAACACCACACTTCTGCGCACTGGACCTTGGCGATGTGGCCTTGTTGAGATAATTCCATCCAGTTGGCCTCATAGAGCTTGGGCCCGATGAGGAAGTTGAGATGGGAGATCTTGTCATCCTCACGGAGGAGGGTGGCGGTGAGACCAAGCTTAGAGTGCGACTTGATAGACGAGATGACGCGACGGAAGACATCGGCGGGGACGACGTGGACTTCGTCGAGGAGCATCAGACCCCATTCTCGCCCTCTGAGGAAATCCATCATCTTCTTACTGTCGTGAGACCGTTCTCTGGAGTTGGTCACCATGGAGTATGTGGTGACAATGATGCCAGTACTCCCCGAGAACTTGTTCTTGCTGTCGGCTGTGAAGACAGCGATGTCCTCTGGGTTGATGTTGGACCACTTGAGGAACTCCTGGCGCCACTGGACGACTGACATAGAACTCGTGCAGAGGACAATAACTCCCTTCCTGATGGTACAAGCAGCCGTGATACCCACCAACGTTTTGCCCGCTCCGCAAGGCAAGACAATGATACCGCTCTTGGCTCTGCCGTTGCCAAACATCTTGCTGAGACTCTTCTCCTGGTACGGCCGGATCAGAGTGTTGGGCCGGAGGTCAATCTCGAGGTTAGGGTTCACATTGTCGTTTCGGAAGTCGTACTCTTCGAGGATTGGGAAGCCGATCTCCAGGCACTGTTTCTGCACCGTTTCGACCGAGGCATCCGAGATCTCAAAAGAGTGAACGGCTTCCTTCTCGTCATCATCATCTTCTTCATTCAAGGCAGCAAAGACATCGGCCTCGGCGCCTGCCTGCCCTTGCTCGCCATTTTGATTATTCCCCTGCTTCAGATCGGCCTGGTGGACGCCGGCAGCGTTCTTGGTGCCGGGAATGACCAAGCCGGCCATGGTGGGCGCATAGCTGGTGCTGATGTCAGTAGTCCCAGAGATGCGGGCTGCACGAATTTGTGGATCAGCCAACAGCTTCTGAAGCAGTTGTGTATCAACGCTCTCTACAAAGTACTTGTTGTTCTTGAGCACGAGCTTTACCTTGCCGTAGCTCTGGGTACAACTGCTAATGAAGTTGAGAATCCTGGGAGGCAGCGGTGTCTTCAGGAAGCGATCGAGTGTGTTTATGATATCTTGCGGCCTGAGACCAATCGACACAGCGGCATACAAGCTGTGCGTTGTGATGCGGTACTCGTGAAGCAGAGATGGACGCGACTTTGGCTCGGCAATGGTGATCAGAAAGTCTGTGGCCTGCTCTGACAGCGGGCTGAAACGCTCTAGCACAATGGTCCCGTCCGGCTCGATCCAGAGCGGGCGGTTCTGGTGATCGGGCTTGAGCTGGTAGTGAGAGTAGTCTCTCTTCTTGAAGTACTGAGAGGCGGCATCGTAGGTTCTTTGACCCGCCTCCTCACCGCCGTCCACATTCTTGGAGGTGAGGGCCCACTTGTTCACGAACTGGTCCGCCTCCTTCGCGAGCATGTCCTCGCGCTGCTTCTGAGCGTCATCGACATCCTCGTCGTTCAAAAAGTCCTCATCCTCCTCGGACATCATGGAGCTATCAAGACTGCGCGGGGTGCCAGGACCGGGCGTTGAGAGCGCCGAGGTGCGACCAGCTTTCGCCGCCGCACCCTGAGTGCCAGGCGCCTTTCTCTTCGGCGGCATCTTGTCCCAATGTATCTTATCGGTACGGGCGCGGCGAGGTTGCCGCAAATAAACGCCGGGCGATGGGATGGCAGCGACTCTTTTGTCAGTGGCAATTGGGTGGTGAGAAAGAGAAGTTGAAAGTTCAATGGCAAGAGTTGAAACGGCGCTCTGACATAGTGGCTGCGGGTTGGTTGCCTGTTGGTTGACTAATCCAAGGGTGTGCCTTGCGAAGCCCCACAGTGCAGTTCTTCCCACAGCCCCTTCCACGTGCACGGTGCGCTCCCGAGTCCCGACCACCGGTACCTGTTCACCCACTTCCCGGGTACCTCTTCACTGGTCTCTACAGAGTAAAATATTCACTACAAATCTTACTTAAGTCCCAAACCACCAACCGACCAACAACATTCCTCTCACACACCAACAGCCCCATTCTAGAAGCTCCGTCTGTTGGTTCCAAACCTTGATCTTCTCATGCACAGTTCCTGGAGTGCATCCGTCTCTTGCCCTGTAGAAGCCCCACGTAATAAAGGTACATGTCCCCACACTTCTTATAAATAATGCCAAGCTTTTATCACCGGCCCCACTCCACCGCTTCTGCCACGCCCCCCCACCCACCAAACCCCTACTACAACCTTCTACACCATGATGAGGAGGGCTCCTCCAAAGCCGATACCTAATTTAACAAACCACGGGATAGCCAAGCCGTATCTCCGATCCTTGCCCACCCTCCGAATCTCACAAACCAACTGCCTTACGATAATCACCAACGAAAGCTTAACCACCACCGCAAGGACTACCCCCCTTTGACAACATGTGGTACGTACACCTCATTTCCCCAAACAACACCATCACACCTTATCCCAACCAGCCCATCACAACATAGGTCTCGCTCGCTGACGCTCGCCTCCCAGTAAACATATCCTAAACGCCCAAGTCTCGATCCGCTCCCCCTGCTGCAGGAAATGGTTCGACTGCGTAGACTGCCATACCGAATCCCAAACCCACCCCCTCCTCCAGTCCTTCGAGATGGTCTTCGCCTGCAAAAAGTGCAAAAAGTGCTTCCGCAAGGACGTCAAAGAGTTTGAGGAGGCGGACGAGTACTGCCCCCACTGCGACAATCACTTCGTCCTCGACGCCCTCACCCCCAAGGCCGCCATCACCGTCGAGGCCGACGATGTCCGGGTCGACGCCAGGATGCTCAAGGATGACAGGGTAGCCGCCAAGAAAGAAAGGCCGACCGTGTTTGATCCCGATGCCGATGTTGACAAGTTGGGTTAAGTAAGGAGGAAGAAGACCAAGAAAGCATATGTATAAAACAAAGCGAGCGTTTACTACTTACTGGATTTGCGATACCCATGGAAGAAGAATAAAAACATTACATCTGGGAGATGACAGCATGGAGTCTTGCCATCTTTGATATGAATTCATCGTGTGAACTGCAAGTGGGTGGTATTATCATACATTTGAATTCCTCAACCAACCAGCGCTCGCTTCTGCTCTAAAAGCCAGGCGCCACCCCATCTATCTCTGCTCCTTGACCAACACCCTACTGCTCAGACTCATCCTTTTGCCGAGTCAATATGGCAGCACTGCCCTGCCCTGGAGTCCGGCCCTTCTTCTTCTTGTCCGCCTCTTCTTGCTTCTCCTGCTCGATATTCTTGACGTAATTCTCAATATCCTCCACCGGCAGCAACTCCAACGTCTTGCCAGGCGCCATGATGGCAATCTCGATATTCTTGGCGCCAGTTTGCACCACCTCCAACAAAGACTTGATGGCGAGTCGAACAGTGGCTTCCCGGTCCATATCCTCCTTGTAGTTGCGCTCGAGGAACTCGCGGACTGTCTTGCTGGAACGGCCGATGGCATTCGCTTTCCTTGAATGGGTATCAGCATCCTTCTACCCCAAAATCCCAGAACCAAAAAACCTTACCAAGCAGAATAGATCCCCGACGGCTCCGTCTGATACAACCTCGGCACCTCACTCCCCTTATCAAACCCCACAATCAACGTGGAGATGCCAAAAGGTCTCACGCCACCACTCTGTGTGTACCGCTGCTGCACTCCGGCAACGTACTTGGTGATGTACTCGATCGTAACGGGGTCCTCGAGGTTGAGCCTGTGGGACTGGGCCTCTAACCGGGCCTTGTCGACGAGGATGCGGGCGTCGGCGTTGAGGCCGGCAAAGGCGAGGCAAACGTGCGTGTCGATGAGGCCGATCTTGGAGGGGGTAATGCGGGTGTCTTGGAGCTTCATGGCTGAGCGCTTCTCGCAGCCGAGGACGACGACATCTTGGCCTTTGACGCCTACGGCGCAGGTTCCTCGCTTGACGGCCTCGCCGGCGTATTCGACTTGGAAGACGTGGCCGTCGGGACTGGGGAGGGGGGGTTAGTTTGGGTTTGAGGAGAGAGGGTGGTGGTGGTGGGAAAGGTACCTGAAGACTGTACGTGGTAAGGGTTGTTAGTGATGGCTGCAAGGATGTGGGGAATTGGTGGTGGTGTTGGGGTTGGATGGGAGGTAACACGTACCTGAGAGCGCTCTATCGTAGCCCGATGCCATGATTGTAGATTTCTGGGGGTTTGGATGTTAAGTCTGGAGGTTCGAGTACTGGTTCGGGGGTTTAGATGGCAATTCGGGCAGTGGGGTTGGGCAGTGGAATTCGAGGTCGTGGTGGTTGATGTTGGCTTTGGTTTGGAAGGGCAGGCTACCACAGCTGTGACGACGAGCTTGAGGCTGACAGCTCCCCCCAGCCCAGCTCCAAGAGGGGAAGCACAGACCATTCTGCCAAGCCATATCTCTCAGTGTTCTCGCGGGGCAGCTGCTGCCGCTGCTGAAAGTCAGTTGCAGCTGGCAGCGGGGTTTAGGCGGGCCGGCTGTTTTAACAGTGTGTGAACCGATGTCGCTGCTCTCATTGAAATCTCAAAGTTGAAGTCATACTCTCTGTTATATATCGGCCCCCGACCCACGGTCTTGGACGAGACAGGCGCTCAGTTTATAATCAGTTCCTCTGCCGGGCGCATCATATAGATCCAGCTTTACCCCGAATTTCTGTTCAGCTGGGAAAAAAAGTTAGATATCTACCTAACAAGCTCACAATGGCCGCCCGTTGCCAGTTAACGCCCGTCTTGAGAAGGCTCGCCAGATCCACCACAGAAGTGAGCAGACAACCACTCCTGAGGCAGTCCCTCTCCCGCCATACCGTCAGACACATCAGCACATCGAGGCCAAGACTTTTTCAACCGACAGCCGTGTCCCAAAAGGGCGAGCTCACCAGCGAAAAGTACCCCGACATCCAACGAGACTCGAGATTCGCCCAAGTCACCCCAGAACATGTCAAGTTCTTCAAGGACGTACTGGGAAGTGAGTCTGCCGTGGTTGACGGTGTGACAAGCGACGCTGCCGACGACATCGCCCCCTTCAACAGTGATTGGATGAACAAATATCGCGGCCACTGCAGGTTGGTGCTCAAGCCGGGTACCACGGAAGAGGTCAGCAAGATCCTCAAGTACTGCAATGACAACATGTTGGCCGTGGTACCTCAGGGTGGCAACACCGGTCTGGTTGGCGGTTCTGTTCCGGTCTTTGACGAGATTGTCATCAACATGAGCCGCATGAACAAGATTATCGAGTTCGACGAGGTCAGCGGCATCTTGGTGGCAGAGGCGGGAACTATTCTGGAAGTGGCGGATCAGTTTCTGGCGAGCAAGGGTTATATCTTCCCCTTGGATCTCGGGGCCAAGGGCTCATGCCACATCGGAGGAAACTTGGCTACCAACGCCGGAGGCTTGCGTCTTCTCCGCTACGGGAGCTTGCACGGCACCACCCTGGGCATTGAGGCCGTTTTGGCCGACGGCACCATTGTGGACGACCTCTGCAAGCTTCGCAAGAACAACACTGGCTACGATCTGAAGCAGCTGTTCATCGGGGCTGAGGGCACCATCGGCATCATCACCAAGGTCTCGATCCAATGTCCCCAGCGGTCGGCGGCCCAGAACGTGGCCTTGTTCGGCATCGAGTCCTACGAGCTGGCCCAACAGGCTTTCCGTGAAGCCAAGGGTCAGCTGGGCGAGATTCTTTCAGCTTTCGAGCTGATGGACGAGGGCAGTCAGCAGCTGGTACGAGATGTCACAGGCAACAAGAGCCCATTGGAGGAAAAGTATCCCTTCTACTGTTTGATTGAGACCAGCGGTTCCAACGCCGAGCACGACGCAGAGAAGCTTCAGTCATTCCTGGAGGACGTCATGGAAAAGGGCATTGTGGCTGATGGAACGCTTGCCGAGAACGAGACCCAGATCAGGTCGTTGTGGACATGGCGTGAGGGTATCACCGAGGCGCTGGGCCATCTCGGCGGCGTGTACAAATACGACGTTTCGATTCCCCTGAAAGAACTCTATCAGATGGTCGAGGACGTCAAGGCCCGGATCGACGCTGCTGGTCTGCTTGGCGACACGGACGAGTTCCCTGTCAGAGCGGTCGTCGGATACGGCCACATGGGCGATGCCAATCTGCACCTCAATGTGTCCACGCGGCGGTTCGACGAGCGGGTGGAAAAAGTGCTGGAGCCATATGTCTATGAGTGGATTGCGGAAAGGCAGGGCAGCATCAGCGCCGAGCATGGGCTTGGCCTCATGAAGAAGAAGTACATCGGCTACAGCCGCAACCCGACCATGGTTGGCCTGATGAAGAACATCAAGAACACGTTTGACCCGGTAGGATCTTTTCTCTCTTTCCCCAGACTTTGTGGCAGCCAAGGCTGACCTAGGCGATAGAACGGTATCCTCAACCCATACAAGTACCTGTGAGAAGGTATTTCTTGCACACGCCAATATCCGAGACGCAACACTACCAACAGCATGACAACGGCTGTGCTAATTGGTAAGCTCCCACGACGCTGATGATACCTCCTACCGTTCTTGTACATAAGTTTCGACAGCGGCTGGCCCCAAATTTCAGGCGACGCGGCAAAGTCGACGGTCGTCTCTAATATGACGGAGTTGAAACCCGAATTCCGGAACTGTTCCGTGTGGATGATGCAAGGTTCAAAAGATGCTTAAACTGAGTCAGCCTGTGCACACCATCTGTGGATATCTCGACATCACACGCCGAAGGCTACCTACCTACCTACAACTGCAGCGTGCTCCCTCACGGCTCCCTTCAAGGCAGTCGGCGAGTTTCTCTCCAGATGCCCAGTGCCCCATGTTATGCGATGCCTTCATCGGGGAGCAGTTGGTGCTTCTCGTTGGTTTCATTGGTTCGGTTGCGATAATTGGATTGGATCATGTATGGCCTCCTATGGAGCTCCCGCCTGCGCCGCATGCCAAACTTGGTAGTCGGCCAATAGCCAATTCGTCCAATGGAACTGTCGCTGGCTTACCCCTTACCGTCCCCCCTCGTCAGCCACCTCAGCTTGCATCCCGAACATGCTTGCACGACTTCTTCACCTAACCATCCCATATGCCCCATGCTGCAATGCCCGTATGCTCAGCCCTATGCCCTATGACTTTTCCTTCTCGTTCAAGCCTCGGCCGAGTATACCTGTCTCTTAGTGGAGTACGGCTGGAACTGGCCGAGTGCCCTTTCTCCCGCTCGTTTGGGAGACCACACATGACGGCCGCTCAGTTCCAATCTTATTGTTTCTTTGAGTCCGACTCCGCTCTCAAAGCAAGTGAGTTCTTACTGCGTGGGTCCGCATACCGCGACTGCGACTCAACGCCAACGGGGCATGCTCGTGTTCTCACCAGATGACCCCATGCAGCTAGCATCAACGTTCTTTCTTTCCACCAGGGCCTTGCCTCTCAAGCTAGGAGGGGGTGGGGGGTGTTGGAAAAAGCGAAGAGAGGGAGGAGGGTGTTGATCTCAGCCTACCACCATGTGGTCATGGTGAGTGCCAAGGTAGACGCCGTTTGGTTAGGAACTCTCCAAGATCCAACAAGAAAATAAAAGTTACTAAACAACCGCGCTTTCCCAACTTGAAGATATCTTTCACGAGTTACCTGCAGGTCATGTACGGTAGCCCAGTCGCAGCTTTGATGTTCTAGTACCTAGTTGACCCCCCCTCTCCCTTCCCAACGGCAGTCCCGATCCAAGTCACCACCCAACGATATGAGCCGGACGGCGTCGGGTACTAGAAGAGTGACCTGTTGGATCGAAGAGTGTACCCATCACCCATCATCCTGTTTATTCTGGAGCCAACAAGAAGATTACGAAGAAAGGTGTATTGCGTGGCTTGTTTTCTGAACCCCCCCCCTTGATGGATGAGTTACCTGAAGGCAAACCATAGGGGGAAGAATAAAGTACAAATGGGCCGCGGAACACACCACCATGAGCATCTGTCTTGTCTGATTTTGTCGTTATTGCCGTTTCAGTCTGCCGAGTCGTCGCTGCATATATACCTACTAAGCCGATAGTCATCAATATGGGTGAGTTTTCTTACTTCTCCTTGTGGCAAGACGTCACCGGCCCTAGCACGGGCTGTTGGGTAGTTACGGTACTGTCCTTGTCCACACAGGGAGATATCTTGCTGACTATCCCCGGTACAGTCGGAGTTCCAGGAAAATACAAAGGCTGCAACAGTAAGTCTGACGTCCAAGCTGTCGGGTTTAAGTGGGAGGAGTCATAGCTGACGGTGATATCTAGCTTGCCGAGTTCGTCGAGTCAAGGTAATTTCTTCCACATAGCCAACCTCGAGGATGACCATCATCTTCTGGAAGAGTCTCAGAAACTAATCAGCATCTCCAGTGTGACAACGAGCGCCCTCTCTGCAGAAAATGCCTCGACAGCGGCCGAGAATGCGCCGGCTACGAGCGCGAGACGGTATTCATCATCGGTACAATCGAAGACCAAGGGCGGTGTTCCTCGCACCCTCCCCGGGTGGTCAAATCCAAAAAGAGCAGCGGAAAGCAGTCGTCATCCAAACGAAGCGACGACACCGGCAGCTTCCAGCTCGTAGCCAACACGCCCCTTCGGCCGGCATGGGATGACTTGATTTCAGTCTCTTGCGGAGGACAAACCTTTCAAGTCCAGATCGCGGCCCTTTTCACACCACTAAGCTCAGTAACCAGAGCCTACGCCACCGATGAAGACGAGGGGGAACAAAACCGGACAATTTTTGTGTCGTTTCCTACTTACCAATCCCCTGATCTGACGCCCTACCCCGGGGAGGACGAGTTCCAGCTGTTCTCGCAGTGTATGGTCCACCTTGCACCACCGAGCGAATCCAGAGGAGGTCAAGGAACGCAGACGGATAGTATATTCATGTTTCTCTACGAGGTATCTGTCCCTTTCCCCCCACCCCCCCATCTCCTCCCTTCCCCTCTCCCATTCTAACCCGTGATGTGACGTCTAGCACAACAACTCCATCACATACAACCCCACCCTCCCACCATGGAAAGACCCCTCCCTCCAAACCTCCACCGTCCGCCGCCTCGGCCCCTCCGGGTTTCGTCAGTTTCCAAACCACCACTTCTTCGCTCGCATCTACCGCCCAGCAGCAATCTGGACGGCCCTCCTCTCCTCCACGCCAACCTTTTTGTCAAGTCCAGAATGGCAAACCACACCCTATGAATCCCACCCCCCATCCCCGCTCGACAATCTCTTGTCCCTCCTATCCCTCCTCCCGGCCTTGTTCGCCAGATTCAACAGTATCACCTCCCCTGACACCCCCCCCACCCTCTCCCGCCGGTTACTTGCCCAAGACCTCTTGTCAAACATGATGGATATTGAACTCCGACTTTCAGCATGGTTCACCTCCCTCCCCCGGTCAGCATTCTGGATAGCGGACCCAGCCACCCTGCCATACCAACCGGAGATTCCGTTTATGGAAACGTTTGCGTTTAGGGATACACAGACTGGGCTTGGGTTGTTGTTTTACTGGTCGGGGTTGGTACTGCTTTGGCCGAAGATGTGGAGGCTGTATTGGGTTTTGTTTGAGGCGGTAATCGACGGCCCAATAGGGGTGGAAGTTGCTTTATCCAGGAAGCTAGCGGGCGTTGACCCGATGAGGTGGGGGTGGAAGGAGACGAGGGGGGTGGCGGAGAGTGTCTGTCGGGGGGGATATTGGGTTTTGCAGGGGGCTGCGCAGCCGGATTTGGTGGGGTGGGTTGTTGAGGTTCTGGACTGGTTTTATGGTGAGCTGCCTGGGATGATGACTGGGTGGGATGAGGGGGTTATGGTTGGCGGGGACGGGAGGTTGGAGATGGGGTGGGTGAGGGGGTTGAGGGAGAGGGTGCAAGGAAGGGGGAGGGATATTGGAGAGGTTGTTGGGGGGAGGGGGTGGGTTGATTATGTGAGTTTTTGAGGGGGAAATGGGATTTGTAGAGAGAGAGAGAGAGAGAGAGAGAATACAGCGGGACTGTGTGGGGCTGTACTAGAGAAGGTATTCCTTTACTGGACGAGTGGGGGTTCTGTTCTTCTTTTCTTTGGTATATATACTGATATCCTGTTTGGGCTTTGGACGCTTCTCACTGCTTTTGTTGTTTTACGTTGCCTTTTCGGTTTATTTCTTCCAGAGACTTTGGGTTTGGTTGGGTGGTAAATAGATTTTAGATGATGTATGGCATACATCAACATTTGAGACGGCTTAATATATATTATATTGAGATTCAAGTGTTTAGGTCAAGGTACTATCTCTCTACTTTCTTACAGGTGATTTATCATGAAAACTTTAGCTACTTGTCATGGAATCATCTCCCTCGCCTTATCCTTTCATCACAGCTGACATCAGCAGCATGTCCAGGATCACTCTCAGGCAGACTCTCAAGCGGATCCGACCTACAAATGTCTCAATAATGATACTGCAGATCCTACTCTTCTCAAAATCAAACTCTCCTGGCAGAGCCACCTCCAAAAAGACCGATGTCAAGTTTAAATCCAGGGTATCTCCCCAACTGGTTACAAGCTGCTACTTTGCCTACAGTCCCCTGCGCCAAGAGAGAGTGTACAAATGCCAGCTGAACCTTCGCTCCAGTCACACATAACCTACGCAACCGCAACTCTTTACTCCAGAACAAGGAGTATTCCGAATCTCGTTCAGCTCGTACTTGCTGTTCGGTCTTCAGCAAGTCAAAACATGGAAATTCACAGTAAAAAAAGTCCGAGGGAGGCCGCTCATCGCTCTCTCCCGAGGGAGCAGGAAAAGAGATGTGGTCAATATAGACTCGAGCCTCACCCGTAAACAACCAATGATGATCAAGACACACGTTCCTTCCCGCTTTTAACTCCCCCTTTATTGTTTGGTCAGATGCTGTTTCTTTCGTCCGTTCGGACACCGACCAAGCCACATACTACACCCCAGTGGTTGAACTTCATCAACACACACACAAGAGGATGTAATATGATTGCCAAACCCCAGGACTGGCACTCAGAAACTCAAGGCATAGCTGAGCTTTAGAAGGTGTGCTTTCATGTGATGATAATGTACGATGGTTTCCTACCATATGCAACCACCCAGCTCCAGCCTACGCACTCGGCCAAATGCATCTACTCATGCTCCCACAGTCTCAAAGCCATCAATACCCAGCCGGCTCCGGCACCTTCGGCAAAGAAACCGTCTCCCCTCTCCCCATCCGACATTCCTGCTTCCAGTTCTTGGGCGTGAACTTATCCACAATCTCCTTAAAGGCAGCCTACATCCCAGTCAGCAAACTCACCCATCCCAAACACATCAAGTCTCACTCACCAGAGTACAAAACGACTCATCCCCCTCCAAATGTCTCCCCTCCATCCTACACCCCGGCACAGTAACCACCTCATCATTATACCTCAACCTAACATAATACCCCTCCAACTTCTTCTTCTCCTCTTCCCCCAACTCCTCCGCCGGCCGTCTCCCAATCTCTTTCCCCTTTCCAAACAAACCCCTAAACCACCCCCCCCTTTCCCTTTCCCCTTTCATATTATCCCTAAACAACTCAATAGCAACATGACTAGTAAACGGCACCCACCTCTCCGTCTCAAAAGCCCCCAAACTCGCCAGCATCCCCGCAAGCGTAGTATCATGACACCCAAGCAACCCAAACCTCACCCCATCACCCCTCCCCTCCACACTCTTAACCATCCGCTCAACCAAATCCCCGACCAACCCCCCAATCCCCAACCTCCTATACTCTTCCGACTCTCTGTAACCCTGAAACCACTCCTCCACCCCAATCTTTTCGATTATCCCCCTCGCCTTTTCATCATAAAACTCCTTCGGTAGTCTTGTCTCGGGCCCATGCGCCAAAGTAGCATTAATCGTATCCATCACACCAGAAAGTCTCGGCCTGCTGTCAACCGCCACCTTCCCCCCGTCCATCCACTTGCCTATCAGCTGGTTGAGGTATTCCATGTCAGGCGTGTTGTTATGTCTATCCGCCGCCCTCTGCGCAAAAGCCCGTGACAAAGCCGCAAAGCGCCTGCAGTTGCCATCGTTGGGGTAAAGCGTTTCATCCGCATGTGCCCGCGTGATGATGACCGGTGTAGGGAAGATGCCCGTTTCAGGGGAGGGAAGGCGCGTGTTAGGGGGGTAGAGGGTAGAAAATGTCTGTTGGAGGGATTCCAACGCGCGAGGGACGGGGGTGGTGCGGAGGTAGATTTGGGAGGGGGAGGTTATTGCCGGGGGGAGGAAGCCTAAGCGGGTGATGTAGAGGTCCCGGAGGCGGGCGCCGAGGGAGGAGGTTGTTTGCCGGCCTAGGTCGGTCAGGGTGCCCATGTCGCAGATGTTGTCTGGGTGGGAGGTGGAGGAGAGGGCGAGGGTGGGGGAGTCGGATTCCCGCGAAAAGGTCTCGAGGCGGCGGGTCCATTGGAGGGTTGTGAGAGAGGAAGAAGAGGGGGAGAGGATGGTGGAGGTTATTTGGCGGACTGAGGTGCAGTAGGGCCAGAAGGGGGGGAGGCCGGTGTTTTGGAAGCGGGGGGAGACGGGGGTGCGTTCGCCCTGGGGGATTGGACGGGGGGGTTGGTTAGACGTATGTTGGGTTCGTGGTATAGGACGGTGAAGGAATGACTTACATGGCGCATGAGGATCTGGACGAGCTGCAGGTCCAGGTTGGGGGGGTAGAGCTTCTGCAGCTCGGCATCGGTATACGGCGGCCGGGGTTGGAGGGTGGTCATCTTGATATTTGTTGATATGATAAGATGAATATCACCAAGATATCAGGTCAAAGGTTACAATGACGTATCGGGAGACCAAGTTGCCCCTTTGGGGGTACCCTCGGGTGCCAAGCATGTCAATGGATGCTGCCTGTTGTCGAAATGTGGGGGATGTGGGGCATTTTTGTTCCTGGTCCCCCCCCAATTGGCTTTGGCCGTTTTGCTTTTGTCCCCAAAATTTGAAAGCTAGAGCTTATTTTTATATGTAAACCTCGACACAACTCGCAATCGCAGGCGACAAAAGGTCGGCGCATTCAAAACTGAACATGCGCGATCTTGGGAGGAACGTCTGTCTACGATGCGAAGTCCAGCTGCTGGCCGCCGTCAGAGGGCGGGGTCCTCGTCCTTCAACACCACGAAGTTATAGCTCCAACTCCAGCCCCAGACCGAGACCTGCTCGAACAGCTACGAACAGCACCCGGCAGCAACATGAAGAACCCGAACCACCGTCCGATCTACTCGAGGCTGCCTCGAGAAAACGTGTCGCTGCCGTGGCCATGTTTAGGTCCATTCTTGGGGATATAGCGCAACCAGATGGTCCAGTCCGACCTCCACCTACTCCCGCACCACCAGCTCCTTCTGTGCCGTCGATCAAGCCGAGTGGACCAAGTACTCGCAGTGTCAAACTCTCTTCGCCCTCGGGGCCTCAAGCAGCCCAGCCTGCGCCGGTCTCGGCTCCAGCTGAGGCACCAGAGAGGATAGAGCCAGCGCCGATGCCAGAGAGCAAGGAGACGATAGTGGAACAAGCCGTCATGGAAACGACAGAGGCGGCCGATAAAATCGAGACACCAGAAGCACAAGAGACACCCGAGGTTTTAGAAGCAGCAGAGGAACCAGAGAACCCCCAGCCAATATCGGAAACGCACAACGCACAGGAAGAGACACGAGAAGAGAAGGAGGGCATCAACATCAGTCCCGTGGGCAGCAGCCTTGAATTTTTCGAAGATGTGGCCAAGTTGAAGCAGATGATGACTGTCGACCATGACTACGAGGCCGCCCTTGCCTTTTTCGAGGAGAAACTGCAGCCACTGATGGTGGCCAAGGTCGGCATACGCGAACTCATGAAGGACGAAGTGGCTCGCGATTTTC
Source organism: Podospora bellae-mahoneyi (assembly GCF_035222275.1). Lineage (NCBI taxonomy): Eukaryota > Fungi > Ascomycota > Sordariomycetes > Sordariales > Podosporaceae > Podospora > Podospora bellae-mahoneyi. The sequence goes on along the minus strand of NC_085886.1, from coordinate 2,777,007 downwards.
TGAGCTATCTCACAAAAGTCAAGATTGCCAACCCGGACGACCCCAGGCTTCCCTCTGTCTCGCGTATCACCGAAGTCACGTTTGGGCTGTCCAATTTGTACTATGTCGCCTGGGGCAAACTGATTCTCACGTTGGTCCAGCACATCACCCGGCAGGAGACAACACCAGATGCCTTTCCGACGTTGCAAGACTATGAGGCCGCCATGGCCAACCGCGCAATCCTCATAAGAGACCTGCTGCAGTCGTGGGACGTTTTCATCGAGCACAACCCCGGGTTCCTGAAAGAAGTGCCTCGACGAAATGCCGCTCCGACGCCTGATACGAAGACGCTCCATGAAACAGTTCATGGCTTGGAGACGAGCTTGGCAGTGCCTTATACTCAGCTCTTTATTTCACTGTCCCCTGAAAAACTGCAGCTGAACACCTCTCGGTACAACATCAGCTGGGCAGCCTATGCGACGTATCGAATGCTCACCGACCGCATCAACACCAATTACCAGACGAGGGATCAAGCCTCGATGTTTACCAAGATGATGAAAAATGTCCTGACGCGGGCGAAACCGCCGAATGATCGGGATCTAGAGTATAACTTTGCCGAGTATCAGGATCTGCTCAGGTACATCCGTGACCTCGGCGAGGAAGACAGCAATCACATTTGGTACATGCGGGTGAGGTCTCCGGAGGCGGAGCGGCGTCAACACCGGGAGAGGATCCACCGCAGGATTGGAACCGCTCTCAAGAGGGCCAACCTTCGAGAGGTGAAGGCGGCGTGGGTTGACTTTTGGGGACCGGACAAGAACCCGGACGAGGAGAGGATCAGAGTCATGAGTGAGGATCCGACTTTGTTTGACTATTTTATTCAGGCGTTTATGCAGCTCAGGCAGACGGAACTGACGAACCATGTCTGGGAGAGCATGCACAGGGTTAATGTCAAGCCTACGATCAGGACCTGGAGCGCGCTGATTGAGGGATGTAGCAGGGCTCGGTCCAAGGGGGCGCTGGATAAGATGTGGGAGAATTTGATCACGGCTGGGGTGAAGCTGGATACGCATATCTGGACGTCTCGCGTGGCGGGGTTGTTCAAATCCGGGGATGCGGAAGGGGGGATCAGGGCGTTGGTGGATATGGAGAGGACGTGGGCGAGCAGGGAGAAGAATCCGCTTGTGGCGGTCAAGCCGTCTATCGAGCCTGTCAATGCCGCGATATCGGGCCTGCTCAAAGCGAACAGGCAAAAGGATGTCATGACTGTGCTTGCGTGGGCGGGGAAGCAGGGGATTAACCCTGATATCCATACATTCAACATCCTGCTTCGGCCGTTGGTTCTCAAGATGGATATCCCTGGCATTCGGAGGCTGCTGTCTCAGATGCAGGACGCCGGGATTGAGGCGGATGCCGCGACGTTCACGATTCTGTTCGAGGGCACGATGAGGAATTATGCTGACCGGCCGAAGGACGAGCAGCTCGCGCATGTGAGGAAGTTTATCACGGAGATGGAGGCTAGTGGGATAAGGGCGAATATGATGATTTATGCCAAGATTATCAAGCTGCTGGTTGATCAGGGGGAGGAGGGGAAGGAGACGCTCAAGGCGGTGTATGGGCAGATTTTGCAGTCTGGGTTGGAGCCGACGCCGCATATCTACACCATGTTGGCGGAACACTTTTTCAATCAGAACCCGCCCAACTCGAAGGCGGTGGCTGATTTGATCAAGAACAGACGTCTTCACGGGCCAAAGGCGAATGTGGACAGGGTTTTTTGGGAGAGGGTCATCAGTGGGTTTTGTCAGGCTGGGGAGGTGGAGAAGGCGAAGGAGGTTTTCCGGAAGGAGTTTGAGGGGGAGAAGGAGGTGGGGATGACGTTTGGGATGCTGTGTGATTATTTGGTCGCGTTGCTGAACAGTGGGGATCGGGAGGGGGCGAGGAGGTTGGTGAGGAGGGCGAGGGAGGTGAGGGAGGATTTGGTTGTTGTTGATGGGGTGAAGGACGGGAAGGGGGGGATGAGGTTGGAGTCTGTCAGGCCTGGGGCAGGGATGGGGAGGAACGAAGGCGAGTTGGTGATGACGGCTAGGTGGTGGAAGCATAGGTTTTGGTATATTGCTGAGAGCGCAGGGGTTATGAATTAGGCTTGGGGGGCCAGTTTAGGTACATAAAGTATATATATATATAGATGGGAGTGTAAGAATAGATGAGATGTAAAAAGGTTCTTGCGGGTTAGACAATAAAATCAAGGTTGACATGATGATATAGAACTTGGGAAAAATAAAATGCTCGTGCAGTGTTGTGGTCAAACAAGTGGGCTCTCTTTCTCTATGTATGCAGCTGGATCAAGTTGATAAAAATGTTTTGCGATGTTCCTCAATTTCAGGTTTGGCGGGTTGTACAGCCTGGCTACCTAGAGGCTTAATGGCCAACAGCAACATATTGGCTCCTGTTGGTAACCTGGCACGCTATGAACAAAACAACAAGCCTACTAACATCTTTGGAGATCATGTGTGGTAAAGAGCTACTGTGTAGGTCACTGGGCGGCCGTAAAGTAGCTCACCACGAGCCATTGGGCATATTCGAGGTTGACCAGATGTCAGTTGGCATCCCTACCCACTTTGGGCGTTTGTGGCATGCAAGTTATCACGATGGCTGAGGTGTTTGATGTCTTGTCAGTGTGTGTTGTTGGTCTTTGAGTAATTGGGTTTTTCCAATCCAGCGGCCGTAAAGATTCCAGTTTGTACGGGAAAGTCTTTCGGCTCTTGAGAGATTCAGGCACCTGACAGTGTTGACCGTTGCTTATGTTGAGCCAGGTGAGCAATCAGGGGTGTTAGTTAGGTGTGCTTGACACCAAATGGGAGTTGTCCATCTGAACTTTGGACTTGGGAGAAATATGCAAGCTTCCCAAATTGCTGCCTGCCCAGCGGCGCGGCCATCAAGAGCTGCCCAACTTGCTTCAAAACGCAGTCATGCCGTGGAAGATGCGATATCGCAAGAAAACCATTTGTTTGATATATATCCCACAGAGCTACTTCCGCTCCCATTTGCAAGTTGAAGCCCACCAACCTCACCCCCAACAGTCGTGACAACATATCACAAAAATGATCACGAGCCCTCAGTCCGGTACCAAGTTATACATACTACTTTCGGAGACAAGCAAGCCAATCTCAAAGTTGCCGACTGTGGTGACATGAAACAAACCCAGAGTGTGGTGGAGATGGTGGAGGAGGTGGTGGTGGTGATGGTGGTATGTTCCGAGAGTTACACACTGAAGGATCTCTAGGGAGGAGACAAGTGGCGTATCAGAACCAGTACCGAAAAAGGAGCAGGCGGCAGTTGGGTGTGGCTCGGGTGTGTGTTGTGTCTGTTGTAGCGCCATCTCGGTGCCCTTTGTGCCGCCCTCAGTTGAGTCCCCATCCCGTCATCTGGTCCTTCCGAACAAAGCTTGTCTTGTCATACCCATCTCATGCGGGGTTGTTACTGAAGCAAGAACGGAAACAAAATTGCGCATATAACTAAGTGTTGCATGTCAGCGGTGTGGTGTTTGTGAAGCTTCGGCGGAAGGGAATATGCCGTGTCGTATATCATCAGAGTAAGCTTGAGGTTGCAGTTCTAGACCGTGCTCCCCTCTGATCTTCATCCGACATCGTGGTTCTTAACAGTGACGACATTGTCGAGACAACAGTAATGGACGGGATCCCGGTTGGTTGGCTTGGCGATGGACACCCCTGTCGCAGGGTGCATATCGAAGACCGTGAAACACTGACACTCGCTGGTGGAATTTTTTTATATTTCTGATCCATGATGCAAACTTTCCGAGGTTGTTTGAACAAGCGTGATGCTCGCTCTTAGGGAGCACAGGACGCTAATGCTGTGCAATTGGCACTGCCCTCTGATTATTCTCCTTTGCCAGCGAGACCGCTTTCAGGGCGTTTTCCCGATGCTGGATGTTGCCCGCCGGATGGAAAGCTTGGGAGATCTTGGCTGGGAGGCTGTGCAAAAATTCCATTGATCCGCAAGCGCTGCTCGGGAGGGAGCAAAGAGCGCGGGGAAAATCGAGACACAAGACGGGAGCAGGTAGACAACATGGAGATATAAAGATATCCGTACATACAGTGGTATTGCTGTTGACAGAATCAAGTGTTGCTCTTGGTTGGTTGTCCTCACATTTTGTTCATCGCCCCCACGTGTCCCAGAGGTCCTGCTGCCAAAGCGCACCATTGACCGGGGTGCGCGGTCTGGACCCACGCCTCAAATGCTCACCAACACCGGGACCAAGTAGCTTGGCAACTTGGCACCTTGGCAACCGTCCCTCGGATCTCTACTTCTTGAATCTTTTCCTTGGCACTTAAACTGTTGGTTTAAGTTGTCAGCCACCACGCCGCTACAGCGCTACAGCGAACAAAAAGGTCATCTACGTCCATCGCTTGACGCTCTGCTCGCCTTATTTTAACTTGCTCCGAAGGGCCATTACCCTACCAAGAAACTGCTACCCCAGATAGGAGATTTTAATTCACTCTGCACCGTTTACGACCCTGCCAAGTCCTGTTCGCTCACCGCCGGGATTCCACCTGTTCTGGGCAGCTACCTACTACCCAAGATATCTATCGCCTTCAGCCACCACCACTACCGCTTACCTTCGCGACCAGCTGCCCGCCCGCATTGCTACTTCCCCCACCGTTCACCTCTTCCTTAAGGTCGTCATGTTGGTCAACCGCGCCTGTAAACGTGGTTAGTTCCTGCATCGCAGGAAGCCGCAGACTTCTCGAGGAGAGGCCAACTCGACTCTCGACTGTTCACAGCCCTTTTGTGATCTCCCCAGACTTTGCGTTTTACCCTCTCTACCGAAAACACACCAAACCATCTGTTCTAGCCGCCACCTACTTGGCTTATCCTCTCAACCTACGTCTCAACCTACGTCTCAACCCGCATCATTCTAGACTCGCTGCTATCCTGCTACCCTTGAGCCCTCCCAGGACACAACCACCTCCACCATGGAGCGGTTCAAGCAATGGATCGCCACCAAGCCTTTCACGGCCCAGCGCTGCAAGCAATTCATCTATACTAGACCCCGTTGGCTCTTCGAATTCATCTTTCCGCAGAACCAGGGCTTCCCCTTCATAAGATATCACTGTAGGTGAACGTGTCTTTCCCCTGTAGCCCTCGCGGTGCTGATTGTGATGGCAGACTATTTGATCATATCCCTCGCGTTGATCGGCGCCCTCATCACTTGGGGAGCTGGCAAACACAGTGGTGGTACTGCCGAGATTAGATTTATCGACGCCCTCTTCTTCACGGCCGGCGCCTCCACCCAGGCTGGCCTGAACACGGTCGACATCAACCTTTTGACCACCTTTCAGCAAGCCATTTTCTACCTGTGGCCCATGATGGCAAATCCCATCACGGTAAACTCGCTTGTTGTCCAACTCCGTCTCTACTGGTTCGAAAAGAAGTTCCAGCACATAACCCAAAATGCCCGACTCGTCAGGGTCCCTCTCGCGAAATCGTTTACCAAGTCGCGGACTAAGGCGAAGCAGCAGGACGGCGACGTCGAAAAGGGTGTAAATGGCAGAAAGATTACCGTTATGTTGAACGGAAAAAAGTCACGCATCAACAACGACGGGACCCTGCTGGGCGATGCTAAGAATAAGGGCAGGCATGGTCTCGGCCTCACGGCGGCAAACCGGACTGCCACAGATGGGGGCTTGGACGGCCCATTGGATAAGGCAGATCGGCATACCGGCCCAGCCGTCACATCATCCATGACGGAACCCCGGAGGCCAGCCCTCAAATTCGCCGACACGGTCACGAAAAGCGACGGTCTGGGCGAGGATTTCCTCAAACTCCCACGGATGCGATCGGACGAGGAGCATATTGCCATAGTCGAACGACAGAAGAAGGGAGACGACGAGGTGCTGCGAATCCCGAATCCGAGAGACGTAGAACGCGGCCTGGGCCCCAAGCGTGTTGAGGCTGGAGACAATGAGGACGAATTACTGTCGCCTCATGCGGAAGCTTTCAATCTGGATGGAGAACCTCGAGCCCAAGCAGCTGACGGCCGCCATCCGGCCATCACTATTGAGGAGCCTGATCGTCGCAAGTTGCAGGAGACGGATTCGGATGAGTTCATGGACGATGTTAGAGCCGCTGCCCACACGTTTGACTTTTTGAAGCCGCATTTTCCTCGGTACAAAAAGAAGCAAGACGACGTGGAAAAGGAACCCGTCATTCCCGGCCCTTCCCAAAACAGGCGTCGCCAGTCGATGCAGACGCTGCGAACCGCCTTTTCCAACAACAAGGCCGAAGGCACGCCGTATCTGAGCTGGGAGCCCACCGTCGGCCGCAACTCTCTTTTCCCGGAGCTTACTGAAGAGCAGCGCGAAGAGCTGGGAGGAATTGAATACAGGTCTTTGAAGACGCTTGCCCGGGTCCTGACGGTCTACTTCTGGGGCTATACGGCGCTGGGTGTGGTTGGGCTCTTGCCGTGGATTCTGCAGGCCACTCAGTACGGGCAAGTTGTCGAGGCGGCAGGCCAAAACAAAGTATGGTGGGCTTTCTTTACTTCGCAATCGGCTTTCATGGATCTGGGTTTCACTTTGACGCCAGACAGCATGAATTCATTCAGCACCGCGACATGGCCACTTCTGTGGATGAGCTTCCTGATCGTCATCGGCAACACTGGATTCCCCATCATGCTCCGCTTCATGATTTGGGTGCTCTCGCTCATTGTACCCAAGAATTCTGGCATGTATGAGGAGTTGCGGTTTTTGCTCGACCACCCTCGCCGCTGCTTCACACTTTTGTTCCCTTCCAAAGCCACCTGGTGGCTGCTGGGCTTCCTTGTCCTCCTAAACGGCCTCGACGTGATGTTTTTTATCGTCTTGGATGTAAGCTCATCTCTGTTTGGTTCCGAGGCAATGACCAGGCATGCTAACTCTCGACCAGCTTGGGCAAGAAGGCCCTGTAGCCTCGATGTCGGACGGCCAAAAAGTTCTTAATGGTATTTTCGAAGCCGCATCCACGAGGACCGCTGGTTTCTCCTGTGTGAATCTCTCACTGCTTCACCCCGCCGTTCAGGTTTCCTACATGATCATGATGTACATTTCGGTCTTTCCCATCGCCATATCGGTTCGTAGGACGAATGTGTATGAAGAGAATGCACTGGGAATCTACTCGCACGGCGAAGAAGAGGAACACTCCAAGGCAAACCACAACGACTGGTCGCACGTCGGCACTCACGCTCGCCGCCAGCTCTCGTTTGATTTGCCGTTTATTGCCTTGGGCCTCTTCATTTTGGCCATCTCGGAAGGGCCGCGTATCATGAACCCCGAGGACGCCGCCAATGGCTTCACCATGTTTAGCATGCTCTTCGAGTCCATCAGCGCTTACGGCACAGTCGGCATGAGCTTGGGGTACTCGACAATCAACGCATCACTTTCGGCCGAGTTTTCGGACATTGGAAAGCTGGTTATTATCTGCTTGATGATACGCGGCCGACACCGTGGTCTCCCGTACGGTCTGGACAGGGCCATTCTTCTGCCCAGCGATGCACTCAATGCGAAGGACGCAATGGCTGCAGATACAGAAGGCAGATTGGCTAGGCAGATTTCTCGCATGTCTGTGGCGACACACCGCAGCGACACGACGCACAACCAGAGGGGCCTGGGACATGTCCTGGCTGCCATTTTGCATCCAGGTCCCCCCGTGCCGCCCGAGCCCCCGATGGAAGCTATTCATAGGAGATCGACCGACCCTGGCTTGGACGCGGAGCCGCAACCTATGCGGATCACCTCGAGACGTACCGAGCCCGGTGTTGTGCGGAGATCGGTTAGTCACTTGTTTTCGCCCAGGCCTAGGACTGCTGGTGGGCATGAGGATGATTAGACTTGGGCTTGAGGGTTTTAAAAACATGGCGGTTTTTTTTGGGGGAGTTTTGTTTCTTTTTTTTTTTTTTTTTTTTTTACAGGGTTTGTTTCATTTTCGCTCGTTTGGAGAATTATACCCCCGGTTTACTCAACACGAGCATAGCATAGCAAATGGGTTTTATCCTAGACAGGGTGGGCGCTTATGTGTGTTTTTCTCATTTTCGTTGTTGATGGTAGTTGGTGTTTGATGAGGGTTCGTGGCGTTTATGTACAGGGAACAAACACGTTATGACAGTAACGTGATGCATGGTCGGCATGACATGGTGTTTACATTATTTATTTTTGGTATCAGGTTACCATCATGATTTAAGGGAGATGGTTGAGAGGGACTGTGGTAGGAAAGGGTTACAAGAAGAAGATTGTTGTTGATGGTGGGGAGGGAATATGTATATGCTGGGGGTGGTAAGGAAAAGGAGAATATATATGGGATGTTAGGGTTATGGAAATATAGAAGGGTAATGTATGTAGAATCTAATACATGCCGCTGCTGGGAGGTGGTGGCGGGTGATATATTACGGATAGTTGGTGTGTTATGTGCTTTGTATTTCTGTGACATGTTGAACCGATAACTGATTATTCGGTTCATTTGAGTTTAGTGAGGCTCGATATTGCGAGCTTAGGGCATCAAACAAAAACATCATTGGCAAACAGAGTCCTACTCGTTCGTACATCAGAGTGCCACAAAGAAAACATATCAACCGCCACGTTCACTGGTATCACAACATTCATCCATCACAGCCTACCATCCCAAACGCCTGCCCACAGATAAAACAAGAGAAATCAAGACTCGTCCATCCTATCTCCCTCCGCCTCCTTCCCCGTCCCCTTCTCTTCTGCTTCCCCCACCCCGAGCAACCCAACCACCCGTTCCAAATCCCCCACCTCCATCGTCTTCGGGCCCCCGACCACCATCTCAGCATTATCATCCCTCACCGCCCCGTCCCTCGTCAACTCCAACCCCCTCACATTTTCCAAATGCCTCCTGGCAGCAGCCTCGACATATTCCAGTCTCTCCCTCCTCCAATCCCTCGTTGTTGCTCCCCCATCCTCCGCCGCCGTCTCCTGCGCCAACCGCGGCAGCAGCCCCCCCAACCCCACACTCAACTCCCTCAAGCTCCCCAGCTGACTCCTCCCAAACCTCGCCGTCGTCTCCAACGGCCTCTCCCTGTCCACCCCCTCCAGCCCCCTTCGTCCCTCAGCCAGAAACCCAAAAACCGACTTCTCTTTCCCCCCCTCATTCCCCTCAGATTTAACCCCCCCCTGTGTCCCAACCAACCGTCTCAACTCCCCCAGCAACCCCTCATTCCTCGCCCTCTCCGCCTCGAGCATAACACCCAATTTCATACTCTCCTGCAGTTTCCTCCTGATTTCGTTCACCCCCCGGACTCCCACCTCCTCCTCTCCGGTTTCAAAATCCAACCCCCTGTAGTGCGACAGCGTGGTGTATGGCTCGTCCTCAGGGTTAACAGTCAAAAGAAAGCGCATGGTGTAGATCTCGAATTTGTCAAAGTTCTTGTCCAGCGCCGCGAACAGCAATGTCTCGAGTTTATGCACCCCCTCCTCGACTTCGTTCCGGTGGCTGTCGGCAGGGGAGGGAAACGCCGGGGGTCGGAACCCGAGCGCGGAGGGGGGCGCGTTCAAGAGCCCGGATTCGATTGAAGTGAGGGCGCGGTCGGCTAGGGTGTTGGTTGTGTTGATTATCAGGTCTAGCAGGCTCTATGGACACGGTTAGATGCAGAGAAGGTATAGGGGCGGGGGGACAGGAAAAAAAAGGGAAGGGAGGGGGGGGGGGTATATAGTTAAAACATACCACAGGGGGATAACCAAAGTGCTCAGTCAAGAGCTCAGTGTCGGATCGGCTCGCCATAATATGCGAAACTTTCTCTTTTGATCAGGACATAAACTTCTCCTCTGAAAAGTGACCGAAAACACGCGCAACGGCAAAAAAGCGAACAAAAAATGTGAACGAACAAAAAGTGTGAACGAACAAAAAGTGCCCCCTAACCCCCCCCCCAAAATTGACCTTGACAAAAATGACGTTGAACAAAATCCGACGACGCGTCTCAGTCGCGTCTTACCTTCCCAAATCAGGGTTAGGGTTACCCTTCCCATCCCCCCTCACACTCACCACCCATCAAACAAAACAACCCCCTTTCTCATACCGTGCACATTCCTCACATACCACACATCACACATCATCACAAGAACACACACACACACACGAAAATAATTCATACCCTTCAATTCACTCTCTAACCTATCACCCCCTCACTCCCAACTCCAACCATATCACCACCACCCTACCCTCCCCGTATGCCAAATCCAAAACTACCGCTGTTGCCAAATGCCTTGCTACCATGCCATCCATCTCTCCCTCCCAAAAATAGTGCATATATCATTTCCCCCCTTCACCCTCCTCCCACCTGGACTTTTCATTTTTGGGATTTGAAAGTTAAGAGAAATGCCAAAAAAAAAAAAAAAACCAAAGATACAATCGAAAAAGAAAAAACAGAATGGGCTTATTACAAGGAGCGAAGGGTTTTGCAAAAGGTGCAAAAGGAGTAACAACAACAACACATGGGTAGATAAACAAGAAAAAACGAAAGTGAAACAAGAGCTATCACCCAATTTAAAAAAAAAGAGCAAGATTACAAACAAATACCCTCAAGTATAAAAGATACTAAAAACTTTGGATCCCGATTCCCACCCCCTTTTGTCCATGCTCTTTCTCTCTCTCTCTCTCTCTCTCTCTGCCCCGGTCTTCCCCTTAGTTGACAACCTCCTCCTCCACAGTCCATCCATTCATGTTTCCCTGAATGGCCAACCCGAAACCGGATCCCATGCCACCGTAGCTGGCCTGGTACTGGTGTCCACGGCGCTGGCCATCATCGTTTCCACCGCCCATGTTGCCGTTTCCAACGCCGTTCTCGAAGCCGGGGGCTAATACTGGCAAGCTGACGGCCCGGTTGTGAGAGCCCCTGGTGTTGACGGGAGCGAGAAGACCGCCGATGGTGGTCGCGCCAGAGCTGGTGGCGTAGCCGTTGGAAATGCTGGCCGACTGCTGGTGGCCCATGCCTCCATGACCCTGGGGAACCTCGAGGGAGATGCCGGGCTCGTTGGGCGAAGACTGAGCAGTGCCGAACAGAGCAGCCTGTTGAGCGGCCAGCTGGTGGTGCTGGTGCTGTTGTTGCTGCTGGGCCTGGTGAGACACATGAGTGAGATACATGGTCAAGGGGTTGCTGTTCTGGTTGAACAAGGCGGCAGCAGCCTGGCCGTTCTGCTGGTTGTGACCGTTGCCGGTGGGCGAGTGGCCGCTCTGGCTAGACCCGTTGGCCGAAGGAGAAGGCACCTGCTCGCCACGAGGGGACTGCTGAGCCTGCTGCTGGAGCTGGCGGGGCGGGTTGCCGCAACGATCCTTGCCAAAGTTGACCTTGAACTTCCTGTACTCCTCCTTTCCACGGACAGCTTCGATAGCCTTGATGGCGTTGGCAATGTTGGTGAAGTTGACAAACGCGCAGCTCTTCTCACGCAGCGTGTTGACCAGCTCAATCTCACCGTACTCGGAGAAATCCTGTCTCAGTCTGTCTTCGGTCCAGGTCTCGTCGAGGTTACCAATGTACACGTTGCGCGAAGCACCACCGCTGACAGCCAGGGCAATGGCGGGAGGGAGAGCACCAGAGTGCTTGCCCCAGCCAATCTTGAGTCTGCGGTTGTGAATCATCAGACCCTGCAGGTTGCTAAGGGCATAGAAAGACGCAGCAGCTGTGGGATCAATAAAGGTCACAAAGCAGATGTGCTTGTCGGGAATGTACCGGATGTGGTGCAAAAGACCGCCGCGAACAACATTGCAAATCTCCTCGATGGTGGTCTCGGGATGAATGTTGCCGAGGTAAATGGTCCGGTTGCCCAGATTGGTGATGCCACCGGCCGTCGTGGCTACGGCAGCGGCAGCGACCGACTGCTGAGCCAGGGCACTGGAAATCAAGTCACGGTCGGCACCCGTCAACATATGGGCATAGCCAGGGGCAATTCCAAGGTACTGGGCGGCATTCTGCTGCTGAGTCTTGGACACATAGGCGCACCGGTCCTTGCCATAGTACACCCTGCGGGGCGCCTGCCACTTGGCCTCCTGGGGAAGCTGAGAGACGGCCTTGATGGCATTGGCAATGGACAAGAAGTGCACAAAGGCAATGTTCTTCTCGCGCACAATCTTGATGGTATCAATGGCACCAAACTTGCCGAGATCCTCACGAAGCTCCTCCTCGGAAATGTCCTCGGGCAGGTTGCCGAGGTACACATTTCTGGAAGCACCAGACTGCTGAACAGCCAGGTGAACCGAGGTGGGCACCTGCGAGGGCTTGCCCCAGCCAATCTTGATATCCTGTCCCTTGATGCAGAGCTTTTTCAAGATGGCATCAGAGTGGAAGTGAGTGGCCGAGGCGGGGTCCAGGAACGAGATGAAGGCGCAGTTCTTATCGGGAAGAAGACGGACCGACTCGATCTGACCGCTGCGAACGTGGCCCAATATCTCCTCGGCCGAAGTGTCAGGGGGAATGTTGCCCAGGTACACAGTTCTACTGGTACCAGTCACAAGACCCGGTGTCATCGGCATGGGAGAAGCAGGCTGAACGGGCATCTGCAGGCCAGCCATATTGTTAAAAGACGCCGTGGGCGACTGGGGCGAATAGAACTGGGGGGCGCCATAAGCCGAAGGAGAGACGATTCCGCCGTACATCTGGGAAGAAATGCTCTGCTGGATCGGGCTCGACGCGCCATTCTGCTGCTGAAGGTTTTGCTGCTGAAGCTGCTGGAAGCTGCTCACATTCTGGAAATGAGGGCTCGCAAATGCAGCAGGAGTGCCGGGCTGGAAGGGGCTGAGGAGAAGCTGGGACGGCAGCAGCGAGGCAAACTCGAAACCAGTGCCAGGAGAAGTCAGCTCGCCATTGTGATGGTTCTGCTGCTGCTGCTGCTGTTGGTTATATTGCTGCTGCTGCTGTTGTTGCTGCTGCTGCTGCTGCTGCTGGTGCTGGTGAGAGACAGGCTGGGTGTTGATGGTCGGAATGTTTCCGCGTCTCGGATGCCTGTCGGCAAAGCCAGAGATGTTGGAGGCAAAGGCACCGTGGGAAAAGCCGGTATCGCTGTTGGAGGGCTTGGAGGCGTGGCCGAAACGGTGGCTGCTAGACCCCGTCTGGGGGGTAGAGATATCCTGCATCCCGAGAAGATGCGGGGGGACAAGAGTGTCCCTGGTGACGTGAGATAGAACCGCCGTTTTGAAGGATTAGACGTGCCTGGTGAGAGGCACGGGAAGAAACAGACGCGTGCTGGAATGTATGGCCCCTGGAAGATGCGGTGAAGCGAATCCCCCCCCTGTTCACCAAGTGTGTTTTGTCTTTTTCAGAGGGCAAAGACGGGCTAAAAAAGCGGGAGAAGCGTGGCAGATTCGTGTGAAAGAAAATGCTGGCTATCAATGAAAGACGACGACCCAATTGACCGAGGGGTCCGACGTGTGGCTGGCCGACCGAAAGGACTCAGGAATGTCTTCGTGCGGGCTGTTGGCGATTTCTAACAAAGAAGGATGCTTCGTATTAAAGTTGTTATCGTATAATCGATTCGACGAGCGAGGGCTTTAGGTCCAGTCCGAGAGAGCGAGAGAGTTCTCTGAAGACGGGTGTCGACGAAGGGTGGGTTGAGATGGTCGTCGACTAGGGGTCAAGTCAAGGGGTTGCGTGGGCGGCTCCAAAGAATTATTACCTAGGATATAGTAAAAAGAATGATGCCGAAGGGAAAGAAAAGGCAGGTTGGGTAGGTTAGAAGGCGGAGGAAAGGCGGCAACAAAAAATGAAGAAGCGAGAGGTGCCAGCGACAATAAAAGAGAGAGGACGCTCAGGACGGAGCGAAAAAAGGGGAGAGGTGAAAGGTTGGCAAGGACAAGAAGGTGAAGTGGATGGAGCTTTAATTGCCTGGCCACTTAGCGCCGTACCTTTGTCCAAAGTCACTGTGGCTAGTCACTAGTATGCATGAAATACTTGGCCTAAAAGTACCCTCAGGAGTCCCCCCCTGCCGCTCAGCATTGCAACCAGCGTCGCCTTAAGGTAGGGGAATGGGGTCGGCCCAGCACAAGACCACGCATTTCTTCTGCATTGTCCCTACCGTTGAAGGACATGTCATCATGCCTCTTCCCGTCGAGTCCATCTGAAGACGACGACCAAGACGACATCAATTGCCCCTCTCTTTTGTCTTGTCTCTTGTATTTTGCTCTCACCGTGTCCAGGTACCATAATCCGAGACTTGGCGGCACGAGGCTTTCGCTTCAGAGTTCAGACCTCACGAGACAGACAGACAATCACAATCCTCTCTTCACGGACAATGTCTGAACAACAAGAAAGAAATCATCAGCAAGCAACGCAAGCAGTGTCCGTGGCCACAGTCTGCCCGTTCCGCGCTCTCTCCCGACCTCCCGACCGCCCGTCCCACCCGGACCACCACCACCACCCGCCTCATCATCATTGCCTCCGAACCAAGCCATCCCAATCTTTGTCACATATTACCATTCAATTCTCCCGATTGGGCCCAGCCATTATTTTGGCTTTGCTGACATTGTCTCTCTCTCACATCTCCACGATTGTTCTGTTCTTTTTTACTCACCTTACTTACCCTATCGAAATCCTTCCCAATATCAATTTCCGGGAGTCCGGGCACCGTTTTTTTCCCGTTCCCCCATGAATTACGTCGCCCTGCCACGAATTAGCATCTTTCTGCAATTGAGTTTAGATTCCACACTTCAATGATCGAAACTTTTAACTTTCCCCAACCACACACCCCAAAATAGTTCTCCATAGCACCAAGAGAACAAGACTGTTACCTGGGGTAAGGTAGTGGTGTGGTGAAACCAGGGGAAATAACGCCCCAAGCATTCTCACCTCTCTCTCTCCACACTGTGTGTGTTATGCAACCTAAACCAAAACCAAACCACCCACCGTTGAAAGACAGCTTCGGTAGGAAGAAGAAAAAAAAAGAAAAACAAAGACCAAAATGTCTTCGTGGCACCATTCAACATTTTGCTTCACTAGGTATGTAGGCGCCTGCAGGTTGCACAGGTCAGTACATATACACCCGACATAGAAATTCTGTTAAAAGTCGAGAAAAATAATGCTCGCATTTGGATGGTCAGGAATCGCCAATGGCTGATGCAGGTACCGCGGTGGTGGCCGCCTTATCCAGACCGCCGAATTTGATACTACCCCTGAATAGATGGATGGATGGATGGACGCCGGATTCACTTGACCACACGCACATTGGCCCCCAACAAGGCTTATCAACGGCTACGCATTCCATATTTACCCAAGACTCAAGTCTGAAGGAAACACTCTTTCACTCTGTCCCGTATGCATGGATATTCGCATGATATCCCACCCTTTCTAGAATCATAACCCACAAACCCCCAGGGTCCTCTCCCCCGAAACCTCCCGTTTCAGATATTCTCCCCGTCCATCCTGGAAAGACAGATATTAAAAGGGTCCAGTCCAGATCTACCCGCCCGCCCGCCTGCCTACCTGCCTGCCTGCCTGCCTGCCTGTTGTTGATCAGTTAACCCAAACAAATCCTCACATCTGTACCATACAGAGTCAACTCCGAGAACCTGGAAAAGGAACAAAAGAACTGCGCCGTCTTTCCCCCAAAGGATTTGCCCCCCCAAAACCCGAGGATGTGGTTCTCCCCAACTGTGGCCAATTTGACTCGGCCGAGAACCTTCGCCTGATTCCTTCAACGTAGGCAACATGCCTATATATATGTAATCCGTTGGGCTCGAAACAAAACAAATACGAATCCAACAAATGAGAGTTTTTTTTAAAAAAAAATTATAAAAAAGAATTATAAAAAAAAGGCATCTCATCATCCATTTTGCGACAACTTCAAGATCAGGGTTAGGGTTGTGCTAATCTTCAACAACCACGACTTTGACCTCATCATCCAACCCCCGACTGCACCGCAGCCACACTCATGGCATAAAACAAACAACAACGCTATTCATCTCCTTCAACTTCACATAGTCCGAGTTCTCTTGCATCTTGGCGTTGATAGCTCCCTCGCCGCCGGATGGAATCCAAACAGCATGACACACACATCACCACTCAAACCCATAACATCTAAATCCATCTTTTCATCTATGACAGAAAGACTAAAATGTAAACCTAAAAGCCTAACCTCATCCCCCAAACTCCAAGCCTTCTTTTCCCCCCTCCTCTCTAAAAGAACCCCATCCCAGTTCATCCTTTCTCTAAGGCTTCGCACGCCCCATAAATCTAGGATACAAACTGCACGTCCTCACAGTATGCTGGTTCGCAATCCAAGCAATAAACCGCTCCAACCCCAACCCATACCCACCGTGCGGGCTGGTGCCGTACTTTCTCTGCTCCGTGTACCTATAATAACCATCATCATATTAGCATCATCATCATCCTCTAAACCTCCCCCACCCCCCGGCCTAAGAACACATACCAGTAGTAAGGCTCATGCCCAATATCATTCTTCTTATACGCCTCAATCAACTCCTCATAATCAAACATCCTCATCGACCCGCCCACAATCTCACCCACCCCCGGCATCAGCACATCCACAGACTCCGTCACCCTCAAGTCTTTGGGGTCCTTCTGCATGTAAAACGCCTTTATCTCGACAGGGAAATGCGTCAAAAAGATGGGCCGGTTGATAATGTCCGTCATCTTTCTCTCCGCAGCCTCGGCAATGTCGTCACCAAACACGTGGGGCTTGCCCTCCTCGTTGAGAATCGGCTCCTCCTGCGTGTTGAGCCAGTCGATCGCGTCGGCGTACCTCATCCGCATAAACGGCCTGCTCGGCTTCTGGAAGCCGGGGTTGAGAAGCTTGAGGTAGGCCGCAGAGGTGGGATTGGCAAGCACCTTGTCGACGACGCGGCAAATCAACTCCTCAATGTGCTCGAGCAGGTCGTCAAATTCGATAAAGTCCATCTCGGCCTCGACGTGCGTGTACTCGGATAGATGGCGGCGGGTGAGCGACTTCTCGGCCCTGAAAGACTTCTCGATACAGTAGACGTTGCCGAGCGACTGGATCACAGTCTCGAGGTACAGCTGAGAAGACTGGGTAAGGTAAGCCTCCTCTCCATAGTAGGGAAACCCGAAAAGAGTAGAACCACCCTCAACCTGAGTCTGGACCATGGCAGGAGGCGACACCTTGGTGAACTCCATCTCCCTATAACTATCCACAAATGCCAGCTCAATCGCCTCCCTCAACTTCATCACCGCGCTCGCATTGTCCCCCCTCAGCACCAAATGCCTGTTGTCCAACATGCTCGCCTCCCACGGGTCCTGATCCTTGCTAACCTTGTTGCTAAACGCCTCCAAATCACTCGGCGCACCACCCACCACCTCAAAATAATCCACGTGCAGCTCCCTCCCATCCGGCGCCTCAGCCCCCTCGGGAACCCTCTTCAACAGCCCATACACCGCCAGCGCAGTCTCCTGCGCAAACAACAGCGCATCATGGTTCCTGGTCAGATCCCCAGCAGGAAGGATACACTGCAGCTTCCCATAACCGTCCTTGATCTCCAGAAACGTCGCCGCCTTCTGCACCCTAATCCTGTGAATCCGCCCAAACACCTTGACCCTCTTCCCAATCAGCCCCTCGTCCTTCTGGCTCAGCTTGATCCTCTCCGCCTTGGGGAGCGACTCGTCCTGCTTGAGGACGATCTTCTTGCTGTCCTCCAGGTTCTTCAACCTCTGCAGCCGCTCCTCCTCCTCCTTCCTCGCGGCGTCCTTCTCCTTGGCCAGCTTCTTCTTGTACGCGTCCACGCGGCCGACGGCCTTTTTGAGCGCAGACTTGGCGGGTTCCTCCCACGAGGTGGCAGCGTCCTCCTTCTTGACGAGCGTCAGGTACGTGGGCGCGGGGGTGGTCTCGAGGTGGGTGATGAGGGCGTGATACAGCGACTGGAAGGGCTTGGCCTCGGTGCCGTCGGCCGAGGCGTCGTCTTTGCCCGAGGCGGGGTCTATGTACACCTTTTGGGCAGCGGTGCGGTCGGCGAGATCTTGGGTCGCGGCCATGATTGCGGCTGCTGCTGGTCACGATAGGTATGTAATGTCTGTGTGTGTCTTTTTGTGGTTGGAGGAAAAGAAAAGAAAAGGGAGAAAGAGATGGTGGGGGTGAAGAAAAGTGTATGGCGGGGCACCACTTGTCGATTGAAGGGGACCAGACCCCTCACACAAGGGGAAAAAAAACCCAATGACTCAACGGCGCGCACCTTCCGTGGTCGGTAGAGCTATCTGTTATCAAAGCAACCCTCAAAAGCCACAACCTGTAAAAGATAAGATCAAGTTTCACATGATTCACCTGTAACATGTTTCCTTATCAACTTCGCCCCCAGGGGTGAGAAACAGACAAGACACCTCCTGGATTGAGTCAGGGCGGTGAACCTTGAAGTAAATACCAAGCCCTCTTTGTAGATAAGACCAACCTCGGTCCTACACTACGACTCTTTGGCAACTGCACCAAAGGATATTTCTCCCTGGTTTGTCGAGTTCGGGTGATTCTCTCCCCGTGTTCATCTCAGAACTCGATCAGACCACTCGTCCGATTTGCAGACCAACCAGCGGAGACTTTTGCTCAGACCTGTTGCACATACATGACCCGGATATCAATCAGTCAGAATCAAGTGTAGCTCTCCAATACCCCGAGTTATCAAAAAATTAGCACAAGTAAACAAAACAACAACAAAAAAAGATGGTAAACTTTGATTCAATTGCACTCCAATCGCCAAACTGTCCTATCGAAAGCTTCCTGTATTCTCAGAGCAGGTACCTTACACGGTGGCCCACCCGCGCAGCAACAAGGGGAGGGGAAGGGGGATAGAATCAAGAAGGAAGAAATGTGCTAAACAGGCCGTGGAAGAGATACCAAGAAGTTGTTCGACTGGGTTTGGAAGAGGGGGAGGAAATTCCGTAGAAGAAAATGAAACTCTGTTCCAGCCTGACCACTTCGTTCCCAGCTTCGGAGAGGGCATCTCCCATACCAGAAATTACCCGTGCCTGTCCCGGACCCAAGCAGCTAAGGACGGCGGTTGGCGCATAGTTCGTTGTTGAAGATCGAGGCTGCCGTTCAAGGTAGGGAGGGGGATGAGAATAGTGGTGCGTAGGTATCGGTGTGTGTGTGTGTGTGTGTGTGATGACGATAATGATGATGCTAAATCCCAGGCCTGTAGCGTTGCCGCTTTATGGTGCATTGATCTCTAGAAATCCCCCAACCTGCCAGAGGTCTATTTGGTTTGCTGAAGACAGGGCTGGGTTAAATCAATGTCCAGATTCGCTCTTCCAACTTTGACGCTGCTTTCCACCCTGGGTGGTATTTTGACTAGACAACAAGATATATCCAAACTCGTGACTCAAAGAATCTGGCACTTGTGGCGGCTCTTCTTGGGTGTGGGTGGTTCTAAGGCAGCAACAATAGCCTAGAGCAATAATTGTCAGTTTTTTTTTCTTTTTTTCTTTTCCGAGGCAAGAACTCTGCCATCACCTACCTCATCAAAGACATCCTTCAACTTGTACTGCGTGAGGGCACTGCACTCGACATATTTGACAGCACCGAGATCCTTCGCCATCCTCTCACCGTCGGCTTTTGACACGGGCGACATCTTTTGCTTGGCCAGCTTCTGCTGGACCGAAGGATCGTCACGCAAATCCACCTGAGTGCCGACGATCAGGCAGGGAACGCCAGGGCAGTGGTGGTGCACTTCGGGGAACCACTTCTCGCGGACGTTTTCGAACGAGGCCGGAGATGTGACGCTGAAGCAGACCAAGAAGACGTCGGTCTGTGGATATGAGAGAGGACGCAGGCGGTCGTAATCTTCTTGCCCGGCAGTATCAAACAGGCCCAATGTGTACGGCTCATCTCCGATCCTACATAGTTCTCGTCAGAACAAAGGGCGACAAGCAGCGGGTTTGCATGTGGAAGCACAAGCGTGTCTCGGGTAGGGCGCCATGGCAACTCGTCGTGACCATGTCGCCAGCGGGATGAGGGTTTCAACCTACATGACTGTGACGGCATAGTTGTCGAAGACGGTCGGGACATATTCCGAGGGGAACTTGTTTGTTGTATAGCTGATCAGAAGACAAGTCTTTCCGACAGCACCGTCACCGACGACCACGCACCTAGGTTATCGCAGTACATGATTAGCAACAGGCTCTTGAAACTATAGATTTGCAAACGGATGCGCCGGCTACAAAATCGCTGTCGGGAGACGCGTCCAGGATGGAAATGTCGCTGTTCCGAGCCATGATGGTCGAGTCGAGTCGAGTCGAGCGGTGTGGACTTGATCGGACTCGGCCGCATCGCGTGGGGAAGCAGTCGGTTTGTGCTGGCAGCGACTTATAGAGCGCAGCTTGCTTCAGGCTGGGAGGGAGAGTAAATAAAAGGGCTCACACACTTGATGGTTCCTAAAACCATTTTGACGAATGGCACAGGGCTCTCGGTTTGTCTTGCCGGGCTGTTTGATCACAGGGCTCTATCGTCGACCGCCTCTCGTTCAGAAGCCTTGCGTCCAACAGCAGCTCTCCCCTTATCGCGCGACTGAACAGCTCAAAGGGAATGGACCCGGCAAATGCAATTCGAGGACCGATGTGGAGTCGGTAAGGGATGCGATGGGGGGGAAAAGCGGGAAGGTCAAATGGGGTGTGGTGGTGGCAGTGGGCAGCGGGCAGCAGCGGGCGATGACGAGGTGTGTGAGGTCTGAAAGTAATTCGTCGGTGTGTGGTATGCGGCTGTCGACGGTTGACTGACTCCTGCACGGACAAAGAAAGACGACGACTTGGACTGAACGAAGGCGGGACACAGCGTGGAGCAAGATGGGCAATTGGGTTTCTTGGGGGGGGGAAGAGACGACAATTGAATTTACGGATACCGAAGGGGGGGATGGTGGTTTTGTTATGCAGCCAGGCCAGCAACCTCGTAAGATTACAGGCCGTGAGGGAAGCACGAGCATAGGAGTGATCAGTGGGCGAGTTCCTTGTTTAGGTCGTCCGCTGCCTGTGGGGGAGTGGTAACCGAACACCGTATTATTACTAGCGCAGTACTATCACCCGCGCTAAAGTCCTACTATCAGAACTTAGCACAGTTACGCCTCGCTGTAATTCGATACGCCTCTTGAGAGCCAGGGCAGCGATAGCTCTTCGCATCCACTTGCCTCTTTCATGGCAAGAGAGGAGATAGGACTGGGAGCACAAGAGTGGGAGAAGTGGGAGAAGTGGGAGAAGTGGAAGAAGTGGGAGAGAAAAAGCACATCATTTTTATGAACAAGCGTGTTTGTGCAGTCCTGTCCTATCAGAGAGGCAGCAGTCTCATCAGATGCCAGCTCACTCAAGAAGGGGGGGGACCAGTTGTACGGCGGACGCCTGGCCGCGGCACCAGGGTTATGGCCTCCGTAGCTTGAAGAATGCTTGTCTTCAGTGGTACAACTGCTTCCATTGCATAAAAGGTCTGCAGTAGAGGCATTCACAGTCCACCTTGGCAAGGGTCCTGCAGTTGGAGTAGGTCCTGCGTGTAATTACTTGTTATACATGAGACAGCAAACAGTCATCAGCTGCCTCGGACGCACTATCCAAGTTGATGAAGCTGAGACGGAGCCGTGCTTATCGCGGAATGAACGATTAAATGGTGGAAAGTGGGGCGTTTGGTATTTCCAACATCTCATAACGCATCAGCTCACTTCAAGCTCACTTACTCACTCGCCAACACCACACATCTCCAACTTCAACCAAGATGTCTACCGATAAAATCGACTCCCTCCTCCAACAATACCTCCTCCTCCTCAACGAATACACCACCCTCCGCACCACCCTCAACCACCTCCAGTCATCCCTCTACCAGCACCTCGCCCGCGCCAACTTTTCCGCCCAACCCGGCGTGAGATACTACGGCCAAGACTACTACGATGAGCGAATGCAATCCACCTCCCATCTCGACATCACCATCTCTTCCGAAACCAACACACCCGAGTTCAGCCTTGTAAGACCACCAGTCACAAATGATAAACCATTAGAGAAGCCAAAACCCAGCCACAACACCAAAGAGCAACCCCAAACTCAGGACGGGCCAGGATCAACACAGCATGCCAACAACACCAACCCATCGTCACCACATCCACCGCCCAAAAATGAAGCTGGTGATGGCAAGGCCAGAGACGAAGCAGAGTCAAAAAGGGATGATTCGCAACCAACCCCAACATCAAAACACAAGAACTCCACCAACCCCCTCCACTGGTTCGGCATCCTAACCCCCCTCCCCCTCCGCCTCGCCCAAGCAGACGCCAAAACCGCCGTCGAGGATATCATCCCCAAACTAGCAACCCTCAGCGAGCAGTTGAAAGCCCTCGAAGTTGAAGTCAGACGTGAGAGAAAGAAGAGGGCCAAGGCCGAGAAGGAAGAGTCCAAACAACAAAAAGATCAAAACAGAGGCCGCTGTGGAGGTATAAGCACTATCAACTTAAACGTGTAAAGTAAACAGATAAAAAAAAACTTGACGAGTAAAACAGCGGGCAATCTTAAGCTGGTCTAAAAGATAATAGATTCAAACTACGTAATTGAACAGTTTGCTTCCGCTGTTATGCCAACATCACTGCTAGTTTATTATGTTTTCTTTTCCTTGTCATCATCATCACCATCATCATCATAATACCAATATCTATCTTACAACGTCGCATACCTGCCCAACATTTATCAAACTCGCTGTTCAAACCCAAGTGCAACAACACATAGTCTCTTTAACCAACCATCCCAGCCCCGCCAAATCAAAACTAATCAACAAATAAACAACCAACTCTTTTCAAACGTTGTATCGGTTAGTTCTTGACTCGGTATCTACCCATTATAACCCGTTTCTCGTCAACATCAAAAGACACCCGTTTCTGAAAACCTCCTTGCTTTTGCCTCGAGCTATATAATATACATACCCACCTACCTAAATAACATATCTAAACTGTCCCAACTTTGACTAACTAACGCAGCCGAAAAAGCCCATAAACAATGCTTGTTCAAATACTCTTCCAACATCCATAATTCGGTATACAACCAACCAACCAACCACCCATTATTCTTTTTCTTCTCTCATCAAAGCAACTTTTTCCTCACCCTCCTAACATATATCCCTCCCTCTTTCTACCCTCCTCCTTGTTGATATACCTGTCTCCTCTTCCTGCCTCTCCAGATACCCCACCACAAACCTAGCCTGCACAAAAACCACATCC
Source organism: Podospora bellae-mahoneyi (assembly GCF_035222275.1). NCBI lineage: Eukaryota > Fungi > Ascomycota > Sordariomycetes > Sordariales > Podosporaceae > Podospora > Podospora bellae-mahoneyi. The sequence goes on along the minus strand of NC_085886.1, from coordinate 2,753,838 downwards.
TACTGCGTTTGCACAGGCTGGTGGTGGTTATTCTGGTCAGCAGCCATACCCACCTCCGGGACAGCAGGAGGGGCATCAACTACTAGTGGTGACACAATTGGAGGACGAGGACAAGCAGAAGGGTTCATCACCACTCCAGCTGTAGCAGCGGGCGCAGAACCACCACCTGCAGGCGTTACAACCGGCCCAGGAGAAGGTATCACAACCGGAGCAGCAGCAGGCACAACAACACCCTGCTGCCCCCCCCCTCCCTCCATCTTCACCACCGGCTCCGCCCCCTCAATAGGCACCAACCTCGCCTCCACCACCCCCACCTCCTCCGGCTTCTCCCCCCCAGCAACAATCCCGCTCGGCCTGCTCGGATCCGTAAACCGCTCCGGCACCCCCTTCGCCGCAAACTCTCCCCATCCCCTCCCTACATAACTCCCCAGCAACGAGCTCCACTTGTAATCCCCCCTGCTCACCCTCTGAATCTCCTTGTACGCATAACTATTATAGTAATGCAACCCCGTCTTTGGGTCTCGGTATCGGGCAGGATGGTTGGTAATGACACACAACGGCGGGTGCGCCGGCTTGGCCAGCCGGTTCATCTTCCGACCAAACAAGATCTGGTTCTGAATCTGCTTGTCCTTGATGGCGGCGTCGTCAAAGTTTTGGAGGATGATGCAGCTTCTGGTGACTTTGCTCTGTGGTAGCTGGTCTTGAGCTGGTGGTTCTGGGTTGGTGGCGGCGGACTGGGGGAGAGCTGATTGGGGTGTGTCGGGCTGTTTGGCTGTTGTTGGGGTTGCCGAGACTGGGCCTGCTGATATTGGTGTCGCCGAGACAGGTGTTGCTGATTCCGGCGTCTGAGCTGGCGCCGACTTCTGCTGAGCAGGAGTTGACGGAATAGGAGGAGCGGGAATGTTCAGTTTTGGTACAGTTGGTGGTACAGGGGCGGACATAGTTGGGGTAGATAATATGGGCAGCGCTGGTGCGGGAACAGCCGGAGCAGAAAGCGGCATGGAGAGTGGCGATGGGGTATGTGATGTATTGGGCAGAGCGAGGACATTGGATTTCCCGCCTGACGGAGGAAACCCCAACATTGGCATCTGGGCTCCAAGCATTGGGCCAGGTGGTGGTGCGAGAATAGGGGCAGCAAGAACCCCTGATGTGGGCGGTCTCGCCTCTGGTGGTGGTGGTATCGGCGGTGGTGCCATTGAGGGGGCTGTTGGAGGTGTCATTGATAGTACCGGTGCTGCCGGCCCCTTGGGTGGTGATACTGAGGTTGTTGGTGGAAGTGGAGGCGCAAATACTGGACCTGACGGTGGTGCCGAGGCAGCCGTGGGTATTTGAGCGGGTGGTGGTGGTGGTGGTGAAGGAACTGGCGGTTGGAATGTCCCCAAAGCAGGAACCGGCGCTGGTGCTGCGACGGTTGGCGGTGGTGCGGGCATTACTACTGCTGGAGGTGTGGGCGTTGAAGCTGGAGTAGAGACAGCCGGTGCTGGGCTTGCCAGTGGGGTTGGGAGAGGTGCTGCTGGTGCCGAAACTGGGGCAGTAGATGGTGGTTGCGTTGCTGGAACAGACACTGGTGGTTCCGTGGTTGGAGCGGAGACTGGCCCCTGTGTTGCCGATGTTGATGTCGTTACCGGCACAGCAGGTGAATTCACCGGAGCAGCTGTTGTCCCAGCGTTTGGCGTCTCTGTTGGAACAGTGCCAGCCAACATCTTCGCATCAACCTTTTCAGCCTTGACCTCCCCCTCCTTCCCACCCACCTTCATCTTCTCCCCCTCCGCCGGCGTCGTCGTCGGCGTCCCCGGCTCCTCACCAACCCCCATCTCCTTCGCAGCCAACACCGCCGCCGCACTCTGCCTCTTCTTCCTCGGCGCCCTCTCCTCCATCGACACCAAGTTCCCCACATGCTTCCCCTGCCCCTCACTCAACTCCTGAATCCCACTCCAAAAAGTCACTACCGGCCCATCCAGCTTCCGACTATTCAACGCCGCAATCTTCTTCAGCCTCTCCTCCTCCCTCTGCTTCTCCGCCTCCTCCCACCGATTCAAACTCCTCGCATTCCTCTTCTCCACCTTGGCCGCCTCAGCCAGCCTCTCCGCCTGCGTCATAGGCGGCTTCTTCATCGCCTCCAGCAACTTGGCCTTCTTCTCCATCCTCTCAATCTGCTTCCTCCTCCTAATCTCATCCGTCACCATCTTCTCATGCAGCTGCTGCTTGCTCATCCTTGTCGTCGACCGCTCCGACGCTCTGGTAGGCATATCCGCCAGCGTAGGCAACCAACTAGCCCTCTCACTCTTCTTCTTCGGCCTCGGCGGCTTCGGCGCCGGGCTGGCAACCGTGCTCCCCGCGTTTGAGCTCCCCGGCGGCTCTATCCTAACCTTTTTGCGGAACTTGGCCGGGATAGCCTCTTGAGTTTTCCTCTTCCGCTGAGCCGCTCTCTTCTCTCTAGCTTGTCTCTCCAGCTCTTTCTCACCTTCGTCCTCGTCAGCGTTGGCGGCATCGTTGTCTTCTTCGTCCGAGGAGCTATCCATTTGGACGTCGGACGCGTCGTCTTTGGCTTCGGGGGTGAAGCCGGCGTCGTCTTCATCTTCGGCGAACAAGAGTTCGAGGTCGTCGGCGTCGGCGTCGGTCGAGGTTGTGGTTGTGGTGAGGAGGGGGGCTTCGTTTGCGAGGAGGGCTTTCATGCGGTTGCCAGCTGTGGAGCGCTTGGTGCGGGAGGTGGCGAGCCATTCTGTTTGCTGTTGTTGGGGGGATGATTTCTTGACGGAGGTGGCGTCGATGTCGGAGTCGGAGTCGGAGTCTGATGAGGATAAAGAATCGAGGACTGGGGTGGAGGGTTTGGTGGAGGTGGTCTCGTCGGGGAGGGGGGTTGGGGGGGTCATTTTTGGGCGATGAAGCCTTCAAGCGGCTGGATTTTTAATAATAATGATGATTTGGAGCAATTCGAGCCATGGAGAATGATACCAGATTTGTGGTATATCCGACAAGAGGTAGTGGTGTGAGGAACTAGGTTGAAGGCATTTACGTTGAACTTGAAAGGCTTCGTTCGTCACTGTGCACCGCGAACAAAATACAGTGGAACCGCGACTCTGAAGATGTGGCAAGGATTTGACACTGGCCAAAAATTGCCGGCCGGCAATGGCGGGAGGTCCCTTACGTAGCTTAACCTTTCAGGCGGGTTTAGCGCTTGATTGCGCCATTGACTGTTGCCCCACCTCGGTCTACAAGCCGCAACGGCGCTCTCGGGGGGGGGGGGGGGGGGGGGGTTCATTGAAAGAGACGAGGCGAGCGAGGTCGCATTTTATTTTCTTTCGACTTAGGTAGAGCTTCATTTTCTCATTGTTTTCTTTCCTTCAAGTCTCCCACAGTATAGTTGCCTCATTGGCAACCACAAACCACCCAGAAGATGTTCCGCCCACGCCCCTCCACCATCCGCACCTTTGCGACCACCACCCGCCGCCTCGCCAACGCCCCCCCCCCCCAGCACCCCCCTCCGACTATCTAATCAACCTCTCCAAATCCCAAGGCGTCGCCCAAGGGCTCACCGGCGCAATCGGCTACACCCCCCTCATCCGCCTGAACCACCTCTCCTCCCAAACCGGCTGCGAGATCCTCGGCAAAGCCGAGTTCATGAACCCGGGAGGTTCAATCAAAGACCGCGCAGCCCTCTACGTGGTCAAAGACGCCGAAGAAAGGGGTCTCCTCCGCCCCGGCGGCACCGTGGTCGAAGGAACCGCAGGCAACACCGGCATCGGTCTCGCCCACGTCTGTCGGTCAAGAGGTTACAAGCTGGTCATCTATATGCCCGACACCCAGTCCCAGGGCAAGATCGATTTGTTGCGGTTGTTAGGAGCTGAGGTCTACCCCGTGCCTGCGGTCGCGTTCGAGAACCCACAAAACTACAACCATCAGGCAAAGAGGCATGCCGAGAGGTTGGACAACGCCGTTTGGACAAACCAGTTCGACAACACCGCCAACAGGAGGGCGCATATCGAGACGACGGGACCGGAAATTTGGTATCAGACTGGGGGCAAGGTCGATGCGTTTACTTGTGCGACTGGTACCGGCGGGACGTTGGCGGGGATTACGAGATATCTCAAAGACAAGTCCAACGGGAAAGTCAAGAGCTTTTTGGCCGACCCGCCTGGGAGTGTCCTCCACTCTTACCTGCAGTCGGGCGGAAAACTGATTGAGAGGTCTGGGTCGAGCATCACGGAGGGTATTGGACAGGGCAGAGTAACCGACAATCTCGCTCCTGATGTGGAGTTGCTGGATGGCAGTTTGCACATCGGTGATGAGAAGAGCATCGAGATGGTGTATAGGTGTTTGGATGAGGAGGGCTTGTATCTCGGTGCCAGCTCCGCGTTGAACGTGGTAGCAGCCAAGGAGGTTGCGGAGAAGCTTGGCAAGGGGCACACCGTAGTCACGGTTCTCTGTGATGGCGCATACAGATATGCCGACAGGTTGTTCTCCAAGAAGTGGCTTGAGAGCAAGAACTTGCTGAGCGCGATCCCGGAGAATCTCAAGAAGTACATTGTCCTCCCATAATAACCACCTCGATACCAAAAAGAAAAGAAATATTGTTACAAGTAAATACTCTTACATATGTACTGGTACATAGTTTGGGAAATATGTCATCATATTTACTGCTCCTCTCTTTTTGAAAGGGGCCTCTCATGGGTTCACTTCCGCTTCCACCTTCTTCTTCTTCTCCGCCTTGATACGCCCCAGCATCTCCTCCGTGTTAAACAACCAGTTATACATGACCTCTCCCGACGCCGGCATCCGCTCGTCCCACTCATACGCCTGTCTAATCTCGTCCTCCAGCGCATCCGCCCTGTTCTGAAGCTTCATCGAAAGACCCGGGTCCACCACCTTGGCAGCCATCTGCAAGCCATGAAGCACAGGCGACACATGGTAAAGGAACTCGTTGCGGTCGAGGAGATATTGTACGTTTTGCGGGTCCTCATACGCAGCATCAGGCTGGAGGTCGAGGATGCCAGTGTTTTCAGGCCAAAAGTGAACAATCTGCTCAGCGTACTGAGTCACCTTCCCGTCCTCATCCTGGCCGTCCCTGGCTTTTACCGCAAGAGTGGCGGCAAGGTTGAGTCTCAAACCGAGGAACATCGGCTCGTGGTAGAAGGGCCTCTGGGTCTTGGACCTGTTGCTAGGCTGGTGTCTCTTGCCTTCGAATTCCAGCAAGTCAATCACTTTCTCCGTCTGCTTGAGCGCCTTCTTTGCTGGCTTAGGATTAAAGCCGGACTCGATCGCCCTTGTCTGCGCCCCTACGAGGAGGGAAGACAGCTTCAAGGGTGAGTCGAGCTTGAAGCCCGTCAGCTCGACCTGTTTGGCGCAGTCGATGACAGCGTCGAGGCGGTCGGCTTGGTGGGCTTTCCTGATAATGTGAAGGGCAAGATCGTCGTGAAGTTTTCTGTTGGCGCGCTTGAAGCCTTTCAGGACGAGGTGGAGGTTGTGGTAGTCTTCGTGTTGCATGTGTTCGACAGCCTGTCTGACTAGTTTGGATGCGCTAGGAATGTCCTTTGTGGGATCTACGTAGCGGAACTTGTGGATTTCGCCGTCGATTTCCATGGTGATGGGGTCGTTTCGGAGCTGTTCTTTGTATTTGGTCTTGGTGAGCTTGCGCTGCTGCTCTTGGCTGAGGTAGGAGGGGAGGACGATCTTGTTGTAGAGGGTGTCGAGGCGCTCTTGGAGCTCGGGGTTGGAGCCCTTTTTGAAGACGATGAAGCCGCCGGCTAGAGTAAGGGGATAGAGTCAGTTTTAACCCCTCTACAAAAAGAAGCTATCATATAGAAGTGCTGTGCTGTACCTCTTTGCGACGTTACTGAGAATAACCTCCTCTGAAGGCTAGCATTGTGACACACCGTCGTCTCCAATCTCCTCGCTCCGGCCCTGAGGGCACCGGCGCTCGATGTCGTGAACATGGCGCACTTGCACTTGGGCCTGCTTCTCCCCTCGGTTCCAAAGCGGTGTATATCAAATGAGCGTCACAAGAGCTTGAACTTCCTCACCACATCTCGAAAGCCGGTACCGTCGTCCAATCCCACCTGCTGGTTGGCGGGTCAGAAAATTTTGTGGAGCCGCACCTAATCCCCTGTCACCCCACCACAGCAGTCTAGTTGTGACCAATCACAGCCCGCAATTCAGGCTCAGGTTCAACCATCTTGAACGTCTCTTCCCCAAACAGCCAGCCGTGAAGGTTGGTAGAGTTGTCAACTAACCCCCTCTCCGAGATCCCGCGGGAGATCACCACACTCACCCAAGATGAACGTCACCCCTCTGGCTAGACGGCCTCTAAGCTGTCTCAAGACCAGCCTCCTCCGCCAGGCGAGACAACAAAAGATGTTTTCCCGCTCCTTGGCGACAGAGGTTCAAGCTGCTGCTGCTGCTGCTGCTACATCAAAAACACCATCACAAGGCCCCGACCAGAACTTTTGTATGTTTCTCTCTCTCTCTCTCAACCCCCTCCTCTCTACCAACTAGTTGCTAACACCTACAAAACAGACCGACTAGTCGACAAAAAAACCAAGTCCGTCCGCTCCGCCTTCGCCCTCTACCCCCCACCCCTCGCCGCCGCCGGCAAGCCCCTCTCCCCCCCCTCCACTACCAACCCCGTTGCTGCCCTCCACGACCTTCAAATCAAAAAGCTCGACCCCACCGGCGCCCGCACCGCCCTCTTCGCCCGCACCCGCGAGGCCGCCAAAGTAGGCGACATCCTCCTCGTCACCCACCGCCGCGGCGGCGAGCCCTTCGCCGGTGTCTGTCTCTCGATCCGCAGGGCAGGTATTGACACTGCGGTGCTGCTGCGGAACCACATCGGCAAGGTGGGAGTAGAGATGTGGTTCAAGATTTACAACAGGAACGTTGCCGGGATTGAGATTGTGAAGAGGAGGTTGAAGAGGGCGAGGAGGGCGAGGTTGACATATATGAGGAAGCCGAAGCATGATATGGGAAGTGTGGCTGAGTTTGTGTCTGCTTGGAGGAAGAGCAGGAGGGTGTTCCAGACTAAGGGGGCCAAGGGGAAGGCTGCGGGGCAGGGTGGGCAGGGTGGGAAGAAGAAGAAATGAGGGTGAGGATAGAAGAGGTGAAGGGGAGGGGGCAATGGGGGAGGGGGGGAAGGGGGTTGCCTGTGTATATCACTTGTGGAATATTGAAAAGAGATTTGTTGTTGGGTTATGAATCTATTTGGATGCGTGAGAAGGGGCATGAGTGAAATAGGAGGGGCGGGTGGCTTGGAAAAGCCTGTCAAGCAATGATCTTGAAGATGGGTGACATGAGCAGTCATTTCGCTTTTGAGAGAAAGTCCAGTCTCGCATTCTGTGAGGCAATTTCTCAAGGGCACTGTCGATCTGACTGGTGCAGCTCATATCTGTACAAAAATCCCCTTGAATTAGATACAAGCTCGAATTTCTTACTGTCTTGGAGGTATTTGAACATCGTGTTAGCTCTTCTGGACTCCATTCATGAGTTTGTCATCAGACTCAAGCTCTGTCGATGTTGAACCCACATTCCGAACAGATGTAACATCTCAAAAGATTAGCATCAGTGGTTTAGTGGTAAAATCCATCGTTGCCATCGATGGGCCCCGTGTTCGATTCACGGCTGATGCATATTTTACAACGTGCATGTCCTCAGACAATCATGTTGTCAAATGTTTTAGGTGCCTGGTTCTTTTTCACCCACATTATGCTGTAGGAGTTAACCAAGTGGTGTGTGGTTATGGAATAGTTGTGCAAGGCTTTCTCACTGGTGCAGGTATGTATGTCAACAGCTTTTTTTCCTCTCTTGTTGACAGAAATATCATTTCGCGATTCCTCCACCAGATGAAATCCTTCGGCACAAGGCGGCGGAAACACAGCAGGTGGTTTTCTTTTCCTGTCCCTCCTATGCAACGATCAGCGCGAACCTGAAGTCTCCAAATGCCCACCCGCCTCGCCCTTTGATTTCAAGTCAAGTTTTTCTACAAAGTCTCCTCACAGTCAAAAGGCAAAAAGCGAAGCTACCCACTGTTTCAACCCCGTACCCGGCCAGGATTTCAATCACAGGCCTGTAGCTACTTCCTCGAATAGATTCGCTCCGGCTCCCCAGGAAGAACCATCCTAGCGAGACTCCGTCCGGGTTTTCACAAGGCAGGCAGAGGCAGGAACACGGGTTTACTTTTGGTGGATTGTGGGTTCTTTTAGTTGAAAGAGGAGTTCCGCTACTTTCGCTGGAAGAAGGGGGGAAGGGCAGTTGTACATATCGTGTGGGTGTTTGCTTATGACGGAGCAGGGGGTCATTGGGGGGGGGCAAACTTGAAACAAAGCTTAGTAGTTGGGTTGGAAGAATGAGAGTTGGAAGATAGAGTGCTAGAGATGTTGCTAGTATCTGGGTGGGTTGTTCCAACAGGCGCTGATCAGGGTAGGTAGGCGTACATTCGAAACACCTTACACGGTTGTAATTCGTTACCAAGAACTACCTTAGCGCTCACCCTCTTTGCTCTTCCTTCAACATCATCTCGATACTTTACATCCAACACAATTAAGTTCTGTAGTGATTAACTCGGACAGTGACTCTCTCCCCCCTTCATCTCTCCGTCACTCATCATTGCCCAACTTTCTTCCCTCTTGATATCCATATCCGACCTGGGTAATCTCCATCTGGTCTCATTTCCTTCTCTGCCCTGGCGTCTAGCTTTTAAACTCTCCGCTGAATTACATCTAGTCTCCCACACACAAAGCCACATCATCAGACAAAACTACAGTTTCCTTTCACCAACCACATAATCACACCCCTGCAAGAGCTTCAGGACTTATACTCTCCCGACATTGGTATCATCACTTATAGACGACAGCAAGATCTGGGTATGAAAGCCAAGGTAGATGGGGTAGGATAAAACGGTCGAGATATCTTCCTTGAATGTCATGAGACACCGTCAAGAAGATAATGCGGCAGATGCAGGGCCATGCATGCCTCATCAGATGCTGTGGAGGAAGCAGCTACCCCCGAAGAAAAAGGAAACTCTAGTGCAAGTGTTTTCCAGATTGCTTCAACTCCAAACCAAAAGAGAGGAAGAGTGGGGAGTAAAAATGAAGAGAGGGCAAAAGGTGTGGGCGACCCCGGAATCGAACCGGGGTTTCTTCGGATCGTATGTGATGTTTCTTTGCAAACAACCACAACGAAGCGTCCTGACCACTAGACTAGTCACCCGGTGAGGTATTATTGATTGATGCGTGTGGATGCGGAATTATCCATCATATTGTTAAAACCGCCGCCACCTTCTTTCAGCCAACCTACCCTCTCCCCAACACCACCATTTCTTATCCACATCAGTTTTTCCAGCCACAACAGCCTGCAATACCCTGCTTCTCTTTTCTGCGTAATAAATCATGTCGCAAAGAACAAGAAACAGCAACATACCAACAAACGGTAAAAATCTCATTAATAATTACGTGTGAACTCACATACCTCCAAAGAGCGTAAGAACTGTATCCCATACCTATCATATCACACCTCCCCCCTTTCCCCCCAACCTCTTTCCCTCCCCCCTTTACTCGCAAAACTTATTACACTTCCCCTTAACATCCACATTCCTATTCACACTCAAACAGTCGTTATACTGCGCCCTGCACTTATCCTTCGCCCCATTAAAGCTGTCGCTCCACCCCCCCCAGAAAGTCCTCTTCTCCATCTGCTGAAAGTAACTATCCTGCCTCGGCCTAAACTTATTATTCCTGCACCCCTCGGCATAAACGTCCAAGCAGTCCTCGTACTGCTCCTTGCACGCGTCCTGGCAGGCAGTGCTCGGCGTCGAGCGGCTGTACTTCTTGCACTTTCTCGTGTCAGGGTCCGAGTACCGCTTGAAGGGGTGGCTAGGCCAGTCCGAAACCAAGTCGTTGCAGGTCACGACGGGCAGGTCAATCCCGCCGACGGGCTTGCCGGGCTTGTAGCCGTAGTAGTTGTTGGTGGGCTGCTTGCAGATGTTGGTGGGCGCTGGGGTGGGGCAGATGGTGGTGGTCGTCGCGGGCTTGGTGGTGGTGGCAGGCTTGGTGGAGGTGGGAGCGGCGGTAGGGCAAGCGGTGGTGACGGTCACGGTGGTGGCGGGGCTGCCTCCCTTGGGGGGCTTCTTGCCGAAAAAGTCGTGCTTCTTGCCCTTGGGGGTCTTGACGCAGTAGTCGTCGACATCGGCGCACCACTGGCCAAAGTTGAAGCACTCAAGAGACTGGGGGAAGCCGGCGTTCTTGAAGCAGGAGGCAACCTGCAAGAGGCAGTTGGTCCAGGCGGCCTTGCAGGACTTGGCGTCGTTCTCCCAGTCGGGAAGGGGGTTGGAGCACCACTTGCCGCACTTGTACTCGCACTTGGGAGGGATGACGGTGGTGGTCACGCAGACGGAGCTGGTGGTGGAGGTGGTGCTCACGGGCGCGGTGGTGGAGGTGGTAGGGGGGAGAGTAGGAAGGGGAGTGCTGGTGCTGGTGCTGGTGGGCTCCTCGACAGTGGTGCTGGTGGTGGGCTCCTCCTCGACAAGGGAGGTGCTGGTGGAGGACTCGGTGGTGACGGTGCTGACGACAGGGAGCTCCGAGCTGCTGGAGACAACGGGGGGCTCATAGCCGCAGGGCTCGAGAGACAGAAGCTCGTCGGCGGCGTAGAGGTTAAGACGACCAGGGCCACCGCACTTCTCGTCAGGGGCACCGTTGCAGGCCATGTTGCACTCGGAGGCGGGGGCAGAGTAGGTGTCATTGCCAATGACAACACCGCAGTAGCATTCACCTGCGTCATGTTAGTTTCACGAGATTTGCTGACAGAAGCCTCGGATAGATGGATACATACCGCCATACTCAGTACCGGCAAAGGGGAAACCGCCGGCATGGCAAGCCTGCAAGCACTTCTCAGTGGTCATGGTGGCGCCATCGACGGAGTCCTGGCGGTAGGAAAGGGCTCTCCCCTGAGGAGAGTCGTCGGTCCAGCATCCAAGAGGATCATAGTCGGCAATGGTGGTCTGGTCAACGGGGATGAAGGTAGGGTCCTGGTAGATAGAGAATTTGCCGTTGGCACCGCAGATCTGGGTGTCATCACCCTTGCAGGGGAAGCTGCACTCAGACTCCTCGGTGAGGTCACCCTTCACGGTTTGACCGCAGTAGCAGACGCCGTAGTAGACGAGACCGGCATACCTGTAGCCATTGCCCTTGCACTCAGCAACGCACTTCTCGACGGTCATGTCATCAGGAGTTGCCGGGCTGCGGTAGGGGAGGATCTGTGTGCCACTGGCCTCGGAGAAGCACCCCGAGTAGACGAAAGGCTGGAAGGGGTCCAAGCATGGTGGGAGGAAGACCTCGGTGGCGGTAACACGACCAATTAAGGTGACTGCCGCGAGGGCAGCCACGGCCTTGAGGCTGGCCATATTTCAACAAAGTCGAAAAGAACGAATGTATCGACAAGTAAAGAGGCCTTGTCGTAGATTAGTTGATTAGGTATCACTGTCGTGTTCGCGGCTGTGAGGAAGACCCTGAAGAGCAAGAGAAAAAAAAAGAGAAAGCATCGTGAAGTCAGGGAAGCTGGTCTTATGTAAATACTCCCCCCTCCCTCTCCGCAATCCCGTCGCCGACATGGCATGGGAAGCATCCGCACACTATTGGATCCATGGAAGGTGGGCCAAGCCATCACCGTAGTAGCGCTTCGACACCAAGGGTCAAGGCAGAAGAGACGTGGAAAGCTTGGCTCCAAGAGTGCACCCAATATCCGATTTCCGGGCCTCGTCGATGGTCTGTTTTTGGCAACTTCGGCAAGCCCAAAAACCCCAAATCAGGTACCCGTAGACGAGCGGCGTGATGGAAGCAAAGCACCCGGGGAGAGAGCCTCATCGACCCATTCTAAGCCACCACAGCACATGTCTCTGAGACATTGTTCTTGTTCCAGGCGGCGGCACATCGACAGCGGAACAGCAGTCCTTCATCTCTACTCCTAGAACCCAAAATAAACAGTGAAGACGAGAGAGTAAACCAGAGGGAAGGCTGCTCGGGTTCGGACACACACCCCACCGCGGGATGGACAGTCGGTTACATTGTCAATGTGACTCTCTTGACGTGTTGCTCCTTCAGCTCGGGGACCCAAGTGGGTAGGTTTGCAGTCATTCGCAGAGCTTGCTGTTGTCGCACAGAGCGCCTGTGGAGATGAAGAGGTCGTCCCAAAGAAGAAAAGTCGACGTCCTTAAGAACCCTGCCATTGGTCGGCGTACCTGCAGCTCCCGTTCTCCACACCCGCTTTGGCCAGACCTCCTCCAACCCTTGCCAGCTTGGACCCTGAACGCATCGACCCCCCCTTTTTTTTTTCCTCTGCATCTCACAGCCTCGATCGATTTGACGGGAGGGAAAGGGGGGCAAGCCCTGGTGTCAGCGACCAGCATCTCACAGGAGAATTCAAGCACGCAATGGGTATTTCTGTCTCTTCATTCGTCCTTCTGTTCATTGATTTTCCGGGGAAGAAAACAACAGAGAGACGGACCCAAAATCCCGGGTTCTCCTCGATTAAGGCTGCCTGTCAACTGAGAAGCGAAGAAAACCACCCCCTGAAATTGATCAACCGCTACGGCATATCCTCGACGACCCCACCAAATCACGATTCAAGCTCTGTTCGCTCGCTCCCAGCTTCAATGCCGAGCCTTTTTTGATTTATTTTTTCTTTCTTTCAGGCTCTGTTCAGCCTTTCCTTGGCCATTGAGGTGGCCTCCCCGTCAGCTGACAGACATGATCAAATAAACCCTCACATCGAAAGATGTTTGCCCACGAGACGCGCCCATTTTGAAGTTATTGGAAAGCTCGCGTACAAGTTCTCAGCTGGAAGCTGCACCTAGAGAGTTGGCGTCGTGTTGGGGACTGGAGAGCTATGCTGCACTACGACCTGGTATAAGCCACTCATGTAGAGGGCGTCCTACCCCCAACTGCTGCAATATCTCCTGTCATGCAGACGACGCACCATGCAGACGCCAATTTCCGCTCTTCCCAAGAGAAAAATATTTGTACAACAGAGCCATCAGAAGAGACAACCTACCCAAACTCCGGGTTGGCAACACACACAACACACACACACACACACACACACACACACACACACACCGTCATCATCACAATCTTTTTTCTCTTTCAGCTTTTAATCTACACAGCAGTGAAGGACCTCCGGATTTATATGAGCTTGTCCACCCTGTTTCTCATCCACAAATACCCACCGTACAACCCACCGAACGTTCGCAGCACTTCCATACCAGCCAGCACTTCACGGAGTATGATTATAGCGTCTTTCTCTCGGCCTTGACCGGACTATTGAGTTCTTAGGGCTGAGGTAGTCGTAACAAGTCACCATCACCATCACCGCTTCTTTTTACGTCCCAACCCATCCATCTGCAGTACACCCCCCTCCACACCCATCACCGATCGTGATCTCACACGGCTGCCCATATCTTCCGATGTGGCTGCGGGGTAGCACGACACCCCATCCCATCACATAAAAAAGGTACCCTGTCCGTGCATACGAGCTAACCACCACCCCTTCCCCAACCTTTTTTCTCCTTCCAGCAAAACGTCCTTCTGGCCGCAATTGGCAGCTTTTCAGGTGAGCAAGGGTCTGAACGCTAGCTTTTTGGCTTGGGCATCAACTTCCGCCGGACAACCGACCGCAGCTGCTTCTTCCGTTTTAAAGACCGTTCGTTTTGTGCTGGGCCACGTGTATGTATCGCTTCAAACAGGCGAAGCCGAGAGGAAGATGATGAACGAGATTTGTTCGAGAAGATATGGCTTCTGGTGTGGGGTTCTTTCGCCACTGGAGAATGTTTACCCCGTAAACAGGGAGCGAAACATTATTTCAGAGCTCATCTTGGCTTCCATCCTTCGTTCTTTCACCTTTGGCAGGAGATAGGTGGGCTCAACTGAAACACATCACAGCCTCAATTACCAAGGAAGAACAGCCAAAGAAATACCAAGGACAATAGTCAAAAAAGACGAGAAAATAAAATGTTTCAACCTAAATTTTCACTGCGCTCTATTTCCCAAGACGTATTTGTCAGGTAAAAGAAAAGATGTCTGTGCAAAAGAGGACGACGACGAGACTGCCATTCTCGGAACTCAATGTGGAGTCTGAAGAGAGAAAGATCAAATAAGTATAAACCAAAATCATCCCGGAATTCAGATACATCCAACATGCCGGAGGGCTGTCAACTTTGCGAAAATTCCCCTAACCGCCGTGCATAAATCTATACTTCCACAGACTCATCGCTGCCACACAACCGCATGCCCGCCCCCCAATCAAAAGTGTGGGTAGCATTTCCTCGTGTTAGATATCATGATGCCCTTTTCATGCCATGTTCCTCTCACCGAAGGAAGTGGCCCTGCGAAAGCCTGCCTGCTACTTTTCCATCCATGGTGCAGTGGGTGTTGAAAAGGTCAATATTGGACCCTTCAACGGCACGGGATCCCACGTCATGTTCAGTCAATTAAGTTCTAGATTGCGTCAAGCCCTATGAGGAAGTGATCGACAACAATCTTTCAGCATCCGATGGCGCCAGATCGGGTAGCTCGTTGCGATTCGCGATTGTCAGTCGAGCGGGTGGGTTGTGGTAGCCGCGGCTTGATGATGATCTTCCCCGGTATCTGGAATTGTCGATCACTGACTTCAGTCCGAACTTTCTCACACGAGTGCCGACGTGGTTTTATGCCTACCTACACAACTCATACACAGCAAAACAATACACACATGCCATGCAATTTATATTCATCAACCCAACAGCAAAAATAAAACACAGCCTCATCCATTCCTATCATTCTTCCTAACGCAGCAATCACTTTTGTTCATTGCTGCCCCTGCCTCCCTTCGCTGTCGAATGACGAGAAATGCTACTTCTAGACACATGCAAATCCGGAGCAAGGAAAAAGGATCAAGGACCGAAAAAATAAAAACCTTCTCTTTCCCGTACCCCTTCCAGACCCAGAAATCAAAACTCCAGAAGAAGCTGCATCATGCCCATTCTTCGTGTCGCATGTCATGTGTGTCATGTATGAACCGGAACCCAGCAAGCGCGAGAGATGGAGGGAAACAGAAAAATGCCAGAAACTCCCAATACATGCCCGCTTTTGTTTAAGCATTATCTCTCCGCCACTTGGGAACATACTTGCCCGGAGCGCCGCTAGCTTTCAGGGGCTCAGGAGTAGCACCATCCTTGGCAGGCTCACCACGGCCGGAACCTTCCCTCTCAATGGGGGCACCACCGCGACCAGAAGACACTCTGCCTTGAGGAGCAGGGCGCTCGGGAATGGGAGCACCGCCGCCAGCAGCTCTAGCAGCCTCTCTCTCACGCCAGCTGGAGCCTCCAGTCTTGCCAGCAAGGGCGAGGCGGGGAGGACCACCAGCGGCAGGAGGGCGCTCGTTGGAGTCGGTCCGCTCGACAGGAGGAGCTCTGGCCGGAGGAGGAGCGGCGGCAGCGGGGTCTAGTGGGGCACCACCGGCAGCTTTGGCCGCTTCGCGTTCTCTCCAGCTGGGTCTGTTGCCGGCAAGGGCAATACGGGGGGGGCCGGCGGCCGAGGGGCCCTCCACTGGTGGAATCTCCCGGCGGATATGAGGAGCAGTGTCGGCAGCCTTCTCGGCCTTGCGACGGGCCATGGCTTCCTCCTCGCGTTGTTGCTGGCGGGCCTGGGCCTCGCGAGCCTTCTCGCGCTCCTTCTCGCGTTCCTCCTTGATTCTGGCCATCTCCTCCTTCTTGGCCTCCTTTCTCCTCTCCTCCTCTTCCTTCTCCCTGGCGGCACGCTCCTCGGCCTCACGGAGGGCACGCTCCTTCTCCTCACGCTCCCTCTTCTCGCGGATCTTGCGATCGCGGTACTCCTTCTTGCGAGCATTGATCATCTTCTCCAACTCGCGGTCGGCATCACGACGTCTCTTCTCAAACTCGTCGCGGCGGCGCTCGTGGAGGTTAGATCTGAATGACTCGTAGAATGGCATCAGGCGAGACAGGCGGTGCTTGATCTCGACGTCAGCCTTGTGCTTCTCCTCAGCCTCCTTGAGAGTTTGGGCCTTGGTCAACTCATAGGCCTTGAGATCACGCTCGCGCTGCTTAGCATAGTCCTCGGGGAGTTTCTTAGCCTCCTCCTTTCTGAAAGCACGCTCCAAGTGGTCAAGACGCTTGCCGGTGATGCGGAGCTTCTCGGCAACCGTGTTCTTCTCACGTTCAAGCTGCTGCAGCTTGATCATGCGGATCTTGTTGCTGTCCAGGGTATCGAGGTCCTCACCAGCCAGATCCTCAAGCTTCATATCCTTGAGCATGCTCTCGACCTCCTTGCGCTTGATCTGCTCCCGTTCGTTGGCGAGACGCTTAGCTTCACGAAGCTTCTGCTCCTCAGCCAAACGGGCAGCCTCGGCTTGCTGGAGAAGCTGCTCCTGAACCATCTTCTTGCGAGCGTTCTCCTTATCCCGGGCGGCCTGAGCCTCAGAGGCCTTGTCCTTGCGCTTCTGAATAATCTCCTTTCTGGCGAGGATCTCGAGGTGCTCCTTCTCAGCACCAGCCTTGGCACGAGCGAAAGCAGCATCGCGAGCCTGGATGCGGGCCTCGTTGAACTTGGGATCAATGTACTGGCATGTGGTGTAAAGAACCTCGGCGACGCGGGTGAGCTGAGAGCGCACAATCTGGGAAGGAGTGCTCTGGAGACGCTGAACGGAGCCAGTCTCGCTTTCAGCAGAGCCGGCAGAGGAACCAGCGTGGGCAGCCTTGGCGGAGGAGAAGACATCGGCATCGAAACTAAGGACACCGGTAGCATGGTCCATGCGGATGGCGAGATCGCCCTTCTTGTTACCGTTCATGATGAACTTCTCAATCGTGGCGCGGGTAACCTGGAAAGGCTCGGGGAACTGAGCTAGGGACTCGACAAAGTCCAGGTCGACAGTCTCGTACACCTGAGAAAGCTGCTGGAAGAGACGAGTGAGGATGACCTGCTGAAGAGGAATGATGTACTTTTGCATCTCCTCATCAGCCCCAATCTTGGCCAAGATGGGGGAGATCTTCTTGCAAATCGAGAGGGGATGGAAGTCGACCTCGAGAATGTTGTAGAGGTCGCGGATCTCGGGGCGGCAGCGGCGGATCAAAGACTTGGACAGAGCATCACGGAAGAGGAGCGCACGGGTAGGGGCCTGAGACATGCCGAGGAGGTGAGTGAGACGCGAGTTCTTGTTCTTGCGAGCCTCGTCGAAGTCGACCATGGCACCGCGGGAGCGGGAGGTGCTGATGACGGGAATGGACAGGGCCGAGAGAACGACGAAAGTGGCAGCCTTCTGGAGATCAGCCTCGCTGGTTGGGGGGTTCTCGGACTTCTTGCCACCAGCCGCAACAATGGCAGCAGACTGGCGGAGCAAGTTATAATAGCGGGACCAGGCAGCGGCGTGGAACAGGTAGTTCTCGCCGACGAGGAAGATACGGGTGAGCTTCTCGTAGTAGTTGGCCATCATGATGTTCTTGGGGGGGCGCTTGCTCAGGTTGAGGAGGGTGTGGATGTCCTCAACACTGCGGAAAGCCTCCTGCCAGAGCTCAAGCTCGACCGCCACGTTAAGTTGCTGGAAACGAGTCTCGAGGTGGCGCTGCAGGGTATCCGGGTCGCTCAAGTTGATGGCATGCATTTGAGCCGAGTACTTGGCAGCAGTTTGGACATGGTTGCGGAGAAGCTCGCAAAGACGGCGGAACTCGGTCTTGCGGGTGTACTTGAGGCAGAAGTCGAACGCCTGCATGGCAGTGCTCTGGTAGAGCAACTCGAGACGAGCATTGTTGCGGAGAATGTCCAGAACTGTGCGGTACGCCTCCCACAGGAACTTTAACCAGGGGGTGACAATGGCACGGTCGGTACGATCGCGGGATTGCTCGCCGGAGACGGTGGCCAAGAGGATGGACTCGGGGGTCTCGCTGGCCTCGAGATCCTCAACGTTGTCGGAAGTGGTGGTCGCCTCGATGCTGGACTGAACCTCGTCGGCCTTTTGCTGAGCAGCGGTGACCTTTTCGGCAGCCAACTCGATGAACTTCTTGAGAACAAGCTGCAGTACTTTTGTCAATACCGGCAATATAACCCAACTCGAATCCACTCATAACCCACCTCGATCGTGCCAACATTGGTGTTCTGAGCAATATTCTTGTACTGGTAGAGAGCATCCTTGGCGAGCTTGCCCTTCTTCTGTTCGACCGAGAGCTCGACCAACAGGAGCATCACAGGCTCCAACGATGTGATGGGGACATTGCGAGACCGCTTCGATGTGATGTGCTCGTGGAGGAGGGTGAGGGCCGCGGGGGCCTGGTTAACTCCGATGAGTTCGTGGGCCCTCTTGAGAACATTCTCGGGCTTCTGATGGGGTGGGGGAGGCTATGAGAAGGTCAGTCAAGGTGTTCGTGGTCATAATCGGCCCGTCCGACGGCGGCGTAGTGATAGATGACGACAAGGTGTAGTAGAGGCGGCGGTGGGGAGGGGGGGCAGTCGATATGGGCATTTGCAGCCGAGATAGTCGAGATAGCTGCCTTCCGGTAGGGGTTATGTAGAACAGGATCGCGACTCACCATGATGGGCAACCTCCTCTGCGCGTTGGCAGGTCTCGAGGAAGTTTAATGGGTTTCTGGAAGAGCAGCGCAAGGCGGCGTGAGGGGTTGCTTACGACTTGGCCGGCCTGTACCAGAGATTTTTTTTCGCCTCGTGGAGAATGCTGCGTTGGTCGAAGCCCTGACAGGGCAGTTTGGCACCGTTTGCTTAAAATTTGTGGGTTCAAATTGTACCGTGGGTCACGTGACGGCAGCCTGGAAATGGATGTGGTTTTCAGCACCAAGAGCGGTGTATTTGATTTCAGTTGCCAGAAACTACTTGGGAAGGCCTAAAGAGTATGCTCCCGCGGGCGAGTTTGTCTTGCTCTTTGACAGGGCAGCCTCTTCACCTCGCTGAGCAGAGCACAAACTTTGGGGCTTCCCTTGTTGTTTTGGACTTTGCACTGCAACCTTGGCCGTGGTGGGGCTCTTCTCCCTTATATGCACATTGCGGGGCCCTAGGCAACAAGGCGTTGAGAACAATGTCAAAACGCTTTTGCCAAGGCACATTGTCGATGCCTCATGCGGCCGAGAGCCATCGTTGCAGACCTTGCAGTCATAGCGGATGCGCAGAAAGGCATCATCAGAAGTGAGTTGTCGGCATTGGTACAGTATCGGTCTGAGAAAGCGGCCCGAGAATGTCGAATCTCGAAAGACCCAGTTTGTTCTTATCCCGAGACAAGCTCTCGAGAAGAGACAGAGGTCAAGGTTCCCCGTCCATGAAACAGCAAAAACCCTCAGCTGCTGCAAGCATGCGCGAGTAGCTAACCACTGGATGGGGGCCCGCCATGTACCTGTCGGACACCTCTTAGCTAGGTCGCTAGAGGTCAGTCGATGACGCCTGCAAAAGAGCACGACATGTCAATAGTCGATCGGTATTCTGGATATTGATTGAATGGGTAATTCCCTCGGAGAATAGAAAACGGGATCTATTGTACCTAGAAGATATCTATTGCATCTAAACAGACAGAGGATTCACTACATACTCACCCCCGAGATGCGTTAATTGGTCGTATGATTTGCTATCGGGCTAATCTAACCTCCCCTGGACATCTCATTTACTTTTCGCCCAGCTTTTTGGTAGTAGGCAGTCAGCACGGACCATCACCCGCTCCTGAGCAAGAGAGAGATTCCTGAATCAACCCCCTTCCCGAGTTCTTGCTCCCGCTCGCCGTGTGTCGCTTCGCCAATCCCATCCGCCCATCCGCCCATTCCAACCAGCTTGTGGTCAATCGAGGCAATCACATACCAGTCATCCGCGCGCCTCTTTCTCTTCAATCCATTCATTCCTTGACAACCGCCACAACCGAAACACGGCCTTTATCTGCTTTGAACACAGGTGAGTGCCAGCTTCCCGTCTCTAGCAATGGGGAACAAACTGTGCGACCCGTCCCTTCTAGCCTTTTCAATTGGATTGGAAGACGACAGCATCAATCACCATCCATCAAAGCACAATTCGTTTGAAACATCGCGATAGGGTCACTGACACGCCGTAATGGACCAGCAGCCACGAAAATCTCACGACTCGTCGGCGTCGTCGCGGATTCCGACCGCCGAGCCGCAGCACCAGGGCGACATCAACGACGCCAGCCCCCGTGAGCCGCCGCAGCAATCAGAGCAACAAGAGCCATCGCGGCCAGTTAA
Organism: Podospora bellae-mahoneyi; assembly: GCF_035222275.1. Lineage (NCBI taxonomy): Eukaryota > Fungi > Ascomycota > Sordariomycetes > Sordariales > Podosporaceae > Podospora > Podospora bellae-mahoneyi. The sequence continues at coordinate 2,733,623 of NC_085886.1, read as the reverse complement.
TTCTCCTTCATCAATACCCAACGGCCGGCCTCGGTCGCCAGTTTTTTCTGCCAAGCCAGAAAGGAAGCCGCCACCAGCGTCTCTCCCCTTAATTCCCAAGCGCGACTCTGCTGGAACCCCAAAGTCAGCACCGAGAAAACCTCCCAAGATGCCCCAGTACACATCGCGCGATGTCGGCGACCCGTCGCAGATCAAGAAGACCAAGCAGAGCATGGCGGATCTCAAGCTTCGTCGATTGACAGAATTGAACAATCGGCTACGTGAAGATCTCGAAAGAGAGCGCATCCCCGTAAGCCAAGCATCGAAGAGGTAGGGCGCACCACACCCGCATCGCATCGTATTCCCTTATTGACGCGCATTCCTCTCTAGTATCATCGCCTATTGCAACAGCACCAGAGACTACATGGTGCCCAGCGTCTGGGGTCCTGTGCCAAAGGGCGAGGATCCCTACGCACCACAACAGAGCAACGGCTGCTGTGTAGTGATGTAGGATGAACTACAGAACATGTCGAGTCGGAAGCGCAGACCCTTTGCTCGTGTCCCTGGCACGGCTCGGAATCGGCTGTGTATTTTCTGAGTGTCTTTGATGTGGTGCACCCCCTCTTTCGCCGGTGTCTTGTTCGATTATTCCGCCTCGAACCCGACGAAAAGGCTTTGTGAGAACAGAAACGTCTTTTGGTATTTTAGGAGCATTCGGATTGGGTGGAATTTGGGCCGACAAAAATGGGACATGCGCGTTGGATGGAACTGGGAGGACAGCGACCGATGATTTTTCTTTTTCCTACAACCAAACCGCCATCGCTCTCACTCACGATCCAGCACGGACGGACAGACCTCAACTTTCACCTTGACCCATGGCAAACCAAGCAAAGAGAGAGGAGAGGGAGGGAGTGGGGGGGCATCGACAGCAAGAAAAAAAGGGGGGGAGGATCGAGAACGACGACAGCAACGGCTTTTCCTACAACGATTACGCCCTCAAAACACCAAAACTCATACCCCATTTTTTTCTCGGAACCTTTTTATTTTATTTTCTTCTACTACTACCCTACCTTTGACGGCGAATCGCAAATTCTTCTTCGGCAGGGAAGGTCTCGGACGGACAGACTGTGCAGCTTTTCGGCCTGTAATACCTAAAACTTCCTTCTTGTTTTTTTCTTCCTTCTTAGTTTTGTTTTTTTGCTGTTTTGACTATTCCCCCAAAGTTGTAGCTGTAGCTCGGCTCTCTTGTCGTTGCCCGTCTCTGCAAAGCTCCCCCTGTTTTTTGTTCTTCTCTTCACCCCCTCTCTCCCTTTCCTCCCCGACCACACAACACCCCCTTATTATTTCTTATTATTATATCTGGTCTGTTTTTTTCCTCTCGGGCTCTCTGTATATAAAGTACGCTATGGTTATTGTGTTTTTTTTAGCCCATGGTGTGGGTTCCTGCTAAATGGGTTCACGAATGAGGACTGAAGAAAGGCGAATGAAGATATACCACTATTAAACTTTAAACGTGTGTGTGTGTGTGTGGGTGTGGGTGTGTTTTTGCGATGTGAAATTGTGTCTTGCCATGGGGATGTTTTGAAGGAGAGTTATAAAAGTGATCTTCAATATGGGAAAACCGTTTTGAGAGAGTGGATATTCTGCAAGTCGAATGACGCAGTTTACGTACCCATTTTATGCAGGTACCGCTTTTTTAGTCTGCTTTCCTAATGTATGTATGTATGTATGTATGTATGTGCGTCTTTGTTAAACGAACGGGGGAGACAACTCATCACGCATATCCGCCAGCCATCGGTTTGAGATTGTTTGGCAACCAGCAAATCGGGACACGATGGCAGAGCAGCAGGTTACCGAAAGTACGGCCACGACGACCCGACTGCCGAGGGTGACGATACAGTTTTGTACGCAGTGCAAGTGGATGTTGAGGGCTGCTTATGTGAGTTCTTTTTCTCATTGCATCGTCTCGAACCGTTATTGTCGGTTGAACTTGGGAGAACTATTTCCTAAACGCCCCCTGTGTTTTGTTGTCCAGGTCCAGCTCTTGTTTCAATTCAGGGAGTTGATCTGCTTTTTTTCTTCTTCTGCACCTCATACTATTATATCACCTGGCACAGTTCATTCCCCGCCGATGTATACCACACCAGCACTTCGCCAATCCTCACCCCTCCCAATAGATTCGCTAGCTTTCAACTAACACAACAACCCCTCAAAGTTCGCCCAAGAGCTCCTATCAACCTTCTCAACCTCCCTAGGCGAAGTTGCCCTCCAGCCGTCAACCGGAGGTGTATTCATCGTCGAGATCACCACCTCTTCTCCCGCTACTACTACTGAAGCCGGGAGTAGCGATCAAGTCAAGCTTTTGACGAAAATCCTCTGGGACAGGAAGACCGACGGTGGATTCCCCGAAACAAAAGAGCTCAAGAGACGCGTGAGGGACGTTATCGATCCCGGGAGGGGGTTGGGGCACGTGGACAGGGATTATTCCAAGCCCAAATCTGGTGAGGGAGAGGACAAGAGAGAGGGGGGGGTAGAGAAGGGGAAAGAAGAACACAAAGTTGAGGAGGAGGGAAAGGTGTGCACCATTGAGGGGAAGGAGAATTGTGAGGATTGTCAGTAGGTGGTGGTAGTTATCAGTTATTCTTGGAATATAGTCCCTCAAATGAACACTAGTCAACAATCGTCTAGTAAAAAGAGGCTGGGCCGTAGCATGTCTATTACATTGAAGGAAATGGCTTTGATTATGATCAAAACTGATTTGTTGTTGATTCATATAACGCTCTGGCTCTCCAAGATAAATGATACCTACCTTACAGACCCACCCTTCGCTGCCCACATTTCTCTCTATAGTATATCTATCGATATTACCCCTAGAAAGGGTGTCAAACCGCTTTTGTTGTAGAAAACATAACCGAACTTTTTGATACCATCATAGTGCCCATGCCATGCCTAGCACAATATATCCGTCACCCCCAAAAGAAACAATACATACGCCGCTATAACACAATATAAAACCGACCTGTGCCAAACATAAAAAAACTGGTATCTCTAGTTTAAACCCCCAAACGCCATTCCCATACCCATGCCCTCCGAATTCAGCAAACTACAAACCAGCCCAGTCTCCCTAATACTGACCATGGCCAAGCAGTTCGTTCATCACATTCCAATCGGCGTTGGCGTGGGTGTCCCCTCCGAGCATATTCGCCAAAGCAGGATAAAAGTTGGGATCTAGATCCTGCTGTTGTTGCTGTTGCTGATCATCTGGCCCCTGAAGCCGCATGTCCATTGTCGAAGCCTGCAGCTCCGGATCAAGTGCAAGACCGTGAGGCGCATCCCCAGTCAGATCTGGGATCCCCGGCTCGTTCTTAATATCGTTGAGAATATGGTCCTGGTTGCCGTACCTGTTGGTCGGAGCGACGTAGGCACTGTTGGCGGTGAGAATATGGCCTTGATCGCCATACCCAGCATCAGGCACGACAAGCATGTGGTCCTGGTTTCCATATCCGTCTTGAGGGACAGAAAAAATAAAATCTCGGGGCTCATATCCTGCCTCGACGGCAACATTGGGCTGCGCTTGTTGAGCATATCCATCACCGATGCTTGAAGCCTGTCTCTGATGAGCTTCCAAATGCTTGTTGAGATCCGCATATCTGATGAACCTCGCTTCGCACCCAAGTACACTGCAGGCAAGTTTCTTCTTGTCGACTGCCGCCGTCATCTCGTCCACCTCGTCCGGTCCGTCAAAGTTCAGGGTGATGGTTCTCTCTGGACGCTTCCTTCCTAGGTGAACAAATCGGATGTGCTCCTCAAGCTTGAGCTTGCTAACAAACGGAGCCTTGCAGCCCTCCTCTTGCCAGTTCCAATCCGCGATATCGGGCGTGTTGAAAGTGTTGACCTCACCACAGACAAACTTCTTGCCTTCGTGCGCACTTCGGTAGTGCGTCATCATGTTGGACTTTCGGGTGAACATGCTCTCGCACCCTGGCCAGTTGCAAGGCACATCCTTTCTCTCCTCGACCGATTTTCCAGAGTGCATATTCTCCATGTGCTCCTCCAGTTGAAACTGCCGGCCGATCTTCTTGTCGCAGAAAGGACACGCCCGGTGCTCGGTTCTGGCATGAGTCTTGAGCATATTCAACGTCGTAAACCCAACCCTTTTCTCTTCACCATCCTCGTCCGTTTCCTTGGCGCACTCGTCGCACCAAAACCGCAGTTGCCCATGCTCGCGCTCCGTGTGACGCCGGAGAGCACCGGCGCTGTCGAAGCCCTCTTGGCAACCGTCTTGCAGACAAGGGAAACCGGCCTGATTGAGGTGCCTGGTCCGAATGTGCCGCTGCAGAGTCTCACGCTTCCGGAAGCTCTCACTGCAACCCTCATAGTCTCGGCATCGAAATCGCTCGGCACCTTCATGAACGGCAGCATGCCTCTTGAGTCTCGTATTGGTGACGAAAGCTTTGCCGCATCCTTTGACGTTGCAGACGTAGTTCTTCTCGTGGGTGTGGGAACCCTTGATGTGTTGCGTCAGGTGTTTCTCTTCAAGGTAGGATTTGTCGCACCCTTCATAGGTGCAGCGGTGGATTCGATCGCCGGTGTGGCTTCGAAGATGAGAAACCAGGCGAGCAGGTCGGTTGAAGCTCTTGTCGCAGCCAGGGAAAGTGCACTTGATCGTCTTCATATCGGAGGGGAACTTGCGGCCTCGGCGGGAGGTAGAGATTGAGGTTGCCCCAACGGTATTGGTATCGCCTGGGGGAGAGGCAGTATCAGAAGCAGCATCGTTGTCATCGTAAATGGAGGTGGATTCTGCAGTTTCTTGCTCCGGGCTGCCCTTGTCGAGCTCCTGGTCGGCCAGGTCGAGTTGCTGGCGCTTGGTCGAGTCTGCCGACTCGCCGCCGTTATCAGCCTTTCGCTTCATGGCTCTTGTTGCTCTGGCAGACATGACTGGCCAGAGCAAGCAAAGAGGGTGGGTGACGGGAGACTTGAGGTCAAGGACCAGTTCGTTGCAAGAACAAGGTTCAGCTCAATGCGATAACGTCGATATCGAACTTTTTTGTAGGTGCGCCTGAGCTCCCGGCCGGCAAAGCACCTAGACCCACACCCCCCCACACCCCCCCCCCTTCCCCAACTAGTCGCGGTGAATGGTCAGCCTTGCGCATTGCGAAGGGGCCCACTTAAATAATTTTACGATCCCTCCTTCAGCCGCCTGCCAGACTTGCTTCACCCAGTTCAACGCAACATCCATTTCATCGCCGCAACAAAGCCGACATTGTTGCCCATCACCACTACGCATATCCTCACACCCAGTCTCTCTCGGATCGTATCATTCCATCAGATCAACAATATGTCTGACTTTGGCGACGACGATCGCGATCCCATGTACGCGCCTCCCCGAGTTTTCTGCTTTGCTTCTGCTTCTTTCTGCCGAGGAAAGGCCAATCGCTGACTGATTGATACAGCGCCGATGAGCCCGCCTTCGAGGAGGACCCTGATGAGTACTACGAGCCAGTGGAAGATGACGAAGCCGACAACCGCCCCGTTGGCGATGACGAAGACCCAAACCAAGTAGTCACCTCTGGCGACCCCAACGCGGCCGCCAACCACGGGAAGGGCACTGAGAAGTCGCACAAGGACAAGAAGATTCCCAACGACCAGCGCAAGACAACACCATATATGACCAAGTACGAGAAGGCGCGCATTCTCGGCACAAGAGCTCTCCAGATCAGGTGAGTCGCGTTGGTTGTAGCATTTGAGAATGATGTCTGGGGATTAACGGCAACTAACAGCATGAATGCGCCTGTGCTGGTTGACCTTGAGGGTGAGACGGATCCCCTGCAGATTGCCATCAAAGAACTCAGGGAAAAGAAGATTCCCCTCATTGTGCGCCGGTACATGCCTGATGGAACGTGAGTTTTTCGCCAGCTTAGCGGTCTGAGCTATCATCCACTGACATGCTTTTTAGGTACGAGGACTGGACCTGCGAGGAACTCATGCAATGATTAATTCACGTTTATACGAGCACATACAACAAGAATGAGAAAAACCAAAACTGCATTAGCGACGGCGTTGGGGTATTTTGCCATTGCTGCGTTGGATTAGACAGAATGGGCTAGGTGCGTCGTGGCGGTTGTTGTGGCTGTTTGCGCGAGTCTTCTCTGCGGTAGTCACAGGACTCGACAGTTTCGCAGACAGGCAAACACGCGCCGCGGTGGAAGGGCAGCATATCTGAGAGCTACATAATTTGAGAGCAGACGGAATCAAACTGTCAATGTCTCTATTTGCGGTAGCAGCTGGGCTCGACCAAGGAAGCGCCTAGGTGGATAGGTTGGTCTGTTCAAGCTGAAAGAGGTCTGGACGAACTGAATCTTCGCTTCTCGCGCTCATTCTAGTCTTCATTCGCCATCACTTTACTAGAGGCTTAGGGTGCCTATGAGCATCAATCATTCTCACAAGGATGACAGAAAGTATCTCGCGATCCTCAAATTTGAAGGAAGACGAGCTCTTCTCGTGGAGAGTTTTGATACTTGGCAAGCACAGCGAGCCCATACCACTATTGCAGAAGATATCACAATGCATATTGCCCGCCCAAATTTTTTCTATTGTGTATCCTCTTTTAAAAACCTCTAGCTGTGTGTCATCCTCTCAACAGATATCTGCATTTGCATTCTCGATCATCTTCCTGTGGCTCGGGTGCATGCTAGTCAAGCTTCTCATCTTACGACAAGTCGACAACCGTCCCCAACCCAAGCCTCTTTCCAGCTTCCCACAACCTTTAAGCCACAACCCTCCCATGCCCACCCACCTACCTCCACATTCTTGACTCACACAAAGCCCCACAAAGGCAACCCATAGTGAGAGGCTTTTGAAAAACCCTCTTTTCACACCGGCCTGACATCAAATTCAGGTAAAATACCTCACCGGGTGACTAGTCTAGTGGTCAGGACGCTTCGTTGTGGTTTGTTTGGGAGACAAACATCACATACGATTCCGAAGAAACCCCGGTTCGATTCCGGGGTCGCCCATTTCTCTTTTGGATTTTATTTTTTTTCCTTATCTGGTAACTTTAGATTCAAATTGGAACCTTGCCCCAGGGTTCCGTCCAGGGGGGATTTGGTTTCTCTTTTACAACTCGAGAGCCCCTTTTGAACCAGAAGTACATTGCTGAATAAAGTGGACATGATTCAGCTGAGAAGTATGTTCCGTGTCGGAAGTAGATATCGAGCGAGAATTTTGACAAAAAGGGAATTTGCTCACATATTTTTTGCAGCCCAATATGTAGGATAGAGTAACATTGGGTTGGAATCATGTGGAGAGAAGAAGAAGAAGAAGATGAAAGAGATCTAGACCACAGAAACGAAAGACGGAGAGCAAAAGAAGGAGCGAAAGATCTCCGGAAGGAAAGAGGTGATGTTTGTGAGGCTGGTTTGGGCTGAGGGGGGAGGGAGGAAAGAAGAACGGGGAGAGGGGGGGGGATTGGATACGAACCCTCCTTATTGTGAGTGTTGTGTTGAGAGGTGGATAACTTAACTATTTGGTGGTAAAGGGAGAGGAGTAGCAGCAAACGCGTGGTATTAGTGACGGCAGTATTTTCTTTGTTGATGATGAAAGATGTGTCGTGGTGTGGTTGGTTTCTGGTTGCTGTTGAGTATAAAACTAGGAAAAAGTTCGGCGGCTGTTTTTGTCAGTAGTGAGTCTGGTGAACTGAGGGTATCATGAAAATTGATTTAGCTCTTTTAAGGGGTGTCAATATATGGAATGCAGTCAGTCTCATTATAAGTTGCTGCTTTGTGTGTTTTGGTTACACATGGAGATGGTAGTTTTGTGTAACTGACATCGACTTTTTCTGTCGTACCCGAGGAGATAAGCTCTCTGCTTCTGACGAGTCATCAATTTGGAACTCTGGGGAACAATTTCTTGTGTAATGTTACTGGGCAAGGTGGGTTGTCTGGTGTATCGTGAATATTCCGTGACACAGGGCGGCTGGTGCACTTCTTTCTGAGAAGTCAACATCCCCCGTGTTACGTAGCCTCGGTTGATTTTGTCGATATAGGTACCCGGCCGAGATGGGCAATCCTGAGGCTATGATACCCTCCCCAACCTATCCACTGCAAAAGAGGCTGTTCTAGCGCTTACTCCTACATCAGTCCATGATCACGACTTCAGTTTGCCTTGCCATCATCATAATGGGCCCTGTCGCAGCAAGGTGGCGCTGGTTGCCTTGGCTATGCCATGTAGATTTTCAAGGGTAGCTGCATGACCCCAATTATCAGCGATGTTGATGTGATCTCGTGGATACCATGACTGCATAGAGAAGCAAACCAGGCCGGCAATTGCCTGCCGCGGGTATGTTTTTTCCACAGATATCGTTGTGTTGGTCCTACGTAAAGGGTTTCAGCGTGACTGTCAAAATGGCACTGATCGCTCTCTGATCAGCAATCCAACGGCTCCAGCATGACATATACCCGTCGAGAGACCATTTGCTGCGAGTAGCCGAACGGGAAGGTATTTGTGGAGTTTCTACCCCAGAGAGAAAAGGAAGAGGAAAAAGAACGGTATGGACTTGATTGGCGCGATGTATTACCGATCGGGTTACATACAGAAACGCTCGCCTGTCTATCCTCGACTTGGGAGGAGTGATTGGGTAAGAGAGTGGAAGGCAGACGGGGTGATCATGTGATTTGTGGTCTGGTCTGGAACCTTTTTCAATCAGAAATGGATCATTGCTATGACAGCATCGTTGGAGGGGCAAACATGGGCGGGCAGGAAACGAGGGGCAGAGGGGAGAACCCCGCCTTGGCCGACAGTGTGTGGGTGGTGCTCAACGCAACGCCCAACAGAAGTCCATTGCGGCAAATGAGGGGGAGCACAAGAGGGGCAGGTGTCCCGGTGCTCTGGTGCTCTATCCGGTCGAAAGGGGGGGACAAGGTCATCTTAGCTCTTTCTGGTGGGAAACCCCTTCATGGGAATCCGGTCTTGTTCTTAATTCGCAATGTCTCTTCACCGAAAGGAAACACAGTGGATGGTGCCCGGTGAGTCACGAGTAGCCTCTTGGTGGAAGCTGGGTGCTGCACCTGTACGACTTGATATGTAAGCCATGTAGAAGCACCCAGTAGCACCCAACCAGGTCCAACGCCACCACCTACCACCTGCTCTGGACTTACAGATAGGAATATTCGGCCAGAAGGGGCTCGGCTAAGGTAGTCTGCGAGAGGTCTCGCTCGGTGCTGGTTCTAGTTGCTATGGTGTGAAACCAGAATAGGGGGAGACATGTTTCCATGAAGGGGGTGAGGTAGATGATTGCCATGTTAGGGGAGATGTCGGCGAAGGGAAGAGTGACAGCGAATCAGAAGGGATCCCACGACTAAGGCAAGCGGCAACGCGCTCAAAGGCACAAACTTGATACCTTTGGACCACCTGGCCTGGGACTCCCCTGGGGCGCAGTCCAGGAGACCCGGCGCCAAGTCTAGGTCTGCATGGGAGACCTCCAAACTCGAGTTGGTCGAGGCCCGGCCCCCACCAGCACCTGGTTGTATAAGCAGGCAGGTTAAAGAGCTGATGAGGATTGAAGGGCAAGGACAAAGAGCTTCACAAAGCACCTGGGCCTGTCGTATATCCGTAGAGACGTGCTTGGAAACAGCGAAGCGAAGCCCAGTCGTTTTCTTCTTGGGTTATTTGGCTACCGTCATAGCGTCGTGTTGAACAGCCAGGAGAAACGGGAAACTGGGCACGAGTGCTTGGTACACGAGGCTACTATAAAAAAGAGGCGTCGGCGGTGAGATAAGGCGGAGGACGGCCAGCTGCTGGGGACCAGAGACCAGAAAAAAAGAACAGAAAGAATAGAATAGACAACCATAGGTAGCTCGGCCCTTTTGGGGAGAAATATCAGGCCTCGCCGCCGTGGGGTATTTGGCAGGCAAAAGTAGCACTGCTGGGGGGGGAGGTCAAAGGAGATCCGTTTTAGATTGCCAAGGGCGAAATGGGCAGGGAGGAGAGGGTCGAGGGGTTGATATCCACAGCCAATCCCGGCTCAGGAGTCGACAATGCATCTAGTAGGGTAGACGGACTAACACTTGGGGCACTGGTCTGCGGGCGATGATTGTTAGCAGATGACGCGCTTCTCCCTGTCCTGCAGTATAATTTTTCGCGGGTAGTGGATGGAGCGCCCCAGTTGTCGGACAGTCAGTGTGTGCCCCCCCGTGGTCTCCTCCAAAAAGTCTCAAACAAACTTGCCAACTGAATTTTTCCGACCTCTATCCCAACCCACGGGTCCATTCGTCAACACATCAACACACAGAGACGGGCTTAAACCACGGCGACACGATTGTGATCACACAGAAAACTGCACAGTTGACGATAACAGCCTCTATCTGACATTAAGACACCGCCCGCGAATTCCTGCCGACGGAGCATCATTTGCACCACCCGCAGAAGAGCAGAGCGCAGAGCAGAGCAGGCCAGAGCCCATCCCGTTCCCATTCCCGACCGTGGCAGTCTCTCATCACCCTCCCGTCCCCCGAACACCCTCACTTTCTCGACCAAGACGACCGGCCCAGCCGACCCCTTTGCCTCCTCCCGCTTAACAAGACGATAACAAAGCGGCCATCCTGCTGCTGACCCCATAGCGATCTACCCAGCGACACGTGATTTACTTTTTTGCAGTTCAGGTTTACTCCGTTGACGACGCAGCACCTGCTCTCCGCGGTCGCCCTCGCTGAAAGTTGTCCGCTGCAATCCCGCCAGACCCGGTGACGACAACCCACTTTCGCCATCTAACGGCTAAGGTACCAAAAAAAAAAAAAATAGAACCTCTGCAAATACCAAACCCCCCCAAAAAAGCAGAGAAACACGAAGGGGTCTCTCTCCCCCCGAATCTCCCTCTCCCGTCACAGCCACTCGTTGCTGAGATCGCTTCTGTTTTGCAGCGTAATAGGTGAGTCGCTGCTGCTTTCCACAAACACTACTAGCACAAAGCAAACCCACGCTTCGATTCGTGGCGCATTCACTCTTCCCTGGCATCTGGCATCTGGCATCTGGCCTGCAAGAGACCCGCTCCGCGACTTTTCATCCCAAGTTTTGTGTTTGGAGCTTGACTAATTCATCTGTTATTGTCCATTCTCTACAACCAGCTCCCAGAAGTGCATCATCGCTCCGGTTTTCCAGCGCGCTCGCCGTTCTTTTTTCCTGTCCTGTCTTTGACTGCCTGGGATCTGCCGGTCACTACCAACAACTCGGTCTTTTTTTTTTTTTTGCGTGCGCCAAAGCCGAAGGCTGGTGAGGATTGAGGAATATTTACAATGGCGGACCAACACGAAGTCGACCTTGACTCGATAATCGATCGCCTCCTGGAGGTGCGGGGCAGCCGACCGGGCAAGCAAGTCCAGCTGCTCGAGGCCGAGATTCGCTATCTTTGCACCAAGGCTCGCGAGATCTTCATTTCGCAGCCCATCCTTCTTGAGCTTGAAGCTCCCATCAAGGTAAGACCTTTTCCGCTGACGCGTGGTCTGGAGTGGAACACAGTCCTCCCCCAAAATATTTGCCTTGCGCACCTGGCTAACATTGTCTCGTCCTACGCAGATCTGCGGTGATATTCACGGGCAATACTATGACTTGCTCCGGCTGTTTGAATACGGTGGATTCCCCCCCGAGGCCAACTACCTCTTCCTCGGTGATTATGTCGACAGAGGCAAGCAGTCCCTAGAGACCATCTGCCTGCTGCTCGCCTACAAGATCAAGTACCCCGAGAACTTCTTCATCCTCCGTGGCAACCACGAGTGTGCCTCCATCAACCGTATCTATGGTTTCTACGACGAGTGCAAACGTCGCTACAACATCAAGCTCTGGAAGACATTTACCGACTGCTTCAACTGTCTCCCCATTGCCGCCATTATTGACGAGAAGATCTTTACCATGCACGGTGGTCTTAGTCCCGACCTCAACTCTATGGAGCAGATCCGCCGTGTCATGAGACCCACTGATGTAAGTACTTCTGCGTTTGCTTCTAACCCTGCCGGGCTCGGAATGCCTGAGCCAGATACTAACCGCATGCTTGCAGATCCCCGACTGCGGTCTGCTCTGCGATCTCCTGTGGTCCGACCCAGATAAGGACATCACCGGGTGGAGTGAGAACGATCGTGGTGTCTCGTTCACCTTTGGCCCTGATGTCGTCTCGCGCTTCCTGCAAAAACACGACATGGATCTTATCTGCCGTGCCCATCAGGTTGTCGAGGATGGTTACGAGTTCTTCTCTAAGCGTCAGCTCGTTACGCTATTCAGCGCCCCCAACTACTGCGGCGAGTTCGACAATGCTGGTGCCATGATGAGCGTCGACGAGAGTCTCCTTTGCTCATTCCAGGTGTGTATTTGCCCTGCCACAATAACCAGTTTGCATATGGCTAACACCATCTCCAGATTCTCAAACCCGCAGAGAAGAAACAAAAGTATGTTCACGGCCTCGGAGGCGGAAGCAGAACCTCCACCCCCCGGAAAGCTTCCAAATAATTGTCAAGTATTCATACGAACTTTTCTCCCCCATTTTTTAGGTTCGGACGTCGATAAATTTCCCCTACCGCATCGCCAAATCATGAACAACCAAAGTCACTTCCCCTCGTTGGTTTTTTCCACCACCGTCCTCTTCTCCACGAGTCTTTGCCCATCACCCAGGCACCCAGCCTCGTCTCTCTCACCGTTTCTTTCGACCGCTTCCTCCGCATCTTATATCGGGCCACGGCTTTTACACACTAGGCTGCCCACTCCCCATCGCCACCATCGTCCATCGACTACCGAGCGAACAGAAAAAAAACATTAATCTCTGTGTAAAATGGGTTCAGAAAGGGGCAACTGCAAAACTTTTTGGGAGGGGGGACGAATAACGACTTTCATTGTCACGCCTCATAATGATGGGAAAGGTATAGATAAGCGGGTCTCCATTCATGTTAGGTTCAGGGAAAGGGAAGGGAGGGGTTGGGGAATTATCAAGTTGTTGTCTTCTTCTCTCTTCTGTTCTTTTATCGCAGTGAACAACGTCAGGGGAGGGGGGAACTGCTTTTTGGTTTCTCTTCCTTCTCTATTTTCCTTGTCTCTGGGCTTGGCTGCCCGATGCTGCCGAATCTATCATTTTTTTTTCTCTACCCAGGGGTTGTCGTTGTTCGTTCACCTTTTTATTAGTCTACTTTTGTTGGTAGCCCGCCAGTTTTCAGATCCAGTCAGTCGCACACACACACAAAACACCCGTTCGGTTTTTTCCGCATGACGAGAAAAGGTTGTTGGGGGGGTTGTGGTAGGAGAATGGGGTGGGAATGCTGTATGGCGCCTGTACAATTTCAGCACAAGCAAAACTTTTTCTTGTCACTTTATTCCTGCAGCCTGCATTGATCCTTGTGACCTTGATCATGACTCCATGTTGGGGTTGGAGGGACACAACAAACCAGAGAGGGAAATGAGCGGGACGAGGGGTTGGATGTTGTAATATGACTCTCTTAGGAGTTCCAAGCCTTGATAGGCGTGGGAAAATGGGGATGGGGAATGGGAGGTGTAAAGAAGTGAAGAAGTGTGTGTATGATAGTTTTGGAGACGAGGTATAAGGGGGTAATGGGGGGGATGAGAGGTGGGGGTGGTTGTTAGTTTCTGTTTGTGTTATGTTCTTTTTTTGTTGTTGTCTGGTCTGTTTATGGAGGGTTGGGGGTTTAAAGCCAGGAGTATGAGAAGGAAGGCAGGGGGCCGTTGTCGTTTTTTCGTAGTAAGGGTGTGTGGGTGTGTGGTATAGTTTATGTCAACTTATACTGTCTGCTATTACTTTGGGTTGGGGCTGATGTGATTGAGTGTCTAAGGCTAAGGCGAGCGCATGTGTCCCGTGCTAAGTAAGTTCCATCCCTATTGCCGATGGCTTCAGGTAGAGTCTTGAAGGCCAGCTAACAAGGACATGTTATTAACTCGACGGGGCAGCACCGGCTGGTGTTATGTAAATGCTTGTGGGAAGGACTCCGGTAAGATGTGTCCGAGCCGGGCCGGCCGGGTGGCGAACGACAAACCACATTAAACACGAGATCGGATGGATGACTCTTTGAGCGGAGTCGAGACGGAGGCTAGATATTGACGATTTGAGTCCTGCTTTGGAGTGCCCCAGCACGCTGTGGGCATCATCAAGACTACCTCCTACCTACCTAACTACAATTCATCTTGCTCGATCTGACAAAGTAGAATCTATTTTTTGCCATCACAACTACTCATCTCATGTCTCCACTCCAAGCGCGAAGCGGACACCTTAGGTAAAATTTTCAGTTAAATTTTGAAAAAAAAAAAAAAAAGAAAAAGAAAAAAAAGAAAAAAAAGAAAAAAAAAAAAAAAAAAAAAAAAAAAAAAAAAAAAAAAAAAAAAAAAAAAAAAAAAAAAAAAAAAAAGAAAAAAAGGAAAATGAAAAAAGAGGAAAAAGAAAAAAAAAAAGGAAAAAGAAAAAAAAAGGAAAAAGCAAAAAAAAGGAAAAAAAGCCCGAATCTACCTAGCTGGAGGTATGATTTGTGTTTTATGTGAAGAAGAAAAGGTGTGAAAGATACCTAAGCCAGTGTGAATGAATGCATCATTGTTGAAGACCAAAGCAACAAAGATTGAGAAGAAAATACAAATGTAGAGCGAAGATGTTGTACCCTTTCTGTACCTAACTGGAACAGAAAATCAATCTCCTTTTTTCCTCAACCACTAACCTGAAGGACGGGAGAGGGCGGGATTCTGAAGGAGAGGCGGGGGTTTCCCTCCTTGGATGTTTGTCGTGTACGGAAATTCTTTGTTGGTAGGTTGAGGAAAACCTTTGGCTACTTTCGTTAAGGGAGGGAAAGGGAAGGAGGTATATATTGTGTAAAGGTAGGCAAACTTGTCGGTGTATGTTGGGACGGAAGAGGGTGTGTTTGCTGGAAGGGGACTTGTCATGATGGTTGGATAGATGGCTGTATGGATGGTGTAGAAGTTTGACTTGTGAAAAAGAGGGTGGATTTGGGTTTGTTTAGATTGTAAATAGTATCCATGTACAGAAGAACTCCCTAAAAGTGGTACGTATGATAGTAAGGTATGGTCCTTTCCGTTACAGCACTGTTAACATCACCCAACAATCCTCCCATTCTCACCGGCCTATGTCCCCGTTGATGTCCCCCCTAATTACCAAAACCCAAGACGCCACAAAGATATCCCGTTCAGATCTAGCAACAATACCCGCCCCTCCCGGTGTCTCCCAAGACATCCCTGACCTCTTCATACTCCCCCCAATCCCAGGAAAAAGGTTTATACCTCCTAGCACCCACAGCCAACTCAACCTCAGAGGGATCAGTCACGCCCTGTACCCAAGGATCGCCCACAGACATAGCAGCTCACCCGCTCGTCCCAACGGAGGTGGCCTCCAAAGGGGTAAAAGATTTTCCAGCAGGTTAGACACTGGGCCATATAATTACATACTACCGCACACGTGTGGTTTTGATAGTCTCTCAAGTGGGAAAAGTCTTTCGAGCAGGTTAGATACCGGACCACATCTACTGCCGCACCCACAGTTGAATTGGTTGCCGTGGTTGTCGGTGTCATGATTGGTGTGGTTGGCACGGTGGAAGTTGGGCTGGCGAAAGGGTCGGAGCAGCAAGAGTCGTGACCAAGGCCTCCAGTTCTTCCACACGGACTTCAAGATTGGGGATTGTGGATTGCTGCGTATCAACCCTGGTGTTCTTTTCCAGGGAGGTGGAGGAGGAACTGTCATTTTCCGATGCGGAGGAAGTAACGTTGACGAGAGCCTGGGAGAGCGAGGTTAACGTGGTATATGACCTCTGAAGCTCGGCTTCCAATAATTCGGCCCTGGCTTGCGAGTCACTCGACTGTTTCTCCAAGCTCTGGATTCTCTCCTCTTTCTCCTTAAGTCGTAGAAGAGCCACATGGGCAAATTGAACCCAGTACCTGAAACGGAGATACCAAAATGGTCCTGGTGGCTCGCCTGGTGTTCCGGCTAGGCGGCAAGCTTCGTTGATGTGATCGTTGCATCATGTTGTGAGCTTGGGGATGTCACCGAGATCGGAGGTTTGGAAATCTTCCATGTTGGTGGGAAGTTGACACGACGGATTGGAACCAGGTCGGATCTATTGCTGAGATGGATCGCTGTTCGATGGAAGGAAGATGTTTAAATAAAAGAGAGTGGTGATGAGCCAAAAGATTTGACGTGGCGCGCCTTTCACCTTTCAGGGTTTGTAACATGCTATCCGTAAGAAACTTTATCTCGGGTTTAGACTTCCAGTCAGGCGCCTGGGTAAGAAAGTGGGTTGTGGCTGGGTGAGAAAACTCAACCTTGACACAGTCAAACTCTCATTCTATGTGGTTGAAGCTAACCCTGCCTTGAGACATCACTTCATACAAGGTCAGTAAAGCAATCATGTGCGTACTCTCGGCAGAACAATCTCTCGACCACAAAGCAGAAAGAGGCACACCCTGTCTAATAATGTAGCACTCGATGGAACCCAATGCCCGACTCTCATAAACACACTCAAGTTGTAGAGTGCATATGTGATCAATTCGCTTGGTTTAAACATTATAATACAAATACGAATCCCCACTGGTCCTTTGTCCTTCCTCTCCACCCGGGCCCTTTCCTATCTCGCTCTGGTATAATGCCCCCGGTTCTGTTCCATCCGCAGACTCTCCTCCTGACTAGGAAGCGGTGCTCGTCTTCGGCCGCCCGCCTCACGATCCCCATGACCGCCGTCACCAAAATTCTGGGCCGCAGCTTGAGCAGCCAGATGGGGCGGCGGAGGAGGGAAACCAGGTGGCAGAGGAAACCCTGGAGGGGGAATGAGGCCAGGCGGAAGCATCCCTGGCGGGGGAGGCGGGATACCACCCGAGCCGGGAGGTGGTGGCGGTGGAATACCAGCCTTCTTCATCATCTCGGCAATGGCAGCGAAATCGGGAGGATTCTTGGGATCGATTCCGGGGAGCGGAGGCGGTGGGAGTCCTGGTAACGGGAAGGGTAAGTTGGGTGGAACACCGGCACCTCTTCCGGCAAGACCAGGCGGCGGTGGAGGACCTAGGCCGGGCAGAGCTGAAACTCCTTGCATGGGCAGGCCTGGAATGTTGCCAAACCCAGGAATGCCAGGTGGCTTGATGGGCATCTTTTGGTCGACAAGGCCGTCCATCTCATCCTCCATTTCTTGTTCTTCTTCGACTTGACGCATATGACGGTTCCCACGGCGATCCCATGTGCCTTGGGCCTCAGCGGCGGCTTCGCCAATGTGGTAGCGATCGTTGAATTCAGTTTCGCCCGGTCGAGAGCGGGTCCAAAAACGGGTGATGCGGTCGTTGGAGCCCGATGCTAGAATGTGGCCAAGCGGATGCCAGTCGAGCGACCAGATAGCAAAGTCGTGAGCATAGGGTATCTTGTGGGCAGGGTAAATAGTCTGGGCAGGGCATGACTGAGGATCGGGGCTGTCGTATACAGCAATGGAGGGCGCGTGACCCGGAGGGGTGTTGGGCTCGTCGAGCAAGTAGTGAAAGAGCGAACCTTCGGCGCCGCCAGTGCTGAGAAGATTTGGGTGGATGGGATGCCATGTCAGGGTGGAAATATCCTTCTCGTGACCGCGGAGGAGGACAATATCTCTCATCATGCGCAGGTCGAACACACGAGCAGTTTGGTCTCGGGCAGACGTGGCGAGGCATTGGCCTCGTACCTTCTCAAAGGAAGTCTTTGTGATGGTGTTCTTGTGGCCATGGAGTGTGGTCAAGCAGCGACCTGTTCTTGGATCCCAGAGCTTGACGAGATGGTCCTTTGATCCCGACACAATCAGTCCCTTTGTGGGATGCCAGTCGCAACTCTTTGCATCCCATCCATGACCCGTCAGTGTCTGTTCAGAAGCGGCAGCAGCAAAGTCGAAAATCTTGAGAGTAGAGTCGTCCGAGGCGGTCACAAACTTGGTGTCGTTCGGGCTAAAGGCAAGATCTCGAACAGGATCTTGATGAGCGCGGAAACTCTCCAAGTTGTTGAAATTGGGTTGCCAATATTTGATCATGCCGTCGTGATCAGCAGACACAAGCCAATCGTCGCTATGGGAGTAGGCTAAGGCGCGGATAGCAGAGTCGTGAGCCTGCATGATGGTTTCGAAGTTGAAACCTGTGCCATTCCAAAGCGTGAACTCGCCACTGCTAGAGGCCGTCAAAAGTCTTCTGCCTTCTGGCGTCCATCTCACCACGTTGACGGGATGTTTGATCTTGTTGAGGGAGGAGTGAAGGTGCTTGGTTGGCACCGTGTCAGCTGGATTCGATCTTCTGGCAATGGGTGGAAGCATCTGTGGAGGAATTAGCATTGATTATTGCACCGGAAACAAGAGTGGAAGTACTGACATCGACAATATAGCTAGCACTTGGTCTCTCAACCTCACCACGGTAGGAACCCTGGTATCCCGGCCGGCGGTTTCTCATCCAGTGGACAATGGTGGCACCATAGTCGGTTACAGGACCTGGGGGGGGGAGAGGGAGGTTCTGTTAGCTTTTTGGCCCGTTTCTGTTTCTGTTTTTTGCGAGTCATCTTGGTGATCAATGTTGTCGATGTATCAGGATGTATCAGGGGTGGGGGAAGTTGCAAACAGAACTTAGAGTCGCAGCAATAAGGCGAAAACTTACGTCGACCACGAGCTCTCGGCGGCATAGGACCATCATGGCCACCCCCGCCGAAGCCCTTCTCGCCATGGTCTCTGCCCTCATATGCCATGGCAATGGCAATATCAATATGGTCGGGATCGAATTCGATGAGACTCGGCAATGAATGAGACCAGTACCTGTATCGACCTGTACAAGACCTTGGTGATAAGCTGGGTAAGATTTCTGTCGAGATTATACTATGATGGGTAATCTCATGGGATTGGGTGTAGTGACGACGTTGGAACAAGCAACAAGTCGAGCTAGTGTTTGAGTGCAATTTGGGAATTGTCTATAAAATAACAGCTCTCTGAAGCTTTTGGCTTTGTCGCGTCCCATGGTGGGCGCGAAGCAATTAACATGTGGACCGTGCACGAAGCAAGTGTGAATGCCACAGTGTGGTTGTAATATAGACACGGTACATCTCCTTGCCCTGGTGGAGCAGGCTGGCATGCGCCAAGACAGCACCACCCCTGCCATGATATGCCCCACCGTTGTGACGACTGCAGGAATTGCATGTGCAAACCTAAAAGCAGGCCTGCAGCTTTTCACGTTCTTCGTCCAATGTCGACGCTGCTTTCGTTATTGAACTGCCTGTAAGAGCTTGGCTCACAATGTCTCGTGCTCTTGGTGTACCCTCCAGCAGGATAAGAACTTGGGACTTGAAACAACCACCAGTTGCTTGTTATCTATCTTCACCATCACTGCTTCTCTCTTATAAACGGACACTTTGAGGCTCCGGTTGCAGCAGCCAACGGTGTTCTGCTGCGGGCCTAGCTACCTTAGCTTTGCTCCCTTCCCTGCCCTGCCCTGCCCACCCTGCCCCTTTGGCCCCTTATTACATACATCAAGCATCGATATCACGTCCTCGCGGCCTGCTTCTGATCCATTCATTCGCTTCCAATTCTCTTCTCCTTCCTCGGCCCTTCCGTGCCATACCGAGGAATTAGTTCCATCGGCATCTCTGCCAAATAAAACCAGCCCAGTGGCGCACCGTTTCTTGGACCCTGACCAGCCAAAAAGGCGATTTGATTTGTTATATCGCCACCACCTTCTTTCAACATTATAACGTTCGCTACTTCTGTTTATTTCACCCACACCATTTTCCATTTTTATTCTTGTTTGTTTCAATCTCATGTCTCAGGCGTCATTATCGCCTACCAATGATTTCAAGATGAACACGGCTACAGCGACGGGCACTCGCCTTGATGACCCCGCGAATGGCGTCACTCGCAGAACAGGAGGGGAGGATGGGGGAGTTGTGAAAAAGACGGACCAATTGAATGGCAATTCCAACACGGAAACAACAATTTCAACACCAGAGAAACCGAAACGATCATATCGCAGCAGAAAGTACCGCCATGTCGAAGCCATTCATTCTGAGTCGCAACCCTCATGTCTTAGCCATGACACAACCGAGACACCCAGCTTTTTGGGGTTTCGCAACCTCATGGTGATTGTCCTGGTAGTTGGCAACCTCCGTCTTGTCATTGAAAACATTCAAAAGGTAGCCGGCTCCCTTGGTTTTCGCCAACGATTCCCCTACATTGACTGACATAAAACCCCAGTATGGCGTCCTCATCTGCCTCAACTGCCACGACTTCCGCCCCACCGACCTCCAAATCGGCATCTTCCTCTACTTCCTCATCCCCTGCCACCTCTTCCTCGCCTACTTCATCGAGCTCGTAGCCGCCCACTCAGCCCGCAGCTCCCTATTCCCAAAACCCAAACCCTCCCCTTCAGGAACCTCCAGTCCCACCGAAGCCCAGCTCTCTAAGTTCCAATCCACCTGGACCCTCATCTGGATCTTCCACGCCCTCAACATCACCACCTGTCTTGTTTTGACGACCTACGTAGTCTGGTACCACGTCCACCACCCCCTCATCGGCACCCTCTCCGAAGTCCACGCCATCATCGTCTGGCTCAAAACCGCCAGCTACGCATTCACCAACCGCGACCTCCGCCACGCCTACCTCCACCCCGTCACTGGTGAACTCGACGCCCTCCCGGAACTATATAGGGAGTGCCCCTACCCCAACAACATCACCTTTACGAATCTAGTCTACTTTTGGTGGGCACCAACCCTAATTTACCAACCCGTCTACCCCCGCACCTCCAAAATCCGCTGGGTGTTTGTGGCCAAACGGCTCGGCGAGGTTGTCTGCCTCTCGGTGTTTATATGGTTCTGCTCCGCACAGTATGCCACCCCGGTGTTGATCAACTCGCTCGATAAAATCGCCTCGTTGGATTATTTCAGTATAATCGAACGCCTCCTCAAACTGAGCACCATCTCCCTCGTCATCTGGCTAGCCGGATTTTTTGCGTTATTCCAGTCCTTCCTCAACGCCTTGGCGGAAATCACAAGGTTTGGGGATAGGAGTTTTTACGAAGCGTGGTGGAATAGTGAGGGGTTGGGGATGTACTGGCGGACGTGGAACAAGCCAGTGTATCAGTTTTTCCGGCGTCACGTCTATTCCCCTATGCGCTCGAGGGGATACACGCACAAGACTGCGAGCTTTGCGGTTTTTTTCCTGAGTGCGGTTTTGCACGAGTTGCTGGTTGGTGTACCTACTCACAACCTCATCGGTATTTTACCCCCACCCCCCCTTCCTCCCATCAAAGGTCGTGATGCTAATGGATAGTAGGTGTCGCCTTTCTGGGCATGTTCTTACAGCTACCCCTCATCCAAATTACCCAACCGCTGGAGAAAAGAAAGTCGTCGAGCGGGAAGCTGCTGGGCAACACCATCTTTTGGGTCTCTTTCACGATATTCGGACAGCCGTTCGCAGCGCTCATGTACTTTTATGCTTGGCAGGCCAAATACGGGAGCGTGAGCAGGCAGCAGCAGCACCAGAGCGTCCAGGCTGTTTGTCCCGCTCCTCACTGATTTCTTTCTTTTCCCGTTATATAGGGGGGAGTGGTCGTATAAGTTGCTGTTGTATATAGCCGGACAGTAATGACAAGTAGATGGAAATGAGAAAATTCACACGTTTTAATACACTAACCACCACTTTGATCTCAAAAATCATTCTCTTGATCCCTATCCCTACCATAATCTATGATACAACCCCCTTCTCCCATTTTCCAATCCCAATTCCCCCCCCCAATAACCCAAACCTAACCCAACTCCAAGTCCCTACCAAACCAACCTGTCGACCTCAAGGAACAAAAGGAATCTTGGTCCCCACCCTCCTCCTATAATCAACATACTCCTCCCCAAAAAACCTCACCAGCGCCTCCTCCTCCACCTTGATCCTCCCGCTAAAAAACTTCCACAGCACTGCCGCATACCCAACAAAGCTTACCACGTTCCCCATCGTCAGCTGCGTCCCCAGCGCCCACCAAAAGAACCCAAAGTAGCTCGGGTGTCTGAACGCCGCGTATATCCCGCTCGTCACCAGCACATGGCCCGCGTTCCGCTGGTGCTGAATCAAGTGGTTGAAACTAGGTCCAGCCTGGCACATGGCCACCGTGCGGACCGTCTGTCCAATCACTGTCAAGGCAAAGCCAACCACACAAACAAGTATCCCAATGTGAAACGGCGCCCACTGTGCGTTTGGAAAAAACACATTGGTGACGAGGCATTCGAGCGTGGCAAAGGAGTGGGCGATGGCGTAGCCGGGCCAGTTGGCCGTGAGGAGAAAGGACGAAACCTCGGCTGCTCGGGTGTTGTACGCGGCCGTGGTCCAGAATTCGAGAAAGTGAAAGGTGGAGAGGGAAGCGAGAAAAAAGGGCAGGCGCCAGAGTGGGGAGGAGGTGAAGAGGAGGATGTAGAGCGTGCTCGAGATGCCAATCGTGAGGGCTATTCCGAGGCAAAAGGAGCGGACGGCGATCCCGGCGAGAGACTTGGGCTGTCGAGGATAGTAGAGACGGTCTGGGTTGTTGTAGGCCGGAGCGCTGTCATTTTCAGAGTCAGCTTTGGGATCCTCCTCGGTGGTCTTGGCACGTTCGACAGGATGGATTTTTCTTTGTAAGCTTGTCGAAGAGGTCGTCGAACTACGGCCTGTGACCTTGCGCGATGGCGCCTGACCGTTGAGCTCGGTCGTGTGAAGGGTTGCGCGCTTGGGTTCCCCCATGGCGTTGATGCAGAGGTCGAGGTGGACAAAGTGGTTGAAACGGGTTGGAGAATATCAGGCAATTATAGACTTGCCTGTCAGGCGCCCATGCTCGGTATGTACTCTCCATCTGAAAGCGGTGCGGCTCGGAAGAAGGCAGCTTGGAAGCCTCGTGCAAACAAAGGCCCTTGCTGTGCGCTTTCTTCTCCTAACCCATTCCCCGGTGTGATTGCTAGTATTGTAGCGCAAGTATTGTTGAACTCGCTGTTGTTTCTCTTCGTCTTTGAGGATTTGGCTGGATCGTCGCCTGTCAAGCTTCTGAGTTTCTGAGTGTCGGATCGCGTCTCTGCCCTGTCAACTGAAGATCTGGGGCGCCGGCAGGCATGTTAGAGCGCCCCCACCATACAGGGGTGGAACCCCGTTATGACGCAATAGCTGGGATCTCTCATGCTGCATAAATCAATGGAGCTGTCTCAACTTCAACGTCCTGAGCACTGAAGCACCTATCCATTGAAACAGGCGCAAGCTTTTCTGGTCTCTCTCTTGTTGTGTTTGTCATGACCATTGACTGGGCTTACTGTTGACTCTGTCAAACCCAGACAAAGAGTGTTACTCAAGCCCAGGAAGCGCAAAAGCCATTGTCTCGGCGCCAGTTACAGACCGCCCTGGATTCTGAAGGACGCGACCAGCAACACCAAGACGTTGACCCAGCCCCATACAAACGGAACCCAGGTCGACATGGTGAAGTTTCCAGCAAGATAGCCAGCACCGACCCTGCAAACATCAGCATATACACCCTGACCAGCAATAGTAGGGAAACCGACATCAGCCCAACAACACTGCCGGCTATGACAGCTTCGCACGCAGCGATAAAAGCATAGATCAGGGGCACAATCCAGAGATATTTCCAGGTAGACCTCCTCTTGCCGATCTGCATCAACACGGCTACACCCACGGCACCAAGATGAAACAGGCCATAGAGGATGAGGGTCCAGTAAAGCGTAAACTTCCAGATGTCGTCGAGTTCGTAGAGCGCGACCTTGGAGTCCTGGGGCGGCCAGAACAGGGACGGGAACGGCGGTTGGGTATAGCCTGGAGGAGGAGCATCGCGTCGGATATGGCGACTGCATGGTCAGGTTAGGATACTGGCAACGATAGACAGCATTCAGGGGGCAAACTCACGATATGCGGTCCATCGCGACCAGGCAGCGCCAAGTTCCGGCCGTGTCGTCCGTTGCAGGAATGGATATCAGTATCGCTGGTGGATCAAGCTGCAGCTGAGCCCCCGTAGTTATTAGATGGTGGTTGGTGCTGAGTTCAGCGCGTCGGGGCACTAACAAGGCAGAGCTGGGCGAGCTTGGTTAATGCATAACCCGGCTATAAGCATATGCCTCGGCACCGACGACACCCCCAGGCGCGGCGCACCTTTGATGCCGAGCGCGCGCGCCTGCCCCTCGACTTTTGTAGAATCACTGCCTTTTCAATATCAAACTGTAATTCTGTCGATTCGCTCATTGTTCTTCTCACTATTGGTGCTGCTTGTTCAGAGTTGGACTGTTTCCCCGTCTCTCTTATGAATTAATCCAAGTTCCGGTCGACCGCAACCCGCCATGTCTATCGACCGCCTACTGACCAAGGTCCTGGAGCTCTACCAAGACGTTCACGACGATGCGCGCACCGAGCAGATTTACGGGTCAACCACGGCGCTGTTGACCAACCTTTCGAATCCCCTGAATCTTTCGCTGCTCACCTCACAACTATTGATTGCGCCGGCAATATGGGGCCGTCCGGATGCCATGCGCACATGTTATCGGGTCATCAGCATCTTTAACTCAGCCGCCATTCACGTGCGCCGGAACGAGCTTGAGAACGCCAAACACAAGGGTCCGCGGGCGGGTGGTGGCTTGGGCAGTGACGCATGGGCAGCAGCGGTTCTGAAGGGAGCCGACGGTCAATCAAACAGATGGCAGCATCTTTTGGTATTTACCGGTGTGTTGATGGGGATGGAGAGCGGGAACCGGAATTCGTTAAGCGGAGGGATGCGCCGGACGGTTGAGCGTGCTGTTGTCACGGCTGCCAATCTTGCGCTGAGGAAGAATGAACCAGTCCCGCAAGCGCCTGCTGGACCTGTCACTTTGGCGCTCAACTTTACGTTTTCCTTGCTGTCGGAGTCATCACGCGCCTCGTTGAACTGCGATGCTCTGATCCCGGCTGCGACGACGGCCATGCTTGGTGCTGATGGTCTTGAGGATGGGTATTTTCTTGGCGCCGTTGATATCGATGTTCGACAAGCTGTGGAAAGGTTCACGTGGGAACCAAACTCGCCGTCATACCTCCATATCACCCAGCTGGAGAAGAAGCCATTGGTGTCTGGCCTGGGCCCCCTTTCGAGGTTGCTGGGGTACGCCATTCAGAATGCTCGGGATTCCCAAGTAATCCTCCAGCTTCAGGATGACTTGATCGCGTTTACGGGGAAGCTGTTTCAGCATTGGCAAGTAAACAACAAGCTTTCTGAGCTGGAGATCTCCGAGGAAAGCATCTACCTCACCCCAGAAACCATATCAGGGACATGGGAGGGGCTCTGGAGCTTCCTCAAGAAAGTCATGTATGCCATCGTCGCCGTCTCGCAAGCCGTTGTGGCCCGCAGTCTTCTTGACTGGCGCCTCAAGAAGCACGATGTGGCGCCAGTGGTGGCCGCCAAGACACTACACACCCTTCGAAACCTTTACTTTATCTCTTCGAGGAACGGAAGCGACTCCTTCCAGGTGTACCAGTTCACCTACCTAACCTCCCTCGACACACTCTCCCGCTTCGGGGATGCCTCAGCAGCGTTCCTGGAGGAAATCAAACCAAACACCGAAGGCACAATCCCCTTCCATCCCCTCCACCGCACACTCGACTTGTTCTACCTCAACGTAGCCGAACACCTACCACTCCACCTCCCACCAGAAGCGTGCGACAAGTTGATTATCCAGCCGGCAATCACCTACCTCACCAACGCAGCAGCGCCCCTATCACCTCGGATGATGGAGCTGTTCGAGTCAGCCCACAGCGCGGTTTTGTCGGTCTTATCATGCCCGCACAACGCACCCATCACCGTCAAGATCGTCCCATTCTACGCAGAAACTTTGTTTTCCTCATTTCCCAAGCACATCTCCCCACGGCAATTCCGTCTAGCATTCAAAACAGTCATGCAGATTTTATCACCCCCCTTCCCTATTGCCGCCAGTCATCCACAGCTGGCGGAGACACTCCTTGAGATGGTCCGCTACCGAGCTAGTATTGCTGGACAGGATCCTAATGGGCAGGCACCGCTTCCGCCGCCGCCGGCTGCTGATCCCCTGGAGGCTCAGGAGCCGATGTCGGAGCAGAGTACGCTTGTTTTGACGTTGATTGATGCGTTGCCGTTTTTGCAGTTGGATATCTTTGAGGATTGGATGACGCTTGCTGCTCACGCGGTGAATGAGATTAGGGATTCTGCGTTGAGGGAAGTGGTGAAGAGGAGGTTCTGGGAGGTGTTGGTGAGTGGGGAGATGGACGTTGAGAGGGCCGCTATCGGGGTGGCGTGGTGGGGGACGAAGGGGGGACGGGAGGCGGTGTTGTTTGGAAGGGCGCCGGAGAGGCAGGAGGAGATGTACATGATGAGTGGGGCGCTTTCGAGGCCGGAGAGGGGGAGTAAGTTGTGAGAGAGACGGTGTTGCGAGCCCTGTTTTGGGGAGGGGACGTAAGAGCTTACGTGGGAGGGGCGGACAAGGGCGGTTTCAAGGCTGTGGATTGTGTGTGTCAGAGACATGTTACGGGTTTGTTCGGGCTCAGCTGAGGAGGGCTCGCTCCCATCGCCGGCCCGTGTGGAATGATCCGGTGTTCTGGGAGACACGGCAGTACCACCTGGCCGGTCCCGATCACACTTTGATCAGGCGGTCAGCTCGTTTCATACCGGAAACACTTTGTCCTTCCAACCGAGAGGGGTTGTCTGGTGTGGGAGCTTGGAGGGGGGGGGGGAGGTGATGCTGTATGTCACAGATGCATACACATGTAATATAAGACCCCACAAATATGGGAGCGCAAAGGGACTTTTGTGTGAACGGGACACAAAGCGGGTTCTGGGATGATTAATGAAAGGGCCTTTTTTTTGGGCATCCTTGAATCGTGTGAGAAGGTGTATATATACTCCCATACCTCCTCCTCGTCCTTTGAACCCCATCATCACCTACCTATCTATCTCATCCCATCATACACATTCAACACCGAGCTACACCAGTCTGTTCTTCAGGATGTCTCAATACTTTCGCCCCAACGAGCACCCCACCGGGGTAGGTTGTTTATTTCCAATCATGTTGATATATGCTAACAGAATAGCACACCTCCCTCCCTAACACCACCACCACCTCCACCACCGAACCCACCACCACAACCACATCCCCCGACCAACCCTCCACCCGCACCATCACCACCCCCTACTCCACCCTCGACCAAACCACCACCCTCCCCACAACCTCTGCTCCAGCCGAGACCTCAGCCCCAGAGACAGTTTCCGGGCTGGACCAGGCACACGTTAAGCGGCCTAAGCTCACCAGTGAGGAGGATGAGGAGGGGGCGGAGCTGGAGGGAGGAAAACAGAAAGATGGCAGACATGAGGGGGGGAAATTGGGGGAAAAGATCGAGGGACGGATTTGGGGGGCGGTGGGAGGGGTGTTTGATGATTTGAAGGGGGCTGTTGGGCAGGGGGGGGAGAAGGAGGGTGAGGAGGGGAAGGAGGGGAAGAAGGGGTTGGGGTTGCTGTGGAGTTCTTAGGGTTGAGGGGGGCGTGGTAGGTTGGAGGTGGTGAGTGGTAAGTTCAGGTGAGAGATTTCCCAGGAAGGGCTCCCCGTGTGGACCTCAATGGCTTGCGATGAGGGAATTGCAAAGATGGTTGCTGGACAAGTGGAGGCAAAGCTGTCGTGGCAGCTGATTTGGGTTTGTGAGGGTGAAGATAACATTTGCTTTGCCGGTTGGAGGGCTTGGAAAAGGAGGCTTTGGCTGCTGGGTCTTGCTGGGTAAGTGGAGGCGAAGCTGTCATGGGGGTTGATCTGAGTTGTGAGAGTCAAGATGACGTTTTGCTTGCTGGCCGGAGAGCTTGGAAAAGGGGCTTTGGCTGCTGATTTGAGCCGCAAATGGGAGGAGATCGTGGCCTGATGGGAAGATGTGAATCAGATAGGCGTAATCTAAGTTTTGTTTAGGGTGGTTAGACTTTGGAAGGTTTTCTTTATTCAAAGTATGATTTTGTGAGGTTATTTATGTATACCTATTAATACCAGCCTCACTCTGGGCCACTCGCTCTCTTTACCACTCCCACTCTTCGCCACTCTCACTCTTCGTCTCTCTCACTCTTCGTCTCTCTCACTCTTCGTCTCTCTCACTCTTCGCCTCTCTCACTCTTCGTCTCTCTCACTCTTCGTCTCTCTCACTCTTCGTCTCTCTCACTCTTCGTCTCTCTCACTCTTCGTCTCTCTCACTCTTCGCCTCTCTCACTCTTCGTCTCTCTCACTCTTCGTCTCTCTCACTCTTCGTCTCTCTCACTCTTCGTCTCTCTCACTCTTCGTCTCTCTCACTCTTCGTCTCTCTCACTCTTCGCCTCTCTCACTCTTCGTCTCTCTCACTCTTCGTCTCTCTCACTCTTCGTCTCTCTCACTCTTCGTCTCTCTCACTCTTCGTCTCTCTCACTCTTCACCACTCTCGTCACATCCTCGTCGTCACCACCACTCCAGAGACTCAGCAAAAACCATCCATTGGACTCAATCATCAAAATGTCTAACCACTTGCCAACGACCTACTACCGGCCCAGGATCGCCTCTGATCCCGCCGTCGTCAAGCGCCTAGAAGCGCAGTTCCGAGATATCAACTGGGCGGTGTACACCAGACGCATCGATTTAACCCACAATGAAGTGGGCTTGAGGATGTGGAACTGGGCCAATTGGTTCAAGCAATGTGCTGAAGCGCGCGGGGAAGCCATCAACTGGTCGCAGAATCCGGCCTCAGATGGAGGCGTCTTCGAAGACAGAGCCACTCCTGTCAGTGGACCCTTCGAAGAAAATTACGAGGCCACAGAAGCCCTCAAGGAGGACATGGGGGGATGTGGAACGGACGTGGAGAACCCCAATAAGAGCATCGAAGAGGCCATGGTAGACTTGAATAAGACTCTGGAGAACTTGAATAAGACGATTCAAGATTTCAACAAATGGATGCAAAACTCGCTGAGGGATACGAAAAACCTCGGTAAACAGGACAAGCCTCCCACCTTCAACTTTTCTTCCACCATCACAGGTGGAATTTCGGCTGTTGGTACACAGATCAACACACTGAATTTGACAGTGAAAGCTGAAAGTCCAGCTTCTGAGGCGGGTTTGTCGGTTCATGATGCCCCCAGAACTAAAGGCTTAGCGGAGGGGAAGCCAGCCGCTTCTTCTGGGCAGCCTTGGGGTCCTTGAGGAAGGGTAGAAGGATGGAGACATTTTTGGAGGATTGGTTAGTGATTGTGAATGTGGTTTTTTCTTTTTTTTTTCTTTTTGTTTTTTTTTGTGTAGGAGATATTGGTTTGGTGTGGATGTTGTCATGGATGGCAATCTCAGTTAGGTTTGGGCACGTTATAGACAAAGGACTGGAGATTGCTGCCGAGAGATACACCCCTAAAGTGGAAGCTTAGATAGGTATGGTATAAATATCACCACGATTTTGACTCTAACCCTCACCCCGCTCCAGGTGAGCATAGTACGGTAAACTCAACGCTGGTTAGAAACTCGTGCAAACAACCCAACCTTGTCACCCATTGAATCAAACGCTCTGTTATCCTGAGCACAATTTAACTCGTGCACGCCATAGACAGAAGAATAGAGACTGCGGCAAAATATCAAGTCCTCAAAAGATAGGTATAATATAATGCCTTTATTTAGCCCACAGTGTGTCCCGTTATCAGACTAGAACACAATCAACTTCCGAGCAACCTGTCAGCGAATACTTTACTCTCTATACTCTTGTATATTATTCCCAGCACCTAGGTAGGTAGTCATACAGGAGAGACTGGACAAGACATATGATACAACCTCTTCGCAATCATGCCATCAAGCTGGAGAGCTGCTTTGAGCACCTAATCACTGGAGGCCCTAGATCTACCACCTTTTCAAAACGATACGGTCTCAGGTGTTTCACCTGCGGTGGCCTGGCCATGAACCTGATGGCGAGTTGTCATTTACCGAAAGGTTGGACCTTAAAGAAGGAGAGTATGGGACTGAGTATTTCATGTATCTATTATTTTAAAGTCGAAAATTCCAGGTTGGTATGGGAATGAATTGGAAGTCGTCTACCTACTTCGACTGTGCCGTGCTTTTGGTGTCCAAGTCTTCAGAGAAGTGCTGTAGCAACCAGGTGCTTGACAGCCTTCCCACTCTCACGTCCTAGACAAAATAGCCAGTCATGAAAATCAGTTACGTGTGATGACGGTTGACCTATACCATTCTGGTGAGGAAATAGGTTTGTTGACTATCGTTCAAGCCTTTTTTTTTTTTTTTTGGCGTGTGGACTATATCCCGCCTGTTGATTAGGGTATCCTTTGGTGCCTACTAGCTCCCATTTAAGGCTTCTTGACCATCTTTGAATGGCTTCAGACTAAATATCAAGTGTCATTATTTTACCTATCAAAAGGGGAGTCCGCTGGATGATGTAATTCCAGCAAGTTGTCCAGTGGCCAGCTAGGAGTGGTGCAACGCCGGTGTGTCAATGACCCACCAAAACTCCTGAGAGGGTATTTATACTTCTCAACCAAAAACATTACACTTGTTCCTCTTTCCCCTGTGCTTCATCACGATCGAACTCGTCTTTATACCTTACTACTGGAAGCTGACCACTTTCTCCATCATGCCAAAAACCGCTTGTCGCGGTCATTGAAAGATGGGACAGGGGATGGGACCGGAGGCAATGAACTACCTGTCCTCCGTAGTCCTGCAAAGGTACTTCGATGCCACATAGAGTAAATTCATGACCGAAAACCGCAATCGACTCCCGCTTTGCACTCAGACCGAAAAAAAAGCTGATCTCTACCATTCCTGGGCTCACTACTGGCTTGATTTCTCTGGACATTCAATCGAGCGGACCAAGCACTACGAGACTGCGAAAAACACCAAGACCGAACATGAAGCCAACACCTGCGGCTTAAACGACCCCTTCTTAGTCGCCAAGCTACATCAAAAGATCAAACGACAAGTAGAACTCATTGAACAACTCGAAGACCTGGTCAACAAGTTTGAGCCGGCTTTCTCAGCTGTCACGACAGCAGGAGAGGATTCCACCTCGACTCTCACCCGGATTGCAAACACCAATATCTCTCCTTTCACTGGCAACCAGGCCAGCACACCGACCACGACCGCAACATCAAGTCCAATTCCCACGCCGGCCACCTCCACCGCGTCCACCCCGACACTCAGCCCGAGAACCGACATGTCAACTCCCACGCCAATGATCCCCCCCGTTCACCCTGACCATCGACACAACCGCCACCCCTAACAGCACCCCGTCTTGCCCCGAGACCACCTCGGTCACCGTCCAGCCTGACCCCAAGACCACCTTGAACAACAGCCAGTCTCACCCGAAAACCACCTCAACCACCGTCCAGTCCACCCACAATTAAACCCTCACCTACCCCATCCCCAGCCGAACCAATTGTTTAAATCGAGCAGTCTGCTATTCCCTCTCGAGAAATAGTGCCATTTTTAAGTGCTCTGGGTGATGCTACCTATCGAGGTACAGCGGCGAGATCAACTACCGAGAGCACGGTGCAACAACATCAATAGGCTTCCGACAGCTAGAGGTGGGCGGTAAGAGGGGTTGATATGAGATGGGGGGTGGGGGGTGATGTGTTTTGTTGAGAGTTTGTGATGTGGGCTTGATTTATTAGTATGCGAATGGAAATGTAGAGAGGTTGCGAAGAAGGGATGGTTAACAGGCCCCTTCTCACTACCTATTTTTTTTTAAAGCAATGTTGACCATATTTCCAAGAGTCTGAACCGTATACTAAAAAAGCCCGTTGGCTACCTTCAATATCGGCTCAAGACCTGTTAACCCAGCCCTTGTTCCCAACCGCAGTCTCTATTTCGTTGGGTACCAAGGATAGACTTCTTATCTATTTACGCAAGCCCATGACACCCTTAAACTCGGCAAAGTTCTCTTAATCTTGTTTTCTTTCTTTTCAACTCTTGTACTCCCCTCCCCCTGTCTCTCTTCATAAACAACCCGCAATAGAACCAGACCGTAATACATGGGCTTTTGATCCTCAAGTCATTTCAAGGATTTCCACGAGCAAGTTTTGAGCGGCTACAGCATTGCATTCCCGACTTCCCTCTGGGAAGGTCTGATACCGACGACAGCCCTCCGGTGGACAAAAATATCCACATTTCACGACAGCAACCACCCCCCCGCCCCCCCCTTCACCCCCCAGGTTGAACTTCAGCTGTCCAAGGAGAAGGTCAATAGCTTAGGCAAAATCACAAAACCTCAGACTCAAAAGACCATAACTCAATTTCATCGATTCTTTTATTTCCCCCCCCCCAACTCTCTCTCTCTCTCTAAATAACCTAACAGAAAATGTCCCAAGAGACCAAAATATACACCCCTGCCTGACTGACATAACCTACACAAACTTGATAAGCCCCCAACGCCGAAGCAATCCCCATCAACAACGACAGCAATGACAGCAACCCCCCCCCTTTCTTTGAATTCTTCTCAATGCACTCGTTAACCACTACAAGATCAAATTTTATACCCCCACCAAACTACCATAAAAAGAAAAACCCACGCTTCCCATCCCATCCCATATTCCCCCCCATCATAATACACAAAACCTGCCTAACAAAAAGTTCACCGCAAATAAAACCACCCCTCCTGCTCCTTCTCCCCCCGCGTATTCCCCACCAACCCCAACCCAGCCCAAAACCCATCCCCCCCTCGTCCTTGCGAACTCCCCTGACTTGGCCTCCCACCGCCCTCCACACTCTCCAAAACCTTCTCCTTCCCCTTCCTCTTCTCCTCCTCCTCCTCCTCATCCCTCTCCTCCTCCACCAGAACCCCCTGCACAAACTCGATATCCCCAATCGCATCATTAAACACCCCCGCCACCCGGCTCAGCACCGCCATCCTGTTCCAGTCGTGCCTGCTCTGCCAAATCTCATCCATCAGCTCCCGGTAAATCTGCTCCAGCTGTTCAATCGAACACCCCGCTGTCCTGTCCGCCAGAATATCCAGAAATTCTGACAGCCGACCCTCGTGCAGGACAGGTTGCTGAGATGAGTGGTGAGATCCCTTTGATCCCGGGGTGGGAACACCCGAGATGACGGTAAGGGGTCCGGAAGTGGTTGTTGTTGTCGTTGTTGTTGTTGTTGTCGTCGAGGGGGTGTTTTGGGAGGGTTTGCCACCGCTAGAGGAGGCATTCTCGTCGTTGAGGATGTTTGCCAAAGGTGCTGCCGCGGCCTTTGGCGCGGGTTTTTGCGACGAGGTCGGGGAGCCTTGTTCTGAAATGGTGACACGGTTGACGTTGGACAAGGGATGGGAGGGCGTTCGTTGAGCTGTGACCTGCGGGACGCCACCCCTAGGTTGGAGAATCCCTTGTGCTATGCCCGCTGCCTGGGAGTGCGCCCAGGCTTGGCTGCTTGATGATGAGCCTTGGCTGTGGCTTTGTCCAGCCAGGAACCCGCTTGGGTGGATGCTTTGAGACTGTGTGTCTTCCAGCTGGGACGTCTCGTCAGGGTTGTTCTGCCCCGTAGTGCCGTTGGTGTGTTGTGTGCTCCAGTTGTTGGAGTGGTTTGTCGACTGGTCCGACGTCTTGGTCGTCGAAGCATCATTCAATAATGCCGACGGTGACATACCCGGCGGAACAGAGGTGATAGCAGACCGCTGCGACATATTCCCCGCCGTTGCTCTCGCCGAATCACCCAGCGGACCCCCAACATTCCTAGGCATGGGCCACTGCAGCGGCGAAATCAAATCCCTCCCAGTCAATGGCTGAGTATCCTCATCCATCCCACCCATCTGCACATCCCCATCACCCACCTTCGACGCCGGCGTGCCGTTCGTCAACGGCCTCGACTGCGTCGAATCCCCATGGCCCCTAGAAGGCGGACTCAAAATCGGCTGGAACCTCGCCGCCGTCGTCCCCGCATTGCGCGAAAGCGGCAAACCAATGCCCACGGGCCCCTGAGAGTCACTATCCCCATCACCCGGAATATCCGACTGGATCAGATCAATAACCGAGTGAACAACCTTCCTCTTCCTAGCCTTCTCCTCCGCCTCCCTGACCCTCTGCAGCTGCCTCTCGTAAATCTCGTCAAACCTGATCCCCTGATTCGCCAGCGAGGTGCTGATATCATGCACATCCACCTCGACGTTAGTCCTCAGCTCATTGGCCTTGAGTGTCCTGTCCTTGTCACCAATATTCTTCGCATCCAGATAAAGCCTGTTGATGTCCTTGTAGAAATCATGCGGCCGGGCATAATACCCATTGGCAAGCCTCTCCTCGATGGTGGTGGTCTCCAAATTGTAAAAAAACTTGCCCGTGGCCGTGTCCCTGATGCCCTCAGTGCCCTCCTTGTCCCGTGCAATCTCATACGGCCTGTGCTCGCCCTCGGCAAGATCAGGCCGGACAAAGTTGGGATCCTGCTCATCAAACAGATACGCAATCTGCTGAAGGGGAATGACCGGCTGCCTAAACTTCCGATACTTGCGGTGAATCTGATCCATAATCGGTTGCAACCGCATTTTCAAAAGATTGAGGTGGTGCAAGTCAGCCTTGCGCTGAGCCTTGATCTCTTCCTTGGTGAGGGTCCTCGGTGGTGGAGGGGGGGCAACAGGGAGCTCTTCAATAACCCGCTTCTTGCGGTTGGCAGGGTCGGGGAACTCGTGCGGCGACTTCCTCAGGTGAACAAGCAAGTTCTCAAAGAACTCGAGGCGGTACGATCTCTCAGGAGGCTCAATCACGGCCCGATTCTTCTTGGAGAACCCAAACAGCTTGACCAAAAGCTCTGGATCAAGTAACTCAGGAGTGCACTCGGCAGTGCCCAACAACAGAACCGGGTCCGACGGCGGGATGCGCATGATAAGAGTTTTGAACATCTCAACAGCCACCTCCGGTATGCTGCGGAACCAGAGATCAACATTAGGAATGAAGATAACCGCCGGTTTGTGCCTCTTGACCTCGACAAATCGGCTGGCAATCACTTGCTCAACAGGCTACCAACAGTTAGCAATCATCCCTTCACATCATCCTAACAAGATAAAAAAAAAAAAAAAACTCACCCTTCCATCCCCAAGTAAGCTCGACACATCCATATTCTCAACATGAACCCCCTCCAAATGATGCAACATGGCAGCCGCCAAATAATTCTGCCCCATCCCTGGCAGCCCCGAAATCAACAACCTCGGCCTGAAAACTCTCGACCTTCCAAACTCAGCATGCGCCGCCTCCCGCGCAAAACCAGTATCCGCATCGGCATAAGGCTCATACATGGCCTCCTCCAACGCAGTGATCTTCTTCTCCCGCGGCAGAATATTATCCAACACCCCAATCAAAGCCTTGTGCTGGTTCCTCAGCAGCGGCTCAATCGTCCTCGGGAGCGGCACCGCCGACGACGAAGTCGACCTCTCAGACGAGGGAATCATCTTCTTGACCGAAATCATAAAATCCGTCGCCGAAATCGTAATCTTGGAAGGGTCGACAACAAGCTTCTCCTTGGACGAGTAGATTTGCGGGTAGGTCCTCTGGATGGCATTCAGCGCAGCCTCGGTGCAGAGCGCTCTCAGATCAGCACCTCCGTAACCCTTGGTGTTTTCCGCCAACGCCCTCATGAACTGCGGAGACAGACCCCAGTCCTTGGTGTGAATGTCCAGGATGGAAAGTCTGCCTTCCAAATCAGGTAGAGGAAAGTAAAATTCTCTGTCGAAGCGACCAGGTCGGCGAAGAGCAGGGTCGATGTTGTCTGGTCGATTGGTCGCACCAATAACGATAACCTGACCACGACCATCCATACCATCCATCAGCGCCAACAACGTCGACACGATACTGGCATGGATCTGCTCCTGCTTGCTGGACCGCACGGGCGCGAGACCGTCGATTTCATCAAAGAAGATGATGCTGGGTTGTGTCCTCCTCGCCTCCTCAAACAGCAACCGAAGTTGCTTCTCGGCCTCACCCACCCACTTGCTGAGGGCATCAGCACCTTTTCGCATGTAGAAGCTGATCTTGCGGCCTCCATGACCGACAGAGTTGGCAAGCGCTCTGGCAAGGAGTGTCTTACCAGTGCCAGGCGGACCATGAAACAGCACACCTCTAGGTGGCGTGACGTGGAACCTGGTAAAGAGCTCAGGATACAGCAGCGGAAGCGTAACCATCTCCTTCAGCTGGTCGATATGACCCTGCAAACCGCCAACTTTGCTAAAGTCGACGTTCATATCAACACCGAGAGGATCGGCGTCAGCAAACGCCTTTTGATTCTTGACCTTGCCGACTTGGGGAGTCACGCCCCCAACACCTCCAGGCCCATCATTATGGGAACCGAGAGGGTTGAAGAGACCGACTGGTGGCGCGGCAGAAGTAGGCGTCATGCCGACGGTACCGCCAACGCCAGAGCGCATGTTCATCTCGTCGTCACTACTGTCAGAGTCTACACCACCGGTAGCTCCAGTGCCCCATGGTCCGTTGAGTAGGGAACCAGCCCCACCACCACCGCCGAACGGACCAAACGTAGTGTTGAGAGCACGCTCCCAGGCTTGAGTGCCGCCGCTCTTGCCACCTCTGCGGTTTCTGGCAGGCGTGACAGCTGGCTCGGCATCATCATCCTCAACCTCGAAAGCAGCAGGGTCGATGGCAGGTATGCTGTAGTTGACCGGCTTTGTGCGACGCTTCTTGGTTTCCCGTTCCTCATACTGGATGGACGGTGATCTGCGACGAGTTCGGCGGGGCCGTGATCTACTACTTTCACGCAGCTCCTCCAGCTCTTCGGCCATCTCATCCTTGTCGAGTTCGATTTCTTCGTCCCCCGAATCTCGCTGGTTGCGACGGCTCCGTCGACTCGCAGCTCTAGAGCCGCGACCACGACGAGGTGTGGGAGTGGACTCATCATCCTCATTGGGTGCCTCCTCATTAGGAGCCTCTGACGCAGACATGTGATCGGCAGATTCTTCACCAGGTTCGAAGTCGCTACTAGGCTCTTGCAAACTTTTCTTTCCACGAAGGCGCGATTTTCGTGTAAGACGGCGACTCCCTCCGACGGTCTCCGGTTCTGGTTCCGCAGCCTCCTCGGCGGGCTGTGACGCAGCTGCTCGCGCACCGCGTGTCCTTCTGGTGATTGGAACATCGTCGTCATCGTCATCTTCATCATCGGCTGGTGCGGATGGCGCGGCAGATTCGGCGGCCTCTGCAGGTTGATCTTCCATCGGAGCATCTTCATCTTCTGGCTGGGCTTCTGGGACTTCTGGCTCGACATCACCACGAACTGGAGATGGTTCCTCTCCCCGACCCTTAGTCACGGACTCTGCCTCCTCTCCTTCCATAGTCGCAGCAGGTTCCTCGTCCTTAGACTCGCTTTCTTGCGTTGCTTCCTCGATGGTGGGCTGGGGTGGCTGTTTGAGGCCTTTACCAGCTCCGCGGTTTCCGCGAGTCGCACGAGCCAATGCTTCTGGGCTCTTGCTCCTAGAGGCTCCCCGAGCTGGCTGTGCGTGTCTCCCAGAGTTGGTCAGCTCAAACAGTGGCTCCTCGGCCTCCTCGGTACGGGCGCGAGTTCG
This sequence comes from Podospora bellae-mahoneyi, assembly GCF_035222275.1. NCBI lineage: Eukaryota > Fungi > Ascomycota > Sordariomycetes > Sordariales > Podosporaceae > Podospora > Podospora bellae-mahoneyi. The sequence continues at coordinate 2,696,151 of NC_085886.1, read as the reverse complement.
GCGCGTTGGATGAGCAGGTGCCGGCGGTGGCTTTGATGGTGGCTCCTCCTTTCCACGCTTGGATGATCGTTGTCCTTGTGCTGTCTTGAGCACAACAATTCTTGATGGCTTATTGGCCGATTTCTTTGGGGTTTTCTCCAGCTCGCTGGCACTGTCACCGGATTCCTTGATCTCCTCCTCCTCTTCAGCGCTGCTTTCTCTGTAGGATTGGTGCTTCACCGCAGCCTTCCTCGCGCGGCGACCGGCGGCATTGGTGGGCAAATCTTCGTCGGACTCGTCTTCGTGGTCATCATGGTCATCGTCGGCGAAGGAATCTTCCAGGTCGCTATCCTCCGGCTCATCATCATCTTCAATATCGGACCCTCTGTACCTGTTGGATCGCTTGCCGCGAGCGCCTCCTCCTGTTTTCTTGGTCCTCGTCGACCGCGACTTCTTGGCGCTTCGTCGTGGTGCTGGTGCGTCCTCTGTTGGATCAAAGTTCTCGTCCTCCGAATCCGATTTGTTAGGGTCGAATCCGTCGAGGGGATCGCGTTTGCGCTTTGAGGGCATCTTGACGGTTCCTCTTTCGATGGGATGGGATGACGCGAAAGGCCAAAGTTTGATGGTACAATGGTACAACAAGGGTAACGTGTGTCGTAAATATCAAGACTCGAGACTGGAAAGGTATGCGGTTAGTATCAAGCAAGCAAGATACATGCGCTGATGTAGGATGCAATCGGCACGAAGCTATGACTTCGATGGTAGCAAGGGAGGGATGCTCACGTTGTTCGCTCAGGTCTCATCAATTCATAGGCGGCATGAGCGATCAAATGGGGTATACAGAGTTGGTGTAAGTGGGAAATTCACGACTGCGGCCTCTTGGACATGGGATGAGGCAGAGGTGGTCGTGAATGGGCAATCGCTTGGAACTTGCAGTTGGTTGAGGTAAGCTGAGCTCGTGATGGATGATTGATGGCGACAGATGCATCGATGGATGCGACGCGAAAAAGAAAGAGGTTGTCGTCCCAGCAATTGGTGATTGTCGCGAACGGAGCAAGACGGGGAGGTGTGTCTGCTCTGCTTGGTGCAGAGTTGATGGTGGTGACGGGACGAGCACTCTGCTTGCTCTTGGATTTGCCCGTGGCGGGTTAAACCAGTCTGAGTGCAGGAAAAACGCACTTGCCAGGGCGGAGGTTCGCGTGTTCTGCCTTTCGCGTGGTGCCCGGTTGGCTGCTGACACGGCCATTCAAGCCAATCAGAAGCCACACAACAGGGAATGAGTGGAGTCAGAGGCCCCTGCAGGCAGCAACCCATTGTGAATCACTTCAGAAAAATGGCAGTTAAGAAGCGCTGTGCAGTCAGGTCGACGCGTCGCAATTAAAATCATCAATTGTGCTCACCAGATGCATCAAGAGCAAGATGTAATGGTTTGAATCAGCAGCGCTTATTATGCTGTCTATTTTGATTGTTTCTACTGTCTCTCATTATCAATATACGATATGCCATAGCCAACCTCCAATTCAACAGCTTCACAAAAAGAACGCGTTTTAAGCGCAGTCAGACGTGTCCATCGCGACAGTTACAATGTCGTCATGGGATCGAGTGTGCAATTGAGAAAGGGTGGTTGCGGTTGTGTGGAGAGAGAACCCGACCAGATTCCCACGTGGCAGTCGATGTGTGCGGCTCAAGACTCGCCCCGACCAGCACCCGACCAGGGGATCCGGTCGCCGATGAACTGCCCTGCCCCGTTGGCTTTTGCCTGCCGTGGACCAGAGTCTGTGTGAGCGGTTGAAAGCGCAGGGTTGACTGGGCTTGGCCACTCTCTGCTTGGGAGGAGGTGACGGAGAGGGGGAGGGGTCTCTCCTCTGCTTTGCTGGAAAAAGGGGGAGGGGGGTTGAACAAACACCGTCCTTGCTGGGTGCACCCCGCCTTCTCACCCCTTTGCATATTACAAGCAACCAGAGCTACCTGCAACCGGAAGAGCGTGCAACACAGATATATGTCTTTGCAGAGACGGCAGAAAGATAGCTCTAAACTTTATTTCACTTGTTTGTTTGCCACATTTGTGACTCAACTTTAGACTAACAACTCCAACGCTGTATGTAGCATCCCCTTCTCTACCTTTCCGCCTGTTTCCGTCTGCTGAGCTCAGGGTTTTTGGTGATGTAAGTCCTGGCTTGTTATTTGTCAGGCTCACCACCGCTCAAGCAGAACTGCCCGTCAAAATGTACCTCCACACACTCTCCTGACCAGTCCAAAATACGCCTAGCAACATAATTTTCCCAATCCAGCGCCTGATTAAAAGCAACACTGTTTCGTTGCACCCCAAGCAATCTCCCATCACCGCACCGCACCGTTTCTTCTCATCATCTCCGTGCCCCTGACCGAATCCTGGGGAACACCAGTGGCAGCTGCAACTTGGCAATATGCTTCATGACGCCGCCAGCTTTGGACTGCTTGACCCGCGCACCCACCTCCATGAAGTACTGGGCAAGCTGCTTCTGCTCCAGCTTGAGATCCTCTCTCAGGTCGTTTATGTTGACCTCAAAGTTGTCAATGATGCTGGCAAAAACACAGCAGTGCGTCATGAGCAGCTCCATGTGCTCCTTGCGCATCACACCATTATCCGAGAATTTCCGACGAATATTCTCAATGACCACCTCGGGCGCTGGGGACAGAAGCTCTCGCAGCTTGTCCCTCTTCGCAATGGTCTTGGTACCACGCTCCCTGCCCTTCCCGGTAGTGACCCAGAGGATGATGACCCACAACAGATATCGCAAAACCTGCAACCGTTCCTTGTCCTCCTTGTTGGCTGCCACACGCGCAATGCGGTGGGCAACAAAACGCGAAGGAACGTTGACAGCCTCGTTGTTGCGAACAGCTTCCTGCCAATCCATGACCGGCACCGCGTTGAGAATCTCGGATCCGATGATCTCTCTTGGGATGTACACATCCTGGATGTGCTCGGCATTGTAGTTGCCCTTGGGCACTGGTCTGACCTGATCGACAGCAGCTTGCAGCTCCTCCTTGGTGGCCGATTTGGCGAACACCTCCTTGACATTTTGCAACATGGTGTTCTCGGCTTGTCCCAAGTTGTCGGTCGAGGCCATGATGGCATTATCGGCGACGGACTTGAGCGCCTTCTTGGCCTTTCTAGTACCGAACTCTTCGCCGAGCGCTGTTCTCCTCTCGTAGTTGGTCTGCACACAATGGTAAGCCTTGGTGAGCACCAAACCAGCTCTTCCATAACAGAACATACCTGAGCAGCACTCTCCTCCCCTGGTTCCTTGCGCTCCTCTTGTTGCGCTCGAACCTTGTGTCGCACCATCATCTTCTTGGCTGAAATGATTTCGATTTCCTTGGTCTTTGGATCCACAATGGCGAGATAGTGATTGAGCATTTGCTCGGTCTCACGGGCCGTGTAGTCTATCGATACGTGTGTGGAGGAGTGGAGAGCCATCTCGGGCGCTTGGGGAATACCGCCGCTCTTTCGGCGCTTGTTGGCCTGTGGGGGGACCTTTTCGTAGACATCAAATGCGTGCTTGTCGCGGAGAAGGAATCCTGGTGTTACGGCTGGTTTACCAAGTCAGCACAGGTCTCTGGAATCAGTCAAAAAGCGCAATCGTCCATACCTACGACAGGAGGCGAAACCTGCGGCGTGTGGACTTTGGTTATTGAAAACTCCATGGCGGCACCGGCGCCCTCAGACTTCTTCTTCTTGGACTTTGAAGTGTCATCCTCGGCTCTCCTTCTCTTCTTTTCGGATGGGTCGCCCATTTTGACTGTGTGGAATTGCGAATTTGGGTATAACTTCTCGGTTCGTAATCGCAAGGTGGTGGCAGATGGAGCACGGAGGGTGCAGCGGGCAACTTTTTTCTGCCGGAAAATAGACCCGCTGCGGGTTCACCGCTTTCAAAAGTTCCAGGCTTCCCCACACCCATCACCCACCATGACGAAATGCAAAAGTCGCTAAAATACTGGGGTGGGCTCGAGTGAGCTTGAGCTTCAAGTGAACTGGGAGCTTGGGCTAGTTGCTGTAATTATTCGATCTTGGTGAGATTAGCTACGCAGAGGTCTGGAATGAAAATACCATAGTCGGCGCATAGGACTCGAGCTACTTTGTTCGGCCAGACAGACCGGGTCGAGTCGCAGTATCGTGGCAAGTTTACATTCACCACTAATGGGTCTTGACAGCTGATTTAAGGTAAAACATGAAAGCAAAGTTCGCTGCGACTCTGGCAGCGAAAAGTCAAGAAAGCAATAACTAGGGCACACGACTGAAACACAATTTGATCACACGAGCACGCGACAGTAGAGCACAAAGAGTTGTTTCTCAAGCTCGAGATATGTCAATTCTTGCAAACCATAAACCCCAATCTGCAGTCCTATGAAATAGCACAAAGCTTGCCCAATGTTCCATAAACGCCCATATTGTCCTCTCAACCTATGATTGGTGTGCAACCAGCCATATTCATTTTTTCATGATCCATCAGACCTCCGCGCAGTGAATGCCATTGTTGTAAAGTGTTGTCCCGGGGAGAACGTGGTTGCTGAAGACTCGGGGTGGTTGCCGAGACCTGTTGGCCCACTTGACGACGGGCAGAGTCAAAGAACGGTTTGCGTCGCCGTGGTAGTCGAAAGGGACGACCAAGGTGCTGAGTTCGCTGATGGCCCAGGTTCAATTGTTACTGGGAGACTGATTGAGGTCGAGAAAGCGAGTCGTTTATTTGCTGTGGGTGACTGTCAGTAGCTGTAGTAGACCAGGGATGGGTGGATTGTGCGACTTACGATCTGGCTCTCATCTTTCTTCTCTTGCGCTTCAAGCGTCTAACTCTCTTTTTTCTCCACTTCGCTCTCATCTTGACTGTTGGTGATGTGTTGATTAGCACAGGAAGGCCAGAGGGTGTTGTTGTTGTCGAAGGGCACCTACATGTTACTTCGGAGATGAGTGATTGCGTTGGTGATGAGGGAAGAAAGAGGATGCTTTTTCGGGAGGGGAAGTTGACTTAACTAGGTAGGGCAAGGCAGGGCAGGAACCCTGTGGGGCAGATCAGGTGATTTCTTTGAACAGGGCCCAAGCTCCCTTCCCGTCTGTGCGGGGTGCTGCGGGAACTGCTCTGTGGTGGGGGACAACTCTGGTCAGCTGCCAGCAACGAGCAGTGGCGGACGTCATTTCGGGTCACTTTGCTCACCCTTCCTTGTTGAACAGCGGCAGAGATGAGATGGACGGATCTTCTCAATGCCCAAGAAGGACTTCTTTGAAGTGAGAGAAGCATTTAGGTGACTCGGTACAGCTCCTTGACAAGCCTAGCGCTGGACATTGCGTCCAGAGCTAATTATAAGATTCTAACGTGCAGCTTTTGCATCCATATAAACAGCAGTTCTTCGTTTAAGTTTGAAACCTAAGCACATGTCTTCGCAACTGTAACCAAGCATATGAACAGTCAATATATGTTTTCAACGTCTCATCACAAGCCTGAAATGACCTCACCCTCCCAAACACGACCACCGCAAGAAACCTTTGCTGATGCAGACCAGGACGGCACCGCCCTGGCCAGGAAAGTGCACACAATAGACGGCAGCTGATTTCAGTAGGTCTAAAGAGTACCTGGCCATGGTGACGCTATCCAGCCCAGCATCACCAACCAAGCCCTCCTCCCCATCCGACATCACCACACCTACAACTTCGCCCCATTCTCCTTCCTCCAAAGCTTCCCCCACTTCGGATCATCCCCATTAGCCAAAACCTCCACATCCCTATACGGCAACCCCAAATGCTTGTAAACAAAATGGAACCTATCACTCCCAAAAAAGGGCTCCCCCTCCCCTTTGTCGTTCGTAACCCATATCCACGGCGCCCCAAAAGCCCCCCTCTCCAACGCTTCGCCAGTCGTCTTCTTCAGCTTCCCTTTAAACTCTTCTGCTTGAGCCCCCTTCATAATCTCCTCCACCTGCTCCGCACTAAACAACTTCTTCTTCTTGTCATCATTCGCCGTAGGACCGGAGAACCCCTCCGGCACAGCCAACAGCGTTGACTTGAGGTTTTCAGGGACAGTAAGGTTGAGATTGGGAGGTGACCAAAAGATGTGGAAGAGGTAGAGGAGGGTTTGGTCGAGGGTTTCTGGGGGAAACTTGGTCTTGATGCAGTGCAGGGCACGAAGGGGAAGGATGGTTTTCCCGTTTATAAAGAGGTTTTCCGGGAAGGTGATGTTGAGGGGACTGCCATTGGGGTAGGTGCCCTGGCGGGCGATGGAGCGGGCTGCGTCGAAGGGGCCGTGGGCGGCTTTGGCGGGGAGGGTCCAGGGGGGTTTGTTGCCTGTTGCTTGGTTGAGGGCGCCGAGGAAGGTTGGGTGGAATCTGGCGGGGGGGTGTTTAATAAGGGAGGGGATGAGGGGATGGGAAAGGGGACCTACTCGACGGTTACACCGTGGGAGGCGAGGATGGGGCGGTTGCGGAGGAGGTCTAGGTATGCGAGGTAGGAGTATAAGGAAGCTGTATGTGATGGTGAGTGATTGATATGAGGGTGGGAAGGGGTTGAGGGAGGAGAACTGACCTATGTCAAGATAGCAGTCGATTTTACCGCCCATCTTGACTGTTTTACATGGGTATGGTACAATGAAACGCTTCAATAATGATACAGACACGCACAAACACACTGATATGTAAACATTAGATATAAAGATGAAAAGCAATGTGAAATAGGAAGTTGGAGGTTTGTATAAGATGCCTGGGACATTCCCCAGGTTCCCCCCGCATTGTTCAGGGGGTGATGGTTCTGGGGAAGCGTGCCAAAAAGGGGAAGGGAACGGTGCCACTGCCTCGGCTCAGCCGCCCCACTGCCGGCCGGGTGCCTTTGTGAACCCCCAGCCTTTCGTTGACAACTTCATGATCAGTAATCCCATCAAGATATCTTCAAACTAGGTGGATATTGTCAAGTAGAACTTGCCGAAGATTTCGGTTATGTAACTTTGATGAAGTTGTATTTATTGAGTTGCTTTTGATGGTTCTTGTTGTGCTTTGACCTTCACTCGCGATCTCACCACTTACACGCCCTCACGCTCAACAGCTCGGCACTTACACCCCTGACCCATCCCTTCAATACCACCAAGATGTCAACATCGACCAAGCCCATAGCCGTCGTAGTAGGCGCTTCAAGGGGCATAGGCCGTCAAGTAGCCATCGACCTCGCCAAAGCTGGCTACCATGGTAAGCCACACCACCACCATCAACGCCAGTAACACCACCACTAACACCCCCTCCAGTCATCGTCTCTGCAAAATCAACAACCCCCCTCTCCTCCCTCACCACCCTCTCGCCCTTCCCCCCCGACCCCAACTCCCCTCAATCAACCATCACCACCGTCGCCCTCGAGATAACCCAGCTCGGCCTCTCCGCAACCGCGATCCCAGTCGACACAACCTCCCAAACCTCCATCGAGAATCTCATTCACGATATCATCACTGTATGTTGTCCCTTCCCCATTTCCCATCACCCACAAACCCCCAACCACCACCTCTTCACCCCACCAGCTATTTCACCCTACCTCTCACCACATCCAAACTAACCACCCCCCAGTCCCATAAAAGACTCGACGTCCTAATCTACAACACCGGCGCCATTCACTGGGGCCCCCTCTCCACCACCCCCCTCAAAAAATTCCTCCTCCTCCAATCCGTCAACCCAACTGGCCTCTACATCACCCTCCACCACTCCCTCCCCCACCTCAAATCCTCCCCCCTCGGCGGCCGGATAATCGTCGTCTCCCCACCAATCTACTCCCGCTTCTTCCGCGGAAAAACCGCCTACGCAATCGGCAAAGTGGGGATGTCCGTCCTTGTCAAAGGCCTAGCAATGGACTTCGACCGAGAAGCCCTCCCGCTCCCTGACAAAAACCGCCAAAAAGGTATGGCCATCACCGGCATCTGGCCCGCCGTCGCCATCGAATCCGCCGCGACAGAACAGTTCACACGACGCGACCAAGAGTATAAACGGGATTTGAGAAAGCCTACTATTTTCTCTGACGCCATATTGGCAATCTTGGACGCGCCGGCGGAGAGGGTGAATGGGGAGTTGTTACTTGATGAGGATTTCTTACGGGAGGAAAGGGGTGTGACGGATTTTGGAAAGTACTCTCTGATACCGGGGGCGAACCCAAAGAGGATTATGCCAGAGGTGTTGCCTGATTTGAGGGTCAAGGAGCAGGATGATGAGGGGATGAGGATTGATAGTTCCAAGCTTTGAACAAAGGGGTCAAGATATGGTACGAAATGAGAACTGTAAATTGTGTGTTAGATATTATCCTAACCAACTTGAGGTGGGTATATATAAAACTCCTAAACGCCCTTGTAAAAAAAAATGATACAAAACAACCCCCCCACCTTCTCTTAAACCTTCCCAGCCATCCTCGCCCTCCTTGCCTCCTCCTCCCTCAACGCCTCGCTCCTCGCCAAAAAGTCCTGTCTGGCCGCATAAGAGTCCTTGCTCTTCCCCGCCAGCTCCAGCTCATCCTTGATCCCCTCCTTATCCACAAACCCAGCCCAGTCCATCCTGCTCTTCTCGACAGTATTCAACTTCTTGGCCTTGGCCGCAGCAGCCTCTCTCGCCTTGAGCCTAGATGCCACCCCCAAGTTAAGATCGCTTCTCCTCTGACCCGTCGCCGGATCAATCGGCATCACCGGCTCAAACACAGACCGGAAAGCCTTTTTGAGTTTTCGGGTCGGTTCTTCTGATTCGGTCGTGTCCGTCCTCCCGGCCTGTTCGGCGAGGTAGAGTTTTGCCTCTGCTGATTCCCGATGGACGAGTTTCTCTTCTGTGTGGACCTTGCCGGCAAAATTATACGTGCGTTTGATTTTGATGAGATCTTTTTCCGCGGCCGTTTCCTTAGATGGTTTTCCTGCTTCTTTTTCCTGTTGCTTTTCTTCTTGTGATGGTGGTGGTGATGGTGGTTGGGGTGCGGCGGCCTCGCTGGTCATTTGCGCCCAGAGGGCATCGACATCGATGGTTACCGGGCCGGTGGAGACGGCCGCTCTTTTTTCTGCTTTTCTGTAGTGATATTGTCAGTGATGAAAATGGCGGAGGGATTACCAGGTGGACTTACTCTACCGCACGCTGGGCTCTGGTCTTGATGAGCCCGCCCTCGCCTCCTTCGTCCTCGGCATCTTCTTTTGTTTGTCTCCTCTTTTTCTTTTTGAGACCCTTGGATATTATAGCTTCATCGCCCGAGTTTTCGAAACCGGCATCTTCTGCTGCATCGCCACCGGCAGGGCGTTTTCGTTTCGCGGTCGGTTTCGCAATCGCGTCTTCATCTTCATCGGCAGAAGCTGAAGATTCCTCTGCTGCTGGCGCGCTATCGTCTTCGGGGGCAAAGTCGGAGTCTTCTTCTGAAACATACTCCTCTTCGAGAGGGTCTACTTCCGGAGGCGCCATTTCGAACTGTGTATCTGCTCTTGAACTGGTTCGAACAATGATGGAAGGAAAGAAATAAAGTGGATCGCGTCCCAAGTTCCTCGGTTGCCTGCCGCGTTGTGCTCACCAACCGCGTGTCTTGGCGGTCGTAACGATGCCCCTCCCCCGCTTAGGTTTAACTCCGGGATTCATTCTCCTCAACAACATCGGCTGTTTGTGAAGAGCATCGGTTGCACATCATCTTACGTGGGAACGGCCTGGGGTTTCTAAGCGATAATAGCACTATCAGTCTTTCCTGGACAAGTGAACCCGGCTCACGGGTCCAATCAATACCGCTATCTCGAAGCTGGGAAAGCTTGTCCTGCCCGTCGGTTCCGACATGTGTCAAGTTGTCCAATGAGATGTTGCTGGTTAAAATGGTAGGGCGTGCCCCGCATCTTGAAGCGGCCAGTCGTCGTCTTGGATCCGCCATGGCACGACGTGTCCGTGGAGTGTAGTGATCACGAGTCCGGGGATAAGGCATGAAAGTTCCTGCGGTTTGTAGCATAAAAGGAGGGGTGGGTGGTGGTGGTGGGAACTGTTGTGTGAGTTAGAAAGAGGAGGTAGCTTCATCAACCCCCAGCTTCTCGTACGTTAGCCATCACATATCAAAATGTCAGCCCTCACGCCCGAACAAAAGGAGCACTTCCTCCAGCATGGCTGGGTCAAGTAAGCCATTGCCATGTCCTTTCTACTTGGCCCGTTCATTCCTAACTCCTTCCTCTATAGAATCGAGAACTGCTTCACCAGAGAGCAAGCAGAGACCATAACTTCCAACGTGTGGACTCGCCTGGGCATGGACCCCAACGACAAATCAACATGGCACACCCTCCGCACCAACATGCCCTCTCATTTTGACTTTGACTCGTCCACCTTTGCCCCCAAGGCCTGGGCAGCCATCTGCGAGATTTGCGGCGGGGAGGACCGCATCGACCCAGCATTCAAGTACTGGAAGGACTCCCTCATCGTCAACCTTGGAACTCCAGAAGGAGAAAACAAGCCTGTCCCTCCCGAAAACTTTCCCGAGTGGCATGTCGATGGGGACTTTTTCGTACACTACCTCGACAGCAGAGAGCAGGGTTTGCTTGTCACACCCCTGTTCACAGATATCGAGCATCACGGTGGTGGAACCTACATCTGCCCTCCTGCCATCCCCAAGATCGCAAAGCACCTGTACGAGAACCCAGCCGGTGTCTGCCCAAGAATGGAGCCCCGTGGCGCACCAAACTTCAACCAGCAAGAGAACCTGGACTGGTTCAACAACTGCGCCAAGAGCTGTGCTGGCGAACCGGGGGCGTTTGTCGAGGCAACCGGCAAAGTGGGAGATGTGTATCTGATGCACCCTCTCATGCTCCATGCGCCGTCGGATAACTCGCTCAGGAGAGTGAGAATCATCACCAACCCACCTATTGCGTTGAAGGAGCCGATGAACTTTGACCGGGACAATGAGGAGGAGTACAGTCTTGTGGAGAAGGTTACGTTGAAGGCGCTGGGGAAGGATCGGCTGCCGGGGTGGAAGATTACTGGGCCGAGAGAAGCAGTGACTCCGCTCAGGGTCAAAATCCAGGAGCAGATGAGACTGGAGGAGTTGAAGAGACTGGAGGCGTTGAAGAAGCAGGCTGAGCAGACCCAGACTGTTACTGCTGCTGCCTAAGACAAGCGGTGAAAGGCTTTGTACCCAAGTAAAGAGCAAGATAGTGTGTTCGCAGCAAATAAAATCAAACAGACTTAAAGACGGATAAGACAAGATTAAAAAGCGAAACCCAACCAACCCCTGAATGTCGACATGATCAAGATCGCTTGGCATTTTGAGATCGGATTGCGGGTGCTCCCGCCAAACCTGGCACCCCAGACGCTAAGACTTGGCGACAAGCACGCCAAGACGTTGTCAGACACGGTCCAACTTGAACGGTTAGATTTTAACATCCAACACCCCTCGCTTTCGACATCACACTTGGTCCTCACGTCCCCAGCTCTTCCACCCTGCTAAGCCCAACTACAGCCCAGAAATGGCCGACAGCGACAGCGACGACTACTGGGTCCAGGAGCCCGAGTTGGCTCCTAATGATCCCATGCGCAACTTCATGCCGACGTCGTTTGGCAAGACATCCAAAGAAGCAAACATTGCGGCGCAAATAGAGCAGACAAGAAGAAAGGTCGAGATACCGCAGAAGGAAATAAAAGAGAAGAAGGCCGCTTCTGACTCAGACAGTAACAGCGATTCTGACGACGATGATGATGACTCCGAGTCTGACGAAGAAGACGAAGCCGCAAGATTCCCAGTCAGCCACGAGGTTGTCTTTACCACCCACGACCGCGCCGTCACCAGCATCGCGCTCGATCCAGCTGGCGCGCGCATGCTGACCGGGTCACTCGATGGCACCATCAAGTTTCATGATTTTTCGTCCATGACGCCGACGACCCTGAGAGCGTTCAAGAGTGTGGACCCGTGGGGGAGCAACAAGTCGGGCTCGACAGATTCCCATCCGATCCAGCATATCGAGTTTAGTCGGCATTCGGGCGGCGCATTCTTGTGTGTCACTGCGCATCCACAAGCCAAGATTATGTCGAGGGATGGCGATGTCTTGACCGAGTTTGTCAAGGGGGATATGTACCTGCGCGACATGAACCACACCAAAGGCCATGTAGGTGAGGTCACGACTGGGACATGGCATCCGACCGATCAGAATTTCTGCATCACGGCAGGTTCTGACAGTACATTGAGAATATGGGACGTCAACAACAAGCGGAGTCAGAAGGAGGTTATTGTCTTCAAATCCAAAGCACCTGGGTGTGCTGGGCGGACAAGGATGACGGCGGTGGCATGGGGTGCTCCACCATCAGGGGGCGCGCCGGTCATCGTCTCTGCTGCGCTGGATGGGTCCTTGGTCATGTACAGTGGAAACGGGCCATTCTCACGACCAGCGGCGGAAATCAGAGATGCGCACAAGGCCGATACATGGACGGGCGGTATTGATATCAGTTCCGACGGGCGGATGGTGGTTACTCGGGGCGGTGATGGGCTGATCAAGCTGTGGGACACACGCAAGTTCAAGCAGCCGCTGGTCAAGGTTGAGCACCCTTCCACCTCTGACCGTTACCCCATGTCCAACATCAAATACTCGCCAGATTCTTCGTCCATCATCGCTGGTTCGGCATCAGGGCATCTTCACATCTTGAACCCCGGAAATCTCAGGCCAGAGCACGTCACACCTATCACACCCGGTGTCCCGCTCATAGTGGTAGACTGGCACGAGAGGCTCAACCAAATCATCACGGGCTCTGCCAACTCCGAGACACATGTTCTCTACAACCCAGAAAAGTCCCATCGCGGTGCCCTCGAGGTCATGTCCCGGGCCCCGAAGGTGCGGCACATCGACGATGACCCCTCCGCCATCATGGATCAGAGCTCGGGTATTTCTGGAGATGCCATCGTGGCACCAGGGGCTCTGGGAGGAACCAAACGGGGTGGTGTTACGGCGTCCGGAAAGTCGAGAGATCCGATGAGACCTCAGATGCAGACCATCACACCGTTTATGCGCAGCCAGCCAGACGCAAAGCATATTTCGGAGAATATTCCACTGAGCAAGATGTTGCACGAGGATCCGAGAGAAGCACTGCTGAAATACGCAGATGCTGCCAAGAAGGATCCCATGTTTACCAATGCGTGGGCAAAGACGCAGCCGGTGACGCAGTATGCTGAGACGAGTGATGGGGAGGGGGGGGAGGGGCCGGATAGGAAGAGGGTCAAGAGGTGAAGAGATGGGTAGCATGATGATTTATGAGCATTGTTTGAGACCGTACATTGAATAGTCAGATACCAAGTGAATTAATTGATTGTTGCTCTCACTCATAACCCTTAGGAATCGTGACAGGGTTGTGTGTGGCCGGAAACGGCAAGTGGCATGGGGTGGCAGTGCTCCGACTGAAAACAGGGGCGGCACGGCAGCTATTAGGTAAGCCGGGGCGTACTAAAAATTGCGCAGGGAGCCTTGAGCACGGGGCCACCATCGCCCGCGCGCCATTCAATCTTTCTCGGCTCTTTGCTTCAACCTCTCCATCACTCAAGGGGTGACGGCGCGCATCAAAAAAATCACCAATCTACCTTTGCGATCCATCGAGGCCATCGTGAAATCGCCGACAAAACACGGGACGCGCTGTTCCCACCAACGACCACACGACACTCACACCGTCCCCCGCAACTTTTCGCGTCTTTCTCTTTTTTCACCACACCCCGACCAGCCGCGGCCACTTCTTGTCGCTTTTAACACATCCATCCACCCACCCACCAAACCCTCGTTGCACCACCACCGACGCGACAACCACCGCGCTTCCACATCGACACAGTCGCTGTCCACACATAACACACCCACTCCTCACCCCCAGATCAGTTTGTCATCGGTTCCCGTCGTCCACCCGGTCGCCCTCTCTGACGCGCCCGGCACTGGACCCGGCTTTACTTCGTGTCCAATACGGAGACGGAGCCCGCTGCCACTCGTTTGCCTGCCCTGTTCGCGACCACCACACCACCACCATCGACATCCCACCACGGGGCTTCACTTCTGCGACCGCGACCCAGATATGCTCGCACAGTAAAGGAGCAACATAATTGAATTGACTTTTGGTTGCCCCTCCCGACCTCACTGCCGACATATCATGGCTAGTGTTCAGATGTCGCCCGCGGTCCAGCACCCTGGGTCTGCCGGCCCTTCGGGGATGAGCGCCCAGCAAATGCAGGAGCTTTACCATGTGCGCATCCCCTTTTACTCTCCTGCTATAGAGTACAATGTATCTATTCGACCCTGTGCTGACCCCGTGTAGAAATATCAACAGATGAAGCAACAGGGTGTTCCTCCCAATGACCCCGAGTTTATCAAGACATCGCAAATGGTTGCCCAGGCGCAACGACAGTGGGAAATCATGAAGCAACAAGCACAAATGCAACATCAACGGCAGGCAATGCAGCAGCAACAGAGACAACAGCAAATGCAGATGCAACAAATGCAGATGCAACAGCAGCAAATGGCCAACGGCGCCAACGGTGTGATGCCGGGACAGTCCAACCGTATGCCTCAACCCGGCGCCCCTCAAGCCACCGCGCCTCCATCATCAACTGCCCTGGAAGCCTCTGCTCTACCGGCGGGTGCCAATTCTATGGCGGCCAACCCTGCTGGGCCCCCCCAACCACCAAAACAGAACAAGATGTCTCTTTCACAGGACCAACTAGCCCTGCTCCGGGACCAAATTTTGGCCTTCAAGATGCTATCCAAGAACGCTGGCATTCCCGCAAACCTTCAAAAGACAGTGTTCGAGCGCCGGCAAAGACGCCAGCCTTCTACCACTGAACAGGAAATGCAAATATCCGCCGCCAACGCCGCCGCCGGTGTATCTTCACAGGACACCCCCAAGTCTGGTGCCAACGGCGCAGCCCCAGCCCAAGAGAGCACTCCCTCAGTGCCTAATCCTAAGGTGTACAAAACATTCAAGAGTCCTTATGATGGGAGCCTCGTGCGCAACACCATCTCTTACATGGATCACTCCCGTCGGAAGAATCGTCTCATAATACCAGGCGTTTTCCCGGCAGGCATCGATTTCGAGCAGCTGAGGACAGACCGTGAGAAGATTGTGTTCAACCGGATGAGCGCCAGATATGCCGAGCTCAAAAGCCTGCCCGGCAATTTAGCTCACTGGGACGCAGCGAAGGACAGCCTGGAGGCGGACGACACCCTCAAGCGGAAAGCCATCATTGAGATGAAGTCATTAGCGCTGTACAGCAAGCAGCGCGCCTTGAGGGAGAAGATTGGCAAGCAAATGCTGCACTACGACAATCTCGCCATGACCACCAACAGAGCGTCGTACCGCAGGATGAAGAAGCAAAATGTTCGCGAGGCCCGCATCACCGAGAAGCTCGAGAAGCAGCAGCGCGATGCTCGCATCAACAAGGAGAAGAAGAAGCAATCCGAGTACTTCCAGGCCGTCTTCACCCACCGCAATGAAATCCTCGGCAATGCCCAGACCCAGCGTAACCACTCGACCAAACTCAACCGCCTCATGTTCGCTCATCATTTCAACATTGAGAAGGAAGAGCAGAAGCGCATGGAGAGGACCGCCAAGCAACGTCTGCAGGCTTTGAAGGCCAACGATGAAGAGGCGTATCTCAAGCTGCTTGACCAGGCCAAGGATACCCGCATCACTCACTTGCTTCGCCAGACCGATGGCTTCTTGCATCAGCTCGCCTCGTCCGTCCGTGCGCAGCAACGACAGGCTGCCCAGAACTACGGCAACGAAGACATCCCCGAGGAGAGCGAGCCAGACGAGGAGGATGAAGAAAGCTCGCGCAAGATTGATTACTATGCCGTTGCCCATCGCGTCAAGGAGGAGGTCACAGCCCAGGCTGACATTCTTGTTGGTGGCAAGTTGAAGGAGTACCAGATCAAAGGCTTGCAGTGGATGTTGTCGCTCTACAACAACAACCTCAACGGCATTCTGGCAGACGAAATGGGTCTCGGAAAGACCATCCAGACCATCAGTTTGGTTACTTACCTGATCGAGAAGAAGCACCAGAATGGCCCGTACCTGGTCATTGTCCCTCTGAGTACACTTACCAACTGGAACTTGGAGTTCGACAAGTGGGCGCCCTCTGTCTCCAAGATTGTTTACAAGGGTCCCCCAAATACCAGAAAGCTGCAGCAGGAGAAGATTCGCCGCGGCGAGTTCCAGGTGTTGCTCACAACTTACGAGTACATCATCAAGGACAGACCGTTGCTCAGCAAGATCAAGTGGTTCCACATGATTATCGATGAAGGTCACCGCATGAAGAACTCGAATTCCAAGCTCAGCGCCACCATCCAGCAGTACTACAGCACTCGTTTCCGTCTCATTTTGACCGGCACCCCTCTGCAGAACAACCTGGCCGAGTTGTGGGCCATGCTCAACTTCGTCCTTCCCAACATCTTCAAGTCAGCCAAGACCTTTGACGACTGGTTCAACACACCCTTTGCGAACACTGGTGGCCAGGACAAGATGGAACTCACGGAAGAAGAACAGATTCTCGTCATTCGTCGTCTGCACAAGGTTCTGCGTCCCTTCTTGCTGCGTCGTCTCAAGAAGGATGTCGAAAAGGATCTCCCGGACAAGACGGAGAAGGTCATCAAGTGCAAGTTCTCCGCCCTGCAGGCTCGTCTCTACAAGCAGATGGTTACCCATCAGAAGATTCTCGTCAGCGACGGCAAGGGTGGCAAGACTGGTGCTCGCGGTCTCAGCAACATGATTATGCAGCTGCGCAAGCTGTGCAACCATCCCTTTGTGTTTGATGAAGTTGAGAACCAGATGAACCCCATGAGTGTCAGCAACGATTTGCTGTGGAGAACGGCCGGCAAATTTGAGCTTCTCGACAGGATTCTGCCCAAGTACAAAGCCACTGGGCATCGTGTTCTGATGTTCTTCCAAATGACCGCCATCATGGATATCATGGAGGATTTCCTGCGTTTCCGAGGGATTCAGTACCTGCGCCTCGATGGTACAACCAAATCAGAAGACCGTTCTGATCTGCTCCGCGATTTCAACCGACCCGACTCGCCCTATTTCATGTTCTTGCTCTCCACCCGTGCTGGTGGTTTGGGTCTGAACCTGCAGACCGCCGATACCGTCATCATTTACGACTCTGATTGGAATCCTCACCAGGATTTGCAAGCTCAGGATCGTGCCCATCGTATCGGTCAGAAGAACGAGGTCAGGATTCTTCGCTTGATCAGCAGCGCCTCGGTCGAAGAGAAGATTTTGGAGCGTGCCAGATTCAAGCTTGACATGGACGGCAAGGTCATTCAGGCCGGTCGTTTCGACAACAAGTCTTCCGAGACGGATCGCGATGCCATGCTGCGGACTTTGCTAGAGACGGCGGATATGGCTGAGGGCGGTGAGCAAGAAGAGATGGACGATGAGGAGCTCAACATGATCTTGGCCAGAAATGACGACGAGCTGAGCATCTTCCACAAGATGGATGAGGAGAGGTCTCGGGATCCCATCTATGGTACGAAACCAGGTTGCAAGGGCGTACCGCGTCTCATGGCCGAGAACGAGCTTCCGGAAATCTACCTTACCGAGGGTAACCCGGTTGAGGAAGAGGAGGCGGTTGTTTTGGGTCGTGGTGCCCGTGAGCGCACCAAAGTTAAGTACGATGATGGGCTCACGGAGGAGCAATGGCTCATGGCTGTTGACGACGACGATGATTCACCCGAGGCGGCTGCTGCCCGCAAGGCCGCTCGCAAAGAGAGGCGGGAGAACAAGAGGAAGGGCCTGCTTGGCGGGTCAATCGAGAACTCCCCATCAGCCAGTCGCGCTAGCACCGAGGAAGTTGAGACGCCAGTCAAGAAGCGGGGCCGCAAGCCGGGCAGCAAAAACCAGGAGAAGCGCAAGGCGGAAGAGGGCGACGAGGAGCCGCCAGCCAAGAAGAGACGTGGACCACAGGGACGTACCAAGTCGCTTGGTGCCAACGGCTTATCGGGCGGCGGCATGTCTCCCGCCGTGAGAGAGAAGCTGCAGAAGAGCCTCAAGCGGGTCTACGACGGGCTTATGGACCTCGCCGTGGACGACGACGAGCCGGTGCCAGAGGACGAAAAGGACGACGACGATGGTCCGGCTAAGAGGCTGATCATCGGGCCGTTTGTCAAGCTGCCTCCGAAGAGGGACTGGGCGGATTACTATCTGATCATCCAGAATCCGATCTGCATGAAGGACATTGAGAAGAAGATGAAGAAGGAGGAGTACGGCAGCCTGGGGGCCATGAGGAGGGACCTGGATCTTTTGATCAAGAACTGCAGGACTTTCAACGAGGAGACGAGTGGGATTTGCATGGACGCTAGGATTATAGAGGTTTGTTTCCCCCTTTCTTTTTTTGTCTCGACACGGTTACTAATTTGAGAAAAAACAGCAATTCTTCATCTCGGAATTCGAAAAGGAGCTCCAAGACCCTGACCTGCGCGCGTTGGACGAGCCGGCGAGCTCGTCGGCTGCTGGGTCTACCAAGGACACGTCTGTTGCGCCGTCCCTGACGGGTGACACGCCTCAGCCTTCCTCGGCTGTCCCTCCAGCCGGACCGACGCGAATCAAGTTGGTGTCCAACAGCGGGTCAAACGGCCAATTGAATGGCGGGGTGGGAAGTAGCAGGGCGCAGACGGAGGAGGATTAGAAAGATCAAAGAGGGAATGGGTATGATTAATTGGATTTATTGTATTAACGTATGGGTTTTTTTTTTTCCTTTACCTAATGGGGATTTTATGGCGGTGGTTGGTGGGGGTTGGTGTTGAAATGATTTTTTTGGGCGTCGTGGCGTTGTAGTCTGGTTTTTCTCAGTTTTCTTTTTTGTCTCGGTGGGAACTTGAGGAAGGGAGGGGGGTAAGGAAAGGGAAAGAATTTTTCAGCGAAGGTATGGATGGCTGTTTTTGCAAGGGGGGACTAACCTTACTTTGCTTGTGATTTTTTTTGATTGAGAGTTGGGTGGGGGGGCCGGTGGGGACCGGTGAGATGGTGAATGATGGAGCGAAGGGGTTGTACAAGATAGGGAGAGGGGGAGCTGTAGTTTCTAGTGGAAGAGCAAAGAATCTCTTTTCTTTCGATTTTACTTTTTTTTTTGGTGATGGGCTGTGTGAGGATGGGAGATGTGGGCTTCGTACATGGTGAGAAAGGGTACTGTGTGTAGCTTTTGTAAACAGAATAGAGCCAGATCTCTTGTAGCTCTTTGCAAAGGTTTTGGCGTGATTGCTACATCCTTGGAGCGCAATGTACTTGGTGGTTATCAGCTGTCAGCTCTACACCTTCCACCCACGATCATCATCCACACCTATGGTAGCCCAGCTGCAAAAAAAGCAAAACTTCGATGATGATGATGATAGAAAACAGAGAGTGAGGTATGTGGTGGTATGTATGTATGTGGGCAAAAGAAATGTTCATGCTGTGAAATGCCTACTACAGGAATCGAACCTGTGCTCTTCGCATTACAAGTGCGACGCCTTACCACTTGGCCAAGCAGGCTTGTGCTTTGCTTTTTGATATTTACATAGCTCAGGATTGGCCTTGATGTCTGCCTGCCTTGCAGGATGACGAAGCCACAAACAGAAGGTCATCATCGTCGATGTCACATCTAGTCCATCATCTAGTCCATCATCCCCTGATATAGACTTTCACATTTAACGCTGACACTCCTCAGCACCGAGCTAGTGAAACCAAAACATGGGAGTGTAACACATCATGTTCTCCTTCTAGCTAAAACGCCATCATACATATATCATATCCAAACCGTCTTTAAACTCACGTTTAATTCACAACCCATAACCCATCCCAAAAACACCCAACTCCGACCTCCAAAACATGCAATCGCTTTCAACCCACACGCCACCAAGCCATCTACCTAATCCTCAAAAAAAACCAATAACATCCAAAATCAATGCCCCTCCACCAAAGAATTACACCCCCCCAAAACCACCATCCCCACCACCCCCCAAAAAATACTCAACCGCCTGTCATGCCCCAACCCCAAGCTCTCCGCAAACAGCTGCAAACCCACACTCGTCATAATCCCCGCCGTCACCGCAAAGATAACCGCGTATGCCGTCGCATTGATCTCGAGCTGCTGCCTGTTCGCAATCTTGAACCACACCACCGCTATGCTTGCCCCCAGGGGCTGCGACAACCCCCCCAACAGCGAAGACCAAGCAATGGCCTTGAAGCGGGACCCGAGAGCCATGTAGAGGGGGAGTGACATGGCAAACCCCTCGGCAATGTTGTGAACAAAAAGAGCCATGAAGACGTTGAATCCGAGGGCCGAGTTCACGTGGTTGGTTGCGTAGGTTATGAAACCCTCTGGGAGCTTGTGGACTGCAATGGCGATGACGGTTTGGAGGCCAATGGCGAGGAAGGCGTTGGTGGGGACGTGGTGGTGGTGTTGTTGGTGGTCGTTGTCTTCTGGTTCGGAAGGGTGGGAGCAGCAGGAGGAGATGCTGGATGCGTCGGTGGGGTCGGTGGTGTGGGAGTCGGAGTGGGAGTGAGACTCCTCGTGGGCATGGCCATGGTGGTGATGATGGTGGTGGTGATCGTGGAGAGAGGCACAGGAATGGGAGCGGCTGATGTTATGGCTGTGGTGGTGGGAGCTGGTCACCGACTCAACGTGGTCTTCGGCGATGGTCGCGGGGATGGACTTGATCGTGGCGTTCCGGGACAGTGCCGTGCGGCCGTTAACGTGCTTAAAGCATTCTTGTCCACAGGGGTCCGTGTATCCGAAGCAGGGCCCGTCTTCGTCGCAGTTTGGTTTCGTGTCCTTGAAGAAGGACATTACTCGCTTAGAGAAGAAGGAGGGTCTTCTAGACTCGGAGGGTCGGCGGGTGTCGATGCTGGGGAAGTGGGTGATAACCTCCCCCCAGGGCTCGGCGTTGCCGTTTACCACTGGAGTGTGTATGTGTGCGTTTCGTTCGGTGGGTAGTAGCGGGGTGGCCTCGTTGACTTCCACCATGCTCGGGGGACCCGATGGCCGCCGGGATTGCCGCCGGGGCAAATGTGCCCTCGAGTGGTGGTGGTGCCGGTGATGTTGGGACTCTTCGTCGGGGATTTCCTCGTGTGTGTGGTCACATTCCACTATGTGCGACGGGAGGTACTGGTGCAGGACGTGTGATATGAGCTGGATGCCAAAGAAGCCCCCAACAAAGCACCCCATCATGAGTAAACCCGCCTTTTGCCTGTCCCACTCATCCTTAAGAAGATAGCGCATGGCCGAGGGAAGCATGCTGTTCAATGCCGAGAACACCATGACACCGAAGCTCAAGCTGAGGGAGCATGCGAGGAAGACATTGCTCTCTTGGATGCGGAAGTCGCGCTGGCCGGGTATTAGGCGAACAAACACGTCGATGCATATTATTGAAGCGCCCGCGATGCATGCTAGACAGAGTATTCGAGGTTAGCGAAGTGGACAAACAATTGACAGGAATCCGCCTTCAAAACGGTGAGAACTGCTCGTCGCGTGGCGTCCTACACGACCAAACGGCCCTCGGGAATGATTGCGTCACGCACCTATACCGCTCACCGCACACATTATCCATCCCCTCGTGTCATTGTCCAGGTCGCCTTGGACCATGGTGAACTTGGTGCAGTCCGCTCGCTCGCTCGCTCGAATACTATCGAGGTCCGTTGGTGTCTGTTTTTTGTTTGTTTGTTTTTGGTCTTTGCAACGGTTTGTGGGGGACGAGGAACCCTGACTCGCGGCTTTTCAAGGTGGTTGTTCTCTGTCGGTAGGTCTAGCTCCGGTGTCTGGATTACGGATTTGGTGCAGTCGAAGAAAGATTGACATTCGAAAATGTTGGGATCAGAATCAAAGGAATGAATGGAAGGTAATCAAAAAACGAGGGGGGCGGGAGGCGAACAAAAGGAACCCCAGTTAGGTTGTCGTGGGTGTCATGCGGCAAAGGTGGGTAGACTTTGAGAACCTCGATGGCCTTTTGCCTTCTTTCGGTACTTGTCAAAAAGCGACCTTCCTCTTTTCTGTCCTGCGAGACTAAGCCTCCGATCGCTCCCCGGAGAAATGCCAACTCGAGCAGGTAATACTCTATGACTTGGCCGTCCGAACACCCTCTTTGAAGCGATAAGGCGGCCTTGCTTGCTGGCCAATGTGCCGTGTATCATATGTGTGGCAGAGACAAAAAAAAATGATTTGAAAGGTAAGCAGAACTCCCTCCCCCACTACATCCAGATCTCACCCCATGGCATCATCGTCATCATCAAACTCCGCCGTGGAGAGTTGCGCCCATCCCCCGCCATGGCTGTGGAACAAGGGTCTCTTTTGACCGCCCAGCCTCCATTGCCAATCACCAACAGGGCTGACCTCACTTCTCAGCGGGCACCTTGATGGTTTGCTGGAAGGTGTCTCGACGTGGCCATTGTGTCGCCTGTGCTACAGAAAAGCATCGCCTCGTGGGCACTATCGTGTAACTAGAGCTAATTAACTCCCATGCGAACCATGCTTCTATCCTATTTGTGCTCCCATACAGATAATTCATGATCTTCCACTTCTTCAATCGATGAGGCTCGGTGGGGTCGAATGCTTGAATCTGTCTGACCCCACGGTGCCTTGCAGGGGTCTTTTTACTGCCGATCAACAAATCACGGGGAATTTTTTCCAAGACAGCCTTGCCCACCCACCACCATCACCACCACCACCACCACCACCACCATCCAAAGGCTGAGACAACCTTGATAGACACTCTTTAGCGGTGTGGCCACCTCTTCAACCACAACACCACCATGTCAAAAGTAACCTTCGCCATCGTCGCCGGCGCCGGCGCAGCAGTCGGAGCAGCAGCCACAGCCGCCCTCTTCAACAAGTCCTCCTCCTCCTCCCCCGAAGGCCCCAGGGTTCCTTCTTCTCCCTCCCCCGCCGCCGCCGCTCCCGGTGCTAAACCCCCATCCAAACCCCCCTCCGGCCCCTCCCCCGTCAACCCCTCGGGCCTCTTCGACTACGGCTTCCCCGGCCCCACCTCCGACCTCGCCTCCCGCACCTCCTTCATCTCCTCCTACGACCGCCGCACCCGCAACCCCCACTGGGTAGCAGAGCACATAACCCCCCAATCCCTCTCCCTCAAATCCGGTGACCGCAAAAACTCGCAATTCCTCGAAGACCCCTCCATCCCCGAAAAATTCCGCGCCAAACTCAAAGACTATTTCCGCTCCGGCTACGACCGCGGCCACCAAGTCCCCGCCGCAGACTGCAAGTGGTCCCAGTCCGCCATGGACGAGACGTTTTACCTCAGCAACATGTGCCCCCAGGTCGGGGAGGGGTTCAACAGGGATTACTGGGCGCATTTTGAGGATTTCTGTCGGAGGCTAACAAGCAAGTACCCCAGTGTGAGGGTGGTGACGGGGCCGTTGTATCTGCCAAGAAAAGAGGAGGACGGGAAGTGGTACGTCAAGTACGAGGTGGTGGGCAGCCCGGCGCCGAACGTGGCGGTGCCGACGCATTTTTACAAGGTCATCTTTGCCGAGGAGAAGGACTCGAAAGATGGGCCGGTGGCGGTGGGGGCGTTTGTGCTGCCCAATGCGGTTATTTCTAATAGCAAACCTCTTCAAGAGTTCGAGGTCCCGTTGGAGATGGTGGAGAGGGCGTCGGGGTTGGAGTTTGCGGACAAGTTGGATGTGAGGAGGAGGAAGAGGCTTTGTGCCGAGACGAGCTGTAGTGTGATTGTCAAGGAGTATGCGCAGAGGCAGAAGGCTTTTGAGAAGAAATAAAGGGGGAAAGGAAGGGGGTTGTGTATATATAATCTGCTGTATGTAAATATGGAGAAAAATAGTAATCAACATGTAGCAACTGCCTCTCGGGGTGCTGTGTGCAGGGTGCTGTGTATAGGGTCTGCCCATAATCCGGCCCGGTCACGTAAGCTCATGTTTGCTTATTTTCCATGCAGCAGCTTAACTGCCTGGGAGATGAAGCGCCTCTACCTTATCTATGAGGCAGTTCGTGAGCTGGTATACACTACAAAAACAATACAAACTACGGGCCCACCAAGAGAAAGTCAAAGGAAAGATAACCTTAGGTTCTGTAGCTGTGTATAAAATCCAAGCGTCAATCAGATCAGGAACAGCTGACACAGTTTACGGGAGAAAACACTAGCCATCTCAAGCTAATGGACATTCTTTCAAATTGAAAATGTGCTAGATAGTTTGTTTTCCCCTGCTAGACCTCACTTCTTCTTTGTTCAAATGTCGGGCTTTGCAACTTGGCCCGTTGCCGTTACACTTGCAAGATACTAGTATCATGAGAATCGACGACGAGAGGCGGATAACAAGTGTATCCCTACATGACCCCTAAATTCCCTTGAATATTGCGTTGGTTGAACAACCCCTGCACGTAAAATACTTCTACTCTTCAGGAATTCACCAGCCGTGGTTGGCTTGTGTCGGTGGATTAAGGTATGGAACATCAGCGGTGTAATGACCCTGACTGAGGCGCACGTAGGCTGGACTGGAGGGGGGAATGTGTTGGTCGCAGTTGAACTGGATATATTAGGAGCAACTTGGAGCGGGAAGCGGAATGGTATTCAGGTGGGTAAGCCTATATATTGCAGTGTTTGTTGGGTTGCGTCAGTTCCGATGGAAGTTGAAGTCTTGACAGCAAGCTTGTCGATCGAGTCTTTGCGATCCCTGGCGCGCTGTTCCAGTCTCTCTGGCCCAAAAGTCAGAGATACGCCGTTTCCATGGCTGATGGAGACTGATGACGAAGTCGGTGTCGTGATGGTCAGAGTAAGGTGTGAGGATTTCGTTGAAAGCTGAATGTTTGTTCCAAGGGTTTCATCCTCAGTGTCAATAGGAGTGATGGAGATGGAAGGGGCAGCCGAGGAGGGAACTGAGATAGATTGTGTAGGTGTAAAAGGGTTGCCCTCAACTCTTGCCTTCTTCAGCTCGTTTTCCAGGCTCTCAATCCTAGTTTTCTGCTTATGTAGCCGTCTCACAGCTTCCTCGGAAAACTCGATGAAGTACCTCCACGATGAGTACCCCCTTTCTTTGTCTTCAGCGGTGCTCTTGTCACAGACGGCAGTCTCGTAGTATGCCTGCCAAGCGTCGTGTTCCCATTCATAGAAGTATTCAGTGGTCAGGTGGATGTCAACGAGGTCGGAAGGCTTGAATTTTGGTGGGGATTTCTTGGGCCATTTTGGCCGGGACTGTTGGTTGGGAGACAAGGACCATGATGGATTGCAGAGAAACGAAGTTGTTGACGAGCGATATTATATGTAGTTTTGCTGGAGAAAACAGGCTCATCAACCTCGTGCCCAAGAGCAGAAACTCTAAATTTTTGAACTCTGTTTCTCGGTTCCGAAGCAGCCACCGACGTATACTGCTGCCCTCGGAGATTCCAGGACAGGGACCGGAACCTACCATCTTCAGATTACAGCTTGCTCATCCGTAGCATTGTGACACGGGTCAGTATGGGTTTGCTTGACATGTTCTGCTATTGAGGTTGATCCCCGCTTGATGTATTCTGCTTGTGACTGGTTTTGACGTGACTGACTTTGACTGAACCTGTTGACTCCAGGAAATAACTCCTCTCACCCTTCGCAATACATAAGATATCTTCCTCCCAAACTCTTCATTCCAATATTCTTCTACTTGGCACTTCTATCATTTAGGAATTCGACTACCATATGACGGCAGCAATGCTAACAGAAGCCCACCTCCCCTTCTTACTATTCCACACTCACCCCTCCGTCGCTGTCCTCACATCAACAACCAAATGGTTAAACCTTAACATCGGCGGTCTCAGCGACGAAGAGGCCCCCGCAGCCCTCTTACAATGGGCGGCCTACTGGCACCAGCTTGCCTTGATCGCAACCGAATGGCTCGAAGTCGCGGAAGCCGGCACCTAAGACCCCTGCCACCACCAGTAACCCCCCACCCCCAACCCGGATGAGCGAAGAAAAAGAAGGGAGAGAACAAGTCAAACGTATATTCTGTCGCGCAATTCAACGGCTTAACACTTTATCTCCCTCCAAAAGAGATGACAGCGTGGAAAAGTCTTATCAAGCCGCTTCACAAGACGCGCGAGGACGCACCTGTTGGGAGCACTGGGGGAGAAGGGTCCTCAACTGGATCTAAGAAGTAGGGTCTGAGGCAGTGGTGGTTGAGCAAGTTACTGTTGTACACACAAATATCAATACATGAGTCAACCATCGTTCACAATCACAGAGAAAGAAACACCAGCCAACATCGCCCGCTTCGTGAATATTCTCGGCCCAGGTGAGTGATCTCTATCATCCCAATGAATATCTACCTTTGTCATCTCAGTCCCCTTCTCCCAATGTGTCCCACCATACCAATCCCTATCAACCCCAGCACCCGCAACTCACATATCAACACAGGACCACTCCAAGTAGCGCCATCCCACTAGGTAGAACAGTGTCCATCCCCAATAGAAACCCCTCCGAAGACGATACTCGCACAGCGACTGAATTCATCGAAACTTCCAGGTCGCTCCTGCGTCGCCTAGTTTCCCCGAAGGAAGGCGACAAGACCCGTCACAAGGGGGATGCCCTGTTCTTCCACGCCAACCAGTGTGAAGTGATCCACAGACTGCTCCTAAACAAGTTTGGCGAAGTGGAATATTGGAAGGAGAGCGTGAAGAAACTGGAGAATCGATAATGCTAGTAGAGGTGGAGGGAGTGGAGGAACAGGAGAGTGCGCAGGAACTAAATAAACCGTGCTCGAGCGGTGCATCCGGGATCATTGTCCTAGATGGCCCCTCGACTTCTTGAAACATGACCCAGAACATAGATACCGTGCTGAGCAGCAAATAGGAATCGGGGACCTGGAGAGGCAGGTCGAGGAGTTAAAGCGGAGGGTTGAGGAAAATAATATGCAGCGTACTGCGTGCGACTGGCTGGATTTGTGATTAGGGGTTGACTAGCTGGAGTGAAGGTTGCTTTAGGTAGACAGTCTTCAGAGAGAGAATGGGTCAGCAGCAACTCTCCGTCACAATCCGGTCACACCCATAGCCATAGCAACCATAAGAGACATCTCAAATATTGTATCCACACTCTTTCGCTTTCCCCCCATTCAAAGCCTTCCAAAACAAGAGGAATGACTCCCCGGCCATTTACCCTACCCTGTCTTCACCATTTCTCTCAGATCTCCGTGAAAGAACCTCTTTCACTATTGCCACTGTGTATCTATCTACCTGTCCCATTCCGATCCTCCATCAGCAATATTTCCTCCTCCCAATTTCCCACGCACTAACAACTCCACTGCCACTCAACACTACCCCTACGCTACCAAGCCCAGTGCCAGCAACACTCCCGTCTCTATCAATCCCCATCAAAGAAATCCAACTCCCAGACACCACCCAACTTCACGAAGATGTCATATGAACTTCCCAGCAGAATGGATTCCATGCACCATATCGTCAACCCCAATCTTCGTTACCTGATGGATAATCCTCCTCCAAATGGCGAGAATACTCTCAGGTGGCATTGGAGAGAAAGTTACGACGACGAGAATCCTCTCCTCGACGATGAATGGAAAATACGATGGTGTAGACGAGGTCAAGTTCCTCAGGTCATGGGCTTACTACTGGCACGACTTCTCCAAGGAAGCTTTCGCCCGGCTCGCCAAGCTGGGAACCAGGAACAAGGAAATTGAGTCACCCAAGACGAGACTGAGGCGTTTGCACCACGGGTGCATAGGGTCCAGAATAGCAGTTCATGACATCTTCACCCCGACTGAAGACAGCGGCCAACAGACTACCATCGACGCGCTGGTGAAACGTGTCGAGGATCTTGAGGGCATCTGCACTAAAAACACCATGGCCGATCAACAAAAAGCCATCGGCGCCCTGGTGAAGCGGGTTTGGTCATCTCGAGGACAGCAGGTTGATAACCTCCACGACACCAACCTCCAACCTGCCCTCACCAAGCAACAGAAAATCATCAGGGGCCTGGAGGAACGCCTGGAAGATCTCGAGGACGAAACCACCAGCCAGACCCTAGCCGAGCAACAAACAGACATCGGGGCACTGAAGGAACGTCTGGAATACCTCGAGGTTAACAGCACCAGCAACACTCTAGCTGCTAAACAACAGACAGCAATCGACACCCTCGCTAAAAGGGTTGAGCAGCTCGAGACGTTCATCAAGAAGTTCTCTGCCTTCGCCTCTGCGGCATCTACCATTGAGCTAGCGATCACTGCTGGGGACGCGGATGCCCGCTGAGCTAGAGTATCGCTCATAACTGGTGAAAGGTGCCAGGAAGCTAGGAAACCGCCGGACAAACACTGCGCACATCGAGAAAGATCTGGGAAGGAACAGTCAGAAGTTCGCCTCACAGTCATAGCCGCATCAGCACCCATAGTGGAACGGGCCATCACAAAGATATACCTACCTGCCTTGCCTTAATCATCCCCGAAACCTCCAAAAACAAAGCGATATTTGACCAACAGCCCTTCTCACTCTTTCTCTCAGAGTCCCGTGAAAGACACATATCTCACCGTTCCCACTACATATCCACCATCCTTTTTTACCAACAATTCCTGCCTTACTTCCCACCCACGAGTAACTCCCCAGCTCTCAACCCGCCCAAGTCCACCATCACCACCACCCTTTTCCGTCTCCATCAACCCCCCATCAAAACAAGACAAAGCCAAAACTCCCAGCTCACAAAAATGTCATCCCACCGCCCCCTCCCACGTCTCCCCCCGCACCATCGACAGCCTCCTAGAGCAACTAAACAGCAACAAATAGCACAAGAACTTCCTCCGGATACAAAAAGCAAAAATCCTCGATACCCAACACCGCTTCGGCAATGATACCGACGAGGCCGTGTTCTTCAAGCAACGGGCCCGCTACTGGCACGAATTCGCCAAGATCACCGCCGTTCCGACTCGCCAAAGCGGAAGCATGGGGGAAGATACTGAGGGATTCACACCACGGGTGCCAACAGACAACCACCATCAGCGCCTCAACAAAACGAGTTGAACATCTCGAGGCGTTCATCAAAGAAAAAACATCCACCACTGAGCCACCACCACACTGACGCCCCATGAAAAAGCCGTTGCCCCCAAATGTCCCACCTGATTGAAAACACACACCCGACGATCGGAATATCCCAAAGCGAAAAAAGAAAGCACAGACAGACAGGGAAGCAGACATATCAAGTTGGCGGATCATACCTAGCTAGCTAGCATCATCACCCATAGTCGCAGGAAATATCAAAAATATTATATTCACACCTCTCTTATCTCCTCCCATAACCTCCAAAAACAAAAAGCAATGTCACCACCAACTATGTACCCCCCACCTCCCTCCACTCCTCTCCTCTCCTCATTTCATCCCCTCAAAACTCCAGACACCATCGCGAATAACAAACCAGTCAAAATGATTATCAACTCCTTTCCTCCCTCTTTCCCCCATTCCCTACCATCCATCCGATGTCCTTCCCTCCCAAAGTTATACCCCCACCTAAAAAAGAAAATTAAAAACAAAACAAGAAACCAAAATCGCAAACTCTGTGTGTTTAAAAATAAAAGAAGGAAAAAAAAACCTAACGGTTATAGCAACTAGAAATGTAATTCTTGAAAGAGACAAGACCAAACGAGAAAGAAGAAAGTGATAAAAGAAAAGACAAAAACCAACCGGGGAATCGATCAAAAACGCATAAGTAAAAAAGAACCAAGAAAAAAAAAAGAAAAAAAAAAAAGAGTCGCTGGTCACAAGTCCCAAGCCAAGAAGAAAGCCCCCTCCTTCACCCATCAATATCATACACCCCCATCACTTACTTCCTCCTAGCAGAGCTCCTAACCCCCTTCCTAAACTTACTCACATCCGCCCTCTTCCTCCTCCCGCTCGGCGTTCCCGCCTCCACCTTCAACCCCCCACTCCCCTTGCCAACATCAACCGGACTAGCGGTAATAGTATTCTCATCATCCACATCAAACTCCAAGTCTCTCAACGCCTCCTCGTCCATATCCGTCAACTCTTCACTCAGACTTCGCACCGCTTCCCTCCCGGCCCACTGCTTCTCCACCGCTGACGTCCCCTTCAGCTCAAACTCTTCAAGGTACCACGGAATACCACCGTCAGAAAGGACATTATGGTGTCCTTGTTGTTGGTTGATGCCGAAGGAGCCGTTTGACTGCGGTGGACTCAGTGGACCAGAGTGATTTTGTGGTTGCGGGTTGGAGGCAGGATTGTAGCCGGCAAGGGAGGGTGGTGAGTTTGATTCCTTGGGAATGCCGTTGGTAAGTATCTGCGGGATGTCAGTCCGTTGAGTGTCGTTGTTTTCTTCTGCTGTGACGGAATGGGCAGAGGACAAGGCACCGTTTATTTCGGCGTCGTGCTCGTCCGATTTGACCTCTATGCTTCCATCGCCAATGTGCTCGGTGCCTTCCATGGGATCGTCTGGATCCCCGTCGGCATCGACATCTTCGTCTAACTGATCAGCGACGATAATTTGGCCTTCCACAGGTGCGTCCGCCATGTCGACATCTTGTGGAATACCAGGGGCCAGGCTGCCGTCTCCTGACACCATGATAGTAGCTGCCGGACCGGGCTGTCTCAGCTCAGTGCTAGCCTCGATTATGGCCTCGAGTTCCGCCTGCAGACCCTCGAGAGGCTTCTTGCATATTTCCGCCTCTGCCTGCAAGGCGGATTCGAGAAGTGGCTGGAGTGACTTGAGCATTCGCTTTCCTATCCTTCTACGGTCTTTGACATCTGCATTGCCGCCGTTCTTGACTGGAGACGCATCGATGCCGATGCCGCGAGATTCTTCGGTTGCCGGCACGGCTGGCGGATCGTTGATGCCTGCGTTGATGGCTTGGCACAAATCGGTGGCAAAATGTAGTGTGGTGGTGTAAAACCGCTGGTCCAGTTTGTCTTGCAACTCTCTAAAGCCCGGCTTGAAGATGTTCTTGTCAAGTCTATGATGTGTCAGTAGGTGGCCAACAATAAGGCGGCACGCATAACTTACAGGAAAGCCTTGTCAAGCACCGGTTGGAGCTTCTTGTAGACCGGGAAATAGCAACTGTCGACAA